>NC_084484.1:85130616-86380616 GCF_030035675.1 Rhineura floridana | reverse complement strand
AGTGTGGATCAGGGGTGAGAAAACTTTTTTAGCCTGAGAGATGCATTCCCTCATAGGCAAAACTTTCAGGGGGCCACACCAGTGGTGATCAGGGCCAGAAGCAAAAGGTCAGTGATGTCAGAGACAAACGTGGGTGTAGCAACATATGTGATGCTTATCTTTGTAAAGTAGGCTATGTTCCAGCCATGCAAAAAGGTAGCAGTTTCTACACGCACCTCTGTATTAATTAAGGCAAGTAAGAGATATTATCATAGTTAAGGACACATTCCAGACTGGCAAAAGTGCTCAAAGTGTGGCCTGGGAGGAAGTAATGTTTGGCTCCACAATCAAAACTCTGTATAAAAGCATAGTTTGGATCACATGTACAGGGGAAATCTCACATTCAGATAAATGCAGCATCTTTCCAATGCAAATTCTAAATACAGTGAGACCGGACAATAACGGAAGAGGAGACACCTCCACTTGTCAGTGATATCTGCAGGTTTCAAAGAGTGAATACCAGCTGAACCGGCCCAGAAATAATTGTCTAGCATGCAATGACATCCAAACACATTTAAAGGCAGAAAAATAGACACTGGCATTATTTTCACACCATGAAAGAAAGTTGTCATGTGTAAAGTGGCCCCCAAACTCCAGAAAAAAATTGTTCCAAGAAAACCATAATTCTTAAGGAGGTGGCCGTTCCTCACATAAATGCATACTGGAGCCATTATATGTGGAGTTCAGAAGTTTAAATGAAAGGTAGGAAGACTTTAATTATTTGCATTTTCATCTAGACTAGAAAAAGCTCTTAATTTCTGTCCAGTTTCAAGCCTAAGATTAACATAACTTTTTCAACTGATTCTGATATTCTTTATAATTCAAATTATACGCACCTCAATTTGGGACACATAAGTGTTATCTCTTCAAAACTGAGTGAAAGGCATTAGGAACAGTACAGCAACTAGTTCCAGATGGATTAAATCTCGCTGGTTTTGAAAGAATGAGATCTAGGTAGACTTTCGGGACCTAAAGCTATCAAAAGTCATCCTACAGGGTTTGTTTCAATTTCCTAACAGAATACAAAACAACAGAACAATAGGCTGTTCTGTAAAAGCACTGAAGGTCCTTCACTGCTTGACTTTCCAAATTCTTGAGCAAGTAATTTCTCTTATTTTGAAACTGTATCTCTGTAAGTTCATGTGTGTGTTCCAAGTACTTGATTGCAATGACAGTCATATTCGTCATTGTAGGGTCCAATATATTGCCATACTATTCAGTGTGCACAGAATACAGGTCTAATAAAAACAAGTAATGGGGCCCATAAATGTTTCTGTGTTCTATGAACAGATGCCTCATTCCCCACCCCCACATGCCTGTGTGTTGGTGGTGGCTTGGCTTGCATATTTGCTGTGGACAGAAATGTGTTTGAAGAAGGGGAGGGAAGAAAAACAGAGATAGGGTGGTTTCCCACATTACATCACGTCACCTCATTGTTCCTGCCTGCCTATGTGTTGTTGGTATTGCTGAGCAGATGGCTTACTTTGCCAAGAAGAGAAGGGGAAGAAAAGGGTGTAGGATTGTGACTTCCATCCTTTCCTTATTGCGATCAGCTGCTTTGCCTTTTTCAAAGGGGAGGGGAAAAGGCAAGAGCTCCCCGCTCCGCACGGTACTTACCGGCTGTGGGGCGAGATTTGCGGCCTGGGGTGAAGCCCTAGCCGCCATTTAGAGGAAGGGCAGGCGCGCCAGGACTGGCATGACGTCATCAAGGCGCGCCGCGGGCGACGAGCGGCGAAGCCTATTTAAGCTCGCGCCAGCCCCTCACCCTCCTCTTCTTCTTCGGCACCCACCCTACCCTCCCTCTGCTGCAGTGTGATTAATTTGGTCGCTTCGGGGCCGACTAGGAATTTTTGGCTTGCCTGCGCTTTAGCCGGTGGGTTTCTTTTGCCTACTCCATACTGTGGTTAGCAGTGAGGGTGCTCAGGGTTAGCACGGGTGCATTTCTGGTTATTAGGTTGATTTGACTGTTTGATCTTAATATCTTAATTGGTCGCTTTATGGCAAGGAAGTGCGGGAAAGTGTAAAGGTGAAGGGCAACTAGGTGACACCTTTAGGCATCTTTGGAGGTGATTGGCGGTTCCAGAGGCCTGCAGCTCCGGGTTATATGGCCCGAGGGCAGGATACGGGTCGCCTTTGGGGCCAACATGTCTCATCCACTCGGAGTTTCAGGGCACCGGGGGCAGGCGGTGACGCAGGTTGGCCTTCCTACACACCCTATGGGTGTGGTCAGGGCAAGGGGTTGGCAGATTGGCAGCCCCTTGCCTGACAGGGGTTGAATCGCCCCAATAGCTGCAAGCAGGCTTTGCCTGACTCACCAGGAGAATCCCACACTTACGTTCCCCTCTGTAGGTTTGTTATGCAATGTGAATTTGGTTAATAAAGTGGCCCGTTATTGAACCCAAATATATATTGTGTCTGTGTCTTATTTCACCCCTGGGCCGCAATAGTGGTTGTTTTCCTCATTGTGATCTGCTGCTGCTTTGTCGTTCTTCAAATCGACCTTTAGTGGAATTGATTTGACAGGAAAAGGGGCTAATTCTGATACATTGAAGCAGCAGAGCATAGGATCAGTTTTTTCAGTATATACGTCTTCATTAAAAGCATTTAGAAATTAGTTTTATATTCCAATAATGATGCTCTGAAATATTTATTATAATGTCTATTGTTAAGGAAGAAATATTAAAATAATAACAACTGAAATGAAAAAGTTATTCTTGGAATTCACACTAATAATGATCTAACCATACACAACAGTTCATTTTTTAAAAATTTGGCTATTTTGGAGAAAGCTATGGCTAAAGTAGAAATCCTGTGTGAGAGACAAGTTCCTTCTCTCAATCTTATGATGTGCCTTAGGAAGAAGTGGCAATATGGGAGGCTAGGCATCAGGTTTTCAAGTTTCCTCAAGAGAAATAAAAGTTAACAAGATCAATGGAGAAGGTCATTTGTAATGTTTGTATAGCTGCTGGAGGGTGGGAGGAATAGCTCATATGACATTTTTTGGTTGGTTGTTTCATTGGTAAAAATATCATTTCAAAGGCAAGAGAAAATTGCACTAAGAGTAATAATACCATATATGTTTACAGGTGGTTTGACAAATCTAAACAGTGTATATAAATAGTTGAGAAATAGTTGAGTAATTTGCATCCTTGTTATTGGTGGAAACTTCTTTATTTCCATTAATAAAAAAATGAGAACTTCTTGTATGTTCATTCAGTTAGATATGTTCAGTCAGCATGCAGGGCATGGTCATTCTACAATTTCCCAGAGAAACTTCATTGATCTCATTTCCTTATCAAATGAAGAATGTTTGTGTAGGAAGTCATTATTTGGTCACTGAGCAGGTGACAATCATAGTGCTAATGTGAGGTTTTAATTATGCTGATGTTCAGTTTTAAAATACTTGATTGAAAACATGACCCACTGGCATTTTAGTAGTTTGTTTTCCTTTCTTGGAAGTTCCTAATGTCATTTATGAATTAACAGGAATTCTAGAACCAGCAAATATTCTTCAGTTTATGTTTGTTGAAGCAGTTGTGATAATTTTGATATAGACTTGTTCAATATTCCTTATAATTTTATGCAATTATTTATGGTTTATTAGAGAAATTAAGTTATTGGTAGGCTTATATTGTTGTTTTGAACCATTTTATTTACTTGTTATAGTTCATGTCTTTCTATGTTCTGTATGTGTGTTTTTGTTTTTTTACCTACTCATGCTTCATTTTACAACTGGAAATTAAAAATAAACAGTTCAAAGTACTTGATGAATTTGTAGAAACAATTGTTTTAGTAGTTTCTTCTTTGAGGGCGACCAGATTGTTTTTGGGGTGGCTTTGTGTATTTTTTTTATTTCTGTATGGATGGATATTGTATGTCACATTGCAATGGAGAGTATGACTTGTAAATATTAAAAATAAATAAAATAATGTTTTGTTTTTGGCCTTTCATTTTGAACATGCTACAGGGATTAAGTCCAGGAATTCAGCAGTAGCCACAGTGTTTAAGCAACAGCTGCAGGGAAATTGGAGCCAAATTCCAAATCTTCCTTTATACAGACACATAAGAAAGAGATTGGAAAAGTTCTGTTATTCAGAGCAGTCACAAGTTTATGCATCTACACAATGCATTAAAATTACTATGTAAGCAAGAATTTAACAAGGAAGCCTAGTTTTTAAGGAAAATGTAACAAATATGCATACTTATTATCTAAATACCTTTCACATACTACTAATGGCTGTAATCTCCACTAACCTTTTCATACATGTAAAACAAAGAGCTAAATGGATTGTACGAGGATGCATACATTTCTTCACCTGGAGTTTAATGTAGTTTGATCTGCCTTTGGCATTTTGTCTTAAGACTTTGATAGAAAGACTCATGCAGCAAAATATTAATGGTCCTTCTGAAGAATTTTCCTGCCTCCCGGGAACAAATGCATTCAGGGAAAGAGAAATAAAATGGACACTAGATGTTTCAATTTGTCTTCATACCCATACCCAATAGTTTTGCCTCTGTATTGGAACTGTTTTTAGATGTTTTAATTGTTTTATTGTTTATGTGTTTTCCAACCTGGGATCCTTTGGGAGGAAGGGCAGGATATAAATATAATTAATAAAATAAAAATAAAGAAATACCAAAGCAAACCTTAGTTTACATTAGTTTGATTTGGAATAGCAATTACCAGCTCTTACAATGTAGCGGTGTAGTAAACAAATTCACAATTAAAACTAAGATGGTAACATTCCTTTGTGCTTATGTTACCATATTCCAAAAGTAACATATGATTGTGGGAAAAGGTGAAAAAGACAGAAAACAGGCCAGAAGAGAATTGACAAACTTTTTTAGGAAGAAATTTAAATTTAAAAAGACTCCATGAACTACTGTAGAGGAAACTGAGCTACAGCATCTCTGTCATTTGATTTAGGAGGACAGAAGGACAGGACGGAGATATTATTTCTTTTCTTTATCAACCAACTATTGAATAAAATGGTGTCAAGAATAGTTTTTTTTTAGTTAACTATAGTGCTGGAAAACTTCATTCATCTGTCACAAACTCTCTTGGGAATCAGGTATAAACAGTGTCAGTGCTTCTAAAATTTCATATTCTGTTTAAATAATTTTTTCCATGCAGACCCTCTTGACTTGGTGATAATGTTGTTTCCATAAATTCACTTGTTGCTATAAAATGAAAAGCCTGTCAGTTTTTGACAAGCAGTCTGCCATCTATCTTTCCTAATGCCACATGTTTATATTTGCAAGTCATCTTTATTTTTTCTATTTTTTTCTGCAAAACATACTCCAGAATACTCCACAATATGCACAATTTGAAAAGCTAGCCATTTCACAAAATGATAAACTTGATAGCATTCTACTTCTTTTGCTATGTGGAAATATTTTGTATGAGATGGTGGAAACAATGTATTCAAACTTTTTTGGGAGGTGGTGGCTTCATAGCTTGTGGTAGTCCCTTTTTATTATTTGGTTTAACAATTCATATCCTGATAAGTTTCAAATCTTGTACTCACTTTTTGAAAGATAATTGTTTAAATTTTGGAAGGAAAAATTGCAAGGTTTTTGCTTGTAGTGTAAAAAGTAGCTTCTTATTCAAAATCTTTGACTTAGCGGATATTACTTATATAGTCAGATATGAGCATGTTGCCTTAGGGCACACTAAACATTTGCTTAGCTTCACTGAAGTCAATCTAATGCAAAGAAGTATGGGATTGCAGCTATAGAGCATGATGCAAAAAGGAAATGAAGAAACGTGTGTGTGTGTGTGTGTGTGTGTGTGTGTGTGTGTGTGTGTGTGAGAGAGAGAGAGAGAGAGAGAGAGAGAGAGAGGGAGAGAGAGAGAGAGAGGGAGAGAGAGAGAGAGAGATGTGCATGCCATTTCCTTGGGTTGATGTCTTAGTAAAGGGTTATTTTTGTTGGCTTTTTAAATTTGCTTTATCAAACTGGCATACAATAATAATTTTGCAGTAGCGTAGCTGCATAGAATTTAGTACGTTGAATTTGAATATATAATCTAAAGATTTATTTTGCTGGTGCCTTGAACCAACAAAGTATCAGATTTTTTTAAATCTATAAATATGTTGTTTTTGAAGCATGAGGTATAACTTACAAGTTATTTATCCTGTATTGGCTGAAACCAGTTTATGGTGATAAAGCCTCCAGACAGAACTCTGATATGTTGTGCATTGAAGGATCCCAGGGAGGCAAACAACAGGTGATAAAACACTAAAAACATATTTACAAACAACATACTATAAAAAATCTTAACACATCTAAAAAAGTATCTTAAAAACAATTCCAGTACAGATGCAGACTGGGATAAGGTCTCTACTTGAAAGGCTTGTTGAAAGAGTTTTTCAGTAGATACTGAAAAGACAACAGAGATGAATGAGCTTACTTCCAGGTAAGTATGCATAGAACTCACCTCTAGTTTTTTTATAGCTAAGATGCCATTCTGATATGACAAGCACTGATGCCAGCGATAACAGGATATCATCTTGAGAATGGGTGTCAGTCAATGGTTCAATGGGTTCATCCTGATCCCTTGGAAATAAGTGGCAAAACCTTTTAGGATAATGGTGAATCAGTGAGATTAGCTTACAAAAGGGGTCACCAACCTTTTTGGACTAAAGAGCTCATTTCAAAATTTGAAAAAGTGCTGGGGCACCAGTCACAAAGTGACTACCTTGGGCATAGCACAAATTTGGAGAGTAGTCATGGTGAAGCTTTTGTCATAATTGTGTTTCCATACTAGAAAAGGCTTTACCTGTTGATTTTCTGCCTGCTATACAACTGTAGCACAAGAAACCTGCTTTTCCCCAATGCTAACCCTAAACCAAAGCCTAGGCTGCCATCTTGCACCCACTTACCTAAAAATAAGCCCCATTAAACACTTATATCTGAGTATGCATGTACACCATTGTACTTTAAGTTAACTATACAGTAAAGAGTCCTTGGTCTTTAGCTCCTGCAAAGCAGAACACATACCTAAGCTTCTTTGGATAGTTTTCACATTTGCCTTTTGAGCGGAGGGGGATTCTTTAACATCCCCCCACACTGATTGTTGTAGTAGTATTTGCAGAAAATAATTTCTATGTATTACCTGATCTCAGGCAAACTCACACAGGAAAGATGCATCATGGTTGCTAGGGAAAAAGGAAGGGCAAACTTTGGAGACTCCAAGGACTGGAGGGAAAAATAGAAGCAGGAAAAGTACACTAGAACGGAGGGGAAAACAGCAGCTCTTTAGGACCCCAGGGATTCCTGCTGCCTGGTGTCCAAACAGCTCATGTATCTATTATTATTATTGTTGTTGTTGTTGTTATTTATTTATTTATTTATACATACATACATACCCCGCCTTTCGGCCAAAGGCCCTCAAGGCAGCTTACAAAGAAAAATAAACACAAGTATGAAAATGCATCAATGAAAGCAATACAATTTACAAAAATTAAACTAAATAACAAATAACATTATTAAGAAAAAAAATGCCCAGGAAAGAAACTCAGAATAAATTACATACATCCACTGCTGCCCTGCTGACTGACTGAGACAGGTACTGGTTTCCCCGGGCATGGCATCTTCAGCCGGGCGGGAGAAATAGAAACAGAAGCAAACATAGTGCCCCATCCAGGTTCTTTCATGCCAGGAACATGGAGCAAAGGACGGAGAGTCCGCGGGCTAGGGCAGGGCATGCAAAGCGTCCTCCTCACTGGTTTAGTTGTCAGGGGTGCAGGCGGGGTGGAGCTGGTCCGGGCTGCCAATGCTGCCAGTGCTGGAGCTGCCGTCACCCAGGTTGCAGGGCCTGCAGGGCAGGCTAAGCTCTGAGAAGCCACCACCGGGGCTGGGCAGGTTGTCAGGCTGCGTGGAGGCTCATTTCTCCTCAAGGGCCAGGCAGAGCTGCTTCAACTCCAGGTTGTCCTTGGCGAGGCACTCCTGGAGGCCCTCCAGGCTGGCCAGCTTGCAGGGGCAGGTGACCACCTCATCGCGCAACACCTGTGCTGCGTGGTGCCCAAAGATCTGCCAGTGGCACACCAGGCACTTGGCCCTGAGCCGGTCCTCGTTGAGGAAGCAGCACAGGTCTCGCAGCTCGTGCTTCTCAGCCTGCTGCAGCCCATTGACCGCCTTCGGCTCATGGATCTCACAGAGGTGCTCCTGCAGCTGCTGGTTGACGCCATCAGTCACAGCTCTGACTTCACCCATTGGCTAATAACATTGACAGGCAGGAGCAGCCAGGCTGGCTGATTTCCCATAAATTGTTTAGAAAGCTACTTTCATGTTTTGCTCCATGTCATTCTTTCTAGGAGAGTTTGAGACTTTCTTTTTAAAGAAAAAAGTTCAGAGTCTGGGCTACCTGCTGGAGGTGCTACTGAAAGCCTTTGTGGGTTACATGGCACCTACGGACAATGGGTTGGTGACCCCTGGCTTACAGTATGAATATAGTGGTTTCCAAAGATGCAAAGAAAGACCAACTGCAGAATAACCAACCAGAGAGAGAGAAGATAGCTTTAAGAAAAAGCAATGAAAGACGAATGTTAAGTCTCATTTCCTTCCCTAGCCTTGGTGCTATGGGGCCTGGCTTCAAAGTAGATTAGGTGATGACAATGATGCTAACATCCCCAAATTTTGTGCACACACACATACATGCACACACACATTCCAAACCAGGAGATCTTCCTATCCAATCTGGCATCTGGAAAGATTTAAATGAAAAGGTGGATGGAAAGGAATCAAGGTAAATTACATATACAACTTAATGGCCAGACACCACTAATGGAGAAGTAATGAGTCCATTGGAATGGTACAACTTTTAAGAACATAAGAAGAGCCTGCTGGATCAGGCCAATGGCCCATTTAATCCAGGATCCTGTTCTCACAGTGACCAACTGGATGCATATGGGAGGACTGAAAATAGAAACCTGAGCACAACAGCACTCTCCCCACTTGTTATTCAGAGACATACTGCCTCCAACAGGGGAGGTAGAACATAGCTACCATGGCTAGTAGCTATTGCTACTAACATCCTACCATCATAGCTGGTAGCCCTTGTGATGGTAAGCAGAGCCTACAGCCAGTCTATCTCAGGCTAGTAGTAAACCAGTGATTCTACCAGCATGGAGACAAAATGTGCATCTCTCCCCTTCAGATACATATGCCCTAGAAGTGGGGGGGTCACTTATTTTACTTATTTATTGTTAAATGTATATCCCACATTTCCTCCCAAAGGGAGCCCAGTTTTGCTTTCCTCGTCACTCTTCAAATGTTCATCTGAACATTCAAAGTGGATCTAAATGGATATAAAAAAGGACTATGTGGAGAAAATCCATGAATAACTTTTGGCAGGTCATTTGAGCAGGTCAGTTCATATGTGTTACACATAGTCCCATGCTTCTTTTTCTGTAGCTTAATTTGATTAGAAAAGGCCTGGTGATTGGCAATACATATGCTGCAACCTGACTTTCATCAAAAGGCTGTTTTTATTAGAAATACTTCTGGTGGGATTATATAGCAGACATTTAGTCATGTAACACTGGTGTCTGGAGAAATGATTTAGAAGGTGGATTTACATTTTACTGTTGCCACTCTGACCATTTCCAGAGCTGCTAGGGACAAATTACAAATAGAACTGATAAAGGGGTAAGTGACAACACACATAATCTATTTAAACCAGTTGCAATCTTACTATTAGTTCAGTTGTCAAGCATTTGTCCTAAAGCTTGGGGCAGTGAACAGGAAAGAACAGTTTCTTTCTGACCAAGCTCTAGATGTGAATTTTAATGCATACAGAATTTCCCCCTCTTCTTAATATCCCTGACTGACAAATGTTTTTGTAGCAATCTCAATGTGGTAGAAGTTAGCTTGTAGCCTGTCAATTAAAAGTGATATGGTGCTACAATAAGAACTACTTATTTATCAAGACACTTTGTACATTAAAAAAGAGACATATCTGGTCTTTATATAAAGTGAAGTACTGAGAAGTTAATAAATATTTACACACATTTTGTTATGAATCAAAAAAGGATAACAATTAACATTTTCTGGTTTTGACATATCTTTTTTCCTTGTTACCTAGCTACTCTTTGAAGAGTTTTTAAATTTTCCTTTTTTAAGAGCACCCACACCTGAGATCAGAAACAATGACATCTGTAATCCAATGATGGATAGAAAAGGTGTAGGGGTGCCTCCAGCCCCTTTTTGTGTTTACAGTAAACTTCTACAGTGAAGTGCCTCATGTATATGTGAAGGATCCCTGCATAAGTGGGGATTTTGGTTTCTCACTTGCACAGAAACCTCCATGGATGCCCAGATCTGCACTTGCTCTTTTCCTCTTCAGGTAACAATATGATAATACCTGAAGACGGCTGTGAGAGAACCACTTAGTTTTATGCAGAAGAGATGGAAGTGGAGGGCAAGGGTGTTTCCAGAAAATGTGATCCCACTCCCCTCTCTTCTTTTATCCACCATCTACTCAAGGGTATTGTGCCATTCACTTGTCTGATTTCCAGTTTGGGTTGAAACATTTCCAAAGTGTTGTCCAATTTATGTGTCCCTGTCCATTTTAATAATTTCACTTATCAATCTTCTTTTCTGGAGAAATGGCAAAAAAAAATCAAATTGAAAAATCACATACAAATGAGAAAAACAAAATATTTTACATTCTTATCCAGATCATTTTAAAGAAAATAGTGGCAACTAGAAGAATCTGAATTTGTTTTGTTTCAAACTACAGGACATGATGTGGAGTAACTAATTTAATACTATCCAATTATCTGTATTCAATCAGTTGCAGTTCACTCCAGCCTATTTAAAGATACTGGTGGAAGTATTTTCATTGCAGGTTCATCCCTACAGTTGTCATTTAACTGTAGCTGTTATATATATATATATATATATATATATATATACACACACACACCAGGGTCTGCTAGGGCAGTATCCAAGTGATAACAGGAGGATCCATTGATTCTATCAGTGGCTACTAGGCCATAATGATTATGCTCTGCTTCCATAGTCAGAGTCAGTGTGCTTCTGAATACCATTTGCTGGAAACTGCAGAAGGAGAATGCTCTTGCATCCAGTCCTGCTTGTGGAAACAGGATGCTGGACTAGATGGGCCATTGGCCTGATCCAGTAGGCTGTTCTTACATTCTTAACAGGATCAGGATCTCCAAGGTTAGAGGGGGAGCAGACTAGGTGAAGACCTGAGGCCATCTAAGACTAGCAAAAGGTCAGGTTACTGAATTGGCAGGTAGTGAGCACCTCTGGTTAACCTAGTTCATCTGGTGATTCCTTTCGCAGGCATGCTACTTATGGGCCTGGTCTGGTTTGATACCCCTGCCATCTTGTATTCTTATATTAAAAAGTAAGACTTCTTGCACCACACCCATACTCCTTTGTATCTGTAGCAGAAAAGATTTTGAAACCCTCTTAAAAGAACTAAATATGCACTTTTCTTCTTATATTTTTTCTGCCTGAGGCTTTGGGATTATCATATTCATTTTGTATGTACTAATCCTCCTGTTTCAAAATCATCTTGTGGCATATTTCAGAATGTGAACTGAATACAAATAACAATTCTTCCATTCCCCCTCTGGTGTCTGGCCGCTTCAGCCCTCAGGAGAGTAAGGAACCATTTGAGTTGTATTTCACATTTTTATAGTTTTATTTGTTTTATGAAGTGTCTCTGAAATATACAGATGTGCCAGCTATCACCTCCCCCCTCCCCCATGAAAATGTACCAAGCAGACATAAGTCTTGGAAGCTAGGGACTTTAAAATAGCAAATATTTTCTTCTATTGCAAACCACTTACATTGGCAGCTTAATTCTGCCCTTACAGAAAACATGCTGAAATGACTAAAATTGTCAGAAAAGTAGTAATTATTTTCACTCATGTAGCCCAGTTCATCAGCAGTCACAAGACTTTTGTGGATGCATTTACATTGCAAAGTGTAGCAGCCTTGGAAGATGAAAACCTCTTACTTTATATAACATAGCTAGCACATTTAATGTGCCCTTCTTTCTCAATGATGAACTAATTCACAAGCATAACATGATTTGTCAAATTTTGCAGTGACAGCAGTCTCTATCTTCCCCACTCAGCCCTAGCCAATTGTTCAGCAACATTTGGAGAGCCACAGTTTCCCCACCCCTGCCTTAAGCTATGCTGGACCAAAAACCCCAGGAGATGACGACAGAGTTGGAACTACTGAAATTGTCTGTAGCCAAGGGAAGGTGGGGCATGGCTGGGTTAAAAGCTGGCTAGTGCAGTTAACATGCTGATGGGAAGTTTTGGGGTGGGAGGTTCTGAATTGTGTCACCTTCACAGGGTATCCAGTAGAATCATGATTGAAAACATCTGAGACCACTGAGAGTTCCAAACAGGGATGGAAAGATCTGTCAGTTTTGGATCTCTCATTTCCTCATTTTTCCAATTTTAAAATTAGTTCTCCACATTTTTGCAGCAATTAGCGATTTTTTAAAAAAAGGTCCTTAAAATTTTCCAGCATTTTAATGTGTATTTTTCCTAATAAACCCATGTCTGTAGGCAGATTTGATTAATGTACACATTTTTGCAAGCCATTTCTCATCATATAAATGCATTTATGCATGTTTTCTTCATTCATATATTCATTTTTATGCACACTTTCCCCTAATGTGTATTTTTGTAAACATTGGTTGGTTGGCAAAGTGCATTGCAAAATTTGAATAATTGTAAATTTCCAAGGATGGCTGTGTTTTGGTTCTCATATTGTTTCAGAAAGTGTGAATTCAATAGATTTGGCTTGAAATGTGAACTGAATTCTCACCCATCTCTAGTTCCAAATAGGAAAAGGTTAATCAAGCCTCCCACAGTCTTCACAATGAGAATAGAGAAGATGAACGTGAATGGAATAGAGGAAGGAAGAAAGGGGTCATTCTGGAGTTAGGGCAGCTGATCTTGGGCATCCCATGGAAGTCTAGCAACACTGAAATGAGTTGCTGAATGGATGCAGCAGGCTGCACAACATGTTCTCTTGGGGACAAACAAAAATGTGACAACAGGTGTTTAGATAAGGCTGAGGCTAAGGCAGGAACAGGATTGTTTTAGACAAAGGATGATATGCTAAGCCACTAGAGATAGGACGATACAAATTTCCCACCATAGTATGATTGGAAAGTCTTAGGGAACAAAGGTGATTGTCATGGTAAGATAATCATAAAAGTAGTGTCTTTAATCTAATCCATAGTTGGACTTCCCACATGCAGAACAGTTGTGGAGAAGCTTAACCATCAGAAATGCAAATGAGCATTGTTTAAGTTATCGAGCAGTGCCAATCAAAAGGAGTTCTTTGTCTCATCATGGCTAATTAATGTCCAAAGAGAGATGTGTCCCTTTGTCAGCAGTTGACAAATATATTAAATACATTAGGCTAGTCATTAGTATACTTCCAGAGTTCTTGCTCCTCCCAATCCAATGTGGGCAAGTTTGTCTATTATCAATCTGGACAGGAACACCTAGACTTGGTTCCTCTGTCATGCTGGACAGGGTCCACACCCACTTCTATTTCACCTGTAATGCTAAAAGAGTCAAAAGTTTTGGGTTTTGTACAGAGTACCAGTTGAACTAAACCCTTTGGCAACAGCAGTGCCTTTCTACATATTATGTGTGTGGCAATGAGCCACTGAGACCATTAAGACATAGGGCTACATCCATACTAAATTAGTTCCTATATTGATTTCAATGGCACCTAAGTGCAATTAACTTAGCCTGGATCCAACCCATAGATTATGTGTTTGCTTGTTTATTACATTTGTTTGTTACATCTTCAAGGATTTAACGGTTTATACAGATCTCCTTTCTGTCTGTACAACAAACTTGTGAGGTAGATGAAGCTGAGAGATAGTGACTGACCCAAGTCACCCAGTAAGCTTTGTAGGTGAGTGGTGATTTAACCCTGAGTCTCCCCAGACTCCATCTGATACTCTTAATGACTACACACCATGCCTGCTCTGCACACCTATTGTCACTTTCTCATGTTGTACATATCCAGCTGAGCAGGTCTAAACTGCTTATCCAGAACAACACATTGCTCATATTTGCATAACCATTTAAAAGGTGAAAGAAAACCAAATGGTAATAGCTATGTGTGTGTGTGTGTGTGTGTGTGTGTGTGTGTGTGTGTGTGTGTGTGTGTGTGTGTGTGTGTGTGTGTGTGTGTGTGTGAGAGAGAGAGAGAGAGAGAGAGAGAGAGAGAGAGAGAGAGAGAGAGAGAGAGTGTATTTTGTTTCGTAACTTCTCATGCTCAAGTCACTGCAAATGCAGTGTTTTCTTGGAAATGAAACCTTAGGTATTTTCAGCTTCAATAACTAGACTGAAAATCAGGTAAAATTACAGAAGGCAATAAAATAGAGAATGCGTATTTTACTTTTTGCTATCTCTAATCCTGCTTTTCCAGGGTATATTTTTAGACTAAAATAGAAATGTCAGTATCTGAAGCACAGAATATAGATTTATTTCAGAATTTATGTGGCTGCATGGTGGGAATCCATATCAGCTAAATTATTTCAGTTTTATATCCCTTCCTTATAACTAGGTCATTTCTGCATGAGAACGTCTATGGTTTCCTATTTGGAATTTTGTTGAATTGCCACCTCTTTAAAGAATACTAATCAAATGATGATGGCTGAGCAGAGTTTAGGGGCAAAGCCCTCTGTACCATGTGGCAGAGCCCAACAGTACCATGTGGCAGACCCCACAGTAAAATTCAGTCTGAGGGAAAGAAAGATTGGCTTTTCTGGCAATTGGCCCCAAAGCAAGATAATTGCCAGGCTGTTTTTCTTCTAGTCAGTTGACACCTCCATAGTTAGAAAAGGAAAGGAGAAATATTTGGTAGAGGGAGTACAAGCAAATTCCTCTGAAGTCTGAGGGTCTATTCCACAGTGGCCCTATGTCATCCCTGGTATCTATCTGTAGATAAAGAACCATTGCAATTTAGTTCAGTGTTATTCTTCATGACACTACCAGTTAGAGACATAATACCTGCCCTTATTCCTCTTCTTCTATACCTGCTTCTTTTCAAAACTGTGCCATGTGAATTAAGGGTATGGTCTTCTGCTGTGTTGTGGTGTACCAATACAACCCACCACCAAGCACTTTCAGCTGATCTGGTACATGACCCAGGAATCCTCCAGCAATTGCCAACAGTGTTGTGACTGGGCAATAAAGTTATAATAATAGCTGCTGGCACGGCTTATGGCTGACTGTAGGAGGCATGGGATGCCACAGGATTTTAGCTCTGTTTAGACCATGGAGTATTGGCTAATGCTACAGGAAATGAGAGAAAGAAGACTGCAAGCTTCTTTCTGGCTTTCCTCAGTGGCAGTGGGTATTTGGGAACTACACAAGGGATTTTGACAGGTGGGTGGGACAGCCCACATGTCACTCATGTGACATCATAACAACATCATGTGATTGACAGGTGGGTGGCTCATCCAGCTATCATATGTGGCCTGTGTGGCTGATCCTGATAAAAATCTGGCCTGTGGATCCAAAAAGGTTCTCCACCCTGGAGTATTTCATTAGATATGTCTGGGGTTTTCCATGCCTGTTCCTCACCCCCTGAGCTGGTGTTTGAAGATGTCCCATCAGCACAGTAAGGTTTTGTTTTTCATCCCAGAGCAGTACATTAATATTTCTGGAAGAAATAACACATTTATATACAATTTTTAAAACGTTAAGCAGTTTACAGCATATCTTTAAGCATCATAAACAAAGATCGAATACAAAAAATACTTGAAAAAAAGTCCTAGTTAACACTACAGTTGACAACTAAATAGGGCATTCTCATCAAAATAAATCATTACATATGAAAAACTTTTTTAAAAAATGACAATTCTGCATTTTAGAACAACATAATTAACTAAACAAAGCTAAAACTTCAGAATAAAACATTACAAATGAAAATCAACTACAAAAATGCAATAAAAACTTTACATTTTTATACTATAATTGGCAACTAAGCATAGAAAAATAAGCTCACCCTTTCCATCCCACCATATGCTCAATCACTCATACAGTTAAACAAAGCAATCCAATTTAATTCACAGTCCCCTATAAACACAATTGGAAGTACAACTAAAAATGTATTTCACTCAGTTCCACTCAAGTATACCCTTGCATCATCAACATAACTTGCAACAATAAAAAATCTGAACACTATAAACCAATATATTTGGACTTTTCTCTTCAGCAGAAGCTCCAATCACACTATCCATATTCTGTGACTGCTCCCATAATTCATTCTCATCACCTCACTCAATCCATTAACATGTCTATACCATGAGACCTAGACCAGTGGTTCCCAACCTTTATGATTACGGGACTCCCTTTGTAAGCTCTAAAAAATTGTGACACCCCCCATGCTAATTGTAATTTTAGTCTCTGTTCACTGAAACAATGGTGTGTGGCAAAATCCCATCTCCAAATATCCCTTTCCATAAAAAGTTCCCTGCAGACAGGGAGGTGTTGCTTTTTGTTCATGATGCAAAGGTCCAATGAAATTGGTATCCCCCTCAGCCCCCACAGTCTGAAGATGTTCAGTCCTGTCTCCCAACACCAGTGGGTGACAGTGTTGGAGTAAGATCCAGGTTCAAATCCCCACCCAGCCATGAAGCCCACTGGGTGATCTTGGACCAGACAGTCTTTCAGCCTGACCTATCTCACAGGGTTGGTATAGGATAGAACGGAAAGGAGGTGGAACATGAAGGAAAGGTGGGATATAAATGCAATAATAATTAAATAAATAAATACATTTCATCTGCAGTATATGGACCCCAACCTCAGCCAACCTGCTGAGCTTTTTAATAATGATAATAATAATAATCAAGCAGCAGCAATGTGATAGTGGTGGGGATGCTAGATTGTGAAGACAAAAGGGTGGATAGATTAGGGTCAGTGCTTTCACCTCTGTACCTGACTATTTCCCTCTTTATGACTTTCTAGCACTTTTGATGTTCAGTCTTGCCTTTTCCTGAGTCATCCTACATTCGCTGAGCCTCCGTCTTTAGTCTTTCTTATTTTTTTCTACTGTGATTTTGTTCTTGTGTTCAGTTCTGAAGTGGTAGAAATGGAATGAACTCCTTCAGATGGTGTGTGGCAAAATCACATCTCCAAATGTCCCTTTCCATTAAAACTCCCTGTAGACAGAAACCCAGATTCATGAATTGCATTAGAAACTCCCTGATGTGCTCATCTTCTTTCTGCAGGGAGGTGTTGCTTACTTTTTTTAATGCAAGGGTCAAAAAAAATTGGTATCCCCCTTCCCACCCACTCACACAGTTTGAAGATGTACAGTCCTCCCTCCCAATAGAAGTGGATGACAGTGTTGAGCTGCTGAGCTTTAAAAAAAAAAATCAAAAAGCAATAATGTGGAATGATCACCAGAGCTGATGACTTGGTTAGCATGCATTTGGGGAATGAGAGCAGAGCAGAAGACAGATCAGTGCACACACATAATAATAATAATAAATAATAATAAAAAATTATTTTTAGGCCGCCTATCTGGCCAAATGAACGGCCACTCTAGGCAGTGTACATAATTAAAAATACAACATATAATACAGTTTTAACATATAAAACAATTATAATCCACCAAACTACCAACACACACACATACACACCTGCTCCTTCTGCCAGCATCTGCAGGCAGGCAGGCATTCAGGCATGTGGGAGGGGGGAAGCCCTCAACTTCCACAGCAACTTGGAGAAAGAGATCAGGGGGTAGAGTGTAGGTGGAAGAAAGAGGGGACTCTGACACACATACCTAGCCTCAGAGATGGGGGTCGAGCATGTCCTGGGCTTTCTTACTGCTCCTTGGCTGTCTGAGCTGAAGGAGAGATCTGGGTGGCCTTCCAAATACAGTAGGGTTCCACTCATACAGCAGTTTACGTTCCAGGCCCCTGCTGAAAAGCAAAAGCTACCGGAAAGGGAGATCCTACTGTATTATAGCCACCGCACTCCAGCTGACAGCTGTATTAACGGAACGCCGAAAAGCAGGGCCCTACTGTAAGAATAATTTTTAAAAGGAGGTGGCAGTGAAGCAGGAGCCAAGAAAGGCAGGCAGACAGGTTGGCTGCCAGGAAGGAAGGGGGGAAAGCAGCTTTTCCTTGTAGCCTTGCTTCTTTTTGCTTCACGAAAAGCCCTCTCCTCATGTTCTGAGCAAGGGCATTGTCAGCAGTGGCAGTGTGAAGAGATGGGAGTTGGCAATAGTAATCCCCTCTTCTTCCTGGTAGCTCCATCCTCAGTCTACCTCGGCATCTGCCATGTGTTTTATAGGCAGATGCCTGCCCTCGGCGTGCCTGAAAGACACTTTGCCACTTCAGCAAAAGTTCTCCCTCTGGTTTGGATCAAGAGGGAGGTGTCGTCTGCAGTGGCAGTGGGGAGCAGAGTGTGTTCAGGGAGTGAAGACTTTTTTTAAAATATTAATCATTTTTTTACTGTTTGTACCCCCTGGATTACTTTGCGGCCCCCTTGGGGGTCACGGCCCCCAGGTTGGGAACCACTGACCTAGACAAACCTGGACAAAGACTGGCATGCAGAGCCTCCACAAATAAAACATCCATACCAAGCACGCACACACACACTCACCTCTCACTTGAGGAAGGGTGGTAGAATCTACCTCCAATAGCAGGCTGTCACCCTGATGGCAGTGATATGGAAACCACTCTCTCCAACTATCTGAACAGTAAGGTGATAACACTTTATATAGTCCCTTCTTAAAAGAAAACTACTGTAAAATGTGAACATCATATAAAACCCCACCCACTTCCCCAAGGGATTAGAAGCTACCTCAATATCAACATCTAAAATAGTATCATGAATCATTCAACATATCCTGAATTTAAGCCATTTCTAAAGAATAGAGATCTGCTCGCTTCCCTGCTGTGCTAATAAAAGTGGAAGTATTGACTTTCAAAATGACAGAAATATTGACTCAGCACTCAAAACTTAAAATACTTTTCTTAAATAGTGTCAAGGCCCATTTTTTTACTCTGTGCTGACTGCTCTATTTGCAAACTATTGTATTTGCATGTCAGTATAATGAGTGTGGCTAGGCTAAGAAAGAAACTGTACCAATATTGATTTTTCATATTAGTTATTGAAACCGCTGATTTGCTTTGGATTTTTCCCCTGCTCAGAAAATTTGATTTTGTCTTGATGATCAAAGTAGATAGGTTTAAAAAGCTCATTATGCCCAAGAAACCCTTAATGGTACTATTATCTGTTCAAGGCTAAATATAATTACTAAACAATCTTGTATTCAAGAAGTCAGCAATATATGTGGTAAAACATGAGAGCCATAAAAGAGGTTGTTTGTAGAAACGTACACTGAGGACTAAATTGTGGTCATTACTATGCAAATGTATAGCAGAAAGGAGATGGCAGAGTGGTAGACAGTGAGAACAGAGTCTGAAAGCTCATACCTACAACATGCTGTGGTATCCATTGATGTCCACTAGCCAAAACGAATTTGCCACATATGTATAATAAGGAGCTTACAGTAGGGCCCCACTCATATGGCGGGTTACGTTCCGGACCCCGGCTGTAAAGTGAAAACCGCTGTAAAGCAGAACTCATTGAATAGAATGGTGCACGATGCTCGAAAACTGCCGTAAAAGCGGAACAAGCGCCGTATGAGTGGGGCTTTAGTCTAATTGAGACAGCTGTATTAGTAAAGCGCCGTAAAGCAAAGCGCTGTAAAGCTGGGCCCTACTGTACATTACAAGAATTTTCCACTACAAAAGTTTTTTTCCCTACAAACCAGTATGTTATATGGAATTGATCCAAATTAAACTGGGGACATTATCCTAAGTTTTTGATCACTGTTAGGCCCATATCATGAAACATACATTTAAAAAAGTAGTTCAGCCTTGCACTTCTATGCAAAATAGAATGCAGAAAATACTGCCCTATAGTACAAGGAAGGTATGGCAGACTTATACCATATTTCCTCCCATTTCTAAATAACAGAGAACAGGAAGGATTCAGAAGTGAAAGGATGATTCAAGAGAATGTTAAGATCTTGACACTAGATAGTTGAGAAAGTCAGAAACCCAATGAAAGAGTCCAGGTGCTGTATATTTCTCTATGGCAATGAGAATGTTCAAGGACCAAATTAAGTCTTCACCCTTTGGTCAATAAGGTAATGTGGGGGACAGCAGCAAAACCTCAGTTTGCTTTAGGAGAGACTTCATGTAGGCCTCAGATGGTTCTGCACGTACTGGTGTCTCCATCAGGCATCATAGGGAGTGTAGTTCACATATTAGAAAAACTCCCCAGGAGCATGTAAAGCTTCCATGAAGCTCCTCCTCTCTCTTCTCAAACCCTTTCCCCCCACTTCATTTCCTGTAAGTAGTGTAAAGTTGGGGTGGCAACTCTAATTTGGGGTCATGACAAAGAGATGACGTTTCGGGGGTAGAGGATTTTGTGGCAGAGTCAGTAGAACAGTTAACAAAAGGGAGGTTTGTTCCTTGAAATAATATTCAGTGCTAAGGATCTGATGTGGTGCATTAACAAACAGCTTGAAAACAGTGACCATAATGCCATCCAGTGCAACATTTTAATTTTTATTTATTCAAAATTATTTTTAGAATGCTTTCAATTTTTAAAAAAAGTCAAAGTGGTTTACAATAAATGCAAGATCAACAAAGCAGCTCAATACAGTTCTGAATGCAGTTGAACCAGACATCCATAATTGGGAAACATCTGAGCAAACAAATGTTTTTTTTATAAATGTAAAAAAACATACAATTGTTGGTATCTGTCATATTGCAGAGCAGAATTTGCTCAATAGGGTAGGTGCCACTGTGCAGATGGCCAGTCTCTGTGTTACCACTAGGTGAAGATCCACAGTATGGACAATAGAAACCTCTCTGAAGATCATATTGATTCTAATAGGTCTATATAGGGGAATAACCTGGTCTCCAGTTGTTTAGGGCTTTATCTGTTAATAACATATTGTTGCACGCACCCCAGTCTTCAAGTGATAAGAAACCTCCGGGGGTTCCATCACTTACCTGGGGTTGGTTTCCTTGGAATGAAGTCAGTGGAGACTGCTGTGTCTTTATGATATACTGTATGGCTTTATTTACACATACATACAACCAGAGCTCAAGATTCAATGAGTTAACAGCATTAATACTCCAATAGATCTTCCTTCCCCATTAGGCTTCCAGGGAGGCTTCCCAAAGCTATAGCTTTGGATTCAGCACAAAGCAGCCTCTCTGCATCTTTCCAGCTCCCAGCTCCACATCACTCAAATGCAGGCTACCTCCTAGGATAGAAGTGGGGACACCTTCCCGAGTTGTTCCTATGGTAACACATATGCTCCTAACCAAGTCTTTTGATATGTAGATTGGGTACTTGACAGACGCATTAACTTAAAAAAGAAGCTGACTAAACCAGTACAACAGGTTTCTTTGCTACAACTACATCTATACAGATTCAAAATCACAGGCTGGAAGGGGACCCAAAGACATCCAGACCAACCCCCAATCCTATAACAATATAAATTTAGCATATCTTGGTAGCAAACTGGTGGTCATTGTGCAGATCTTGCAGTAAAAGTGTTATGTGTGCACAGTAAGGCACCCCACTCTGTCACCTAACTGCTGTATTCTGCAGCAGCTGCAGCTTTTGAATCAGTCTTTCAGTAGTCCAGTTTTGAGAGTACCCTTGCATGGGTCACAGTGGCCAAGCTAACACTCACCATGAATGGATGTAGTTCATACCAGCCAAAGCAGATAGTACGCACTCTTCGCTACAAAGTTTTCTTGAGTCTTCAATGACAGCAATGGATCCAGGAACAGCCCCAAACTACTCACCTGTTCCTTCAGAGGGAATGGGTGTGTGTGTTATGTGACTTCAAGTCAATTACAACTTATGGCAACCCTATGAATCAGCGACCTCCAATAGCATTTGTTATAAACCACCCTGTTCAGATCTTGTAAGTTCAGGTCTGTGGCTTCCTTTATGGAATCAGTCTATCTCTTGTTTGCCTTGCCTCTTTTTCTACTTCCTCCTGTTTTTCCCAGCATTATTGTCTTTTCTAGTGAGACATGTCTTCTCATGATGTGTCCAAAGTATTATAACCCCAGTTTCATCATAGAAAACCCCAATTTCAATCTCAAACATTTAATTTAAAATGTTTGAATTAAATAATGACAGTACATAGCCTTGATCCTTTGCAAGAATTACCCTCTGTTCATATTCCACGCTGGTAATCTGCAGAATTCTTTTTGGCAATGTTTTGTAAAATGTTTTGTTTGTTTTGTAAAACAAGCATAAACAATATCCAACAATATCCAAAGTATGATAATGTTAGGTCCAAACCCAACATGCAAGCCGTCACTGTCTACTCAGCTCACATCCACCCGGGAAGGTGCAGAGTTGAGAGCAATAACCCACTGCCAGAGATCAGGAAATAAGTTGCCAAAATTACCTCTGCAAAGGGGTCCCAAAACCTGCCAGCAAGTTGCCTTTCAGAAGTGGGAACCCCGTTTATTGAAATACAGTAGATTATATAGATTCCCCAGTGGTTACAAAAAATGGGGAGCAGATGTCATAAACTACAAGAAAAATAACTGTAGACAAAGTAACTTTTAGATATGTGAAGAGGGGTGCTTAAAGTAACAAAGCTAGGAACATCTTGCTTCTTTTGCAGACATGCACTTGCATAGTTCGTGCAACCTTGAGATAAGCGCTAGGAGCCAGAAGAACAAAGTACAGATAGGAAAAGGGGAGTATTGAAACAAGAGAGGCCCTTCAGTGGGGGATACATTCAGGTTACATTTCTGTATTTACAAACAGATACGTGTAGAAATCTATAGACATGTTAAAAGAAACATTAGCTTTCTTTGTGCTCAGGGTCAGCAATATGATACAATCTATAGGGTATTGATATTGAATGCATAAGGAAGGAAGGGGGTCATCTCCAGTTTATTCAGGCTTTTATTTACCCAGCCACCTGGAGTGTGGGGTCAGGTCAGGGGGAAATAAACCGATATCATGTTTATATCAACCTTCATTTTCTTAACCCAACAGTCCCCCCTCTCAGCACTGATTTGTTCTAACAACCAATTATTTGTCTTTTTCACGGTCCATGGTATGCACAAAACTCTCCTCCAACACCACATTTCAAATGAGGAATGGGAACCCATTCATAACTGCCAAGCTCCCTAATTCCTGGACTGAAGAACCACTCACCCACGGACCTCTATTTTATCATGAGATTGGGGATCTCCCTGCTGGTTCCTTTCCTCCCTAAAGAACTGTTATACTTTTGCAAACCTCCAGGGCTACTAATACCTTTCTTTTACAAGTAGTGCCATTTTGGCTAGGTAAGAACCACCACTCAAAGAATTGAGATCTCTCTTTTAGTATTTAAAAGTGGGATGTGCAACAAACGTTTGCAGTGTAGAGTGCTCCTGTGCAACAAAAGTTTGCAGCATTGAGTGCTCCCATTTCCGTTCCCACTTCCATTCAGTTTTACACAGACACAGACATACACACACACCAGTCACCCTTCCATGGTTACTAAGCACACTCAGTTTTCATTGGACTGCCTTTGAGGATGGGGTGTTCCTATCCTTCTTCGGGTTGGTGGGGTATGTGTTTTTGGTTAGGATTTTGTTGTACTTGTGCAAACCTTGGGACTTCTCCCTAATGCATGAATGCTGTTATTTTGGCGACATAAGGACATACTTCAGATTTTTCCTTCTCAGCTAGAAAGTTGCCCAGAGGGAGTAAATTGATGAGTACTAGTTGGCAAGGAACATCTCTGTTTCTTTTAGTCTTTACTCCTTGTTCAGCCACTGCATTCCCCCTTCCACATGATTATTAGTTTATTTCCTCTCAGTAGGCAGCACTGTGGGCACTGAGCATGCATTGTCCTCACTGGGCTTGTTTTTCTGTATGTGTTTGTGTATGTGTTTCCTTCTGTTAAGTTACTTCCCCACCCCAATATTCATTATATTGCTCCAAGCATTGAGGCTCTCCACTTATACATTCCTATTATTATTATTAGGAGCCCAGGGCAGCAAACAAAAACATTACAAACACTCTAAAACATCTTAAAAACAAGATACTTTAAAACATATTAAAATAAAACATCTTTAAAAACATATTAAAACAAAACATCTTTTTCAGAAAAACATTTTTAAAAATCTTTAAAAGCAATCCCAACACAGACACAGACTGGGATAAAATCCCCATTATTATTATTATTATTATTTAATTGTTGTTGTTGTTGTTGTTTAGATTTATATTTATATCCCCCTTTCCTGCTATATATTACAACAAAACATCCTTAAAAACATATTAAAACAAAACACCTTTAAAAACATCTTTAAAAGCAATTCCAACACAAATGCAGACTGGGGTAAGGTCTTTACTTAAAAGGCTTGTTGAAAAAGGAAGGACTTCAGTAGGTGCCAAAAATATATCAGAGATGGAGCCTGTCTAATATTTAAGGGAAGGGAATTCCAAAGGGGTAGCTGCCTCAACGCTAAAGGTCTGCTTCATATTTTGTGTGGAACGGACCTCCTGATAAGTTGGTATCTGCAGGAGGCCCTCACCTGCAGAGCACAGTGATTGATTGGGAATATAAGGGGTAAGATGATTTTTCAGGTATCCTGGTCCCAAACTGCATAGGTCTTTGTATACCAAAAACCATAACCTTGAACTTGACCAAGTAGGTAATGGGCAACCAGTGCAATTCCTTCAGCAACAGGGTAACATGTTGGCAATACCCTGCCCCAGTGAGCAGTCACACCGCTGCATTTTGCACCAGCTGCAGCTTCCGGACCAACCTCAAGGGCAGCCCCACATAGAGCACATTACAGTAATCCAACCTGGAAGTTACCAGTGCACGGACAACAGTGGTCAAGCTATCCTGGTCCAGAAACAGCTGCAGCTGTCTTAGCATCCAAAGCTGATAAAAGGCACTCCCAGCCACTGAGGTCACCGGGCCTCTAACAACAAAGATGGATCCAGAGCAGCCCCAGACTACAGACCTGTTTTTTCAGAGGGAGTACAACCCCATCCAAAGCAGACAATAAACCAATTATCTGAACTCATGAAAAACAAGTCCACATTGCCTCCATCATGCTAGGATTCAGACTCCGTTTATTGGTTACAGGGAGAGAGTCAGCTCAGTCCTTGCTAAAAAGGGCAGCTTCAGCCTTCCTGAAACACAACCACAAGCTCTGTTTCCCGAGGTTAAAGAAAGGTCAGGCTGTTCTAGGTGGGAAAACAACAAACACAAAAGACTTGCCTGGAAGGCGCAGCCCCTTGCTGAGATTAAAAGCAGCCAAAAGCTTAAACAGCCCCGCCCCTCACTCAGGAAGGAAGCCTGAGAGAATACTAAAGAGTTAAGCCCCAGCTGATAGCCATCAGCCTCAAGTAACACATCATTGGCTGGCAGCAGAAGCTGGGAGGAACCAGCCACACATATAAAGTCAGAGCACCCTAGCAAGGGAGCCTGCTCCACGAGCTAGAGGGAGCCCCAGCTGACAAAGCGTCGAGGCCCCAGCTGACGAAGCGTCGAGGCCCCAGCTGACGAAGCATCGAGGCCCCAGCTGACAAAGCGTCGAGGCCCCTGCTGACAAAGCGTCGAGGCCCCAGCTGACAAAGCGTCGAGGCCCCTGCTGACAAAGCGTCGAGGCCCCTGCTGACAAAGCGTCGAGGCCCCTGCTGACAAAGCGTCGAGGCCCCTGCTGACAAAGCGTCGAGGCCCCTGCTGACAAAGCGTCGAGGCCCCTGCTGACAAAGCGTCGAGGCCCCTGCTGACAAAGCGTCGAGGCCCCAGCTGACAAAGCGTCGAGGCCCCAGCTGACAAAGCGTCGAGGCCCCAGCTGACAAAGCGTCGAGGCCCCAGCTGACAAAGCGTCGAGGCCGCAGCTGACAAAGCGTCGAGGCCCCAGCTGACAAAGCGTCGAGGCCCCAGCTGACAAAGCGTCGAGGCCCCTGCTGACAAAGCGTCGAGGCCCCAGCTGACAAAGCGTCGAGGCCCCAGCTGACAAAGCGTCGAGGCCCCAGCTGACAAAGCGTCGAGGCCCCAGCTGACAAAGCGTCGAGGCCCCAGCTGACAAAGCGTCGAGGCCCCAGCTGACAAAGCGTCGAGGCCCCAGCTGACAAAGCGTCAAGGCCCCAGCTGACAAAGCGTCAAGGCGAGTTAAGCAGCAGAGCAAGTTCGGCAGCAGGGCGAGGAGGCCAGGGCCCCCTACTCTGCCCATCTGTTCCCTGACCTCAACTAAACCGCAGTCTCCAACCCATTGACGTAATAAACCTTAAACAAAACTATGCAGGTAAGAAGCCAGCAGGGGTGTGGGGGCTTTCCAGTGTTTTGCACCGCCTGCAGCATGTACGACTATCTGCCTGTTGGACAGAAGTCATGGGTGTGCTCTCGGTGCAATGAGCTCCTGGCTCTCCGGGAACAACTTCATTTCCTTGAGGCCAAGGTGGCGGACCTGGAAAAGCTGAGAGAGGCAGAGAAGTGTGTGGAGGAGGCCTTCGGGGACGTTATAGCTGTGTCCCACTCCAACGATGATAGCTCTCCTGCTATCATGGGCAACGATGGTCTCAGGGAAGGAGAGCATCCAGCTGAGGAAGAGGGAAACGATCCCTTAGAAGGGACCCATTCCTTGGGGGATGAGCAGCTATCATCTCGTGCCGAGGATATATCTCCAGGGGGTGGAGGGATCCTTGTAGTGGGTGATTCGATCATTAGGAACATAGACAGTGGGGTGTGTGATGGGCGTGTAGACCGCAAGGTGTTTTGCCTGCCTGGTGCGAAGGCTGCGGATATCGCCCGTCGTTTAGATAGTTTGGTAGACAGTGCTGGGAAGGAGTCAGTGGTCGTGGTGCACGTTGGCACCAACGACATGGGGAAATGCAGCCGTGAGGTCCTGGAAGCAAAATTTAGGTTGCTAGGTAGGATGCTGAAAGCCAGGACCTCCAAGGTGGCTTTCTCTGAAATGCTACCGGTTCCACGCGCAGGACCAGCCAGACAGGGCCAGCTTTGCAGTCTCAATGCGTGGATGAGACGATGGTGTCGGGTGGAAGGGTTTGGATTTGTTAGGCACTGGGGAACATTTTGGGACAAGCCGGGCCTGTACAAAATGGACGGGCTCCACTTGAACCAGAATGGAACCAGACTGCTGGCACTTAAAATTAAAAAGGTGGCAGAGCAGCTTTTAAACTGACTGAGGGGGGAAACCCGACAGGAGCTGAGAAAGGTCCGGTTCGGAATAAACCTCCCCCCTGGGATAAAAACCAAAGAAATGATGAAATTTTAAAAGGGGTAGGCCTAGAAGTAGGCATTGTGAGAGCAGGGGCACAGGATATAAATTCAGAAGAGCAAAATTACCACAGGCCTAACCACAAGTGCCAAAGACACTTGAAGAGAGACACTGCTTACAAGTGCCTGTACGCTAATGCTAGGAGCCTGCGAACCAAGATGGGAGAACTGGAGTGCTTGGTCTTAGAGGAGAGCATTGATATAGTGAGCATAACAGAGACCTGGTGGAATGGAGAAAACCAGTGGGATACGGTTATCCCTGGATATAAACTATATCGGAAGGACAGGGAAGGACGTATTGGTGGTGGAGTCGCTCTATACGTGAAAGAAGGCATTGAATCCAGCAAGCTCGAAACCCCAAAAGAGGCAGACTCCTCCACAGAATCGTTGTGGGTGGTGATACCATGCCCCAGGAGGGACTTAATACTGGGAACGATCTATCGTCCCCCTGATCAAAATGCTCAGGGAGACCTTGAGATGAGATATGAAATTGAGGAAGCATCCAAACTAGGAAATGTGGTAGTAATGGGTGACTTCAACTACCCGGACATAGACTGGCTGCATATGTGTTCCAGTCATGACAAAGAAGCAAAGTTTCTAGATATTCTAAATGACTATTCCCTAGACCAGTTGGTCATGGAACCGACCAGAGGGACGGCAACCCTGGACTTAATCCTCAGTGGGGACCGGGACCTGGTGCGAGATGTAAGTGTTGTTGAACCGATTGGGAGCAGTGACCACAGTGCTATTAAATTAAACATACATGTAACTGGCCAATTGCCAAGAAAATCCAACACGGTCACATTTGACTTCAAAAGAGGAAACTTCACAAAAATGAGGGGATTGGTAAAAAGAAAGCTGAAAAACAAAGTCCAGAGGGTCACATCACTCGAAAATGCTTGGAAGTTGTTTAAAAACACTATATTAGAAGCTCAACTGGAGTGCATACCGCAGATCAGAAAAGGTACCGCCAGGGCCAAGAAGATGCCAGCATGGTTAACGAGCAAAGTCAAGGAAGGTCTTAGAGGCAAAAAGTCTTCCTTCAAAAAATGGAAGTCTTGTCCGAATGAAGAAAATAAAAAAGAACACAAACTCTGGCAAAAGAAATGCAAGAAGACAATAAGGGATGCTAAAAAAGAATTTGAGGAGCACATTGCTAAGAACATAAAAACCAACAACAAAAAATTCTATAAATACATTCAAAGCAGGAGACCATCTAGGGAGACAATTGGACCCTTGGATGATAAGGGAGTCAAAGGTGTACTAAAGAACGATAAGGAGATTGCAGAGAAGCTAAATGAATTCTTTGCATCTGTCTTCACAGTGGAAGATATAGGGCAGATCCCTGAACCTGAACTAACATTTGCAGGAAGGGATTCTGAGGAACTGAGACAAATAGTGGTAACGAGAGAGGAAGTTCTAAGCTTAATGGACAATATAAAAACTGACAAATCACCGGGCCCGGATGGCATCCACCCGAGAGTTCTCAAAGAACTCAAAGGTGAAATTGCTGATCTGCTAACTAAAATATGTAACTTGTCCCTTGGGTCCTCCTCCGTGCCTGAGGACTGGAAAGTGGCAAATGTAACGCCAATCTTCAAAAAGGGATCCAGAGGGGATCCTGCAAATTACAGGCCAGTTAGCTTAACTTCTGTCCCTGGAAAACTGGTAGAAAGTATGATTAAAGCTAGATTAACTAAGCACATAGAAGAACAAGCCTTGCTGAAGCAGAGCCAGCATGGCTTCTGCAAGGGAAAGTCCTGTCTCAGTAACCTATTAGAATTCTTTAAGAGTGTCAACAAGCATATAGATAGAGGTGATCCAGTGGACATAGTGTACTTAGACTTTCAAAAAGCGTTTGACAAGGTACCTCACCAAAGGCTTCTGAGGAAGCTTAGCAGTCATGGAATAAGAGGAGAGGTCCTCTTGTGGATAAGAAATTGGTTAAGAAGCAGAAAGCAGAGAGTAGGAATCAACGGACAGTTCTCCCAATGGAGGGCTGTAGAAAGTGGAGTCCCTCAAGGATCGGTATTGGGACCTGTACTTTTCAACTTGTTTATTAATGACCTAGAATTAGGAGTGAGCAGTGAAGTGGCCAAGTTTGCTGACGACACTAAATTGTTCAGGGTTGTTAAAACAAAAAGGGATTGCGAAGAGCTCCAAAAAGACCTCTCCAAACTGAGTGAATGGGCAGAAAAATGGCAAATGCAATTCAATATAAACAAGTGTAAAATTATGCATATTGGAGCAAAAAATCTTAATTTCACATATACGCTCATGGGGTCTGAACTGGCGGTGACCGACCAGGAGAGAGACCTCGGGGTTGTAGTGGACAGCACGATGAAAATGTCGACCCAGTGTGCGGCAGCTGTGAAAAAGGCAAATTCCATGCTAGCGATAATTAGGAAAGGTATTGAAAATAAAACAGCCGATATCATAATGCCGTTGTATAAATCTATGGTGCGGCCGCATTTGGAATACTGTGTACAGTTCTGGTCGCCTCATCTCAAAAAGGATATTATAGAGTTGGAAAAGGTTCAGAAGAGGGCAACCAGAATGATCAAGGGGATGGAGCGACTCCCTTATGAGGAAAGGTTGCAGCATTTGGGGCTTTTTAGTTTAGAGAAAAGGCGGGTCAGAGGAGACATGATAGAAGTGTATAAAATTATGCATGGCATTGAGAAAGTGGATAGAGAAAAGTTCTTCTCCCTCTCTCATAATACTAGAACTCGTGGACATTCAAAGAAGCTGAATGTTGGAAGATTCAGGACAGACAAAAGGAAGTACTTCTTTACTCAGCGCATAGTTAAACTATGGAATTTGCTCCCACAAGATGCAGTAATGGCCACCAGCTTGGACGGCTTTAAAAGAAGATTAGACAAATTCATGGAGGACAGGGCTATCAATGGCTACTAGCCATGATGGCTGTGCTCTGCCACCCTAGTCAGAGGCAGCATGCTTCTGAAAACCAGTTGCCGGAAGCCTCAGGAGGGGAGAGTGTTCTTGCACTCGGGTCCTGCTTGCGGGCTTCCCCCAGGCACCTGGTTGGCCACTGTGAGAACAGGATGCTGGACTAGATGGGCCACTGGCCTGATCCAGCAGGCTCTTCTTATGTTCTTATGTTCTTATGGTTCTCATCCAGCCCACCACCGAGTCCAGGAATGGGCCAGGGCTTACACGGCCTCTCCCGATTCAGATGTTACAGAGAACAGAGCTGGGTATCATCAATATACTGCTGACACCTCAGCCCAAATCTCCTGATGACCGCTCCCAAGGGCTTCATATAGATGTTAAACAGCACTGGATGCAAGATGGTACCCTGTGGCACCCCACAGCACAACTACTAGAGGGCAGAAAGACAATTGCCCAATACTATTGTCTGAAAATGACCCTACAGGTATGATCAGAACCACTGCAAAACAGTGCCTCTGATACCCATCTCACCAAGTTGACTCAGAATGATATTGATATGGTCAATAGTATCAAAAGCCGCCAAGAGATCAAGTAAGAGTAACAGGGTGAAACTGTGAATTGGAATTAGAATGTAGAATGATGATATTAAAATTATTCTGCTTAAATTAGCCAAGCAAAAAGTATTGCTTTCATAACTTATTTACTGTTTACACTTCAGAAAACTTGATCTGTTTAAGACAACAACAGGAAATCTTGCATCATGAATGATGAGAAATAGAAGAAATATCCCCTGAGTGTTTGAAAATTTTGCTATTTTTTGAATTTTCAAACCTTTACTGTCATTTGGCAGGAAAGGCATTGTTTGTGAGCTATAAATCAAATGGAAATACTGGAATATAAAAGCTGACTAAACAGGTGGACATCACCAAATGGGCAATATAGGAATCAAATTGATTATATAATTGGTAGCAAAAGATGGAGAAATTCCATACTTTCTGCGAAAACAAGACCAGGAGCAGACTGCGGTACAAATCATGAACTGGTCACATCGAAAATCAGAGTAAAGTTAAAGAATAAGAACAAATAAATCATAATGCCAAAATACAATTTAAGTAACATCCCAGAAGAATTTAAAGATCGCATAAGGAACAGATTTGAGGCTTTAAACTTAGTTGACAGAGAACCAGAAGAACTATGGAGTGCAGTCAGGGACATTATCAGGGAAGAATGCAAAAAGACATACCTTTAGTTAAAAAGAGAGCAAGACCTCAATGGATGACTGAAGAAACTCTTAAAGTGGTTAAAGAAATAAGGAAAGCAAAAGCAAAGGAGAGAGAAACACTGTCAGAACCCTAAATGCAATAATACAGCGACTAGTACATAGGGAAAAAGAGAACTATTACAATAGTTATTGTATAGAAATAGAAAAGGACAAGAAAAAAAGGTAAAATAAGAGCCCTATTCCAAAAGGTTAGAGAAATTAAAGGGAAATTTAGACGAAGAGTAGGAATGTTGAATAATCAACAGGGGAACACACTGACTGACCGAGATGAAATAAAAGGAAGATGGAAGCAATACACTGAAGAACTCTACAAAAGAGATGCCCAGATGACAGATTCATTCATGGAGGAACCGTATGATGAAGAACCAGAAATTTTAGAATGTGAGCTGAAAGCTGCTCTTTAAATACTTGGAAGAAACAAATCACCAGGAACAGATGACATACCAATAGTGTTGCTACAAGTTACTAAAACTGTATCTATCCAAATTTTGACAAAAAATTGTCAACAAATACGGAAAACTGAACAGTGGCCCACTGACTGGAAATGTTCAATATATATCCCAATTCCAAAGAAAGGGGATCACAGTGGATGCAGTAATTATCGAACTATTGCCTTAATATCTCATGCAAGTAAAGTAATGCTCAAGATCCTACAACAAAGGCTCTTACCATATATGGAGCGAGAAATGCCAGATGTCCAAGCTGGATTTAGAAAAGGAAGAGGTACCAGAGATCATATCGCAAACATATGTTGGATAATGGAACGGACCAAGGAATTTTGGAAGAAAATCACCCTGTGCTTTATAGATTACAGCAAAGCCTTGATTGTGCAGATCAGGAAAAAACATAGAATGCTTTAAAATAAACGGGGTACCACAACATCTGATTGTCCTGATGCGCAACTTATACTCTGGACAAGAGGCTCCTGTAAGGACAGAACATGGAGGAACCGATTGGTTCCCCATCGGAAAGGGTGTGAGACAGGGGTGTATTTTATCTATATGCAGAACATATCATACGGAAAGTGGGATTGGACCAAGATGAAGGAGGTGTGAAAATTGGAGGGAAAATATCAATAAGATATCTAGATGATACTATACTACTAGCAGAAACCAGTATTTATTTATGTATTTATGTATTTATTTATTATTTGATTTATATCCCACCCTCCCAGGAAGAACCCTGTTTTTCTGCAATGCCAACTCTAAACTAAAAGAGCCTAGGCTGCCATCTTGTACTCGCTTACCTGGAAATAAACCCCGTTAAACACAAAGAGACTTACTTCTGAGTAGATATGTAAACCATTATACTGTAAGTTAACTATAGAGTGAATTATTAATGAGTCTTTCATCTTCAGCTCCTGCAAAGCAGAACCCATGTCTAAAGCCTCTTTGCAAACTTTTCACATTTTCCTTTTGAGGAGAGGGGGGTTCTTTAACGTTCATCCACACTTGTTGTGTAGTAATATTGGCAGAAAATAATTCCTCAGCACTACCTAGAGTTACCAGGTCTCCAGTTTTCAGCCGGAGTCTCCGGTTTTTTTGGGGCCCCTCCGGCTCTCCGGCTAGCACCCCTTAATCTCTGGACTCTCAGCTTCATTTTTTTTAAAAAAGTTTCTCGGTGGTCTGGTTCCCGGGATATACACCAAAACATCAGCCGCCGCCCCACGACTGTTTAATCTATTTAACTGATACGACACTGAAGTTGGTTCCTAGTTCCCAGTTCCTTATTTGCTTGAAAGTTCAAAACACTAAAAAAGAAGAGTTGACAACTACAGCAACTTCAAACCAAATTTAACATGTCTCTGAACCCCAAAATATATGTTGGGGTACCCCATATGATATATCACTGTGATCGGGGGACTCTCCCCGTCAAGAATAACAATACATTTATGCAATCAAAATCATCAGGCTTCTGATATTATCATAAATACATGATGTCATAAAATCATAAAAATAAGTAACTGGGGTGCCCGCCCCAAAATCTGCTCTGGGACAAGACAAATCATATACACCAGGAAATGGGAGGGTGTCCTCTATGAGATGCCACTGCGTCCCACCTGGCCCAGAACTTCTGCTGGGCGCAGGGCACGGAGGAGGGCAACTATGCAAAATCAAAGCAGACCAAAACATACAGGAAAAAATAGGTAACTGGGGGTGCCCACCACAAAATCTGCTCTGGGACAGCACAAATCATATACCCCAGGAAAGGGGAGGGTGTCCTCTACGAGATGCCACTACGTCCCACCTGGCCCAGAGCTTCTGCTGGGCGCAGTGCACAGAAGAGGGCATCTATACAAAATCAAAGCAGAAAAAGACATACAGGAAAAATAAGTAATTGGGGGTGCCCACCCCAAAATCTGCTCTGGGCCAGGACAAATCATACACCCCATGAAAGGGGAGGGTGTCCTCTATGAGATGCCACTGCAAACAGAAAGGGTAGAGAATCTTCTTACTCTTACTCATTTCTCAGACCTCTTTCTGAAGTGAAGGGTCAAATCTGTAAAGTTTGGAGCAGCCACATTAAAAGATAAGGGCATTCCAGACAGGGGGTTGCCAACCCTGCTTGGATATGGATGTCTTTGCAGAGGATCCCTTTACCAACAGCACAATCCAAACTATATCTACTCAGAAGTAAGTCCTGTTGAGTTCTATGGGGGCTTAATCCCTTAGTATGTGTGTTTAGAATTGCAGTCTTCAGGGACATCCATCTTTACTCCCGAATGCTTCCATCTAACATCTCCACAACACTAGGCTCCTTTCTTCCTACCTTCTGGTGACTGAACTGGCCTGAAGGCATTTAAACCCTTCTTGCCAAAAGCAAGTAGGCTAGATTAAATGTTCCCTACGCAGGCTCCATCTTTTAGCTAAAATGTCTAGCTTAATTTCCAGTCAGATATTTTTTTTAATTGTACGCTCCAAGCAACTGTGATTGATGCTTAATGTATCATGCTTAATGACATCACTTGGGTCCTCCCCGTGACATCACTTGGGCCCGCCCTGTGACATCACTCGGGCCCTCCCCATGACATCACTTGGGCCCGCCCCTAAAATATCAGGTTTTGGGATGCTTCTGACCTGGCAACCCTAGCACTACCTGATCTCAGGCAAACCCAGCATAGGAAAGATACATCTTGGTGGCTAGGGGAAAAGGAAAGGCAAACTATGGAGATTCCAAGAACAAGGAAAAATTCAGAAGCAGGAAAAGTGCACTAAAAGGGAGGGGAAAACAGCAGTTCTTAAGGACCCCAGGGATTCCTATTGCCTTGTGTCCAAACAGCTCACATAAATCACAGCACTCATTGGCTAATAACACTTGACAGGCATGAGCAGGAACCAGGTTGGCTCATTTCACATAAATCGCTTCATTTTGTTTCACAATGTTATTTCTTAAAAGGGCTAGAGAATGACTTTTTTAAAAATGAAAGTTCAGATTCTGGGCTACCTGCTGGGAGCGCCACTGAAGGCCTGTGTGGGCGTCATGGCATCCATGGGTGTTGTATCAGTGACTCCTGCTCTAGGCAATGATCATATATGGTATCACCAGGATCAATTGCATTGTTGATGCCTGGTGGTGTGGAATGGGGCCTGCTTAAAGGGCCAGGTGCCCTGAATGACTTGGGTCCCAGAAAGAGCACCTCCTCCTGAGATAGGACCTTTTCTGTGATAGCACCTTGGGTGTGGAACTCCCTCCATTTTGAAATATGATTGGCGCAATTGTTGGCTGTTTCCTGGCACTAGTTAAAAGCAGTATCCCTTGCTTTTAGTGGGGCCTGAAGGGAGGTCTTTGCTGAATGTATTTTGTTGTTGAAATCCTGCTGCGGATGAAGTTGATATTTGCCGTAGACTGCTGTTTTATACTGTATTTTGTGAAAATTTGTTGTGCTTTTATTATTGATATATTTTTCTTGTATTGTTTGTAACCTGCCCTGGGATCTCTGAAGTGATGAAAGGTGAGATATGTCTAATAAAAAACGCAATAGCTGTGCAGGCCCTAGACTAATGTCTGGATCCGGTAGTGGGCTGGCCAAGGCTTTGATAAACTGTCTGAGTCCTGGCAATATTATTCTGAGGCAGTGCCCAGCCAGTGCTATATTTCTTAACAATTCTGTGCAAGAAGAACCACAGCAACTTTATAAAATGCCACATTGTTATTACAGTATAATTGGCTATTTAAAATTATTAGTCTGATATAAATCCTTTTTAATTATTGAAGAAACTGTTGTCTCATATACAGGTTTGTATATTTTCACAGTCATTTTAGTTACCATCTATTTGGCTGCATCGTCACATCAATCAAAACCATTCTTCTGATAGTGTTTGTCTAAACAACATTTTCTGGCTAGTAATAAATCCTATGAACCACAAAGTAGGGTAGGTGGACTTTTTTCCCAGCAGGACAGTACAATAAAGAAACAGCTTATATGAAAGGACTTACTATGTAATATCTGAAACGGCGGGTGACTGTGCAGGCACTAGACATATGTCTGGGTCCAGTGATGGGCTGGATGAGGCTAATAAACTGAGTCTGAGTCCTGGCAAGAAGGAGGCTATGTGGTGAATGATTCCTGTGTCTGGGCCTGCCCTGAATTGTGTTTCAGTCTTTCTGAAGGTGCAGGTGTGTAGTCTGTGGATGTTTATAGACTCAGTTTTTGTCACTGGAGGTGCAAGTGTCCTTGATCATTATGAGTGCCTTTTACTAGTTTCAGCTAGCAAGACAGCTACATTTGTTCATCAATCAGGATAGTTTGATCATAGTTGTTCATGCATTGGTAACCCCACCATTGGATTACTGCAATGTGCTCTATGTGGGGCTACCCTTGCAGTTGGTCTGGAGGCTACAGCTAGCATAGACTGTAGTGGGTAGGCTGCTTGTGGGGGCAAACTATCACCAGCATAGAATACCTTGTTGGCAGATCTACACTGGCTACCAATCTGCTACTGAGCCAAGTTCAAGGTTCGGGTGCTAACAGATGTGGTCCTATACAGCTCAGGACTGTGTTACTTGAGAGATTGTCTTACCCATTGCATGCTGTCACTACATTTTGAAGGAGAATTTAGATTCTTGAAGTCCCTAAAATATCACAAGCTCCCTCCATAGTAACTCAGAGCAGGGCTCTCAGTGTGGCAAACCCTGTTTTGTAGAATAGCATTCCTTTTGAGGTACAGCAGGCACTCACTACAACTTTGTAGTTTCCAGAAACAGTTGAAGACATTTTAGTTTTGACAAGCTGTTCTACTTGGGTGTTGTTGTTTTTCTTAAGGTGTGTGCTTTGGGTGTGTGATTGTGTTGTTTTTAAACTTCTATTTAGTTTTTTAAATTGTTGTTAAACCTATTTTTAGTGTTTATTGTGAGATTGTAAATCACCTTGAGACTTATGTGAAAGGCAATTTATAAATTAATAAAACAACAATAAATGCACCAACTGATAGAGGATTCTATTTATATTAAGGAGTTTTCTTGGCTAATAGGTGATAGCTTCCTTTTCTTTTTTTGTGATCTTAAAGGATTCACATAAACAGGGGCGTCACAACCAGGGTGCGGAGGGTGCAGCCTGCACCCGGGTGTCACCATGAGGGGGGTGACACCCAGAGCCACCCCGCCCCACGCCGTTGCCTGGCAAGGCTGCTCCAACTCCTCCTTGGAGGCAGGTGGGTGGGCGAGACTGGGAGCAGCATCGGCAGGGCGAGGGAGGTGCGCCGGCATTCCCAGGCCTTCTCCAGCTGGGTGCCCCTCCGGCACGCACCCTCCCAGGGGCATGGATGGGGTGGCTGGCCTCGAGTGCATGCGCACGGAAGCCCAGCCACCTCATATATGCCCCTGGGAGGGCGCGCACCGGAGGTCCGCACCCCCCGCACTCCCACTAGTGACGCCGCTGCACATAAAGACAGCATTCCATTTGTTACTATGGAAACAATAAGAACCTGTTATTTCATAACTTACCAATTTTCAACTAAACTATGAACAAAATATAGTACAATATTCTTGCTACATAGCTTGTGCTAAATGTTTTGCTCCTCAATCTGTTTGAAATATGGTTTGAGATCCTGAATTAAACTTAGACAGTAAATGAATTCCTTATTTCCTATGTTATAAAAATAAAACATCTTGGGCATTATTTGATTTGCCAGAGAGGAATGTGTTATTAACCTAAGACCAGCTGTAGGGAGGGAGGGTGGAGGAAGCACCAGACACTAATCATACCAATGATGGGATGTATCTCCTGTGCATTAAAGAAATATATATCTGTCTATCTGTTGAAAGTGTGTGTTTCTGTACAGAAGCATTAGATTGAATATGTAAAACCTATATGTAACAATTTTACTTCATGTGATTCTTGAAGTACCAGGTATACCAATTTTCTAGAAGTTCACTTTTAAATCATTATATTTGAGAAGCTTAAGGATGCTTAATACGCTCAGCTTAGCTTTGTAAGATAGCCACATGAGTCATGGTGCTCTAGAAAGAATTTTCTGGAGCCTTCCAGGTTTAGACAGAAAAGAACCATAAAATGACATCAATAATGTCTTCCTGATTAATTTATATTAATTCAGTTCCAATTCAGATTCATTTCATCCTGCATTCTCCCTGTATTTCTGTATCATTGAATGTAGGAAGCAGTTTTTATTATCTGACATAGATGTCAAGTAAAATGCTAGATCCTACATTCAGCAGTAAGTGTAGGTGGTGGTTGTTTTTATTACTATTTCTAACTGTGCCTTATTTTTCTTCTTAAATTAAAGAACAGTTAAATAGGACTTGGTTTTTTATGTGAACAATCCAAAATGTAATATCAATGGAATGTTGTTGTTGTTTTTAAATAATCTGATGCTTTATTTATTCTCAGTTGTCAAGTGTTATGTTGGCTTTCTGTTGTGAAAAATCAGCCACCTACTGTGAAATGTTCATCTCTTGGAGACCAGGGGATGTTTTTTTCAGTATTTAATTTCATTAATTCCATGAGGTCATTATATGATAATGTAGTCATAACTTCTATGCCCTTGAGCTACAAGGTCAACCCACTTAAAAGCCAGTTTCTGTTTGGTATGTATTTCTTGTATTTAGTGTATTTTATTTTATTTGTGGTTGCCAGAATATCTAATGCGATTATAATTTATAGGATACCAAATCAGAACAAAATTTGTTCATTATTTCACTTAGCATACATTTTCGCATCCAGTAATTCAGGTTCAATCTGTAAAGCATCCAACTACTTCCCTTCTTTCTTTTTCATATACTTCATCACTTTCTTGGGAATTTTGCAGCAGACCAGCTAATAGAAATAAATGTGTATTTAAGGTTATAACAATCGGAAGAATCTGAAAGAAATTCTGAACCACTGCTGCTTGTGTTGTATTTTACTATCACTTTCTTATTCCACAGCTCATTTTTCAGGAACCCTCAGTATCTCACAAAAACAATTTAAAATACAGTTACCTCTTCTTTTTGAGAATAGGAACTGGGGAAATGCATGATTTTAAAACATTTTTTGTATACACACGACACATTTTAAGAAATCTTAGTAATCTTTACAACAGACCGGCAACCTTGTTGGTACACTACATATTTTGTATTTTCAATCTCTAGGGTACAAATGCAGAAGGGGGGACTTTCTGAGCCTTCTTAGAGAAGTGCTACCAGTTGTATTTAACAATAATTACACCATATGGACTACTAATTTTACTTACCACAAGGCAGCTCCTATAATCCTTTCACTAATGAGTGAAAGTTAATAAGTAAATCCCTAACTGAGCTGGATTTGAACCCTCAAAAATTCAAGAGCAACATTGTCAGAGCAATGCATCTTGTCAGAGGCTGGTGGGAGCAGAGCTGGTGGAAAGGGACCACCACATTCAGCTGCCATTCAGAGGCTTCTGTAAGGAAAGAACAAAATACATGCTTCCTTCTGCCACCCCTTTTCCCAGCGTACTGGCTGCCGGAACACAGGGTGGTTGGAAGGAGCTGAACGGGACCTGGATATAGTGTAAGCCCCCCCCGGGACATTCCCCAACATGCTCCAGAACTCCCCTTTGGGGAGCTTTGCATCGGCTTCCGCCAGCTTCCAGGCTGGGTACTCCAGCAGATACCTGGCTGAGCTAGGTTGTGCCAGCTGCACCGTGGCTGCACCAGGAGGGGGACTTCTTCCAGCATAGCCTTGCTCAACCAGAACCTGTGGTATCCACCTCCCCTCAGCCTGGCATATATATGACTTGGATTACTCCCTTAGTCTACTTTACCACACTTACTTTCATTAATACGAATTTGTTGTTGTTATTATGTGCCTTCAGGTCAATCACGACTTATGGCAACCCTATGAATCAGTGACCTCCAATAGCGTCTGACTAAATTTTAAAATAAGACTGACACTCTGGTCTTAAATATTATACTTCCTACAATGTCAGAATGTAGGAAAATATAGATGATGATGATTAAATTTATTGTCTTCCCTTCACCAGAAGGTCCCAGGGCGAGTCACAACAATATAAAATAGGCACTTCAGAACATCTCCCCCCAGGCTTCAATCCCAATTATATCCTTCATATGTATGAGCCAAACCTTCCCAAATCCATCTCTATTTTAGATGATGCATGAAATGTGTGATCATATTTACATATTGTTCTTTCTTTTAATTAATCAGCTGTGGTGATCAGAACTGCAGTGCAGGTGAGGGATTTACTTTCCCGCCCGAACCATTTTTCCAATGAAAATCCAACCCCCTCCCATCTGGTCATTGTCCCAGGTGAGGAGCTGTTACGGGTGCAAATAGCAGCTTTGGTGTGGGTAACTTCATAGGAAAAATGGTGCAGGGGGAAAAGGGAGATTCCCCCCCTTACGCCTCAGTTCTGATTCAGACTGAGAGCCCCTGTGGTTGATCTTTTTTATATTAAAAATACACAAATATGATCATGCATTGGAACATAATATCCAATTTGAACCTGAACTTGTTAACCTGTAATCAAACTATGAGACTAATGCACACAAGTTTTGAAGGAAAATACAGGACAGTAGAGGTACTGAGTGTGATCTAAATGAGGTGAAAGAGTTTATATTTTGTTCGCAAAAACATCATGCTGATACATGATTCAGTTACATAATGATGGTTCAAGAGATGACGGAATGAATAATTGCAGAAGAACATAAAAGCAAGTACCATGTCTGATCAAGTCCCCATTTTAGATAATTTTCACATGGAAACAAACAAAGCATACCAGTGGAAGCTCACTATATCACTGTTCAATGATGCAGACGAGAGAGAGAGAGTAGCTAACTTTCAGCAATAATATAATCTTTTCAGACATGTGATCCTGTAGGAAGTATAAAATGTAAATATACTGCCTTCAAGTCGATTCCGACTTATGGCAACCCTATGAATAGGGTTTTCATGAGGCTGAGAGGCAGTGACTGGCCCAAGGTCACCCAGTGAGTTTCATGGCTGTGTGGGGATTCAAACCCTGGTCTCCCAGGTCGTAGTACAACACCATTCAAGGCACAAGATAGTCTGTACCAGAAATGAAAATGACAAGAAATTAAAACACAAGGAATGATTTAAAATTTTAAGGACAAACATGTAAATCACATTGGTATAAATCTATATCTAAAATTAAGCCAAGTTCGGAGAACATACAAACACATGATGAAAATGTTGTCATTCCCAAATGTGGAAGAAAAGATTGTAGAAAAATCATAGCTAAATAAATTACTAGTATCTGGGCCACCATCACAGAGTTCATAAAAGAACAATGTGCCTTTAACAATTTTTTATCTAAAAACTATCATATAGCGAGAGGTAGATCTCACCCAAGGAAGCACAGTTTTAAAATACTGGAAGATTGTATTCAGCATAGGAGTGGTATACATAGAGTTCATGAGGATAGGGGACACAATCTGTACTGTACTCTGAACTTCAGAGCTCTCAGAATATGAGGTTAATAGTTGGGGAAAGTGTACTTCCACTCATTTTGGAGGCAAATGAGGCAGAACTGTCCAGTTTTGTCTTGCCAAAGGAAGATCTGTTTGCACTGTAGGAGCTACAAGGGGAGATGAAATTGGGCTGTCCGTGTAGCATGAAGAAAAAGGTTTAACTTAAGAATTTTACTTTTAGAAGCTGAGGCTGCTAACCGGGGCTGGCGCCAGGCATGACTGGGCCCTTGGGCACCAGCCTGTCCCAGGCCCACAGAGCCATAGGCCAACACTCACCCCCGATACAGGCAGTGTGGGGCTAATAAGCCCACCCACATGTCCCACCTATCTCTCATGTCATGTGAATGAAGTCTCTGCCGCCATCTTGGGTGATGGCAAGCATGAGCACACAATGCACACCGTATTCACACTAATGGGAGAGGTAGGTGGGGCGTGCATGTGGGCTTTTTGAAGCCAATGCTGTATATATGGGGGGTGCCTGAGAGCTCCCTCTGCACAATCTGCGGCAAGGTCAGGTTGCAGGATACTGGCATAGATCACAGAATGGTAGCACCACCCTTCCACCCTATGGAGGGGCCTTTCAGGGGCCCCTCTGAGCCACAGGGGCCCTTGGTTAGGACCCAATCTGGCCACTCTCTGGTGCTGGCCTTCTTCTAACTTAGTTTAAAAAGAAAATTAATGGAGAATAGGTCTATTTTCCATTAAAACTATATAAGACGTTATGTTCAGAGACAATATGCCTCTCTGTACCAGCTGCTGGGAGCAAACTGGAGATGGCTCATTCAAAAGCAGTAGTTTGGCCAATATTGTAGACAAAATGGTGGATATGAGAAACTGTAGTCTGATCCATCAAGACAATCATTGTGTTCTTAGGAGACCACCTATAAAAATTAAATTTAAGACAGCAAATGAAGGCATTTTCTTAACTAAAATACAATAGAGACTGGAAGTGGGTTCTAATATTCATCAAGCCACTTAGTTCCCCAAATACTGCTCAAACTATCAATCAGTTCAACATGCATTTTTCTGATTCATAGAAGGGTAGAGGAAATTTTGTATGAGTTTGTTCTTCCCAACATGTTACACTGTCACAGAATTAATCTCTTCATGTGAGCCATAGGTACCCTGAAAGGGGCTTATTAGAACTGAATCTACATCTCCTTTTACATAAATGTAACATATTAACAACATGCATTAAGAGTTGCTTTATTACTCATAATTTCCCCCCAGTTCTGTAAACTGGGTAAAATGTACTATAACAACACTCTCAAAAAGGCTTTGTTAAAGTTAGCAATTAAATTGCAAGGATAATTCCAGTTGTAGAAATATAAGAATGCAGTATAGGATAAACTTAAAGACTTGATGGAACTTTTATTTTATTCAATAAATTTGAAATGCCTGTTCTGTTATTTCTGTGAAATAAAGGAAAGAACAGTTACAAGTAACAACTTACCAACTGAGCCCTTGAGCTGACAGAATCATTAAAAATGTTAACATAATTTTATTGAAATTTTAATTTGCTGAAGCAGGTAATTAAAACCAATTATGCCTGTCTAAGTCTTCTCAACAGATGCAGAATTTGGAAGGAACAGTGCACAGAGGTTCTAAATGCTGGTTGGCAGAATTTATAACAGCACTAAGCACAGCAATTGGGTAGATGTTTCCCCTGTGGAGTTTTTTCCTAGCTGGCCTCTGGGTTTTAAAAGTTAATTTAAGGAAGCAAAATTAAATGGATGCAACTGCATACAATAACATTATTCTATAATTGTCATTACTAAATCAGAAAATCCTGGCAGTTTAATTGGATTTTAATTTTAGGCAGTCAATAGGAGATTCTCATTTTATTACAATCTACAATATCATAACATTTAAAAGTTAATGTTAAGAAAACTAACTCAACTAGTGCTAATTACTACTACCAAGGTACAAACATTTATTCCTAAATGCTGATTCCCAATCCAGGGATATTAAATATAAGAATGGCTATTTTGGTAGATTCCTGAATCTATTGAGGGTCCATTGTTGTTTTTTTAAGACAGAACTGCTGCAAATTCTTCACTTGATTCTCAGCCACATGATTTCTCATTGCCATATCCAGACTCCTCCTTTATGCTACACGCTAATAGTGAACTCATTCTCTGAGTGTGGATAATTACATAGCCATAGTTTAGCAGTTGAGAACAAGTGATGGGAACACTTGGTCCCTTTTCACCTCTCCCTTTGCTCCTCCCTTCCTCAGCTCTTACATTCTAGTTTAATTAACCTTCAGGTGGCCTACATCTGAAATGGGGAACAATGGTTCAATGTCAGTTTACTAACTAGGATCTTAAGCCACAGCTGAACTTGATTTAAAATCCTGGTTAGTAAACTGACATCAGTTCCCTGTTTTGTACTAAAAGGCTGACTGTGGTTTGATTAAACCAGGATATAAGCAATAAGGTTGGGAGAAGGCAAGTGGAGGGGCAAGAAGTGAGCATGCAGTCCTGTTGCTCATTTCCTTTTGCTAAATTATGGTTTAGCAAGCTGGGAATTGTGCATCTGAACTGGCGCATTGACAGAATTGCTCTTGTAGCAACCCAAGATATTAGCTGCACCAAAGTACTATCTTAAATTAAAAATGAAACTTCTCCTTCCTGACTTCTTCAGTAGGTTTCAGGTTCTCTGTTTTCTTTAAGCTTCCTTCAGTTCTGAGCACAACTTCATCCATTTCTCCCGATTCATCTTTTACTAATTTTGTGTCTAAAAACATTTTTTCTTTTCAGCAAGTCCATTTACAGAATGGAGAAATTTGCCTACCATATTATCTACTTTCTACTTTCTGGCTATTTCAACAATAACAACTATGGCTATTTCAATGATAACACCTAAGAATTAATATCCTTTCCTAGCAGGGTTTGAATCCCCACATAGCCATGAAGCTCACTGGGTGACCTTGGGCCAGTCACTGCCTCTCAGCCTCAGAGGAAGGCAATGGTAAACCACCTCTGAATACCGCTTACCATGCAAACCCTGTTCGTAGGGTTGCCATAAGTTGGGATTGACTTGAAGGCAGTTCATTTCATTTTTTTATATATGTTTGCTCTAGACTGAATTCTGAATAGTGTTAAGCTGCTGAAAAATCCTAGTGTATGGACTATTAACAGCCTAACTGTGCAAAAGTCTGTAGCCAAATAAATTAAACCAGTTACGTGCTGTCATAACTCCAAAATAGTGCTATACAGCATTACTGTATTATTTAAGCATAATATATTTAAACCCTCTATCTTTGTATATTTTGTTCTCCGAAAGATACCATTTTGAATTATTATCAAATGTGTATACAATTCTTATATTGTATAGGTAGAACGAGCTGGTTCAGTAATGCTTAAATCTCACAATCTAAGGAGGACAAAAGTCTTAGGATAATAAAATGGTGATTGTAATGCAATAACAGGACTCTAGATGGCAAATCACCCATCTTTGTGACTTGTATTTACAGTATGATTTGTTATACAGGCTGTCTAGCTACTCAGTTCTGTTAACCTAATGATCATTTGAAATTTAAATCTTAATAAAATTAATTCAATCCCAGGCCAATAGTGTTATTTCAATTGCATTCAAATTAATACTATCTAAAAATTGTTGGCAAAAATGTATATATACTTTTTCTTTTGTTTGATGTTGCCTTGTAGAATCTTAATTGAAGGTCCTCTGGTTGTCAACAGGGTTTGACACAACCATAGAATTTTAAACAGTAAAATATTTTACAAACAATTTAAGGTGTAAGTAACAAGCAAGACTTAAAAACATTTACAAATTAAATAAAAGGCACAAGCTTTCTTCTCTTTACTCTGAATGGGGAAAAAATGTCTATGGCCCGGGCATACTTCTATTTTAAAGTGTTGACAAATAGCAGACGTCTTACAGCTAACAGGTCTGCATTATTTGGATTGTCTGTTGGCAGGATGCATAGATGGTTATATTTCTATGTTTGGGAGACAGACCACAGTTTAGCAATAGAATACATGCTTTCAATACACAAGGTTTCAGATTGTTTGATCCCTGGGATTTCCAATTTAAAAGATCAGGTAGCAGGTGATGCGAACATTTTTTTTTTGCCTTGGAGCCTGGGTAGCTGCTGCCAGTCACAGTAAGACAGTACAGTAGGGGCCCACTCATACAGCGTGTTACGTTCCGGACCCCCGCTGTAAAGTGAAAACTGCTGTAAAGCGGATCCCATTGACTTACATTGACCAAAATGGCGCCCGGTGGCAAAAAAACACCGTAAAAGCGGAACAAGCGCTGTAAAGCGGGGCCTTTCTACAATTCACAACCACTGTATTAGCGGAACGCTGTAAAGCAGGGCCCTACTGTATCGGTTTAGATGGAGCTGGTCTAAGGCATTTTCCTATGCAATTATGAAAGTTGCATAATAACAATGTCCTGATTTTTTATAAAGCTCTACGGTTAATTTCAGTATCACAACTTTGTGAAAAAATAATTATTTACATGATTCAAATAGTTCCCTATCCATCCAGTGCCAGAGACCTCCATTATTAGTTGTTAGAAGGGTCTCAAACTCTATTTTGCAGTGGCTGTTTTAGACACACTGCCTGCATATGTGCATTCATATATCCACAGCCCTGATTCTCACTCTCCAGACAGACACAGTGCTTCTGATAAATCCACAAGGGATTGAAATCAGTCATCCCCGTTCTTTGTGTACCAAATGGACTTGCTTCAGTCTCTCTAGCAGACTTTATCTGGAGGTGTTGCTCAGGGCATTGGACCTCACTTTCTCTGGTCAGTAGGTGGGATGAGAAAAACTTACTGTGAAGTTATAGGGACTGTGCTAATCAAAACATTTTATTTATATATTATGCCCCACCTAATATCCAAGAAGCTCAATGTGGTATGCATAGTTCCCCCCCATTGTATCCTCACAACGACTCTGTGAGGTATGTTTGAGATATAAAGATCAGCCCAAAGTAATCCAGTGAACTTCATGGTTGAGTGGGGATTTGAAACTGAATCTCTCTGATTCTTCTCTGACATTCACTACTATCACACACTGGCTTCATTCATCTGTACACATACTGTACATCCTACACCACACCATATAGATAATTTTAAAACAAAAATAAGAGAGAAGCAACTTTTGTTATGACCTTTTATAGTGATCATTGTCAATGATCCAGTTCAACTCTTTTTTCATGCAGGTTTCATTTCTATAGATGTACTTATTGAGATTGATTCAACAAATACAGCTTTCATGACTCTCTAAGGAAGTCTTCCAAAGGAAACCACAGTATTGGTATTGCAGTAAAGAGTCAAGCACTTCTCAACACCTTACAGTTAATGTCAAAGGCTCTAAGGATTAGTGATATTTCGCTCTCTAAATTAAAGGAGACATTGATGGTTTTCCTTTAAGTACAACCATTCCATGATGAAATACATTAGAAATGTGTGTTCTGTGCTTCCAGCTTCTAAATTCAGTGGCACAGGACCATGGGGGGGGGGCTTTCCTTACATCTTATTAGTAGACCTATTTTTTCCTCTTCCCTTCTGTTGTCCTTTCAGGCAGAAAGCCTGGAAAAAGGCATCAAAGACTCAGCTGCAACTTTGCAAAGCTACAAAACCTCTTACCTCCACTTAATCCAGGTTTGGGGGGGCCCCTGGGCAAAATGCTCTTTTCCTCTCTTTTCCATTGCTGGGCCATGGCAGATGTATCTGGCAGTGGGCAGCAGAATTCCAAATAGAATGAGACAGCTGGGTCTAGCTACCATTTTAATTTCTCAATGTTCACATTATGGGAAATTAAAATGGTGGGTAGATCCAGCTGTTCAAAGCCTCAGCATTTTTTTTAAAAAAGTGGGGCCCAGAGCAGGCATCAGCAGTGGGCTTTGCTTGGCAGACCTGTAGCCAGGGAGGAGGCAAATGGGGGTGCCGCTCCCCAGAGCTGTGCCTTGCCTCCTCTAGGATTTCTTTGGGGAAAATTGTGTTCTTTTTAATTTGTGACATGACAGACAATGACAACCTGCATTTAAAGAATGATAGCTTCTAGTACAGGAGCAATTTAAGAATAAGACCCTCTGAAAATGTCAGCAAATAAGGCAGGGCAAGTGCACAACAAAAGCCTCATCTGAAAGAGTCCCCCAAAGTCTGCTCACTGGAGACTTTCCCTGACTGAGGGTGGATTTTTCATGGTCACAATCAACCTACAATTACTTAAGTGGTCCTGAAAAAATAGCCTGTATATTAGCATGACCCTTGAAGAGTTAAATATTAGAACTTTGTAGTATGGACTACAGTTAGACTTTATCCCTTGGATTTTCCTTTGCTCTGCTTTTCATTTTCACTGCCATTTGTGCAAGCAATAAACAAGTATGTTTGTTTGCCTGCAGTAAGAAGTAAGAATTTGTTTATTCTGCAGTTGTTATAATGAGTAGAGCAGAATTGGATGCTTATTGCTAAAGGGTGAAATAAAGATATAACTTAAAGTGATCTGAAAAAATGGCAATCTTTTACTATTTTAAAGCACTCATTATGCTCACAATCATATTGGCTGTTTTTTTGTTTTTTCTTGATTACTTGATGGCAAAGAATGAAAACAGCCCTAGGGGAATAGAAATACTGCTTTGTACACTACTGTACTGGCTAGCTAACTGGCTGGCTGGATTTCCCAATCTGTGCAACTAAGCATGAGGCCTTCTTGGGGTTTCTGGACAGAAAAATCAACCTAGCAACCAGTAAAAAACCCCAATTGCTTTCCACAATTAGTTTTCAATTGCTTAAGTCATCCTTTGTGTAGCAGCCAGTTAAAACTTTTTACCTTGATTGTCCAACAGGAAGGAAAATCTAAAGGCCAGGAACAAGACTAGGAGGAGGGACTCTCAAGGAGTAGTTAGCAAACATGCCCTATAGCATGTCCCTACCATGAGCCAAGATGGCGGAAGAGGCTTCAGCCCCTTAGGAAAACCTCGGCCTCCATCTTGGTTAAGGGCAGCGCTGTGCACGCAACTGCACAACAGCCAAGAAAGGTAGGGTGAAGCAAGGGAACGATGGTGGCTCTGAAGCTCTCGCCGTGCAATCCGTGGCAGCAATCCTGCCGCAAATCGCAGAAAGGGAGCACCTGTCAGGATGCAGGATTGGGGCCCCGATGTTTCAGAAGATGAGGAGAGGGAGGGGATCATTTACCCAGAGTTGTGTGAAACAGAAGCAGAGGAGGGGGGGAATTCCCAGAGATTGAACTGTCTGCCAGCCAAGACCTTGAGAGTCCAACAGACACAGCTCCTTCCCGTGAACTTCCCATGCCTCCTTCCCCTCCTTTGAGCTTAGAGCAGCCAGAGAGAGAGGAGGGGCAAGGGGGAATCCAACTCCCTCCTGATTCAGAGAAAAGCCAGGAGAAGCAGTCCGACGGTTTAAGCGTTGGCCCCCCTCTTTCCCCCATACCTGAGTCAGAGGCCTCAGAAGGGGAGGGGACAGTGCTTCCCCCTTCGCCAAGAACAAGAAGACAGTTAAAGAGAAGGCAAAAGAGGGAGGAGAGGAGGGGTGGAGATGAGAGCACTTTGAGGCGGAGCGAGACAATTCGCACTCAAATGCCCCCTTCTTAAGAGACAGGGGGGGTAGTGGCTCCTTGTTCTGTCAACTCTCTTGTATGTCGCAGGATATGCTTTGTAGGGCAACTTAATGAGAAGGTGCAGTTTTTGTCTGGATATTACTCTAATAAAAACTGATTTGCTTGCACCAACTGGTCTGGTTCCTGAGTCCCGTCCTGGATACGACAGTTTGACAGAACCACCTACCCCAATTTCAACACTTCCACCACTTGAATGTGACAAGATGGAAAAGGGAGCAGCAGGGGGGACAAATTCCACTTCGGAGATGGAAGAAGTGCGGCGGCTAAGGACTAATGTTGCAGATTTACAGGCAGATGTCCAAACCTTGTTGGTGGCAGTTAGGACACTGAAAACTGACAATCAGACCCTGAAGGCCACGATAGACCAAATGCGAACAGCCCCTTCAGCAGCTGTGGTGAAGATCCCTATTGGATTACCACTTAAATATGTGGGACAGAGTGACCAGCTCTCCACCTTTGTGGATCAATGCGAAATGTATCTGGACATTAGGAATGCAGAATTTCCTGGTGATGCAGCCAAAGTGGCTTTCGTGATCAGCCTCTTGGAAGGAGAAGCTGCCAAGTGGATCACACCGTATCTGGTAAGAAAGGATGGCCTTCTAGGAAGATATAGAGGATTTATGCAAGCCATAACCGAGATGTTTCAAGACCCTCAAAGAGCTGAGACTGTAGCGAGGCAACTGGGTGCTTTGAAGCAAGGGAAAGGAACTGTTTCAGAGTATACTAATACCTTTAAAATTCTGGCTCAAGAAACTGGTTATAATGACTCAGCCCTGATGTTTATGTACCAGAGTAGACTGAATGCCGAGATCTTGGACGATCTAGCCAGAACTACACCCCCAACTAACCTGCCTGGACTGATCCGACTGTGCCTGCAGATCGATCACCGGTTGGAAGGGAGGCGCCTGGAGAAAAAACAGGATGCCCAGAGATATTCAGCGTCAGCATCCCGCAGCAAAATCCCTTCAACTTCAGGGATATCAGGTAACGTGGCAGAAGGACAGGGAGGGGCCCGTCCGAAGCTGTTGGAAGAGGAAAGGGAAAGACGTCGTCGGGAACGTCTCTGTTTTTACTGTTCAAAGCCAGGCCATGTAGCCAGGGAATGCGGATTAAAAGGGGAGAAAACAGGGCCGTCAGAAAACTAAAGTACCCAGCTCTCGTAAAGGCCGGAGGGCTGGGCGCGGCTTTGTACAAAGGGCCTTCGGTAGCACAACCCCCCTCAAAAGGGGTGCTGGTGCTACCTATCCGAATTACAACTTCCACAGGAATAATGTTTAATTCTACAGCGATGATTGACAGTGGAGCCTCTACCAATTTCATTGATGCGAAGTTGGCGAAACGTTACAGAATCACCTAATGGAAACTGGACACCCCCTTGTCAGTAGAAACGATTGATGGGAGGCCTTTGAAATCAGGCAGAGTGATGCAAGCCAGGGAGGAACTGAAACTTGAAATTCCTGGACACGAAGAACTCATTTCCTTGTACGTGTCGGATCTCTTGAACTTTGATGTGATTTTGGGAATGCCCTGGCTAGTAAAGCATGACCCAAAGATAGCTTGGAAGGAGGCGGTGGTATGGTTCACTTCTCAGTACTGTCAAGAGAACTGTCAGCCAGAAACAACCGCAAAAGCTCTGGCAGGGGCAGTGCAGGAGGTCAAGGAGGTGGTCCTTCCCTCAAAATATGTGGATTTTGCAGATGGGTTTGATGAAACTGAAGCAGAGACCCTACCTCCTCATCATCCATACAACTGTGCCATAGATTTAGTGCCAGGAGCAAGCATTCCAGCTGGGAAAATCTACTCGCTTACGGAGCCAGAGAGAGCGGCTCTGAGAGAGTTTTTGGAGAAAAACTTGAAGCGAGGATTTATCCGTCCATCACAGTCCCCCGCAGGGGCCCCCTTGCTGTTCGTGAAGAAGAAAGGAGGTGAACTCAGACCTTGTAATGACTACCGCGCTTTAAATCAAATTACTATCTCTAACAGCTATCCGTTGCCTTTGATTCCTGAGTTGTTAGACCGACTGCGTTCTGCTACAATCTTCACGAAACTGGACTTAAGAGGAGCATACAATCTGATTTGAATGAAGGAGGGGGATGAATGGAAGACAAGTTTCAATACCTCCTATGGTCAATTTGAATACCTGGTGATGCCTTTCGGGCTATGTGGAAGCTCTGGCGTGTTTCAAAAGTTTATGAACAAAGTGTTTAGAGATCTCTTAGATCAGTATGTGATTTGTTACCTGGATGATATCTTGGTGTTTTCAAAGAACCAGGAAGAACATGACCACCACGTGAAAACTGTGTTGAAAAGACTAAGAGAGAACCACTTGTACGCTAAGTTAGAGAAATGTGGGTTTGACTTAGCATCTTTGGACTTCCTTGGATACCGAATCTCAGCAGGAGGAGTAGAAATGGATCCAGGAAAAGTGAGTTGTGTATTGGATTGGGGTCAGCCAACCACTAGAAAGGATGTGCAAAGGTTTTTGGGATTCGCCAATTACTACAGAAAATTTATCCCAGGTTTTTCCAAGTTAACAGCCCCCCTTACTGACTGTTTAAGGGGAAAAGGGAAGTTTCAATGGACAGAGAACGCAGCAAGAGCTTTCAAGGATCTGGAAAGAAAGTTCACATCTAAGCCTGTTTTGCGTTTTGTGGATCCTACCCGCCCTTTCGTTGTGGAAGCGGATGCTTCAGATTTGGCGATCGGAGGGATTCTTTTGCAACCGGACAGGGAAGGAAAGGAATTGTATCCTTGTGCATATTTCTCCAGAAAATTAAAGGATGCCGAAAGAAATAATACAGTGTGGGAAAAAGAGTTGTTAGCCATCAAAGACTCTTTTGAGAATTGGAGACAGTATTTAGAGGGAGCTCAACATCAAATAGAAGTACGTTCTGATCATAAGAACTTGGAAAGTCTACAAACAGCTAGAAAGCTGAATCAGAGACAGATACGTTGGTTGCAGTTTTTAACTTCAAGATTACTTACCATGCCCATGCAAAAAATCAGAGAGCGGTTGCTCTATCCAGACAACCGCAATACAAAGGAGATGAAGCGGACAGCCATCCTCAGTACATTGTCCCGCCGGAGAAGCTGATGTTGGGAGTATGCCAGCCTTCATGGGAAGAGGAGCTCAGAAAGGCACAGCAGGGGGATCCAAGCATGCAACAATATATCCAGGAAATGGAGCAGGACCAGGATTCAAAAGTAAGTTTCCATTGGAAGGATGGACTGTTGTGGTTTAAAGCTGCCAGATATGGGCCAAAGGGGAACCTAAGACTCAGAATTTTGCATCAGTGTCATGACTCCATCACAGCTGGGCACTTTGGCATCTGTAAGACCATTCAGAATGTAGCTAAGGACTTTTGGTGGCCTCCATTGCGTTGGGACATTGAGAACTATGTAAAATCCTGCTCTGTCTGTATGCGGGCAAAGACAGACACAGGAAAACCAGTGGGGTTATTGGAACCTCTACCCACCCCGAGTGAACCCTGGAAAGATCTTTCCATGGATTTTATAACTGATTTACCGAAGTCACAAGGAATGACGGCTATCCTGGTAATAGTGGATTCCTTGACCAAAATGGCACATTTCCTCCCTTGCTCAGGAGCCTTAGAAGCTAGAGAAACAGCAAAACTGTTCATAAAGGTAATCTACAGACTACAGGGGTTGCCCAATAGTCTAGTTTCGGATCGGGGAACTCAATTTACAGCTAAATTTTGGAGAGCTGTTTGGAAACAGCTTCAGACTGAGTTGAAACTTTCTTCTGCTCATCACCCCCAGACAGACGGGCAGACAGAGAGACTGAACGCTGTTTTGGAAAGGTATTTACGCTGTTATGTGTCTTACCAACAGACTGATTGGGTCTCCTGTCTGCATTTTGCTGAATTTGCCTATAATAACTCCTTGCATACCAGTACTGGACAAACACCTTTCTTTGCTAACTATGGATTTCACCCCAAAGCTTTCCCCAGCAGTACAGGGAGTGTGCCTGTACCGGCTGCAGGGGAATTTCTGCAGGAGCTTCAGGCAGTGCAGCAGGTACTGAAACAACAATTAAACGATGCCAAAATGGATTATAAAAGAGTTGCAGATCAGCATCGATGGGAGGGACCCCCCTTCAAATAGGAGACGAGGTATGGTTGTCTACCTGCTTTCTCCAGATGCCGGGCAAATGCAGAAAGCTACAGGATAAGAGAATGGGGCCCTTTAAAATAGAAGCACAAATCAATCCAGTGGCTTATCGTCTGAAGTTGCCAGCTACTTTTAAAATACATCCTGTATTCCATCGCTCTTTGTTAATGAAAGCAGCCCCTCCCAGTGAGTTAAGACCGGTGGAACCTCCAGGGGCGCCGGTAGTAGTAGATGAGCAAACTGAATTCGAAGTGGCAGAGATTCTAGACTCAAGAAGGAAATGTAACAAGCTGCAGTATTTGATTCACTGGAAAGGTTATGGGCCAGCTGACAGATCATGGGAAGATGAGATCGATGTGCATGCCCCAGACTTAGTAAAAACCTTTCATCAACGGTTCCCTCACCGTCCGAAGCCGACAAGTTGGGGGGGAGCACAGCATGAGGGAGGGGATGGTGTCAGGATGCAGGATTGGGGCCCTGATGTTTCAGAAGATGAGGAGAGGGAGGGGGTCATTTACCCAGAGTTGTGTGGAACAGAAGCAGAGGAGGGGGAGGAATTCCTAGAGATAGAACTGTCTGCCAGCCAAGACCTTGAGAGTCCAACAGACACAGCTCCTTCCCGTGAACTTCCCACGCCTCCTTCCCCTCCTTTGAGCTTAGAGCAGCCAGAGAGAGAGGAGGGGCAAGGGGGAATCCAACTCCCTCCTGATTCAGAGAAAAGCCAGGAGAAGCAGTCTGACGGTTTAAGCATTGCCCCCCTCTTTCCCCCATACCTGAGTCAGAGGCCTCAGAAGGGGAGGGGACAGTGCTTCCCCCTTCGCCAAGAACAAGAAGACAGTTAAAGAGAAGGCAAAAGAGGGAGGAGAGGAGGGGTGGAGATGAGAGCACTTTGAGGCGGAGCGAGAGAATTCGCGCTCGAATGCCCCCTTCTTAAGAGACAGGGGGGGTAGTGGCTCCTTGTTCTGTCAACTCTCTTGTATGTCACAGGATATGCTTTGTAGGGCAACTTAATGAGAAGGCGCAGTTTTTGTCTGGATATTACTCTAATAAAAACTGATTTGCTTGCACCAACTGGTCTGGTTCCTGAGTCCCGTCCTGGATATGACAGCACCGGGGCAGGCTTGTGCCCAAAGGGCCCGGCATGTCTGGGACCAGTCCTGGCTACATCAGCCCTGAAAAGCAGCTCAGGAGCAACATGGGGAGAGCCTGAGAGATACTAGTGTATGACAATTGTACTCTAATGTTATTCAGTCTCTTAGTATCTTGGATTTGTTTTTAGTTGTGGGAGCTATTAAGTTGATTGTAGCAGCAGCATCGGGGTGTGATTAATTTTTTACCCACCCATGGGGTGACATGCTGTTAGTACACTTAAATGGATATATTCATGTGAAAGGCTTATGTACTTTTTACTAAAAAAAAAAAGAAAGAGGTGTATGTTTGACCTGTGCTGATAAGATTGCTGTAGTTATTATGAGTTATAAATAATAAATAGCAACAACAAATGCTCTTAGAATATGCTGCAAGCTTTCTTACAATTTAATCTTGAATTTATTGAAGCATGAACATCTGAATCTTTGTTGCTGTAAATCATAATTATCTTGCGAACCACCCCCACCATTTAAAATTACGATGCCTTGTCATGCTCTGAATGTAGTATTGCTATCCTAAGATCATTTCATGAAGGATCTGCAGTAACATATCTGGTTTATAACTCATGAAATCTGAGTTATTGGCATGCTTTATGGTTGACATTGGGGAAGAGCAAGTCTCTTGTGCCTTTAAGCAGGCAGAATTCCAACTGGTTAAACCTGTTTTTAGTATGGAATTATAGTTATAGAGAAGAGCTCCCTGTGTCTGGCCAACATCTTATTACGTGTGTGTGGCACTGATAGTGATGAGGGTTAACCCTGGGAAGAACATTCTAAAGTTTGGATCTCACAATAGAGTAGACTCTTTCACAGATCATCCACTGCCTCACCTTAGACCACAGTTCTTCACCCTTGAGTCCCCAGATGTTGTTGGACTACCACTCCCATCATCCCCAGACAGCATGGTCAGTGGTCAGGGACAATGGGAGTTGTAGTCCATCAACATCTGGGGACCAAAAGGTTGAAGAACAGTGCCTTAGACAAAAGGGGAGGAAGAACCAAAGAAGAGCTTGTGAGGCAGATCTCAAATGCAGGCAGGTTCATATGGGATAATGCAATCCTAGAGGTACCTTGAGTTGGGCTCAGAAATGGATAAAGATCCATGTCATGCCTCCTTCAAATGAGTTTTCAGAGGAGGATGAAGGGGAATGGCGTGCCACAGCAGACCCGAGGGAAGGAACCAGCAGACTCACCAGAGATACAGCTCAAGACCCCCTGCCGCTGAAAGATGAGCAGTACACTCATCCAGCTGGAGTCCCACAGTCAGACTCAAGGAGTGAATAGGAGGCCTCTCTGACCCTCACAGAGCAAAGACGCCGGCGGGTAGCAGAACAATGAAGGTGTTCTGACCATTTAAGATCACAAGCTCCCAGGAATCAGAGGCCTGATTAAAACCACCTGCACCAAGGAGCAAACTTCAAAAGGCCGTAAGAGGTTTTTTGCCCTCCACTGGAAGCAACACCAAACACTAGCATTGGACCTTCACCAGCCTTGTCCATGACCTGGACCCTTTTGAGTATTTTGGACCTTGGATTGCCTTGTTTGACTATATTGGACCCCAGACTACCTTGCCAGACTATTCTTGCTAACCCAATTATTACTTTTGCTCAAAAAAAGACCCCAGCATCTGTTCCTGCCCCCTACTCTCATTAATCCCAAGCTACCTGGTCAGCTGCCGGCTAATTGTTTTACTTCTCCCTCAATCACCCCTGTGCAGCTGACAGAGACTGACACAAGTGTGGTAAGACTAATTATGTGTATTTCATATTCCTGGTCCCCTATAGTCATCTAGTTGCCCTGTTTTTGTCCTAAGTGAAGTTTCAAGTGGGGTTGCCAGGTCTCCGGTTTTCACTTGAAGATTCTGGGTTTTTTTGAGTACTCTCTGGGTGAGTCACCCCAATCTCTGGACTCTTAGCTTTCAGTTAAAAAAATTAAGTTCCTAGGTAGTCTGGTTCAAGAGATATGCACCAAAAGGTCAGCCACCGCCCCTTGCAACTTCTGTTAAATAAGCTAGTAGCTGGCTCCTCTAATCCCCACCCTTTCAGGTTTTTAGCCAATATGTGAAGTCAGGATTGTGACTGACAAGGGTTTTGTTGACCTTCAGGCAATGACTAGAACCCATTGCAAGTCCTGAAAATAGTGTCCTTTTCTTGCTTATATGCACATTGTGAGCTGAGTAAGTTTATAGCTTTCAGCAGCAGCAGCAGGAGTACCCTTTTCTCTGTGAGATCTAGAACAGAAGATCTGTCGGAAGGCAGAGCTGGGGTCCCAATCCCGGGGAGCTGGATCCCGGAGAGTTGGGAGAAGAGTATTCGGATGGATGGCAGAGGGAAGGGGGAGGAACTTCCCCCCTTTGGAGCGAAGACGAAACAGAGGAACTGCCAGTGATAAGGTCGCTTAGCAACGGGGAGCCTGAGCCCTCCCTGGACATTCTCACGCCTCCCCCTCTTTCAGGCTCAGAGCAAGAGGGGGAAGAGGGAGGGCTGCTCACAGCCGAAAAGCGGGGAGGCAGTTTACCATCAGCCCCTCCCCTATCCCCCATCCTGGAATCGGAAACTTCAGAAGAGGAGGGGGTGATGCTTCCCCCCTCACCGCGCACACGCAGACAGCTGAAAAGATAGGAGAGAAGGGGGGGAAGGCGGGCAGTACCTGAGGGGCAGTTAAGGAGGAGCGAAAGATTGCGCGCCCGTTTGGCCCCTTCTTAAAGAACAGGCGGGAAGAAGTCCCTTGCTCTGTCAACTTTCTCCCAATGCCGCAGGACCTGTATCCCTGTATTGCTTCATGAGAAAACGCAGTCTTTGTTTGGACATTACCCTAATAAAACACGAATTAACTACAATCGTTGGTCTGGTTCCTGAGTCACATCCTGGGCCTGACAAGATCACAGCAGGATCTTGGTAGGCATGCACAGTAAACAATTTCAGTTATGACTATAATAAAAGTGTACATGCAGGGTTTGTTTAAATTACTTGCAAAAATAGCATATTATACATTTTTTCTTTAAAATAATTTTTAAACAGAAATTTAAAAAGTGTACATGCTGCATCTTACGATGCCATTACACTGTGCTATACTTTTCTAATTATATGGGGTTAAAATAGTTTAAATTTTCTTCGGCTGTTGAAGAGGGTAGTTTACTTGTCTAATCCATAGCCTGTTTTGAAAACCTTCCCAATATGGAGCTTTAATCCTATACTCACTTTTCTGGGAGTAAAGCTGCAATGCTTATCCCATATTCTTGTGAGTAAACCCCAATGAATTCAATAGGACATACTTTTGAGTAGGTACGGTATTGCATTTAGGAAATCATCACTGTCTTTTGTTGTTGTTTTATTTATTTATGAAATGTATTTGTATTTCATTTACCCCTGACCTCACTCCCTTACATCCATAGAAGCAAAAAGTGTGGTTCTATTCACTCAGCTCAATCCCTTAAATCCACTGAAGATGCACCTTGTTGCTTGCATACACTTTGTTTTTTGCCCAATAGTGATAAAAGAGAATCCACATCCTGAGAATTGTTGCTGCAATTGCTACTGTTCCCATGCTACTGCCTGTGAAGGTAGACCAAACCATGTGTTTTCTCAATTATTACTCACTGGAATTGGGTTGGCTGTCAAAGTGAGTTTATAGCAGCTCACAGGGCAGGCAGGAAAGGGTAGAGAATCTTCTTACTCATTTCTCAAACCTCTCTCTACAGAGAAGTGTCAAGACTGTAAATAAATTTGGAGCAGCCATGTTAAAAGGCAGTGGTAGGGCATTTCAGGCAGGGGGTTGCCAACCCTGGTTTGATATGGATATTTTTGCAGAGGATCTCTAGTCAATCCTAATCAAGAGCACAGTCCTAACCATATCTACTTAGAAGCAAGTCCTGCTGAGTTCTGTGGGGCTTAGTCCCTTGGCAAGCATGTTTAGAATTGCACCATTCAAGGGCATCCATGTTTACTCCTGAGTGCTCCCATCTAACATCTCCACAACACTAGGCTCCCTTCTTCCTACATTGGCCTCCTAGTGATTGGCCTGGCCAAGAGCAAGTAGGCTAGATTGAAAGTTCCTATCCAGGCTTCCTAAGTACGTGAGAAGGAATGATCCTATCACTTCAGCTGGAACTGGGAACACCCTCTTTTAGCTAAGATTTCTATCTTAAGTTCCAGTCAGAATTTTTTGTGTGTGTTTGAATGGTATGCTCCAAGCAACTGTGATTGATACTTAATGTATCATCCTTAATGACATCACTACGGCCCACCCCATGACATCAATAGGGTTCACCCCCATGACATCAGTAGGGCCTGCCCCTAAAATCTCTGGGTTTCAGATGCCTCTGATCTAGCAACTCTAGTTTCAAGGGCGGCCTCACATACAGCACATTGCCAGAGAATTAATATCTACTGACAGATATCTCTGTTCAGGAAAGGCCACAGATAATTGAAGGTGTTTCATGTCATTGATGTCACTTGTCTCCAAAAAAAGCTGTATTGTATGAAATCATAATCATCACAACAACAATAATAGCTGTTGTTTTGAGGTAGAGGCAGCACTGAAACTAAGATATATATACATTGTTTATTTTATTAGAACTTTTCAGGTGAAAGTGTAGCAGAAAGGAAAATTTAGAAAATTAGGTATCATTAAGGAGAAATGAAAACAAAGCAAAGTTGTTTGTAAAATGTCCTATGTGCTATACAGTTCCTTTCTTTTTCAGGTTATTAGTATGTGATAAGAATTTTATTATTTATTATTTATTTATTAGATTTATATCCCACCCTTTGCCCCAGTAGGAGCCCAGGGTGGCAGTTTTACAAAATTAATTCAGCAAAACCACTGTTGTGGTTATGCAGTAACTTTAGAGTATGTGTGCGTGTGTGCGTGCGCACACATACACACACATCCTTACTTTCAGATTTTTACCATGTAAGCCTTCAGGGAATGGTATGTTGTCAGTGTGTGTATAACTTTCATTGATGCCAATTAAGTAAAAAAAGATCAAGGTGCAGGTCTTTTTCTGGGGATTAAAGACCAGCAGAGTGGAGCTGATAGCCCGTGGTGCAGCTATATGTTGTTAACCCCAGTCATTCATTAATCTTTAGAAAATGTCTTGCACTGAAAGCATTATTGCTGTTAGAACAGGAAAAGAGAAAAGTTCTATAGCCAAGTTACTGCCGTAATTTATTTTAATATTCAAGGTCCTACTTAAAATGATATCCTTCCATTGGATGCCAGAATAACTTCAGCAATGTGTTAAAGAAGAGATTAATCCCTCCAGAGTTGTGGTTGTCTGGCTGTATAATAAAAAGCCCCAGGAAAGTAAGAACAGGGGCATTCTAATTTTAAATAGGTTTGGTTTTACTAGGAGAAAAAAAAACCTATGTGTGCAGCATTGGCATCATCCATTTTGGAAATGATGCCCTATGTCCTCTAAAATTTAGATATTAAATGTTATTCAGTCACACCCTACTAAACATTGTGAGATGTGGGTTTGGGGTGTCTGGTTTCAGTTGAGGAATAACTACAGATAATGTAATGCCTACCAGTGATGTGTGTACCATGGAAACTGTTTAGTGTTTTGTTTTTTTTAAATGGTGATTCAGGAGTGTTTCTTTAATTAATTAATTTTATTTCTTTATTAAAAATATTTCTATACTGCCTATTATGGACACAGCTCAATATGGTCCACAAAAATGCATTAAAATAGAATAAACCCAGCAATATTAATAATCAGTACAAGTAGTTATGACAAATGGCTAGCAACAGTTGCCACAAAACCTCTGTAAATAGGTAGGGTTTCAGAATACTCTGAAATGGCATTATTGGTGTGTGCCTGATTTTGGGGGTTGGGGGAGGTCAGGCTGTTTCAAAGAGTGGGCATCACAACATGAAAAATCTGTTCTTGGTTGCCATAAGTAGAACTTCTGCAGACTGTGGTGCAACAGTAACTGGGCAGGTCTCTACAGGAGGTGTAAGCCAATATCAAATCCTTAAACATGGTCCGATAGCAAATGGACAGCCAATGTTACATGCAGCTCCATTCCATATCCTAATAACTGTATTCCCTACCCTTAAATATTACAGGCGCCATCTCTGTTATCTTTTTGGCGCCTATTGAAGACCTTCCTCTTTCAAGAAGCCTTTTAAGTTGAGACCTTATCCCAGTCTGCTTCTGTATTGCACTTGTTTTTTAATATGCTTTTAAACCTTTTTTTTAAAAAAAAACAATGTTTTTAACCTTTTTTAAAAGCAACAAATGTCTTCAAAGCTTTTTAAAAATGTTTTTAAAGTTGTTTTGTTTTAATGTATTTTAATGTCTGTTTTTATGATGTTTTAAAGTGTTTTTAGTGCTTTTGTTTGCCGTCCTGGGCTCCTGCTGGGAGGAAGGGCAGGATATAAATAAAATAATAAATAAATTCAGTCTAAGCTAGAAAAGATTCTCCTAGCTACTGTGGTCAGTTGGGCCTCCAGTGAAAAAAATGGAACCAGGAGCACCTCCAGACTTTGTACATGCTCCTTCAGAGGAAGTCCAACCAGATTTAGGACTTAACTTCAGCTTATTTACCCTATTCCACATGGATAAGATATGGTACCCTACAGCACTCCATAGGATAGCTGCTTAGGAGCCAAGGTATAGTCACCCAATGCTGCTTTCTGAAATTGGCCCTGTAAGTAGAAACAGAATCACTATAACACAATGCCTCCAACTCCAAATTCATCAAGCTGAGCCATCCCAACTCACCAAGCTGGTTCAGCAAGCTATCCATGGTATCAAAAGCAGCTGAGAGACTGTGTTTGAGTAAGATGCCACACTCTCTGTTCCTCTTCTGATAGTCATTTATGAGGGCAAACAAAGGGAGCCTGCCGTGGAAAGGGAGCGCTACTCCCCCACAACAATGAGGGACCCTTGGGATGGCAGGGGAGTGAGCAAGGGAGCTGGTGGGGGCAGAGGGCAAGGCAAGCAGGACGGTGGGTGAATAAAGGAGCTGGCAGGGGAAGAGGGTGAACTAGGGAGCGAGTGGGGGTGGGTGAGCGGGGGGAGGGCGAGTGAGGGAGCTGGCGGGGGAAGAGGGTGAGCAAGTAAGCGAGCAGAGCAGGGGGGGTGGAGGGCCGGTCCAGGGAAGAGCGGGCGTGAGCGGGTTGGCGAGCAGGTGGGCAGCTCCCTCCTTGTGATCCGCAGCAGGAAGCCTGCCGTGGAAGTGAACCCCTGCTCCCCCACTACAATGAGGGGCCCTTCAGGGGCCACTGTGGGCTATGGGGCCCTCAGCCAGGACCCCACCTGGCCACCCTTTAAGGCCGGCCCTGCTCATTGCCATTGTATAGGCATGATTATGTGCTCTAGTGTGTGTTTAGTTGTCTTCATGGCAAGTTCTATGCCATATCTGCTCTAGCCATGCTGCCTGTTTCATTGCCTGCAGTTTCCCTGAGTACCAGGGAGCAGTGTGGGATCCATAGCACCAGAGAGGGCAATCAGATCAGTGCTATCTGTCTCGACAGATTCACCAGCAGGATTATGCTACAGGAGATGTAAAAAACATGTGTGACCATATTCCTGCCACAATTCATTGAATTTTACCTCGTTCCCCACCACTGTGTTAGATCTTTCAGCAGTTTTTGATGACCACTAGTCATGTTGGCTGAAAGGCCATCTGAAAGGCCATCTGAAGGGCCACAGGTTCCTCATCTCTCATATAGATGAAGCTGTTGGGCAAGATCATGTGAAGCCTGATCCAATTTCTAGTATCTATCTTTATATAGGGTGTACTAATAATATAACTATGTAATAAAATATAAGTAAAATAAATAAACATGAAGAAGCAGGCAGGGTTTGTTTCATCCTGCTTTTTCCTACTTCAGACTCAGATCTGTGCTGTCTGTAGTTTTGATAGGAAAATATATTAAGTAACTAAAAAAAGTTCTAGCTTCCAGTGAGTATAAAGAAATTAACTTTCAGCATGTTCAGCCCCTTAGGGAAACCTCGGCCGCCATCTTGATTGATGGCAACCCTGCACCAGCAGAGAGAAAGGTAGGTGAAGCAGGGGGATGGCAGGCAGCTCAGAAGCTCCTCCTGTATTGCGATCCACGGCTGCTGCGCAGATCACAAAAGAGGAGCGGAGGCCCCTGTAGCTCCAGGGGCCCTTGGGCCAGTGCCCCACCTGGCCACCCTTTAGAACCGGCCCTGGGTGAGATATTTATCAACATTTGGATACCTTCAGGATGCTGTCCACTGCAGGCCTAAATTCAAAACACAAAAGGCACCTTCTATGATGTGCTCGAGCAGCAGAGCAGAATTTCTCCAAAAACATCTTGGTCACTCTGCTTCAGTCTTATGATAAAGATGTGGAAGTGGATAGGAATGTAAATGAGCTGGAGATAATGTCTCTGAACATTAGTTGATAAAATATTGCAGCATATAAAATACCGCATTCGTGCACACACACGATTTTGCTATTACAGCATAACAACAACAACAACAAAAACAAAAACCCTTTTCTATAGGAAGTGTAGTAACGAAGTCTACTGGAGACGAATCCTAATTTTGTCGTACTGGGAATGCAGACCTACCTGTGAGTGCAAGTTGATTTCAAGATTGTAAAGGAACACAAAGAACACTCAGACTGTGTACACATGACATTTTATTCTAGAATCATTGGAGACTGGGTATTTGTTTTCTCTGAGCAGTCCACAAACAGTTTAGATCTATTGCATATTTTTTGCCCCTGAGAAGGGCTTCTTGAGAAACTAGTTTCATTTCAAAAATAAAAGCTCATTGCAGATTGATTCTGCATTACCACAAAGTGTGTCTGTATGAAAACTGCTGAAAACAGATACAGGTAGTCCAGGCAATGGGTGTGTGTGTGTATCTTCACCTGCCTAATGATGTCATGGGTGGGTGTATACCAAGATTACAATCACAAGTTTCTTCTTTATGTGCAGGAAGGAAAATATATGAATAACCTAATCAAGGGGAGAGCTTTCAAATGCATATGGAGTAACTACACCCACAGCAGGATGTAGAATCAATCTAGATTAAAAGCAGCATGTTGAGGACAAGCACGAACGATTACGGTTTGAGAAAACTACATTTATACACAACAAATGGGTTACTGTGTACACAGCCTCAGTAATGAAGCAGCAGAAAGGAAATGCATATGTTGATGTGCTCATGAACGTAATGCATTCTCAAAAAACTGTACAGCAATTCAGTTTAGTGGATTATTTCCTGCAGAGATTTTTAAATTATTATTTTCATAGCTTTGACTTTTGTACCCTACCTTTCTATAAAATATTCAAAGTGGCTTACAATAATTTAAAATCCATAATAAAAAACACAAGATATCAATAAAAACAACAATGGTCTTAAAAAGACCTTCAGATATTCACTTGCTGAGTTAAGAAAACATGGCATGCCTCAGAAAATGAGTCAAATTAGCACAGGCAAGCTCATAAGGAAGATGGCAATTCTTAATGTGATGTGTCATGCCACTGAGCTTTCATCAACGAAGAGCACACACTCCAAACCCTAACATCTATATGAAGCCACTTCAGAAGATTTGGTGTGTGGTGTCATCAATATGCAGATGACGCCCAGCTCTTTCTGTCTGTACTGTTTGAAGTAGGAGATGCAGTATAGGTGGTAAACTGGTGCCTAGAGGCAGTAATGCATTGAATGTGGGCCAATACATTGAAACTGAATCCAGAAAAGACACGTTCTTTAATCCAGCAATTGCTAGATGATGATAGGTCAACCTGCTCTAGATGGGAGTGTGGGGTGAAGGAACAGGTGCATCATTTGGGTCTGCCCTTTGAGTTATCTTTGTCACTTGAGGCCCTCATGGCTTTAGTGGCTAGGAGTACTTATGCCCAAGTTCAGCTGGTGCTCCAACTACAAGCATTTCTGGACAAATACAGCTTGGTCACTGTTATCCACACTCTAATGACTTCCAGGTTGGACTATTACAATACTCTCTATGTGAGGTTGCCCTTGGAAGAAAATGATCAGGAAGCTGCAAGTAGTACAAAATGCAGCAGCCAGGGTACTAATGTTTGCTAGGAGATATATTTTGAAATTATTGCTTTCTTATTATCTTCTAGGCCAGATTTAAGGTGCTTATGCTGACCATTAGAAGCTCTAAATGACATAGGTCCCAAAATATGAAATAAAGTCACCTCCCATATCAACATGTCCATGTGTTAAGATCTGTGCAGGATGCCCTGTTAGTAGTTCCCACATTCCATGAGATCTGTGAAGTGGAGAACTGTGGGTTGACTTTCTTGGTAGCAGCTCCATTGCTTTTGAAATACTTCCCCTCTGACCTGCATCTCAATGTGATATTGCTGTTGTTTTGTTGTTGGATGAAGACACACCTCTTTGCCAAGCCTTTAGGGAAGGGTGAGGTACATTGGACTGGATTTTTTATTTCTGCTGCTGTTTTAATTTGTATGAAATTCATGTTGTCTATGTGTTTTAATATTATTAACTTTTGATTTTGATTTTATGTATTTCTGCCCTGGGACCTTCAGGTTAAGGGTGGACTATAGATATGGTAAGTAAATAAATAATTTCAAAACAGCCTTTTTCATACCCAGCCCAGCCACCAAAATTGTCCAGATCCAAATTGTAGTTAACTAGTTCAAAGCCTGTAAATGGTAGCCTGAGTAGGTGCTCTAGCTCTTTCCCATTGACTTTTCATCCCTTCATTTGTGTTTTCCCTTACAAGAGGTGTCAGTGTTGTAGCATGGTGGGAGCAGCTGAGAAGGCTTTAGTATGAAGGAGTCATTTGAGGTTGCAATCTCCAGAGATGGGTGCCTTTTTATGGTCTCCTACTGATTAGTCTGTGTTATTTCCCCCCCTAAAGCAGCAGAGAGGGTCTAATTGTTTTAGGGCACATAAGGCTAAAGTTAGTGTGATGTGCTCCAAACAACAGAAAGGGATGAGGAGGAATAAAATTGGGGAAAGCAGCAAATCTGATCTGGAATGTTATTTCTCAGTCCCAAGAATGCCAGTCTTCCAATGAGTATTGAAACAGAAGTCATCTATCAAATATCTCTACTAAGAAAAGATACTAGCTCTGCAAACCCTGCCCACTCAGTATTCCATTTCCAGCTATCACTTTTGCATCAGACACTGAAAGAATAACACAAAAAGTCTTGAAAGAAGAAGGGGACTTTTGACGTCAATTGGGCTTTGCTGAGGTACCAGCATGGCTTTTCCTTGTCATCACAGACTATGGGGAGACATTTTTCAACCCTGAACCAAAGATACAGAAATGCATTGCAGGATAAAATGTTGTCTTGATGTTGTTTAAATTCGGGACACAGTATTTTAATGGTTTTATTGCAATTTCTTAAAGGGTTTTTTTTTTGGTCTTAGCAGTCTTAGATTTCTGTTTTCTTTCATCCAATGTGTAATGGAAAATAACGTAGCCATATTTTCCCCCATCTAATTACGTGGTCTTGATCTATACAATTGCTATACAATAACTGAATATTGAGATTTCAGTACATTAGTAAAGACCTTTTAAGCTTCCCTTCATGGATGCATAGTAGAGGTTTAGGTGTAGAAAAATGCATCAGAAAACTGAGTCTGTTTTAATTTTTAATGGACAAATGTTATTAAATTGCTATGGCTGCTGCTGTTACTGCTATTTTTCTGCAGTGTTTGACATAAAATTGCCTTGTACAGTCATTGCTTAAATATGAGGAATCTTTTCATACACCCCCCCCCAACAGGGGCTTGCATGTCCTTACATGGGCATTTTTATACAGAAGTAAAGCTGTTTTTGGCATGGTGAAAATATTTTAAATGTGGGTTAAACCAGAAAGTGTTTTAATTTCAACATAAGATAGGTCCCTTCAATAAAAAAAACGCAATTTGCCATCTTACTGAATCAAAAGTACTGTGACAATGTGCCCTGGCCTGAAATGAATGGGAAACTTCTACTGTCAGGAGTTAACAGTAGAGGACTTGGCATCTGGACAGCTTCTCTGCTGGGCTCTGTCAGTATCCAAACACTCCAATGTCAATAGGTTTTCCTGAGCATGTTCAAAAACATTCAGCACAACTTCTGTTACCAGTTAGCTCTTCCTGTGGCCATTCCCTCCCTTCTCCAGGCTAACATTCATTGGGAAAGGTTAAGAATGACAGGGAAGGTAGACCAGTAAGAAGTTTGTTATAAGCCAGACATAAACTTTGGAGAAGGTTTGATCTCACATTGTAATAAACTCAGGAATTCCAGGCTGGGGGAGTCCAGTTCTGAACCTTTCCCCAACGCTTACAAAATCTGACACAATGACTACTATTTATGGCTATAAACACCTACAATAATTTCCAATTATTATTATCATTCCAGCATATTGTAGTTGCCCCCTTTAGGATGCACACCTTACGTGGTGAGGGGGTTTGAGAGTGTTGAAGAAGCTGAGAGCAATGCAGCCAAGAGGCTAGACTCCTAGCAGGGGCACCCAAGGTGAAATGGTCAAAACTGAGACACCAGACTAAGATGCATCCAAACTCAGAGGAAGGCAATGGTAAACCACCTCTGAATACCTCTTACCACGAAAACCCTATGAACAGACTATCCAAAATGCAACACGAGATAGTGCTGGAAGATGAGAGCCCCCAGGCCAAAAGGCACTCACCGAGCTACTGGGGAAGAACAAAGGACAAGTACAAGTAGCACTGTGACAAATGACACAGCTGGGTCAAAGCCGAAAGGAAGCCCAGAGGTGATACACACAGATGCGAAAGGAGAGTCCGGAGTTGTACGACACACACAATAAGAACATGGAATGTGAGAAGCATGAACCAGGGAAAGTCAGAAATTGTCAAGCAAGAAATGGAATGCATCAACATTACAATACTTGGTGTGAGCGAACTAAAATGGGCGGGAATGGGACATTTCCAATCGGGCAACTACAAAATATATTTTGCAGGAAATGAGAAATCAAGAAGAAATGGGGTTGCTTTAATAATGAGAAATGATGTAGCAAAAGCAATTAGGAGCTATAACGCAAGGTCTGAGAGAGTGATATCAATGAGATTAAATGGGAAACCTACTAACATAACCATCATCCAAGTCTATGCTCCAACGGCAAACACAGAAGAGGAGGAGTTGGAGAGATTTTACACAGAAGTAGAGGAAGAAATTGATCACACACCGAAACAAGATGTTCTTATAGTCATGGGAGACTTGAATGCAAAAGTAGGGAACAGAGAAGAACTAGGAACTGTGGGGAAATGGGGCTTAGGAGACAGAAATGAAGCAGGAGAAAGTCTTGTTGAATTCTGTGAAGCCAATGATTTGTTTCTTGCCAACACATTTTTTGAGCAACCAAAAAGACGACTGTACACGTGGGCATCACCAGATGGTCAATATAGGGATCAAATTGATTATATAATTGGAAACAGAAGATGGAGAAGTTCCATACTTTCTGCAAAAACAAGACCAGGAGCAGACTGTGGTACAGATCATGAACTGGTAGTTATTGTATAGAAATAGATGAGGACAACAAAAAGGGAAGAACAAGAGCCCTATTCCAAAAGATTAGATAAATTAAAGGGAAATCTAAACCAAGAGTAGGGATGATGAATAATCAACAGGGGAACACACTGACTGACCGAGATGAAATAAAAGGAAGATGGAAGCAATAAATTGAAGAACTCTACAAAAGAGATGCCAGGATGACAGATTCATTCATGGAGGAGCCATATGATGAAGAACCAGAAATTTTAGAATGTGAGGTGCAAGCTGCTCTTAAAATACTTGGAAGAAACAAATCACCAGGAACAATGGCATACCAATAGAGTTGCTACAAGCTACTGAGACTGAATCTGTCCAAATTTTGACAAAAATTTGTCAAGAAATATGGAAAACTAAACAATGGCCCATTGACTGGAAGTGTTCAATATACATCCCAATTCCAAAGAAAGGGGATCTCGGAGAATGCAGTAACTATCGAACTATTGCCTTAATATCTAATGCAAGTAAAGTAATGCTCAAGGTTCTACAACAAAGGCTCTTACCATATATGGAGCAAGAAATGCCAAATGTCCAAGCTGGATTTAGAAAGGGAAGAGGCACCAGAGATCATATCACAAACATACATTGGATAATGGAATGGACCAAGGAATTTCAAAAGAAAATCACCCTGTGCTTTATAGATTACAGCAATGCCTTTGATTGTGTAGATCATGAATAACTATGGAATGCTTTAAAAGAAATAGGGATGCCGTAGCTTTTGATTGTCCTGATGTGCAACCTATACTCTGGACAAGAGGCTACTGTAAGGACAGAATATGGAGAAACCGATTGGTTCCCAATTGGAAAGGGTATGAGACGGGTGTATTTTATCACCCTATTTGTTTAATCTATATGCAGAATGTATCATACGGAAAGCGGGATTGGACCAAGATGAAGGAGGTGAAAATTGGAGGGAGAAATATCAATAATTTAAGATATGCAGACGATACCATATCACTAGCAGAAATCAGTAATGATCTGAAACGAATGCTGATGAAAGTTAAAGAGGAAAGCACAAAAGCAGGACTACAGCTGAATGTCAAAAATACTAAAGTAATGACAACAGAAGATTTATGCAAGTTTAAAGTTGACAATGAGGACATTGAACATGTCAAGGATTATCAATACCTTGGCACAGTCATTAACCAAAATGGAGACAATAGTCAAGAAATCAGAAGGCGGCTAGGACTGGGGAGGGCAGCTGTGAGAGAACTAGAAAAGGTCCTCAAATGCAAAGATGTATCACCAAGTCAGGGTGATTCAGACCATGGTATTCCCGATCTCTATGTATGGATGTGAAAGTTGGACAGTAAAAAAAGTGGATAAGAGAAAAGTCAATTCATTTGAAATGTGGTGCTGGAGGAGAGCTTTGCGCATACCATGAACTGCGAAAAAGACAAATAATTGGGTGTTAGAACAAATTTAACCAGATCTGTCCCTAGAAGCTAAAATGATGAAACTAAGGTTATCATACTTTGAACATATCATGAGAAGACATGATTCACTAGAAAAGATAATAATGCTGGGAAAACCAGAATGGAGTAGAAAAAGAGGAAGGCTAAACAAGAGATGGATTGATTCCATAAAGGAAGCCACAGACCTGAACTTACAAGATCTGAAGAGGACGGTCCATGACAGATGCTCTTGGAGGTCACTGATTCATAGGGTTGCCAGAAGTCGTAATCAACTTGAAGGCTAATAAAAACAACAACAATATTGTAGTTGAGGAGCTGACAGAGAATGCTTGAGGCAGTAATCCTATGCCCACTTACCTGAGAGTAAGGTCCACTAAATTTAATTAATTTTACTTCTAAGTTGATAGGTATAGGATTGCAGTATAAAGCTATTTAGTACGTGGTGATGATAGATTGGAATTCATTACATTCTTAGCCAGTACACCTCAGGAGCAATTCCTAATACACAATTATTGGCTGCATTTGGGTCTATTGCTGACCATAAACCTTAACTATCTAATCATGGCTTGTTTGGGAGAAATAAACCACAAGCACAGATTCAGACGCAACACTAAGCCATTCACTCTGTGGATTGTTTCCTCTGTCCAAGAAGAAAGGAGCGAAGCAGGGAGGGTTGCTTCCTGCGCATAAGCAGACTAATTTGTGGCCAGTGATACATCCAAATGAGACAATGGTATTTTTAAAATTTGGAGACCACAAGTTGCTGTTGATGCAGTTGCAAATTAGAGTACATGCTACTGAAAAAGAAACACACAAGCAGCTTGATTTAAGAGATTAAGGTGTGAATCCTGTGTCCACTTCGGTGGAAGTAAGCCCTATTGAATTTAGTGGAGGTTACTTTTGACTCTACATGGATAGGACTGTGGTGCGCAGGTACAAGCATATTGCAGCCTGTTTAATTGTTAATTGATACTGTTTTGTTAGGAACTTCTGGGGCATAATTATAATCAATAGTTTTTATTAAAAACTGTAGTCATCAATTATCTGTGATGATTTCAGGAGCTGCAACAAAGTATTATCTATATCTGTCCACCTGGACAATGTACTGAATTACTTAATGCAGATCTTACAATTAAAGCCATTGTTTTTCTGTTACATAGTTATGGGTTTGTTTCTAACCTTGAAGACAATGGAGAGAATGCAGATATGTCTTGCATAGAAATGAAACGGTTGCGTTGCAAAATCAGTTCATTGTCAAGAGCCAGTTTTCAATGGTTTCAATGCATATCTGGCATTTCTTTGCAGGGAAATCCTAATGATATGAAAACATCTCTTTCCAAGTATCAGTATGACTGCAGCCTTAAGAATATTTCCCATATCAATCAGGCATAGCTATTTTTTTAAATGTGGAATGATCTGTCATCCTTAGTCAAAACAACCTATCTAAGGACCAGTGTATTCAGTGCTTGACCTTCTTGTGGATCAGGTTGACTTTAATGTATTATAGATTAATGTAGGTAATATTAATGACCTAAAGGATGTGAAACCATTAGATTCTGTATTCTCCATCAGGCTAGTGATACAGCCCTTACTGTAGGTCTGAAAGCAAGTTAAAGAGCTGGAACAATGTTATAGATTGCAGTGACTCTGAAGCACTAGATCCATCTTTCAATTCATTATTACATTGCTAGGAAGAATCACACACACAAAAATAAAGTAATAAAAACCGGATAGCTTTTCTTAAGGTGTAAATAAAACAATATAACACTGTATTGTAAATATCATTTTTGCATTAGTTGAATAACAACTAGGACTGACTCTAATCTAACATTTAGATATAGCAGTCAGTCTCACAATGGGAATAATTAACTGAATGAGGTCAAACAATTTAAAGTTCATCCAAAGAAGGCACAGACACTGTGGATCAGAAAGATTGTGTTTAACCAGTTTGGGGTCACATTCCTTCTGAAGGATCAAGTTTACAAATTGGGAATGACCTATGTTTGGATACCCAAGTGGCATCAGTGACACAAAGAAAATGTCTTTCACCAGCTGTGACCCCTCCTGGATTGGACTATTGAAAAGTGTTCTATATGGGGCTACCTTTTTCAGAAAATCTAGTTGGTCCAAAATACTGCAGTTAGCCTATTGACTGGAATTGACCAGAGGGAGCATATCTCATCCATGCTTAAACAGTTACACAGGCTGCTGGTCTATTTCCAAACACAATTCAAAGTGCTGTTACTAATCTAATCTTTTTTACAGGCATACCCCGCTTTAACGTTCGCAATGAGACCGGAGAGTATACTGTAAGTGAAAATAAACGTTAAGTGAAGCAATTGTCTTCACTTGTACTGCACACAATCACCACTAGATGGCAGCGGCGTCATGCCGATAAAGTGTACGTTATTGCAAAGTGCGCTAACGTTAAGCGGGGTATGGGGACGTATGGAGCATGTACGTTATAGCGAGGCAACATTAAGTGAAGCAACGTTAAACGGGGTATGCCTGTACTATACTCCTAAAAGTTATTAGCCTGCGCGCAGCACAAAGCACTCTGTGTCTCCTTTTCCAGTCTGCTGCAGTACTATACTAGCCGAAAAGGCAATGAAGGTCCTTCCTGTATGGCCAGTATGAAAGCCAAGCAGACTGGTGAAGGAGAAACAGTGTCCTTCTTTTGCCAGCCTTCTCACTGTCTTGGAGGGAATTTCATGAATGTCTGCAGTTTGTGTGTTGTTCAAATCCTAAACTGTGGTTAAATTTAGTATGATTAACTAAACAAGCCAGGTTTCATAAGGTTTGGTTTGAAGATGACTTGTTTCATAAAATCATAGTTAAGCTTAACCAGTTTGTCCAGGTTTGGATGATACAATGAGCTGATGTTAATGTAAAATGGAAACAAAAGCTTCCAAACTCTTCCTTGCAGCTGTACTGGAGTGGAAGGAAGAGTGCATGCAAGATCATCCTGTTAGTTTGGTTTTAAAAATACACAAATAAACTTAAATTATTACCAAACCACCATGAGACTGGAACTATTATATCACAACTAATTATTTTATGAATCTCTGTATGGGAATAGTGTTACCAGGATGTGTTAAAGAATGAATTTGTATGCTCCCTCCCTCCCTCCCTCCCTCTCTCTCTGTATATACATATGAATGAATGAGGAAATAGATGTGTGAATGAGACAGGCAATATATTTGAAAAGTCTGAATGATGTTCATGGATGAGCAGAAAACTCTGCAAAATCAGATAAATAGGATAATTAGATGTTTAATTTTGTAAGACTTCACTTTAGTGGAGCACACCTGAGTGAAAGCAGGAAGAGGCCAGAATATATCATAAAGCACAAACACACACAAGATACACAAGAAAGATTCTTGCTCCAGGGTTATGTGGCATATTCACTGTGAAACCGTGTAAGATTTTGGTATAAGTCCCATCATTTTCAGAAAAAAATATTTCAAAATGTTAGAACCACAATACTCAAGACTGAATTTCAATTTTTGAATATTTTCACAAGTCTATATCATACCAGCACTCTTACCTCTTCATTTTGATTACTGCTGCAACAGCTGTATAGTCAGTAAATAAACTGAAAATTTGATGGGAATGTGAAGTATACACATAGTCACAAGGGACAGAAGAAGAAATGTAAATATGGGAATTTAATAGAATGGAAAGTGAGGAAAACAAATTGGGTTCGAGTAAACCAGAAACCAGAAAAGCAGCTGTGATAGACATATAAACAAAACCAAAGAGCTCTGTCTCTCTCATGAGCCAGGCAGAATGGAGGCGGATAGATGAGAGTGAATCAGAGTACTTGGACTGGGAACCGTGGGGGGGTAGATAGCAGGATGGACTCACAGAGCGTCCCAGTCCCCATCTTGGACAGCTCAGCCCTCTCAGCTGCTGACCCCCCTGTGGAAGCACCACCGCCACCACTAGAGACTCAGCCTCACACATCAGACATTCCCCAGCCAGGCATCCAGCAGCTTCCCATGTTTGAGCAGACTGTTAGACCCCCTTATTCAGAGGGGGGAGCTGAGGTCCAGCCCCCTTCGGCCCATTCCTGGCAGCTTTGGATGCACGAAGAGCAACAGTTGGGGTTAAGTAGGAGCCGGCATCTTTGTGTGAAAGAGAAACCTATTTAAGGCGGTGCTGAAGGGGGGAAGTTGCTGCATCAACGTCTGTGGCTGCGAAGACAAACTTAGTCAGTGTTAGAGAGGGAATTAGTTTCTAGAAAGCATAGTTGGGTGAATGAGTCGAAAAGCTTTTGACATTACTGTAACCTTAATAAAAAGAGAAAAACTCACAGAACTGAATGTGACTGGATTTCTCAGCTTTAGGCAGGACAGTTTCACGCAGCCCCCTCCTCCCCCCTCCGAAGCCATCATGACTGACAGGATGGAAGCAAGTGCAGAGCAGGGCAGGACCTTCACCAAGCCATGTAAGCCATGCTAACCGAAGTCCAGATCCTTTGAATTGAAACCCAGTCTCTTTGAACCGAGAATCAAGCCTTGTGCTTCTAGATGACTCAGGGATTCCTCATGCAACAGGTGCAGGGAGGCACCCAGCCCCAGCCGGCACTTTGAAGCAAACCTTCGGTGGGAATGTCAGCCCTCTATGGGGGGAAAGTCAAGCAATTCTCCACATTCCTAGCCCAGCATGAACTGTACATGTGAGTGAGACAGTTATGCATAGTCATGCGAACTGTACGTGCGAGTGCAACTGGATTTCTCAGCTTTGGGCAGGACAGTCTCCTTTTTTCTGTAGTTACAGAAGACCATAGGGGAAGAGTGTACATATTAAGTCATTTTGGACAGTTTTTCTGTAGAAAATAATAAAACTTTTAGCATTTTTTAAATATTATACTACATTTCAACAAAATTAACTGAAATTATGTTACTTTGGCATTGTACAATACAGTATGCAGGGGGATAACTATGGATCTGGATCTGTAACATTATTTCTAATACATTTCATGCTGGTTTTATTAAAGCAAAATAAACATACTTTAACCTGAACTAGGTAACCTGTGAAGTTTTCTTCACTCTTGAGGCATTTGAATGTTTACAAATCACACAATATTTTCATTATATTTGTAGTTCTGCTTTCATGATGCAACTTTAGGCAAGTGCAGTTGTTAGTAGTAGGAGTCACATTTTTCTTTTTGTCTGTTTGATGGACTTGAGGAAAATGTACAGTTTGACCTTCATTGCTTCTCATAATCTAAAGATTTCAAGATGAGAAAGCACAAGTGGTTGTCAGAAAGGTCCTTCATGCATGCTTTTCAAGACTTGTTAGATAAGACAGGAGCATGTTGCAAATTACAATATATGGCTCTAGGGTATTGCTGCAAAGAATCTGTAAATTTTATTGTGAAGTCACAACATCTGTTCAAACAAATTTCCCAGAGGACATGCGGTACAAAGTTCTGGTAAAAGTACAGGGGGAAAAGACAGTTAATTCCACAGAGAAATTGATATTTGTTCACTGTTTGGAATTCAGCGCTGTCCTTGAAGGAATTGGTGAAGAGATTAGAGATAAAGATATCAACGGTTCAAACAAATTCCTGGATTGGAAGGATTTGATGGAACTTGAAATGGAGAAAGTTTACAGAATTAATTCCAGATGTGTGACAATGGAAAAACTCTCGGGAGATGTGATGGTGCATTCTGTGGAAAGGAGGAGCAGAGATGCAGCTTTACAACAACATTTTAGTGGTACATTCGGAATTGATGGCAAGGAAATATTTGTGATGAAAGAAATTCCTATCAGACTTTTATTATATGACTACTATGACTATGACAGCAAGATTATTATGGGTGCAAGGATGGAGATGGAAGATGGAATTAAGACTGAGAATGGCTATTGAAACTACTGGACCTAGCAGACTTGATGAGATGGATTAATTGACATGTTTATTTGGAGAAAAATCGATGGATATATTTCTCAAGGAGTGGAAGCCTCTCTTTGACTTTTTGCGGAAAGAATAAAGTAATGTTAATGAGATTTGATGATTAATTAAGATAACTACTGGAGGAAAGTGATTTTGTAATATATTAAGAGACAGGTTTGTTATATATTATAGATCTATAACTGATCTGCGACAAATCGGAAGTCAATATTTTATTGTATTGTATTAGTTATTAATTTGTTTTTTTGTTTTTTTTGTTCTGTTTTGTTTTTTGAAACTTTGAATAAAAATTAATGATAAAAAAAATTGATATTTGTTCTGAATGCAAATGTGATTATCTCAAAATCTGTTATTATCAAAAAATGATCTTCTGATATTAATCTTTGCTGATAAAAGTATATTTTGCTTTGTATAAAAATATGTTGCTTGGAGCATTTTTGATTCAGAAAGAGTAGGAGGAAGCAGTTATATAAATTAAAAATTGTGGAGAACACAAACTATTTGGAAGAAGGTGGTAGAATTTACACAGCCAGCATGAAACAAAATTAATACAAATTTTGTGTATATTTTATGAATTTGTATACCATTCTTCAACCAGTTGGTCTTAGGTGATTCACAATAACAATATGTATATTAAAATGTTTACTTCACAATACCCCTGTAAGAAACATTGGACTTGGAGATGCACCATATTATGTCAGATTGCAATCAGCACTCCAAGAAGAAAGATATAATTCTCAGATTCAGAGATTGGCAGATTAAAAATAAGCCTCTCTCACCTGATTGTATCACAATATGGGATAAGTAGTGCAGTCTGGAGCTTTTCATTCTGCTGTCCCTCCAGTTTAGAAACAGCCATGCTTTCTTTGTTTTTGATTACTGTTTTAACCTTCTCCTGTCTGGATCTGACAGACTTTTCACCAAGTGTGGTGAAACTCTCTTAGATGAAGATGGCATTGTGACAAGGATCCATACTAGTCATGACATGGTTAGATTACTGGTATTTATATATATATAATACCTTTGAATAATAGAAATTTCAGTTGATTTAAAAATGGTAGTGTGGCTATTGACCTATTCTTGCCGCTCATATTACTCTAATCTTGATTTGTCTATCTCTGCTTCTGGGACAAAGTCAAAAGTTTTTAAAAAATAGTTTGGAGCCAGGGTACCTGATGTACACACTATCAACTTGCCCATCCATTGAGGCCCTGGTCCATGTACTTCAGAGGTGAGTGGGAGGTGAGAGGAGATAGGGCCTTTTCACTCATGATACCTGAAATATCCTTCCCAGATAAATTTGCTTTTTTAACAGTATGTTCATTCTCTCATTTGCATACAGACAAATCTTTTGTTTTCTCCAGAGGGGTTTTCCTGATGGTTGCTATTAGTTGCCCTGCTTCCCTGACTTTTTTTTTTTTTTTGCTATGCACGACTGTGTTGTTTATCCCTTTTGTATGAATTTCTGTTTTGTTGTTTTTATATAGTTTTATGATTCTATGTAACCTGGTTTGGATACTGTTTCACAGAAAGGCAGAACCTAAATGTTTTAAATAAATAAATACATATTAGAAATCTAAAAATTTCATGTGAAAGAAGTGTGAAGAAGTGACTTTACCTCAGAAAAAGGCTTACCTTTATTATTGGATCAAATGCGATGCCTAATAGGTATTATTCATATTTTAGATTTTAAGGGCCTTTCTCATTTAAGAACCCTACTGATCTAAACATAAATAAAAGTACACACATTCCTTCCCCATTATTCTTTCCTGCTGTTCCTGCCATGGCCACACATTTGCCACCACTGCAACAGCTGCAAACTACAGTAACAGCAACAGCAACTTGTGGCCTTGCAGATGCGGTAGACTACAACTCCCATCATTCCTTACCATCAGCTTGGGATGAAGGGAGCTGGAGTGCAACAGCATCTTGGGTAGAACAAGAAGTAGTGACACATTTTTAGCCTTGTCCTCAACATTTATCTTTTTGTTTCAATAACCATGTGCTGTGTATGGATGCAGGAAAGAAATGCCAACACATGAGCTCCTGCTTATGAGTAGGGGTTCTGTGCAATCAGGGCAACCATATAATCAGGTGTCCCAATCACACAGCTACTTGATTAAAAAGATGTGACGTTGGAGTGGGACGAAAAGTTCAGCCCAGCTCTACACACATGCCCTACATGCAGGTAATGTATGCATAGGGTTATAGCATTGTATGTTTTCATAAAAAAGGCTTCTGGGATGTTTTTGCATTTAGTGAAATGAATGTAATAATGTAATGTAATTAGTTATGAAGTAAGGCCTACAGATATGGAAAAGGAATAAACAGAATAGCCATATTTCTGTGATGTGATCCTCATTTGTATACCTTCAGATCATTTAATCCTCAAGAGAATGTTGCTGTCAAGGGTAGAAGTCTTTGGTCTGCTTTGGCAAAAATCTAATTTTGAAAAAATTAAATACATTTTAAACATTGATACCATGGTTTGGAGTTTAAGACAGAAGACCCTTAGGTACTAATTTTGAGTGTTTGTGGGTTAGGTTTTTGTTTGCTTTATTGCTTGTTTGCTGTTTTTAAAGTTTCTCAGATCATACCACATTTCCCTTCTCTCTTAATCCATAAAGAGAAATGAAATAAAAAATTGTCCTAATTGTTTTGGACACAGAAAAAGCAAAAGTTGCAGAACATATCTAGTTATTTCATTTCACTCTGTTATTGACTTTTTAGAAATCTTAACGAGGATTTAAGAAAAAAAGATGCATCATACATTCATTATAACTCATAAAAAGAAAAAAATATATTCCTTACAACTTTGATGCCATCTCTTCAGTGCACACTTCCCTTCATCTGCAGTGCAACTTCTCTAGCAAATTAGGGTCCATAAACTGATTTATATATGTCACTGATGTCAAGGGAGTTGTGTTCTTCACTCAAATGACAGCAGAATTCACCTGGTTTATGAACAAAACATGTAAGCACATTTGACAGCATATGAAAAAAGCTGCCAGACCGTGTGGAGAATGTAATTGCAGCCTCAAAGCAGAAATAAAGAGTCAGACACAGTGTGTGGGTTGAACTATGAGGCACTTGATTTAAACATAAGCCACCTGCAGAGGGAAAACTGTTAGTGGGGAAACTATCACATACCAGGTGAAGTCTGTATCCAATAGAGCAACAAGCCCTGCCTATAGGAATGGGGTTCAGCTGTACCACCTACCCACTTTCCCTGGCTTCACCCAAAGGTGAGTAAAGAGGCCTTTCTGCACCACCATCTTGGGCCCCATAATTCCAGTTGGATGATCCAGATGGTTATCCTCAAAAGCAGCCCCTATCTTGTCCCACAGCCCCAGAGCCCATAGCAGCAAGCCTCAGGGCCTCCCCATCATGCTGAAAGTGTCCTGCCCAAAGTTGAGGGATTCAGACTCACTCAGCTGTGGATTTTTCTCTTTTTATTAAAGTAATAGATACATCCAAAGCACTCCACCTCATTAACCTAACTACGCTTTTTAAGAACTCTGCTTTGCTCTAGCTCTGAGTAAGCATGACTTCGCGACTCTTAAGACATTGATTCAGCAACTGGGTTTCCCCTTCCAAGTCAGCTTTAGTAGGCTTAGATTGTGCATACAAACACAAACTCCACCTCAGCTCTAACTATTGAACTTCCTGCCTCAAGCGCCTCCAAGCACAGGGCAAAGGTGGTTTAATCTCAACTTCCCCCTCTGATAGAGAGGGGCTGCTAACAGACAGTCCAGGCATGGGAAACTGGGCAGCCTGATGTGCGAGGCTGAGCCTCTGGCATGGGTGGCGTGGGCGTGTCCAATTGAAGAGTGTCAGATGGACCAGGTGGAGCTTCTACACAGGGTTCAGGAGCTGTCAAAGATGGGGGCTGGGGTGTCCTGTGAGTCCGCCCCACTGTCTGCCCCCTCCCCAGGTTGCCAGCCCAAGTCCTCATAATCTGTTTTGCCCTCATCTATCCGCCCCTCCCTGCATGACTCACAACATCATCCCCCTCATGCTAATTCCCCCCACCCCACCCTGAGGGCTTGGGCTTGTCCGGATAAGATTCATAGATCTCTCTCACCTAATTGGGTGAGAGGACGTCTGTCGCCTCCTCCCAGGATCTTTCCTCCAGACCGAATCCCCTCCAATGGATCAGATATTGCAGCTTTCCTCAACGCTGGTGAGAGTTGAGCATCTGCTCCACTTCATACTCCTCTTGACCATCGACCACGATTGGTGTGGGCAGAGCCTCAGGTGCTCGGTGGGGGTCTGGTGGCTTCTATAGAGTGAGCAGGGATTGGTGGAACTTTTAAAGAGGTGGGGAAGCAGAAGGTGACCTGATTGATTTGTGCTTCTACTTTAAAGGGTTCCAGCCTCCACACCTCTAACTTGTGAAAGGGAACCTGCATCAGCAAGTAAGGAGTAGAGAGCCACACTTTGTCACCCACTTCTATTTTGGGGGCCAGCTGGCGATGCTGATCTGCTGCTCTTTTGTAGTCGGCTTTAGCTCCGTCTGATTGTTCTTGTAGCAGTTGCTGCATGGCTTGCAACTCTTGCACAAACTCTGCTGCCGCTGGGACGTCCAGATTAGAGCTAGGAGTGGCAAAGGTGTGCAAGTTGTAGCCAAAATTGGCAAAGAATGGTGTCTGCAGAGTGGATGTGTGTACAGAATTGTTGTAAGCAAATTTAACTAGGGGCAGCAAGGTCACCCAGTTATATTGCTGGTTGTTCACATAACAGCGGAGGTACTGCTCCAAAGCTGTGTTCACTTTCTCCATTTGACCATCTGTCTGGGGGTGGTGAACAGAAGACATCCTCAGCTCGCTCTGTAACAGTTGCCACAAGGCGCACCACAACTGAGCCATGAACTGAGACACCCAGTCTGAGACCAAACTGGTGGAGTCTGCGCAGCTGGAAAATGTGTTGAACAAAGAACTGATCTCCCTCGCAGTTGGCAGTCTGGCACAGAGGATAAAAAGCCATTTTACTGAAGGTGTGCATGACTACCAAAACTGGCATTTTCCCCTGAGAAGTGGGCAGGTCTGTGATAAAGTCCAGATTCACCATTCACCATGGTCCTTCGGGCGTGGGGAGCAACTCCAGCAATCCATCTGGCCGCCCCAGAGCATGTTTAGCTTTCATGCATTTGGGGCAGGACTGTACATATTTTTCCACGTCATGCTTGACTCTTGGCCACAAGAAGTCCCTCGTGACTGTCTGTAAAGTTTTAAATATCCCAAAATGTCCTGTGGTTGGGGAGTCTTGGCATTGACAGAGGACCTTGGCTCAAACCTCTCCTGGAGGCACATAAAGGGCTTCATAGTGGTAGAGCATTCCCCCCCAAGAGAATCTTGGCACCACTGTCTTGGGAGAGCTGCTCCAGTTCTCATACCCTCTCCTGAATGAAAAGGTCTTGCTCTTGAGCATGATGTAGTTCATTGAACCATGGATCTGGACAGGCAGCTGCCACCATTTTCCCCAGGAGTATAATGAAACATAGTGAGGATGGAGGTTGGTCTTATTTATACTCTGGCTTATGGGATAAGACAGCAGCCCAGCGGCTTTGCACCTGTGGAATGTAGTTAATGTGGAAGTGGAACCTAGTGAAGAACTGGACCCAGTGCACTTGCTGCTGGTTCAACTTGCAGGCCATCTGGAAGCTCTCTTAACTTCCAATGGTTGGTGCGGATCTCCACTTCATGCCGAGCTCCCTCCACGAGGTGCCACCCGGTCTTGAATGCATCGTGGATGGTGAGTAATTCCTTCTCCCTGACCATGTAGTTTCTTTCCACACTAGTCAGCTTTCGAGACAATTAAGCTCAGGGTTGTAACGCCTCCCCTTTTTATCTGGTTGTAATAACACCGCTCTGATGGCTATGTCCAATATGTCAGACTCCACCACAAAAGGGCATTGGCGGTCTGCATGCTGGAGTATTGGCTCTGGGAAGAACAGCAACTTTAGATCCTCAAACACCTGTTGAGCTGCTCGATCCATTAGAAGGGACCAGGTCCTTTTAAGCAGTCAGTGAGCGGGACTGTCAAGTTGGAGAAGGCTACGATGAAACATCAAGTTGGCAAACCCCAGAAAAGGCTGCAGGTCAGTGTTGGGTTTGGAGGAGTTCCAGAAGAGCTCACAGCGCACCTTCGCTGGATCCATTGCAACTCCTGTGGGGGTGATACGGTAACACAGAAAGTCCAGGGTGGTCAAGTCGAAACCACACTTCCAGCTTGGTGTACAGGTGACGCTCTCTCAGATTCTGCAGCACTGCCCGCTGCTCTGGGGAGTTGGGATAAATAAGGATACCATCTAAATAAACAATCATAAAGCGGTCCAGGTAGCCACAAAATATGTCATTCATACATTCTGAAAGACAGCTGGTGTGTTCGATATGAATGTGGCAAATTGCTCTACTTTCCCACTGTAGTGGGTGGGTATTCCCACCAATGACTTGACTCAGAGTGCAGGCATGGGCGAGACAGGCCCCTGTCCTTGTTGTCTTGGGATTGCTTGAGTCACCAGTTGAGTCATCTGAAGGCGCAAGGTCTGGTTCTTGGTTATTAGAGACGGGGTCTCAGTTTAGAGGCTCTGAACTTCAGTTATCAGGGTTTTGACAGCTCTCTGTAGGTCCACCCCGGTCCTGCCACTTGCTTCAATTCCTTCCGTCATGGGGGCATCGCTTGGAGGAAGTTGTGGCTGAGTCAAACTGTCCTGCCTGAAGTCAAGGGGTTCTCTTTTTAGTAAAGTAATAGATGCATCCAAAGCATTTCACCTCATTAACCTAACTACTCTTTCTAGGAACTCTGCTCTAGCTCTGACTAAGCATGACTTCGTGACTCTAAGACGTTGACCCAGCAACCGGGTTTTCCCCCGTCAGCTTAAGTAGTCTTAGATCGTGTGCACAAATAAAGATTCCACCTCAGTTCTGTTGAACTTCCCACCTCAAGTGCCTCTGAGCACAGGGCAAAGGTGGTTTGATGTCAACTTCCCCCTCCAATGGAGGGGGGCTGCTAACAGTTAGTCAAGGCATGGGAATCTGGGCAGCGCTTGGCTTTCTGACATGCAAGATTTGTTGAGCTCTTGTGCTCCGCCCCAGCAAGGCAGAATTAGCTTGCTGCACAGGACACAGAGGTTCACAGCCAAAACAGTGCAAGTAAGTCGGCGAACAGGAATGAAATGCTCCGACACAGTCCAGCTTCGTGCCAGTAACATAAACTTTATCAAAGTGCAGTCAACAAATACAATCACCAACATAAGACTCTACTTTCCCCCCACTCAGCTTGGTTCCCTTAGCTTACATTTTATAGCCAGCTCCTTTGATACAGTGCAGCTGTGCGTCCTTAACTTAATTGCTAACATTTTAACCCATTCCCAACCTGTGGAATGACTCAGCTAAACATGAGCTAACAAGATTGAGCTTCTGGCGTGGGTGGCATGGGCATGTCCAATTGAAGAGTGTCAGATGGGCCCGGTGGAGCTTCCACAGAGGGTCAGGAGCTGAGGGGGCTGAGGCGAGCAATGAGTCCACCCTGCTGTCAACCCCTTCCCCGGGTTCCCAGTCCAAGTCCTCACAATATATTTTGCTCTCATCTATCTGCCCCCTCCCTGCATGCCACACGACAGAAAGGTGTTTAAGGGAGACATCTAGCTGAACGTAACTGTTCCTGTTTTAAACATTTGTGCCTCAAAGGAGGGAAAAACCAACATGACCAAATTAACCTACTTAACAAGTGGACCCAATCTAAATGCCCACATGCCAATTACACAGTGTGGAGTCAATGTAAAAATAGTTGCACTGGTGCCAATCATGCCAAAATACCTACTTGGCCCTAAAAAGCAGCCAACAAGTCACACCATGAACAAGGGAGGGCAGGTGAGTGCTGCCGACAAAAGAGATGGAGAAGAAAAGCACAGCCAGAGCCTAAGTAAGCTCTGCTGGCTCATCGCTTCACAGAGCATGTTGTGTGCATGATGCAATAGCATCAGTGCTGATTGTCTTCCCCTGAAGACTGCAACTATGTATTATATTAGTCTTGTAAACCAGGACTGCTATAAGAAAGACCTTACTCTGTCAGTCTCTGTATTTAATGATGTTCTAATTAAATGAACCGTCAACATTTTAGATTCCTAGCTACTTCTCATGAGTTTTGCTAAATGTATATAATGTTTTAAATTTGAAATCTATATTGTTGTCTATATTGTTTGTCTTCTCTCAATAACCATTTCTTCTTGATAGCTCTCAGTTATTGTTAGGTGGATTAACCACATTCATTTTCATTCTAACCTTTGATAGGAAATAAATTTTATAGTTGTTTTAGAGAGAAATGAAATAAAATTCTTCAGGTTTTCTCAGGACAGCTGTGGTGTTGCTCATTAGCTAACAATGGAAGGGGGGAATAAGCTGATTTTTCATAAAATGGGAAGAAAACCTCCTCCACATTTTGCCTTGTATGTCTGGATCCACAAGAGCTAGAGATTTGCTTTGTAAAAAACCTGAAAGCTGGGAATGCGGATACCTAATGGTCTAAGCGGGCACGAGATAGCATGGCAAGAATTCAGGTAAAACTGGGCAATATGGCAATGCTACTGGCACATTAATATCAGAACATCAGGATAGTTTGTTTATTTTAAAGAGAATAAGGACTTTTGTGTATCAATAGCTTCTCTGTTAAAACAGTGATTCTTAAAAGTGTTCCTTCCAATGACTGTCTTTGTTGGGTCTACATCTCCATGCAGTACAGGTGAAATTGTAAAAATCTTGGCTGATTTCCCTCTTCAGCTTGCCAGAGTAGTTGACAGGTTTCATAAAATTTGATTCTGCCCTCAGTAAGGGATTTCTCACTTAACTTGGATAGACATACCTGCATACAAAATATAAATGCTTCAAATCAGTTCTGAATAGCAGAGACATTTTTAAATTGCCACTTCAGTCAACAAAGTCCACTAAAGGAGGTTCTCATTTGCTGCTTTTTAGTATTTTGTTGAGAAAAGTATGTAGATAACAATGTATAAAAACAATATATTTTCTACAACTTTCAAATATCTTTCTTTTTAATGTTCCTCTCTTTTCCACACATATAAAATAGCTTAGATCCATGCTCATTTTAACGTTTTATATAAATTGACAAATGGTATATTATTTATTTATTTATTAGATTTATATCCCGCCCTTACTCCCAGTAGGAGCTCAAGGCAGCAATAAGCACTCTGATTTCTATTGCTTATATATATATATATATATATATATATACACACACATATATATTATACACACATAAGACAGTTTAGAAAGCAACAAACAGAACTTCACTCAAGCTTGCTCTGGATCCCTATAAGGATTCCGTTAATCACCTAAAATATATATATGAACGTAATTGTGATTAACCAAACAGAGGTTTTTATTGTATTAACAAAACGTTTCAGCTTCCGCCTTCATCAGCTGCCAACATACCAATGCTGTTACCAAGGTGGCAGTTATAGAGCTTTGAGGATGGAATGCTCAGAGGGGCTTCCTTTGCAGAAGCTAAGTAGTGGTGGTACTGTCCTCCAGGTTCAGGCCATGTGGCGCCAATGTGTCCAGAGAGTAAATCCAAAAGTTTTCCCTTTTGGTCAGTGCTGCTGGATCTGCTGGCATCTTTATTGCTGTAATGGAAAAGTCCAACAGGCTGTGACCCTCGATGTTAAAATGCTTTGCAACTGGTTGCTCCACTTTTTTTGTCAAACTTGCCGACTTGTGGTTCCTGAAGCGCATGCGTAGGTCAGTTGTGGTCTTTCCTACGTATTGGATATGACATCCTGGTCTTTTGCACTCGATGATGTAAACTATATTGCAGGACCTGCAGGTGATGTTCTGTTTGATGTAATATGTCCTACCTGTCCTAGTGCTTGTAAAAGTGGCTGTCTCCCTGAGGTACACACAGGTGATACAGCGTTTGGAGTGACAAGGATGAGACCCTGGATTGGTGATAGGTGGCTTAAACACAGCTCTCACCAACAGTCTGCGCAAATTAGGACGTTGGCGAAATGCTATAACAGGAGGCCTGCTGATGGCTCTGGTAAGATGTTCAGAGTTTGCCAGCAATGGGTAGCTCTCCTTGATTGCTAGGTGATAGTTAGGAGATGCTGGATGGAAATCTACCACAATTGGAATCCGTTGCTAACTGCTCTTTGACACCTCAGTATGATGGAGGAGGTTTTCTCTGGACAGAATGGAGGCTTGGTGGATGTTGCAATTCATAATATGTGGAGAATATCCTCTTTCAAGAAGGTGTTCTTTAAGTTCATTGATCCTTCTCTGGTATTTATCTTCAGTGTTGCAAATAAGTTTGATTCTCAGAGCTAAGCTATACACAATGTTCTTTATATGCCTAGGATGGCAGGATTTCCAGTTTAAATAGGTGTGGGCATCAGTGGGTTTGCTGTAGAGATCAGTGGCTATTTTGTTGTTTTCAATGGTAAGAAGGACATCCAGAAAAGTGATGTGCGGATTGTCATTTGTACTATTAAATGTAAACTTAATAGAGGGATGGATAGAGTTGATGTAATTTTTAAATTGTTCCAAACTCTCTTTACCATTCATCCAGACCATAAAGATGTCGTCAATGTATCACCACCATATAAGTGGTTTGTTGATGGCCTTTTTGAGGATCTCCTGTTCCAGTTTACCCATAAAGTGATTCGCATATGATGGAGCCATGCGAGTCCCCATAGCTGTGCCTTGTAGTTGCAGGTAGTGTTCTCCATTGAATGTAAAGTTGTTACAAGTCAGGACTGGCGTAGCTAAAGTTGTGAGAACCTCTGTTGGAGGATTGTTCATATCTCTGGTGTTAAGGAACTCATTTAAAGCCTGAATCCCATCATTATGTGGTATATTGGTGTAAAGAGATGTGACATCTAAAGTAGCTAGTATAGTATTGTTGTGGAATTGATACTGCTTGTTTAAAGACTCAATTTTAAGCAAGAAGTCCTTGGTGTCTTTGATATACGATGGGAGGTTTTGCACCATGTTTTGTAAATTTAAGTCAATGTACAGATAAATCCTTTCAGTAGCTGTGTTGTTACCTGAGACAATTGGGCGACCAGGATTGTTGGCTTTGTGGATTTTAGGCAGCATGTAAAACCTTCCAGGGGTGGAGATAAGCAGTTTCCTGTTTAAGAAGTTTCGTACTTGTAAGGTTTTGTATAGATATAATGATATGTATTGAGATCTGTGGTGATGTCTTTGTCAAGAAATCTATATGTTGTTTCATCCTTTAGTTGTCTTTGATATATATTTAATGGTATGTTAGCTTAATATTTAATTGAGTTTATTAATTGGCTGCATTCCAAACAGCTCAATGTTGGACAAAGATAATTATCTAAATACATTTTTAGTCTAAATTTGGCATTCCCCAGCAGTTCCTGGAGGGCATTCTGCAGCTTGGGAGGCACCTTCCCCTGGCGTGATAGGCAGGGTCCAATCTTCAGATTAACTCACCCAGAGAGAGGGGCCAGCCCTCTCTCTCCCAGACCTGTCCTGCCTACTGTTGTGGACGGTCAGCATCTGGCTGGGCTCCCTAAGAGCCAGCCAGCTTCTGATTTTTTCATTCACCCAAAAGTCTCATTTTTTCTCTCCTCCTTTTCTACTCTTTCTTCTCTCTCTCTCACTGATACTTTATTCCTGTTTCTTCCCCTCCCTCCCCACTCCTCCCTGGCTACCTAGCTCAGGTTGGGGCAGGGTGACACATAGAGGGCCATTTGGCCCACAACGAGAGAGTGGAGCATCGGATAGCGTTTTGCACCCGCTCGATTGAAGGAGAGTGCAGCACGTACAGCTGCAGTTCCTTTCATTGCCGCTTCAGTGCCCATCTGATCGGCAAAGGAGAAAGGTAGTGGCAGCAGCAGCAACAACAAGGTGCGGCCTCTGTTCAACTGCGCGTAGAGCAAAAAGACGTGAAAACACGCTCGCGGCCTTAGGTGGCTATCAAGTCTCCCCACCCCCACCTTAGGGTTGGCTGGGCTCTGGATTTTCTCCCATCCGCAATTACAAATGGAGACATGACCACATTCTCAGAAGAGGAGCAGAGCGATCAAATGCAGCAGCAGATTTTGCCATGCTCCCAGTGGTCAGGAGAGATGCCTGAGCGCCACATGAAGGGGGTGAGTAGTGGCCATTCGACAGATTCCCCTCCATCCCTCCCAGGACAGAAGGATTTCCCCAAATTCTTATCATGGGTTAGGGGCATCGTTGCTAAGAACTTGGGCATACAGGCGGGGGCAGAGCCCAGTTTAAGATCTAAGCACCATAAAAGGGCGTGCGGGTCCATATTGGGACACAAGAAAAGAAGGTGCATCTCATCTTCCCCAAGCAACACCTCCCTCTCTCCCCCCCTCATCCCCGGGCTCCTCCTTTTCCTCCCCTTCTCCTGTTCGCCAAAGCAATCATGGGAAGAGGCACAAGGAGAAACAGAAACACAACACTAAAAGCATGCACTCCTCTCACCACCCTAGAAGCAAGGGGATAAGAGGGTGATGAGTAAACAGGCAGCTACAGCCTTGGGACTACTGTCAGACTCGGATTGCTCTTCCTGTTCAGAAGGCAGAGGAGGGAGAGCTCTCGGACAAAGAAGTGCAAGCATCTCCTCCTAACGGGAGACTTTTTCAGGCAGAGTTTTTTCCTGCTCTGCTAGCAAAGACTAGATGGATTTTGGAACTTCCCGAGGAACAGCCCAAGGGGGAGGAGCCGGCACCTCCAGTGCATCAAAAAGCTCCAGGGCAGCTTTCCCAGAGGGCCAGTTGAAGATGGATATTCTGCCATTCCTAGACTCATTCCAGGCTCTGTGGAATGCAGAATGGGCCAACCCAGCCACACCCAAACCGGTGCATAAGCTGGTTAGTAAACACTATTCCTTTGTGTCCCAGATCATGGGACAGCTAAAAACCTTGGCAGTGGTTGCTCTCTCTTCTTCAGCCGCTATTCCCACTGAAGGGGAAGGGGGACCAAAGGACGCCTGTGATAAAAGGGTGGAGGCGTGCTGTGTAGGAATTTTGAGGCACAAGGCACAGCTTTTGGGGCTTCAGCTGCAGCATCAGTGTTTGCACGAGAGAACATGTTGTGGGCAAATGAACTGGCAGTCAGAGATGACATTCCTAAGCAAGTGAAGGATGGGCTGAGGAAGATATCTCTGGCAGCAGCCTTCCAGGCAGATTCTACAAGGGACGCAATGATGTTCAATGCCAGGGCAATGGCTTCCGGCACAGTGGCTAGGCATAATCTATGGCTCAGACACCGGGAAGTGGATCCTGTGTCACAAAGCTGTTTGGCAAGCTCTCCCTTTGGGGGGGGGAAGCTATCTGGAGATCCTCTAAAGAAAGTTATAGTGGAGACAAGGGACAAGCAGAAGGCTCTTCCCATGGCAAAAAAGGACAAGCACAAGACAAAACAACAGCAGTCCTTTTGGAGCTCCAGACACTTTCAGCCTTAATATACCTCTGGGTATAAATCTTGATGGGGAAAGTCAGACAGGATTCCCAACACCAAAAGGTCCAGACAACAGTCTGCCTCTCCTTTCCCCTCCTCTTCAAAGTTCCAGAAAGGGTCAAAGAAGGGGCAAGCTTCCTGATGCCAGGCCAGGAGCTCTGCATGGAGCAATAGGGGCTGTTTGCTACATTTTGCATGAGCATGGGCAATGACCACATTAGACTGCTGGGTTCTTTCCACAGTGTTGTCTGGTTACTCCTTGGAATTTTCCAGTCTTCCAAGGGAAAAGTTCATTGCAACCCCAAAGTCCAGGAGACCAGGAAAACATCAGGCTTTTCTCAAGGCCATAGGTCACCTGCTGGACATACATGCAGTGGAACCAGTACCTGCTCGAGAGCGGGTTTGGGTCATATACTCAATTTTCTTCCTTGTTTTGAAGAAAAATGGGAGTATCCAGGCTATACTCAACCTCAATTGGCTGAATCGGAGGTGTCTTACAAGAATTTCAAAATGGAGACCTTGAAGTCTATATCGGAGGTCATAGACCAAGTGGACTGGATGGCATCTATAGACCTTTTGAAGGCCTATCTCCATATCCCAATTTGCTGGCAACACAGGAAATATCTTCACTTCTGTTTGCCAATCAGCATTATCAGTACAAGGCACTATCCTTTGGTCTGACCTCAGCTCCAAGAGTGTCCACCAAGGTACTAGTAGCTCTGGTGGCCCACCTGAGGACCTTGGGGGTGAGGCTTCACCCCTACCTCAATGACATCTTGGTCAGGGCTCCCTCCAGGGATCAGTGTGCCAGGGATGTACAGACAACATTGGATTGTCTCACCAACCATGGTTTTGTGGTCAACTATGAGAAGAGTACCCTAAAACCCACTCAGACCATCACTCATCTAGGGGTTCAGATAAACTCAGCCCTTTACAACATGAAGCTCACTTAGAAGCAGGTAAACAAGATTCAGGACCTCATGGCAAAGTGATTGCTTCAGAGTCAATACACCTGATGGATCTAGCCAAGTTGCAGGGAATGGTAGTATCCTGCCAGGATTTGATGAACTGGGCCCGGTTTCATTCTTGTCCCCTGATGCAGGTGCTATCGCCTTTCCAGCATCAGATAACAGAGTCATGAAGGTTGTCTGTGTGTGGAGTTGGGATGGCGGTTGGCCCCTAAGAGGCTGCTGGTGGGGGCAAGCCTAGAATCACAAGTGAGGAAGTTTCTGCCCACGGATGCCAGTCTCTACGGATGGGGGCACATCTGGATACTCATGTGACACGGGGAGTATGGAAGGACAGCGAAAGGCGACACAGTATCAACTGGTTGGAGCTACGGGCCATGCGTCTGGCACTCCAGGAGTTCACATCACAGGTCTCGGGGCTCACATTTTGGTGAGATCTGACAACACCGTTACCAAGGCATACATCGATCATTGAGATCGGCTGTTCTGGCGAAGGAGGCCCGGAGGTTGTTGAGTTGGGCGGAAACTCATCTCCTGTCCCTGAGGGCAGAACACATGGCAGGAGTCCAGAACGTAACCGCAGATTGGCTGAGCAGGACCTCCCTTTAAGATATGGAGTGGTGTCTTCATCCTCAGGTCTTCCAACAAATCATCAAGATCTTTAGAGTTCCACAGGTGGATCTTTGTGCAACGTATCAGAATGCTGAGCTCCACAGGTTTTTCTCCTGTTTCCACCACTCAGAAGCCCAGGGACTGGATGCACTGGTGACGGACTAGCCAGCAGGTCTCCTCTATGCCTTTCCTCCCATCCCTCTCATTTATCAGATGGTCAGATGCATCAAGCATCTGGAAGCTGAGGTGATTTTGATAGCTCCATGCTGGCTGAGGAGGGCGTGGTTTCCAGAGTTACTACACTTCTCAGTACAGTACCTGTGGTGCATTCCATTCTGACCAGACCTCTTGAGCCAGGGCCTAGTTGTCCACCCTTGTCCAAAGATCTTCCGAGTAACAGCATGGAGGCTGAGCGGCAGTGGTTAGCAGAATTGGGGTTTTCCGGCTCACTTCTGAACACCTTACTGGCATCATGAAAGGCGTCAACCCATAGAACTTATGGCTCTGCCTGGAAGGCATGAGTAGACTGATGCTGAGCCCAGGGGTGAGATCCAGCTTCTAGACAGATTGCAGATATCCTGGGCTTCCTGCAGGCTGGGATGGATAAGGGGCTTAGTACAGATACCCTTAAGCGCCAGGCATCGGCTATTGGTAGCATTCTGAGCTGTAGGGGTGATCCCTCTTTGTCATCCCAACTCCTATGTTGGTGGTTCCTTAAGGGGGTGGGATTACGGAATCCCCAAGTCATCCATCGGTTCCCCACATGGAACTTAAATTGGGTGCTATCAGCCCTTATGGGTCCACCTTTTGAACCCCTGGCCACATGTGAGATAAAGCTGTTGACTCTTAAAACAGCCTTTCTGGTAGCTATTACATCAGCTCAAAGGGTATCAGAGTTAGGGGCCTTGTCCTTGGACCCGCAACTTTGCATATTTCATCAGGAGGACAAAGTGGTCCTGAGGCCAGACCCATCATTTATTCCTAAAATAAATTCAGTTTTTCACAGATCTCAGATTATCCTTCCCTCATTTTGCCCCATCTGTCCTCTTCTAAGGAACGAGCCTGGCACACTCTGGATGTGCGTAGGGTGCTCAGGTTTTACCTGGAAAGGACCGCTAGCTTTAGGAAGTCATTTCCTTTGGTGGGGTAACAATGGACGGGAAGGTTTCCCCCTCATCCATCTCACTGTGGCTTAAGTAGGCTTTGGGCAAACCTCCACCATGAGGACTCATGGCCCATTCCTTGTGGGGGGCATCTGCCTCGGCGGCTGCTAAAGGAGGCTACCCTGTCATAGAAATCTGTAGGGCAGCCACGTGGGCATCTCTGCATACCTTTGCCAACCATTACAAATTGGACTCCTGGGCCTCAGTGGATGCCGCATTTGGGAAGAGGGATTTGCAAGGGGTGGTCCAGGCATGACCTTCCTTCAACTGGAATCCCACCCAGGAGGTTATTATTGCTCTGTTATATCCCAAGCTGCAGAATACCCTCCAGGAACCGCTGGGGAATAAGTGGAAATTCTTACCATGAATTTCTCTTCCCAGGGGTTCCTGGAGGGCATTCCCCCACCTGTTCATTCCAGTGCTGAGGGTTTGAGTCATGCTGGTTTCCAGTGGCTTCTGCCAACACTGCACATGAGGGGGAGGTAGTCAGGGACTCCCGAGGATTTCATGGATTACTTTTTTTTCATCTGTGTGTTGCCCTGGAGTTTCTACATTTTATCTTCCAGGTTTTTTTCCTTTGAAAAGTCAGTTTCTTAGCATGCTAGTTTCCACAAGTTGCAGTGGGTGCTCATGCAGATGACAGGCCAGTTGGGCCAGGAGTACACCTCCATTGAGGGACCGCTTTGGGGGGTTGAGGGGTTGTCCATGCTCTGCTAGTGGGTCTGGGAGACAGCATGATGGCCCCTCCCTCTGGGTGAGATAATCTGAAGATTGGACCCTGCCTATTGCGTACCAGGGGGGAGGTGCCTCCCAAGCTACAGAATGCCCTCTAGGAATCCCTGAGAAGAGAAATTCATGGTAAGAATTTCCATGCATTCCATGCATTCCTCTTTAATGTCACTCTTCTGTAGCAAATCACATTATTTTTTTAAAAAAATAATGTTATTGTTACTATTATTAAAGCTTTATTAATACTTGCATTTCCTATAGCAAGAACTATCTTGAAGAAGTCTTATTTTGCTTGATTTTCTTTCAATTAAAAGTACATCCATTTCATGATCTGACAATGGCTGCATGCACTACGCAGCATATCTTTAAAGCATATTCAAAGCACATTCTCCCCCCCCAAAGAATCCTGGGAACTGCAGTTTGTCTGGCAACTGCAAGGTGCCAGGAATTGTAACTCTGCCAGTGGTAAACTACAGTTATCAGGATTATTGGGGTCTGTGTGTGATTCGAATGAATGTGCTTTAAAGGTATGGTGTATACAAACCCTCTCTCCTCCGTATTAGTGCACATATATTTCTGTGGTGCAGTGGGCATCAGTTCGTGTCCCTCCCCTCCATGAACCTCTAGAGTCCACTAAATGTTGGCATGTCAGTATCCTGTGATATTTAACACAAATCAGACCGTTGGGTCTATTTCTTGTAAAATAATTACAGTTATAGGTATAGATGCAGTATGGATATATTAACCTGTCATTTTTATTACTAAGAGCTTTTCAGTAAAGAATAGCAGCATGTTATCTTTTTAGTTGTTATCTTTTCTGTTCCTCATCTGTGGAATGACTATTTCCCTCCAGAATACAATTTGCCACATACATACACTGAACAAGTTATTGTACTGGCTACTGTCTTATCTTGAAAGAATTTGGCTTCATTCATTTATTTATCCATATTGCTGCCTTTTAAAGAATAAACTGCTTAATATGATAATAAAAGCACTGACGAGTTAATACTTGTGTTTCCTAATTTAACAGATGTACTGCTAAAAAGACTTTGTAGCCAATAAAGTAAGGATAATTTCTTAGCTACATTATTTAGATAAATTGTAAATTGAATTAGTAATATATTGAAATTGGGGAGTGAAAAAGAAAGTATTTTTTTTTAAAAAAATTAAGTGCAATTCAGAGGTACTTCAAAGACACATTTGTTAGCAGGGTTTAAACACATCTTTTCAATATTCATTTGGCAAAACATACATAGTTTACACATTGCATATTAGTCCCATTCATGGGTTGCTCATATGCAGGGGAGCAAGCATAGTGAAAGGGGCTGAAGGGCAGTGTTTAAGCTTGCCCTTAAAGTTGTGCTCCTCCTCCTGCCAGTGCTGTGTTAACCATAATTTCTGCTATAGGAAACCTTCTCTACACATCTAGGCTCCCTGACCAATTTAGAACCCTGATCATCCATTGATTTCTCTAAATATGATAGAATTTGCATTTTAACCATGGCCTTCTTCAGACAGCATGTTTAGTACGCATTCATCCTGATTTCCCTGCACAAACCTTATATGAGTTAGATTATAGCTGGTCTTTATTGAACATTTGTTCTGCTTTGATTGCACAGCAGTTGCAACTGAAGGGTGAAATAAAACACAGACACATCAGCTTGGGTTGAACAAGGGCCACTTTATTAATTTATAGCAACCCCCCCCTTTTTAAAGCAATCTGCAGAGGGGAAACCTAAGTGTGGGAACTATCTATAAGCAAGCACCTTGCCATACAGCTCTTGGCCGACCAGCCCCTGCTGGGGAAGGGCAAGCCCCTTTTGCTTACCCCTTGCCCCAGCCACACTCTGTAGGTGAGCAGGGGGCCCTTCCCACATCACCCCCCCCGGGCTGTACAACTCCGGGTGGATGAGGTAAGTTGGCCCCAAGAGCAGCCCTCGGGCCGTAAAGCTCTGAGAGACAGACCTCCTGAACCACCAATCACCTCCAAAGGTGCCTAAGGGGGCCACCTAGCTGTCCTTACCTACTTCCCTTCCCGCACCTTCCCGCCACAAAAGGGAGACAAATCTCTATTTAGTCCCCCTTTACCCCACTGCCGAGAAGCACCTCTCGCAGACACCTCTGCAGGTCTCCCAAAAACATTGTTCCCGGCATCTGACAGGTGAATGCCATCGGCCCTATACAGTTCAACCCTCCAATGCTGTATGTAGGGATGCTGAATAGCCAACCCCCCATGCCCAAGAAGAGCTAACTGAATCCACCGGTTGACATTCCATGCCCGATCAATCTCCCATGAGTCCCATACACCACGCCACACCCTGCATGGGAGAATGTCTGACCACAGCAGATGTACCGAAGGCAAACGTTGCCTTATCAACTGCATGTCCTCTCATGCCTGCCATCTGAGGGCCTTGCCTCAAGTAATCGAGGTCATTCTCACCTAGGGGAATGACCACATGCGGAACCGTCCACACTGAAACATGCTGGAACAAAGCGGGCAGGAGCCCATCCCAATGCATTCCTTGCCGGCCAAGCCACTGCACTGCAGCCCATCAACTGAGGCCCAACTGTGAGCCCATGGTTGATTTTGCGGCCCTCCGGGCTGCCCAGAAGACCATGCTGTGGCCGCATATTAGGATGTGCATCTGCTCCATACCTGTCCAACAACCTGTCAAAAACAAATTACAACTTGTTAGGCTTCTGAATTCCTAGGCTCTCTAAAAGGGGCAAATATAGCCCTTATAGGCACCAGAGGACCAGTGTCCAACGGCCTGCACCTTTGCCTGGGAAAACCCAAGACCTGCTGCTGTAGAAGCAGCTCCAATTCTAAAAGAGTGGGTTCCAAACCCTGAGGGGTCCTGCCCTAGCCTCTGCAAGGCCCGCTTTGTAAGTGCCCAAAACTGATATTTTGTGGGGGGATCCCCACTTGTTGGGTGAACAAATATCCTTTTCCAGATCCCCTGAACCCCAGAAAAAACTCGCAAAGCCCACACAGGGCAGAGGTTCAGTACCGAGGAAGGGGCTAAACTTACGGTCCGCCCCTTGCATCTCTGATCAGTTTTAGACCTCAATTTTATGCAGGCACAACCCCCCTCTGTGGTGACATCTGATAGCTGAAGGGCACGTTGAGACAGGTCTCGCTTGGATCCAGCCACCACCTCTCCTATCCTAAAAGCTCCAAAAAACAGCATAAGGGCTACTGCTTGGAATAGTCTGGCTTCATAGCTTGAGGATAGGGGATCGGGGGCGGCAGGGTGTTCTCTAGCCCACCCAGCTAATATACGTCAGACTCTAAATTCTCCGGAATGATCGGGAAAAACCATCAGCCTTTGCTAGGAAGGAAAGTCCCGCCAGCTTACTTTGAAGTGCTCAGACTGACAGATCCCTTCTCCTGCTGTCCACTAGGAATTCCAGCAGGTGACTCCCCGAAATAGACCACTCTGGCGCAATAACCCTTGCCGGTCCAGAATTCCTGGAAACCCCTTTCTGCATGCTGATAGCTGTTGAGTATGCTGGGGCAACGGACAGGCTTAAGGCCATCTCCAACTCCACACCCCAATCTCCCAATGTGTGGTTGCACAGCACTGCCGGAACCCCTCCAACTGATTCTGTGACAGCGTATCAATAACACTATGGACTTGCAGCTCCACCTCCCGGAGTCAGTCCTTCCTCCAAAATGAAACACTGCATTGCACTGTTTCTGTTCCTCTAGGGCTGTTTTCATCCTTTGCTATCAAGTACTCAAGAAAAAGAAGAAAAAAATAGCCTCTATGATTGTGAGTATAGTGAGTACTTAAAAGAGTAAAGGGTAACTTAGCATAGTTTGTTTTTCAGAACACTTTAAGTTATCTCTTTATTTCTCCTTTTGGCAATAAGCACTCAATCCTGCACTACTCATTGTAATAACTGCAGAATAAACCTTAAGGCATACAAACAAACATGTTTCTTTATTCCTGTATGGGTAGAGAACACGACTGAAACTGAAAAGCAAAACAAAGAGTTCAAGAAGTGGAGTTTAACTCTAGTCATAATACACAGTTCTAATATTTAACTCTTCAAGGTCATGTTTTTATACAGGGTGATTTTTTTAGGATCACTAAAGTAATTATAGTGTGATTACGGTGATGAAAAATCCACCCTCGAGGAAAATCTTGAGCAGAGCTTAGAAGATTACTTTTAAAAAAAATAATAAATTAAAGTTACAATTACATGGGCCAAAAAGTAGTAATTACAATTGCTCTGAAAGTAACTGATTATTTTTTCTCAAAAGTAATCACTACAATTACATTTCAGTTACTTTTTTTAAAAAATGCCTACAAGGTGCTGGCCTTGGCTGCTGCACATCTAAGTAGCCTAAAACAACATTAAAAATACACACATACAGAAGTAGTAGAATAATTATTTTTATCCATAAGATAGCAATGGTGGTCTTTCCACTGGTAAGGGAGGTGGGGAGGGAGGCAGAGGCCACTACTCAGATCTTTGCATGTCAAACCAAGTGCAACCTTCCCCCCCACTCAGTCAGCAAGCATAATCTCTCTCACTTAACCACCTCCTGGACCCTGCCCTGTCACCAACTGACACTCACCCAAGCAACCATTTTCCCCTGAGATGCAAAAAAGTTAAAATACTTCAAATGCAGCACAGTAGCGAGAGAGGGTGGTGGAGGCCACTTTGTGTGCCAAGTGCACAGTATTCACACACACACACACACACACACACACAGAGAGAGAGAGAGAGAGAGAGACGTTGTCATCTTTCACCTCCACAATTCTTTCTCTCCATTCTGCTGCTGACTCCTTGTCCTCCTTTATCCATGGTCTTGCCCTCCGGCTCCTTTCTCCGTTCTTCTCCACCAGAGTCCATTTTTTAAAAACAATTGTTTTCTCCATTCTGCTCTGTCTCACTCTCCACCTCCTCCCTTGTCACCTTCTGATCACCCACAGAGCATGAAGGAAGAGTGATGCTGCACAGAAGCCCCGTTTGAGGCACATGGTTTTCATCCACAAATCAGAGGAGCAGAAGACTTCCCCTGTTCCCCCCCCAAGTAATGTCCAAAAGTAATGCTGGAAACATTACAATTACTCCACAAAAGTAGTAAAATTACTCCTAGTTCTATTACAATCAAAATGTAAAGGAATTACCCACTCTTTCCTCAAAAAAGTAATGAATTAGAAGTAATTTGTTACTTGTAATGAATTACTTCCAAGCTTTGATCTTGAGTGAGCAGAGTTTGGGGGGCTCTTTCAGATGAGGCTTGTGCAATTGCCCTGTCCTATTCACTAAATTTTTCAGAAGACTTTATTCGTAAATTGCTCCTAATTTTAAAACAAGCTATCATTTTTTAAATGAAGTCTGTCATCGTCTGTCATGTCACAAATAAGAAAGACAACCTCCCACCAAAAAAAATCAGGGGGGGCATGAAGCACAGCTCTGGGGGGCAGTGCACTCATTTGTTCTACCTTGACTACAGGGCTAGGCAGGAAGCAGATTTAGCGATACATTCTTTTCAATATCCCCAATTGTACATCTTTTCTCTCTCCTATATAAGGGCTGGCATTTATTTCTATGGGGACAAGACTTGGAAACATGTTGCAATAGGACCATGGGTGACCTAGTCTCAACTCCCAGTGCCTCTGTATACATTTATTGCAACTCCTCCCTTCTTCGGATCTCTGCAATACAAAGAGCCTCTCAATACACGCATTTTGCCCATCATAATGGCAGTCATTTTGCTATATAGTTTAATTATTTAGCTGAAAGAAGAATGAGCAAGTCAAGTGCCACTATTCCATATTGATGCATTCAGTAGAGATAAATTGCAGTCTACTTTACTCAGAAAATCTGGCTCACATATGCATCACTTGCCTACAACATCAAGCAACCTTCTCTGGTCACAATCCACATAAATCACTATAATTCCAACAGCACAATAAATTTAATATTTTTAAGGATGTTGCATGGAAAGCTGCTTTTGAAACTTGGAAGAGTTATTTGTAATGCATCCTGTGGAGCTGCTGTTCAAAGAAAAAAAGCCCATTGGGTGCCCACAAGCCCATATAGTCATACATAGTGGAGCTTTCTGGATTGTCCACATCAGTGGCTAGCTTATATCCATACTTTCCCTGCTGGAGAAATTTGAGTATTTAAGTATATCAAGATGGAAATTATGTTTTGCTCCACACCCACCCATCCTGCTACAAGATACAAATCTCAATGTTTATAAAGCATTGCTGGTTTTCCAGCTAAATAAATAATTTCACTCCTAAAGTGTATCCTTTTAATGATAATGGAGTAATTGTTATTGTTGTTATGTGCCTTCAAGTCGATTACGATTTATGGCGACCCTATGAATCAGTGACCTCCAAGAGCATCTGTCATGAACCACCCTGTTCAGATCTTGTAAGTTCAGGTCTGTGGCTTCCTTTATGGAATCAATCCATCTCTTGTTTGGCCTTCCTCTTTTTCTACTCTCTTCTGTTTTTCCCAGCTTTATTGTCTTTTCTATTGAATCATGTCTTCTCATGATGTGTCCAAAGTATGATAACCTCAGTTTCATCATTTTAGCTTCTAGTGATAGTTCTGGTTTAATTTGTTCTAACACCCAATTATTTGTCTTTTTTGTGGTCCATGGTATGAGCAAAGCTCTCCTCCAACACCAAATTTCAAATGAGTTGATTTTTCTCTTATCCACTTTTTTCACTGTCCAACTTTCACATCCATACATAAAGATCAGGAATACCATGGTCTGAATGATCCTGACTTGGTGATACATCTTTGCATTTGAGGACTTTTTCTAGTTCTCTCATAGCTGCCCTCCCCAGTCCTAGCTGTCTTCTGATTTCGTGACCATTGTCTCCATTTTAGTTAATGACTGTGCCGAAGTATTGATAATCCTTGACAAGTTCAATATCCATCATATTTTCAGGGAGAAAGTGAATAGAGATTCTTCATCTTTACTCTGAATTTCAGAGATGGATCCTTGCTTGATATAATTTTATGAAAGGGGATATTTCCTACATTTCTTTTTGAAAAGTTCATCTGTAAAAGGTACTCAGACCTTGAGAAAAGATAATGTTTCTAGTGATGCACTACATTAGGCCAGTCAACATCCAAAAAGTGCTTTTAGACAATGAATAATGGTGACATCATGTTTTGCATAGACCAGTTCCTTGCAGTGGCTGTAATTATTGTGAGTATACCAGATGTTGCAAGATATTCAGCTAGATTCAACCTTCTTTTCCATTATGCAGCCTACATTATTGCTTACAACAGCCGGGAAATAACTCTTACAGAAACCGTAAATGTTCTGTTTCAATAAATGTTCCATGTATCACACATACTACTTTGGCAAATTATGATCATATATAATTATAATTTTCATGTTTATTAATATGGTACACTTTTGGTATCGTGGATATGAAGTAGTAAACACATTATTGACATGCAATTTGTATCATGTATGTTTTTGTCTTGTATTTCTTTTAGGGGGTATGGCCGTTTCTCTGATTTGTGGTCATAATGTCAGTGGATCAAATGAGAGGAAATGAGTTGACTACCATTATGTAATATGTTTGGAATAGCTGTGTGGGATGGTTCTGAAGTGATGTTTGGCTATATTTCTGGTGTTTTGCATGTGAGCTCTGATAGCACTTCACTTGTAAAATATACATTTCCGCAGTTACTGTATATTTGGTAGCATGTATACAGTTGTATATTTGATAGCACATTCATGTTGGACTATAGTATGTCTAAATTATCTAATTATATTCAGAACTGTAACAGTTTTCCTGAAAGTAGTCTGATTCATGAGGTGCAGTGATATGTGATTTTAAAAATGACCTTCAGGATTTTGTTTTTTGATGGTATCCACCCGCATCATCCTATGCGAAATTTATCTGGCATGGGTGTCTGCTTTTAACATGCCAAGGCTAATATAAATAAAAAAAATGACATTGAGGGAGGCCAGCTACTAGGTGATACTCCCTTGAAGGACTGTCCTTGCATGAGAGGTTATTTGTCCCCCCCCCAAAAAAAAACACAGAACTGGTCCCTTTTGAATAATCACTTCCCTCTTCCTCAGAGTGACACCTCCTTCCCTCATTGATCATGACAACAGAGAAATTATTATCCTGGAAGTGCAGACAGGTGGAACTCTGTCCATACATGTAGAACTCTGTAAAATACATTGGATAGCTCCACATCCCTACGGACCTTCTACCTAGATACCTGTTATTACTATTTATTGAGTTTCTTTACTTGGGATCTTGGGATTTGTGAGGTCAAGAAGCATGGGAGAGTAGTCTGCACTAGCCTCCTTTCCCTGCCGCCAAACTCACTTGTTATCTTGTGGAGCCTTTTCCTGTTCTAGATATTTCTAATTTGATGCTGAGGCTACAGTAGTACAACTTACCTGCATTATGAATTGTAATTTGCTGTCTTTTAGTGCAGAAGAATCCTAAAGAATGACATTTAAAAGTAGTGAGAATTGTTCTTTCTACAAAAAGTTACTGTCCCTATTGTTTTCCAGCTCAGTCTTTAGACTTTCTGCACAAAACCATGATTGCTTTACATACAAGTAATAATCAGTCTTAAATTCAAATCTTTTTAACTAAAGCAATTGCATTTGATATAAACAAGGTATACCCAGTTCTTTCTATAACAAACTAGTCTTCAAAAATTTTTTTTGCAGTACAGTACGTTGTAAAAACACCTTCCTCTTCAAAACTGTGAGCACATTAGTCTTTATTAAACATCAAGAACCTAAAGACTGGAACTCAAATGTGTCTGAAAGGGAAAGCATCAGACCAGTAATGCATAAGCTATTGTGTATCTGAATTCTTGATTTGGCCGATGCCCAAATGTGATTTTTCCTCCACTGACTACAGTTGCCTTTGGATGAAAATTTTGGAGGGTTTTGTTTAATGTAGGGAATTTCCTTTTATAGGCTTTTTTGGTCACACTGCTATTTTGTAGAGTTTCACCTATGAGTTTGACATTTTGGCAAACAAATTCCCGAGAGTATGTATTGGCAGGTTGAATGTGGGCTTATGGGCCTTTGGTTGTCTATTGCTGGTAACCTGAATAAAAAAGCATGCTAATGGTAAAAGCTGATACACTTTGAAAATGAGAGGCTGCAAGTAGCATTTTAGGAAGAGGCATGGTCTTCTAATGCTTGGATTTTCAAGGTGGCTTCAAACACATGCAGAATAGCACAAATACGGTCACTAGTGGCAACCATCTCTTTAGCTGTAATTATTGCCCTTTCCATACCCAGCACATAATGATAGGCATCCCCTTTCCCTCCCCCAAATTCTTAATGCATCACAGATAACATAGAACAAGAAGTCCCTTGCTTCATGCTGAGCAAGACAGAGAAAACTTGGGTCTTCTGGGAAGTGCAGAGTACATGAAAGTAGTCTTATCTCACTTTTGCTGGGCATAGACAAGAAGCGAAAATGAGAGTTTATCTTGATGCCTCTCTTCAAAAGTCCAGCGCAAAACAAAGGCAACATCTTCTGGGAAATGCAGAGAACGCAGGAGAGTAGATAGATTTTATCACAATGTGGTGGGCTTTGTACAGAGGCAGATGAGCAGTGAATCTATTACTGCTTCTGTTCTCCATTTAAACCTAAGCACAACACAACAGAAAAGATCCCCAGTATGGTTGTAGGAAACTAAGATGGAGCACTTGCTCATGAGCACTTGGCCTTGTGTCAGACTATTTCCCCCCTATCTCCTCCTGCTGACTTGTACTCGTGGTGTATTTTCCACAAGTGGAAGATGCAGCTTCAAATGCCACATTAGTGACAGATGCGAGCCGCACTGCTTATAATTTATACTTTTTAATTGGATAGATTGTATATGCTTTTAATGTTTTCCTATATCTACTGAACCCTTTGGAATGGGGCAAGGTATAAATAGATACTGGTTAGGTTCTGCTATCAGTTTTGTTCTCTCGCACACACTTTTTAAAACTTCAGTAAAACATTTTTTCTCAAGTTATTTATTTCCTCAAGTTTATTTTAATTTATAGCATTTCTGAAATAAAATATAATTAATTAGCACTTTGAGAGCAGTTGCTCTGCCCCAGTGATTAAATGAGTTCAACTGTTTTATCTAGCTCACCAGGTTGTCTATTGATGATTAGGTGTATTAGTTAAATAGGCCAATATTAACTTATCACAGTGTCCCACATGAAAAGCATTTGAAGGCAAAGGTCATGTGATGAATGTTTATAGTGATGTTCAGTCTAATCTGACTGACATACTTTGATCACAGTCCTGACAATTATAGGCTTGAAAACATATATCATGACTTATGAATGCAGGATTAATTAGAAAGATGTTTATTTCTAGGCTTGATGCAAATAAAAGTTTTTTCTCCTTAAGTAATATTCAAGTTTTATGTTGTGCATTTGCTTCCTCTGTGTGTGTGTGTGACACACACAGAGAGATTGTACTATGTAAAGGCAACAAATTATAGCACATGTATAGTTTAGACTGGTTCCCTTGGAGTGGGACGATGTGTGTGTGTAAATTATCACATAAAAATTAAAGCACAGTAATTGATGTTCACATTCAGTTGGTGAAATGGTTAACTGGGTTTCAATGCACTCTACAAAGTCTTCCTACCTGGCACGATTTTCATCAAAAGTGGGAGTGATACAAGAGGTATAGATTATCTTTGTGAGTCAGATGGAGAGAGAATCATTATATGAATCCAGTAACAGGTAAAAGGTTCCCTTAACATTTAATGTGCATGATGACTTGCTGCAAACAATAGTGGTGGTTCGTAACCTGGGGGTCGGGAAGTCATCCAAGGGCGGTTGCAAACAGCCAAGAGAGGAATTATATATTAATTTTAAAAAAATGATTAATGGCTGGTCTATTCACCACCAACTTGTGAGCCTGCACTGCATGTGTGCACAGCCACCTTTGCCATTCCTTCCTTCTTTCCTTATGGCTGGCACAATCAGTTCCTGCCACACAGAGAGCTGATCAGCAAGACACGTGAGTGAGCGAGGCTTGTGTGGTGTAAATGCATCAAGAGAAGGGGCCGGCTGAGCTTATTTCAGCTCCAGTGTCTTTCTGCCCCACTCTCTTTTGTCAGCGGCAGTGAGGGAAGACTGATTAAGCTGATTGGCTGAAGAGACAGAGGGACTACGGGAGGGGCCTGTTTGCCAATAAAAGTAATGTGGCGGAGTCCCAGAATGTCCCACACACACACCTGGACATTCATTCAAAATTCGCTGTATAGTTATTTTATAGTACAATTTATACTTGTCTACTCAGAAGACATGTCTCTTCATATTTAATAGGGATTACTCCCAGGGAAATCAAATTACAATAATCAGACCAGATTAAGATTATGTTGAAGCTTTGAAGCTGTACTACTTTGGAAGAGCGCATGGGACTTTATTGTACCAAGGTGCATCATTGTTGCTAAAGAAAATAAAAAATATGTCTATAATACAAGAAATTAGGCTGCAATCTTAACCTATAGAAGTAAGTTCTGTAGAATTCAATGGAGCTTACTTCCAAGTAAGTGAGGTTAGGACATTCTGTTTCCTGACTCCTGACTGAGCAGAGAGGAGAGAACTGCGTCAGCTGGTCCAGAGGAGATTCAAGTGAGCCAGCTCTCAGAGGGTGAGAAAATTGGGAGAACTAATAGCAGTTTGGTGGGGGAGGTCCCCAACAAAACAACCTTATTGTAGCACACATCATATACCAGTGGGACTCTCCTGTTAATCTTCAAGGAGAACAGGACAAAGCACAGGCCATTCCATTACAAATAGAAAGAAAGAAAGAAAGAAAAGAGGTTATAGAGACTATAAATGAAAAGGACACTCCAGTGGTGGTGACCTGTAAGGTCTGTGCAATGTTTGTTTTCTTGCTTGAGAACAACATGGTGTACATGTGCAACAAGTGCAAGCTAGTGGTGCTGTTGAAAGAAAAACTGAGAGGTCTGGAGTGGCAGGTGGCTATATTCAAGAGTATCAGGGAAGATGAAGACTTCTTAGACAGAACGTTGGAACAACCACAGCAAAAGAAGTACAGGAGGTGGAAGAACAACAATAAGTTGAAGCAGAAGAGGAGAGTGTTGAGTAGAGGAACAACAAAGTGGAGGAAACTCCGTGGGAGAAGGTGACAGGAGCAGAAGAGGTAGAAACCATGCACAGGAACTATGGAACTGCGTTCAGGCACCTGAGGATGAGACTGGAGGAGAGCCTGCAAAAGAAGAATTACAGGATACCCCACAGGACAGTGAGTGAGAGACTGAAGTCCAGTCAAGCGGAGGCAATTAAACCACACTCACAATGAGAAGAAGAGAAGAGTAGTAGTAGAGGACGACTGCCTACTGCATGGGATTGAAACCCAAGAATGCCGAGAAGACCCATGAATTTACAAGGTATGGATTAGAGAAAGATGGATTAGAGGTGTGATGGAAGGGTTACCAACACTCATAAAGCCCACTGACACATATCCCTTTATTCTCATCATTGTGAGAACAAATGATACTGCCAAAGGGAGCTTTGAATAAATTCCATAAGGAAGGAAACGCAAGGACTTTGAGACCCAGATAGTTTTCTCATCCAGCCAGGCAGTACTTAGTAGAAGAGTGGAAAGGGAAAGAAAAATACTCTGGGTGAATGACTGCCTATGAAGGTGGTGCTGACGTGAAAGATTTGAATTTTAGGACCATGGGCTACACTTTGTGGAAGATGGACTGCTGGCAAATGATGGGTTGTACCTCAAAAAGACTGGGAAGAGTGTGCTTGGACACAGTATGGAGAATTTCATCAGAAGGGCTTTAAACTGAATCCTATGGAAGAGGGAGACATAAACATGGAGGTAACGAGTGATGAAGGATTATGCACAGTAACAGAAACTGTGAGAATGGTTCTAATGGATTGCACTCATGGTCTTTATAAAAATGTAGGGAGGAAGCCAGACCGTAAATCTGGCTGGTTTTTTTTATGTTTGTACACTAATGCCCAAAGCATGGGAAACAAACAGGACAAATCTGAACTCTTAATACGGAAGGGTAAATATTACTTGATAGGTATAACTGAAACTTGGTGGGATGCCTGTCATTACAGGAATACAGCAATTGAAGGATATAACTTGTTCATAAAGAACATAAAGCACAGAAAGGAAGGTGGAGTCACACTATATATTAAACTTATATATATCCCTGCAGCAAACTGTCTGGGAATACCGGGTGCCGTAGACTTAGAGGAAGACAATGGTAAACCACTTCTGAATACCTCTTACCATGAAAACCCCATGAATATATCCAAAAAAGATTCATAGAGTCGCCATAAGTCATAATTGACTTGAAGGCATATAACAAGAAAATCCTTGCAGCACAGAAATACAGGAGGATGAGCTTGGTAGTCCCACTGAGAGTGTCTGGATTAAAATTAATGGGTCAAGGAATAAAAGGAACATGGTGGTTAGAATCTATTACCGATCACCTAATCAAGGAGAAGACGAGTGTCCTGTTCAGAGCGGGATTCACGAGGCTGAGACGCAGGTGCAATTAAAGTAATGGATACATCAAAAGCAGTGCGCTTCATAGAAACCTCTAAGCTAGCTCACTAGAATTCCCTAACTGCACTCTAGACATGCTCTGCAATGTGTGAAGAAAGTTGACTCAGCAACTTAATCCAGAGCGTGACAGTCTTAAGTAGGGAAAGTTTTAGATCGTAATCTCTGGCTCCTTCGCAAGTCCTGCCTCTGTCCTGTCAACTTCTCGCTGCGTCGAGAGCGGGGTGACGGGGGTTGTGCTTCCAACGGCTCGTCCGCAAGAACCGTCTCCTTAGCAACCAGCTCGAGGTCAGGGGGCGGTGACGCGCTTGAGGCATCCCGAGAATTGCTTGGAATAGGAGTCAACGCCCCCTCCGAAACATCTTCCAACGGCTCCTCCGACCTGTCTTGGGGCGGCGCGCTCTCCTCTTCAGAGATCGCTCCATCTGTGGGAACTGGCCTGGAGTCAACCTCACTCCCCCTCCCAAGGTCTTGCTGAGACTCAACAACTCCTTGTCTTCTGTGCCTTCTGACAGCTGAGAAACCTGAAACTCATGTCTTCCCCCTCCCTGGCCCTCGTGGGGAAGCCGAGGCTCAACAATGAGGATAAAACTTTTGAAAAGTAAATTGCCAGTGTTTCAAGAAGGCATGATGTAATGGGAGACTTCAATTACCCCAGTATCTGTTGGGAGATTATTCTGCCAAACAGCCCCTCCAAGAAATTCCTGACTTGTGTTGGAGATAAACAGGAGAGATTACTTAGTGGATGAAGTGGCAATTAAGTGAACTCCAAGGGAAAGTAAGCATGTTATATTTGAGTTCTTGATCTTAAAGGAAGCAAACCTGAGAGTAGCCATACGTGTACCCTAGACATCAGGGAAGCTGATTTTAACAAACACAGAACAACAATAAGGAAGGTTCCATGGCAAGCAACCCTAATGAGGAAAGGAGTCCCAGATGGATGGGAGTTCCTAAAAAAGGAAATTCTAGAGGCACAATTGCAAACAAATCCAACAAGGAAAAAAGGTGGAAGATAGCAGAAGAAGCAAATGTGGCTTCACAAAAAGCTTAGAGCTGACGTGAAAACAAACATTGACATACAGGAAGTGGAAGGAAGGCCAGGCCGCAAAGGAAGAGTACAGACAGGTAGCATAGAATTGCAAAGATGGCATCAGGAAGGCTAAAGTTGAGAATGAGTTGAGGTTAGCGAGGGATGCTAAAGGCAACAAAAATGCTTTCTTCTACTCAATGAGGATGACAAAGAAAAGGCACAAGTGCTCAATTCCTACTTTGGCTCAATTTTATCCCAAAAGAGGGTCTTTGATCCTCCTGGCAAACATGACATACAAGTTGAAGGGGCAGGATTGCAGCTTGAGTTTGATAGACAAATGGTCAAGGAATACCTAATCACTTTAAATGAGTTCAGATCTCCAGGGCCTGAACTGCAACCTAGAGTATTGAAGGAACTGGCTGAAGAACTCATAGAACCACTGTTTATTATCTTTGCAAGATCATGGAGGATGGGTGAAATGCCAGATGACATCATGCTGGAGGCGAACGCTTCAGCACTGGGGGACTTGAGAAGACCTGCCCTGGGAGTGAGTACCTGAGATCTGGGTGCTTGCTTGCTTGCTCCTCCGGGTTGCTGTCTCTTGAGACAGCTGAAATCTCTCGTAAGTGCTGCAGAGACTGAGACCCCCTGCCTGACTACAGAGGGAGGCTACAATCAATCTTGCAGCCTCTTGCATCAGCTCCTGTCTGGGTCAGGGGGCATAAAACCCAGCTGTGCTTTGGGAGCCCCTTAGGGAGTCCCAAGGGCAAGAGTGCTACCCTCTTCTATTTAAAAAAAAATCTAGAGGAGATTGGTAGTGGGGAGGGCATATGGCACATGTTCCTGGGCACGGTGAGAGCCCGTGCAATGAACTGAATGATAGGAGAAAGTCACCAGATGCCTTCAGATTGAGAGTCTGCAACTGGCAAAAGGCTGGCCCTCCCCGGGTGTGAGATGGAGGGGAAGAGGAAGATGTGTCCTGTGTGAAAGATATTGAGTGGGTCTGTTTCCAATTTTCTCAGAGGCCTACTGGGATAATTGGTTCAAGTAGGTTTTGTTTGTGGGCTCTTGTGTCCATATCAGGTGTTTAGGAGAAGGCTTAACAAAGGAGGAACATGGGTGATGCCACCCCAATTTCAGTGATCATGGATAGAGGGAGGTATAGCCATGGGAAGGTGGTAAACTACCATAGAAGATGAGGGCAAGGCTATCTTGAGCAAGGCCTTGTTCCTCGCTCCCACTCCTCTCATGGACAGATTCCTCCTTGCTCATCTGCTGTTCTCACTAGCCTGTGTGTGCTGTTGTTTAACGCCAGATCGGTACACAATAAGATCAAATCATGGATGAAAGTACCAATTTGGTGTGCATTATTGAGAGCTGAATGGGTGAACTGGGAGGAGTTGATCTGACCCAGCTTTGTCCAGCTGAATACCTAGTGCAACACCAGCACAGAATGCAAGGATGGAGGTGGCAGAATTGCTGTGGTCTACAGAACCTCCATCTCTGTCACCAGGAAACCACTCTGTCTTGGAGCTGGCTGTGAGGGCCTGCTCCTGGTGTCTGGCCAAGGAGACAGTAAACTAGGGTTGCTACTGGTGTACCATCCAACCTGCTGCCCGGCAGATTCTCTGACCAAGCTGGCAGAGGCCATATCAGCTGTGGTATTGAGGAGCCGAGAACCATGTCCATGCTAAGGCTGCCTCTAGTATTCTGGCTCAGGACTTCATGGCCTCCATGATGACCATGGGTCTGTCTCAAGTTGTCACTGATCCCACACATAGGGCAGGGTACACCCTCAACTTCATTTTTGCTCCAGATGGAGGAAGTTGTGGTCTGGAGATAGGGGGGTGGATGTCACCCATTGTCATGGTCAGACCACTTCCTGGTGAAATTTATACTTATGGCTCCTATCCTCCCCTGCAGGAGTGCTGGACAGATTAAGATGGTCTGCCCCCAGAGACAAATGGAATCTACAGGATTCCTGAATGCCCTGGGGGAGTTTCCAGTAGATAGAGCAGGTTACCCTGTTGAAGCCCTTGTCACGCTGTGGAACAGCGAGGTACACTGGGCTCTTGATATGGTTGCCCAAAAGTGTCCTCTCTGGCATTGTGGAGCCCAGTTTGCACCTTGGTACACCAGTGAGCTAAGGGCAATGAAACAGGCTGGACGACGGCTAGAGCGCAAGTGGCAGAAGACATTCTTATCGGACATAAGTAAAACATCATAACCGTGTCTACTGTGCGGCAGTGAGGGTGGCGAAGAAGGCCCACTTCTTTGCCACCATCACATCCTGAAGTAGCCATCCAGTGGAGCTTTTCCGTCTGGGGTCTGTTGACATCAGCTCCAGGACATGGAGTTTTAGACCCTTCAGAGACCCACTGTGAATTGCTTGCAAGGAACTTTGAAGGTAAAGTTGCTCGGCTCTGTAGCAATCTTGATGCCCCATCCAAATCTACTGTAGTCCTCGCTGAGGTGTCCAGTGCAATGTCTGCTGCAAATTATTGGGAATGGTTTCAGTTGATGTGACCTGATAATGTGGAGAAGGTGCTTGTGACCATGCGGCCAGCTATGTCTCCTCTCGACCCTTGCCTTTCTTGGCTTATTAAAGATTGCCAATGGGGGTTGACTGAGTGGATCCAGGGTGTGGTCAATACATAGTTGTGGGAGGGAGTGGTTCCAGCCACTGTGAAAGAGGCTTTGGTCCCACCGCTTCTGAAAAAGCCCACCCTGGACTCATTGGTTTGTGACAACTACCGACCGGTCACAAATAACCCCTTCTTAGAGAATGTGATTGAGAGAGTTGTGGCCCAGCAACTGCAAATACTCTTGGATGAAACAGATTATCTTGACCCATTCCAGTCTGGGTTCAGGCCTGGTTATGGGACTGAATCAGCCTTGGTCGCCCTGATGGATGACCTTTATCGGGAGAATGACAGTGATCCTGTTATTCTTACTTGATATCTCAGCAGCTTTTGATACCATTGGCCATGGTATGCTTCTGGGCTGAGGTTCTAGTTTTGGTGTACAAAGCCCTATACAGCTCAGGACCAGGATAAATGAAAGACTGTCTTATCCCTTATATACCCAGTCAATCACTACACTCTGCAGGTGAGGGCCTGCTGCAGATACCATCTGATCAGGTGGTCCATTCTGTACAACATAGGAAGTAGACCTTTAGTGAAGTGGCACCTACCTTTTGCAATTCCTTCTCCTTAAATATTAGCCAGGCACCATCTCTGTTATCTTTTTGGCACCTATTGAAGAGCTTCTTTCAACAAGCATTTTAAGTAGAGACCTTACCCCAGTCTGCATCTGTGTTGTAATTGTTTCTGTACAACATAGGAAGTAGACCTTTAGTGTAGTGGCACCTACCATTTGGAATTCCTTCCCCTTAAATATTAGACAGGTACCATCTCTGTTATGTTTTCGGCGCCTACTGAAGACCTTCCTCTTTCAACAAGCCTTTTAAGTAGAGACCTTATCCCAGTGTGTGTCTGTGTTGGAATTTCTTTTTAAGATGTTTTTAAAGCTCTTTTTAAAAATGTTTTTAAAGATGTTTTGTTTTAATATATTTTAAAGTCTGTCGATGTTTTAAAGTGTTTTTGCTGTTTTTGTTTGCCACCCTGGGCTCTTATTGGGGGGAAGGATGAGATATAAATCTAACAAACAAACAAACAAACAATATTGTCGCTATCTTCAAAAAGGGCAACAAGGAAGAACCTGGGAACTACAGAACAGTCAGCCTGACATCAATCCCTGGGAAAATTCTGGAGCAGATGATAAAACGGTCATTGTGTAAGCACCTTGAAAACAATGCAGTGATTACTAGAAGCCAACATGGATTTGTCAAGAACAAATCCTACCAGACCAATCTTATTCCATTTTTTGTTCGCACAACCTCCCTGGTAGACTGTGGAAATGCTGTGGACGTAATATATCTTGACTTCAGCAAAGCTGTTGACAAAGTGCTCCATGATATTCTGATTAGCATACTAGCTAAATCTGGGCTGGATGGAACAACTCTCATTTGGCTAGAGAATTGTACTCAAAGAATGCTTATCAAGGATTCCTTCTCAAACTGGGGTAAGGTAACAGGCGGGGTACTGCAGGGCAAAGACCTGGGCAGTGCTCTTCAACATTTTTATTAATGACTTGGATGGGGAGGTGCAGAGCATGCTTATCAGATTTGCAGATGATACAAAATCGGGAAGAATAGCTAATACCCTAGAGAACAGACACAAAATTCAAAATGATCTTGATAGGCTGGAAGATTGGGCTGACAACAACAGTATGCAATTTAACTGGTATAAGGGCAAAGTAGGACACCTAGGAAAAAGAAACCAAATGCACAGTTATCAGATGGGGGATGCTTGGCTCAGCAATACTACATGCGAGAAGAATCTTGGAATTGTTGTTGATCACAAGCTGAATATGAGCCATCAGTGTAATATGGCTGCAAAAAAACCAAATGCTATTTTAGTCTGAATTCACAGAAGTATAGTTTCCAAATTGCGTGAAGTCATAGTTTCCCTTTATTCAGCACTCATTATGCCTCAGCTTGAGTACTGTGTCCAGTTCTGGACACTGCATTTTAAGAAGGTTGCAGAGAAACTGGAACGGGTTCAGAGGAGGGCAACAAGGATGATCAGGGGACTAGAAACAAAGTCTTGTGAAGAGAGACTGAAAGCACTGGGCATGTTTAGCCTGGAGAACAGAAGACTGAGGGGAGATATGATAGCACTGTTCAGGTACTTGAATGGGTGTCACACAGAGGAGGGCCAGGATCTTTTCTCGATCATCCCAGAGTGCAGGATATGGAATAATGAGCTCAAGTTACAGGAAACCAGATTTTGGCTGAACATCAGGAAGAATTTCATAACTGTTCAAGTGGTACAGCAACAGAACCACCTTGCAAAATCCTGCTCAGCCAAGTCTGAGGAACCACGAGTGTGGGAAAACTCCAAATCCCAGTCGCATATATGTCCATGAGCTGGGATAAATTGTAAACAACAGACCTCTCAACACCCCAATCTTACCAAAGTTGGCCTTGCATCTACTGCTTCATTTGGGATTACCCTTGGGTCGAAGCATCCAAGTACAAGCTATGGTGGATTTGAAGGTGTCCAGTAATTGTATGGACTTGGGCTTTGCCAGACAGCACAACATTCCCATCACCTTGTTAGATGCACCATTAGCTGTGGAGACGTTTGATAGGCAACCCCTGGCTTGGAGGGAGTCACCTAGGCAACCATGGTGCTGACTGCGGAGTTACCTAAGCATTACAATCAGCTGTTTTTCTTCCTTGCCACCTTGCCCTGTTTTCCTGTGGTGCTGGGGATGACTTGGCTTACACAACATGATTCTACGATTACCTGGGGGAACACTTCTGTGACATTTCAGTTGGACTATTACAAACAGCACTGCCAGCCTGCTGGGGCTCCAGCCATGGCAGCAGTTGCTGGCCCACTTCCTTCTACATCACTCACATTGCTAGCCAAATATCAGGACTACCATGATATGTTTAACAAGAAGGAGGCTGATCAGTTTCCCATCCTATAGACTTTATGACTGTGCCACTGATTTGGCTGATTCCCCCTGGCTGCATCTACTTGCTGTCTGAACCAGAGCTAGCTGCCTTAAGGGACTTTCTCAATGACAATTTGAAGCGGGGGTTTATTTGCCCCTCCAAATCCCCAGCCAGGACCCCCTTTTCATCAGGAAAAAGTGGGGTGAACTCTGTCTCTGCAATGACTACAGAGAACTGAATAAGATTACCATCCTTAATACCATACCTACCCACTCCCCCTCATCAATGACATGTTGGAGTTGCTGAGAACAGTGAAAATTTACACTAAACTGGACTTGCTTGGGACTTCAACCTTGTCAGGATTAGAAAGGGGGATGAGTGGAAGACTGCTTTCAAGACCCAGTGCAGGCACTTTGAACACTTGGTCATGCTTCTGGGATTATCAAATGCCCCTGCAGTCTTTCAACATTTCATGAATGACATCTTTCAGGACTACTTAGATTGTTTCCAGATTATTTATTTAGAGATGACATCCTTATTTACACTGACTCCCTGGAACAGCACAGTGCTCCCCGGAACAGGGCAGTGTTACAGAGTCTGTGAGAGCATCACTTGTATGCCAAGTTGCAGAAGTGTGGATTTGACTTAATCACCCTGGACTTCCTAGGCTGTCCTATCATCCCATTGGGGGTGGGAATGGCTCTGGGAAAGGTGCATTGTGTACTCTCTTGGCACCCCCCTAAAACCAAGAAGGATCTGCAGTGTTTTCTGGAGTTCACCAACTACTACAGACAATTCATAGCTGTCTTCTCCAAAGTGACTGCCTCAAAGGTCCTGGGCCTTTTCAAAGGACCAAAGCAGTCCAACAGCCTTTTGATCATCTTAAAAGGTTGTTTTCCTCTGAACCAATATTACATTCCTGTGCGTACTTTTCCCATAAACTGAATGAGTCTGAGCAAAACTACACAGTATGGGAGAAAGAACTCTAGCCATCCATGATGCCTTTGAGATGTGGCAGAATCACTTAGAGAGGGCATGTCACATTGTGGACGTCTGCACTGGTCACTGGAACCTTGAAAGCCTCTAGATGACCGACAAATTGAATCAGCACCAAGTATGCCAAGTCCATCAAGTCCAACTTCCGCATTGCTTACATTCCTGATGCCCCAAACCACAGAGCTGATGCACCCTCTCCTAAGCTGGAATACAGTGAGCCTTGGTCAGAACCTTCTCTTCACCACATCATATCCTTAGACAAGATTGTGGCGGCTGCCGGTGCCAAACCGTGGACTGAAGAACTATGAGCTGATCAGGAATGGGTACAAGAATTAAAAGAGTCCCCTCAGGACAGAGCCCCAGGCTTCACAAGGAGGGGAGGACTGCTCTGTCACTATGAGGTCCTGTATGTGCCTCTTGGGGAACTTTCGGCAAAAATTCTGAGGTAGCGTCATGACACCTCCATCACAAGATTCTTTGGTGTATTCAAGACTGCAGGTGGCCACACAAGAATTTTGGTGATACTGAATAAAGCCTGATGTGGAAAAATACATTCAATCTTGTCCCACCTGCATGAGATGAAAACACACCCTGGAGTGACCCACAGACCTATTGAAACCTTTACCCATGCTTGAGGGACTATGGAGAATGGTGACTCTGAACTTTATAATGAATGTATCACCCTTGCAGAGAAATACTACCATCCTGGTTGTGGTTGATGCCTCCAGTAAAATGGCCCACTTCATTCCTTGCTCTGGTCTCCCTACTGCCAAGGAGACTTCCTACTTGTCCATCAAGAACATTTTCCAGTTGCATGGCCTCCCAAACAGTTTGGTCTCAGATCATGGCCCCCAATTTACCACCCAGTTTTTGTGCACCCTATCGCAGTTGCAGTTACCTTGGACATGTAAGCTGTTGCGCCTATCCTCTGTGCATCACCTGCAAATAGATGGGCAGGCAGATAAGATTAATGCCACTCTGGAACAGTACCTCCTCTGTTATGTCAACTATCAACAGGAGAACTGTGTGTCCCTCTGCCTCTGGCAGAGCTTGCCTACAACAATTCTGTGCATTCATCCACCTAGCAGTCTCCTTTCTTTGCCAATTACAGTTACCATCCATGCTCCTTCCACAACCCTACCACTAGGATGGCCATTCCTGCAGCTAGTGAATACTTTCAAGAGCTCCAGGCAATGCAACAGATGTAGAAAGGGTTAAGGCTGTCTACAAATGGGCGGTAGAGAGGGTCAAGGCTGTCTACAAATGGGCGGCTGACCAACATCAACAACCTGGTCCTGAAATCCATTTGGGAGATACAGTGTGATTTTCCACGTTACCTGCCAACTGCCACTCTGTGCCCCAAGCTAGAGATGTGAAGGGTAGGGCTCTTTGAAGTGAAGGCACAGATCAACCCGGTGGTGTATAGACTATGTTTACCTTCCTCCATGATGATACACCCAGTATTCTACTGCTCATTGCTAACTACCAAGGAGCTGCCGCCTGCTCCCATACTCATCAACAGCCAGGAGGAATACAAGGTGGAGCAGATTCTCATCTCCTGATGGCATTGAGGAAAGCTGCAGTATCTGATCCATTGGAAAGTCTTCAGACCAGAGAAACGTTCCTAGGAGGCTTTGTCCATACTCTGGATTTAGTGAGAGATTTCCGTGGATGCTATTCTGGTTAACCCAAGCCTACAGGGTGGGGATAGGATCAGCATGGAGGGGGGATGATGTCATGAGCCCCATGGAACAGTCTAGGAGCAAAGAGGATGAGAAGGAGACAGATTGGGACAGTGACAGCTCGCCCATGTAGATCCAATTACTCCTGATGAGGCGCGACCCAATCAGGAAGTTGTCTCTTCATCTTCCCTTCACCGCCCTTCCTTACTCACCCCTTCTTTGCCATCATGCACCCTTCCTCCTTCTCCAGAGGACCATACTGAAATGTTCCTGCTGCCCTCTCCTCATAGGCTGTTGCACCGGCAGGCTCAAAGGGTTCCTGCTGTCCCGCTGAGGAGGAGCGCACGCGTGTGTGCATGTTTCTGATAATGACACCGTTCTCATGCAAGTAGAACTTGCCTGCATATCCTTACTAAAGTCTTATAAGGGGACGTGTCTGATTGCTGCGACACTGTCTTAGTGCAACATAGTCATACCTAGCTATGCCTAGTAGAGATGCTGAAACCTCTGTATCCTGTAAGCTGATTCATGAAGAGCTCTGAACTTAAATTTTCCAAACCTATTAAAGATAAGCACATCTTTGTGTTCACGTCTGACTTCAACAAATTTGGGCAGGACAGTTGTATATATTTATTTTAATTATTTTTTATTTCAAATTAACTTTTACTCTTAACTTGAGTTCTTGCATGGTTTAGGGTTGGCATTGGGGGAGAGCAGGGCTCTTGTGCTTTTAGCAGCTGTGTGGCAGGTAGCAATTAAATATTAATTAAATTAAGCGGTTTCTAGTATGGAAATACAATTATGGGGAAAACATCACCTGTTGGCATTCTGTCAGACATCTTATTGTTGTCATATGGAGCTTCCTGAGCTGAGTGCTGAAGATGAGGCATTGTTGTATGCAGATGGAACACTCAAAACCAGAATCTAAATGCTCTGGCATCAACTTGGCTCTGTTCACCATTCTGAGTGGTTTACTTTTATCTCCATTTCATTTCCTTCAAAATTTGTTAAACATTGTTTATATTGCTGTAACCTGCCCTTGGACCTTCTGGTGAAGGGCAGGTAATAAATATTATCATCATATTTGTTGTTGTGATGAATAAAATTGACATTTTTAAGCTTCATTATATTTTTTCCGGTTTATTTATTATTTAATTTATATCCCACCCTTCCTTCCAGTAGGAGCCCAGTTAACAGACTAAAATAACAATTATCATGTGAGGGGGTCACAAAAAATTTTGAGGTTACAAAGAGGGTCCTGTACTCATAGAGGTTGGGAACCACTCCCAGATGTTGGGATTCTAATAACTTGTAAAGTAGTAGTCCATTCGCAGGATAGCCATCATCTCATTACCTGGGAACTTTCATTCTCTAGGCAGCTGCTATGATAACTTCCAGCCAAGTTAACATCTTGTCATTCTGACTCTACTGCTAGTAGAGTTTCTCCACTTTCTATGTATATTGTGTATGCTGGAATTCTTGGTCCACCTTTCTGGATTAGCATAATCAAAGCATACCCAAGGGCATAAACAATGCACACACACCCTCTCCCAATGGAAATTTTCTGTTTTACAGTTTGAGACTGTTTTAGCTCCTGCTCTTTTATATTTGCAAGCTGAGCTCAGCAGCTGATAGTCCTTGTCGCTCATTATGTTGTCTTGGGAGGAGCTTTGAGGAACAGAAGTCAAGAGTCTTACAAAGGATCCTTGTGTCAGATAAAAAATATTTGTGAAATGGCATATGAATTTAGAAGACAGATGATTGAGCCAGTCACTGCTGTGTAGTGCCTGGAAACCAATTATGGTTCTTGGTTCACAGAAATTAGAGTTGATAAATAGTGTTTAACAAAAGGCTAATTGCCTGCTGGTAAGTTGCTTATTAAGTAAGGCATACTCTTACAGAAAAATAGCTACTTATGCAAAAGTCTAGAAGCCATTTTTATTATTTTGGGCATATTCTGTGTGATAAGGTATTATCCAGGTAGAGTTCTTTTCCATGTTGGATGATAATATGTATAACTAATATTGTCCTTTGAGAGTAGTTTGTATGCAGTTGGTGGCTGCTGAAGATAAGAATGAGTGATGATGCCCTACATTTTAATGGAAATTTTAGAGTGCGTGCAGCAGTAGGGTGCAGTCTACCACAAAGAAAAACGAGCTGACTTGGAGGCAAGCGAGGTCATAAAGAAAGATAAAGAAATAGGACATTTATTTCAGACTAGGCAAGGCTTTTTAAAGGATATTATTATAATGAGCAAGAACCAATTTATTTTTTATAATACCACTATTTTTAAAATACAAGGTCAAGGTACTGTGTTTTTATAATGATTAAAGATTTTTGAATGCTCTTTTTGTTTGAACCCTCATATGTTTAGGTTGTAAAGACTGAATGTGACAAGGAATTGGACTAGAATCAGAAATTCCTCCTATGTACAATTAAAGAAGAAAATCTGGTGAACATTTTCATATTTATCTTGACATGAGAATTTATTTTTTTAAGAAGTCACACATTTAAAGTTAGTTTGGTCCTCAAAGAGTAATATGTCTTATTTTTACCTAAAATCTATACAAAACTACATCTATCATACTTCTAACTTCTAGTTCCCTCTAGAATAAAATTTCAGGGTTCCCTTCTCACAGAAGCCTAATTTACACATTAGATGTAAGACTTATATCACCCACCAGGTTTCTGAACTGTCAGGGTTATAAAAAAGTATGATAGATCATACCTTAAAAACAAAATTCTTACAGCAAGGCTTTATTTTTAATGAGAAGAAATGGATGGAATATTCTCTTTTTAAAGACAAAAAAAGTAGTCTGAATGTTCTGTATAGAATCTTGTCTCTATGGAAGGGGCATAGTTTGAATGAGTACATACCTCAGGGGGTTAAAAAGCCTCAGATTCTCTATACAACAGTAGTGCATCATTAAACTGTACTTATGCATACCCAATTTCTGATTATGAATATTGGCTAGATGTTCCTTTCTCGAAGCTAATGCACATATTTTTGTTGAACCCTTCCTTCACCACCAGTAAGAAGTCTACTCCCAAAGCAAGCATCTTAAAGCAATAAGAATATATATGTTTACCAGCATACAGACTGACATCTTGCACACCATACTGATAGTTTCTCCCCTGCTTCCTACTATGATTTTACTTCTGAGAGAATGGCTGAAAATGAAAATGATGCATTTAATGTTGAATGTATGCATGGAAAGGGGTGTTCAGTTTCTCCTTTCTGGTGAAAGCTCCCTCGCTTTTGAGGGTCAGGTTCCTCTGGAGAAAAACTCCATGAGATACAGAGTTGCCACCATTAGTTATTTTAAAAATCGCTTTCCTGTGAATATGTGTGTTGTGCACACATTTCTATGGATCTCAGCCAACTTTTTTTCCATCTGGGAAGAACAACCCAAGACATTTTTCTGCCTGGAGTAGTACCCAGATTACTTCTCTCTCCTATGGCCAACGCTTTACAAAATCTTGCTCCACCATTCAGACAAAAATTACTGACTTAACTTATCCTTCTTATGTGGTGCGGCCAGAAGCAGGTTGTTTCACCCTAACAAGTGGCAGGGCTAACCCTCATCTGGGGCTCTAAACCTATGCACATTTACTTGGATTTAAGTTCTACTTGATGGAACTTAAGTCACATCTGTATCTTACATTGACAGCAGTATCATACCACTTTAAATAGTCATGGCTTCCCCTAAGGAATATTGGGAATTCTAGTTTGTTAAGGATGCTGAGAGTTGTTAGGAAACCCCTATTACCTTTACACCCCTACAATTCTTAGAGTTCCCTGGGAAGAGTGATTATGTCTTAAATAGGGTTGCCATATTGCCCGGTTAGCCAGGTTTTACCGGGATTCTTTGCAAGCCCGTTTAGCCCCTGAGGTGGCCCGGATTCTCAGCTTTAATTTTTTTTAAAAAATTAAGTTTCTGGGTGCTCCAGTTCTCGAGATATATGCCCCCCTGACTGTTAAATCTTTCTTTAAACAGTACTGTATAGCACTTTGTAGCTTTAACCCCGCCCGTTCAGGATTGCAGCCAATCAGTGAAGCCAGGGTTGCATTTGGTTGACCTGAGGCAGTGTCTAGAAAACCTCATTGCAATGCCAAAAAATGGTGGTTTCCCCCCCTGTTTATCTGAAAATATCATAAATTGGGTAAGTATATACATTTCAGTTTTTTTTCCTCTTGTGTGCAGGAGTCAGATCCTGGACAGTGTTTTGAAAACCTTCCCAATACTTGCTTTTGTAAAAGCAATGCTAATCCCATATGCCCAGAGTAAATCCCATTGAATTCAATAGGACTTACTTTTGAGTAGACATGGTTATGAATGTGCTGAAAATCAATGGGACTTTGGAGTGAATGTAAAAAAGAATTGTGTTTGTGTTCTAACTTTTTCTGTCCTCCCCCCCTCCAGTCCTATTTTAAAGCAAGTAGGCAGGGCTTAGGTATTACAGTTTTTATTCTGTAGGAAACTAATACTGATTTTTTAAAAAACTAATACTGATTTTTCTGCAATGATCAACTGGTTTGACAATAAACTATTATATGGGCTGTATGTATTTATACATCTGCAGTGTGTGTGCGTGTATGGAGTGTTTCCAACAACCCTGTGAGGTAGGGTTGGAAACCAAGGCAGCTCACAACAAGAAATAAAGCCATTTAAAATCCAATAACCATAAAAACAAGTATAAACAGTTGCAAAACAGCGTAAAGTGGCACGATTCGGAATGTTGGGTTGTGTGAATGAAGTTGCTTATCACTTGAGGTTGCATTTCTGTCCCTGTTTGTTGGAAGGCAGAGCTGGGGTCCCAATCCCGGGGAGCTGGATCCCGGAGAGTTGGGAGAAGAGTATTCGGATGGATGGCAGAGGGAAGGGGGAGGAACTTCCCCCCTTTGGAGCGAAGACGAAACAGAGGAACTGCCAGTGATAAGGTCGCTTAGCGACGGGGAGCCTGAGCCCTCCCTGGACATTCTCACGCCTCCCCCTCTTTCAGGCTCAGAGCAAGAGGGGAAAGAGGGAGGGCTGCTCACAGCCGAAAAGCGGGGAGGCAGTTTACCATCAGCCCCTTCCCTATCCCCCATCCTGGAATCGGAAACTTCAGAAGAGGAGGGGGTGATGCTTCCCCCCTCACCGCGCACACGCAGACAGCTGAAAAGACAAGAGAGAAGGGGGGGAAGGCGGGCAGTACCTGAGGGGCAGTTAAGGAGGAGCGAAAGATTGCGCACCCGTTTGGCCCCTTCTTAAAGAACAGGCGGGAAGAAGTCCCTTGCTCTGTCAACTTTCTCCCAATGCCGCAGGACCTGTATCCCTGTATTGCTTCATGAGAAAACGCAGTCTTTGTTTGGACATTACCCTAATAAAACACGAATTAACTACAGCCGTTGGTCTGGTTCCTGAGTCACATCCTGGGCCTGACACTGTTTGAGTAAGCCCCACTGAATACACTGGGACTTGCTTCTGAATAAATAAACCTAGGATTGCACTATAAATATCTTTACAGTTTGTGTAAATAATAAATATATTTGATAGTCATGCTTATATAAATATTTCTTCATTTATCATATTTTTGGGTTTTGGTTAGGAATCCTGACTGGTTGTGAGATGCTCAGTTTTCTGCCTTACTCATAGGAATCTTGTTGTGGTTGGTATGGTGTTGCACTTAAGAAATCATGGTACAAAATGGCCTGAATCAGTATATGGCAGATTCTTTGGTTCCTAAAAGTGGGAAGAGACTCAAGGGCCACAGTGACTCCAACATTTATTTATGTATTTTTATTTACAACATTCATATACCTCTTTATTGTAAAAAATCTCAAAGCGGTTTACAGAAAGAATTGAAACAATAAAATTATGGGCAAAAGCGTTAAGGACAGATACTTAAAAACATTCAAAATAATAAAACCAATAATGAGTTAAAAACAGATTTTAAAACACAATAGCTTCCACATGCCTGGAGAGGCTTGCCTCAAGAAAACTGATTTTAGCAGGTGCTGAAAAGAGGCGTCTGCCTAATGTCAATAGGCAAGGAGTTCCAAAGCGTAGGTGCTGCCACTTTACAAGACTGATTTCTTAAAAGAGCAGAGCAAGTGCTATGTGGCACCCATAACATGGAAAGCACAGCTTGAACTTGGCCTAGTAGCAAATCAGCAACCAGTGCAGATTTCAGAGCAGAGGTATTATGTACTGATAGGATCTCACTCATGTCAGCAATTGTGCTGCAGCATTCTGCATTAACTGCAGTCCCCAGGTCAGGTTGTGCTGCATGGGGATTTCTGTGACCTTGGCTGACTGGCTGCTAGGATTTTTTTAGTTTGGGTTTTTGGTTATGAATCCTGGCTGGTTGTGGGATGCTGAGTTTTCTGCCTTACTCATAGGAATCTTGTTGTGGTTGGTATGGTATTACATTTAGGAAAGTGTTACTGCCTTTTGTGTTGTTGTTTTCCTATTTGCATTTCACTTATCTTTAACCTCACTCCGTTACAGCCATAGAAGCAACAGCAGCATATGCAAGGTAATTAACTCCCATTAGTGATAACAGCAAGAATTTATAATTATTATTTTAATTAAAACAAGAGGCTTATGAGTACTTTGAAGAGGACCAGATATTTATTTTCTCTCTGAGCCCAGGACTGGGTCTTTCGTGATGCCCGTTTGGGGGGGGGAGCAGGAGAGTAGTGGATAAGACAGACATCCTGGTATTGGTAATCTAATTCGCAAGGTATGTGTGGGGTTGTTGCACACTTCCATGCCCAGTTTCATTTTGAGTATGGAGGTGGAACCTGTGTAGATGTGGTTGATCAAAGGGAGAAGAAATTTTGAGTTAAGGAAAGCTCTGCTTTTATAAAACCTAAGAAACATACAGATACTTTGAATGTCTGAGTGCCTGCACCAGTGGAATACTGGAGGAACTTGTAAAACTTGCTGCAACAGTATGTAGAACTGAGCATGTGGTGTGAAAGACTCCTTTTCCTAACATTTTGGCTTCTTGTTTTTCTCCACCCACCACATCTCTGAAATATATCGTATATGTAATGGTTAACCATGCTAAAAAATATAAATAAGCTTATTTCGGTCAATGACCAGGAAAAGTTAACCATACTGCTGCCCTACTTTATGTTTGTTGCTATTTTGTGTTTTTATTATGTTTTTATATTGATTGTGTATTTTTATTGTTTTTATTATATTTGTAAGCTGTGCTGAGCTCTGTTTTTAATAGCAGAAGGGCAGGATATAAATCCTCTTAATCAATAAAAAAATATTCTATAGTATTGGAAACTAGAGTCTAGGCATTTAAGGCTGAAAATGTTGCTTTTTAAAAAAAGATTTCTCACATCTTTCCCCAGTTTTTGGTGGTAATTCCTAGGCACAAAAACAAAACAACTGGACAATCCAAATATTAATATGCAAATAATTTGCACAATATGCAAATGATATGCAAATAATTTGCATAATATGCAAATTACCTTGCCCGGATTTGTGGAACTGGAATATGGCAACCCTAGTCTTAAACGACTCTGGGAATAATAGCTCTGTGATGGGAATAGGGGTTTCCTTAACAAACTAGAGTGCTTGCCGGCACTTTGAGTCTGATAACCCATGGAGAGAATACTATTTTCTGTGTAATCTACATAGATCAGCTATGCTGTCCATTCTTCCCAGAGTGCCTGGAATGAGTTTAATTTTTTTACATGAACTACAAGGTTCCCTCTTTTCTCCATGGAAATGAATAAATATATTTTTGAAAATTATATTCTGTACATTCATCAAGTGGTTTTGGGACTGATAGAGCAAAAGGTAGGGAGACCAATAGTAGATGCAACCAGAACCAAAGACTGGCAGAACCACCTAATTCTAGTTTTGTCTCCATCTTCCTCCCTCCTGCATTCTACAATAGCAGTGCTTGAGACTAAGGAGGAGGAAGCTGAGAAGCAGTGTTAACTCATGAACCAGTTGTAAGAGCACAATCCAACTTGTATTTACACTGGGCTGAGGGGAGTTGGATATGGCAGACCCTGGCTGAGCTGGCAGAGTCCCGGCTCTGCTGGGCTCCCCCGGCAGAAGCTCCTCTGCTGTGGTAGAGTTGGGACACTGCCGGCTCAGCAGGATCTACCAGGGAAACCCAGCCCAGTGGAACGGGTGCTGGTGGAAGCTGACAGAAGGCCCGAAAAAGGGACGTTCCAGTGTGTGTCAGAGGAGACAAGGGGGAGACTTAAACAACATGCAGTTCCTGTTTGGAGCACTCCTGTGGGTCCCGATCTGGGCCAAAGTTACATCAAGAAAAAGGTCAGTCTAAGAAAACAATTCTAATGGAAGTCAATGGGCAACGCTTACTTGCTGGTAGGGATATTCATAAGAGCAGGCTTTTCTTTTTTTGTTCATGTGTGAGCTCCTGGAGGAGCCAATGTTCCACCACCCTGGCAACTCCCAAACAGGAAATGGATGCCACAGAGCTTCCTGCTGGCTCCTCCTCTGCCAGTACCCCTTCTGCCGGCTTCCCATGAGTTGGATTGCTCTGTTAGTAAGGGACTAGTTGAGGGCAGACTGAGATTTGCCCTGATGGAACAGCCTCCACTGCCTTCACCCTAGAAGATTTGCTAAGGACCAGTGGTGTAAGCATATTTCCTTTTCCCTTCTCCCATTGCAACTTTGAGAGGACGCACATTGGTGAACATTCCTATTTGTACTTAACATTTTAAAATAAACTTAAAAATTAGAAAATACTTAATTTTATTCCTGTCTGCCTCCATGTTAAGGAAAAGACATACTCTTATAAATTCTTGGTTTCTCCTTAAAAGAAATCTCAGTGAATTAAGAGTTCTCTTATCTCTAGTTTGCTAGTAATTGTTTCTGTCCTTATTAGACACCAGGGTAGCTTCCTTGACATCCAGGAGCTGAAGTTACTTCCATAAGATATTAGCATATTAACAGATTGGGGAATGACAAGTTACCAGTGTTCTTAATAAAGAAGTAATCAAGGTTTAGAGCACATCAGCCATATAAAGTCAAATACTTAAAAGGGCCTTGAGCTAGTTATCATAGAGCCAAGCACCTGCTTAAAATGCCTGAAAATGATAAACAAAACAAATGATAAATATATAAATAATATTTTTGTCCTGTTAAAATGCAACATTACATTTATTTCATATTTTTCATTGCAATTGGCATTTTGATTATCTGCCTGGCTGTTTCATTTCTTGTACTTAAATTTTTGTTTGCATTGAATTGACCTTTAAAAACAAATAAATGCTTGCAAGAGTTACTTTGTACATTTAGCAAATTAAAGTTGCTGCCCTTCCCACTTTCACGAACTCCTGTATTTTTCTTACACTAATTAGAAATGCTTTGAAGTCAGTGCTTTCTAAAAAAGTTGTAGTCGTGTTCTGAATGACCCCGTCAGAATTTTTTCTTCAGTATATCTTTCAATATTTCAATTATGGATAGTCAAGAGTATTGAGACATAATAATTTGTGTGCTCTATCTCTTAGCAAGCCTTATAAAATGCAAAGTATTATTTATATTCAATTGTGTGACTTTTTATTAGTCCTGTTCAGGATTTAATTGAACCATGGACTTTTTTTTTAAGCTGTAACTTGTGTCAAATTGATTGCTGAGTCATTAAAAAAACAAACAGATAAAGAGTGATTTAGACAAGAATTGTTATATTGGATTAGATCAGTCAATCATACTGTAAACATAAAATAACCTTTACAGGGATTTAAGAAACTTTTATAAAATGTCACATAAATTATTTTCACATGAAATAAATCTAAATGGAAAGGTTATGATCCAAAGTACACATTAATATATTACTGCTTTACTGTAACCAAAACATATCTGAATTCTAAAAAGCTACTGAGTTTCCCATTTTAAAAGGCAAAGAGATTTGTGTTGAGGTCAAAATATATTAAATAAAATTGTGCTGGTGTCTTTGAGAATGGACTATGAACCTGAAAATCTCCAGTTTAAGAAATTGCCTTTGTCATGATCTTACAAAGTTGCCTTAGGGCAAACCACTATTCTCTCACCTCAAACACCTCCATCCCTCATCTACAAGATGGGGATAATAATAAGATTTGTTGCAAGGATGATTAAAGCAATGCCTGTGAAATACTTGAACAACCCAAAGTACTATATAAATGCTAATACATTTTAAAATTATTATTAATATTGTTGTTGTTATTGTTATTATTATTATTATTATTAATTTGAGATACATTATCAGATTACTATGTATCCTGAATTAAACATTTATATGAAGTGCCAAATTACACTGTCCTGCACTGAAATGCTTTTAGGAATACAATTTTCTAAATGATGAATGAGTTTGGCCAGACAAAGCGGTTGGCAGTAGTCTCTCTGTAGTTGAATGCCTCCTTGCACAATCGTAAGATGAATCTACCTACAATTTACAGTCCTGGAATTACCACCCTCAGCTTTTTTTGTCCCCATTCCTAAGGACAGGTTTTCACAACACTTGTGTGTGTTCCTCCTTTCAGACTGTGGCTGTTTGCCACAGTTTTGTTAGAGAGCTGGCAATCATGAGAGAGGCAGCAGATGTTTTTAACACTTTTATTTCTTTGCAAAGTTTGCCCCACTTAAAATTTATTATTTATTTATTTATTATTTGGTTTATATCCTGTCCTTCCTCCCAACAGGAGCCCAGGGTGGCAAACAAAAGCACTAAAAACACTTAAAAACATCATTTTACACTCATTTGTGCCAGAATCACATAGGATAAAGATGGTGGAGCAAAAAGGGCCACTAAGGTGGTGAGTGTAAATACTTACATTGTCATTCGTGGGAGGCCTTTAAATAAGAAGCTAATAAATCAAATAAATAATGATATTATTAATCCAATAAATACCTCTGCCCACAGTTTATCGCTCAACATCTTATCTCTCTATGCTCTTCAACTGAGCTCCAATACTGTACCTTTTTAAAAACATCCAGGGATCTCCTCACCCATGCATCTGTTTTGTTAATAAGGTTGGTCCAAGAAATTTTGCTGCTTGAGGCAAAGGACAAGATGGCACCTCCCTGTTCTACATAAGGAAGCTACTGGATTAGCACTGTTTACAAGACAAGCTCCTTATGTGAGCAACAGGCTAGCTTAGATTGTGCAGGGCAGACAATATGGTCTACACAGCTCTGCCCTCTGTCACCTCATTGACTGATCTGCTGTCTGAACTAGCTTTCTCACTTTGTCCAAAGGTAGGGCTGGGTGTGGAAAAAGCTCCCTCCCCCGACTGAGCTAGTTCCATGGCTAAATACACAGAAATACCACTATCACAGCTAATTTGGCTTGGTGTGTATAAACAGTTAAGAGCTTAAAGTAACTCATCATCTTGATTATCAGACTAAAACAAGGAAATCACTTTCACACCTTAAATGTTGTCCAAGATAGATTTATTCCTTTATCACTGGCTGTAGCTGAAGCCAAGTCAACATGAGCAAGAGTCACTGGCAGACATCCCACTTTTTTGTACCATTAATTTTTTTCTTATTAGGCAACACAAAGTTATTGCCCTAGTGCATTTCTAAGGGATGGCACAGAGCTTGTGACCACTACCATACTGAAGCCTATCCATGTCATTAGACTTTAATGAGCAGCTGTGACTTTCTCCAAAAATCACAAATTTTATTGTTTATTTGTGGTGTAGTGGAGAGGGAGGAATGACCCACTCTGCTTTTGAACCACTGGTTGAAGCACTGCATATGAACACCCGAGGGAGTGACTTAAAACACTTCCATGCAGCAGCTGTAGCATGCCCACTCATTCTTTGTTTCCATCTTTTATTGAAAATGAAGATTTTGCAAACTTCCCAATAGCAAGAAGGGATCCAGAAACATTTATCATGCCTGTCAAAAATCATTTTTAGTATTAGTGGTGCATTATACATACTCATGTCAAGTGTGAAACAAATTTTGGATTAAAATGTATAAAGTTTCTATCCTGCTTTAAAAAAGATATAGATATGAAAGCTTTAAAAATGCTGTTACATAAATAGCATATAATAAAAAACTCTTTTGAGTTCTGTGATAATTCTAAACATTTTGCAATCCAAGTTTTAAAGTTAGCTCTGTACAGAAAGGATGCAAGAGGAACACAGATAGTTTGGGTCTATTTAATTTAAAAATTAGTTTAAATGCAATTATAATTCTGGTTTCTAGTTTCCACTGTCACAGATTTTAGATTTGTATTTTTTCACTTTGATTTTTCTTCCATGCAGCTGTGTGACAGAATTCATGAACTGAGGAAGGTTAATTACCTGTTTGCAAATAGTGAACTGGCAAAGATTCAAGAAAACAAAACAACAACCCTCTCTCTAGTGTGTGCACGTGTCTATATATGCTATATCATATATGTATATCATATGGTCCAGTATTAGAGAAAATACACTTCTTTTTATGTTCCATATCAGAAAGGGTTTATGTAACAGTAATATTTTCTTTCTCTAGTATAGTTTAATATACACTTTTAATATTTTAATCATATATTAATAATACTTCCATATTCCCTTTAATATATACTTGAGAAACTGCTCTTTTTCAAGCCTCTCATTTTGGAAGGAATGTTTAATCAAGTGGGTGGTTAGCAAACAACATCTCAGGCATGTGTGGATAGTTGAGTTAGTGATATAGCTGACTCATGACTTATGGTTTGCTTTTCAATAGACCAAGGTTTGGTTTTTTATTAATTTTAAGCTGCTATGGAGGACTGACTGAATGCTAGCAAACTGAGGCTAGTGATGGTTGTTAGCGATCTTTTTTCATGGGAAAGAGCTATAGTTCAGGGGTAGAGCATCTGTTATGTATGCAGAAGGTCCCTGATTCAATCCCCAGCATCTCCGTGCTCTCAGTAGGACAGTACTGACCTAGATAGACAAATGTTCTGACCAAGACATGCCAATGTTCTGACTCAGTGACCAGGCTCACACATCACAGTAAGCCAAACTATGACTTATTGGGACCTCACAAACATGCTGGCTCATGAAGAGGAGCTCAAACCTGGTCCTTCAGCTTATCCCTCGTCCTTGTAGCTCAGTGCAGTATTACAGCTAAACCAAGGTTTGGCTTACGATGGTGTCTGAATTGGGATTGTGGGTAAGCTGCCTCCTTCTTAACTATGAACTGTAGCCAAGGACAAACCTTCTGGCTGTTATCTGCGAATGTGGCTGATATTCCTATGCCTGTCCCACAGAGTGTCTAAGTTTCAGCCTACACATAAACCAACTGGGTGACCTTAAGCAAGAAATTCTGTTTCATCCGACTCCATTACTATGTGAGGAATAAAATGTTGACCCATAGGCAATACTACCTCTGGTTATTTTTCATCAAGTCTGAAAGCTTGGAGCAAGAAAGAGTTTTTGTTATGTCTTTGTAGGAACTTGCAGGCTGTCAAGGTCAACTGGTTCCTAGGCAACGGGAGATAAGGGCTGGAGCAGAGCAGCCAGCTTCTCTGGGTTTCTGTGGGGGTTTTTGTTCTTGAAGGAGAAGCAGCTTTCTGTGTGAGCTCTTGCTATGAGGGGAAAACGAAACTGCTTGTAAAGCCTTAATGTCCTGAGTAAATGGACTCTTAACACTATGTCGTGTTCTTGGATTTCTTGACCACTTATACTCTAATGTAACAGTGCTTACAACGCAAATACCGCACAACATCAACAGGGTTATGGGCCCAGATCCAGCGTGCGTTACAACGAAGTAAGTGGTCTGAGCTGCAGACTGAGTTCCAGAGAGCAGCGTGATTGATTGTGCCAGACAGAGGTGAGCGAAGATGGCTGTAAACATGTCTGGAGGCATGCCCATGGAAAGACTTATGGAAAATAATTACGCCAGCTGGAAGATGAGAATGCGGGCTTTCCTGATAAAAGAAGATTTATTTGATGTGATTGAAGGGACCCCACCGGTACCACCAACAGCGGCCTGGAAGTGCAAAGATGAGAAGGCGCAGGCTTTTATTACCTTGGCTCTATCCGACTCTCAACTGCTGCACGTAAGAGATAAACCCACAGCCAGACGTATGTGGGACGTGTTGCAGGCTCTTCATGTGCAACAGACAGCGGAATCCAAGCTGTGTCTGGCAAGGAAGCTGTACCAGATGTGTTTCAAGGATGAGTGCACCATGAGTGAGCATCTTACTGAATTCAGGCGCCTATTTGCTGAATTAGAAGACCGAGGCGTGGAACACAGTATTCTGCAGAAAACTTATATTATCCTGGCTTCACTCGATGGAAGCTGGAATAATTTTGTGATGGCAATGGAAGCAATGCCAGATGGGGGCCTGAATGTGGGTTTTATTGAGGAAAAATTGACCCAGGAGTGGCAGCGGAGACAGGAGGCGCAAAAGGCCGAGCCGAAGGAAGCTGTCAGAAGCAAGCAGGCAAACTACCAGGAGCAGCAACGGCTGAAAACTTGTTATTTTTGCGGAGCGCGTGGACATATTCAAAGAGACTGTGCAGTCAAGCAAAGAAACAGAGACGGAGGCTGGAAGCAGAGCTGTGTGAACTTTGTCAGCGCAGAAAAGCCTCAGTTAATGGAAACGGACTGGATTTGTGACAGTGGAGCGTCCCATACACTTGTTAAGGACCCTAGTTTATTTCACACGGCAAGAGAGGTGCAGGACTCTGTTCTTTTAGCTGATGGATTGAGACGTACTGTCAAGGCGCGAGGGACCTTGAAACTGAGTAAGATTGGCATAATTTCTGATGTATTGTATGTCCCTGAATTGTCTAATAATATCATGTCTGTCCGAACATTGGTGAACATTGGGTTCAATGTGGTGTTTGAAAGAGACAAATGTTTTGTGAAAAGAGGGGGTGAAGTGTGCATGCAAGGGAGCCTGAAGGATTTACAGTTCGTAATAAAGAGCACTCAAGCAGGGTGTGCTGTGTTAAATGCTGAAGCACAGACACATAAAGGCTGTGTGCGTGATTGGCACAAGAGGCTGGGGCATGCAAATTACGAAACAATTAAGAAAACCCCGAGTTTTAGTGAAAACATGAAACTTACTGAGTGTGGGCAGATAATGGATTGTGATGCCTGCCATAAAGCAAAATATACTATTGCACCCATAAACCGGGAGGTGGAAAGCTCGACAACCGCTCCTTACCAGCTAATCCATGTTGATTTATCAGGGCCAATAAACAGTTCACAAGGAGGTGCAAGGTATTTTATGGTCATAGTAGATGACTTCTCGAGATTCACTCATGTTTATTTGCTGAAGAGGAAAGATGAGGCAGAGCAGAAGTTGCGTCTGTTCATCAAGAAAATTCAAACGCAGCATAATGTCACTGTGAAGGCAATTTGATCAGACAAAGGGATAGCGGAGAAAAAAAACAGAGTGCTTCAGGAAGCTTTGAGAGCCATGTTGGGGGACTCCAGTTTAGCACACTCTTTCTGGAGAGAATGTATTCTGTATGCGAATTACATACACAACAGGGTGTTGCACAGTGCACTTGGGATGTCACCATACAAGAAACTCACTGGGAGAAAGCCGAGGGTGCAGCACATTGAAAGGTTCGGAGCCAGATGTTGGGTTCACATTCCACAGGGAAAAAGACGTGGCAAACTAGCACCCAGAGCACAGGAAGGATTTGTGCTGGGTTTTCAGAATGCATATTACAGAGTGTGGATTCCACAAACACAGCAAGTTGTTCTGAGCAGAAGCATTAGAGTCTCAGACAAGCCTTGGGATCAAAAGCAAACAGTTATTCTCAATGGTTCAGATGAAACTCCAACATCAACACCTACACCTAAACAAGGGGTGAAAGTGGAAGGAACAGATATTCCACTGAAGGATGCATTAAATGAACTGATATGGGGCAAACGTAAAACAAAGAAACGTAAAGCTGACGATATGATGTATTCTGAGCAAGCCATGCCAGGAACAAGTTCAGGTGGTGCAGTGGGAGCCGAAGCTCCAGTTCTTTTAAGGCGCTCTGAGAGAGCTAACATTGGGAAACCTCCTGACAGATTTACTGTAGGTGTAGTCAGCAGCCCAGGTATGCACCAAGTTGTGGAGATGGATGCAGAAACGTTATACCTGACTTGTGTACAACCAAAGTTTGATTAAACTGGAAATGTAATGTATGCTGCAATGTATTGAAATGTATTATTGGATGCCTATGTATATGTATTGTATTGTAGAAATGTACTGTTGAAATGTACTTGTATTGTGCAGGCTTGATGAAAAGGTGGGAACTGTTGACCCATAGGCAATACTACCTCTGGTTATTTTTCATCAAGTCTGAAAGCTTGGAGCAAGGAAGAGTTTTTGTTATGTCTTTGTAGGAACTTGCAGGCTGTCAAGGTCAACTGGTTCCTAGGCAACGGGAGATAAGGGCTGGAGCAGAGCAGCCAGCTTCTCTGGGTTTCTGTGGGGGTTTTTGTTCTTGAAGGAGAAGCAGCTTTCTGTGTGAGCTCTTGCTATGAGGGGAAAACGAAACTGCTTGTAAAGCCTTAATGTCCTGAGTAAATGGACTCTTAACACTATGTCGTGTTCTTGGATTTCTTGACCACTTATACTCTAATGTAACAGCGCTTACAACGCAAATACCACACAACATCAACATAAAATAGGTTTACCTTACATACTTGTTTGAAGGACGATTGAGATAGTCTAGGTGAAGCCCTTTGAGCACTGAAGAAAATGCTATATTGGTGAGGATGAGGGTAGTGATATAGAATGCAACTAGAATAATTACTCTAACATGTTTTGCCATTCTGATTTGCTTTTTTACTCTCCTTACATATTATTGATTTGTGGTTGTAATTAATTTATATCATTGTTTTACATTACTGCAATGATAATTGTAGGATGTAGGTAGACACTACTAATTTAATGTGTGATTGCTGCATATAGACCTCTGGTTTCTTTCATTCACTGATGGGCATGACAAATTTAGCTTGATTAAAATGTTTCCACAGGGCCTTAGTATGGTTCACTAAATTGTGTCATGTGGATTAAGGTAGGGCTGGTCTTTGCATTTGTGGCTGATGCACAGCCAATTAGGAATACTAAGTAGAATGGCATTTTATGAACATAAAGGGATATTTCAGATATGCTGACATCTATTGCTGTTTTTGCCTAAGGGTAGCAAATTCTCTGAAGTATTGCTTAGCATTTAGTTCATCTTTTTACCTTAGATATATTCAGTCGTTTTCTTGTTCTTTGCTTCCCTTCAATGTTTTCTATGCTTCATCTTTCTCTTCCTTTCATTTTAATAATTTTCAAAAATAATTAGTTTATATCAGAAATTCATGTAATAATTAGTAAGACGGATAAACATGTCATGGCACACTGGCATCAAAACTGCATTGCTGTATTAGGGTATAGATCCTGATTACTGCAACTTTGCTCTTTTAGTCAATGTAGGGAGAGAATTATGGAAACAACTTCAGTGTGGAGAGTGATGTCTTATCTATGACTGCAGATTTTGAAAATCTCTACATAATACGTTTATGTTCCTTTATTATTTCCGTCTGTATAATAAATACATTTAAGAAAATGCAATGAGGGTGTTTCCCCCCCCCCAAAAAAAGAATGTACTGCCAGCAAGTGCAACTGACAAACATTAAATGCTTGTTTGCATTATTTCATCATGTTGTTACAGGGATTTTCAATAAAAATAAATTACCTTTGAGCATGCTTGGCTGATACCGTAAAAAGATAAAAGATCAATTTGATTGATAGTAGAAATGTTTCTCATTATGCTTCACTGTAAAATATTATATCATTCAGCAACAACAGGAAATGAGATTCATGAAACTATTCAGAAATGTATGCATAGGTTAACTGTGATAAAAGAGAAATGAAAGAGGCTGTATTATTTTAATAATCATGAATTTTGGGTGACAACTATACAGCAACAGAAGATGTTTCTACATTAATATTTTATGTCTAATCATGAAGTATCTTTCTGTGATTTGGACAATGTGCCAAAAATTATATGCATATTTAGACAGAAAAATACAACCTATTCATGAAAAATTATATTCTTCTACAATGAACAGAAATCTATGTGCCCCCAAGAATTACTTGTTAGGAATTAAACCATTAATTGATTATATAGTGGTTTAAATCAACTAATTTGCTAATTGAAGGTGATTTTTTTAAAAAATTAACCCATGTGAACCAGTGTTTATTGTGCCAACTATATGTGTATGCCCTAGATTCAGAGAATAATTTGTATTTTTCTATCACAAAAGTTCTGTTTTAAAATCTGTACTGTAAGTGATGTGAAGATGGGAAATATTCCATGTAATAAGTTAATTACTAACAATGAATGAACACCAGTAGCAAATGGCAAGTTTGGCAGTTTCTTTTTTTTTTAATAATTTTTATTCAAATTTTTCAAAAGACAAACAAAACAAAGTCAAACAACAAAAACATAACAATACAACAAAAGAAAAAAAATAAAATAGTTGACTTCCGATTTGTCGCAGATCAGCTATAAGTATATAATATATATCAAACCTGTCCCTTAATATATACATACAGGATCACTTTTCTCCATAGGCTATCTTAGTTAATCGTCAAATCCCAATATCATCATTTTATTTTGAACTTTCAACAAAAAGTCTAAGAGAGGCTTCCATTCCTTAAGAAATGTGTCTGTCGATTTTTCTCTAAGTAAACATGTCAATTTATCCATCTCTACTAAGTCCATTAATTTCAATAGCCAAGTTTGGCAGTTTCAATGTTTTGAGTTTTGTTTACTAAATATGTATGCCTATTTCACCCAGACCAATGGCAAAACATGAGCAATTGGGTATACTTATAAAGTAGTAGCTTGATTCTGTTTATTTTCACATATGTGATTCACAATGCATGTGCACTATAGTTTCAACATAATGTAGAGCCTTGTGGACTTTTGAGGCTCACATGAACATCCAAGTGCACAAAGCTGCCCTGTTGTACGTTGGGGGGGAGGAGAAGGAATGTGGCATGATTGCCAATGGGGAATCTCCATTTGATATGTTGAATGTCCAGGGCTGGTGCCAGACATGACTGGGCCCTTGGGCACCAGCCTGCCCCGGGCCTGTGGCGCCATAGTGCAACACACCCGATACAGGCAGCATAGGGCTAATAAGCCCATCTGCGCGCTCTACCTACTTCTTGTGTCGCATGAATGATGTGTGCATGTAGCCCACATGCTTGCCATTCAACCAAGGTGGTGGTACGCACAGTGTGCACAGCATTCACACTGACAGGAGAGGTAGATGGGGCATGTGGGCAGGCTTATTGAAGCCCACACTGTCTGTATTGGTGGGTGCCTGGGAGCTCCCTCTCTGCAATCTGCAGCAGATTTGGGTTGGAGGACCTGATGCTGCTGCGGATCACAGAATGGGAGCGCCGCCCTCCTACCCTAAGGAGGGGCCCTTGGCCAAGGCCCAACCTGTCTGCCCTCTGGCACCGGCTGTGTAAATGTTACCCATCTCACAGAAAATAATGGGTACATGTCTAAATACTTGCTCTCTCCCCCATTCTCAGTGACCTGAAGCCACTATGACAATTCTGGAGGCCAACTATAGCAGACACATGAAGGCCTAACAGCAAACAAATAAACATTGTTAGGGTTTGTTCTTTTATTTTTTCCATAGGTGAACAAATTAAGTTGTTGTTGTTGTTGTTGTTGTTATGCCTTCAAGTTGATTATGACTTATGGCAACCCTATGAATCAGTGACCTCCAAGAGCATCTGTTATAAACCACCCTGTTCAGATCTTGTAAATTCAGGTCTGTGGCTTCCTTTATGGAATCAATCCATCTCTTGTTTGGTCTTCCTCTTTTTCTACCCCCTTCTGTTTTCCCCAGCATTATTGTCTTTTCTAGTGAATCCTGTCTTCTCATTATGTGTCCAAAGTATGATAACCTCAGTTTCATTATTTTAGCTTCTAGCGATAGTTCTGGTTTAATTTGTTCTAACACCTAATTATTTGTCTTTTTTGTGGTCCATGGTATCTGCACATCTCTCCTCCAACACCACATTTCAAATGAGTTCCTTTTTCTCTTATCCACTTTTTTTGCTGTCCAACTTTCACATCCATATATAGAGATTGGGAATGCCATGGTCTGAACGTTCCCGGCTTTAGTGTTCAGTGATACATCTTTGCATTTGAGGACCTTTTCTAGTTCACTCATAGCTGCCCTCCCCAGTCCAAGCCTTCTTCTGATTTCTTGACTATTGTCTCCATTTCGGTTAATGACTGTGCCGAGGTATTGATAATCCTTGACAAGTTCAGTGTCTTCACTGTCAACTTTAAAGTTACATAAATCTTCTGTTGTCATTACTTTAGTTTTGTTGACATTCAGCTGTAGTCCTGCTTTTGTGCTTTCCTCTTCAAAGTTCATCAGCATTTGTTTCAAATCATTACTAGTTTCTGCTAGTGGTATGGTATCATCTGTATATCTTAAATGTTTGGTATTTATCCCTCCAATTTTCACACCTCCTTCATCTTGGTCCAATCCCGCTTTCTGTATGATATGTTCAGCGTATAGATTAAACAAATAGGGTGATAAAATACACCCCTGTCTCACACCCTTTACAATGGGGGACCAATATGTTTCTCCATATTCTGTCCTTACAGTAACCTCTTGTCCAGGCAGTTGTTTGTATATGCTTCTATCAACTGGTAATTCTTTGCACAAATGCAAAAGAAGGCATGGAACTGCCTTTTAAAAACTTGCAGTGCTTCACTGAGAAATTATATTTTTATATGAATCTGAATGCCATCTGTGGTTACAGTACATTAGTTAAAGTAAAATTACAAGGACTATCAATCCTGTTTCCAGTATAAGCTGATCACCATCTGTGATCAGGAATAATTTCCCTCCTTCTATTCCATCTATGCAATGTTATGCAATTAAATGCATTATGGAAGATTTATATCCCTATAAATCAACCAGTGATGTTTACTCTCATTGTCTCTTAACATCGCTGAAACAATTTTATTTTGTTTTGTTTCCCACCGTGAGGTAAATTGTTCCTATTAAAAGTTATTATTTGACCACTTTTAGCCATTGTAAATGGTTGTAAATTTAAAATGTGTGACTAACATTCTAGTTTTATGATCTGCTATGCTGTGGAAGTTTATAACACTGACTACCTGATACCTGCTCCACACACCTGTGTTGCTTAAGAAATGTTTTTGCTCAGGGCATTTTTAAACATATGATGTAGTGGGGATTTTCCCCATCAGCCGTCATTAATTCCACCGTCCACCTTGCTGCCCAACAGCTTCCCTAGCTGAGCTGACAGAGATGGTCTCGGAGGTGTTGTTGAGGTCCCCCAAACTTGTGGTGTTGGGGGACTTCAACGTTCATGCCGAGGCTATCTTATCTGGGGCGGCTCAGGACTTCATGGCCTCCATGACAACCATGGGGCTGTCTCAATTTGTTACTGGCCCAATGCATGTGTTGGGTCACACTCTTGATTTGATCTTCGCCACTGGTCATGGAGATGGTGATCTGGAGGTGGGGTGTTTTTCATCTACCCCATTGTCATGGACAGATCATCGCCTGCTGAGTTTTAGACTTACGACGACTCTTTCCCTCTGCAAGGGTGGAGGACCTATTAAGTTGGTCCGCTCCCGGAGACTCATGGATCCTACTGGTTTTCAGAGGGCTCTGGGAGTTTTTCCGGCTGATAGTACTGGCGCTCCTGTTGAGGCCTTGGTCGAACTGTGGAATACGGAGATGACCCGGGCTATTGACACGATCGCTCCTGCGCGCCCTCTTCGTTGCAGAGCTCATACAGCTCCGTGGTATACCCCGGAGCTGAGAACAATGAAGCAAGAGAGAAGGAGGCTGGAGTGCAGATGGAGACGAACTCCAGACGGATGCAATTATGCTTTGGTAAGTGTCTCTACTAAGTCGTACATAAAAGCGGTAAGGGCGGCGAAGAAGTCTTACTTCGCTGCTTCTATTAGGACATCTCTTTGCCACCCAGCAGAGCTTTTTAGGGTTGTAAGAGGACTCTTACATTCAGGTCCTCAAGATACCATTGAAACATCTGAAGCTCGCTGTAACGACATTGCAGGGCACTTCCAAAATAAAATCGCATGCATCCGTAGGGACCTAGACTCTGATGTTATGACAGTTGAATCCACTGAAGTGTCCAGAGCACGGTCTTGTCCTTCATTATTGGATGAGTTTCAGTTGGTGCAGCTTGAGGAAGTGGACAAGGTGCTTGGAATGGTGCGGGCGACCACGTCTGTGCTAGATCCTTGTCCATCTTGGCTAGTGAAGGCTAGTAGGACTGGTACCACCGGCTCGGCTAAGGAAGTGATAAATGCCTCCTTGAGTGAGGGAGTAGTCCCTAGTATCCTCAAGGAGGCAGTAGTAAGACCTCTTTTAAAGAAACCTTCCTTAGAACCAGATGACCTGAACAACTATAGACCGGTGGCGAATGTCCCCTTTTTGGGCAAGGTTCTGGAGCGGGTGGTTGCCGGTCAGCTCCAGGCGCTCTTGGATGAGACCGATTATCTGGATCCGTTTCAATCCGGTTTTAGGCCTGGTTTTGGCACTGAAACAGCCTTGGTCGCCCTGTACGATGACCTTTGTCGGGAGAGGGACAGAGGGAGTGTGTTCATTCTCCTTGATCTCTCAGCGGCGTTTGATACCATCGACCATGGTATCCTTCTGGGGAGACTCGCGGAGTTGGGAGTTGGAGGCACTGCTTGGCAGTGGTTCCACTCCTACTTTGCGGATCGTCACCAGAAGGTAGTACTTGGGGAACATTGCTCGACACCTTGGACTCTCCATTGTGGAGTCCCTCAGGGGTTGGTTTTGTCTCCCATGCTTTTTAACATCTACATGCAGCCTCTGGGTGCCGTCATCAGGAGTTTTGGAGTGCGTTCCCACCAGTACGCTGATGACACGCAGCTCTATTTCTCCTTTTCATCCTCTACAGGTGAGTCTGTGGATGTGCTAAACCACTGCCTGACCACGATAATGGACTGGATGAGAGCTAATAAACTGAGACTCAATCCAGACAAGACCGAGACACTGTTGGTGAATGCCTTCCCTGTTCAGATGGTGGATGTTTACCCTGTTCTAGATGGGGTTACACTCCCCTTGAAGGAACAGGTTCGTAGTCTGGGGGTGCTTTTCGATCCTTCCTTGTCTCTTGAGGCGCAAGTGGCCTCAGTGGCAAGGAATGCGTTCTACCACGTTCGGTTGGTAGCCCAGCTACGCCCCTATCTTGACAGGGATGACCTCGCCTCAGTTGTTCATGCTCTGGTAACTTCTAGGTTGGATTACTGTAATGCGCTCTACGTTGGGCTGCCCCTGAAGACAGTTCGGAAACTTCAGCTAGTGCAAAATGCAGCAGCCAGACTGCTGACAAGGACCAGCCGGTCAGCACATATAACACCTGTTCTGGCCCATTTGCACTGGCTACCCATCTGTTTCCGAGCCAGATTCAAGGTGCTGGTCATGACCTATAAAGCCTTACATGGCGTGGGACCGCAATATCTTGTGGAACGCCTCTCCCACTATGAACCTACCCGGTCACTTCGCTCAGCAGCTAAGGCCCTCCTCCGGGTACCAACCCATCGGGAAGCCCGGAGGACAGTTACACGATCTAGGGCCTTTTCTGTAGTGGCCCCTGAATTGTGGAATAGCCTCCCCGAAGAAATACACCTGGCGCCTACGCTGCTATCTTTTCGGCGCCAGGTTAAGACCTGGCTATGCTCCCAGGCATTTTAATATGTTTATTTTTATATTTCTGTGGTTTCTGTTTGTGTTTATTATTGTTCAGCTGTTTTTATTATGATATTTTGTATTTTAATCCTTTTGTACACCGCCCAGAGAGCTATTCGCTATGGGCGGTTTAAAAATGAAACAAATAAATAAATAAAATAAATAAAATTCTACACCAGTGAACTCAAATTTTCCCACCAGTAAAGTTTATTCAGCTTGTTTCTTCAGCATGAGGGCATGAAGCCCTTTGCTCTTCTGCCCATCTGACTCATCCTGTGCCCCTTCTCAGTAAACTCAAACTCCCTTCCCCTTAGTACCCAAAATGTGTTTTTCAGAGTACCACGCGGGCAGGGAACATATTAAAATGAATGACAAACATGCTCACTGAAAAGAATAGGGCAGCCTTTCCCAACCAGTGTGCCTCCAGATGTTGTTGGACCACAACTCCCATCTTCCTGACCATTGGCAATGCTGGCTGAGGCTGATGGGAGTTGTGGTCCAACAACATCTGGAGGCACACTGGTTGGGAAAGGCTGGAATTGGGCTTAACAACTTATCTGGAGGTCCACTGGAAATAATGGGAATTGTCAATTGACATGACAGCTCCACTGAAAAAAATTACAAGTGTAAATGTGATAAAAACTTGGTGAGATATTAACTGATGTACTTATCTTATAATAGAATCTGAGAAATGTTCTCATACCCAGGCTTTTGGATTGTTCCTGGTGGTAGAGGGGATGGGAGGAAGGGCAGAATCTAACTGTGCCTTGCAAAATACATAACAAATAAGAAGAGGCCTTTGGAAGTCGAGGGGGGCAAAAGGCAAGAGAATTACCTTGCTTTCATCAACTTTGGTAGCATGCTATCCTTGAATCCTTTGATGAGCCCTTCTTTTTCTTAGTCTACAGGTAATGGAGTAGTCCTGCCCTCCTACAAATTGGTTTTGCCCTACCTTAAGGCCAAGCAGGAGTTTTTACTGGAACAACACAACTAACCAAAGTACAAGCAAGCACCTCTGTGCATTCTTATATGTGAGAGGCAGGAAGACCCAGGTTGGAGTCTGAGTTGTGAGATATTGAGTGCTTCAAGGCAGCCATTTATGAGATCAGAGCTTCTCATGAATGGATTTTTTTTGCTGCGTCCACGCAATGTTGTTGTCATCAAAATGCTAGCCCGTGTTTTTTTCCTCATTAATCTGGTTTTACCCTTTAAGTGGGAAATCCAGTAAGTTAAAACAAAATTGTTGCCAATGGCCCATTTGCAATATCTCAGCAACCCATTTACAGTTTTAAGCCTCCATCTGGAAGTACCTTGGGTCTGTAGCCAAAGAGCCTAAACTTTAAAGCACTTAAGTGCAAAAATGCAACCAATAAATATAAATAGCAATAACACTTCTCAGACAAAGTAATAAAAAATGAGGACAAAGCAATCCGCCTCACTCCCCAAGAATCAGAATCACAGCACCAGAAGAAAGAACAGCAGTGCTGTGCAAAAAAAGGCAACTAATGAATAGGATGCTATCAAGGTGCATAAGGTTTGGTGCTAGCTTTGGTTTTTTAAATCCCAGAACTGAAATAATTTGAAGTTGTTCAGAATAGTGAAGAAACCACGAATAATGCTTGTTTTCTAGATCATGTGACTATAACTCCACTAAGATGCTGATACTGGTATGGAGAGTAATTGTGTAATTAGGCAACTTATGTGATTAATGGTTTTATGCTGCAATGCTACATGAAATCCAACCACAAAGGAGTAGCGTGTCTGTTGCAATTACACCTCAACGGTGACATGTACTTTGTGTGTTCATCTAATATTGTTGCTAAAATGTAATTTTGAGGATCTCGTGGACACTATTTTTTCCAGTTGTACCAATTATCCTCTTTTTGAATTGGAAATAAAACTGGTACTTTACATTCATGTCAAAATAAGACTTTTTTTCTTTTCCTTTCACATTTGCTTAAATCATTTACCCTATATTCACTTTTAAACCACTTCACATTCACATGTATTATTCATAGATCAGAGTTTAGGCTTACAAAAATATTAGTTCCTGCATATGTACAGTATTAGAAAGTTGCCTAAGTACAGTTGGCTTTTGTTTTTAAAGTTTAAATCTCCATTTATTCCTTCCCACTGCCATATTGCTGTGTATTAGGCTGTTGTGGTACAAGTTAGGCAATGTATACTGGCTTGATTTACTTCTTATAAGAAACTGCCCTGAGCTAGAAAGTGTTTAAGGCTAAATTATTTCATCATTATGAATTGATTTGATACCGTAACAGCATTAATTTTCACAATTTTAGTACTGATGTTGATGGGATATCATTTACATAGATGTTTAATTGTAACTGGGCATCAAAGTTATGCCTGGATAAATATCTCACTCCTGTAATCTGAACGACTATGCAATTTAAAGCATAGATGCTAATGTACTTCTTTTTTTAAAAAGCAGTATAAAGTGCTTTGTAAGTGAGAGAATATTGTAGCTAGGTTTATGTTTCTAAAGTTTAGATTCCACCTGAATACAGTTAAAAGAAACCACACACACACACATACATACTATTGTATCAGGGAACCTCAACATCTCTGTGGTAAAAAGCAGAGCTTGGAAGTAACTAGTTACAAGTAACAAATTACTTGTAATTTATTACTTTTTTGAGTAACGAGTGGGTAACTTCATTACATTTTGCTGGTAATAGAACGAGTAGTAACTTCATTACTTTTGAGGAGTAACTGTAATGTTTCCAGCATTACTTTTGTGCATTACTTGGGGGGGGGAGCAGGGGAAGTCTTCTGCTCCTCTGATTTGTGAATAAAAATCATGTGCTTCAAATTGGGCTTCTGTGCAGCGTTGTTCTTCCTTCATGCTCTGTGGGTGCTTAGGAGGCAATGAGGGAGGAGGTGGAGAGCGAGACGGCGTGGAGAAAACAATTGTTTAAAAATTGACAGGAGTGGAAGGAGAAAAGAGCTGGAGGCAATATATATATATATATATATATACAAAATATGTGTGTTGGAGTATCATTATTGCTGGGGGTGGGGTGAGGAGATGTGAGATTCTGTTATGCCATTCTGTTAATCTTACGGATAAAAAAATTATTCTGCTACCCTCTGTGTGTGCGTGCTTATTTTTAATGTTGTTTTAGGCTACTTAGATGTGCAGCAGCCAAGGCAAGCACCTTGTAGGCATTTTTAAAAAAAAGTAACTAAAATGTAATTGTAGCAATTACTTTTGAGTAAAAGTAAAGTAATCAGTTACTTTCAGAGCAATTGTAATTGTAACGGTAATTACGACTTTTTTTGGGACCATGTAACTGTAACTGTAATTTATTACTTTTTAAAAGTAATCTTCCAAGCTCTGGTAAAAAGTAATCTACTTTTTTTAAAGTTCAGCTTGTGCCAAACAAAGAAGAAAAAAGTAATGGTGAGTAAATTGGTTTGGCAGGCATCCAATTTCACTAGTCTTTTCTAATGGTACTGTCCCACTCATTCTTCAACTGTAAACTCTAATTTCCTGCTGTCTGCTAATTCCTTAGACTAGAGTTTGTGCTAAGAGAACTAAACCTGAAAGAAGGTATAGTATAACAGTTTAAAGTCCATAATCATGACTGCTGTTACCACAAGGTTCTCTTTTGTTTCCTATGCTTTTTAGCATTGACATAAAGCTGCTTGGTGAACACATCTGGAATTTTGAGCTACATGCCTTCAGTATGCGCTATGCAGATGGCACTCAGTTTTACGTCTCTTTGACACCTGCAAAGCCCATGTAAAGTGCCTGAGAGGATGGTGGTGGTTCAACTCCAAGCACTTTTAGATGAAGCAGATTATCTAGATCAGCAATGCAAAACTTGTGGCCTGAGAACCTGTCACACCTCGACGCAAGTCACACCTACTTGCTCTACAGCTGTTGTCAGAAAGTATAGATGCAGCTAGGCAAAAAAAGGTTTGAAGCACCAAAAATCAGGTTCAAAAAACCGTGCAGGACTCTAGGCAAGCCCCAACAATCACCTGATTGCTGAGGCTTCAAACACTGTGCATGACTCTATGCATGCTGAAACAATGAACTAATTGACAGAGCTTTCAAAGAGCCACACATAATGTGCTTGAGCCCATATGGTTTAATTTCAGGAAAAAATGTCAGGTGATTGACAGGCTCAGCTGTGAAACCTGGGTCATGGAGAGTGGGGGAGATAGGGATTTGACCCATCGGCTGGATTATCAATTTTAATCTGGGATCAGAGCTGGCAGGGCAAGCGCCAAAGGGTGGTCAGGTGAGGCCTTGGCCCACAGAGGCCCCTGAACGGTCCCTGCTGCAGATCGCAAGAAGGGAGCTGTCTGCCCTCCCATGGGCCACCCATGCCTGCTCACTCGCTCGTTGGCCTTCCCCCCTGGTCGCCATTCCCCCCGCTTGCTCATTGACCTTCCAACCTGCTTGCTCGCCTGTCCACTCGCCCCCCTGCCCGCTTGCCTGCCCCCACCCGCTCGCTCACCCAACCTCCTGCCCCTCCTCTTCCCCCTCCTTCCCGCTAGGTAGGTAGGTAGGTAGGTAGGTGGGGTGTGCATGTGCCAGGGCCCAGGGCAGGCTGGTGCCCAAGGGCCCTGGGACCGGCCCTGAGGGCTGGGTTTGGCACTGAGACAGATTGGGCACCCTGATGGATGTCTTTTGTTAGGAGAGAGACAGAGAGAATATGACCCTGTTGATTCTTCTTGATTTCCCTGTGACTTTAGTACCACCAGCTATGGTATCTTTCTGGATCAGCTTTATGGTGTGTGAATTGGGGATGTGGAGATCTTGTGGTTCCGCTCCTAACTGCAGGGCCATTTTCAGGAAGTGGATTTGGGGGGTTTCAATCCATGGCATTTGTGCTGTGGAGTTCCACATGATTTCATGTTGTTCCTCATTCTCTCTAACAAGTATCTGAAGCTACTGAGTGAGGTCATCTGGAAGTCTGGGGTGAGGTGCATGCTGATAAGCATACTGATGACCCTCAGTTCTATTTCTTACTGTCATTTATCTCAGGCTGAACCAGTTCATGGATTTGTTAATGGGCTTAATGACAGCCAGTAAACTGATATTAAATCCTGAAAAGACTAATGTGCTGCGGGTAGGGGGTCCAGGAATTAGGTGTACAACCAGTTCTAGGTGGGGTTGTACTCCCTCTGAAAGAGCAGGTGCATGTACCTTGGGGGTACTTCTGGATCCAGCATGGTCATTGCAGGTCCAGGCAGTGTTGCTGGCACATAATATATTTTGCCAGTTTCAGCTGGTTCACCAGCTGCAAGTATTCCTGGACAAGGACAGACTTGCTATGCTAATCCATGTTCCATTAACCTCTATTCATTGTATGTGGGGTTGCTCTTTGAGATGATGTGAAAGCTTCAATTAGTGCTGAATATTTTTTACCAGAATTTTAACCGCTGCAGACAGGTAGAATCACATTAAAGTGCTTCTGAAGGGGTTAGAATGCTTCTGAGCTCAGTTCAAGATTCTGATGCCCAAGTTTTAAAGTCCTGTATGGCTTGGACCCAAATTCCTGAAAAGCTCCTCTCTTACCAAGCACCTGCGTTTTAAGTACTACAGAAGAGGTTCTTCCCCATGTACCTTTCACAAATGATGTTTATGTGTCAACAGTAGAAACTTCTCTGTGGAGGTGCCCTATCTTTAGAATTACCTCCCCAAAGGAGCACGACTGGCACTGACTTTGTAATCATTTACCAGGTCAAAACTTGTCTGTTTGTCTATGTATTTTAAAGTTGGTTATTTTAGTCTGCTCTGATTGTTTTATCATCTGTCTTATTTTTTCTATTCTATTGTATTTTTGTGGCATGTTACATTTTATACATGCCTATTGTATACCTCAGTGGTATCCATAAGCATGAAAAACAGTCTAGATTTTTTAATAAATAAATAAATCTTGTACTAGACCCTGGGCATCACTTAAGAATAATCCAATGGCAATTCCATGGACTGCTGTCCTAGGGCATAGTTACTTAGGGTATCTAGCTATTTTACTTATTTTCATAACTGGAACATGCATTACCCAGTCTATGTAAGGGTCACTGAAGCCACTCATTAGTAGAACACTTCTGTTTTGGATGGCTTCCTGATTTAGTTCTCCCGCTCAGGATCACTCTGAACATTTTCTTCACGGGTGATAGAATGTCCTCGATACTTATTTACCTTGGGGGTCTGGTGTTGTCACCCATAGACTGAGTCTTCCCCTTTTTATATGTTTAATTTTTTACACTTTGCCCTCTTTGATGTACAGAGTAATACTGCCTTCAGGATGCCTTTCCTTGCTCTTCCTATAGAAGTCACCAGTGAGGGATGGAGATATCTCTCTGGTTCTCTCCATTCTACCAGGCTTCTGTTATAACCATTGTATCTGCGCCCTCCTCTAAAACCAAACATTCTGTTTCTCCCATCTTGGCCTACTTGCTCCCTGTCCCCATTTGGGCAATCAGAAAACATTTTCATCCTCATCACCTAGGGCTGATTCATCCCCAGACCCTCCCCAGTTCATGAGAGCTTTCCCCAGGGGTCAATTTAAAAGTTGCTCTGCTGCCTTTTTGATGTTAAGTGCCAGGAGTCTGATCCAAGTACAGCCCATCCCTTTGGTACAGACCTGGTTTGTCCTAAAATATTCCCCAGTGGCTAACAAGCCTCTATGACGTGTCCCTACACTGCCATCTCATCCACACATTAGAACCCCTCAGCTTCACTTATCTCGATCACTACTAGTAATACTGGTGTTTAGTATTATTGTTATACAGGATGAGATTAATGTATGCATATTCATGAAGGAAATAAGGGTGACTAACAATCCAAATCCAAGATCTGTTAGGATGAGCAAGTTAGGGCTCAGCCAGGGCTACGGTGGTGTGACTCCTCAACCCGGCTCAGCCAGTGGAACTTAAGGTGGCAGGACTTACACTGGGATAAATCCCAAAAAAGTGGCACTCTGGGGGGCATTGTGGAGAGACTTATGTATTCCAAACCTCTTTCAACTCAGTCACAGGACCTGGCAGCCCAGATGAACTCACACTGGAAAAAAGGGTAGTGTAAGTCAAACTCTGTTTTCAAGAGTTTTTCCTCTGCTGGGCTTTGGCTAGCCCAGCCAAAGTAGCCCCACTCTTGAATGGAGTTTGGAATACAGGTAGTCACATTGGCATAATTTACCCTGTTGTAAATTATGGTGGCTTCCTATAGGTTGGATTGTTAGAGAAGGAAGATCATGAGTTATTGCTACACTGAAAATTTAGTTTATTTATCAAGCATTGGAATAATGAAATAGAAGATACAGACAACCTTATCCTTTACTGGAAATGTTATAAGAAGAGAAGGTGCTCTGCCCATCAGGCTCACTCTAAAGATCATGTCTTTTTGATACCATGTTTAAAAGATAACATCTTTAATTAATTTAGAATAATGTCTCCTCCTCACTTTGTTCTATCACAAATACGAATATGAACCCCAAGTTCATCTAGAAGTATGCACTGAAAGGAAACAAAAAAACTTTTCCGTACTATTTTCATTGAGAATATAATTGGAGATTTAAGGGGCTATTAATCTACATGAACAGAGTCTAATTATTTACATGAGAACATTCTAAAATTTACCACATTCATTATAAAACTTATCACATATGCCACCCTTATTATCTTAACATTGAAAAATAGTCATGTATAGGAGTCCCTTGTTCATGATTTCGTCCCAGCCCTTTTCCCTATTGGAGGCATCTGCATTTAAAACCTTTGATTCGTATTGTTATAATACAGTTGTCACTATTGCCATTACTTCACCGTTCCTTATGCTTTACTGAGCTGGCTCTTTTAGAGGCAGCATTTTTTGACAGGACACACTGCATTCTGAAGTGTCAATTCAGCAAGGCAAAGAACTAATGAACTAACATCAGCAAAGAGGAAACTGCAGTGAAGGTATTTTTAAAACTGCAAACTGTTTTGAAGACTTGAACAAAGGCATTGAGATGATTGCTGGACTCTCTTGCCCCTTACTGTTATAAGTAGAAAAAGAGGCAAACATTAAAAAAAAAACACTTTCAAACGTAAGAGGCTCATTAGCAAATGCTGGAGGCTTCTAATATTTTAAACCAATCAAAATGCACTTACTTTTAGCCTTTTGAAAGCTGGTATAGCACCATGGTTAAGATACAAATCAGGAAGTTTCTGGTTGGAATCATACCTCTCCCACGGACTAATTACGTGGCCTCAGACAAGCCAATATCACTTGGCCTCAGTTTCTCAGTCTGCAATATGAGGCATAATAATACTGACTTACCTGACAGAGTTGTAAGGATGAGGGGGATTCTAACCGTGCAGAGTTCCCAGTCACAGGTAGACAACAAGCACTTTCATCCATGTGTGCTTAGAATCCCTCTTCAAAACTTGGTATTCAGAGTGTGAAGGGACATTGGGAGAGGGGCTTCCATGTGGAGCTCAACTGTCCTGTTCACACATTCACAGTGAATGCCTAAAAGGGCTACAGGTTTTGCTGTTTGTTCCAGACATGTGGTTCCCAAACCTTTTCCCTCATGGACCACTTGAAAATTGCTGGTGGACTTTGTGGAACATTTAATGATTTTTCTGCCTGTTGTAGCCATTTTAATGTGCTTTCCTACATGCTGTATGATTTTTATGGCTTATTTTATTTTTATATAATATTACAATTTGCATTCCATAAAATTCAAATTATAAACAATAAAATACAATCTAAGAAACAAAAGAAGATCTTGTCTGCTTTCAACCTGTAAATGATTCTTAATTTTGTAATCATTTTTTTAACATAATAAAAATATTTTTTAAAAAAGAAACAAAAGCAGCAATAAAATGACAATTAAAAATCAATATGAATATTTAACATGGACGTGCTATAGACCACCTGAATGAAGCTCGTGGATCACTGGTGGTCCACAGACCACAGTTTGGGACCCCCCCCTTCTAGACCTTGTATATTCATTTACCTAGCAAGTTGTTTTTTAAAAAACCCTTTACTTTGAAAATTATTTCTTATCCTAACTTTACATATACACATGATGTTTGTCTTTTCATCAATATTGCTTTATATATGGTCATTGTAATACATTTAACACACTGAAGCTTTAATTTTATTTTCACAGTCTGCATTTCATTTCTGTCTGACCTCACTGGTTACAATTTTTCCTCTAAAATAATTACAGCGATCATTTACAAAGCAGTGTTGATGATGTCAAGAATGCCTGGTTTGTAAAGTGGTTAACTAAAATGATTCTGTGGCAAGGAATTGTGGGGGGAAGATTTTGCTTGAATTAGGGCATGTAGAAAGCTATGAGACTGTCAGTTTCCACAGCTGACTCCAATTAATTAGGCAATGAGTAAGAACATCTGCTTATCAGTCTGAGACTGGTACCTCAAGGCCACAGCTATGGGAAGGTTGGAGAAGCTTGTGAAGCTGGGGCTGATGGGAGTTGTAGTTTAAAAAAGTAACTTGTTCAAGCTCTGGCTCTAACCCCGCCCTTTCAGGATTGTAGCCAATAAATGAAGCCAGGTTGTGACTTCTTGATCCAGGCATGCCTAAGCTCAATTTCAACATCAGAAAATGGAGGCTTTCAGATTTTGCAGTTTGTGTAAGTAATATGGCTTAAAGTTTTTTTTTCTTTTCTGTGCAAGAGTCAGACGCCTGGGCTATGAAATATGAAAGTATTTAATCCAATACTCCATTAGGACTTACTTTTGAGTAGACATGGTTAGGATTATATGGGGTGTATTTTTACACCTCTTTCTGTGTGTGTGTCCTTTCCAACAACCCTGTGAGGTAGGGTTGGTGATTGGAAACCAAGGCAGCTCACAATAAGAAATAAATCACTTTAAAAACCAATAACCATAAAACAAGTATAAACAGTTGCAAAACAGCTTAAAATGGCATGATTCTGAATTGTGGGTTGAGTGAATGAAGTTTATTCATTTATTATTTGATTTATATCCTGCCCTTCCTCCCAGTAGGAGCTCAGGGCGGCAAACAAAAGCACTAAAAACACTTTTAAAATCATAAAAACAGACTGTAAGATATATTAAAACAAAACATCTTTAAGAACATTTTTAAAATCTTTAAAAACTTTTTTTAAAAGAAAAGGTTTAAAAACATATTAAAAAGCAATTCTAACACAGACACAGACTGGGATAAGGTCTCAACTTAAAAGGCTTCTTAAAAGAACAAGTTCCTTATCACTTCAGGGTACAGTTTTCCCTGGTTAAGTAAGCCCCATTGAATACATTGGGACTTGCTTCTGAGTAAACAAACATAGGATTGCCCTATAAATATCTTTACAGGTTGTATAAATAATAAACATCTTTGATAGTCATGCTTATATAAATATTTTGCCATACTGTGTCCCAATAAGTATCTGATTTCACACTATGGTTGTACAATACTTCCTTTACATTTTAAGTATGCCTTGGGGTGGTCATGGTTCTCTGTTGTTTTCATCCTGAGGGGCAGATAGGCTGAGAGATCGTGAGTAGCCCATGGTCACCCACTACAGTTTATAGCTCATTTCCATTTTGAAAAATTAAAACAATTTACATGCAGGCAAAATTTATTAAGTGGATTTACACAATACGTTTAAAGCACATCCAACTCGCATTTAAAGTGCGCAACGTCCCCTAGAGAATCCTGGGAAGTGTCGTTTCCCCCTCACAGTTATAGTTCTTACCACTCTTAACAAACTGCAGTTCCCATGATTCTGTGGTGGGATTCATGTGCTTCAAATGGGTGTTGAATGTGCTTTAAATGAATGGTGTGGATCTGCCCTAGGTATGATGTGCATTCAAGAGTGAATTGAAAAGAACAATTTTAAAAGATACTTCTTACTCTTACTCATTTCTCAGATCTCTTTCTGAAGTGAAGGGTCAAATCTGTAAAGAAGTTTGGAGCAGCCATGTTAAAAGATAAGGGCAGGGCATTCCAGGCAGGGGGTTGCCAAACCTGCTTGGATATGGCTGTCTTTGTAGAGGAACCCTAGTCAAGGTTTACCAACAGCACAATCCAAACTATATCTACTAGAAGTCAGTCTTGTTGAGTTCTATGGGGCTTAGTCCTTTAGTAAGTGTGTTTAGAATTGCAGCCTTCAGGAGCATCCATCTTTACTCCCCAAAGCTCCCATCTAACATCTCCACAACACTAAGCTCCTTTGTCCCTACAGTGGCCTTCTGATGACTGGCCTGGCCTGAAGGCACTTAAACCCTTCTTGCTGAAAGTAAGTAGGCTAGATTAAATGTTCCCTACCCAGGCTTCATATTTTAGCTAAGATTTCTATCTTAATTTCCAATCAGATTTTTTTTAATTGTATGCTCCAAGCAACTGTGATAGATGCTTAATGTATCATGCTTAATGACATCACTAGGGCACGCCCCGTGACATCACTAGGGCCTGCCCCTCAAACCTCAGGTTTTGGGTTGCTTCTGACCTGGCAACCCTACTCCCCACCTCCCTTACCAGAGGAGAGACCACCATTGCTATCTTATGGATAAAAAGAATTATTCTTCTACCTTTGCATGTATGTGTTTATTTTTAATGTTGTTTAAATGTGCAGCAGCCAAGGCCAGCATGTTGTAGGCATTTTTTTTAAAAGTAACTGAAATGTAATTATAGTGATTACTTTTGAGAAAAAGTAAAGCAATCAGTTACTTTCAAAGCAATTGCAATTGTAATGGTAATTATTACTTTTTGGGGCCATGTAATTGTAACTGTAATTTATTAGTTTTTAAAAGTAATCTTCCAAGCTCTGGAGAAACCTGTGGAGCCTTCTCTCTCCAGTGGTTTAATGGAAGATATGCAAAAGATAATAACAACTCTCTTAACAAAGGAAGAGGAAGATAATGGAAAAAATCCACCTGCTCAACAGGAAGTTATATTACAGTAAACAAGCACAGAGGTGTCCCTAAATTCTGGCTAGAAGGGACATCTCACTATTAAAAGCATGCAAGCTTGCTTATCCCAACACCTTTTTGCCAGTGTAACTTCTGCTGGGTTCCTAGGTCATGTGACCAAGCTGAAAGGAGTTTGGAAAGGGGTAAGTCTCCCCTTGCCATCCTGCCCCTGCCATACCCCCGGCATGCCCCTTTTTCAGGACTGTCCCCAGCCTTGGCTGACCCAGCTGAGCCAGGATGGAGGAGTTACATTGCTGTGTCTTCAACTGAGCCACGATGGGGACTTCAGCTGGTGTAGCCCCTGCTGAGCGCAGGTTCAGCCAGAGGTCCAACTGTTCCACCACCACCCTTAATCCCAGTGGATCTTGGGTTTGGATTACTCCCTGAGGTGCCAGAAAGATTCTCTGTTATTTTTGTAGCAACAGACTGTATGGCTACCCCCTTACATAACTAAAACCAAGTTAATGCAGCATAACCATTAATCCATCATTTCTTTGTCATTTATCTTTTGTTATATTTTCCCACTCACACCAACAAGAAGGAGAGCAGTTTCCTGGAGAAGGCTCTGGCCTTTATTAATAGTGGTGGTTAACTGCAGGGAAGGGCACTGAATTTGGTCCAGAAGCTGAAGGTGGAATTCCATCACCAGTTATCAAATCACTGGTGATCATGATGTAATCCATGGTGCAATCTGTGAGACACATGGCCTTTTAAAGGGGTTTGCTATGCAAACGGCAGTCATAAAACAAAAGGGGGGGGAACCCTGTGTAGTATTCTAGCATGGACAGAAAACTATACTCACATGATACAATAATAATAATTTAGTACTATTTATTTTTCTTAATTTTTGTTGCTTTCTGCAAAAGTCAAAGTTTCTTGCAACAATGCAATTCATGGAAATTCACATAAACACAACATTTAAAATCAATAATAACACACTCAAAGTGCCTGCCCCCTAATAATAGTTAATAAAAATAAGGTTGTTAGATGTGGCTATGGCACAGCACTTACAGTACCCATATAGGTGCTCCATGCAGGTAGTATCTCATTTCAAAAAATACTTTCCTGAATATTAACTCATTTGTGTGCAGTACCTGCATGTTAGAACAATGTATATCTGGGCCAAAGAATGCTGGTTTAAAATTGTTACTTGAGTATGGGCCAGTGCATGAAGTAAAACACTGGTAAAGTGTGATGCTGACTTTGTGGAATAATTGTACAAGTATGCCATATTTTATTGTAGCCTAAGTGACGAATCATTATGTAACATAGCCAGGCCTTTTTTGCTGTGATAGTTCTCACTGGTACAGAGTACCAGCACCTCTTTTTTGGCTGCCTATAGCAACCACTGGGCACTGGCACCCATAGCACTTTTATCAAAGTTTGAGTACCGGCACCTCGTTTTTTACCAAAAGCACTGGGCATAATATTAAACTGATTTTTAAAAAGGGGAGAAAAGGGATCATACAGAAAAGGGTTCATGGTATGGTAATATAAAAGGAACCTATTTTTGTTGAAACATTTGGATTTAATAGGGTGTCCATGGTCCTTTGTCCACTGTACTTGCCTCTGACATAGCACATTTTGATCTGTGACTGAGCAGAAGGTCATTGCTCTCCATTTTTATCAGATTATTTGGTATCTTGTAGGACCTCCAGGATGGCATTGGGAGACAGCAAGCTGTTGTCAGGACACTGAACACAACTGGGGAGGAAATTATTGAGCAGTCATCAACAGTAGATGCCAGTGTGTTGAAGGAAAAACTGGGGATCCTGAATTTTCGGTGGAAGGAAGTCTGCAGACAGCTGGCAGAGAAAAAAAAGAGGTAGGCTAACATAGCAATTATATTTTATTTCTGATATTTCAAGTTCATTTCTAATAAAAACAAAATAAAGGATCTCTGATTATTTTATAAAGAGTTTAAGGAACTTTGTTAGTAACTCTCTGTGTATATCTGTGAATTTTTTTTTAAAAAAGCTCATGAACAATCAAAACATCTATAGCTTCTCATAATGTGTTTTTGTTTATATTCATAATATACTGTGCCAAATTTTATTGTTTTATTTTGGCATGGATTTTTCTATTATTATTTTGTTAAATGTTGTAAATAAAGCAAACATGGGATATCATAATATCCAGTAAAATAAATCTACAATTGTACACATAAAAATATTGGGTCAAAAGTGAAATTGTATTATTCTAAGGTTAGATCCAGAACTAAGTTAGTTGCACTTCATTCCAACTGAACTGTTTTAAGTTTAGCCACCACTAGATTGTCCCATTGATTTTAATGGGGCTTAACGTACGTTCAGCAAACTTAAACTGCAGTCCTAAAACTATTTCCTGTGTGTAAGTCCTATTGAATTCACTTGGACTTACTTCTGAGTAGATATGTATGGAATTGTGCTGTTGTCTGGATTCAACCCAATTTATTTAGAAGGCATTAGTCCGCATGTGACTAAAGCACACTTACTCATTAAGGCTGCAATCTAATACACACTTACCTGGGAGTAAGTTCCATTGAACCTAATGGAGCTGAGTAGACACGTATTGGATTGTAGCCTAAGACCACCATATTATGCAAACTTACTAGAGAGTACACCACACTGAACACTGTAGATTCATGGCACATTCTAATTGTCCCCTTAGTGCCAACCTGTCACCTTTCCATTGGTTGATCCTCTAACTATGCTCTCCACTTCTTATGCACACGGCATATTAATTTCTCCACCCATATCTGCATTCCAGTTAGCCATTACAGCAGCAGCTTACAAGCACGTATTTTACTGATAAGCTTCAGCAAGCATGTGACTTCTCTAGGCCTTGTAAAATTTAGTTTCTCTTTTTTGTTTTTTCTTATAAACGCTTGTTCTGAGTCATCATGTGTACATTTGGGGGAACATTTGAGGGGCTATCAAGGTTAGATTGACATAAATGTTACTGTTGATCATTTTTTGTCACCACTTTTCTGGATATTTCAAACAAAAAATAGTTCCAGAGAACTGTGGGATTTCCCCAGGGGTGTAGCAATTGGGGGGGGGGCAAATGAGAGCATCTTCCCCCATGATAATTGTCCTCCTCTAATGAAATTTTCCTTCAGTCCCCAAATTTCTAGCATTGCAGTAACTTAAAACTTGAGTTGAGCTTTTAGAAATACAGTTTAGGCATCCAAAGAGAGGGGCAGGACAAAGTAAACAAGGGTATGCAAACACAGCAAATATAATAAGAGTTAAAGGAGTGAATGAAGTGAACACAAATCTTGATGAATGGGGGAGGGAGTTGGCAAACCCTCAGAGTTTGCAATTGAAGGAAGGAAAGGCAGGAAGAACAGTATTATTATGCACTGCAGAGCATCTCCCTCACCCTGTAGTGCTCAGCCAGCCTCTGTAGGTGGTGGGTGTTATTAGTGCATCTGTTGGGTATGCCTAGGCTTTTGGGCCTAGGTGTTGCAGCAGTCCAGGGCAGGACCTGAGAAGAAGCAGAGTGGTGAGTGAGCTAACTCTCCAAGACCCAGGAAGCCTAATGAAACCGTGCTAATTTAGCCCAGGCAATGAAGAGCTGGAATATTATGCATGTCTGGAAGACTTTTTTTCTCTAGTTTGTTTAAAAAAGTTGAGAAATATATCCTTTCAATCTTTTCAAGCTGGTTCCATTTCACAATGGTTTTGAAGAGTATAATGTGGCTAGAGGTTTATTTTGCAACAGTTTAGACCTCCACCCAACTCTGCAAATGATCATTATAAATAATTCACGTTATTTATTTTTTCTCCTCCATACTTGTGTACTACCAAAATAGAGTGTGTGAGATTTGCTGGTAGAGCAATCTGAAGCAGTGTTAGCTGGCCGGCCCAGGGCCTATCTTTAGAACAGAGGCTGTGTGCTTGTACAGTTAATTCTAGCACCTGTAGTTTGGAGAGATGTATAGTTCCTATGTGACATGCTGTCAAGCATTTCTTTATGAAAAGTGATGTTTGTAGGTATTAATTTATAAGTAAAAGTTCTCTTAATTGCTTTCCTGGCATGGCAAAGGAGACCAGGGTAGTTAGTTCTGGGAAGCTGCTGACTCAGGAGAATTGAACTTGCAGTTCACAAGCTTACTAAAATGTTGCACCTGTACAAAGAAGCCTTTCCACACATGCACACTTCGCATGCTGCAGTACTCACCTTTGGTGGATCTACAGCTGTGTATGAAAATTCATTGCCAACTTTGACACATGAGTTGGCACCATATTCAGTACTTCATCAGAGAAAAACAAACAGTAGTCTTGGCTTTTGAAAGTAACATATTTGAAGGAATTTCAAGTGAACTGTTCTGCAAGTTTGCAGAGAAATCATGGCGCATTAGACTTTATTAAACAGTTCAGATTATTATGCTAGGATGATTTACACAGTATACATTTACTTCCTAGTCACTGATATATTTAGTTTCCATAACTATATTGAATGTGGAAAATATTTTAAATTGATTTGCTTTTTTGTAAAGTTCACAAATCATAGTTCCTAATTAAAATGCATAAATTGCGAGTTATTTTTGTCATCACCTATGAAAACTTCCCCCCCCCAGAAACCTCTTTTACAGTGTCTCTTCTGACACCACAATTTTTGTCTCTGCCCACCCAATGAAAATTGTCTAGCTATACTCACCTCACTTTTAAAAAACAATAGATATTGTCTTATTTCAGTTGAATTAACATAATAAAATCATTTCAACAGAAGCGAAGTATTTGGCTTAAATTTACTTGATATTGCTGCTTGATAACGCAAGGAACTGATCTGGAAATCTGGTCAGACATGTTTGTCAAGAACTGCTTGGTTCTCAGAGAAATTCTGTTGTTTTGAAAAACAAGCACATTTGCTGTTTTACAAATGAGAGAGAAAATAAGTTTCCCCCCCCTCTGCATTCCATCAAGTATTTTTGTTGCTTTGCAACCCTTCCCCTGTCCCCCCACTGCAGTGGATAAGGATGTGGAAAAACAAAATATTGCAGGCTTTGTTCACCTCTAAACTTTTTATTTTTACACTAGTGATGCCCTTTTTCATTTAGAAGTTTGTATGTGCTGAAAAGATGTTCATATGAATAGGAAGGGAAATGTGAAAGATAGTTGGGGAATTCAATTTTCTCACTTGGAATGTGTGATATACTTAGTGTGCCAGAGGTAAGCTGCAGCAGTTGGAAGCAACAGGTACAGTGCTAAATGGATGTTTCTGTCACACCCTCAGGTAATTGATGCTAATGTTTCATATGTAGCAGTACTTGAGACCATCACCTTTATTTATCACGTAAAAACTGTTCTCTTAATCCAGATGCTTGTTTCTCAAATAAGAATAAACATTTAGACCATTTTCAGATAAGGTATGTGTGAGTGGGGAAAACAGGGTCTTGTGGCACCTTAAAACACATTTATTATGTCTTAAGCTTGCATGGACTAGAGTCCACTTTATCTGTTGGACTCTACAAATGCTTATGCCGTAATAAATGCATTAGTTTTCAAGAATGACACAAGGTTCTTGGTTGTATTTGTTGCAACAGGCTAATCTATTCCACAGGGAACAAAAACATTGGGTAGCATTCAGTGCTAGTACTACTCAGAGTAGACCTATTGCAGTTATTAGAGATAACTAGATTATGTTGATTAATTTGATTGGATCTACCAAGTCGACTACGACTTATGGCAACCCTAATGGAACAGAGCAAGGAATTTTGGAAGAAAATCACCCTGTGCTTTATAGATTACAGCAAAGCCTTTGACTGTAGATCATGAAAAACTATGGAATGCTTTAAAAGAAATGGGGGTGCCACAGCATCTGATTGTCCTGATGTGCAACCAATACTCTGGACAAGAGGCTACTGTAAGGACAGCATATGGGGAAACCGACTGGTACACGGGTGTATTTTATCCCCCTATTTATTAAATCTATATGCAGAACATATCATACGGAAAGCAGGATTGGACCAAGATGAAGGAAGTGTGAAAATTGGAGGGAGAAATATCAGTAGTTTAAGATATGCAGACGATACCATACTCTTAGCAGAAACCAGTAATTATTTGAAACAAATGCTGAGGAAAGCACAAAAGCAGGACTACAGCTGAACCTCAACAAGACTAAAGCCAGCAACGTGTCCTCTCAACCCTTGCCCTTCTTGGCTTATTAAAGCTTGCCGAGGGGGTCTGACCGAGTGGATCCAGGGTGTGGTCAACACATCATTGCGGGAGGGAGTGGTTCCAGCCACCTTGAAAGAGGTGGTGATTTGACCACTCCTGAAAAAGCCCACCCTAGAGCCATTGGTTTGTGACAACTACCGACCGGTTGCAAATGCCCCCTTCTTAGAGAAGGTAATTGAGAGGGTTGTGGCGCAGCAACTGCAAGTACTCTTGGATGAAACAGATTATCTTGACCCATCCCAGTCTGGGTTCAGGCCTGGTTATGGGACTGAATCGGCCTTGGTTGCCTTGGTTATAGGGAGAAGAACAGGGGGAGTGCGACCCTGTTGTTCTTACTTGATCTCTCAGAGGCTTTTGATACCATTGACCATGAGATCCTTCTGGGCCAACTTGGTCAGATGGGTGTTGGAGGCACTGTTTTACAGTGGTTCCGATCCTATCTCCAAGGTCGTTCTCAGAGAATAGCATTGGGTGACTATCTTTCGGCCCCCTGGCAGCTGTGCTGTCGGGTGTCACAAGGTACCATCTTGCCCCCCATGCTGTTTAACATCTATATGAAGCCCTTGGGAGCAGTCATCAGGAATTTTGGGGTGAGGTGTCAGCAGTATGCTGATGATACCCAGATCTATTTCTCTGTAACATCTGAATTGGGAGAAGCTGTGCAAGCCCTGGACCGGTGCCTGGACTCGGTGGTGGGCTGGATGAGGGCCAATAAACTGAGTCTGAATCCTAGCAAGGTGGAGGTGCTGTGGGTTGGTGGTTCCCGAGTTCGAATAATTGGTCAGTTGCCTGCTTTGGACGGGGTCGTAGTCCCTCTGAAAGAGCAGGTCCGTAGCCTGGGGGTGCTCCTGGATCCATCTTTGTCGCTAGAGGCCCAGGTGCTAGGAGTGCCTTTTACCAGCTTCGGTTGGTGAGGCAGCTGCAGCCATTTCTGGACCGGGATAGCCTGACCACTGTTGTCCACGCACTGGTAACCTCTGGGCTGGATTACTGTAATGCGCTCTATGTGAGGCTGCCCTTGAGGTTGGTCCAGAAGCTGCAGCTGGTGCAAAATGCGGTGGTGAGACTGCTCACTGGAGCAGGGTATCGCCAACATGTCACCCTGCTGCTGGAAGAACTGCACTGACTGCCCATTTGCTACCGGGCCAAGTTCAAGGTTCTAGTTTTGGCGTACAAAGCCCTATACAGCTTGGGACCAGGATACCTGAAAGACCGTCTTACCCCTTATATGCCCAGTCGATCACTGCGTTCTGCAGGTGAGGGCCTCTTGCAGATACCATCTTATCAAGAGGTTCGTTCTGCACAATATAGGAAACGTACCTTTAGTGTGGCGGCACCTACCCTGTGGAATTCCCTCCCCTTGAATATTAGGCAGGCGCCATCTCTGTTATCTTTTCGGTGCCTTTTGAAGACTTTCCTCTTTCAACAAGCCTTTTAAGTTGAGACCTATCCCAGTCTGCATCTGTGTCAGAATTGTTTAATATGTTTTTTAATAATGTTTTTAACCCGTTTTTAGAGTTTTTTAAAAATGTTTTTAATGCTGTTTTGTTTTAATGTGTTTTAGGATCTGTTTTTATGATGTTTTAAAGTGTTTTGGTGCTTTGTTTGTCGCCCTGGGCTCCTGCTGGGAGGAAGGGCGGGATACAAATTAATTAAATAAATAAATAATAAATAAATAATAAATAATAAAGTAATGACAACAGAAGATTTATGTAACTTTAAATTGACAATGAGAACATTGAACTTGTCAAGGATGATCAATACCTTGGCACAGTCATTAACCAAAATGGAGACAATAGTCAAGAAATCAGAAGACGGCTAGGACTGGGGAGGGCACCTGTGAGAGAACTAGAAAAGGTCCTCAAATGCAAAAATGTATCACTGAACACTGAAGTCAGGATCATTCAGACCATGGTATTTCCGATCTCTATGTATGGATGTGAAAGTTGGACAGTGAAAAAGGCAGATAAGAGAAAAATCAACTCATTTGAAATGTGGTGCTGGAGGAGGGCTTTGTGCATACCATGGACTGCGAAAAAGACAAAGATAATTGGGTGTTAGAACAAATTAAACCAGAACTATCACTAGAAGCTAAAATGATGAAACTGAGGTTATCATACTTTGGACACATCATGAAAAGACATGATTCATTAGAAAAGATAACAATGCTGGGAAAAACAGAAGGGAGTAGAAAAAGGGCAAGGCCAAACAAGAGATGGATTGATTCCATAAAGGAAGCCACAGACCTTAAATACAATCCAATAGGATACCAATAAGTATGGGGAACCTCTGGTCCACAGGCCAAGTTTGGCCTGCCAGAAGTCTAAATTTAGCCCACAATACTGTTTTCTCCAAGCCATGCCCATCTGCCCCATAATTGGCATAGCTGCAAAGAAACAATCGGGACCTTTAAAGTTCACACTCAATTATTCACTGGCAAGCAGTGCTTATATTTGAAATGTTTAAATTTGGCACCAAATGCAAGCCCTGCTGAAATTGGCTCCACTCAGGAGATCCCAATTGGATCTCTTAAGTGGAGCTGATCCCTGCAGAAAGCAGAGCTTTCTTTTGGTGATTAATTTAAATCTAAATTCAGTGCCAAATTGGGAGAGTACTTCCAGTGTGCTGCTTATTGTTCCTTTGAAGTTTGTTGTGACATAAAGTGATTGACAGGAGAATGGCCCTGTTCACCTGTCAAAACTGGTCCACTGAGGGTGGGCCAGTTCTGGATCCAGCCAACTGACGAGATATACTCCCTTTGCCAGACAAGTGGAGGACACTCATTTGACAAGGATCCTCCCTCTGGGAGTGACAGGCAGGGTCCTTTCCAACCTACTGCCTCCTGTCCAGGAGAAGGAGACAGTTCTGTCACCAGACTGACCCTGTCTGCAGGTGAGACAGGATGTGGGTTTAGCTTCCACCACAGCCCTTCCCACCTGCAACTGTAGGCTTGGTTTGCCTTCATGGGTCCTCTCCTATTTCTCTAGTCTGAGTGGTTTCCCTTCCCCTCTGTGTGTCTGTGTCCCCTGGGACTTTTTGTCTTTGGCCTTCCCCCCATTTCATTTTAAGTGATTGCGGAGGGAAGGGGCAGTGGGTGCTGGTTGGGGGTGTTTTTTTTTTCTTTTTCACTGCTGCTGCTGCTAGGACTCTTTCCGGGATGAGGGAAGGCTGTGTTGGACAGTGGAGAGCTCTCTGGCTTCCTGCCCTAATTGTGCCCTCATTCTAGCACTTCCCACAATTTTGGCAGGAGAACCATTTTGGATTGTGCTTTCTGCTTGAGGTTTTTTTAGTAGGAGCGGCATTGTTTTTGTCCTGCTTTGGGTTTATCTATAATGTTTTGGTGGGAGTGCCTTTTTGGATGATGCATCTCACTTAGATCATCACTTCAGCCAACGCTTGCCCCTTCCTCCTTGTGGGCTGGGGAGCTTTGTCAGGTCTGTGGTGCTGCTTTGCTGGGGCTTTATTGCCTTCACTCGGGGAGTAGACTTACGACGTTCAGTTGTCCGGGGGACAAATTTGTGGGGCTTTCTTGCTGCTTACCCTTAGGGTGGTTTAGAGATACACAGCAGTTGTAAGAAGTTCGTATTAGTATTAGTATTATATCCTGTCCTTCCTCCCAACAGAGCCCAGGGCAGCAAACAAAAGCACTAAAAACACTGTAAAACATCATAGAAACAGACTTTAAAATATATTTGAACAAAACATCTTTAATAACATTTTTTTCAAAAAAGCCTAAAAAAAATCTTTTAAAACAATTACAACACAGATGCAGACTGGGGTAAGGTCTCTACTTAAAATGCTTGTTGAAAGAAGCTCTTCAATAGGTGCCAAAAAGATTACAGAAATGGTGCCTGGCTAATATTTAAGGAGAAGGAATTGCAAAAGGTAGGTGCCACTTCACTAAAGGTCTACTTCCTATGTTGTGCGGAACAGACCTCCTGATAATATGGTATCTGCAGGAGGCCCTCACCTGTAGAGCGTAGTGATCGACTGGATATATAAGGGGTAAGACAATCTTTCATGTATCCTGGTCCCAAGCTGTATAGGGCTTTGTACACCAAAACTAGAACCTTGAACTTGGTCTGGTAGCTAATAGGTAGCCAGTGCAATTCTTTTAGCAGTGGGCTGACATGTTGGCGATACCCTGTCCCAGTGAGCAGTCGCGCCACCACATTTTGCATCAGCTGTAGATTCGGGGCCAACTTCAAGGGCAGCCCCACATAGAGTGCATTACAGTAATCCAGCCTGGACGTTACCAGTGCACGAACAACAGTAGTCAGGCTATCCGGATCCAGAAACGGGCGCAGCTGTCTTACCAGCTGAAGCTGGTAAAAGGCACTCCTAGCCACTGAGGTCACGTGGGCCTCTAGCAACAAAGATGGACCCAGGAGGACACCGAGACTACGGACCTGCTCTTTCAGAGGGAGTATGACCCCATCCAAAGCAGGCGATTGAACAATTAACTGAACTCGGGATCCACCAACCCACAGTGTCTCTGTCTTCCTACAATTCCAACTCAGTTTATTGGCCCTCATCCAGCCCACCACCAAGTCCAGGCACTGGGCTTGCACAGCCTCTCCCTATTCAAATGTTACAGAGAAATAGAGCAAGTATCTTCAGCATACTGCCGACACCTCTCCCCAAATTTCCTGATGACTGCTCCGTAAGGCTTCATATAGATGTTAAAAAGCACGAGGGATAAGATGGTCCCTTGAGGCACCCCGAGGCACAACTGTCAGGGCGCCAAAAGACAATCGCTCAATGCTATTATCTGAAAATGACCCTAGAGCAGCCTTTCCCAACTAGTGGGCTACCAGATGTTGTTGGACCGCAATTCCCATCTTTCCTGACCATTGGCAATGCTGGCTGAGGCTGATGGGAGTTGTGGTCCAACAACATTTGGTGGCCCACTAGTTGGGAAAGGCTGCCCTAGAGGTAGTATCAGAAACACTGTAAAACAGTGCCTCCAATGCCTGTCTCAGCAGGTTGGCCCAGAAGGATACCATGGTCAATGGTATTAAAAGCCACCGAGATATCAAATAAGAGTAACATGGTCGCACTGCCCCTGTCCTTCTCCTGATAAAGGGCATCCATCAGTGTGACCAAGGCCAATTCAGTCCCATAAAATCAGGCCTAAACCCAGATTGGAATTGCAAGATAATCTGTTTCATCCAAGAGTACTTGCAATTGCTGCACCACAACCCTCTCAATCACTTTCCCTAAAAAGGGGGTATTTGTGACAATCCAGTGGGCCCAGTGTGGGCTTTTTCAGGAGTGGTCTGATCACTGCCTCTTTCAGGGTGGCTAGAACTACTCTCTCCCACAACGACACATTGACCACACCCTGCATCCACTCAGTCAAACATCCTCGGCCAGTTTTAATAAACCAAGAAGGGCAAGGGTCGAGAGGACACATTGATGTCGGAATTTTTGCAAGCAACTTGTCCACATCATTAGGCCGCATCAACTGAAACTGATCCCAAGAAGTTGCAGCAGTTGTATAGGGTGATAGGCAGGTCTGCCTGTGGGCATCTGGGGAGTGGCTGGTTTCTTTTGGGTTGCTTCCCGTCAAGAGGCTGATAGGCAGGAGTGCCTTTCTTCTGCTCTGTGCAGTGTTTCCCCTTTGAGGTAGACTGGCCTTTTAACTCCCAGGGTCCTTCTCTAACATTATTTATGGCTGCCAGCTTTTGTTAATATCTGTTTCCCATAGGGATCATTTGAGTGCTCCTTACTTCCTGTTTGCCTCTGTTTGAGGTTGTCACTTTCTTGATGATTGTTGCTCACACTCGTTGGTTACTATGGGACAATGGAATCATCTGGCCTTTCTACTCAGTGGGGGGAGAGATGTCTGAGTCCAATGAGTCCTTGGCAGCTGCTTCCAGATCTTCACTACTGGCCAGCAAGGGGTATTCCCTCCTGCTGGTGAATTTCCTAGATTTATTTTCCTACTTACAGACATTCATTTTTCAGTAACTCAGGGAGGCCATCCTATCACATTCTGTTCTACCCCATTCAATTATTGAAAGAATAATTCAATTCTGTTGTAAGAAGCACAAGAAATGTAGAAAACACAAGTCCAAAGCCCACAAAAGGCCCAAGAGGCCTTCCTCTTCCTTGTATAAATTCTCCTGTTCCTCTCGCTCCCATTCTCACCCCCACCCTAGGAAGAGACCCAGTGCTCTGCAGGCCCAGGTTGGGTGACCGCTCTGTGCGGAGGGGGGTAGAATTGGACTCTGTACCAAGGAAGGACCTTGGGGTCAGAGCTCTCTCATGGGGGGGAGGGGGCCCTCTCTGATGAGGAATTTGAAGTGGTTGCTCGGTAGCAGTTGTGGTTTCGCTTTGATTTTTTCTTGCTACTCCTGGAAAAGGCATGCAAGGTGTTGCAGCTTTCGGAGAAGGAATCTCTGGCTGAAGGGGTCAAGGCTACTCCAGTCTTGGGGGCCAATAGGAGTTTTCCCTCTGCTGCCACAAAGCTGGCCACAGTGTGTTTCCACCAGTCTTGAGGATGTTTGGGGTGCGGAATGTGCATGTCCAAACAAGTTAAAGAATGTTTCCAAACTCGCTAGGGAGCTTATACTCTTCCTGATAAGTTAGATTGTATTAACTGATAAGTTCATACAATGTAAGAACACCATACTGTTAACTGTAAAGAAAACCTTATCATTGATATATGCTTCATGCTTTGGAGAAGGCTGAGATGCAACACTCAAGCTTTGTTTAAATATTTTTATCAAATGTAGTTTTGAAGCTTCAGAAAATGTGCTTCATTTAGCTATTGGAGAATATAGTACTCCAACTCATCTGCATTTTTGCCTTGAAAACCTGGTGCTGATGTATTGCTAGCAGGAAAATGGAGTTTTGCATTAGATGAACATCAGCTCATAATATCTGTAGTTTTAGAAATTATGTGTGATATCTAAGAGACTTTTCAGACATCATATACAGTTATTTCTATTGATTGAAACAAATTAGAAAGTCCATTGGATAGGTTGAATGAATGTTGTTTGTTTATTAATCTTACAGCTGGGAACCAAATGGCATCTTCTAGGATGCCTAACAAACTTGCAACCTCTAGCAAGTTTCCATCTCCCTCCCTTTCTTCCCACAGAGACAAAGTATGTCACCTTTGGGAGAGAACTAACTGCTGCTGGCTGAAAGCCTGGGGACACAAATTCATTTAAACTGGTTATATTTGATTACCTTGCTGATCAGGTAATTATTCTTCCTAATAAATTCCAGATCTAAAAAGGCAAGGTTAAAAGTTACAGCCTCACGTTTATGACCACTACAATTTCCATTTGAAAATAGCTATTGATGTGTTTCTTAGGGATGAGAGAACCTCAGCCTCACCTCAAAAAGTATCTTGTAGAGTTCAAAATGTTTCAGAAAAGGGCAACCAAAGTGATAAAGGGGATGGAGCAACTCCTATATGAGTAAAGATTACAACATTTGAGGCCTTTTAGTTTAGAGAAAAAGTGAGTAAGACATGTTAGACGTGTATGAAATGGCATGTATATAGCATGGCATAGAGAAAGTGGAGAGAGAAAAGTTTCTCCCTCTCTCAGAGCACTAGAATTAAGGAACATAAAGCTGAGTGTTGGAAGATTCAGGGCAGATAAAATAAAGCATTTCTTCACACCATGCATAGTTAAGCTAGGGAACTCGCTTCCACAGGAGGCAGTGATGGCCACCAACTTGGATGGCTTTAAAAGCAGATTGACAATACAGTAGGGACCTGCTTTTTGGTGGCCCGCTTTTTGGTGTTCCGCTAATACAGCGGCTTTCAATTAGAGTAAGGCCCCACTCATACAGCGCTTGTTCCACTTTTAAGGTGTTTTCCGGGCATCGGGCACCATTTTATTGATGGAGTTCCACTTTTTGGCGGGTTTCGCTTTTAGGTGGGGGTCTGGAATGTAACCTGCTGTATGAGTGGGGCCCTACTGTATTGATGGCTGTGCTTCTGAATGTTAGTTGCTGGAAGCCTCAGGAGGGGAGAGTGCTGTTGCACTCAGGTCCTACTTACATGCTTCCCTTAGGTATCTGGAAATGTAATGAAAGATGGCTTAGAAATTTCTTATATAAAATAATACATGTTGCATCAATCATACTGGTTGTGATTGTGGCTGATTCTTTTTCTTACAATATAGTGTTAAGTTCACCAGGGTTTCAAGTATGCCCATTGGTTCATTCACAGCTTAGAGTTAACTGGGGAGAATTATCTCTGCCTTTAAACAAATCAGAGAGCATAGGTACTTTTTGGCAGGACTCGGGACTGCAGTGAATCTTGAACTGGTGACCCAAGAGGATTTATCCTGTGCATCACCAAGCAGATCTGACTACAGAGAGAACTCCATGGAGACAAGCCAAGGAAATGCTATTAGCACAGTAGGCCAAAAAGATAAGGGATGCCTATAAAAGGTTTGGGTAGCTACAAGACCTGCCCTTGTCTATGGTCTACCTTCATTTTGCTCCTCCTCACTTGTTGCCCAACCTCAACTTCACAGGGGCAGGTGTTTCAACTAAAGGTGTTCTGTGTGTGTATGAGTGTACATTTGACGGTATAACTAGCAGAAGCATACTCTTTTTTTGCATTTGTTCTTAAAGTATATGTAAATTTATTACCATATTCACTTATTACATTTACTGAAAATATATTAGCAGTGTATGCAATGCAAGCAGCTACTCATCCAATATTTCAAACAGAGGCCATAGCTTGTTCTTGGGTAAAAGTATTGAAATGACTCTTGAAATAAAATATCTAGCACTTAATTGCAGATGGAGAGTTTTAAATGTGTCAGCTCTACACTGCATCAGCAGTGTCGGGGGGGCTGGAAATTCCTGGGTCTTTGGCAGGGAAGGAAAGTCCTTAGCCAGCAGTCGGGTTGTGAATCTGCCAGGCCTATCCGAAGCGTACTTGCCGAGTTAGAAGTCCAGAAGCGAGGTCAGTGAAGGTCCGGGATCAATTGCCAAGGAGGTCAGTCAAAGAGATGCTGCAGGGAAACTAGGTCTACACAAAGCAACGCCTGACGTTGCAGTCAGCAACAAGCTGCAGCCAAGGTGTGCCTTATAAAGAGCAGGATGGACAGCAGGTGTGAGCCCTCAGCGTTTGGGCCTTAAGGAGACAGGCCTGCCTCTCTTCTGCCTGACCTTCTGCTGTCTACGTTCTGCCGGTGAAGGGGGAGTATCCTGTTCACTGTCTGTGTCTGGCTGCAGGGCCTCTGCTGTCCCTGGGGTGCTCTGCAGCTGAGGGGCAGAAGGAGCTGGATTCTCAGGAGGCTCCTCCGTGTCTCCTGCTGCTCCTGGGTCTGCTGCTGTTACTCCCGAGTCATCCTCATCTGAGGAGTCCTCTGACGGGGCCATGACAAAATGCACCATTATTACTGATACTACAACACGTTGGAATAAATCCTAGGAAATCATTAAACCTGTGGGTAAACAAAGATATAACACTTGCAAACTTGAATGCTTGAGCAAAACATTTTTAAACCTTCCTGTCAAGATTATAACCTTAGAAGCATAGCATTACTTCAATGCCCTAAACTATATTACTACTTTGTAATAATATTTTTCTTCTGGAAATTGATACTTTGCACATAATATGTTATTGATGTACCTTAATTCTTTGGAATCCCAATTCTAAATATTTGCTGAAGCATATCTCACCATGATTTACTGTATGCATAATAAAGTACATATGAAGAACCCTGCTGGATCAGTGCTCATGTAGTCTAGCATCCTGTTCTCACAGTGGCCAACCAGATGCCTATGAGAAGCTCACAAGCAGGACCTGAGTGCAATAGTGCTCGCCCCACTTGTGATTCCCAACAGTGGAAGTAGAGACATACTGCCCTGACAGTGGAGACAGAACACAGCCATTGTAGCTAGTAGCCATTGATAGGCTTATCCTTCATGCATTTGTCTAATCCTCTTTTAAAACAATCCAAGTTGGTGGCTATCACTACCCCTTCTGGAAGCAAATTCCATAGTAACTATTGTTATTTATTCCATAACTTGGAGAATGCCTTCTCCCAGGCTGTCATCTCCCATATTCTGTGGGTAGAGGGCCCCCCTTTACTTGTCTCAACATCTGAGAGAATCTGTAGGGAAGGAGGCCTAAGTTATTTAGGCCAGTGTGGTGTAGTGGTTGATTGATTTGTTTATTTCGGTACAAGACCACCAAAGTGGTGTAGTGGTTAAGGTGTTGGACTGGGAGATCTGAGTTTGAATCCCCACACAGCCATGAAGCTCACTGGGTGACCTTGGCCAAGTCACTGCCTCTTAGCCTCAGAGGAAGGCAATGGTTAATCTCCTCTGAATACCGCTTACCATGAAAACCCTATTCCTATGGTCACCATACATTGGAATCGACTTGAAGGCAGTCTATTTCTATTTTTCAAGTTGTTTAGGGCTTTAAACACTAGTGTGAACACCTTGAATTGGCCCGGAAATGAACTGTCAACCAAAGCAGCTTTTTTAAAGCAGGTGTTATATGAGATCTAAATGGAACTCTGGCCAATAATCTGGCTGTTGCCTTTTGGAGTGCCTTGTTGTAAACTTTCTCCATGTGGGAGTTGGTCCAACCTCTTGATTATTTTGGTGCTAGAATACTAGTACTAGAATTGATATTATACTATTCATACCTATTTTACATATTTACACATATTTACATCACCAATTATATTGCATATTTTAAGTATACAAAGTCATTCACATACATTATCCAAGCATTCATTGCAACAGTGCTGTAACCGAGCCTTTTATTATCATCCTTGTACCTTATTGGAGTTTATAACTAAGGCTACAATCCTAACACCAGTCACCTGGGAGTAAGCCCCAATGAATTCAGTAGGAATTACTTCTGAGTAGACATGGCTAGGATTGTGCTGTGATATGTGATCTGAATCCAGCTCACATTTCTCAAAAATTAGAATGGCCAACCCCAGGAGACTGATGAATCCAAATGATTTCCTGAGTACTCTCATGCAGTTTCCAGTTAGCATGTCTAGCCCTCCTGTTGATGTGGGATACGGAGATGGCTCAGGCAATTGATATGATTGCTACTAAGTGTCCTCTTTCAGTGAATATAGTTTGTTCAGCTCCTTGGTTTACCACAGAACTGGGGCCAATGAGCAGATGGGGCAATATCTGGAATACCAGTGGTAGAATTTTTTTTAATGAATTCAACTGAGTGCAGGTAATAGCTCCATCTTGGAGCCTACTCTTGTGGCAGTGATGGTAATGAATGAGCAATATTTCGCTTCCATTGTGGCATCTGGCACAGCCTCCAGGGCCCATAGGATAGTGCCCTAAATGGATTATAAGCTATAGCTTTTTGATTTGCCTAAGCAAAACCTATAGTTCTAGTTCTATTTTTAACTGCACTTCGCATCATGAAATTCTGTTTCTCTAGTTTAAAATAATGTTGACAAGTGTTAAAGTTGAGGAATTTTTGTGTATAATAAAAAATAATACCTATGTATAGTTTTGACAGTAAAGTAAGCATGGCATGTGCTGACAAAGAAATCAATACAAGCTCTCAAAACAGTGGTGTGCATTCTTCAAGTATTGGAAATTAAACTTGAAAAGAAATGTTTCTTAATTTTACTATTTATTATTTATTTATTTATTTTATTTGTTTCATTTTTAGACCGCCCATAGCTAGTAGCTCTCTGGGTGGTGTACAAAACAGATTAAAAATACAATTTTATAATAAAATCAATCACATATATCAACAACAATATTAAAATAAAACGTAGACATAAACATTAACATTAAAAACATTAAAAAGCCTGGGAGTACAGCCAGGTCTTAACCTGGCGCCTAAAAGAAAGCACCGTAGGTGCCAGGCGTATCTCTTCAGGTAAGCTGTTCCACAATTCGGGGGCCACTACAGAAAAGGCCCTAGATCTGGTAACAATCCTCCGGGCATCCTGGTGAGATGGTACCCGGAGGAGGGCCTTAGATACTGAACGAAGTGAACGGGTAGGTTCATAGTGGGAGAGGCGTTTCACAAGGTACTGTGGTCCCACACCATGTAAGGCTTTATAGGTCAAAACCAGCACCTTGAATCTGGCTCGGAAACAAATAGGTAGCCAGTGCAAACGGGCCAGGACAGGTGTTATATGCGCAGACTGATTGGTCCTCATCAATAGCCTGGCTGCCGCGTTTTGCACCAGCTGAAGTTTCCGAACTGTCTTCAAGGGCAGCCCTACGTAGAGTGCATTACAGTAATCCAATCTAGAAGTTACCAGGGCGTGAACAACTGAAGCGAGATCGTCGCTGTCCAGATAGGGGCGTAGTTGGGCTACTAAACGAAGATGGTAAAATGCATTCCGAGCCACCGAGGCCAGTTGAGCCTCAAGCGACAAGGAAGGGTCAAAAAGGACCCCCAAACTACGAACCTGTTCTTTCAAGGGGAGTGTAACCCCATCTAGAACAGGATGAACATCCACCATCTGGGCAGGGAAAGAGCTCACCAACAGTGTTTCAGTCTTGTCTGGATTGAGTCTCAGTTTGTTAGTTCTCATCCAGTCCATTATCGCGGTCAGGCAGCGGTTTAGCACATCAACAGCCTCACCTGAAGAAGGTGAAAAGGAGAAATAGAGCTGCGTGTCATCAGCGTACTGATGGCAACGCACTCCAAACCTCCTGATGACCGCACCCAGAGGCTGGATGTAGATGTTAAAAAACATGGGGGACAAAACCGACCCCTGAGGGACTCCACAATGGAGAGTCCAGGGTGTCGAGCAATGTTCCCCAAGCACTACCTTCTGGCGACGATCCGCTAAGTAGGAGCAGAACCACTGCCAAGCAGTGCCCCCAACTCCCAACTCCGCGAGTCTCCCCAGAAGGATACCATGGTCGATGGTATCAAACGCCGCTGAGAGATCAAGGAGAATCAACAGAGTCACACTCCCTCTGTCCCTCTCCCGACAAAGGTCATCATACAGGGCGACCAAGGCTGTTTCAGTGCCAAAACCGGACCTAAAACCGGATTGAAATGGATCCAGATAATTGGTTTCATCCAAGAGCGCCTGGAGCTGACCGGTGACCACCCGCTCCAAAACCTTGCCCAAGAAAGGGACATTCGCCACCGGTCTATAGTTGTTAAGAACATCTGGGTTTAAAATATAACCAGAGGGCTTAAAGAGGGAGCATCATTATTGTATATTAAGAGATATCTTGGAAATTTTTCAACACCTACTAGAGATTTCTCAAGATGTTCTAGAAGCTAGGACTTACTTTTAGAGGTGGTTCAGATATAGCTAGTTCTTCTTAAACCATGGTTATTGAGCTGAGAACAAATTGTGTGCTTCCTCTTCCCAACATTTTATGTGGTTAATAAGGCAAGTTTAAATCACATTTTTTCCTGATTCAGATGTAATGAGAAAGTATTGTTTATTTATTAATGATGGGAATCTTCAGTTTGGCCCCATAAATGAAGGGAAGAAGGGAGGGAAGAAAAAAGGAAGAAAGAAACATTTGTCATAGTTCTGAAATCTACTGTAGCAATTTCCAGCTAGTGTTCAATCTAGCCAAGTCTCTATCATCCTCATTAATATTATCTTATGGAAGTTTCATTTGTTTAGCCATATATATTAATTTTGTAATATAAATTTCTAAATTCACCCAGGTTCATAACACCTGAAAATTTAAGGGGGCGCATGCACGCGATTGAGGGAATAGCAGGGTAAACCGCTTGCTCTGCTAACCTTGTAATTTAATCACTGCACCTTTGCGTGAAAACGGACAGTGAAATTGACAAGAACACTCAAGAGGCACAGGAAAAGACTCTGCAGCGGCTGGGAAGCTGAAATTGACAAACAGAGGCTTCCTTTTAGGGTTTTTACACCCGCTGAAAACAACGCACCAGGGAAAAAAAACAAAAAAAGACCCGGGAAATCACAATTTCAAAATGGCGGTGAAAACATCTAAAACATCTAAAAGTGAGTTAATGCAAGACTTAACTCTTGAAACAGAGTCAGAAATATTAACATCACAATTAGCTTCACAATTTGCATCCCTTCAGAGCTCCTTGCTACAAAAATTGGATGATAGTTTTAAAATATTAGACAAAAAAATTTCATCTCTGACAAACAAAATAGAGGACACTACCAAAACAACAAATGAAGCATTAACATTAGGAATACAGCACGCAGAGGTAATTAAACATATTGTGCACAGTCATATAGACCTCCTAAATCGTGTGGATGACCAGGAGAATTGGGGCTGTTGCAAAAATTTGAGAGTGTGTGGGATCAAAGAATGGTCAGATAATAAAGATGTTACTCAAGTCTTAATAAATTGGTGGTCATCAATAATACCAACAGCAGGCATCACTGCATCTGACATAGAACGTGCACATAGAAGCCTGGGTCCACGGCCGAAAAATAACCCCCCTCCAAGAGACATTGTAGTTGCATTCTATAATTTTGCTAAAAAAGTTGCTCAAGATCATGCGTGAAAAAAATCAAATTGGATTTGAAGGCAGCCCGGTACTATTTCTACAAGGTTTGAGTGCTGAAACACTACGCAAACGTAAATCATTTTGCCCTGCTACTGAATTATTCAGAGCAACAGGCATCAAATATCGCTGGGACTTCCATTTGCACTGATAGTGGAAGCGGATGGTGTACAACACAGAGTATTGAGCAGAAGAGAATTGGTGAGCGTACTAGCAATATTCAGCCTGAAATCTCCTTGGGAAGAAGAAGAATTGGATTTTGATGACCTTCTCAGCATGGTTGTAGAGGGGTAGGATTGGAGATCCTTTCCTCAAGCTACAAAACGCAGAAGACGTCAACGAAATGAAATATCTATCCATACAACCAATTCTCAGAGATCAGTGAGATCAATGTCCACAAGAAGGAAGTAAAATTTAGATGATAGGTAACAAAACAAATCAACGTAAGCAAAGATTTCAAGGGACAATGATATAAACTCGCAAAAAGGTTATGACTGTGCCATATGCAACACATTGGGGTTAGCGGAAGCATATAGAAGGGTTTGGATAAAAGTTTTAATTGATATTGTTTAGGTTTACAATATACTCACAAGAGGCAATAAGCCTCAGAAATTCGACCAACTAACACAGGGCTGTCTCTGACAATACCTGTAAGCAGGGAAATCTTCTCTGTCTTTAGGTAGTTAGGTACGGGGGTTATATGTTGGGAGGGGAGTTAAATGTTACTCGGGGATTACAGAGCCACAGTTTAGTGTTTTATCAGCATATATGGTTTTGCACAGAAATAATCTGGAGGGGTTGGTGTAATGATAAAGAGCAATGGAACATACAGGTGATCATACTGAATCAGTGGAGTATTGCATATCTCTGAACATAAAGTATTGACACTAAATGTGAGAGGCATGGGAGATGCCATCAAAAGACAAAGGGTTTCAGATAATATTAGGAATCAGAAACCCTCAATTATATTTTTACTGGAAATATATAAGCCAAAACCCAACTGTCACCTACTTCCACATAAATATTTTGGTAAACAATGTTTGGCTTTAGGAGGTAATCACTCAAGAGGGGTGGGAATTATATTTGCTAAATCACTAGATTTCCAGGTTCAAAAACAACAAATTGATTCAGAGGGTAGATACATCTTCCTTTCAGGTTCACTACAAAAATCGCAACTTTACACTTGCATCAATTTATTCTCCTAATAATAATCAATTTAATTTTTTATCCACAATATTAAGAAATCTCCAGAAATTTGCATCAGGAGAAATCCTCATTGGTGGAGATTTGAACATGATTTGTGACCCCAAGTTAGACAGAAGCATAGGAACGCCAGCATCGGCTACAAGGAGTAAATCTCCCATGCACTGTCTATTATAGAAACACAGGTTAATAGATGCTTGGCGTCAAAGAAATGCTGGAATCAGAGATTACACATATCACTCACCCAGATTTAAACTTTCCCCAGATTAGATTACATCCTAGTATCTCTAAACTTAATAACAAACATTACTAGAGTGGATATATATCCTAGACTGGTATTGGATCATGCTGCAGTTGGAACATACATAAACATTCTTTCTGATACTCCATATACTCCAATATGGAGATTTGACTCATTCCTTCTTGCAGACTGATCAATTACCAAAACACTTCAGGAACAATTGAAAGAATATTTTGACATAAATAATACACCTGACATCAATTTTAACATTATATGGGATGCTATGAAAGCAACGAGAGGTCACTGTATAAATGAAATGGTTAAAAAGAAACGTAATACTGAACCTATTAAAACTCTACTATTACAAGAGGTGGAAAATTTAGAATCTCAGCATAAACAAAACATTTCTGAATACACACTAAGGAAATTACAAAAGAAAAAGAAAGAATTAGAGGCAATAAATTCTGCTAAAATAGCTAAATCCATTTGGTATATGAAGCAAAAATATTATGAATGGGAAAATAAAAACTCTAAACTATTAGCTCATGCCCTTAAGATGAGGCATACAGCCACAAAAATTATGGCACTATCACATCAAGAAAAAACAACATATGACACTAAAGAAATCAATGTTTTACGGAATTTTATAAGGAATTATATAGTAACATACCTACCAAAACAGAAAAGATCCAAGAGTATCTTACTGATTTTTCTCCTCCTACCCTCTCAAATGCTCAGAAAAACTCTTTAAACCAAGACATAACAACAGAGGAAGTATCTAATGCAATCACAAGACTCAAGCACAATACAGCTCCTGGGCCAGATGGATTTAATAGCACGTTCTGTAAATCCTTTAAAGAGACACTAATCCCACATTTAACCCAATTATTCAATTTCATTTGGGCAGGGGGAACTATCCCAGACACTTGGAAGACTTCCCGTATAATTGTTATTCCTAAACCAAATAAAGACAAATTGAAATTAGAATCCTATCGACCAATAAATCTTCTCAATCAGGACCAAAAATTATTCACAGCCATAATAGCAACTAGACTTAATTCAATGATTTCTGATTTGGTCCATACAGATCAAACAGGATTCATTACAAGTAGAATATCTCGGATCCCATCAGAAGACTACTCAATATAATATATCATGCCAAACACTATAAAAAATCACTAGGTGTTTTATCACTAAAGGTAAAGGTGTCCCCACACTTGTAGTGCGAGTCGTTTCCGACTCTTAGGGTGACGTCTTGCTACATTTACTAGGCAGACCATATATATGGGGTGGGGTTGCTAGTTCTGGCCCTGGCCTTTCTTTACCCCCCAGCTTATGCCGGGTACTTATTTTACCGACCTCAGATGGATGGAAGGCTAAGTGGACCTCGATCCCTTTTACCGGAGATTCGACTTCCTCCTTCCTTTGGAATCGAACTCCAGCTGTGAGCAGAGCTTCAGCTGCATTACCACCACTTACCACTCTGCACCACAGAGGATCACTAGACATCTATAAAGCCTCTGATTGTCTGAATTGGAATTATTTAAAAGAAGTACTAGATAAATATCATCTGGGAGAAAGAGCATTAAATATGATAGACCATCTATATGATACAACTGCTGCAATGATACGTACTAATAATTTGGACTCAGACCCTATACTGAAACAAGGATGTCCCTTATCCCCTTTACTATTTGCCCTTTCCTTAGAACCATTGGCCATGAAACTACGTTCACATGTCCAAATAAAGGGTTACCAAACTAAAATAAATGGAGAAGAACATCTACTAAATGTATATGCAGATGATATGACATTAATGCTAGGAAACCCATCACAATCAGCCCCGTTACTTAAATTGATGTTGAAAACATTTATAAAAATATCTGGACTCAAGGTTAATTTTAATAAATCGTCCATAATGTTTTTTCACATTGGTCCTCAGGATCAGTTAATGATTCGTAAAATGTTGGGAGTTAACATATGTAATTCTGCTTTTCGTTATTTAGGGATTTTAATTCCGAAAAATATCTCAAAAATATTTTGCATTAATTATCACCCTTTAATACATAAAATGAATATAGACTTAAACAAATGGAAAAAAATTAATTTACCCACATTAGGTCAGATAGCTGCCATACAGATGAAAATAATACCCAAATTCCTCTATTTGTTTCCGATGCTTCCTCTTCTTATCACTCATAATACAATTTGTAAATGGTAAAATATATTAAATAATTTCATATTTCAAAATAAAAGACCACGATTAGCATTGACCTCTTTTTACACGCAGACAAATGCTGGGGGCTGGGGACTTCCAAACTTGTATTTATATTATACAGCATTTCAATTACATCAGCTCAGTTTCATGATAATGAGATAAAAAAAGACTTGGATTAGATTGGAGGAATCAATGTTATCCACTGGTAAATTATGGAATTTACCTTTTTTACCAATTCGTAACACATGGCTTAAAAATATTAATAACCCGTTTACAAAAACTACATTCACTATTTGGAAACATTGGCAAATGAAATTATCCCCAATATATTCCCCTTTGACTCCCCTGCAAACTTATCTGAATGCAGGAGATAATTTTCTGAAAAAATACATGGAATCAGCGGAAAAGAAAGGATATTTTAGACTCAGAGATTTCTTTCCACAAGGAAGACCAATCACTATCCAACAACTGAAAATAGATATTCTGTCATGGAACTTAGATTGGCTATACACATTTCAACTAAATTCTGTAGTGAAAGACCCTCAGATTAAAACATATGGTACTAAAAATATTACACAATTTGAAAAGGTATTATTTGAAAATGGTCATAATGGAAAAGGATTGGTATCCAAAGTGTATGAATATTACTAGAAAATGACATGGGAAATCTAGCAGGATTAAAAAATCAATGGGAAAAAGATCTGGGATATGTCTTGGAGACATCAGATTGGACTTCAATATTTATATCTAAATATAATAAAACTGTTTCAGCCGTGCACAAAGAGACTTTTTTGAAAATGCTGCATAGATGGTACTTCACACCAGTTCAACTTTCACATATTTCTTCTTCAATATCCCCCCTATGTTGGAGGGGATGTAACCAAAAAGGAACCTATTTTCATGTTTGGTGGACTTGTACAAAGATCAATAGATTTTGGATTTCAATTCAAGATGAACTCAATAAAATTACGAAACAGTACACTTAAAACCGGAATTATTCTTATTATCTTTATTCAAAGGTGAAAACAATACGTTAAAATCAAAACATCTGATATCCAAATTGTTACTGGTAGCAAGAATAACGATATTACAACATTAGAAAAATTTAGTTGAGCTGAACATACAGATCTGGTATAACAAAATTTGGACATTAGCAATATTGGACAAAATAACACTGCATCTTTGATTTTTGAGAGGTACGGCAAAACCAGAAACATTCCAGTCAACATGGTGGAGATTTATAGATTATACTTCACAACAAGATCTACACAAATAACTTTCTTCATCAGCAAAAGCTATCTGGTTTTCATAAATAACTAATAGGGTCCATACAGTTTTATTTCTCCCAAATATTATTCAGCTATACTAGATATTCAGGTTTCAAAACACTCACCTGTATGTTATCACTTATCTATGTATTCTTACACTTCTGCATATTGGCTATATCAATATCATAAATATCGGCTCTGGGGAGGGGGAGGGGATTAGGGTTACACTTATGTTGCTGTATTGATTATGTTAAATTTTTGTATAACAACAAAATGTTAATAAAAATAAATTAAAAAAATAACACCTGAAAATTTGTATAAACCATGTTTTCTTCGGTTATTGTATCTTGATCTTGAATAAAAAGCAGAATCCTGGAAAAAATTGATGACCAACATTTCCTCCTAGTTTAAGTACATGCCATCATTGAATTCAGAATATGAATATGTCATTTATGTCCTTTGTAAAGAGATTTGTTCTTCATTATTTCCCTTAAATGTGTGTCAGGATTAAAATATATTTTATCGAGTAATTCTGGTGGGGGTGAAAATCCATGGTGGAGCTACCATGACTTCTTCAGCCCTGTACGCTCAATGGGGCCAGAGCAGGAGGTGGAAGATGGCTTTTTCTCTCAAATTCATGCCACCCATCCCATTGACACCAGTGGGAGAGAAATTAACTATGCCAACTTCAGGGCTTTGTTATTGACCCTTTTGGGGTGGGGCCTTGGGTAAATGAGCTGCTTCAGACACACACCTTTCCCACACCACTGGCAGAACTTTGCCAGGAGGCAACTTGCATGTATGTGTTGGATCATAGTCATGCTGTTCAAGAAGAGAAAGTACACCAGTGTTTTTGCTATGGGCATTGATAGGCTTTTATGGAATGTTACAAAATGTGCATAGGAAAGGAATGGTAAAAACTGAATCCTATACTTGGTCTCTTGTAAGTACAGTAGGGCCCTGCTTTACAGCGATTCGCTTTATAGCAATTTGCTAATACAGCGGTCTCAATTAGATGCAATTAGACTAAAGCCCCACTCATATGGTGCTTGTTCTGCTTTTACGGTGGTTTTTGGGCATCGCGTGCCATTCTATTAAATGGGTTCCGCTTTACAGTGGTTTTCGCTTTACAGCGGGGGTCCGGAACGTAACCCGCCGTATGAGTGGGGCCCTACTGTAGTGGTATATTCATGCCAAGACACACTGGGTCAAAGTGCCATTACTTTTTTGGCAGCAAGAGCCCAGCCAGAGCTCTATATTTCCTACGAGCCAATCAGTATGAAAGAGGAGCATATTAGCCAATAGCCACTAAGAACAGTCTTCTCACTTGGCTTGCTAACAACATGCTTCTTTGTCCTTTCATGCTGATTGGCTCCTAGGGATGTCTGTTGAGGGAGAAACCAAGCACGGAAAGGACACCAAAGACAACAGAGAGCAAGCAAGGAATTCTTCTCTTGCCCCATGTTATCTTAGCAATAGCCCTAAGAGGTAGGGGTGGGTGTGGGTGTGGGGGAGGAGATGGCAGTGGAAAGCTAACCTTTCTTTGTTGTTTGTTAACAAGGATCTCAGTTTGCAACCCAGGAGCAAAAACAAAAAAAGGGGGGGATATGTGCTTTTGTTCCAGTCCAAAGCCAGAAGGAAACATCTCAGAAACAAAACAAAAGAAAAAGCACTTAGTGAGTGTTCCTTATCAACTCTCTGATGGGGGTGGGGTGGGGAGTGGTTGCCTTCCTTCCTCTTGCTTTCTCTGGTGGGAAAACTATGGAAGGAGATTGTGAGGGGATTTATTTTAAGAAATTATGTATGGATTGTTTGCATTTGTTCTGTGAACATGTGGTAAAAAGGGCTTGTGTGATTAGTTGCCAGATGTAGTGTCCCCCTTCTTTCTCTCAGCATTGTAAGTGTGAGGAGGTGGACTAGTGTTTTTTCCATGGATGTTTTTTCCATGCTGAAGAGCAGTTAGGCACTCTTGTGATTTTTACAAAGGGGATAACTTGAGTTGCTTTAGAGGGGGGAATCCCTCAGCTAGAGTTCACATTGTTTCCTTGTCTTCCCAGTTCCCTCCCCCTGTCTAGATCTGTTGTTATGCCAGGAGGGCCTAGCCAGATGAACTAAATTACAGAAGAGAGTTCAGGTGTCTGTATTTAAAATACATGCTGAAAAATAGGAATGTAGGAAGATCAAATAATATAGTGTTGTTCCTAGTATCGGCTACTGTTACTTCCATATCTTCCTAGTAGATAGATTCTCCATTGCTGCAATTCCCAGTTTTAACAGTTAATCTTTATCCCAAGGGAACTCTGGCAACTGCAGGTTTGTGAGGGGAATAGGTGTCTCCTAGCAACTTTCAGTACCCTTAACAAAGGATAGTTCCCATGATTCTTTGAGGAAAGTCACGACTGCTTAAAGTGTAATAATAGTGCTATAAATCTGTGGTGTAAATGTAGCCCTAGTCCCACACTTGGCTGTCATTTCAGAATTCTGAAAATCAAAACATTTCTGACAATATAGCTCCCAAAGAGAGAGAGAGAGATGGGGGGCAGTCTATGCATACAGCAGTTTTATTCTGGTTCTATTACACTTTAACTGTGATAGCTTTCCAGAAAGAATTCTGGGGACTAGTTTGGTGAAGGCGCTGAGAAATCTCCTTTAGAGATCACAGAACTACACTTCCGAGGAAGATTTGAGGAAAGCTCTGGCAGTTAAAGTGGAATAGAATCAGAATAACAATGCTGTATGGATAGGTCGTATAATTTAGAAGTGGCATGACTTTGAGGGGGCGTGGTGTGACAATCATGAAGGGACTCTGCACTTCTGAATTTGTCACTACACTGCTGCTTGTAAATAAGACAGAGTTCAATGCCCTGTTAATATAATAGAACGCAGTTTGTTCAACATGCAGGAATCCATGTGTCTGAGTTTCCCTCCCACACCTTTTTTGTGCTAAATGCAAGGTTTTTAATGTAATGTTATCCAGAGCTCTAAGAAAAATGCAGGTGTAAATAAATCAGTACTGATGTTTTCAGGTGGATGCAGTGTATACGTAACGACATATTAGCCACCATCCAATATCTTTGATAAATACTCATAATTCTATGTACAAAAGAGCTTTCCTGTTAGTTCTCTAGGTACAACGATGTATTCTATAAGTTCTTGCTCCCCTTTATTAAACAGACCCGAAGTCCCAGTTCATGCTGAGCATAGGATTGTGCCATAGAAGGTCAGTCCAAAGAAAGTTACGTTTAGTTAAGTCCAATTAAAGTAAGCAGAAGTAAATTGTTGAAATGTGCTTGAAACAAATAGGAGTCACAGAGTAATAATAATTTTTTTTTAATTTAAATTACATTTCTAGACCGCCCTATAGCAGAAAGCTCTCAGGGCGGTGTACAACAAAATTAGCAGATAACAGATTGCAGATAGGGGACGAGTAAAGCTATAAAGTATGACATATTTAGCCTTTACACCCTATTTTCAAAGTATCCAATATTAAATGTTTTAGTGCCTCTACATAGATATTTCATCCAATTTTGTGAGGTAAAAACCTATCCCTGAAGCAGTTTTTATTGTGAAATTTACATATAAGTAGATCTACAGGCTAGTCTTTCTATGGCATTGTCACACATTGTCACCTGTACAATGTCCCCAAGTTTCAGACAGTTACCACTTACCATTTTCCTTCTGGAAACAAACAAAAAAACAGAGTATAAAATGTCCCAGAAGTACATTAAATTTTACAGTTGGGGTGTATTTATACCCCAGCCAATGTTAGTGAATTGGGATAGTAAAACAACCAATTTTTTTGTCATAGAGAAATGGTCAGGGACAGGTCAACAGATAGCATTGGAGTCAAATTCCCCTTTCCAAGCAAACAGGCTTGCAGTCACGTGACAAACCAGTAAACAAACTTGCAAACACATCTCCAGTGTCCCATTGTTGCAGGAGGAGAAGAACCTGTGGCTCTTGGAAGAAAAAGTATGATGTCATGAGTCCCGCAGAAGGGAGGCGGCTAGTCAAAGGCAATTCAGATGATGAGGACTTGGAACTAGGGGTGGGGGATGGCAGCGGGGTGGAATCAAAGGGTGCCCCAACCCCGTCTCTGATGGCTCAGCTCCCCCCGCTTCCGACCTCCCTGCAGAATTACCACCACCATTGGACACTCTCCAACTGGACACGCTTCCGCTGCCTGCTTCTGAGACACAGCCGGGCACATCACATGTTTCCCAGTCTAGCACTGCCCAGTTTTCCCATGCCCGAACTGGCTGTTAGGAGCCCCCCTCCATTGGAGGGGGAGTTGGAGATCAAACCACCTTTGCCCCGTGCTAGGAGGCATTTGAGGCAGGAAGTTCAACAGTCAGAGTTGAGGCGGAGCCTGAGTGTGCACGCGCAATCCAAACCTACTTAAGCTGACTCAGGAGGGGGACCCCGTTACTGAGTGCCATGTTAACATGCTTAGTCAGTGTTTGTTAGGGGCCAAGGTTCCTAGCAAGCTTAGTTAGGTTAATGAGGCACACTGCTTTTGATATATCTATAGCTTTAATAAAAATAGAAAAAAACACAGACGTGTCTGTGACTGAGTCCTTTGACGATGGGCAGGACATATGGCTTCTACAAGCAAAGCAAGTTTTATTTTACAAATGGTGGGAATTATAAATGACAGGGTGTAGTGTTATGAACACTCTCTCCCATCCTTTTAATGGTATTTAAAGAAAAAAACCACTTTCTTTGCCAACGCTATCCCCACCCACCTCATTTTCTGGGAGAAGCTGGGAAGGGAAGGGAAGTAATAAATCTGCATCCATCCAAAGCTGGTTCCAAGCATCCCTCATGGGCTGAGTGGGTGTACTTGGAAATGTCAAGGGCATTCTATTTAAGGGCAACATCTACCTTGGCAAGCAGCCTGGAGGGACACAAGAAACCCACCTTGCTTACAGTGTTGTTTCCAAGTTGGTAGAACCATGGTACAACAGTGGTAGGAATGTAGTTGAGTACAACTTGTTCACCAGCATTGAGTTGACTGAATATTTGCTTCAGAAAGATCTTACTCTTCTGGAACAAATGTATGCTGCCACCTTTGCAGTAGGGTACAGGATAAGAAAACCTGCAGACAGTGCAACAGCTGTGGGATGTTCTGCTGTAGGGTCTTCAGCACAGTGAAAATTAAGTGTATGGGGGTGTCAATAGGTTGGCACAAACCATATAATGTTGTTTAGGGACATTTCTCTAAGGACAGTTTTCTTGCAGGTTTCTTAATGGTGCTAAGAAACCTCATAAAACTGTTAATGTTTGTTCCCAGTTGTAATAATCTTTTTCTAGATCGTTTGTAATATTTTTAATTACATTTTTACTTTAAAAGATAGTTTTTGTTGTTTGTAACTGGAAATAAAAATGATAGCTTATTAAAGGAACAGTAATTGTGATGGGGGTGCCACAGCATCTGATTGTCCTGATGCACAACCTATACTCTGGACAAGAGGCTACTGTAAGGACAGAATATGGAGAAACCAATTGGTTCCCAATAGAAAAGGGTGTGAGACGGGTGTATTTTATCATCCTATCTGTTTAATCTGTACACAGAACATATCATACGGAAAGCGGGATTGGACCAAAATGAAGGAGGTGTGAAAATTGGAGGGAGAAACATCAATAATTTAAGATATGCAGACGATACCATACTCTTAGCAGAAATCAGTAATGATTAGAAACAAATGCTGATGAAAGTTAAAGAGGAAAGCAAAAGAGCAGGACTATAGCTGAAAGTCAAAAAGACTAAAGTAATGACAACAGAAGATTTATGTAACTTTAAAGTTGACAATGAGGACATTGAACTTGCCAAGGATGATCAATACCTTGGCACAGTCATTAACCCAATGGAGACAATAGTCAAGAAATCAGAAGAAGGCTAGGACGGGAGGGCAGCTGTGAGAGAACTAGAAAAGGTCCTCAAATGCAAAGATGTATCACTGAACACCAAAGTCAGGATCATTCAGACCATGGTATTCCCGATCTCTATGTATGGATATGAAAGTTGGACAGTGAAAAAGGCGGATAAGAGAAAAATCAACTTATTTGAAATGTGGTGGTGGAGGAGAGCTTTGCGCATACCATGGACTGTGAAAAAGACAAATAATTGGATGTTAGAACAAATTAAACCAGAACTGTCACTAGAAGCTAAAATGATGAAATGAAGGTTATCATACTTTGGACACATAATGAGAAGACCTGATTCACTAGAAAAGACAATAATGCTTGGAAAAACAGGAGTAGAAAAAGAGGAAGGCCAAACAAGAGATGGATTGATTCCATAAAGGAAGCCACAGACCTGAACGTACAAGATCTGAACAGGGTGGTTCATGACAGATGCTCTTGGAGGTCGCTGATTCATAGGGTCACCATAAGTCGTAATCGACTTGAAGGCACATAACAACAACAAAATTGTGTGGTATACTCAGTAAGCGGGGGAGGCAGAAACTTTTACTGCCCAGAAAAATTCTGTTTCCTCTGAATAAGTGTTTTCTGGCTCTGGGTGTTTGGGTATTGTCAAGCATGCTTAATCTGACACCACAGATATAAATCTTATCTGGGGTCAAGTTATCAACCGATCGTACATTGAAAATTCCATTGGGGTTGAAAAACACCCCCAAAAACAGTTGGTATGATTCCCCCCCCCAGTCATTGGATAAGGGCTATAATTATGAAAATTCACCTGTGAGTGCAATTATACCTGCTTTTTCTTTCTTTTCCTTCTGCAGTTTTGAATGCTGTGAACTAATTTCTGAATATTTTCAAATATAATATAAAAATTATACGTCACTTAAATTTTGAACTGATAAAACCAAGGTTTAGTATGTGTTTCACTGAACAGCATTTACATGTGTATTTAATTGGAATGTATATATTTATCAGTTATATTTCCATTAAGGGCTGTGATATCGCTGTGCAAGGTTAATAATCAATATCCCACTGAACAATAGATAATATGTTTGCAGTCACACTATTCATTTTGTTGTTTCTGTTATTACCACAGGCTTGAGGAAGAACACAATCTTCTGACAGAATTGCAATACAACTTAAACAAGTTTATTTTATGGCTAGATGAAGCAAATAGCGTTGCTGGCATTCCTGTTGAACCAGGAAATGAAAACCAGTTAAAAGACACTCTTCAAAAAGTGAAGGTATGAGGCTTTTGAAGAACAGCTTATTCATTTCTTATGTCACTTAGGGCACAAGTCACCTGGTAGACAAGCTGGGCTGAGGGGCTTCAGGATGTGGTAGAGCTGCAGAGGAAGAGGAAGGATGTCAGTGCTGCCAGGCTCTGCTGTCCAAAGTCCCTCCACCCACCCCCAGACAAAGCTGGGGAACTTGCTACCTTGGGCTCCTACTGGGAGGAAGGGCTGGATATAAATCTAATAAACTAACAAACTCCACTGGCTCAGCTGAGACCAGCACAAGTGGAGCTGGCAGAAGGCCCGAAACAGGAGTGTCCTTGGGGTGTGCTGTGGGCAGAACCAAAGGGAGGTGGACTTCCGCTGCATCCTGAGCCCCTTCAGCTTGATCCTTTGGCCCTCCATCCTGGCAGCCGCTATGCCAGGAAAAACGGTGGCAGTAGGAAACATACATTTTGTTTCCTTCTGCAATGCTATGCCAGTGCAGCCAGTATCCTCCTAGCAGCACCTGAACGGAGATTTGATGTGGTGGCCTCTTCTACTGGTTCTGTTGCCGCTAGCCTCCTACAATTTGGATTGCACCCTTACTGCCTTTGTGTCTCTTTATTTTCCCACCATCCCAAGCTTAAATGAGTCAATATCTTGATTTTTCCAGTGCCTGAAAAACGTTTGCTGTGCAAACTGTAGTAACAGATCGGGTGGGAATATACAGTTGATATTTGAGGTCTGAACATTTGTGGCAGGAAAGGGATGTCCAAAAAAAGAACTAGGTACATTTTGCTATTAGTGGCAAACTTAAAAAAAAAATCATGTTGAATGTGTTCAGAAAGTTTCAGGTGAACTACCGACAATTTTTTGAAGAAGCTGGTGTTCACTGACAGCTTTCCTAAAAATAAATAGGAAATAATGAATTGACAAAAAGACTGTACACATGGACATCACCAAATGGTCAATATAGAAATCAAATTGATTATATAATCACTTTTCTGGTAGCAGAAGATGGAGAAGTTCCATACTTTCTGCGAAAACAAGACCAAGAGCAGACTGCGGTACAGATCATGAACTGCTGGTACTGTATCAAACTGGTCGTATTGAAAATCAGAGTAGAATCGTAGAATAGTAGAGTTGGAAAGGGCCTATAAGGCCATCAAGTCCAACCCCCTGCTCAGTGCAAGAATCCAAATCAAAACATTCCTGACAGATGGCTGTCCATCTGCCTCTTGAATGCCTCCAGTGTTGGAGAGTAGTAAATCTAAAAAAGAACAACAAAGCAATCATAATGCCAAAATACAATTTAAATAACATCCCAGAAGAATATAAAGATGCTGTATTGTTGCATTTAGGTTTCTGACCATGTTTATATCTCCTTTGGTTTTGATTTCCTTCTCTCTTTAACCATTTTAAGAGCTTCTTCAGTCATCCATTGAAGTCTTTTAAAGATATTGTCTTTTTGCATTCTTCCCTGATAATGTCTCTGACTTCACTCCATAGTTCTTCTGGTTCTCTGTCAACTAAGTTTAAAGCCTCAAATCTGTTCCTTATTTGATCTTTATATTCTGAGTTCAGTTGGTCTTCCTCCCAGGTAAATGATTATAGTGCTGTAGCCGCAGTATATAATCCTGTGCCCACTTGCCTGGGAGTAAGTATCATTACACACAGTTGGATTTAACCTCTGATTAAACAGGAGTGTTATCCAAGTTGTTCTAGAAGCAAATTTTCATTGGAAAACAAAATCATCTGTTTGATCATAGCTGTAAAACAGCTTATTATTATTATTATTATTATTATTATTATTATTATTACTCTTTATTTTTACCCTGCCCTTTTTCCAAAACTGGAACTCGGGGTGCCTTACAAATAAAAACTACACATAGGTAAAAAAACATACAAAAATATACAATTAAAATAGAATTAAACTATTCGTAACATTAAAACCATGAAACATACACTTAAAATACTAAGACAGTTTAAAACATTAAGAATAGGACCATAGAACAATACAACAGACCTTATTCCTTGCCAATCCTTAACGCTGCAAAACCAGAAATTCTTGAGCACTGATTAAAGTGGCTTGAAGATGAGCTAAAAACACTTGCCTGTATGATGGAACTATTTTTTTTTTTTAAAAAGCCTTTCTCTGCTGTTCATGATCTGTGTTTTGGACCCATCACAGCATAATCAAGGAAGTGAGTCAAAAAAGATCTGCATGAAATGTCTTTGTTCTGACACCTTCCTAAACCGAGGATTTAAAAAATGTACTGAGATGATGGAGCACAGAGTAAATTGAGAATGGTAGAACTGTGCTATGCTTACTGTCCTCTGTTTCATCTTAGGAAAAATTTGGTAAAGTGTTCTGAACATCAAAATTGTCAATTAAATATGTCACAGCCAGTGTCAGTGCCCATAAAACTGCAGTGGTCTTGCTGAAACTTGATGGTTTCTTTTTTTCCACTTTCTTAAGGTGTCACTCCTCAGTATAGCTCTGTCCATCCATCCATCTGGAGCCTAGGGTGGCAAGTTATGTCACGTCTGAATGCATATCCCAATGAAAGTAATACAGTGTGGATATGTAACATGCACATTCATGCACATCAGATTTATCCCAAATGTTTTTGATTCAGTAAGTGATGCATATGCTAAAGGCTTCTTCACACACACTTCTTCCTTTTGGGGTTTTCTCTATAGATGGACCAAGAGATATATGTATATATTCTATCCCTTAAAAACAAAATATTTCCCCTGGGCATCGGGTTAAAAAAAGAAAGGATCACTATGGGGGCTTCTCACAGGTGAAATTTACTCCAGGGGCTTCCTGGCTGACTTCTTGCGTTGTTAGCCAATGCTGTGCATCAGTGGAAGCCTATTGAAATTCCAATAACATTAATTTGTGATTTCCTCAAAATCTTTAGAAGCCATAGCTTCTGATGTGTGCCCAAAAGAAAAACTGACATGGAGAAAATAAATGCATACATAGTTACACAAGAAGAAATGAAGAAGACACTTAATGCATATCACTTGGGAGGGTATTGCTTTTTCTATGGTGGAGCTATATAATGAAAGTGCAGTGGATCTTTTTGGATGTTTAACAAGTGCATAAGGCAGGTTGAGCTGTGAGCTTATGCTGCTTCCTAGTGTAGTTGCAAGGTTAAGGGATTGGAAGCTTTTGCGGCCGAGGGCTGAAATAAGACATAGACAACAATAGCTGAGTTGAATGAAGGGGCACTTTATTAAACTCAAATTAAGCTTTAACTAATTAAAGCTTAAAGTAATTAAACCTGCAGAGGGCAACAATAAGTGTGAGAGTTGTATACTATATTAGCAAAGCCTCTTTTAGATATTTGGGCAACCAAAGTGGGGGGGGTGGCAGGGGCAAGCCATCCTGCCTACCCCATCCTGGCCACACCCTGAAGGTGCATAGGGAAACTTTCCTACATTACCACCCCTGGGGCCCTAAAACTGGGTGGATGAGGCATGTTGGCCCCAAAGGCAATCTGTATCCTGTCCCTGGGTTCTGTAGCTGAGCTGCAGGACTCCAGAGCCACTGATCAACCCCAAAGGTGCCTAAAAGGTGCCACCTAGCTGCCCTTTCCATTTTTGCTTCTCACACTTCCCTGGCCCAAAAGGGAGGCAAATCTCAGTTTAGTTGCCCTTCACCCGCTACCAAGGATCTTGTGCAGGCACCTCTGCAGGACAGCAAGAATGATGTCATTACCCATGTCCATCAGGTGAATGCCATCTGGCTGATAGAGTTTAACCCTAGTATGTCTTATCTCAGGATGTCGAACCACCACCCATAAGCCTACAATGGCCAACCTAACCTGTTGGATAACTTTTTTACATGCCCTATTTTACATGCCCTATTTTACATGCCCTATTTATGCCCATGGGGTCCCCACTACAATTCCATACTCTACTTGATAAGAGATCTGACCATACTAGCTGCACCCTGGGCCATCATTGCTGGATGACAGACAGGTCCTGACATGCTTGTAAACTTAGGGCCTTACCCTTCAACATTGAGGTGGATAACCAACACTTGTGGGACAGTCCATGCTAAACCCCTCTGAAATAACATGGGTAACATCCCACTAGCTGAGCCCCACCCCTTCGTGCCAAAATGCAACTACACTGCCCTGCAGCCAGCCCAGAACACCATACTACGGCCACAGAGGAGGATGTGTGCCCGCTCTGTCCTCATCCAGCAACCTGTCAAGAAACTGAACAAATTAAAACCATACAACTACAACAGTTCAACAATCGGCATTCCAAGCCCCAGGAAACGGTTGCACATAGAATTTGTAGGTGTCGGAGCACCACATGCCCACACATGTAGCCTCTCTTGGGTAAAGCCCAGGGTCAGTGGAGGTAGCACCTATCCTGAAAGAGTGGGTCCCAAAGTCATAGGAATCCAAACCCAAGTTGCCAAGAACCACCTTGACTACGGCCCAAAATTGATACTTTGTAAGGGGAAGACCATTCTTGCAGGTAAACAAATAGCCAGGATCCAGATTCCGGGTAGCCAAGAAGTGCTGCAAGGCAGAGACTGAGCATATGGCACCCTCCTGGGAAGAAGCTAAATTCACTGTGTGGTCCCTGTGCTACTGGTGAGTCTTAAGAGCAACACCACTGAAGGTGGGCATGCTCCTCAATCCAACTAAGGTTGGTAACCAACAGAGCCTGCAGTGAAACATCTCTCTTGGAATCCACAGTCATCTCCCTGATCCTAAATGCCCCCCAAAACAAAGTTAAGAGGGGCAATGTGATACATGAGGACCTCAAAAGGGGACAAACATAAAACCTTCCACTGAACAAGCAGACCAAGCAAGAGGTCAGGGGAGATGGGGTGGCGGGCATCAGGATCCCAAGGATGTTCTCAGTCCAGCCCTCCAACATACACTGTACCCTAAAGTCCTTAGAAGAGTCCTGAAAACCTGTAGGACTTAGCCGAAAAGGGAAAACCAGGGACTTTTCCTCTTATGGTCCGAACAGAAAGACTTCTGCCAGCCCTCCACACAAAACTCAAACAGGTGGTCAATCAGGATAGGCCAGGACTGAGCATAGCCCCTGAACTCCCAAAATTCCTGAAGTTCCCTACCTGCTCTCTGGTAACTAGATATAATGCTGTGGGCAACAGACATGCCTATGGCCCTCTGTGACTCAAGTCTCCAATCTCCTACAGCTCAGATAGCACATCTTCCAGCTGAGCCCAGAAGTTAATATTATAATGAAGACATTGCAGGATAAAGATGTGCACTGCATGACACTGGGATTCCTGGATGATAAGGAATTAATAACATGGATGGTGACAGGTTATCACAACAGCAGTGGACAGTGGAATTATACAACCTGTCCATCCATAGATGAACCACTACCATAGTAGGAAAAACGTCAAGAAAGGTTAAGACCCTGGTTAACCCTTCCTGAATCCATGCCTGCAGCCAATTCCCATTGTACCAGGAGTCGTTAAAAATAACCCCAAACCCAAATATCTAGAGGCATTGGGAATGAAGGCCATATAGGTCCACTGTAAGGGAAGCAGAAACCATCACCCAATGACAAGGCCAGGAAAGCTCAGACATGGCATCATACATTTGTCTCAGAAAGGCATACCTGGGTTCAATGATCCTGCATGCAAAATTCAGATGGCTGTCTAATTCCTGCAGTGTGGATAGGGTTACCGTCTTAGATTCCACTACCTCCTGAATCTTTGTCTGGAGCAGCACTAGCTTGTCCAGGGGAAGGCTACAGGTCTGGGACACAAGGAAGGTGAGGACGGTGGAAGGGCCCTCTGTTTTCTCAGCAGCGTGCCCAGGTCGTCAGATAGGCTAGTGAACTACTCCATAAAGAACTGACATTCACCAGCATCAGTGTGGCCAGAAAGCAAGAAATCATCTAAATAATGCACCACTGATTGCAAACCAGCCCGACTTCTGACTGCCCACTTGAGCAAAGAGCTAAAACACTCAAAGACTGAGCAGGAAATTGAGCAGCCCATTGGTAGGGCTCAATCAACTTAAAATTGACATTGATTGAAGCCTAAAAATTGAAGCCCAAAAGTTCAAGTCAAATGGGTGGACAGGAAAGAGGGCGCAAACAGATTTGAGATCACATTTCTCCATAATAGTATCCTGACCACAACTGCGCACCATGTGTAGTGCACAGTCAAAAGAAGTGTAGTGTACAGTGCACAGGCCCTTGGGTATAAAATCATTAACTAACTTGCCCTGTGGGTAAGAAAGGGGGTATATATGATGGAATTCGCATGGCACCTTATTGGGCATTATACCCAATGGAGAAATTCTAAGGGAATGGGTGAGAGGGGAAGGGAAGGGATGGGAAAGGGCATAGGATCCTACCTGCCTGTAGCTTCTTATGAATCTTCTCTGCCACCAAACCCAGAATGAATTTCAAGTTGTAGGACATAAAGACCTGCATGGGATTCAAAAATCAAAAGAAAAGCTTTCCAACAAAAACTGATCGTCCTCAACTAATGGGTAATCCCCAAGCAAATTGTGAAGCTCACAAATTTAACTGGGCTGGGGAGGCTGTTGTCTACCTCCTGAGGTGTCCCTGGTCCCACCCTTGAAGGGCCTGCATCTCAGGCAGCTAGTACAGGAATGAGTGCCACCACATACGGAACATTCATGTGTGAAGTGGCATGGGTTCTGTGCACAGAAACCATGGAAGCTAAACTCCCAGCAAAGCAGATGGTGTTAAACCCCCTGCCACACAGGGAGGAGCCACTGCAGACTGCCTAGCTAGGAGATGACTGCTGTCTGACCTACCCCTGCTATTGGCCAGGAGTGAGATATCAACTGCAACCACAGGTTGGAGTCCTTCTTGTCCTAGGGCAAGGCAGTATCAAAGGCTGCCCTCATAAGAAAGACCTCATTGTCTGAAAGCCATGCTGGACCTGTGAACTCAAAATAGGTGAGATAAATAAGATCCAAATATTTAAGGACAGGCCCTCGCTGAGGCTGCTTCTGCAAAACCACCCAAACATACTTCAGATAAGTGGGATACCACTTTGCCCAAGTCCTGTCCACCTTTCTCCATTTAAGCTTATATTGGCCCTTGTCCTCACCCTTGTCCTTATCCTTCTTAACCAGCTCTCGATAAAAGAGGGAGAACAAATCAACGTATTCCCATCACTAAATCTACTTGGTGAAAGGGAGCAAGTCAAAGCCCAATGGGGCTGAAGTCTCACCAGATGGAATAGCATCATCCTTCACCATGCTTAGGAGGTCTGCAACCACAATGAGTGTTTGTTTGAGCTGTGGGAAGTGGCACATCTTCCTTACCTGGGGGGGTCAGTAGTGGAGGGTTGTCACACCTAGTTGCAGGCTGCAAGCAGGAATGGCCATAGAGGCAGCCTAGCAGCCAGAGCAGGAAGGCCAGAGTGATGACCCAGGCCCAGAGAGGGAGGGCTGTAGGTGCCATGGGTTTATATCAGCTTAGCTGCCCCACCCATGAAACAGCACTGCATGCGCCCTCACTCACGCCCACAGAGAAGATGGTGGCGGAGACTTTAGCCCTGTGCCACAAAACTTGCCTGGCAACCTGATGCCGGTACAGGGCGCAGAGCTGGAATTGCTTTTGCTTTTAAACAATTCCACAGTTCCTTCTGATGTCCAAAATTGGAGAACTCTGGTCAGTCTAAACTATGATTGTTCAAACAAACCAGAATCAAATAATAGTTTATGACAGAGTTCCCTGAGTTTGGTAGTTACAGGGAACTCTGGTTGGTTGAAAAGTGGAAGCTTCTGAACTGTTCCTTGGAACCACAGTAAAAAAAAAAAAAAAAGGACAGAAAGCATGCAAGCCTGAGGCTTTTGTGTATATCACTAAACCATAGATTATTGTTACATACATACAAGGCAAATATATATACCCTCATGTATGGAAATCATAACAGTTAACCATATTTTGATTTTGTGTCTGTGAAACACCAAGTGGCTAATTATCATTATGCATTGGTACTTAACTTGTTTATTCTGCTGAGTTTTTAATCATTTAGTTTCATCCCACTATAGCTCTGTCATTCTAGTGAGCATCTGTGTCTGCGCAATTTCATTTTCCTAATGCAATGGAAGATTGTTGTTGTTGTTTTCCTCCTTTTCCTGAGGCATTGTAAGCTAGAACAAAAGCTGTGGATATATTGTTCTGAACTGAGCTCTTGAGTCTAGTTACTTCACCTGATAAACTAATCAATAGAGGTGAAGATAAGGAAGTTGGAAATTCTACTACAGTTCATTTTAAATGTTGCATTTATCTGTTCTAGTTAAGAGTGGAAGAACTGCCTCCACACAAGGGAATACTGAAACGATTAAATGAAGCTGGAGGAAAAGCACTTGGTAGTGCATCACTGAGCCCTGAAGAAAAACATAAGCTTGACACTAAACTCAAGGAGGCTAACCACCAATGGATAAAGGTGAGGCATATTAACAACTGTGTTCTTGCCTGTATCTGCAATGTGTAACAGGTGTTTCTAGTATTTTTCAGCAGTTATTTTTCTCCTTTCCTCAGCATGCAAGCTCTGTAATTTTTAATATGCTAAAAAAATAAGCAGACCTGTAATGACCTATGAGTCATTACCTATTACACTACGAGTAATGACCTATTGAAGAGACCCAAACCTTCTTACTTACCTCTGCCATTACAACTGTCCAAACACATTCTTCTCTGTCTCTTCTCTCTCCTCCACCCCTTTTTATGATGTCCATCTTTGTAAATCTGGTGGACCAGAAGAGCCATGTGTTGCGGAGCCTTATTGTGTGAGGAAGTAAGCTTGATAAAATTTGTGCCCTACCATCAAAGTCCTCCCCTAGCTAGATATCTGTTGGACTTAATATACCCAGCACAGATGGCTAGCTGGTTCTGCTTCACAATTCTACAGTAGTATCTCCTCCTTACTGTTTCAGAGTTACTTGAAATGGAATGTGGTTACAATCAATAGTTCTCCTGATATCTTTTCTCAAATTATTATACTGATAGTATGACATCTATACGAAATAGGCCACATCCTTAGCAGCTATAAATATTTCTGATTTTAGTGGCACTGTACCTAGTAGACAACACCACCCCCTCTTTCTACATATATATAATGTTTTATTGATTTTCCAAATAGAATTTACAATATGATGTAACAGACGTTTTTGTTGTTTCTTCTAAGAAAGTAATACACACATTGTAGTTAATTGAGAACATACATCTTTTACACAAGCCCCTCAAACAACCCCCTTTCCCCCAACCAGGTGGCATTATTTAAGGAATAAGGGGATGTGGATGAAACAATGGTGGATGAAGCAGGTAAGGGGAGAAAACATTTCTATTTTTTTTTAACGTTAGTCGCTCCAAATTTTAGCATAATAAGATGGTAGATTTTGATTGTGCTCTTCATTGTTAACATATTGGATAAAAGAAAACCATATTGAGGTAAATTTGTCAGTTTTAGAAATACCACGGGCAGCCCTTAGTTTGTATGTTAGTTTTTCCATAAAGGCAATGAACCAGATCTTGTGATACCAATATTTTACCGCTGCACCTTTTAGGTCTTTCCTTTTTTTTTATCATTAATTTTTATTCAAATTTTCAGACAAAAAACAAAACAAAACAAAAATAATTAAACAATAAAATAAAATGTTGACTTCCGATTTGTCGCAGATCAGTTATAGGTCTACAATATATAACAATCCTGTCTCTTAAATTATATTATAAAATCACTTTCCTCCAGTAGTTATCTTAATTAATCATCAAATCTCATAAACATTACTTTATTCTTTCCACAAAAAGTCAAAGAGAGGTTTCAATTCCTTGAGAGATATATCTTTCAATTTTTCTCCAAATAAACATGTCGATTAATCCATCTCGTTCAAATCTGTTAGGTCCAATAATTTCAATAGCCATTCTTCCATTATCAATGTTAATTCCATCTTCCATCTTCAATAATCCTGTTAAGTCCAGTAATTTCAGTAGCCATTCTTCCATTATCAATAATCCTGTTAAGTCCAGTAATTTCAGTAGCCATTCTTCCATTATCAGTATCCCATAATAATCTTGTTGTCATAGCCATAGTCCAAATAAACATATAGATTAATCCATCTCATCAAACCTGTTAGATCCAATAATTTCAATAGCCATTCTTCCATTATCAATATTAGTTCCATCTTCCATCTTCAATAGTCCTGTTCAGTCCAGTAATTTCAGTATCCATTCTTCCATTATCAGTATCCCATATTAATCTTGCTGTCATAGCCATAGTCATATAATAAGAGTCTGATGGGAATTTCCTTTATCACAAATATTTCCTTGCCATCAATTCTGAATATGTTGCTGAAATATTGTTGTAAAGTCATATCTCTGTTCTTCTTTTTTACAAAATGCACTGGCTCATCACTTGAGAATTTTTCCATTGTCACATATCTGTAGTTAATTCCATAGATTTTTTCTATGTCAAGCTCCATCACATCATTCCAGTCCAGAAAATTATCCAAGACATTGATAACTTTATCTCTAATATCTTCATTAATTTCTTCAGAGACAACGTTGAATTCCAAACAGTAAACTTTGTTTCTAATATCCATAAACTCCAGATCTTTTTCCAATTCCACATTTGTTCCAATCTCCAGGGCTTGTATCTTCCCTTTAATTTTTCTTTTCTCATCTCTAATCTCATCAATCTCCTCTCTCACAAGATTCCCTATTTCTTTAAACTCCTGCGTCATTTTGCCTAATTCAATTTTCATCTCCTGTCTACCCTGTCTCAGGGTTTGTTTCGTTATCTCAATCTCATCCATTATTTTCTGAAACATAATTTCTTCCATGGTCTCAGCCACTTTCCTGATTGCCATTCTTAAAACCACGAAAACAAAAATTATTTCAGCCACAATTGGGTTAATATTCCAGGCTTGATGACATCACAGTGTAGACAGTACAGCCTGCCTTATCTCTTATTTGTTCAGGAATACAAAACAAATTTAGTTCCCAGCTTCAAAACAGTTAGTGGCGTCGTGAACAAGCAGATTTGTCAAAATGAAATAGACCAAAAAGAAAATAGTCCCGGACATATAATACTCCAAAGTTCATAAATCAAATTTATTTATTTTTCCCCCTCCTCGAAATAGAAATTCCTCTTCCATTTGTATCTTTAGAATGCACCTTTTAGGTCTTTCCAATGTTTTGCTGTTGTTAGGCGGGCCACCATAAGTAGATGTCCAGTTAATGGTTTGTCCCTCTCATCCACATCTACATCGATGAGGAGATTAAGGAGTGCCACCTGCGGAGTCCTGGCCACGGGCCCAGGCACAATCAATTGGATTTCTTCAAATACCAGATTCCAAAATGACTGGGCCTGAGGGCAAGACCACCACATGTGTAAATACGTGCCCCGCTCCCCACAGCCCCTCCAACAAAGTCCAGACATTGCTGGGTTTATTCGGGACAGCCACACCGGAGTGACATACCATCTATGCACCAATTTTAGCATATGTTTGTGTAGTTGGCTGGAGGCTGATTTTATTATAGGTTTTTGCCAGTAAGTACGCCACACCCCTTCATCTATGAAAATATTACAGTCATTCTCCCATTGCATCTTGAAACTGGATAAGTCAGAGCCTTCAAGTGATAGTAACATTGAATATATCTGAGAAACAATGCCTCTCTCACCATTATTTGCAGCTACAATCAGTTGTTCAAAAGGGTTTAATTGGCAACAAGCCTGTTCTTTGATTCATGTCCTTGATAAAAAAATCACACTAATGCTAGGAGCCTCCAAACCAAGATGGGAGAACTGGAGTGCTTGGTCTTAGAGAAGAGCATTGATATAGTGAGCATAACGGAGACCTGGTGGAATGGAGAAAACCAGTGGGATACGGTTATCCCTGGATATAAACTATATCGGAAGGACAGGGAAGGACGTATTGGTGGCGGTGTTGCTCTGTACATGAAAGAAGGCATTGAATCCAGCAAGCTCGAAACCCCAAAAGAGGCGGACTCCTCCACAGAATCATTGTGGGTGGTGATACCATGCCCCAGGAGGGATTTAATACTGGGAACGATCTACCGTCCCCCTGATCAAAATGCTCAGGGAGACCTTGAGATGAGATATGAAATTGAAGAAGCATCCTAACTAGGAAATGTGGTAGTAATGGGTGACTTCAACTACCTGGACATAGACTGGCTGCATATGTGTTCCAGTCACGACTACTGGAAATCGGTCTGTATGACTCCATGTATAGAGGATTTTTAAAAGGTTTTGGTAAAACCACTATCTTGAAATATCTCCAGGTTTCCTGAAAGGCGTTACCAGCTAATATTCCATTAAATAACTGCACCAACCTTGGAGTGAGAAGCTCCTTATAATATTTATAAAACTCATTAGTGTACCCATCCGGTCCTGGAGATTTATTGGTCTTTAAGTTGCTTATGATTTCATCAATTTCTTCAGACTGAATAGGGGCTATCAGTGTCACTCTCTCCTCCCCTGTCGGAGCTGCCAATTGCACATTCGATAAATAGTCCTGGATTGCGCTCATTGAGCTACCGCTATCCTTATATAGTTTGCTTTAAAAATTAGTAAATTCTCTATTAATTGCCTTAGTTTCCCATGTTAGCCCCCATCTTTTTTTTGTAGTTTGTGTACCACCCTTTTGTTTTGTTTTTTCTTGATCCAATTCGCCAATAATCTAGAGCCTTTATTTCCATATTCATAAAAATGTTACTTTGCATATAGCAGACTGACCATTGTTTTGTTTACCTCTAGTAAATCCAATTCCTGTCTTTTTATTTCCATGGAGCGTAGTATTTTTCTAGATCCTGTTCTCCCATATTCCGCTGTCAATATTTCCAGCTCTCTTATTATAGCATCTGTCTGTAACCTGCTTATTTTTTTTAATATTCATTAATACAGATGCCAAGCACCACTGCCTTCATAGCCTCCCATTGGGTAGTGATAGAGGTGTGTGGAGTGTCATTTTCTGTGAAATAATTTTTTAAGTGTCTTTTATAGTATTTGTGCTGCCTGGGGTGGTAAGAAGGATTGGATTAAACCTCCAAACTGGGGAGTTTTGTTGAGTGCTCAGGTTTGAAAAGGATGCTATGACAGGGACATGATCAGTGATTCTAATAGTCCCTACGGTGCCACTTGCCACCCGTGTCAGTAATGTCTCTGATACTAGGATGCTATCCAGGCATGTCTGAGTTTGATGGGTCTTCGAAGAAAAAGTGAAACTATGGTCCCCTGGGTACAGTTCCGCCCAAACTTCTTTTAGCCCAAATTTATGCAGCATTTGTAGGATTTGTAGTTTTTTCTGTAATGTTTTATGTTTGCCTTTAATAATTGATTTTTGCAGTTTGGATTTAACAAGCAATTCCGGATCTAGCCCTTTTAGATTTAGATTTAGGTCTCCCCCAAGAATAAAGTCCCCTTCCCAATTTTCTTTAGTCTTCGAAATGCTGTAGTTAAGAAGTTTAATTGCCCTGAATTTGGAGCATATAATGTACCTATTGTTATTGGATGGGAACCCTCTAATAGGCCCACTAAAAAAATAAAACGCCCTTCTGGGTCTTTGACTATTTTTTGCACTTCAAAAGGGAAATTTTCTTGAATACAAATGCTGTACCACGGGCCTTGGCAGAGCCAACTGCTAAATATTGCTTGTCAAAATAGCTATCCTTCAAGAGCGTTTCAGAGGTATGGGGTGAGTGAATTTCTTGTAAGAAGGTAAATATCAGGGGCCATACCTTTTATATAACGGGTTATTCTGTGCCTCTTTATGTTGTCACCTAGCCCCTTCACATTGAGGGTTAGAACTTTTACATTAGTCATAATGTCTTTGGGTTCCCCCCCGACCTCTTCCCCGCTTCTTTCTCCCCTCCCCCCCTCTGCTCCCTTAACATCCACCATGTACAACCACCAATTTAACTTGGAATACATCAATCGAAGGTTTAATAATAGCAACCAAAATAAGCCACCTTTCCTTCCCCACGAGCCCCTTCCCACCCCAAACCTTACCCAACGGGGTCTAACTGATGAAACAAATGCTAAACTTGGACAACATACCAACACCTTCCTTACAGGGAAAAACTTAAAGTCCCTGAGCGGTACCATTAGAGGCCTGACCTTGCAGACTCGGTTGAAAACCCAGAGTCCACGTCTATGCAAAAGTGCATAGATCCACGGCTTAGGCCCTTGTGATAAACACAACTTTTTGGGGGGGGAAAGGCCAAAAGGTAAAAAAGGATATGGAAAGGAGAAGACCGCTGCAAAGAGCTGCCATCTCTTTTGTTTTGCCCCCTCCCCCGGATGGAACATGAGTTAAAAAGAAGAAAAAAGGCTTGGGGACACATGGGAAGGAATGAGGAAAGAGGGGAGAAGAAAGAACTATAATTCCCCCCTCCTTCCCCCCCATGCGCCCCCCTCCCTTTAATATTAGAAGCAACCAAGATTAATATACTGGTGACTTGCGTGCTATTTCTCAAACAACATCATTTTGGAGATTTAAATGCTGGAGAATTTGTCAGAAGTATGTGAGTATCGATGCACTGTCTCTTCATTTTGCATTAGAAGGACTTGGTGTGAGAGATTGAGCTTCTGCATGGATATTAGCTGTTGATTCTGTAGGGGTGCGTTTGCGAGGGTGAAGATTTTTCTTGCTGCTTTCCCAGTGCTCGTTATATCTCTGTCGTGTGTCATTTTCGTCAGCTTCTAGGTCTTCTTTTTGGATCCCTTCAGGGTGTTCTATGTTGCATGCTGTCAGGAGGGATAGAGCCTCCTTCATGGTGCTCACTGTCAGCAGCCCTCCATTCTTAGGGATAATCAGTCGAAATGGGAATCCCAGCGGTACCTGATTCCTGCCTTCTGCAAGAGGGTGGTGACCAGTTTAAAATTTATTCTCTTTTGCAGCTTATCAGGGCATAAATCTTGTAATGCCATAACAGGCTTGCCAACAAACTGCAAATCTTTAATCTTTCTCAGGGCTCGCATTAAATCTTCTTTCTTTGTGAACCTTGTAAAGCAAGCAATAATATCCTGTGGGGGTGCTTTATCATTGGGTTTTGCAGCTAGTGCCCAGTGAGCTCGCTCGAAATCATTTACCGATATTTCTAGGCCCTTGAGTACAGAATTTAACCATGCTGCCAAAAAGGCAGCCATTGACGCAGAGTGTTCTTCAGCCCCTTCTTTAATCCCACGAAAACAAATATGTGATCTACGTACCCGATTCTCGATGTCCTCCAGCTTATTTTTTATAATTTTATTCTCATGTCGGAGTAGCAATAGTTCCTCTGAATTGGTTAGGCTACATCATCCAAACATGCAGTGAGGTCCATCAGTTTAACCTCCAAGCGCTGAAAAGAGACATCCCAGGTACTTGCTATGTCCAGTTTAAAAGACTGAAATTGCTTAGCTAGCTCTTCCTTCCATGAAGTAGCTGCGAAATTCACATCTGCAGGTCTTGTTTTAGAGCTTTTCTGAGATCCAGGAGTCATCTTGTTTAGTAGTTGTCTCTTTGCTGCGCTTTGGCCTTCTGTGTCTTGCGATTTAAAATAGTCCTCCAAAATGCCTTCTTTTCCTTTAAATATGCTGGGGAGCATTACCCCCTCGAAATAGCTTTTATTTATGAATAAGACTATGTCCCGATTTAATATTAGGGAGGCTTTTTCATCCGGAGGGAACAGAGCAGCGAAGTTATGCAGCCATTTTGCAGCTCTGTTGGCCACGCCACCCACCCGCTCTTTCTAAGATTTGGCAGGATAGCTTTGGGTCTGAACATATGGAATATTGCAAAATATTGATATCCAATGTTTTATATCTAAGTCCATAGTGTTAGACTATGACCTGGGAGACCAGGGTTCAAATCCCCATTTTACCATGAAGCTCACTGGATGATCTTGTGCCAGTCACTGCCTCTCAGCCTAACCTACCTCACAGGATTGTTGTGAGGAAAAAATGGAAAAGGAGAGAACTATGTATATCACCTTGAGCTCCTTGCAATAATAATAAATGCAATAATAAATGAAAAAATGAACTTTATTTAGCATCCGTAGGCATAAAACATTAGTCCCACATAGAGCGCATTACAGTAATCCAGCCTGGAAGTTACCAGTGCATGAACAACAGTGGTTAGGCTATCCTGGTCCAGAAACGGCTGGAGGTGTCTTACCAGCCGAAGCTGGTAAAAGGCACTCCTAGCCACTGAGGTCACCTGGGCCTCTAGTGACAAAGATGGACCCAGGAGGAAATCTAGACTACAGACCTGCTCTTTCAGAGGGAGTACAACCCTCTCCAAAGTAGGCAACTGACCAATTATCTGAACTCAGGAACCACAGTGCCTCTATTCCTAGGATTCAGACTCAGCTTATTGGCCCTCATCCAGCCCACCACCGAGTCCAGGCACCAGTCCAGGGCTTGCACAGCCTCTCCCAATTCAGATGTTACAGAGAAATAGTTCTGAGTATCATCAACATACTGCTGACAACTCACCCCAAATCTCCTGATGACTGCTCCGAAAGGCTTGAAATAGATGTTAAACAGCACGGGGGACAAGATGGTACTCTGCAGCATCCCATAGCACAATTGCCAGGGGGGCAAAAGACAATCACCCAATGGTATTCTCTAAAAATGACCCTGGAGATAGGATTGGAATCACTGTAAAACAGTGCCTGCGATACCCATCTCACCAAGTCAGTTCAGAAAGTTACTATGGTCAATGGTATCAAAAGACAGTGAGAGATCAAGTAAGAATACCAGAGTCACACTCCCCCTGTCCTCCTGTAAAAGCTCATCCATAAAGGCTGATTCAGTCCCATAACCAGGCCTGAACTCTGATTGGAATGGGTCAAGATAATCTGTTTCATCCAAAAGTACTTGCAATTGTTGCTCCACAACCTTCTTGAAAACCTTCCCAAAAAAGGGGGTAGCTGTTACAAACCAATGGGTCCAAGGTGGGCTTTTTCAGGAGTGCTTGTATCGCTGTCTCTTTCAGGGTGGCAGGGACAACTCCCTCCCGCAAAGACACATTGATCACACCCTGGATCCGCTCACCCACACCCCCTTGGCAAGCTTTAATAAGCCAAGAAGGGCAAGGGTTGAGATGACAAGTTGCTGGTCGCATTGTCACAAGCACCTTGTCCACGTCATCAGGCCGCATTAACTGAAACTGATACCAAGACGTTGCAGCAGACATTGCACTGGACACCTCACTGGGAATTACAGTAGATGAGGATGGGTACTGAAATTATTATTTACTAGTGTTGCACTCATACAAGAATGATGTGTCTAAGCCCTGAACATATGAAGAATGGTTTAAATGTACTTTGAAAGTGTTGTAATTTTCAGGGCAGGTATTTGTATTTCTAAAAATATTTGATGGCTATGTATATTGCTTTTTTGTTTTTAGCAAAATTGGAGTCTACTATATTAGACACAGGTGAAGCAGAATAAAGATGAAAGGGCACATTCAAAAGCATGGCTTGTAAAATCTTTGGTATTATAATTTATTCTATCATTCCTTAATACAAAAATGTTGTGTGAAAACAGTGCTGTCTTTATGAATGGTTTTAATTATAGAAGTGCTGAAATGCTGTATTACAAAGTATATCCTTTTAGGTTAAATATAGTTTATTTTTCATTGCTCAAAGAACCAAACAGCTATGTTTCTTTTTCTATAGCAAGATCAGCTTGGCTACCTCATGCTTAAAAACATAGGAAAGGGACATCAGGCATTAGCTTTTGTGAGATGGGTTCAGTTCTTGTCATATACCACCTGCCAGGACATGAAACAGATCTGTAATATGTTTCTTGTTTTTTATTGTGCAATAAATGCTTTGGTAGATTGGGCCTGGGGCCAGTGAACCATGGATTTATTGGAAGGAATTTATTACCCTTTAAACTTATGCTTGGTCCAACAACAGGCAGGAGGGATGAGGTAGATGATGGTGAAGGTAAGCTAGGTGCCAGTGGCTGTATTGTAATTATTTATCCCCTTTAATCCTAGAGAAGTAGGCTGTCAAGATTATTTTTGTTTTGCTCTTTTTTTAATCTGCTTCCTTTTATTGCTAATAATTACTAGGCACAGAAGAGACCATTTCACGTTTTACTGCCAGAGCAAAGCAATTTGTTGTACCTACGTTATCGGCAAAAGAATTGTAGTTAAGTGATGTGACTATAATGTATGAACCTTTCCTGTAGCTGTGGGTAAAGCATTGGCCCATCCTTTTAGCCAGCTACAAGGAAATAAAAGCACTCACTTAAAGAGAGAGATTTTCAAGCTTGACTTCAAAATCTCCCCAGTATTTTCAAAGAATGTATCACAATGATCAGCACCAATAAATTAGCCCAAGTTTACCTGGAAAAGGTAGGGCATGCTAACTCAAACTAGTCACTCACCACAAATAGGGTAACATGGGAGCAAAGTAGTTGACCAGTGATCAGGATATATCCTCAAGCACTGTGCCTAGAATTCACATAAGCCAGGCTAACTCAATTAGCTCAGATCAAGTCAGGCTATTGGCTGCATAATCAACAGACCTCCCTCTGCCAGTCATTGACACAGAAAACTGAATTATTCATAGGAATTTTACTGTAGCATAAAGTAACATTAATGTGAGCACAATTCATACAGAAGCTCTAAGAAAAGGTGTAAATTAGTAGAAGATGCTCCTGCACCTCACAGTTATTTCCTGTGAAAGCTATGTCCACTTAACCATGGTGTTCTTTGGAGTGGTACGTGCATTTGTGCTCAAAGCAGAAGATAACCAAGAGAATTCTGGGTGCAGTGGAATGCTGGGCTGGATCCTCAGCTGTTATCTATGAGTGTTGGACTACACCCTGGGAGACCAGGTGTTCGAATCCCCACACAGCCATGAAGCTCATTGGGTGACCTTGGGCCAGTCACTGCCTCTCAGCCTCAGAGGAAGGCAATGGTAAACAACCTCTGAATACCGCTTGAAAACCCTATTCATAGGGTCGCCATAAGTCAGAATCAACTTGGAGGCAGTTCATTTCCATTTCATGACATCCACATACTCCTAGAAACAGTGTGTGAATAACATGCCAATGCCTTGTGGGTTGACAAAAGGGGCTGAGTTTATGGTAATTTGCCGTGCACTTTGTATATAGTGATGTTCTTTTCCTTAGCCAAATTCTGGATTTGGTGTGTAGTGCCATTTATGAACTAAATTAACTTTGATTTTCTAAGATTTTCACTTGAATTTTTAAATAAACCTCTACAGCAGGTGTATTTCCTTCTACCAATGGCATAGTCTCATGAGAAATACCCTTCCTAACTGAAAGAAAACCAGGAAGTGGGGGAGCACCTTTTGCTAATTTTCACCTTTTCTTATATAGGATGAGAACAGACTATAGTATACATTTTAGCTCAGATAAATAAAAGAAGAACAAACGCTTGGTACTAAGATGTTTTAAAGTTTTTAAAAATACGATAACAGACACAAACACTTTTTTGTTACAAATAAATATGCTTAGTACTTTTAATCCAATTAATGGAACATATGGAATTAGAAGAATTGTGTGTGAGGGAGTACTAATCACTTGAATTGCCTGGTTTAGCTGACACCATTGCTCAGGATACCATTTTCTGTCCTTTTGGAAACATCTTTAATATATAAATATTAAGTGATGAATGACTTGTCTAAGATTTGGTTGCATGCCTGGATAGGCACCATATGTCAGGATATCTCAGAAGAAAAACAGTCTCTTCTATTTAGGAAAAGTGTTGTAATTAGCAACTTTTTTTAACTTGCTGCTTACAAGGTAGATATTTTATTCACTAATAGGCAAAAAACCTTGCAATTTAAGAATGTACCTATAGCCCACAGATATTTCTACCAAACTTTAAAAAGTAGGGAAATTGGGCAGCTATAGTGAATGCACCAGGGGAGCAGGACACCTGACCTCCTCTCTGATATATTGTACTGCCCTACAAATTTGTCAAAATGCAAACACAATTTGGGTTGGTCTTTCACAGTCCAATCCACTTGCTGTGTAGCTTGGAATAATTTGGTAACATGTGCCTCTGAGCATATGGTGAGTGGTGGCAACGCCTGCCATCTCCAAAGATGGAGAATTATATTTTTATATGTTTGTTGGTGTTCTTACTTTGCTTCTTTCCTGTGTTACTAATGTTTTTACAGAGAATCTAAACTAGAAAATTTTATTTCCCTCATTATTCATCCTAGAAATCTGTGTCAAATTTATTTTCATTAATTTCAATGTCTTTTTATTGGTCAGTGTCATATGATGGTGAAGACAGCCTTTTGTGTTTCAAATTGGAGGTTATGTTCTATTTCTATTTTGGGTGCATCAACAGTTGAATCTGAAACTGCAGTTTGATGTAAAATCAGACTGATTACAATATGTTGCTACTTCAGCAATGACTCTAGCTATTAGAAAAAAGAGGATGCATGCTTTCAGCCTGCTATGTTTAAACCACTTTATTTAAGGCAAAGTGTTCACGATCAATTAAAAACATAGAGCACACCTAGAATTTTGCTAGAATATATTTCACCTCCCACTATTTTATTTTGTGCAAATTGAGACACTTCTGACGTCCACTGGAGACTATTCTGCAGAAGTCAGTACCATTATTCCACAATTATATTTGGAGTTTTTTTTGTGTAAATTTTGCAGTGTTGCTGTACTTCACATATTCATAGAAATAAAAGCAAAAGAAAATGAGTTCCTATAGGAAACTTCACTAAAATTGCAAAGTAAATGAGACATATTTAAAGTGACCATCTGAACTATATCAACTGTCTTAATAATGTTGCTTCCTCCTGGCTAAAACAAGATCAGCACAGCACCTGAACTTATAAGATCTGAACAGGGTGGTTCACGACAGATGCTATTGGAGGTCGCTGATTCATAGGGTTGCCATAAGTCGTAGTCGACTTGAAGGCACATTTATTTATTTATTTATTTATTTATTATATTTATATACCGCCCCATAGCTGAAGCTGTCTGGGCAGTTTACAGCAATTAAAAACAATAAAAACAAATATACAAATTTTTAAACAATTTAAAAATAAAATTAAAAACAATTTAAAAACATGCTAAAATGCCTGGGAGAAGAGGAAAGTCTTGACCTGGTGTTGAAAAGATAACATTGTTGGCACCATGTGCACCACGTGCAAGAAATCATTTGGGGGCCACCACTGAGAAGGCCCTCTCGCTGGTTGCCAAACTGATGACATAGTTCAGATAGTCACTTTAAATATGTTTGATTTACTTTGCAATTTTAGTGAAGTTTCCTATAGTAAATTATTTTCTTTTGCTTCTGTGTCAGTGAATATGTGAAATACAGCAACACTGCATAATTTACAAACAAAAAATCTCCATTTTTTTGTGTGGAATAATGGCACTAACTGTTCTGCAGAATAGTCTCCAGTGGACATGAGGAGTGTCTCAGTTTGCACAAGATAAAATAGTGGGAGGTGAAATACATTCTAGCAAATTTCTAGGTGTGCTCTGTATTTTAATTGACCATGCCCACCCTGCCTTAAGTGGAGTAGTTTAAGCATAGCAGGCTGAAAACATGCATCTTGGGCAGGCCAAGTTTGTTTTTTTCCAACAGCTAGATTCATTAAGTAGCAACATATTGTAGTCAGTCTAGTTTTACATCAAAGCTGCAGTTTCAGATTCAACTGTTAATGCACCCAAAATAGAAATAGAATGTAACCTTCAGTTTAAAATCCAAAAGGCTGAAAAGCTTTGAAATTTAATAAAAATAAAATTGACACAGATTTCTAGGATGAATGATGAGAAAAATATAGTTTCCTAGGTTAGATTCTGTGTAGAAACAGTAGTAACACAGGAAAGAAGCAAAGTAAGAACACCAACAAACATACAAAAATGTAATTCTCCATCTTTAGAGATGCAGTCCTGATCGCTGGTGTTGCTACTACTCACCATATGCTCACAGGCTCCCCAGTGCATTCACTATAGTTGCCCAATTTCCCTGCTTTTAAATGTTTAGTAGAAATATCTGTTGGCTGTAGGTACATTCTTAGACCGCAAGGGTTTTTTGCTTATTAGTGAATTTCTCTGCTTTTTAGTTCAGGAGGTAAGAAATGGGATCCTGTGCAAGTTTGCCAAGAATGGAATGATCATTTGCATGCTTATTGATTTCAGTGGGATTTGCTCTCCTGCAATCATGCTTAGGATATGTGAAATTGACTATGGGGGAGGAGGGGAGAGAGGGAGGGCTTGAGTGACCAGGAGAGGAGGAAGAAGGAAGAGAGGGAAGAGAGAGAGAAGAGAGGAGGATGGGATAAGAGAAGGTGAGAGGAGGAGGGGAAGACAGGTATGATCACTTGCACGCTTATTGAGTTCAGTGATATTCATTCCTCAGAGCTTGGAAAAGTTACTTTTTTCAACTACAACTCCCCATCAGCCCAATCCAGTGGTCATGCTGGCTGGGGCTGATGGGAGTTGTAGTTCAAAAAAGTAACTTTTCCAAGCTCTGTCATTCCTATGCAATCATGCTTAGGATAGGTGAAAGTGACCACAAGGGGAGGAGGAGGAAGAGCAGAGAGGGAGGGAGGAAGTTGGGAGAGGAGAAGGGGGAAGAAATAGGAGGAGAGATTTGAAGAGGAGGATGTGAGGGGGTGTGAGGAGAAAGGGGGAGGGGATAGGATAGGTGAAACTAACCTGTACGAGGGGCAGGGAGGTGGGAGGTGGAGGGAGTGGAAGATATTGTGTAGGTGGGCACTGGGCAAAAGGAAAGTCCCTTTCTTTTCCAAAAGGAAAACATTGTTAACAGTATCATTATTTTTCAGGGTTTTCTCCTCCTTTTTATTCCATAGCAGACACATATAGTCTCCCACCCAAATTTAAACCAAAGCTGTCCCTGGTCACATCCACACCAGGCATATATTCCACTTTAAACCATCATGGCTTCCCCCAGAGAATCCTGGGAAGTGTAGTTTGCAAAGCTTGCTGAGCGTTGTTAGGAGAAGGTCAGAGTATGGGGCAAGGTCAGTAACAGGATTACAGTTACTCTGTGAATATGGCCGATTTTTAATTAATTTCAGCAAATTATGAGACCACTGACAAAAAAAGTCCAGCAGGGGTCTGGATTTTTTTTAACTTGTTTTACATTTTGAAGTCTCAATTCTCTCGGAGTGTTTTGTGTATTACCCTGAAAACTTAGAGGGTTGTTAAACGAGACTTTCTGAGTTCAGGACTGTACATTTTGTAAGATTTTGTTTTGAAATGAGTTTACAGGAACAGCAGAATGGCATGGGGGTTATCTTCAGTTTAACATGGTGGAATGTGAAAAATCCATGCTGGCTGTAGTATAAAGCTCTCATGGCTGCAAAATACAAAAGTCCAGCTCCCCATTACTTGTGTTGCCCTCAGAACTGCTTAATGCCTTAAGTGCATCTTATTATATTTTGTCCCATTCTGTACAATGATAAATTGTCTAAAGCCAACTCCTGAGCTTGGACAAGGCCCTGTTTGTGTGCTGTTCTAGGAGCTAGTCCAGCAGCAATGTATCTCCAGTCACCCATCTGAGATGAACACTGGGATGAACAGTAAATTTATATGGTCTCGTCCAGCCCTCAGACCAGAATCATAGAGGCACTATTGCCTATGCTTTGATAAGCCCCAATTTTATGTTATTTTTATTTATTTATTTATTTATTACATTTCTATCCCACCTTTCTTTTCATGATTGAAACCCAAGGCAGCTTACATATGGTTCTCAGGCGGTCACCCATCCAGGCACTGACCACAACTGACCCTGCTTAGTTTTAGCAGGATGCTGGCCTTATGTGCCTTCAGACCATAGCCTGGGACCAATTTTCCCTGTTTTGTACATGTTGTCATTAAAAGTTTACCCAGCAGTTGAGGGAAGCCACTATAGAAGTTGCTTCTCCGCAGTCTATCCAAGTTAGGGTTACCAGGTGTCCGTTTTTCAGCCCGAGTTTCCGGTTTCTGGGGGTCCCCTCCGAGTTTCTGTCTAACTCACCTTATTCTCCGGACTCTCAGCTTCAATTTTAAAAAACATTAAGTTTCTAGGTGGTCTGGTTCCTGAGATATACACCAAAACGTCAGCTGACCCCTGTGACTGTTAAATCTCTTTAACAGATCTGTATAACAGCTCCTAGCTCTAACCCCACCCTTTCAGGATTGTAGCCAATAAGCAGAGCTTGGAAAAGTTACTTTTTTGAACTACAACTCCCCTTAGCCTAATCCAGTGGCCATGCTGGCTGGGGCTGATGGGAGTTGTAGTTCAAAAAAAGTAACTTTTCCAAGCTCTGCCAATAAGTGAAGCCAGGGTTGTGATTTGTTGACCCAGACATCATTGCAATGTCAGGAAATGGTGGCTTTGAGATCTTTAGTTTGAGTAAGTATGAATGTGGCTTAAAGTTTTTTTTCTCTTGTGTGCAAGAGTCAGACCTTGGGCTGTTGGAGAGGGCAGTGATTTGAAAACCTTGGCAATATGAAAGTATTTAATCCAATACTTGCTTTTCTGGGAGTAAAGCAATGCTAATCCCATGTACCTGGAGTAAACCCCATTGAATTCATTAGGATTTACTTTTGAGTAGACATGGTTAGGATTGTGCTGTAAATTAATGGGACTTTTGAGTAAACATAACAAAGAATTGTTTGTGTTGTAAATCTTTCCCTTCCCTTCCAATCCTATTTTTTAAAGCAATTAGGCAGGGTTTGCCTAGGTATCACATTTTTATTATGTAGGAAACTGATTTTTTTTTTAAATGTTCTGCAATGACCAACTGGTTTGACAATAAACTATTATATGGGGTGTATTTATACAAGTGTGTATGTGTGTGTGTGTGTGTGTGTGTGTGGAGTCTTTCCACCCTGTGAGGTAGGGTTGGTGATTGGAAACCAAGGCAGCTCACAATAAGAAATAAATCCCTTTAAAAACCAATAACCATAAAACAAATATAAATAGTTGCAAAGCAGCTTAAAGTGGCATGATTCTGAATTTGGGGTTGGGTGAATGAAGTTTATTTATTTATTTTTATTTATTATTCTATTTATATCCCGTCCTTCCTCTCAGTAGGAGCCCGGGGCGGCAAACAAAAGCACTAAAAACAATTTAAAAATAATAAAAATATATTTAAAATATATTAAAACAAAACGTCTTTAAAAACATTTTTAGAAGCTGTGACTCCAAAATTTATTTATGTATTTTATATACAACAGTTATATACTGCTTTATTGTAAAAAATCTCAAATCAGTTTACAAAAAGAATTAAAACAATAAAATTCTTGGCAAAAACAGTTAAAGACATGTATTGAAAAACATTCCAATTAATAAAACCAACAATGAGTTAAAAACAGATTTAAAAACACAATAGCTTCTACATGCGTGGATAGGCTTGCCTAAACAAAAATGATTTTAGCAGGTGCTGAAAAGAAGCGTCTGCCTAAAGTCAGAGGAAGGCAATGGTAAACCACCTCTGAATACCTCCTACCACGAAAACCCTATGAACTGATTATCCAAAATGCTGCCACTTTACAGGACTGATTTCGTACAAGAGCAGAACAAGTACTATGTGGCACCCATAACGTGGAAAGCATAGCTTGAACTTGGCCTGGTAGCAAATCAGCAACCAATGCAGATTTCAGAGCAGAGGTATTATGTGCTGATAGGATCTCACTCCTGTCAGCAATCATGCCGCAGCATTCTGCATTAACTGACTAGCTAGCAGGATTTTTTTAGTTTTGGTTTTTGGTTATGAATCCTGACTGGTTATGAGATGCTACGTTCTCTGCCTTACTCATAGGAATCTTGTTTTGTTTGGTATGGTATTGCATTTAGGAAAGCATCATTGTATTTTGTTTTTCATTTTCTGTTTGCATTTCATTTACCTTTAACCTCACTCCCTTACATCCATAGAAGCAACAGCAGTGGTTGCATGTGCTCAGCTCAACCCCCTAAAACCCATTGATGATGCACCTTGTTGGTTGCTTGGCAGTTTGTTTCTTGTCCAATAGTGGTAAAAGAGAATTCACATATTTGAAAGTGTGGCTGTAGTTGTTGTTCCCAGGCTGCTGCCTGTGAAGGTAGACCAAACCATGTGTGTCTTCTCTCTGTCAATTATTACTCACTGGAATTGGGTTGGCTATCAAAGTGAGTTTATAGCAGCCCACAGGGTAGACAGAAAGGGTAGAGAATCTTCTTACTTTTACTCATTTCTCAGACCTCTTTCTGAAGTGAAGGGTCAAATCTGTAAAGTAGTTTGAAGCAGCCACATTAAAAGATAAGGGCAGGGCATTCCAGGCAGGGGGTTGCCAGCCCTGCTTGGATATGGATGTCTTTGCAGAGGATCCCTAGTCAAGCTTTACCAACAGCACAATCCAAACTATATTCAGAAGTAAGTTCTGTTGAGTTCTATTGGGCTTAGTCCCTCAGTAAGTTTGTTTAGAATTGCAGCCTTCAGGGGCATCCATCTTTACTCCTGAATGCTCCCATCTAACATCTCCACAACACTAGGCTCCTTTCTTCCTACAGTGGCCTTCTGGTGACTGGCCTGGCCTGAAGGCACTTAAACCCTTCTTGCTGAAAGTAAGTAGGCTAGATTAAATGTTCCCTACCCAGGCTTCATCTTTTAGCTAAGATTTCTATCTTAATTTCCAATCGGATTTTTTTTAATTGTATGCTCCAAGCAACTGTGATAGATGCTTAATGTATCATGCTTAATGACATCACTAGGGCACGCCCCGTGACATCACTAGGGCCTGCCCCTCAAACCTCAGGTTTTGGGTTGCTTCTGACCTGGCAACCCTACTCCCCACCTCCCTTACCAGACTGATTAAATGTTCCCTACCCAGGCTTCATCTTTTAGCTAAGATTTCTATCTTAATTTCCAATCAGATAAATTTTTTGTTTTAATTGTATGCTCCAAGCAACTGTGATTGATGCTTAATGTATCATGCTTAATGACATCACTCGGGCCCGCCCCGTGATATCACTCGGGCCCGCCCCATGACATCACTCAGGTCTGCCCCTAAAATCTCAGGTTTTGGGATGCTTCTGACCTGGCAACCCTAATCCAGGTTGGTTAGGGCCAAAGACTCTTATGCACCAAGCCAATTGGAAGTATGGGGAATAAAGCTTTGGCGTATTCATCCACACTATGTGCAAATACCATCCCCCCCATCATTGGAACAATTAACTTTTACTAACATATGAGGCACTCCTTTTTATTTTGAAATGCCATAGAGCACAATCCTGAGAAAGTTAGCTGTTTATAATCCAACTGAAATCAGTTTAAGAGCTTAACTGTGGTTTAAATCTCATTGATTTCAATGGGACTCAGGTATACATAGCTTTCTCTTGATTGCATCCATTGTTATAACATTCTGAGATAATCATACTCCTAGTAAATGTTTATACAGAATGTGAATATTTTATAGAGAAAATGATTTGTTGGCATGTGTAATGGAATAATTTTCTTCTTTTTTTTAAGATATCCAAAGATCTACCTGGGAAACAGAAAGAAATTGAGCATCTGCTAAAAAATTTGAACCAGCTTGAACAACAGTTAAGTCAGCTAAAATTGTGGCTCTCTCCCATTAAAGAACAATTGGAGCTTTACAACCAAGTGGGCCAGCTTGGGGCTTTTGACATTAAGGTAATTTTAATTAATTACAATTCACCGATATACACAAATATGTGTTCAGATGATCATTTAACCTTGGTATTGTATCATTGGTGCCCTTTTACTTTTTACGTATGCCTCTGTGTGTGTGTGTGTTGTATGACCTATTCAGAAAAGAAAAAGCGGAAAAAAGAGCAATTACCACAAAGCAAACTTCTGAAAAAAAATGTTATGCGAATTTAACTACAGACATCGACTTTTAAATCTTGGTAATTGTGTTGCTTGGATTGCCATTTTGTTTTGAAAAAAATACATTTCAGTTCTAAATACAGAGAAATAACAATACTACATGCATTCCACTTGTATTAAACTGAACAACCAGATACATTGCAGGGGGGTGGGGTGGGAGAGAACATTTTTAACAAAAGACTGTCTTTTAAGCCACATGAAAATTGTCTTCTAAATAAATTTGAACAATCCAAACAAGTTCAGAATATTTTGACAAGAACAAAATATCATGGGTTATTGCCAGGATATTAATATATTGGCTTCCCTGGAGGCTCATTGACTAGCTGGGAAAGTGCCAGCTTGTCACCATCTAGGTACTGGATTCCCAACATGTTTAAATGAGCACATAGTCCCTTGTATAAATGTGAACCTAAGTAATTAGTCAGTGTCTGCTGAAAGGTGAGTGAAATATTTTGAAACCCCCCCCCAAGGCAAAACATGTGAAACTTAAATCTTGATGAGAAGAGATTTAATCAAAAAGATTAAAGTAAATTAAGTTTTTTGGGGGAAAGAGATGAGCTGTTGCTTTACTTCTATTCTAAGAAGTACTTTCTCTGGTTCTGCAATGATGTAAGAACAGGGCAGGGAGCCAACATTGTGAAGACGTCCTCAACTTAAGAATGCACTGTTCATATAATTCCAAGGATAACTTTTTATTTTTACTAAATGAAGGGTCATATTGCTACATTGAATGCAAAAGGGTGTTTTTATTACAATCAGATTCAGTGTTTTCTTTTAAACTTTTTTCTGCTTAATCCTCTTTTAGTTCTTGCATTTCATGGTGTGTGTACACTTCTCTCTGTATATGACTACAGGTCTCCCTGAACCCTTTTGCTCTCTCTTTGCTCACTGCATCTTCACCCTCATATCTGTTACCCCATTCACAGATTTTGCTGCAGCCCCCTCTCTTTATCTCTGTACCTCCTCTCTACACTTCCACAGTTGCCCCCCTGTTTATGGTTCCTCATCCCATGTTACCCTTTCTTCTCTCAGGTGCCTACAGCACACTTTCTTCTCTTTGCACTCCCATGTCTTAGCCCCCCCTTTCAGTCTCTTTTTGCTATGTTTCTGCCCTCATTTCTGCCCCTATTTTTTACTCATTTCCCCTTAGTTTGGTGTATTAGCATACAATACTTTCACTGTCCCAGCAATTCACACCATCAAAAGAGTCTTAGATGCACATGGGCTGTGCAGCATGGCTACTTGGATACCTGAAAAAAAAAAAGACAGCAACTCCACCATGCACATCTGGATCCAGGGAGATAAGGAGCAAACCTGATTTCTCACCCCTATTTTTGTTTGGCCTTACATGTTTCCACAAACATATGGGAAAGAGCCACAAACAATGGGTATCTATGTCATTCTCCCAGAAGGAACAGATAGGCGTTACAATTGGCTTGCAGACTTTATATTGACTAAATTAAAATTTCCTCTTTGTTTAAACATGTAGGATCCAGAATTGGAAAGGATCAAAATACATTTAAAAATGGGCAGAACTAAACTGTATATCAGGGTGGGAATTTGTGGCCCTCCAGACTCCTGTCAGTCTCAGCCAGCATAGACAGTGGTCAGGTATGATGGGAGTTGTAGTTCAGCAACACCTGCAAGATCTTAAGCTCCCCACCCCTGCTCTATAGCTAAGATCAACACAAATTTGAAGCCCCTTGATTTTTATATGAAAGCAAAGCACATGCTGAACTTCTTCTGTCGTTATCAATAGAGCTTAAAATGTTTAGATTTGGCTGTGTTGTTCTCTCTCTGTCTAGCACAGGGTGCTGAGATAGCTCTTGTGGTGCAAGAATCCGTCTGCCACAAGTTACTTGAAAAGATAGGAGCATGCTGCAAATGTATCCTCATAAACAATTTTTTGTTTGAAAAGAAATTATTTGAAGCCTATGGGAAGAATATATGAAAACAAGCAAGCACATTTTTTTAAACTTGGCAATTTTTAAACAGTTTTTAAACTTGGCAATTTCTTCTTTTATCTATAGAAAGGTTTTCTTCTTCTTCCTTGAGCCTATACATAAAAATGACTTTCACTGCCCTGCAGGGGCTCCCTAAGAAATTGAATAACAATAATTGGGTAAAGCTGCAAATGTTTACTGAAAACCATCTAAATAGCCTTTATTCTTGAGTGCCTGCCATAACATATATGATTACAGTAACTGAACAAAGAATATAATGTTTTGAACTCTGCAGAAAGAACTTTAGATATGAGACAAAAAATAAAATAATGAGCATGTGTACAATCAGCAGTACATAGGGCAACTCATATGCTTCAATATTTAGAAAGATAGTCATGGAGGGGAAGATGTTCTTGTTCTAATAGTAAAAAATGTGGATTGCTACTCACAATTAAAAGAAAGGGGGGGAAAGATAAGCATAAAAAGAACAAAAGTTTCATGATATATTCTCCACTGATGCAAGCAACTGATGGATTTAGGAACCCCCGATTGGCATTCCCGGAGAAGCTCCTCTACCGGTAGGGAGGCTCCACTGTTGTGGGGCTTTCTTCTGTGCCAGCATGGAGATGGTTTAGCAGTCCTGCTCAAATGCCCTCACTTTCTACCCTGATCAGCAGATTTCAGATGTGGCAGTGACTCCACTGCTCAAATGGTCTTCCAGACATGGGGTGCATTCAAAGAGCAGTTTATTCCATTTTCCTTTTTTTTTAACATTAATTTTTATTCAAATTTTCAAAAACAAAACAAAACAAAAAGAAAAAGAACAAATTAATAACTAATACAATAAAACTATTGACTTCCGATTTATCGTAGATCAGCCATAGGTCTATAATATATAACAAACCTGTCTCTTAATAGATTATAAAATCACCTTCCTGCAGTGGTTATCTTAATTAGTATCAAATCTCATTAACATCATATCATTTTATTCTTTCCACAAAAAGTCAAAGAGAAGTTTCCAATCCTTGAGATATATATCCATCAATTTTTCTCCAAATTGATCCATCTCTTCAAGTCTACTAAGTCCAGTAATTTCAATAGCTCTTCTTCCATTATCAGTGTTGATTCCATCTTCCATCTTCCATCTTTGCACACCCAATAATCTTGCTGTCATAGTCATATAATAAGAGTCTGATAGGCATTTCCTTCATCACAAATATTTCCTTGCCATCAATTCTGAATGTATTACTGAAATGTTGTTGTAAAGTTGTATCTCTGTTCCTCTTTTTTACAGAATACACTAGCACATCTCTTGAGAGTTTTTCCATTGTCACATATCTGGAATTAATTCTGTAAACTTTCTCTATTTCAAGTTCCATCAAATCCTTCCAATCCAGGAATTTTTTCGAACCGTTGATATCGTTATCTCTAGTCTCTTCACCAATTCCTTCAGGGACAGCGCTGAATTCCAAACAGTAATATTTGTCTCTAGGATCCATCACAGCCATAAAATCCAAATCTTTTTCCAAGTCCATATTTGATAAATCTATTCCAATCTCCAGGGCTTGAACCTTCCCTTTAATTTTTCTTTCATCTTCTTTTGTTTGTCCAGTTATATCTTTGGTCTCATCTACCTCCTTTCTCATAGAATCCTGAATTTCTTTCAGCTCCTGTCTCATTTTGCCAAATTCAATTTTCATCTCTTGTCTGCTCTGTCTCAGTTCTTGTTTCGTTAGCTTAATCTCATTCATTATTTTCTGAAACATATCTAGAAAGAGAACCCCTTCCTGTACATCCAGGGTCTCAGCCACCTTCTTGATTGTCATTCTTAAAACCAAAAGAACAAAACCCCTTCAATTTCCAATATAGCCACTATTCCCAAGCAAAGAACAGTTTATCTCTTTTTCCAGTCACAAAGGAGTTAATCTTCCAAGCCTGTTGACATCACCCTCTAGACAGCACAAACTGCCTTATCTCTTATGTGTCCAAAAGTGCAAAACAAATTTAGTTCACAGCATCCAAATAATTAGTGGCATAAAGAATAAGCAGATTCGTCAAAAAAAAAGTAGACCAGAAAAATAGTCCCAGACATATAATACTCAAATGTCATATAAATCAGATTTTCCTCTTCAGATTAGATGCCCCTCATCCGTTTGTATCTTTATAATGCTCAATTCCAGGTCAGCTTTTTGCAATAAAAACAAAGATAGGCTATTTCGATTTTCTTCCTCCTTAATTCCGTGTATAAAAGAGAAAGTTATAACTCACCCAGGGTTTCTTTGTTGCTGATTCTTTAACAAATCTCTTTTGCTGTAACGATAACAAAATGATAAGAGTAGACAGAAGAATGCTTGCCTGTTAAAATCCGTTTTTCTTTGAAGAAAAAAAAACGTCTCGCTTAGTCAGCTTGAGCTTGCTTGTAATCCCTGGCTCCGTCCGACGCTGCTGGCTACACCTTCTTTCATAGGCGATCCTAATGAATTCCAGTCCCCAACAAACACTACGAAGCTTCTGTGGATGATCTCTACGTTTCTCCCTTGCCTGGGAGAAATTTTTTTCCAGTCAAAAAACTCTTCTGACTGGTTTTAAAACTGAAAAAGCTTCCTCTGAGACGGGAGCTCGTCTCAGAGGCAGTCACAGGTGGAGCGATCCTCCTGGGAAGTTAGTTTATTCCATTTTCCTGATATTTATTTATTTATTTATTGCCTTTATATACCACCTCATAGCCAAAGCTCTCTGGACCGTTTACAACAATTAACAACATTAAAAACAAGTATACAAATTTAAACTATACCAAATTAAAACCCATAAAAAACGATAGGCAAGTTAAAACACATGCCATTCAAATGCTGTTAAAAATGCCTGAGAGAAGAGGAAAGTCTTGAACTGGCGCTGAAAAGAAAACAGTGTTGGCACCAGGTGCACCTTATCAGGGAAATCATTCCATAATTTGAGGGCCACTACTAGAAGGCCCTCTCCCTTGTTGACATCCTTCGAGCTTCCCTCGGAGTAGGCACCCGAAGGAGGGCCTTTGATGTTGAGCATAGTGTACAGGTGGGTTCATGTCGGGAGAGGCGTTCCATCAGGTATTGTAGTCCCAAGCCGTGTAAGGCTTTATAGGTTAAAACCAGCACCTTGAATCGAGCTCAGAAACATACAGGCAGCCAATGCAAGCGGGCCAGAATCTGTTTTATATGTTCGAACCATCTGGTCCCTGTTACCAATCTGGCTGGTGCATTTTACACAAGCTTCAGTTTCCAAACTGTCTTCAAAGGCAGCCCCGTGTAGAGCACATTGCAGTAATCTAACTTGGAAGTTACCAGAGCATGGACAACTGCAGCCAGGTTATCTCTGTCCAGATAGGGGCGTAGCTGGGCTACCAACTAGAGTTAGTAGAAGGCACTCTGTGCCACTGAGGCTACCTGAGCCTCAAGTGACAGAGATGGTTCTAGGAGAACCCCTAAGCTATGAACCTGCTCCTTCAGGGGTAGTGCAACCCCATCCAGCACAGATTAAACATCCACTGTCTGGTCAGAAGAACCACCCACTAGCAGCATCTGTTTGGACTGAGCCTCAGTTTATTAGCCCTCATGCAGTCCATTGTCGCAGCCATGCACTGTTTCAGCACATTGACAGCCTCACCTGAAGAGGATGAAAATGAGAAATAGAGCTGCGTGTCATCAGCGTACTGATAGCAACACACTCCAAAACTCCCGATGACCACACCCAATGGCTTCATGTAGATGTTGAACAGCATGGGGTGCAGAACTGACCCCTGTGGAACCCCATACTGGAGAATCCATGGGACTGAGCAGAGTTCTCCAAGCACCACCTTCTGGAGCAGACCCGCCAAGTAGGAGCGAAACCACTGCCATGCAGTCCCTCCCACTCCCAACTCAGCCAGTTGTCCTAGAAGGATACCATGGTTGATGGTATCGAAAGCCGCTGAGATATCAAGGAGAATCAACAGAGTCACACTCCCCCCCCACTCTCTTTCCTGACAGAGGTCATCATACAGGGCGACCAAGGCTGTTTCCATGCCAGAACCAGGCCTGAAACCCGACTGAAATGGATCCAGATAATTGGTCTCATCCAAGAGTGTCTGGAGCTGGCCTGCAACTACTAGTTCATACAATGTAAAAGCCACTTCTGGAAATCTAGCTGAATATAGTGGAAGTTTAATGCTTGCTCATTTCCATGTTAATAGCTTCCAGAAAAAATCCATTTACAATCCTATTAACTCAGAACATTGTGGTAGAGTGATGAAATTTAGGGTGATTTACCTGCATCAGTTCTTTCATGCTGTTTTCATGGGGGAATCTTGGGGGAACAGAAGTGTGCACGTGCAGAAAGGATGGGGGAGTAGCAACATGTCCAATGATATGGTGTGAATGAACTTTAGCACAACATGGCAGTATATTGGCCAAAAAGCCACGTTTCCATAAGGCAACAGGTACTGAGACATGAAAGGAATGTTTGAAATTGGGACAGAAGCGCTACCATTTTGATCAGTAAAACTGTTTCAATAAACCCCATGTCTGAATGCAACCATGGCTACAATTGCTTGTGTAGTTTATGTTAGTAGGTAAAATGGATAGATGTGATATTTAATTTAATTTTCAGTTTTCTGAGGAGGTGGCTTGCCTTTCCCCCTTCCCCATGTTATTACCACTTAAGCCCTAAACATTCGTTCAGAGTGAAACTTTTCAATTTCAGTACTGTACTACTCTGATCTTGAAGTAAATGCATACTAGTCACTATCTCAATATATGCTGTTCAGAAGTGCTTTAGACCTTTGTAAATAAATTTGCAAAGAAGGTTTACTGTGGGTTTCTCTTTAAACTTAGTTTCTGTGGCAAAGTAACAGAAGGTAAACATTAAATTATCAACTTCATGGTCTAGTTTACACAATATATCATTCCAGTTTGGATTTCCAGTCCTAATACTACTACCAATACATGGTCTCTTGCCTCTTACATCAGAAGCTCCCCTACCCCACTCGTCGTCTTTCTAGGAGTGGCCACAGAGACCCAGCTGTTTCATTGTCTTCCTGAACCCCATAAAGAGGAACATTAATTGTCAATAAACAATCACAAAGTTCTTCTTTAAACAAAGTTTTCTATTCCCAGCAAATAGTCAGGAGGGCTGTACCAGGTGAACCCATCTGCACCAGTAATGCTTCAGTGACTGATGGCAAAACTTTATGTGTATTTGTCCGTCTGTCTCTCCATTCATCCATGTAAAAAAACATTGGCACAGGAAAGAAATTCTGTGCTGGCCCTATTATACCTGGAAAGGTTTCCAACTAAAAAGTCTAGGAGGCGGAAGGAAAATCCAGCAAAAAAAGAGGCAAGCCCCAAAACGGTTTTAAAATATATGACAAACATTAATAAAAATTCAGTTGCCCTGCACAGTTCAGTAGCAAACATCCTCAGGAGCACAAGAATATTACTTTGTTGGAATACTTTCTAGTTATTTTTGCACCATTTTGATGATGATGATGATGATAAAACTGCATACAAAATGTGTTTACTAGAAGAAATTTTACTAAAACTGGTGATAAATTTCCATAAGCATTTTTTTTAAAAATGCAGATTGCTATAGAGATGTGTAGAACTGAATTTAAGACTGAAAAATGAGAAACAGAGAACAGAAATTGACAGGCCCTTCAATCCCTAGATCAGTACCATGTAAATACTGGTTACTGCTGGTATAGCCCAGGTTGCAGATGCTAGCAGTGATTACTATTAATTTAGCAAACGTATGCTTACACAGTACTGACTGGCATGCCCCTTCTCTGCCTCCACCGCTTAAATGTTAGGATGGGAATTCCCTCCTCAGTTGCTATGCAATAGCCACTTGCAATTTCACCTAGCAAATGTTCTGTGTGACTGCTATTATTACATGAAGATGATGCTCCACTTCAAAGCATCTTCATGTTTTTGCAGTGCACTGATTCACATAATTATGCATTATGTGTTGTGTTGAGTTATACTCACAGGGAAACTAAGTAGATCTAAACTGCAAACATATACACACTTTCCAGGAATTAAGTCTCATGGAATTCAGTGGGTCATATATTTATTTAAAATAATTTGTATCCCTCTTTCCCTTCCTAAGGAGATCAGAGTAGTGTACAGTACAAACAATTTAAAAAACCCAGTAAAATAAAACAGGCAATATAAAACAAGTATATAACATAGTACCCAAAATGTCTAGGAGGGCTAAAAAAAAATGACTAAAAATAAAAGTTTTAACTGTTCCCGTAAACATAAGCAGTGGCAAAGACATACAAATCTGTAGGAGGAAATACTTCATGAGGTGGCAACCTTTTGCATGTTGTCACCTTACAAATATCTATAGGAGAGTGAGAACACCTCTGTTGAAGATCTCACTTTTTAAGCAGGATTACATGGTGAAAGGAAGGCCTTCAGGTACATATGAACAGCCCTGCTGGATCAGGGCGAAGGCCATTTAGTTTTTGCAGTTGCCACTATGGCCTCATAAGTCAAAGCTAACATGTTGAATTGTGCTCAGAAATGAATAGTCAGCCAATGGTATTGGTACAAAAAAAAAGTTGTTTTAACATGAACCTAATATACCAACTCTGTAAGAAGCCTGGCTACAGCATTCTGAACCAGTTGGATTTCCAATTTCAGGCTAGTCTTCAAGGGCAGCTCCATTTATAGCAAAATTCAGCAATCAAAAAGAGAGGTAACATAGATCACTGTAGCAAGATCAGATGGTACCAGAAAGGGATGCAGCTAAGGCCCGATTAAGGGGTTGGAGCCCCTTATTGAATTAATGTTTATTTCTTTTATTATATGGGTTTGTATACTGCAACATATGCATACTCATACTCAACTGCAGTATCAGAAGCAGTTTTGAAAAATATATCAGTTTTGACACTTTATCCATTACAACCTTCTCTTTTACTGTTTCTTTCTGTAGTTTTCTTTTTGCAGAGCTATTCAGGCCCCCTTCTTCTATCTTTATTCACTAGCTCTTGATAAAAGATATGGGGATTTAACTGACAGATAAAAGAGTTTCTATAAGTACTGTACTGTGTGGTATAAGGTTAGAGTGTTTGTCTAGAACCTAGGAGACCAGGTTCACATTTTCACTTAACCATGAAGTTCACTGAGTGGCCTTGGGCCAGTTATTTCTCAACTCAACCAACCCCACAGGTTGTTGTGACAGTAAAATGGAGGGAGTAGAACCATGTACACTGCCTTGAGCATCCTCTCACCTTTTCTAGCAGACACCAAGATGCGGTTTTGCAGAGACTCTGGTAGACAAGGGATATGCATATCCCTTGTGTTTCAAGTTTTTTTGACAGGTGAGTCACACCCCTATCTGCTACATTAGTGAGACAGTGGATACCCTATTAACTCCCTACTGTTTAAAGCATAGCCAGTTGTGGACAAGTGAAAGGGAAAAAATAAAGGGTATTAGTTACAATAGTTTAGCGCTCTCTGTTTCCAGATAAACATTGTGACCATTGCCAAGCAGATGAGGCTTTTCCTATACAGACAGGGAGAAACACTTGGTTTCCACTTCTGTCATAGTCTGCCACCCAAATGGTAGCTCTCAAATGGGAACAGGAAGTGAAGGCAGTGTGTCTTTCTAATCTCTTCTGAGCTGTGTGAAGCAAAGAGGAAATTACGGCTACAGCCCTATGCCCACTATGGGAGTAAGTCCCATTGAACTTAAATGCATTGTTTAGAGATCCAGACAAAGTTAATCAGTTTTACCGTTTTTGGTGATTGTTATAGAAATAGGACTTTATCGCACAGCACATCATGTATATTTATCCATCCTTTTAAAGGTGATTACACAAAGCAGGGTGTGAAACCAAAAGCCCTTTCCTATTGTTAGCCTCCACAACTTCAGCTTATTCACAGGTAGACTGGCTCTGAACCTGGATGTTCCATCCAGCAATATGGTCTAAATATCCATTGATGAACACTTTTTCCCCCTTCAGGTTCAGCGGTAGTCTACCTCTGATTATACTCAGGGAGGACAAACAACAGAAAAATGTTACTGGCCTCAAACCCTGCCTACGGGCTTCCTGATGCATCTGGCTGCCATTGTGGGAAGCAGGATGCTAGACTAGATGGATCTTTGATTTCATCCAGTATGGTGCTCATATATTCAGAGTCCCCCTCCCATTTTTTTTAATTGTTTCTGCTTGGTGAGTCTTTGTTTTTTTACTAACCTGTGAATACACCTTATTGTTTCAAGAACCCAAGCAAGCTCCACTGTTCTGAAGCAGCAGTATTTTTATTTTGCATACTATATCTCTGACAGAAAAGAACAAAACATTTATACCCCACTCTTCAGCCAAATAAGGCTTCCAGATTGCTTACAAAGATCAGTAATAAGACAAACCATAATCAATAATAAAACCTTAAAAAATTTAAAAATCAGCCATCTCTTTTCCACATACTTCTCACCATTGCCAATTTACAGAGAAGTCAAACACAAACCTCAACATGCAAAGTCTAACCCGGTTGAAATTAAATTTAGCCAACTGTCCACACCTTGACTTGAAGGCACTGTCTTCAAGTTGATCCTGACGTAAGGCGACCCTATGAATAGGGTTTTCATGGTAAGCGGTATTCAGAGGTGGTTTTACCATTGCCTTCATCCGAGGCTGAGAGGCAGTGATTGGCCCAAGGTCACCCAGTGAGCTTCATGGCTGTGCGGGGATTCGAAACCTGGTCTCCCAGATTGTAGTCCAACACTCTAACCACTACTGTAAATTGCTTCCTATCTCCAAACCTTCAAACTTTCTCCTCGTTAGGTAGCTTTTTTGGGGGGGAGATATTTAGGATAAATAAGGCTGTACTATATTAATTACAAATGTACATAATGTTCTCTGACCTGACTGTTGCAGCTGGCCCTGGGTAAACTACAGAGATAGACTAGGAAACAAAATAAAGGGAAGGAGGAAGAAGCTGCTCTATAGGACCCAGGGATTCATTCATTGACTAAAAACACTGAAATGATGGGGAAAGCAAGGCTGGCTCAACTGTCTGCACATGTTGCTTCCTAACATTCTTAATATAAGGCCAATTTACTTTTTTTAATGACAGTTCAGAGTCTGGGCCCTCTTGCAGGCAGGGCCCTGGTGCAATTACTTCAATTTTACCATGGATACTCTGGCTTGGGATGGATCTGGAGCACCAATAAAGGAAAGATGCTCCTGGCCATAGCCAAGTCCTGAAAATTCTAGTCTATGGCCAGGACTAAAAGCACCTCCAACCTGTGAGTCTGTATTTTCAGAGGGAATGCAACTCCTTCTAACACCAGTTGAACAACCCAACTGAAACCATTCCCACTAACTGGAAGAACGTATGCCATTATTAGCCCTCATTCAGTTTATTACTGACATTAAGCGTTTGTCTAAGACAGGGGTTCTCAAACTATCGTCTGTGCATCACCAGCTTCATTCAAGTGATCTCTCTCTCTCTCTCTCTCTCTCTCTCTCTACTGCCCCATAGCTGAAGCTCTCTGGGCGGTTTACAGCATGCCTGCATTAAATATTCATATTAATTTTTAATTGTGCTGTTATTGGTTCTTTTATTTCTTATATTGTGTGTTCTTGTATAAGAAATAAAATATATTTGAATTCTATACAATTTATTTCTATATATGAAATAAAAGAAGCAATAACGATACAATTAAAAATCATGCATTACCTAGCACAGCAAATTACAGTTGCTACAACAGACAGAAAAGTCATTAAGTGGTCTGCCAGGACCCTCAGCAATTTTCAAGTCGTCCATGGGGAAAACAGTTTGGGAACTACCAGTCCAAGAGACCTATGGCTTCCTTGGGATTGTTAGAAGCGACAGAACTGTTTCTTCAGGATATTAATTAGCATACTGATGGCACTGATGCCAAAACTCTGAATGACCATTCCCACTTGATTTCATGTACGTGTTAAAAAGCATGGAGTACAGAGTAGAACCCTCAGGAACCCCACAAGACAAAGACCCCTGAGATTGAAGAAATGTCCTTCAGCATCTCCTTCTGCAAACATGCCTCCAAGAAAGGCTGGAACCACCTCAAAGCGGTTTCTCCAGTACCCTAACCAGACAGACAATCCAGAAGGTTTCTATGGTCAATGGTATCAAACGTTGCTGAAAGGTGCAGCAGAATCAACAGAGATGTGCTCTGTCTGTCTAAATTCTGGCAGAGGTTATCCACCAAGGTGACCAAGACTATTTCAGTCCCTTGACCAGACTGGAAGCTAGATTGAAATGGGTCTACAAATCACTTTCATCTAGGAAAATCAGAAGCACGTGTACATAGGATGAGGACTAAAGGTACCTGACAAAACTACCAAGGAATCTAGCAATTGTCATAGAAAAGGGCTAATGGAAAAGGTTTATAAAGAAAATGTGTGGAAAATGCTGACACCTCAGTGAAGTGACCAGTATCAGTCCCTGCCAGTAACATTCTGCAGTAACTGATGAGATTATTTTTACAAATAATTATTAAAGCATATAAAGGCAGCTTTGGTATTTTAACCACGTAGTGTTTGGCTAAGTTTAGCTTGATAGTGAAATTTATCTATGGTAGAATTCCATAGTTGAGAGACCAGATTTAAAAATAACCTTTATGCTTATAAAAATATGTTTTATATACGCTGAACAGATACCTTATTGATCATATATCAACACAGTGATTTTTTTCAGGATTTATAATTATTTTTGCTACATAATTTCTACAGTAATACTCTATTAGGATAAAATAAAGACTTTAATAAGTTGAAGAGATGAGTATCAAGGGAAGCATCTATCATGTTAATATGCTAATCATTGTGTGCATGCTATTTATCACAATACATTTAATTGACAGATTGCTTGTACATAAAAGATAAGAATGTAAACAAAAGGGAAATAAATGAAAATAAATTATGAAGAAAAACTAATTAGATCACCTTCCTGAATTAGGTGACCAACAGAAGAGAAGCTAATTTCCCCTTTTAAAATATGACAATGGTAGTTGAACAGTAAAATTAAACAGACTCTCTTTAAAGTGTAATATATCCATTTAAAAAGTGTCACAGTTTTAATGAAATAGAGTGTAGCAGTAGTTCTTTTCCTCTTGATTCATATCTGAATAGCATCAGTAATTTTTTTTTCAGTTCAATACATTCTCATGAATTCATTGTTCACTTGATTATTCACAGAACTGGGCAGTCAAAATATTGTATTAGATGGAAAAATATTCTGACCTGCTGCTATAAAATAGCATCCTGTGTTCCTGTGTAGTGGTGATGGATGTGTGTTTTCTTATTTAACCAAGAAAACTTTTTTTTAATGGATCCTACTTTTTTTAAAAAAATCAAACCCTCTTGATTTCTCAAATGTGAGCAATAATAGTATATGTAACAAATATTGCAATGCAAAAACAAACAAATTTGCTGTAGCTCGTCACTCACTAAAATTATTTCCCCCTATTATAAGAAGAAATTAGAGGAAAAAACAGGATTTTTAAAAAAGATGATAGGTGAAAAATTTAATATGTAATTTTTCATAAGCATTTAAGAACACTTGTCACATTGATTCATTTCTTAGCATTCTTTTTCCTATTGAAAGATAGGCCTAATACCTATAAAATCCTTTGTCATTTCATATACTGATTTTAAATATTTTAGCTATTAAAGAAATTATTTCTGTCCAGAATCTACTTACCCATTCTCCTCCTACTTCTCATCCACATAAATTTTTAAATAATATTTACTGTTAATATTAGCTATTTATCTCATTTTGGGATGTTTTCATTAATTACCAAGCTCTGAACAGTAACAAAATAGATGTCAACCCGTATCAGCCACCTGATTTTCTTCTTGGCAATATGCAGGTAGAATGAGAAAAGTATTTACCTATTGGCCAATAAGCCTAACGGTAGGGGTTTTGTTTTTTGTACAAACCATGAGAAAAAGAGATGAAAACAGCTGAACAATATTCATTAGCCGTAAGTTGTCCCAGGCTATGGTCTGAAGGCACATAAGGCCATCTCCCTGCTGAAGCTAAGCAGGGTCAGGTCTGGTTAGTGCCTGGATGGGAGACTGCCTGGGAACCATATGTAAGCCGCCTTGGGTTTTTCCCCAGGTAGCATGCCATCACATGGGTAGTCATAGCCCCATCTAGCGTCTGAAGGCAAGAATGTACTGGAGTCAAAATCTGTGGTGAGCAAGCCCCTCCCACTCCAGTTTCATTCTTGCCTTCATCCGAGGCTGTTCATCTCTCCGTAGTGTAAGGCTTAGAGTAGGAATTAGTGCTTTAGGGCTCATCCAGACGACGGTAAAATATGTGACATGATCGCTTTGTGTTTTCATTATTTTTCAGTCGTCCATATGACGCCGCGAGCTTTTGCGCATTTTCGTGCGGTTAGATCCGCTCCTGCAATACCGCAAATCGTGCGATTTGCTTTTTTAAACCGGGAATCATGCGCTGTACCTTCAGGCACTCAGATGCAATACCGTGGACTTTACAGCTGTGGGCATTTGATGGGCGGTTCTTGGGCGGCTCCCCATATCCCTTCCCTCATTCTCAGCCAATCACGTATTTCCACTGTTGCGCATGTGCACGAATGTCCGGGGAAAGCCCGGGAAAAAGGAACCTATCAGAGCAATGGTGTGGTGTTGGGGGGGCCCCCTGCAACTTCTACTGCAGAGATGCAAAAAAGTGCATTTGCGCAGAAGCAGCAACAGCTGTTAATTTTTAGCCAGCCTGCAAACTGGGCAGCCGCTCAGGGTGAGATCTGCAATTGTGGTTGTTTGTAAACTTTTTCAAGGGAGAAAATATTTATCTTTGCCTAACATCCACCTCTCACCCCTCACCCCTCCCTGCATCAAATGCCCTTCTTGAACGTATTGGTCTTTGCTTCCAGGCATCCAGAGTTGAGGGAGGGGGGGAGAAGAGAAATAGAGGCTTTCCTGTTGGATTACAGACACTCACACACCTTTAGCCAATTCTGCTTTCCTGCCTGCAATGCTACTCTCTTTGAGTCTTGTCAATTTCAACCACAGCCTGCAGGTTCTCGGCAGCCCAGCTGAGCTGAAAAGCATACAGTCGCTTTTGCGAAATATCGCAAATACGAGCAAAAAACCCACAGGAATTATTGGCATATAAGTGGTTTACTAGAGCGTCTCAGCCGCCCGCAACCATAGAGACTGGTGGTCTACCTTCCTGGACATGACACATTGTTACTTGCTGTTCTGGAGAAATTAGTGGAATTGCAATCATGTGTATCTCCAGAAATGGTAAAGGTAGAAAAGCATACAGTCGGTTTTGCGAAATATCACAAATACAAACAAACAAAAATACAGGAATTATAGGCATAAAAGTGGTTGGCATGTTTCTTTTATCAGAGGGAACACCACAAAGCCTGTGCTGGTCGCTTCAGCGCAGACTGACACAGCAGCACGTGGGGCTGTTTGCCCACATTCCCTGCCCGAGCCAAGAGCGGCCACCCGTGGGGGGGCTGTTTGCTTCCCTCAGGGGCAGCATTCCTGCCGCCAAGCCACATAACGGTCCGGGGCTGAATTGTGCAGTGAATGAGCCCAAGGATTACGGGGGGATTCGCCCGGCGATTACAAGCGCTGATCCCTTCCACTGCCCACAATCCCCCTGGATGGTCAGGGGCAACTGGAGACACCCCCCTGGCCAGTGCTGCTCCAGAGTGGTGAGTGACAAGGAACTCCATTACAGCCACTACTACCAAACCATCAGGAAATTCAAACTTTCACGCTTGTACGTTCAAGCACATGTGCCTTGTTGTGCTTTGTTGCAAAGGGGGAGAGGAGCATACGTCATATTTTTGCAGACCAATTGGCTGATAGGGGGAGTGTTATGGGTGGAGCTGGGAAAAAGTGAGAAGAAGTACAGGTTCTCTCGCTGCGTGTGTGGGTGCAAAAAAAGCGGGTTTTTTTATTGGGAAAGACCGAACAAACAGGCAAAGTGAGGACTGTCAGATGACGAACCGGATATGGAAAATGTGGATTATCCTGCTCCATTTGGATGAGCCCTTAGTGTGTGTTTGTGTAGTGTGTATGTGAGAGAGTGTGGTGGGACTTGTTTTTCCCCCCTCTTACTCCTTGTTCCCTGGCTAAAGTTTTGCAACCGTGGAGTGCTCTGCGGGGGCCCTCGCCCCTGCCTTCAGTGTCTCTATCCTAGTGCACAGGACCAGTACCGCACCCCCCTCCACCTGTGGCAGTGTCTCTATCCCCCCTTCTCTTCAGGCGAGGAAGAGCCCAGTGCTATTGCGCCTGGCTCTACCACCTTTGTTCTGAGCCCTGCAGCGTCACCGCAGCCTCCTGCCTCAGACTGCAGCCCCCCTTACCTTCCCCACCGCTACTGCAACGTCTGTTTTCGTGGCTCGGTTCTTTTTCGGTGCCACCTCAGCATCCAACACCAGTGCATGGCTCCCTCTGCCCTGCTTGTTCTCAGCCGCCGACCGCTCCTGGGCCGTCATGCTTCTGAGGCATGGCCCCTCCTCACTGCCAGGCACTGTACTCTGCGTTCCAGCTCCGGCCTTTTGCCATTGTTGTGTACAGCAGCTTGTACAGGAGGCCTACTGTTGCCGCTTCTCCCTGGCCCTTAGGCAGATAGCCGTGTTAGCAGCAGCACCTGTCTTGCTACCCCCCTGGCAGCCTTAGTGAGTCCAGGCGGCAGCAAGCCCACGACCACCATTTTGGGTTTGAATCCTCTCTAAATTTGACTTTCCCGCCCTTTTTGATTTTGACTTTCCCACCCTTTTTGTATTTCCCGCCTCTTTTTATTCCTCTTGCTTTTTTTTTTGTTCCTTGCTGGCTACCTCTGCTGTTTGATTGAGGAGCGGATAGTGGTTTTTTCATCCTCGTTTGATTAAATTAACAGTCTTAATAGGATTATTCCTAGAGAATGAATTTCAACATCAGATGATGAGGCTATTGAATCTGCAGAACTGAGGAATAGTACTGCACACACCCCTCACTGTGGATGTGTACCACAACTTCTTGTCCTGATATAGTGCACAGGAGCAGTACCGCACCTCCCAGTGGGCGTGTACTGAGATATATCTCCTCAGCTAGTGCACAGGACCAGTACCGCACCCCCCTCCACCTGTGGGCATGTACTGAGATCCATTTCCTCATGTAATACGCAAGAGCACTATTGCCTGTGGAGGCATAGCCAAGCCTGTTCTTCTCAGATCTATTGCCTCATGTAATGCACAGGAGCAGTATTGTGCCTATCTCGCTGGGAGGCACATCTAAGCCTGTCCTCAGATTACATCTCCACTACTGCATCTAATCAGCATGTGAACGGTTGCTCCTCAGCCTTGCTGCATGTTTATAATGGCGGACCAACGAAACGAGACAGACCTGCAGACAGGTGCTAATCATCATTGCAAGCTTCAGTCACATCACAAAGCTCCAAAGCACAAGCATTCCAAGCTCCACTCCGGCTGTTGCCAAAACTAAACATCTCTCTACCCATAGCGTTTCCAAGCGAGCTCTATATGTTTCAGTTCCTGCTTCAGAGGATCCTGGTCAGCAGGCATTGGCAACTCTTTTTCACTCTCCTACTGGTTCTTCAGGTGACGAGTTCAAGGGGTTCCCTAGCCAACCAAGTTTGGACGGCCCATCTAAGTCGATGGTATTGACATGTCTCCAGTCTAATGCTTCCGTACAACCCCTGCTCCAATCAGTGCATCCTCACTCGACCCAGCAAGGGCAGACCCTACCCTTGGATACTCGGGCAGCTGTGCCTGATCCTCTGCTAGGGCTACAACTGACCCCTGAGTTTCTCTCCAAGTTGAAGGATTTACTGGGATTCTTTTCTCAAATACAGTCAGCTTCGCAGCAGCATGCCCCTCAGCACCAACCCAGCACGATGGGTCATCATGTTTGCAATGATGCTGTGCCACCTCCTTCTCCAGATCCTTTCGATGTTGCCAGAGATAGAATTGGGGGCGATGACGTCGGATTGGACGATCCTTCGTCCTTTCCTCAGGCCAAAGACAATGAGCGGAGTGAAGATTCTGAATTGGAGGAGGACTCTTCCTATCGTCTGTTTGATTCAGCTGACTATCTTCTGCTGTGCCATAGAGTTTTGGACACACTGGGACTCCAGTCCTTGCCAACCCAATCTCTCGCCCCTCCTGTGAAGGGGACCAGGGTCCTCAAATCTCCCAGATCGGTGGATCACTTCGTTCCAGTTCCATATCCCATTGACAAGCTAGCCAAAGAGGAATGGGCTCAGCCGTTGTGTCCATGTTGTTTCTCTGCCCTGGCTAAAAGACATTACGTTTTAGCTCCTGAGTTCATGAATCACGTGAATATCCCAGGAGTAAATCAACCAATCTCTAACTTGGTGTCCAGATCTCTCCTCCCGAAAGAAGGAGACTCCCAGCTTAAGGACCCATCAGAATGGTGGCTAGACTTCGCCCTGTGAAACAACCACAAGGCCACCGCTTATTCTATTCGAGCGTCTGTAGCAGGCTCCATCTTTTCAAGAGCCTCGATGATGTGACTGAACGAGCTCTTGGAAAACCCAAATCCAGATCTGACCAAACTCAGAAGGGAGAAAGAAAAAAAAAAGGGGGGGGGAACCTCAGGATGACGAAAGACCAATGTGGGTGAATGATGATCAAAAATCTTGTTTATTGAGAACATTATAAAATGTATGCCCAACGCATTTCGGTTGGATGAATTCCAGCCTTCATCAGGGGCACAAATCTTAGTTATTCAGTGTTTCGTACAAAATCAATCCAGAGCAGTGTCTTAGTATCATCAAATAAAACAAAACTCAGAAGGGGCCTGGTAAAGCTACACAAAGCTGCAGCATTCGTAGCTGACACTACTTTGGATGCTTCACAACAAGGAGCATAGGCACTGGCTGCGGAAGTAGTGGCTCGACAAACTCTGGCTTTGTCACTGGGACGTGGATACTACAGCCATAATCAATTTATCTACAGCCCCATACTCTGGGGCGTTGCTGTTCAGGGAAGAAGCCCTTAAAGCAGTCTTGGTAGATCCAAAAGACAACCGAAAGCCTGCTTTAACCGCGGCCAAAAAAGACGACCGCAGGCCGTTTCGAAGGTTTTTTCCATACCTATCCTTCCAGTCGTTTTGAGGAGCGTGGCCTGGGGGGCAACACCATGACTCCTGCTTTACAGACTTCCATGTGTCCAAGGGAACCTGGCATAAACAGCGGTTCCAGGGCAAGGCTCAGTACCAGGGACGACAAGGCCCTTCCACTTCATCATATGGACGGGCAGCATGTCAGCTTAGGCAGTTCTGACGCCATTTCTATTGGAGGCAGGCTACTCCACTATGCAGGACTGTGGCTGGGGCTAACTCCAGTTTCTTGGATCAGAGATCTTTTCTCTCATGGTTACAGCATAGAGTTTGGCTCTTCTCCCCGGACAGATTTCTTCCCTCCCCCATTCCCAAAACCCAGGAACGGCAGAGGGTCATGCAGGAAGCAATACTTCTCCTTGACATAGCAGCAATAGAACCAGTCCTACCTGCAGAGAGATTGTGCGGTGTTTACTCCATCCTGTTTGCAGTCCCCAAGCGAAATCTGTCATGGAGGGCAGTTTTGGACCTCAAGTTCGCTTTGTGACTTATCGACTGTTCAAAATGGAGTCCCTCGGTTCAATTATACAAGTCCTACAGCAGGGAGAATTTTTGACTTCCATCGACCTAAAGGAGGCATACTTCCATATACCAATCTGCCCTGCCCACAGACGGTTCCTGAGGTTCGCCTTTGGCCACCATCATTTTCAATTCATGGCTATGACTTTCGGGCTTTCGTCGGCACCATGGGTATTCACCAAAGTGATGGTTACCCTGGGGGCTCATCTCCGCCTTCAGCGGATCCATATTTACCCCTACTTGAATGATCTCTTGTTTGGGTGGACTCCAAAGACCACGCATGCTATGAGGTTCACCACACCCTTGAGTTTGTGAGGACCCACAGTTGACTAGTCAACATTGACAAGAGTCAGCTACAACCAACTCAGCGAATACAGCATCTGGAAGCAATACTGCACACAGTATAGGCCATGGCCTTCCTATCACTGGAACGCATTGCAACCATCACAATATGGCAAGGCTCCTGCTATGCTCTTCAAAGTCGGATGTGATGTTTCTGGCAAAGGTGCTGGGAACATTCGTATCCACCATTCACATCGTTCCGTGGGCACGATGCCATACTTGGTGCTCCAGTGGGCCTTATTACTTTTCCAGGCGGACATTGCCAATTCCAACCATCGCGACATTCACCTGGATTCCCCTCTTCGGATCTCTTCCCGATGGTGGACAAAAATTCAAAACCTCAGCAGGGGAATTCCGTTCCAAGAACCGGACAGAACTGTAACTACAACGGACGCCAGCCTAACTGGCTGGGGAGCCCACTGCAACTCCCGCTTTGTCCAGGGTCTTTGGTCCAGGCTGGAACAACATCAGAGTATCAACTGGCTGGAACTCCGTGTGGCTCATCTGGTTTTCCTATTCTTCCAGCCAATCTTCCAGTTGGAACATGTACTGCTCCGGACAGACAACCTGCATAAAATCGCATTTGAACAGACAAGGGGGAACCAGATCACAACCTCTCCAGGTGGAAACGTCCCGGATCTTTCACTGGGCCAAAAGTAATTTGATGTCTCTGAGGGCAGAGCATCTCAGCAAGACTCTGAACGTGACAGCCGACTGGCTCAGCAGGCAGCAGGTGATTCCGGGAGAGTGGAAACTTCACCCAATGACATTCGACCTCCTCCAATGCCGGTTCGGCAACTTCTTGGTGGACCTCTTCGCCTTGAATAACAATTGCCAGCTCCCCCGGTACTTCTCGAGGTATGTGGAACAGACCGCGGAGTCGGTAGATGCATTGGGAACACTGTGGCCGGATGGTCTCCTGTACGCCTTCCCTCCAATTCCTCTACTGGGCAGGACACTGAGAAAGCTGAGACTTGAAAGGGCGCAACTGGTTCTGCTGGCCCCATACTGGCCTCGTCGCCCATGGTTCTCAGACCTGATCACATTGACAGTAAGAGAGCCTTGGAGGCTGCCAGTCAGGCCAGATCTACTGTCTCAGGGACTGATCTGGCATCTGGATCCTGAATGGGTGAGTCTGACGGCTTGGCATTTGAACGGAGGCAGCTGATTAACTCAGGCCTATCTCACGGTGTTGCCGATACAGTTATGGCATCTAGAAGGCCATTGACAAATTGCATTTACCAGAGTACATGGCTCGCCTTCTCTAAGTGGTGTGCATGACAAGGTTAGCAACCTTCTCAAACTTCTGTACAACAAGTTCTGCAGTTCCTTTATAGAGGCCTGAAAATGGGTCTCAAAGCTAACACCTTGTGTCGTCACGCCTCCACAATCTCATCAATCCTGTCCACCTCCCCCTCTGATATTTCTATGGGTTCGCACCCGCTCATCAGACTTTTTTGAAGGGAGCTACCCTCCTCTCACCAGCGATGTGCCATCATTTTCCTTCCTGGAGTCTACCTGAGGACCTGCAAGCTCTTCAGCACCCTCCCTTTGACCTCTTGGGTCGGTGCCTCTGCGACTGTTATCCTTCAAGGTCCTGTTCCTGGTGGCAATCACCTCAGCGAGAAGAGTCTCTGAGCTGGAAGCATTGTCATCGGCTCGTCATCTCTGCATCTTCCACAAGGACTCAGTCATGTTGCGTGCAGATGCATCCTTTCGTCCCAAGTTCAGCTCAGCTTTCCACTGTAACCAGGACATTGTTCTTCCTTCTTTCTGTCCAAAGCCAGCTCACCCACTGGAGAAGGCCTGGCACTCGCTAGATGTCTGAAGGGCCCTCAAGATATACTTCTCTCGCACCCACGACATACGATAGATGGAGTCATTATTTGTATCCTTTCACCCAAGAACTCTGGGGGGAAAGGTCTCTAAATCTTCCCTGTCTTGTTGGTTGCACGCCTGAATTGCACTGGCGTATGAGTCATTAAACTTACCAGTGCCTAGTAAGATAATGTCGCATTCCATCAGGTCAGCTGCCACTATGGCCGCTTTCACAATCAACACACCTCTTGCAGATATTTGTAGAGCAGCAGTATGGTCTACTCCAGATTCCTTTATCAAACATTATAAGATAGATCGCTATGCCTCTGCCGAGGCCTCCTTTGGGAGGCGAGTTCTGCAACAGGTTCTGTCGCATGAGTAAGCAGTGACTAAGTAGTGGGTGGTCCCTCCCTTCTGGGACTGCTTTGGTACATCCCATGTGATGGCATGCTACCTTGGGAAAATGAGCCATTGACCTCACCTGAATGGTGGTTTTCCCAGGTATCATGCTATGACGGCCCTCCCATTTGGAGGATTTCTGAATGTGGATGTCACCTACTACAGGATATGGTTCACGTTTATCACTTAGACAATAGAGTTAAGTCAGAATATCTATGTTCATTAGGAATGTTTGCCCTACTGGGCCAATTTTGTATTTTCCTTGCTGGCAGGCTCATTAGCCGTTGCATTTTTTTCAAGATGTCTCACTCCAGACTTGTCGCAAATGAAACTGGAGTGGGAGGGGCTCTCTCACCACAGATCTTGACTCCAGTACATTCTTGCCTTCAGACGCTAGATGGCACTATGACTACCCATGTGATGGCAACACATGGGAAAACCACACTTCAGGTGAGGCCAATGGCCCGTTCTGTCATGAAAAGAAAGGCAGGGTATAAATTAAATAAATAAATAATAAGTTGTCTGTATTACTTAGCAATGTAGGACAATTAATTTTTTTGTGAGTGTTTATTTCATTTAATTCTTTTTGCATCCATTTTGTGAGTATTTTATGTATGTATGTAGTGATGACCAGCAAAGAACAAACTAGATATGCACTGAGAAGGGTGGGGAGAGGACTTTTTACATCACTGCTCACCCAGAACCGCTTCCTTTACTGAGAGTTCCAAAAGATTGGGGCTGTAATACCATCTGACCAATGAGGGGTATTATACAGACACAAGAGTGGCTGTATACTATAGTCAGCATGGATTTTTCGCATTCTCCAGTGTTAAATTAAAAATATACCCCATGCCATTCTGATGCTTCCCATAAGCTCATTTCAGAAGGAAACCGTACAAAGCTGATATTCCTGAACTTAGAATTGTTTGCTTAACAATCCTCTCAGTTTTCATAGTGGTACATGAAACAGTCAGAGAGAATCAAGAGTTCGAAGTGTAAAAACAGAGAGAAAAACACCAGACCCCTTTTGGACTTTTTTCTGTCAGAGTTCCGGTCCAGGAATCATCACAGATATGCTATTAGGTGAAGCCGGTAAAAGATGTCCCTAGCTACAGAGGCCACCTAGGCCTCTTCTGATTCAGATACTATAGAGAAACAGAACGGAGTGTTTACAAACATACTGATGGCACCTTGCCCCAAATAGGATTGCTCCCAAGGGTTTCATCTAGAGTGTCTTTGGGAGTGTCTGTCCAACTTTCTCTTTCAAGGCAGCAGGGACTACTCCCTCCTGCAGTGAGTTGTAAACCCATTGCCTCCTACTTGTGTGCTTACCTTGTGGCAGAAGCTAGATCTGGGAACATGCCAATTGTTTTTATTTTTCTGCAGTGATCAGTCATGATTGATACTAATCAGTCACTCTGGAGCATTCTGAGAAAATAAAAACAAAGACTACCTTCTCAGGGCCTGTGGCCAAGGGATCAGACATATAGGTAAGAATACCAGAAAGCTCTGCTAGATCAGACCAAAAACCTATATAGTATTCTGTTCCAAACTGCAGCACTGGTAGCCCCTGGCAGGTTGTTTGGGCCTTAGCAGATGCCCAAGGATGCCAGGTGTTGCCACTGGCCCTTCATTTTGCAGAAATAAAATACTGCACATTAGGACTGGCCTTAAACTATTTTCCCTCCCATATTCTATCAGCACACATCTGCTAAGTTGTTGTGCACCTTTATGAAGTGTGGACTCCTGTAGGATTCCTGGAACATTGCTCTTTTTGGCTCTAAGGAGATACTTTAGGGGACTAAAGGGTTCTTTCTGCAGAAAACACGAGAGTGTGACTGAGAAGATTATGCGAGAGTTTTCTGAAAAGGTTCAGAGGAGAGAGAAATAAAAAGGGAGTAAAAAAGTTCATCCAAAGAAGACAAAGAAGACAAAGACAAAAGAGAGAACTGCAGCAGCTTTTGGCTCTCATGAGGCATTCATCCACCAGCAGCATCACAGTTGGGGAATACCAGGCCTAAAGCTGTGTAACCTTGGACCAGTTACAGGTCTAAGGGTCTCTAATTGCCCACCTATAGATAACAAATTTATTGGATTCTATCACCTCCTATTAGGAGGGATTATAGTCTTATATATAAATAGATTCTTTGGTCAGCCTTTCAAGCTTTCATTCTGTTCCTTAAAATACTTCCTCAGTTCTCTAGTTAATCTAATCAAATGAAGGCAGTCTCTGAAATATCCGAAATGTAATAGGAGTTGTAAAGTGTGGAATACTTGAATAGTGCTTATGATCAACTGGCTTCGAAGAATTTAGCATGTTAGAACAGGAAGAGAAGGGGAATGAGTTAGCAAGGGTTTCTTGTGCATAGAGATTTCGTAGCTATGAAGTATTAGTTATATGAGTGTAATAAACCTTTTTGGACTTAACCTAATAGGCAAAAAACCTTGCGGTTTAAGAATGTACCTATAGCCTACAGATATTTCTACCAAACTTTAAAAAGCAGGGAAATTGGGCAGCTATAGTGAATGCACCAGGGGAGCAGGACACCTGAACTCCTCTCTGAGATATTGTACTGCCCTACAAAGTTGTCAAAATGCAAACACCATTTGGGTTGGTCTTTCACAGTCCAATCCACTTGCCGTGTAGCTTGGAATAATTTGGTAACATGTGCCTCTGAGCATATGGTGAGTGGTGGCAACACCTGTCATCTCCAAAGATGGAGAATTATATTTTTGTATGTTTGTTGGTGTTCTTCTTACTTTGCTTCTTTCCTGTGTTACTAATGTTTCTACAGAGAATCTAAACTAGAAAATTTTATTTCCCTCATTATTCATCCTAGAAATCTGTGTCAAATTTATTTTTATTAATTTCAAAGCTTTTTTATTGGTCAATGTCATATGATGGTGAAGATAGCCTTTTTTGTTTCAAACTGGAGGTTATGGTCTATTTCTATTTTTGGTGCATTAACAGTTGGACCTGAAACTGCAGTTTAATGTAAAATCAGACTGATTACAATATGCTACTTTAGCAATGACTCTAGTTGTTGGAAAAAAGAGGATGCATGTTTTCAGCCTGCTATGTTTAAACCACTTTATTTAAGGCAAGGTGTTCACGATCAATTAAAAACATAGAGCACACCTAGAATTTTGCTAGAATATATTTCACCTCCCACTGTTTTATTTTGTGCAAATTGAGACACTTCTGAGGTCCACTGGAGACTATTTTGCAGAAGTCAGTGCCATTATTCCACAATTATGTTTGGAGTTTTTTAGTATAAATTTTGCAAAGTGTTGCTGTACTTCACATATTCATAGAAACAAAAGCAAAAGAAAATGATTTCCTATAGAAAACTTCACTAAAATTGACCATCTCAACTATATCAACTGTCTTAATAATGTTGCTTCCTCCCAGCTAAAACAAGATCAGCACAGGACATATCTTCTTTCTATTATTTGGGCTGATTACAGGTGTTGCCACCACTCACCATATGCTCAGAGGCACATGTTACCATTCTTCCAAGCTACACAGCAAGTGGATTGGACTGTGAAAGACCAACCCAAATGGTGTTTGCATTTTGACAACTTTGTAGGGCAGTACAATATCTCAGAGAGGAGGTTAGGTCTTCTGGTCCCCTGGTGCATTCACTATAGCTGCCCAATTTCCCTACTTTTTAAAGTTTGGTAGAAATATCTGTGGGCTATAGGTACATTCTTAAACCGCAAGGTTTTTTGCCTATTAGTGAATTTCTCTGCTTTTTAATCCGGGAGGTAAGAAATGGGATCCTGTGCAAGTTTGCTGAGACTGGATTGATCATTTGCATGCTTATTGAGTTAAGAGGGATTTACACACACACACCAGGCAATCGTGCTTAGGATAGGTGAAACTGACCACAGGGGATGGGGAAGGGAGGAGGGGGAGGAGGGAGGGGTGGAAAGGCGGAGGGGAGGACTGGGATCGGAGCAGGCAGGAGGGGGAGGGGAGAAGAAGGACAGATGTGGTCGTTTGCATGTTTATTGAGTTCAGTGGGATTTACTTCATGCACTCATGCTTAGGATAGGTAAAACCGACTGGGGGAGAGGGACGGAGGGCTGGAGTGGGCAGGGAAGGCGGAAGAAGGAAGAGGGGAGGAGAAAGGGAGAGGAAAGGGGAAGGAGGGAAAAGGCAGGTCTGATCATTTGTATGATTATTGAGTTGAATCAGATATACTCCTATGCAATCATGATTAGGATAGGTAAAACTGACCAGGCTGGGCCTGCCAACCAAGACGTCTTCTGTATCTTTCACAATTGGGCAGGGGAAAGGGACAATTCTACCTTGTGGTTTTTCCCATTACAGTGTTGCAAGAACACCGGCACTTGGCTGACTTTCTCTTCTCCTAAAGATACAGGATCAGTCTCAGGCCCTGAACCTGGCAACTCTACCTCCCACCCAAATTTAAAACAAAGCTGTCCCTGGCCACATCCACACCAGGCCTCTATTACACTTTGGACAATCATTATTTATTTATCTATTTATTTAGTGTATTTATATACCTCCCCATGGCCGAAGCTCTCTGGGCGGTTTACAATAACTAAAAACATTAAAAACAAATATACAAATTTAAAAACACGTCTTTTAAAAACAATTTAAAACAATTTATCATGGTTTCTCTCAAAGCCATGGCTCAAAGCCAATCATAGCTTTTCTCAAAAAGTCCTGGGAAGTGTAGTTAGTGAAGGGTGCTGAGAGTTGCTAGGAGACGCCCTGTTTCTCTCACAGACCTTCAATCAGAGTGGCTGACTGTTAAACCATTCTCTCAGGGGAATAGGAGTCTCCTCTCAGCACCCTTCACAAACTACACTTCCCAGGATTCTTTGAGGGAAGCCATGACTGTCTCAAGTGAAATCAAGTCTGGTGTGGGTGTGGCCCTCTTATTAGCCAAGTCCAGCAGCTGTGAGGCTTTTAGAACACTGACAGTTGGTCCTTACTGAGCATGCTCCATGTTATAATAGGCTTCCAGCCAAAATTTCTTAAATTAATTAAAAATCAACCAGTCATTTTTTTAACTTTGAAACTGCAGTAGATGAAGGTGGTCAGAGTATGGGGCAAGGTCAGTATTAGGATTACAGGTACTCTGTGAACATGGCTGATTTTTAATGAATTTCAACAGATTATGAGAACTCGCAGAAAAAAGTCCAAAAGGGCTCTGAGTTTTTTTCTCTCTTTTTAGACTTTGAACTCTCGATTCTCTCTGACTGTTTTGTGTATCGCCATGAAAATTGACAGGGTTGTTAAGCAAGCGTTTCTGAGTTCAGAACTATAAGTGTTGTAAGGTTTTGTTTTGAAATGAGCTTATGGGAAGCCTCAGAATGGCATGGGGGGATATTTTCCATTTAACATTGCGGAATGTGAAAAATCCCCGCTGACTATAGTATACAACCACTCTCGTGGCTGTATAATGCTCAGCTGCCCAATACAACTTGCTTGAAGGATATAGTGTAATTCTATTTCTATGATTTTTGTAGCTCTCATAATACATTTCGGAACAGAAGACTGAGATGTAGAAGTTCAATATTTGTTTATGAAATATCTATTATTTAATAAATTGTATAAAACTGTAAACATTTCTGATGGCATTAGTGATGGATTTCCATGTGTAGTTTTAAAAATGGCACCAAGATTTGCAGTTTCAAAGTATTGCTTTTATTAATGCAAAATCTATTGTCCAGCTGTTTTGAAACAATCCCTACCTCCAGCATATCTGAATCAACATAAAATAGGGCATTAAGCCAGAACCGTTTAGATGAGCTTACAGATAAAATACCTTTTATTTTTATTCTTTAAAAAATAAAATATAAAACATTCCTGTAGCCCAATCCATCCCTACTCAGCAACGTCTCCCTGTGAGTTTAGTGGGTATTCCCAAGTAAGTGTTATAGGAATGTAAGTGATGATTCTCATCACTGGAGAACAGCCCTGTGGTTTCCTGTCTTTATAGTAGCATCCCACACTCTTAACATGAACTGCCTTTACAACAAGGATAGGGAACTTGTGGTCCCCCAGATGTTGCTGGACTATAATTCCTATAATTGCTGACCATTTGCCATGCTAACTGGGCTGTTGCAAGTTGGATTCCAGCAATATCTGGAGGGGCACAAGTTCCCCACCCCTGCTTTATAGCTCTTTACTAACCAATTCTGAGTCTGTATTTTGAGGGTATTACCAGTCCCATGCACTGTGAGAGTGTTCTGCTGCCCCAAGTCTATGTGGTTTGTGGACATGGCCAGCTCTCAAAAGGGGTATAGCTTGCCCATACCTTTAGTAGATGTCCCTCAGCAATGATTAATCTATTACTAACTGCGCATATGTTCATCTCCTAACATTGACAAGTCACAGATTTAAATCAAATTAGCATAAGATTAAATGTTAAGAGAATGTTGTCGGAAAGCTGTGTAAAGAGTCTTCTCTGGCCCCAGTAACTTGTCACAGTTTCTGCAAGGTCAGTTGCTGTATGTGGAATAGGTTTTTTTAATTGTTTGTTCTTTCTTGTGAGTATGTTTTCTGATATTGGCTCACTGAGACCTTCATGGATGACTGGCTATATCACTATTTATTTTACTACTTTTTTTTGCCATACTACCTTTATTTTTTAATAATCTCCCTGTTTCCCTCATTGTTGTTTTGCTGAACTACTCCTATTACTACTCCAAAGAAGAAACTAATCTAAAGGGTGTATACAGCTTCCCAGGGAGCCTTCAGAGTTAGAGTTTTTATTGCTTGTAGTAGAGCTAATCTACACAGTGTATATTTATTTTTCAGGAAATTGAAGCAGCTGTGAAAGCTAAACAGCCTGATGTGGAAGAGATTTTGTCTAAAGGGCATCATTTATACAAGGAAAAACCAGTCACTCATCCAGTAACGGTAATGAAGCACCCTTAGTAATATCCATTACTGCATAATGTGCTGTTCCTCCCCTATTGTACACTTGTCCTTGATGCAATCTATCTGAAATTCATGAAAGAACTTAGTCTTTTGAAGATAGTAGAGACAAATGTTATATGTTCAGCTGAAACCATTTATACATGGCTGTTTTATTTATTGCTTATGGTTATATCCTACCATGCATCACTTTCATGATCCCAGGACAGATTACAAAAATTAAATACATAACAATATAATCAATATTTAAAATATCACAATAATTCAGTAAAACAACAGATTAATAGCAGACTGCATCAGATCCATCTCTAGCAAACATCAGACTACCATCTCTAATCTGGTCATAACAGATCAATTTCCAGTAAAAGTCTGGGAGATATATTTTAAAATAATTGTTATTAGAAGATAGCCAACAACAGCACCAATCAAATCTCAGGAGGCAGAGAGTTGTCTAGTGGGGGTGCCACTGTAGAAAATCACCATTCCCAAATGTGACTCCCCTATAAACAGGACCATGAGAAGGGCCTACCTGCTTATCTTAATGCATAGCCAGTTGATACAGGGAGAGGCACTCCTTTCAGTATCTAGATCTCAGGATGAAGGGCATGTCTGCTTCTCTTAATCCACAGGCAGGTTGATATAGGGAGAGGCACTCCTTCCACTGTTGTTGTTGTTATGTGCCTTCAAGTCAACTACGACTTATCGCGACTCTATGAATCAGCGACCTCCAACAGCATCTGTCATGAACCACCATGTTCAGATCTTGTAAGTGCAGGTCCGTGGCTTCTTTTATGGAATCAATCCATCTCTTGTTTGGCCTTCCTCTTTTTCTACTCCCTTCTGTTTTTCCCAGCATTATTGTCTTTTCTAGTGAATCATGTCTTCTCATGACGTGTCCAAAGTAGGATAACCTCAGTTTCATCATTTTAGCTTCTAGTGACAGTTCTGGTTTAATTTGTTCTAACACCCAATTATTTGTCTTTTTCACAGTCCATGGTATGCGCAAAGCTCTCCTCCAGCACCACATTTCAAATGAGTTGATTTTTCTCTTATCCGCCTTTTTCACTGTCCAACTTTCACATCCATACATAGAGATTGGAAATACCATGGTCTGAATGATCCTGACTTTAGTGTTCAGTGATACATCTTTGCATTTGAGGACCTTTTCTAGTTCTTTCACATCTGCCCTCCCCAGTCCTCACCTTCTTCTGATTTCTTGACAATTGTCTTCATTTTGGTTAATGACTGGGCCGAGGTATTGATCATCCTTGACAAGTTCAATGTCCTCATTGTCAACTGTAAAGTTACATAAATCTTCTGTTGTCATTGCTTTAGTCTTTTTTGACATTCAGCTGTAGTCCTGCTTTTGTGCTTTCCTCTTTAACTTTCATCAGCATTCGTTTCAAATCATTACTGATTTCTGCTAAGAGTATGGTATCGTCTGCATATCTTAAATTATTGATGTTTCTCCCTCCAATTTTTACACCTCCTTCTTCTTGGTCCAGTCCCGCTTTCTGTATGATATGTTCTGCATACAGATTAAACAAATAGGGTGATAAAATACACCCCTGTCTCACACCCTTTCCGATGGGGAACCAATCAGTTTCTCCATATTCTGTCCTTACAGTAGCCTCTCGTCCAGAGTATAGGTTGTGCGTCAGGACAATGAGATGCTGTGGCACCCCCATTTCTTTTAAAGCATTCCATAGTTTTTCATGATCTACACAGTCAAAGGCTTTGCTGTAATCTATAAAGCACAGGGTGATTTTCTTCTGAAATTCCTTGCTCCTTTCCATTATCCAATGTATGTTTGTGATGTGATCTCTGGTGCCTCTTCCCTTTCTAAATCCAGCTTGGACATCTGGCATTTCTCACTCCATATATGGTAAGAGCCTTTGTTGTAGAATTTTGAGCATTACTTTACTTGCATGGGATATTAAGGCAATAGTTTGATAATTACTGCGTTCTCTGGGATCCCCTTTCTTTGAAAGTGGGATATATATTGAACGCTTCCAGTCTGTGGGCCATTGTTTAGTTTTCCATATTTCTTGACAGATTTTTGTCAAAATTTGGACTGATTCAGTCTCAGTAACTTGTAGCAACTCTATTGGTATGCCATCTATTCCTGGTGATTTGTTTCTTCCAATAATTTTAAGAGCAGCTTTCACCTCACATTCTAAAATTTCTGGTTCTTCATCATATGGTTCCTCCATGAATGAATCTGTCATCCTGGCATCTCTTTTATAGAGTTCTTCAGTGTATTGCTTCCATCTTCCTTTTATTTGATCTCAGTCAGTCAGTGTGTTCCCCTGTTGATTATTCAGCATCCCTACTTGTGGTTTAAATTTCCCTTTCATTTCTCTAAACTTTTGGAATAGGGCTCTTGTTCTTCCCATTTTGTTGTCCTTTTCTATTTCTATACAATAACTATTGTAATAGTTTTCTTTGTCCCTACGTACTAGTCATTGTATAGTTGCATTTAGAGTTCTGACCACGTTTCTATCTCCTTTTGCTTTTGCTTTCCTTCTCTCTTTAACCATTTTAAGAGTTTCTTCAGTCATCCATTGAGGTCTTTCTCTCTTTTTAACTAGAGGTATTGTCTTTTTGCATTCTTCCCTGATAATGTCCCTGACTTCAGTCCATAGTTCTTCTGGTTCTCTGTCAACTAAGTTTAAAGCCTCAAACCTGTTCCTTATTTGATCTTTATATTCTTCTGGGATGTTATTTAAATTATATTTTGGCATTATGAGTGCTTTGTGGTTCTTATTTAGCTTTACTCTGATTTTTGATACGATCAGTTCATGATCTGTACCGCAGTCTGCTCCTGGTCTTGTTTTCGCAGAAAGTATGGAACTTCGCCATCTTCTGTTTCCAATTATATAATCAATTTGATTCCTATATTGACCATCTGGTGATGTCCATGTGTACAGTCGTCTTTTCGGTTGCTCAAAAAATGTGTTGGCAAGAAACAAATCATTGGCTTCACAGAATTCAATAAGTCTTTCTCCTGCTTCATTTCTGTCTCCTAAGCCCCATTTCCCCACAATTCCTAGTTCCTCTCTGTTCCCTACTTTTGCATTCCAGTCCCCCATGATTATCATAATATCTTGTTTTGGTGTGTGATCAATTTCCCCCTGTACTTCTGCATAAAATCTCTCTAATTCTTCTTCTTCTGTATTTGATGTTGGAGCATAGACTTGGATGATGGTTATGTTAATAGGTTTCCCGTTAAATCTCATTGATATCACTTGCTCACACCTTGCATTGTAGCTCCTTATTGCTTTTGCTACCTCACTTCTCACTATTAAAGCAACCCCGTTTCTTCTCACTATTAAAGCAACCCCATTTCTTCTTGATTTCTCATTTCCTGCATAAAATATTTTGTAGTTGCCTGATTGAAAATGTCCCATTCCAGTCCATTTTAATTCACTCACGCCAAGTATTGTAATGTTGATATGCTCCATTTCTTGCTTGACAATTTCTAACTTTCCCTGGTTCATGCTTCTCACATTCCATGTTCCTATTGTGTGCGTCGTACAACTCCGGACTCTCCTTTCGCATCTGTGCCCATCAGCCTCTGGGCTTCCTTTTGGTTTTGACCCAGCTGTGTCATTTGTCACAGCACTACTCGTACTTTTCCTTTGTTCTTCCCCAGTAGCTCGGTGAGTGCCTTCTGACCTGGGGGTCTCATCTTCCAGCACTATCTCGTGTTGCATTTTGGAGTCTGTTCATAGGGCTTTCGTGGTAAGAAGTATTCAGAGGTGGTTTACCATTGCCTTCCTCTGAGTTTGGATACATCTTAGTCTGGTGTCTCAGCTTTGACCATTCTGCCATGGGTGCCCCTCTCGGTCTAGACTCCTGACTGCATTGCCCTCAGCTTCTTCAACACTCTCAAACCCCCTCACCACGTTAAGGTGTGCATCCTAAAGGGGTAGGTCCAAAGTCCCAAGGGCTTTATACGTTAAAGTGAACCCCTTGAATTGAGACTGATGTAGGCACCCAGTGCAAAGCTTCACAAAAACTTCACTTAGTTTTCACCTTTTTCCACCTGATCAAAAAGTACTTCGATTTAAAATAAGAACTGCAATACTGCCAGGAAAAATCACATCCGTATTATGTAAATAGTGTGTGAGGTGGTGGAAGAGAGAGGAAGACTGGACTAAAAAACATGCCTTCTCCGTTCCTTTATTTGCCACTCGACAATAGCCGTCACTCATGGACTGCCTTGGGCCAGGTCCTTTTCACTTTTTCCATCAAATGGAGTAGTACAGGTCTTCTTGTGCTAAATTTAGTTCTGGGTATGTTTGAGGATCTGGCATTTGATGGGCTATTATAATAATTTGTTTGCATAAATCAAATTTCTGTTGCAGCTACCAATTTCAGTACTGAGGCAGAATAAAATTTAGTAGTCCAGTTTAAATCTGTTTCAGAACTGCATAGATTGATAGGATTTGTGATAAGCTTTATATACAATTTGCCCTTGCTGATAAAGTTACAAATTCTAATACTCTTTCAAAGTCTATTTTTTGTTCTCATTTGCATTTTGACTCAAAAATATGCAGATTGGATCCAGACATGCTTGCACTGGAAAAAGTTACAGCAAAGCAATTTTAGTCAATCCCCTGGCATCTGCCTATGCTTCCTGAAAAGCTGCTCTGGAGGTTTGGAAGACCCTTCAAAACATCATGAGAGATGCTGCTGCCTTCCATGGGGAAGGGGGAAATAGTGAAAATTACTGCCACCCTGTCCCTCCAGCAAGGAACATCCACTATATCCCAGTTCTCTTTTGTGAATGGAAGGAGCAAGTGTGGATCCAACCCATTAGTTCAAGCCTATGGATATTTTTGCCTAAGGTTAAATATATATAATCTTCCCATGACTATATGATTTTACAGCATGGGTGATGTATCATATGTCTGAATGTTCCACCACAAGATATGTTGAAATACAGCATGCTGGGAAACATTTAGACCGAATAGTACAGTATGTCCAAATGCCAGCTTTCCTCTTTTCCACAAGGATGTTTATTTCAGTAAGTACAGGCACTTTAAGATAATTGTACAGGTAGTCTTGCCAGTAGCATTGTTTTTTCCTTACAATATTCAAAGTGCTCGTTATGACCTATAAAGCCCTATACGGCTTAGGTCCAGGCTATCTGTCAGGCCGTATCTCCCTATATGAACCTGACCGGGCCCTGAGATCTTCAGGAGAGACCCTTCTCACGATCCCAACACCTTCACAAGTGCGACTGGTGGGGACACGAGATAGGGCGTTTTCGGTGGCTGCCCTTAGGCTCCGGAACTCCCTCCCTAGGGAGGCAAGAATGGCCTCCTCTGTGCAGTCTTTCCGCCGACAGCTAAAGACTTTTTTCTTCCGGCAGGCCTTTGGAACTGAAGGTTTTAAGGGTAGTGACTGAAGAGGATGCTGTATGTTATTGTTTTACTTGTATGCTCCTAAACTGGGTTGCAGTATTTTAAGAGTAATTGGTTTTAACATCTTAATAGTTTAATCCTGTTTTAATGCTGATTTTATATATTTATATGTTTTATATTTTTATAGGTTCTTAATGATGTGTACTTGTTTTTATCTGGAAGCCGCCTTGAGTTCCAGTTTGGAAAAAGGGCGGGGTATAAATAAAGATAATAATAATAATAATAATAATAATTACAACACATTAGACCTAGTAGTTAGGCAGTATTGCATAGCTTTAAATAATTTTGTTATTTGGACAGTAATTTATTAGCATTACATGTAATGTGTCTATGTGAAATATCTTAAATTGTGGCTATTTGTGAAGTATTAGAAACACTGTTGTCTATTGAGCTGTACTTTTTAAAATTGCACACTGCTGTTAGTTTAATTAGCCACATTGAGAAATCTGCTTATCTTCATTCATTACACTGAAATGACTGAAGATTTCATTTGCCCCATAAAATAAGTTTTAAACCCAAATGATCCTGAAATCCTATATGGTTTTCTTTCTGAAAGAAAAAATGATTACACATATAAACTTTTGCTTTCTCGCAATTAAAACATGCTTGAGAGTGTGGAAGTTTCAATGTTGTCAATAACTGTGTCTCTCATCTTACTATTAATCTGCACCATGAGAACGCAATACCATTTAAATGGCATATTTAATGTTACTGTTTTGTCAGATGACAAAACAGTATCCAGTTTTTCACAGTTCTTCCTTTTTATATTTGAATATTCTTTCTTCCTCAGTAAATGAGTTAAAATGTAATAAGCACATGAGGCAAAGATGTTTAAATTTTGTTGACACAAAGTAATTGCTAAGGTCAAACAGACAAGAGGACAGTTGAATCTGCCTGCTATAATTTCCTCAAATGTACTGTAAATTGATGGCATTATGAGATGTTTTCAATTATATTCAGTCATACTTAAAAGTGTATGTTTTCTCAGCTGCTTTTTAAAAAAAAAATTAGTTGGGGACACCATTTTTGCCAGAATTCACAAAAACATTACTAACTCCCCCAAGATATCTTAAATGTCAGCTAGCTTTTAAAATGCATATATTAAATCTGAATGTTAACTATTGTAATATTTGATAGAAAAGCATGTGAAAATATTATTTTTCCTTTTTGCCTATAAAATAATTATACAGACAGGAGAGTGGCTGTATACTATAGCCAGCATGAATTTTTCACATTCCGCAATGTTAAATTGAAAATACCCCCATGCCATTCTGATGCTTCCCATAAACTCATCTCAAAACAAAACCTTAAAAAACTTATACTCGTGAACTCAGAAATGCTTGCTTAACAACCCTCTAAATTTTCACGGCAATACACAAAACAGTCAGAGAATAGAGAGTTCAAAGTCTAAAAAGAGAGAGAGAAAAACCCAGATCCCCTTTGGACTTTTTTGCTGTCAGAGTTCTCATAATCTGTTGAAATTCATTAAAAATCAGCTATGTTCACAAAGTACCTGTAATCCTATTACTGACCTTGCTCCATACTCTGTCCTTCATCTTCTGCAGTTTAAACGTTTAAAAAATGCCTGGCTCATTTTTAATTAATTTAAGAAATTTTGGCTGGAACTCAATGACAATGTCGGGCATGCTCAGTAAGAACCAACTGTCAGGGTTTTAAAAGCCAGACTCATAACTGTTTGGCTTGGCTAACCAGACTTTGACTTCACTTGAGACAGTCTTGGCTTCCGCCAAAGAATCCTGGGAATTGTAGTTTGTGAAGGGTGCTGAGAGGAGACTCCTGTTCCACTGACAGAGCTTCAGTGGTCAGAGTGGTTTAACGGGGGAAGGAGGGAGGGGTAGAGTGGGCAGGGGAGGAGGAAGGGAGAAAAGAAGGGAAGGAGGGGAAAGGCAGGTCTGATAATTGGCATACTTATTGAGTTCCATGGGATTTACTCCTATGCAGTCATGGTTAGGATAGGTAAAACTGACAATGGGGGAGGAGGCGGCTGAGGGGGAAGGGGAAGAGGTGGATTGGAGGGGGACAAAGGAAGTTGGAGGGGAGGGCAGGTTTGATCATTTGCATGCTTATAGAGTTCAATGGTATTTACTCCCTTGCAATCATGCTTAAGATATGTAAAACTGACCATGAGGAGGGGGAAGGGGAAGGAGGGGATTGGAAGGGGATGGGGATGGGTAGGGAAGGGCAAAGGAAGGGGGGAAGGGGGAAGAGGGAGGGGATAGGAGGGAGAAGGAGAGCATTTGGGTTTGATTATTTGCATACTTTTTGAATTCAGTGGGATTTATTTCTGTGCAATCATGTTTGAAAATGGAAATGGACTGCCTTCAAGTCGATCCTGACTTATGGTGACCCTATGAATAAGGTTTTTATGCTAAACTGTATTCAGAAGCGGTTTTACCATTGCCTTCCTCTGAGGCTGAGAGGCAGTGACGGGCCCAAGGTCACCCAGTGATCTTCATGACTGTATGGGGATTTGAACCTTGGTCTACCAGATTGTAGTCCAACACTGACCCGGGGGAGGGACAGGGAGGGTGGGAGGGACAGGGAGGGTGGGAGGAGAGGAGCTTGGGTGGGTGGGTGGGCACTGGGCAGAGGGGAGGCCCTTTCCTTTCCAAAAGGAAACATTGTGAACAATATCATTGCTTTTCAGTGTTTTCCCCACTTTTTTATTCTACAGCAGGCACATGTAGCCTGCCACCCAAATTTAAACCAAAGCTGTCCCTGACCACATCCACACCAGGCCTTTATTTCACTTTGGACAGTCATGGCTTTTCTCAAAGTATCCTGGGAAGTGTAGTTAGTGAAGGGTGCTGAGTTGCTACGAGATGCCCTCTTCCCCTCACAGACTTTCAATCAGAGTGGCTGACTGTTAAACCACTCTGGCCAGTGAAGCTCTCTCAGTGGAATAGGAATTTCCTCTCAGCACCCTTCACAAACTACACTTCCTAGGATTCTTTGAGGGAAGCCATGACTGTCTCAAGTAAAATCAAAGTCTGGTGTGGGTGTGGCCCCCTGATTAGGCAGATCAAGCAGCTGTGAGTCTGGTTTTTAGAGCCCTGACAGTTGATTCTTACTGAGCATTCCCAACATTATCATTGAGTTCAAGCCAAAATTTCTTAAATTAAATAAAAATCAGCCAGGCATTTGTTTAACTTTTAAAGTGCAGAAGATGAAGGACAGAGTATGGGGCAAGGTCCTTAATAGGATTACAGGTACTCTGTGAACATGGCTGATTTTTAATGAATTTCAACAGATTATGAGAACTCTGACAGAAAAAAGTCCAAAAGTGATCTAGGTTTTCTCTCTCTCTTTTTAGACTTTGCACTCTCTATTCTCTCTGACTGTTTTGTGTTTCATCATGAAAATTTAGAGGGTTGTTAAGCAAGCGTTTCTGAATTCAGGACTAGGTTTTTTAAGGTTTTGTTTTGAAATGAGCTTCTGGGAAGCATCGGAATGGCATGGGGTGTATTTTCAATTTAACGTTGTGGAATGTGAAAAATCCACGCTGGCTGTATAATAATATAAAAAGCAATAGTGCTGTCCACAATATGCTTTCTTGTTTAATATACCTGTCTTCTTGTTTCAGAGAAAATTAGAAGATTTAAATACTGACTGGAAAGCAGTAAACCATTTAATACAACTTTTGAAAGGAAAGCCCCTGACTGGGCCCATAGGAACTGTATCTTCTGCTGTTGGTAAGTACTTTGAAGTTTCAGTAATCATCAAAGTTTATAGGTAAATATTAAAATGAAGGGATATTTTATCTTAGCGTGGTGAGAATGATGGTGCTAAAAGCCATTACTATTATTATTATTATTATTATTATTATTTTGAGTGTCTGCTCCATCGGCCTACTGAAGGAATATTTATACTACACATTTATGGAACTAGTTCAACTGTCATGGCTTTCCTCAATGAACCTTTAGAATTATAGTGGGTGAGAGTTCTGGAAATTCTGTTTGATTCCTGACATCTCTTAGTTCCCTAGAGAGAAATGGAAATGAATTGCCTTCAAGTCAATTCTGACTTATGATGACCCTATGAATAGGGTTTTCATGGTAAGGGATATTCAGAGGTGGTTTACCATTGCCTTCCTCTGAGGCTGAGAGGAAGTGACTGGCCCAAGGTCACCCAGTGAGCTTCATGGCTGTGTGCAGATTCAAACCCGGTCTCCCAGGTCATAGTCCAACGCCTTAACCACTACACCACACTGGCTCTCTAACCACTACACCACACTGGCTCTCAGAGAGAATGATTATTAAATTAATTTTGTTTTGTCTGTGGTACAAATATATCCTGAGACAAAGTAGTGAAACTTAAATTTAATTCATTTAGTATCATTGACACTTATTTATAATCTATGCTGGATAAAAGTTTTTTTTTTTTAAATACCATCTTAAGAGACAAAAGAATTACTGAACTAGTAGCCATCGGTTTGAATGGAGGTCCCATCAGTACAGTGAGGACCCAGTTCAATTCCATGTGGGAAACTGGAGCACCACCTGGAGAGAAATCAGGGCCACACCTTTGATGAAACATTTGTAGATTGGATGAGATGGGAGGATAAATTGACTAGAATACCACTTAAAATGGCAGCTTGTATTTTAATGGTGCTGCAGCTATGCCCCATATTCACTCTGTCTTGGAGAAAACTCCAGCACATCAACTGCTGGAGCTGCTGGGTTAGCCCCAGAAGAGGAGCCCCAGAAGAGAACACACCTCTGGGGGAGCTGGACACCCTGTTGCTAGAGGCCTGCCTTGAGGCATATAGAGTGTCTAAAACCTTGGAACTGCAGATGGGTATCTTGAACATCCAGAGCCAAGGACTTCAAGTCCAGGTCCAAATTACATGAAGCTGTAGGCTGCTGTCCCCAGGGTGACTCCCTGAATGAGAAGAGCACCCTAACTGAATGGAATAGCATTTGTGGTCAGAATCAGTCTCTGCAGCTCCTCCAACTCCCTCCCTCCATTAACTGGAGAGAAATCAACTACCACTGTAGCTCCCTCTGCACCATATCTACAATGGACACCTGAATCCTCACCTTTGCTGGAATGGGATCTTGGAATGGAAGCAGAAGCTGCTGAAAGGACCAGGAGAGAAACCACCACTACTACCAGTTACCTGCCCAGCACCATCATTCCTTATAGCTGATGTCACCTGAGACACCAGGTCGTATGCTGTGATCAGATGAATGAGAAAGAACATGACTAACTGAAACCAGTAAGATTAGCTAACAATACTCCAGAATGTTTTGACATCAGCCAAAACTGACAAAGAAGCTTTTCCAGCTAGATGGAGCTTCTCAAACTTATATGTACTGGCAGATTCTTGCCATGACATGAGAACCTGTGCAATGCCAACCATCCTCATATGTAAAGTACTGTTTAAAGGAACATAAAGGACTACTAGATGGCTTGGGGGATTGTTTTTCCTTTCTTGTCCTTCATTCTATTAAAAGCATATTCAACACTTTCAAAAAGGACTATCTGCCAAAGAAAGGAATAAAGAATTTTTATTTTATATTTAAAACATACACTTAATTTAATACTGAACTGCAAAGATGTATGCAGAAAAAACAGAATAGCACCTGAGGTTGTATGTACCAACATGGGCAAGCCATAGCCACATTATGCGTATTACAGACAACTAAGCTCTATTGAAGGTGCATATTCCAGGAATACCTTAAGCCAATGAATGGAAACCTGATAAAAGAGAGGAAGCTGTGCCTTTTCAATGACTGATGAAGCATCATAAAACTAGAAAAAGGACAACATCTTTCAGTTTCACCCACCAGGTCCCTCACCCTCAGTTTATGTAAACGCAAACTTTCTTAACTTTCCACTGCCACTAATTCTCTCAGAATACAGTAATATTTTAGTTAACAGAGTAGATGCATTCCTGGACATTACGTCTTTAACAGAAACTTTGGTACCAGAGGTAGGAATAACACAGAAAGAATAGGGATAGATTCCCTACACCCGCACATAGATGGTGGGGGCAGCTTCAACAGGGGCTTTAAAGGGTGCCTACCCAGCATCTACCCACTCCGTCTCCTTCTCCTCTTCTGAATACCACTGGATTCTTCCCTCTCCAGCTCTGGGAGAAAGCAAGGGCCTGTTTACATGGGACCCCAGATCCACATTAAAAATGCTGCTTTTTCCATCGCGATTGATTTTGACAGTTCACATACTTCCGCCCTTGCTACGAATAAATTGGCTGTTTTTCTTTGTAGCACTCACACGCTTGTGTGTGTTTATTGCTATCAGTGTTTCCTTGTTGCTGTGCCCGCACATTAGTATGTTAACTGCAGAGGCGGGGAAGGGGCAGTGTTTCCCTAAACGAAGGGAGGAATAGGCACTTGAAAGAAAGGGAATCGCTCCCATCTGTGGCTGTTAGGCTGTCCCTGCATGAGATTGGTGTGCCTTTGGCACCCCGGGACAAGCCTCAGCATGCGTTCTGGGAAACATTAAAAAAACCAATTATCTTTAGAGAGACATTAAAATCAGCTACTAAAGGAAGCATTGACCGTTTAATATTATCGCTCTCCGTGAGGGGAGCAGATGCTGGGATGAGATGCCAAGGCAGCTCCCCTTTCCCCTTACCCCAGCGGTGGCTTTGCCAGCCCCCTCTCGCCATGGCTGCGAATAGGGCACATGTATCAGTCCGAGGGGGGGAGAGATCCAGCTTTGGGGGGGAGTGGAGGGATGCTACGAGGCAAAAGAGGTCCTACACACACATTCTCTCTCATACACACACTCACTAGACATAAACAACAGTGCCAAAACCACAGCTCTGAGGAAGGAATTTTACAAGCTCCAGCCTTGCTACCCTTGATGAAGGGGTGGGGAATGTGATTTTGTTTAAAGGAGCGGGTGAGAAAATGTATTGGGGGGGGAAGCGGGAGTAAATGGGAGAAAGGCAAGAGCAACTGGAAGTTGCTTCGTCAACCGCAGGAAACAAAATGATGCCTGAGACAGTGAAAGGGGCAGAGAAAAGGGAGGATCTAATGGCGAAGAAACTGCACAGCCAGAAAAGGTGCTTAAAAGGTAATACACAGTAGAAGCAGGTGTGGGTTTTAAAAGCAAATGCTGGTTTTTATTGCATCCATTTAATCTGGAGTTAAAGGCAAAAGCAGTAGTATGTACGCAAGTTGGGTAAAACGTCAAGTAAATGGTCCGAATTAAAAGGATCTGCAAAAAGCAGCGGATGCACATTTTTTGGGCATGTAAACAGGCCCCAAGAGATCTTTTTAATGCAAAGCAAACACACAGGCTTGAAGGTTTATCCATAGTAAAGCAAGGCACGGTTTCGTCAGTTTCACCTTAAAGCAAAGGCAGAGGTTTGAAAGTTTATCCATAGCAAAGCTGGTCAGTTTCACCTTCCAAAAGCCTTCCTTAAAAGGAGCTTGGTTTCTGAGGGATTCGGTAACTGAGGTATTACTGTACTTTTAACATGCTTATAGTAGCATGTATAGTAGACTTTTAACAAGGCCTCATGGCAAACACAGAGGTCACAGCATATTATACAGCCACAAGACTGGCTGTATACTATAGCCAGTGTGGATTTTTCACATTCCGCAGTGTTAAATTGAAAATAACCCTACATGCCATTCTGATGCTTCCCATAAGCTCATTTCAAAGCAAAACCTTACAAAACGTATAGTCCTGAACTCAGAAACGCTTACTTAACAACACTCTCAATTTTCATGGCGATACACAAAACAGTCAGAGAGACTCTAGAGTTCAAAGTGTAAAAAGAGAGGAAAAAACCCAGATCCCTTTTGGACTTTTTTCTATCAGAATTCTCATAATCTGTTGAAATTCATTAAAAATCAGCCATGTTCACAGTATACCTGTAATCCGATTACTGACCTTGCTCCATACTCTGACCTTCATCTTCTGCAGTTTAAAAGTTAAAAAAAGTCTGGCAGCTTTTTAATTAATTTAAGAAATTTTGCATTGAACTGAATGATAGTGTCGGGCATGCTCAGTAAGAATGAACTTTCAGTGTTCTAAAAGCCAGACTCACAGCTGCTGGGCTTGTCAAATCAGGGGGCCACACCCACACCAGACGTTGATTTTCCATATGAGTCCGGCCCTCACTCCGGGTTATAGCACCACCTATCGTGCGAAGGCAAGAATGTCTTTGAAGTCAAGACTAGGGGCATCAGGCCCCTCCCACTCCCCAGTTCATTCTTGCCTTCGTACGAACAAGATTGAGATTTCAATAGCGTAGCATTTAGCTAAGTCTTTGTGTTTGTGTATTTGTCTGACAGGGTGTGAAGGTTTTGTCGTTTGTGTTTTTCCAAGTGCTTCCCTTCCCTCTGTCTTGTATTTAACACTGTTTGTGTGAAATTCCTGGGGAATTCCCTTGGGGGGAGTTCTCCCTTGCCCGGGCCGTTTCTTTCCCCGGCTTTTAGCCTTAGATCTTAGAGAGACCGCGGCTGCGGTTCTCTCTATTTTTAGCGGGAGCTTGCGGCTGCAGTTCTCTGCTTTACCCCTCGTTTGTTTTAGTGCCTTCAGGAGTCACTTTTCCCCTATGAGGCCGTTTGTTTCGCTGCCTTCCCGAGCTCTGCTGTGGCTTTTTGCCTCGCGGACGTCCCTTTAAATTCACTCCGGGAGCTTGCGGCTGCGACTCTCGCCTGGGAGATTTTTCAAGCCCCGGCTGTCGCCCCCAGACTTGTGGCTTTAAGTTCTCACCACGATAGTCTCTGTAGTCGGCGGCGGCGGCTTCCTCTACCGCTCCTTAGCTGCTACGGTGCCTCATTAACGAGCCGCGATTACGCCTTTCAGCCACCGGCTATCGCAAGCTCAGGAGACTGTGCTAGACAGTTTTTCTGTCAGTTTTGTTGTCGCCCCTCAGTGTCCGCCATTACTCCTCCGCCATATTGAGTGTTACTTTTCCCGCTCTGTTACGGGCGCCATTTTGTTTGTCCCGTTCTTTTCCTGCCCTTTTTGTTTAGACTTTCCTGCACTACATAAAGGGGGATTTTTTACCTTGAGAAAGCTTTTCTTGTATGTGAGTTATAGATAGGACTACTTAGCTCTACAAGAGTTCCTCTCTCACCTGGCTTCTGCTACTGCCTATTGCAACAACTGACTCTCAGCAGCTATTGAACGTCAATGGCTCCATCAAGGCTGTGACTGTGCTCCAACCTATTTGAACTGCAAAGAGGAGGAATCACTCGTGGCTGTGCAGGAGGCTCATACGGCAGCACGCTTTTTGAACTGGACATTCTGCCCCCTTTTGGCCCTGTCACAGCCAGTTGCTACTGTACTAAACACAACTTAGTTGAACTGTACATTCTGCCCCCTCTGTGGCCGTGTACCAGGGCGATCTACACTGTACATTCTGCCCCCTCTGTGGCCGTGTACCAAGCCTGAAGTATAGTCTGCATTATTTTGACGCTGTTACCATCATACATTCTGCCCCCTCTGTGGCCATGTACCTAGCCATCTGCCAGTGCATTCTACCCCCTCTGTGTGTGTCGTGAGACAAATCTTTACTGCTCCCCAAATCCTTTTGACGTAGCTAGAGGCAGATGTATTGATGAAGCCTCGTATGGGGAGGAGTCAACCTTTGCTGATCACCCTGAAGGAGACGACTGGAGTGACTATTTGGAACATGAGGAGGATACATCATATCGCTTGTTCAATGCCTCCGATTATCAGTCTCTAGCGTGCAGGGTAGTTAACATTCTTGGTCTCCAAGCTGCGCCTCCAACAACTTCCGCTCCAGCTACTAAAGCGGCCAGGGTCCTCAAATCCCCTGCACCAACCGAGCACTACATCCCGGTGCCGGATCCCATTGCCAAACTGGCCACCGAAGAATGGTCTCATCCATTCCAAACTCGCCGCTTCAAGAACCTGGCTGACAAACTGTACTCCCTAGCTCCTGACTTTGCCACCAAGCTAGCTGTCCCCGGCATAGACGACCCAATCGCTAGCCTAGTTTCACGATCTCTTTTGCCTAGAAAAAGAGAATCCCAACTAAAGGATGCTACTGAACGAAGAATAGACTTCGCTCTCCGCAAAAATCATGAGGCCACTGCCTTCTCCATGCATGCCTCCTCATCAGCTTCCGTCTTCTCCAGAGCAGCAATGATGTGGCTGGATGATCTTCTAGAGGACCCTAACCCTGATCCTGTCTCTCTCAGAAGGTCACTGATAAAGTTGCGCAAGACAGCGGCGTTTGTAGCTGATGCCGCTTTGGATGCCACTCAACTGGGGGCACGAGCCATGACGGCTCAGATAGTTGCTCAACGGACCCTCTGGCTTCGCCACTGGCAAGCTGACTCTACGGCCAGAGTGAATCTCTCCAGGGCACCTTAGTCTGGATCTTTGCCCTTCAGTGAGGAAGCTCTAAAGGCAGTGCTGGTTGATCCCAAAGACGCTCACAAACCGGTTTTGGCCACTGTCAAGAACACCGATCATAGGCCTTTCAGGTGATTTCCCCCCTTCCGCGCTTATCAGCCCTTTCGAGGAACGCGGCCAGGAGGACGAGGCCGCGACTTCCAATCCTACGACTCCAATTCCTTCAGGGGAACCTGGAACCGACATTTCCAGGGCAGAGGTCAGTGCCAAGGGCGCAGAGGTACCTCATCGTCCTCATATAGGGGAGGGTCTCGCCAGCGCAAATAGTTCTAATGCACTTCCTGTTGGTGGCAGACTACTTATGTTTGGAGACCAGTGGCTGCGTCTGACTAAGGTCGCCTGGATCAGGGACCTTTTTTGTTCTGGCTATGCAATAGAGTTTTGGGCGACTCCACCAGACAAATTCCATCCATCCCCTTGTCCCAGGGCGCCGGCCAGGCACAGCATCATGCAAACAGCCATACTTCACCTCTTGGACATAGCGGCAATAGAGCCAGTCCCTCCAACAGAAAGGTCGGAAGGGGTGTACTCCCTCCTATTTGCTGTGCCCAAACGAGATTTGTCATGGAGGGCGGTATTGGACCTCAAGTTCGTCAACCGTTTTGTAACATACCACAGGTTCAAAATGGAATCTCTCCACTCCATTACTGAAAGCCTGCAAGAAGGAGACTTCCTGGTTTCTATCGACCTAAAGGAAGCGTATCACCATGTCCCCATTTGCATAGCCCACAGAAAGTTCCTTCGGTTTGCTTTTGGCCCCCAGCATTTTCAATATAGAGCGATGCCATTTGGCCTCTCCTCTGCTCCGTGAGTGTTTACCAAAGTACTTCTCACCTTAGTGGCTTACCTCCGAATTCAAGGGGTCCATCTCTACCCATATCTGGACGATATTTTAATACGGGCGAGCTCTGAGGAGCTGGCTCATCGTCATTTAACGCTCACCCTCAATGTTTTACAGGCCTACGGCTGGCTTGTCAACTTCGACAAAAGCCATCTTCAACCGACCCAATGCCTACTACATCTAGGGGCACTGTTGGACACCCTGCAGGCGGTGGTGTTTCTATCTCCAGATCGCATAAATGCCATCATAAACATCGCGGGCTCCTTGATGCAACAAACAACCGCAGACGTCATGCTTCTAGCCAGGGCGGTCGGAATGTTCATCTCTACCATCCATATTGTGCCATGGGCTCGAGCCCACTCTCGCCACCTTCAGTGGGCTTTGTTGCCTTTTCAATAGGACATTGCCAACTCCAATCATCGCACAGTTCCTCTGAGCCCCACACTGCGTCTTTAATTCCGCTGGTGGACGAGGGTCCAACATGTTTCCAGAGGCACTCCATTCAGAGAACCTCGCAGGACTGTTGTCACCACGGATGCCAGTCTCATCGGCTGGGGAGCACACTGCAACTCCCAGTACGTTCAGGGAGTTTGGTCCACAGCAGAGCAGACTCAGAACATCAATTTGCTGGAGCTCAAGGTGGTCCACTTAGCTCTAATTCATTTTCAGCCTCTGTTCCCTTTGGACCATGTCCTCTTCCAAACGGACAACACGTGTGTAAAATCACATTTGAACAGACAGGGGGGCACCAGGTCCTGTCCTCTGCAGGACCTAGCTTCCCTCATCTTCGTCTGGGCAGAACAACATCTACAATCCCTAAAAGCAGAGCATCTCAGAGGGATTTGGAATGTGACAGCAGACTGGCTCAGCAGACAACAGGTCATTCCGGGAGAATGGAAAGTGCATCCAACCATATTCCAGTGTCTCCAGCGTCTGTTCGGCCTCTTCTCGATCGACCTGTTTGCGTCCAGTCGCAATTACCAGCTTCCCAGGTACTTTGCCAGATACCTGGACACAGCAGCGGAAGCAGTGGATGCTCTGTCAATACCGTGGCCAGACGGTCTTTTGTACGCCTTCCCTCCGATACCGCTGTTAGCCAAAACGCTGCGGAAGGCGCGGAGCGAGAGGGCACAGTTGGTTCTGATAGCACCATATTGGCCACGCCGACTGTGGTTCTCGGATCTTCTTGTAATGTCGGTGATGGATCCTTGGACACTTCCAGTCAGGCCAGATCTTCTATCCCAGGGTCCAGTATGGCATCAGGATCCCACTTGGCTCAACCTAACAGCATGGCGTTTGAACGGGGACATTTGAGGTCGGCGGGCCTGTCTGATGCTGTTATTGATATTATCTTAGCCTCGAGATGACCGTCTACCACCCGTATTTATCAACATACTTGGGTGGCCTTCTTCAGGTGGTGCCAGTCTCACCACTGCGATCCATCCCAGGCCACTATGCATCAGGTGCTACAATATCTCAATAGCGGCTTTATGATGGGACTCAGACCCAACACTCTACGTTGACATGCGTCCACTCTGTCGTCCATTCTCTCAGTGTCCTCCACTGGTGCCCCTATTTCCTCACATCCGTTCATTAAACGCTTCCTCAGAGGCATTGCTTTACGTTCACCGGCCGTAGTTCACCATTTTCCCTCATGGAGTCTGTCCAAGGTCCTCCAAGCTTTACAACGCCCTCCGTTTGAACCCATTAGGACTGTGCCTCTATGTCTACTGTCCTTCAAGGTCTTGTTCCTGATCGCCATCACTTCTGTCAGAAGGGTTTCGGAATTGGGCGCATTGTCTTCTGCCCGTCATCTCTGTGTCTTCCACAAGGACTCTGTTGTGTTGAAAATTGATCCTTCCTTCCGTCCCAAGGTCAATTCAGTCTTTCATTGCAATCAGGACATTGTGCTCCCTTCGTTTTGCCTGAACCCCACTCATCCTCTAGAGAAGGCTTGGCATTCGTTGGATGTTCGGAGGGCTCTCAAGACCTACCTGTCTAGGACCCAGGAGATTTGACGAACAGAGTCTCTGTTTGTATCCTTTCATCCAAGGTCTATGGGGCATAAAGTAACCAATTCTACCTTATCCCACTGGTTAAGGGCATGTATTACCTTAGCATATGAGTCCCTTAAGCTGCCAGTTCCAGCTAGTATAACAGCTCATTCTACTAGGTCAGCTTCTACTTCGGCTGCTTTTGCTACTAATGCTGCTGTTGCTGATATTTGCAGGGCTGCTGTTTGGTCTACCCCACACTCGTTTATAAGGCATTATAAAATAGATCATTATGCCTCTGCTGATGCCTCTTTTGGCAGATGAGTTTTGCAACAGGTTCTTAATGACGATTAGCATGTGGGTGGTCCCTCCCTATTATGGGCTGCTTTGGTACATCCCGCAGTGAGGGCCGGCCTCATATGGAAAATGGACCATTGGTCTCACCTGAAGGGTGATTTTCATATGAGGACGGCCCTCACGACCCTCCCAGTTGGAGGATGTATAGATATTTTACTAAGCTGTTATATATTATTGTTACGCTATTGCATTTAAAGTTACTAGTGAAGTCAAGACTTCTAGTTCTGTTATATCGCTATGTTAGAGTCATGTTATTATGCATGCTATTTTCCTGCTGGCAGGCCTGTTGGCCCTGTTCTTGTATTTTTAGATATTTCTCTATAGACTCGCTGCGAATGAACTGGAGAGTGGGAGGGGCCTGACGCCCCCTAGTCTTGACTTCAAAGACATTCTTGCCTTCGCACGATAGGTGGAGCTATAACCCGGAGTGAGGGCCATCCTCATATGAAAATCACCCTTCAGGTGACACCAATGGTCCATTTACTTGAGACAGTCATGGCTTCCCCCAAAGAATCCCGGGAAGTGTGGTTTGTGAAGGGTGCTGAGAGGAGACTCCTATTCTGTTGATAGAGCTCCAGTGGCCAGACTGATTAAACAGTCAGCCACTGTGATTGAAGCTCTGTGAGAGGAACAGGGCATCTCCTAGTAACTCTCGGCACCCTTCACTAACTACATTTCCCAGGATTCTTTGAGAGAAGCCATGACTGTCCAAAGTGAAATAAAGGTCTGGTGTGGATGTGGCCAGGGACAGCTTTGGTTTAAATTTGGGTGGCAGGCTACATGTGCCTGCTGTAGAATAAAAAGGTGGGGGAAACGCTGAAAAGCAATGATACTGTTCACAATGTTTTCTTTTTGGAAAGGAAAAGGGCTTCCCCTCTGCCCAGTGCCCACCCACCCAATCTCCTCCCCTCTCTGCCCCTCCCCCAGGTCAGTGTTGGACTACAACCTGGGAGACCAGGGTTCGAATACCCCACACAGCCGTGAAGATCACTGGGTGACCTTGGGGCAGTCACTGCCTCTCAGCCTCAGAGGAAAGCAATGGTAAAACTACTTCTGAATACAGTTTACCATGAAAAACTTATTCATGGGGTTGCCATAAGTCGGGATTGACTTGAAGGCAGTCCATTTCCATTTTCAAACATGATTGCACAGAAATAAATCCCATTAAACTCAAAAAGTATGCAAATGATCAAACCCACCCTCCCTTCTCTCGCCTGTCCCCCTCTTGCTCCTTCCCTCCCCCTTCCTTTGCCCATCCCTCCCCATCTCCATCCCCTTTCAATCCCCTCCTTCTCTTCCCTTCCTCCTCCTCATGGTCAGTTTTACCTATCTTAAGCGTGATTGCACGGGAGTTAATACCACTGAACTCTATAAGCATGCAAATGATCAAATCTGCCCCCTTTGGCCCCCTCCAATCTGCTCATTCCCCTTCCCCCTCCTTCTCCTCCTCCCCCATGGTCAGTTTTACCTATCCTAACCATGATTGCATAGGAGTAAATCCCATTGAATTCAATATACATGCAAATGATCAGACCTGCCTTTCCCCTCCTTCCCCTCCTTCCCCTCTCCTCTCCCTTCCTCCTCTACTCCCCTCTTCCTTCTTCCTCCTCCCCTGCCCACTCCAGCCCTCCCTCTCTCCCGGTCAGTTTTATCTATCCTAAGCATGATTGCACAGGAGTAAATCCCACTGAACTCAATAAACATGCAAATGATCAAACCTGTCCTTCCCCTCCCCTTCCCCTCCTGCCTGCTCCCACCGCAGCTTCCTCCCCTCTGCCATTCTTCCCCTACCTCCTCCTCCTCCCCTCCCCATCCCCTGTGGTCAGTTTCACCTATCCTAAGCATGATTGCAGGGGAGTAAATCCCACTGAACTCAATAAACATACAAATGATCAATCCATTCTCAGCAAACTTTCACAGGATCCCATTTTTTACCTCCCAGATTAAAAAGCAGAGAAATTCGCTAATAGGCAAATAACCTTGCGGTTTAAGAACATACCTATAGCCCATAGATATTCCCACCATACTTTAAAAAGCAGGGAAATTGAGCAGCTATAGTGAATGCACCAGGGGAGCAGGAGACCTGAACTCCTCTCTGAGATACTGGAGTGCCCTACAAATTTGTGAAAATGGAAACCCAATTTGGGTTGGTCTTTCACAGTCCAATCCACTTGCTGTGTAGCTTGGAAGAATTTGGTAACATGTGCCTCGTGAGTATATGGTGAGTGGTGGCAACAGCTGCCATCTCCAAAGATGGAGAATTATATTTTTTTAGGTTTGTTGGTGTTCTTCTTACTTGGCTTCTTTCCTGTGTTACTAATGTTTCTACAGAGAATCTAATCTAGAAAAAAATATTTCCCTCATTATTCATCCTAGAAATCTGTGTCAAATTTATTTTTATTAATTTCAAAGCTTTTTTATTGGTCAATGTCATATGATGGTGAAGACAACCTTTTGTATTTCAAATTGGAGGTTATGTTCTATTTCTATTTTGGGTGCATGAACAGTTGAATCTGAAACTGCACTTTGATGTAAAATCAGATTGATTACAATATGTTGCTACTTCAGCAATGACTCTAGCTGTTGGAAAAAAGAGGATGCATGTTTTCAGCCTGCTATGTTTAAACCACTTCATTTAAGGCAAGGTGGGCACGGAAAACTAAAAACATACAGCACACCTAGAATTTTGATAGAATATATTTCACCTACCACTATTTTATCTTCAGCAAATTGATACACTCCTCATGTCCACTGGAGACTATTCTGCAGAATAGTCAGTGCCATTATTCCACAATTATGTTTGGACTTTTTTTTAGTGTAAATTTTGCAAAGTGTTGCTGTGCTTCACATATTTACAGATATAGAAACAAAAGAAAATGAAACTTCACTGAAATTGCAAAGTAAATCAGACATATTTAAAGTGACCATCTGAACTATATCAACTGTCTTAATAATGTTGCTTCCTCCCTGCTAAAACAAGATCAGCACAGCACTTGCCTTCTTTCTATTATTTGGGCTGACTGCAGATGTTGCCACGACTCACCATATATTCAGAGGCACATGTTACCAAATTCTTCCAAGCTACACAGGAAGTGGATTGGACTGTGAAAGACCAACCCAAATTGGGTTTCCATTTTCACAAATTTGTAGGGCAGTCCAGTATCTCAGGGAGGAGTTCAGGTCTCCTGCTCCCCTGGTGCATTCATTATAGCTGCCCAATTTCCCTGCTTTTTAAAGTTTGGTAGAAATATCTGTGGGCTATAGGTACTTTATTAAACTGCAAGGTTTTTTGCCTATTAGTGAATATTTTTTTTCTAACACAAACATAAACAGCCATATTTATAGCTTTATAGCACACACACAAAAGACAGAGGTATGGGGAAGACACTGAAAAACAAACACACCCCAACTCAATCACCACAAACACACACCAGAGGAGAGGAGATCATGCTGACAAAAGACAGGAGAGAACTGACAATAAAATACAAGAATAAAGGTTCAAAAGGGAAGATTTCTAGAAAACACAAGAGGACCCTGACTGTCATTTACCACAGGCTGGGTTTGTCTGGTGAAAGGGATGACTACTCCCTCTGGAAAGGAGGCAGAAGGCTTTAGTGGACCCTGCCTGTTCCTTGTTGGCTCATGTTTAAGCTGAGTCATTCCCCATGTTGGGAATGGGTTAAAAGCTATGCAATTAGTCAAGGACACACAGCTGCAACTGATCTAATCTACTGGCTATAAATTAGAAGCCTAGAGAGCCAGGCTGTGGGGGGGGGGGTAGTAGGAGCATGTATTGTTGGTGAATGTATTTGTAATTGTTAACTGCATGTTGATAAAGATTTCTGTTACTGGCACGAAGCTGGACTGTGTTGGAGTTCTTCATTTCTGTTTGCCGCCTTACTGGAACTGTTTTGGCTGTAAACCTCTGTGTCCTGTGCAGCAAGCTAATTCTGCCTTGCCTGTGCAGACTAGAGCTCAACAAAGGGTTATGGGCCCAGTCATTGCAGCTGAAACAATGCTCTTGTGAGGTTGTGCAACAGGCAAAGAATTAGAAAGTGCAACAGAACAGAACAGCTGAGAAGGGTGAAAAGGATGGCAGCGTTTGGAAGCGCGTCTTATCCCTTGGAGAGACTTGGGAGCACCAACTACTCCTACTGGAAGGTAAAGACTGAAATGCTGCTGGTGAAGGAGGGTGTCTGGCACACTGTTGCAGAAGACCCCCCAGCAGCCCCACCGGCAGAGTGGATAAGAGCAGCAGAGAAAGCTAAAGCTCTGCTTATCCTAGCTCTGTAGAATGAACAGTTAATACATGTCAGTGGCTTAAACACAGCAAAGGAAGTTTGGAATGTTTTATGTGCTGTACATGTGAGAAAAACTGCAGGCTCTAAAGTTTTACTTGCTAAAAGACTGTACCAGACCCGTTACAAAGTGGGTGAGTCCATGCAGAGGCATTTACAGAACTTACAACGTTTGTTTGCCGACCTGCAAGAAATGGACATGCAGCATACACAGGAACAGATGGCATATATTACGCTGTCTACTCTAAATGATTCCTGGGAAGGAGTGATAAGTGCATTAGAAAGTCTTCCGGACGCGGACCTCAGCATGACGTACATCACAAACAAACTACTTCAAGAAGCAGAACACCGACAAGAGAAAAGTAAACAGAGCAACAAAGAAAACCCGGAGCGGAATGCACAAGGACCGATGGCGTATGGAGTGAAACGTTGCTACAGATGCGGCTCCACAACTCATCTACGCAGTCAATGCCAGGCAGAGACGAAAAGAAGATTGCAACAAAGCGAGAAAGACCCGTTTAAAGTGCATGTCGTTGGCACTAAAGACAAGGACAATGAACTGCAAAACTCATCCTGGGCCGTAGACTCGGGAGCAAGTCATTTTCTAGTAAATAATGAAAAACAGTTTAAAATCCTGACCCCAACAAAGAACCAGAATGTTTATTTGGCGGATGGAAGCTGTCGGCAAGTTAAGGGGGTAGGAGTAATATATTTAAAATGTTTAAAAACGCTAGTTACAAATGTGCTTTATGTTCCCAGTATGGACAGAAATATTATGTCAGTAGCCAAGTTAAATGCTATGAATTATGTTGTTAACTTTGACAAAGGGAAATGCACAATAGCTAAAGGGAATAAGATTTGTGTGATAGGAAAGTTCAAAGAAGCCTTGTTCATAGTAAATGATGAAGCCCCACAATGTGTAAACACAGTAAGAAACAAACAAATGCATGAAAAATGTATACATTTGTATCATAGAAGATTGGGACATGTAAGTTATGCTACTCTACTAAAAACAATGAATCATAGTGCAGACTTACAGTTTAAACCTTGTAAGCAGTATGAGGACTGTGATGTTTGCAGTGAATGGAAATCAACTGCAGCTCCCATACACAAAGAAAGGCTAATTAGCACGCAAAGGCCATTTCAGTTAATCCACATGGACCTGGCTGGTCCCTTTAAACAGTCAAAAGGAAATGCAAAATTTTATTTTGTGTTGGTCGATGACTTTTCAAGATACGCTTTTGTTTACCTATTGAATAACAAAGCACAAGCCGCTGGGAAGTTACAGCATTTTGTGGAATGGGTAGAGGCGAGATTCAAAACCAGGATAGCTACACTCAGGTCGGATAGAGGAGGGGAATTTCTCTCCTCAACTCTGCAAAGGTATCTGTACAGAAAAGGAATAAAACACGAATTAACAGCTCCTTTTGCACCACATCAGGACGGTGTTGCAGAGAGATATCATAGATTTTTACAGGACACTGTGAGAGCAATGTTAGCAGACTCTAAACTGACCAGAGATTTCTTGGGTGAATGTGCAATTTATGCTAATTTACTGTTGAACAGGGTATATAAAAGTACTGTGGATTGTACACCTTATGAAAAGATGTTTAACAGAAAGCCTTATCTCAATCATGTAAAGAAATTTGGAGCAATATGTTGGGCACATATTCCCAAGCCTCAACATAAAGGCAAACAAGATCCGAGAGCGTTAAAGGGTTACTATCTCGGCTTTGAGGGGGCATATCACAGAGTCTGGTTAATGAAAGAAAAACGTTTACATGTGTGTAGAAGTGTTAAAACACAGGAGCAAGACTGGGAAGACAGTACACAACATGTAGAAATAAACATAGATAGCACACAAGATGAGCAACAGGATATAAACAATAAACCTGATCCCCAGGAAGAGAGGAGAAGGGAAAGTGTAGAAACTGCAGTTAAACCTGATCCCCAGGAAGAGAGGGGAGGGGGAATTGTAGAAATTGCAGAAACTGAAATTAAACAAGAGGCAGAGGAAAGAACAGATGAATGTTGGAATGTTAATGAGATAGAACAAAACATAGCACAAACAGAAAGTCCAGAAGTACCAATAGTTGAACCTACACCCATACCAAGGAGATCAAAAAGAGCTAATCTGGGGCATCCTCCAGAAAGATTTAAAGTGACGACTGTAAAAGTAAAACAGGAACACAAAACAAAGTGTCAGAATGGGGAAGATGACTGGACCGAGCAGGATTTTCAAGAATGGTTTGCAATGCTGGATGGGGGTAGAGATTGGCGAGATAAGTTACATAACATAAATGCTGACCAAGACATGTAATAAACTGACGTTAATGTTTAATGAATGAATAATTAAATGAATATCAAATATGAAAATGTAACTCAAATGGAACTGAGACTGTATGTATGCAACTGTATTAAGTATGTGTTCTAAAACTAAACGTAAATGTAAAATGAAATGTAAAACAAAATTATGTAAAAATGTAAAACAAGAATTGTGGAGCAACAGCAACACCCAACATGTGGAATGAGGTGGGGGCTGTTGGCTCATGTTTAAGCTGAGTCATTCCCCATGTTGGGAATGGGTTAAAAGCTATGCAATTAGTCAAGGACACACAGCTGCAACTGATCTAATCTACTGGCTATAAATTAGAAGCCTAGAGAGCCAGGCGGGGGGGGGGATAGTAGGAGCATGTAATGTTGGTGAATGTATTTGTAATTGTTAACTGCACGTTGATAAAGATTTCTGTTACTGGCACGAAGCTGGACTGTGTTGGAGTTCTTCATTCCTGTTTGCTGCCTTACTGGAACTGTTTTGGCTGTAAACCTCTGTGTCCTGTGCAGCAAGCTAATTCTGCCTTGCCTGTGCAGACTAGAGCTCAACATTCCTTCCAGTGGGAGTTGTCATCTCTGTGAGGAATGTCATCCATCATTCTCAGATAAATTAAATTTTCATTCATTATGATACTACAATTCTGTAATGACCCAATTGCTTTCTGTTTTATTTAGTTATTTTGTATATACTGGTCACTGCACATTTTCTTACTTAGGAAAAAAAAGATTTATTTATAGCACCTGAGGGCATTCTATCAGTTTGAATAATCATGGGATAATTTATTTTGCAGCCTCTTTGAGATAGTATTTTTGAGATTTAGACCTTGTTTATTTCTTAGCGTGCATCTTTTACTTTAGTGAGATTAGAAATAAGTGCTTCTAGATCTGAGACTTATGTAATTGGGTGGAAATTCAATGCCAATGAACTTAATATTGTGTTTGCTCACACATTGTTTAAGGATTTCTTGTACATCCATTGTACATGGATTTCTTGTAATGTACCATAGCAATAGTATGCCCTCGGGCACAATAAACAGAAACCAATTCTGTTGCAAGGACAATTTATCTGGTTGAATGTTATTTCAAAAGTCTCAGCACATGCTTTTGCATGCACAAGGTCTCAATTTCAATAATCAGTATCTAGATTTAATGATTTAAGGCTGTATATGGAAGACCTCTGCCTGAGACTTTGATTAGTTACTGTCCAATGGTAATTATGCTAACTAGCAATTTGACATTTAAAATCAGAATTTCTATAAATATCAATAACCAAACCCTCCACTTGAACATCAGTAATACAAAGTATGCTGTAATTATGAAGGAACAGCAGACTTTCATTTCTTTCTGGGGAAAAGTAATGTGTCAACTTAAGAATAGATCTTACATTATACTGGTGATCTGCTTGACATAGAATAGAAACTGCTTGGTATGTGCAATTTTTTTTGTGGAAGCAGAACTTCCTTTAAAAAAAGGGTAATGGTTAAAATTTCCTGTATCATATAGGGAACTATTAACACATAAAACAAATTTTCATACTATTGCAAGTTGAAACTGGATGTGTTTTTGGTAGTAGCCATGAACAGTCCCCTAGGCTGTCTTCATACATTCAACTACTCATGTTAGTGGCCATATGTAACAATCATATGGGTAGAAATTCACAACACAAGCCATTTATTGTAGTAACTCCTAACACTTTGTGTGTGTGTATTCATATATATGAAGCAGGTCATACAAATGGCCTTCCATTAGGACCTTTGCCGTGTGGCTGTGTTGTGTGTGTTCACCCATATGGATGGCTGGATATATAAAGCAAGCCTTGTTGATTCATTAGCTCAATTCAGATATATGGCTCAATGCAGCAAACCATGGTTTGTTGGCTTATGTACAAGTAATGAGCTCATGCATGTCTTTCCTTACTCCCCTTGAGCACCTGATGGTTTCTTAAACCAGTTCAGATGTCATAGGAAATATTGCTTTAAAAACCAGGAAGTTTCCTTTGCAGATGGGGAAGGGGAAGGGGATGATAGTGTGCTTGACTCATTACTCATTTGGAAATGGGCCAGATGTATTGTGTTTTACTTAAGTAAAATCCTGTTCTATTAGATGTTTTGAAGGTGGTAGGTGTCTTGACCAGCCTTTCCCAACCTGGTATCCTCCAGATGTTTTCAACAATTCTTTCAGTCCCATCAGCATAGCCAATAGTCAGGGAGCTGCCATCTGCCTGGTTGCCAGATGCCTCTCTGGGCATCCACCATTGCTGGTCCTGTACAAAGTTCCATATGCCCATTTGTTATTATCCAAGGACAGACAAATCAGAGTTCTGCAATAAGGAGTCACAGATGAAAAAACCCTTTTCAAATGTCTTCAAATCTTACAAAACTGTACAATTGACCTCACATTTACATTAGTCCTTCAGTGAACATATATGAGACAATATCAGCTGTTAGGCATTCATAAAATCATAACTATGGCACATAAACATGGGGGGGAAATTAAAACAACCCTCAGTATAGAACAGCAGTACTATTGGAACAAATAGATTCTGCTTCCTGACTCCTAACAGAGCACAGCAGAGCAGAGGGAGCTGTCTCAGTTGGTCTACAGGTGAGGACATATAAGCAAGCCAGCTTTCAGAGAACGAGCAAACAGGGAGAGCAAACAAGAGTTTAACAAAGGAGCTGTAGCAAAGAAAAGAAAAAGGGCAAGAGGGCTCTGAAGCTGCGTGCTGTCAGCCATGTGCTCTGAAGGGCTGTGAAGCAGCTTGATTGGAAGGGGTGTGGCCTGATAGCTATTGGCTGAAGGGCATGGCCTGAGAACTGCTGAGGGCAACAAGCAGCAGCTATGTGTGCTGGGACTCCCATTCTGCTTCCTGACTCCTAACAGAGCAGAGCAGAGGGAGCTGTCTCAGTTGGTCTACAGGTGAGGACATATAAGCAAGCCAGCATTCAGAGAGAGAGCAAACAGAGAGAGCAAACAGGAGTTTGACAAAGGAGTTTGACAGAGGAGGTCAAGGGGGAGGTCCCTAAAACCCCCAAAACCAAACAGATTACTAATCCTCCTTGTACAGCACACTGCATACCAGTGGGATTCTCAAATTTTCCCTGAAGTAGGACAGGACAAAGCACAGGCCACTCCAAAACAAGTAGTCAGAAAGAAACAAAAGGTAGAAGAGAGTATGAATGGGAAGGATACTCCAGTGGTTGTAACCTACAAGGTGTGTGCCATGTTTGTTTTCTTGCCTGAGAACAACATGGCGTACACGTGCAACAAGTGCAAGCTTGTGGCACTGTTGGAAGAAAAAGTGAGAGGCCTGGAACAGCGGGTGGCCACACTGAGGACTGTAAGAGAAGATGAAGAGTTCTTAGACAGAACGCTGGAACAACAGCAGCAAGGAGAAGTGGAGGTGGAAGAGCAACAGCATGTGGTAGCAGAAGAGGAGACTGGTTTGGAGAGGAACAATGAAGTGGAGGAAACTCTGTGGAAAAGGTGACAGGAGCAGAAGAGCTAGAAGACACCCTTCACCAGTGTCGCTATGGAACCGCTTTCAACCACTCGAGGATGAGACTGGAGGACAGCCTGTGGTGGAAGAATTACATTAGACACTGTGTGACAATGAGCAAGAGGCTGAAGCCCAGTCAAGCAGGGACAATGAAACCACACCCCACAACAAGAAGAGAAGAGTACTAGTAGTGGGAGACTCTCTGCCATATGGGATCAAAATCCAAGTATGCCGAGAAGATCTGTGGACTCACCAGGTATGCTGTCCAAAAGGATGGATTAGAGATGTGACGGAAGGGTTGCTATCACTCATCAAGCCCACCAACAGGTATCCCTTTCTCATCCATGTGAGAACAAATGATACTGCCAAACGGAGCTATGAAGAAATCACATCAGACTTTGAAGCTCTGGGAAGGAAACTCAAGAACTTTGGGGCCCAGATAGTTTTTTCATCCATCCTCCCAGTACTTAGAAGAGGAGTAGAAAAGGAAAGAAAAATATTCTGTGTGAATGAATGGCTACGAAGGTGGTGCCGACATGAGAGATTTGGATTCTGGGACAACGGGCTATGCTTCCTGGAAGATGGACTGCTGGCAAGTGATGGGTTGCATCTCACAAGGACTGGAAAGAATGTGTTTGGCCACAGCATGGAGAAGTTCATCAGCAAGGCTTTAAACTGAATCCTAAGGGGGAGGGAGACATAAATTTGGTGGTAACGGCTAATGAAGGCTTATGCACAGTAGTGGGACCAGAGAGATCGGCTCTAATAGGGCCCAGTAACAGCCCTCAGAAAAATGTAGTATGGAAGCCAAGCCATAAATCACATGGTCTTTGATGTCTGTATACTAATGCGCAGAGCATGGGAAACAAGCAGGATGAACTTGAATGCTTAATACAGGAGGGCAATTACGACTTGATAGGTATAACTAAAACTTGGTGGGATGACTTCCATGACTGGAATACAGCAGTTGAAGGACATAACTTGTTCAAAAAGAACAGAAGGAATAAAAAGAGAGGTGGAGTCTCACTAAATGTAAAACATATCCCTGCACGACATACAGGAAGATGAGCTTGGTAGCTCCACCGAGAGTATCTGGATTAAAATTAATGGGGTGAGTAATAAAAGGAATATGGTGCTTGGAGTCTACTACCGACCACCCAATCAAGGAGAAGACGAGAATGTAACTTTTGAAAAGCAAATTGCCAATTTTTCGAGGAGGCTTGATGTAGTAGTAATGGGGGATTTCAATTATCCCAATATCTATTGGGAGACAAATTCTGCCAAACACGGCCCCTCCAAGAAATTTCTGACTTGTGTTGGAGATAACTTTCTCCTACAGAAAGTGGAGGGAGCAACCAGAGGATCAGCTATCCGTGACTTGTTTCTAACCAATAGAGATGATATGGTGGATGAAGTGACAGTTACGGGAACTCTGGGGGAAAGTGACCACACCATACTTGAATTCTTGATTTTAACAGAAGCAAAAGCTGAGAGTAGCCATATGTGCACCCTGGACTTCAGGAAAGCTGATTTTAATAAACTCAGAACAATTGTAAGTACAGTTCCATGGCAAGCGACCGTAATGAGAAAAGGAGTCCAAGATGGGTGGGAGTTTCTAAAAAGGGAAATTCTGAAAGCGCAATGGCAAGCAATTCCAACAAGGAAAAAAGGGGGGAAACAGCAGAAGAAGACAATGTGGCTTCACAAAAAGCTTAGAGATGACCTGAAAACAAAAAAGGACACATACAGGAAGTGGAAAGAGGGCCAGGCCACAAAGGAAGAGTACAAGCAGGTATCACGGAATTGCTGGGATGGTGTCAGGAATGCTAAAGCTGAGAATGAGCTGAGGTTAGCGAGGGATGCTAAAAGCAACAAAAAAGCTTTCTTCGGGTACATCCATAGTAAAAGACAGAGAAAAGAAATGGTGGCACAGCTACTCAATGAGGATGGCAAAATGAAAACATGTCAAAGAAAAGGCAGAAGTGCTCAATTCTTACTTTGGCTCAGTCTTCTCCCAAAATAGGGTCTATGACCCTCCCAGGAAACATGAAGTAGAAGGGGCAGGATTGGAGCTTGAGATTGATAGACAAACGGTCAAGGAATACCTAATCACTTTGAACGGGTTCAAATCTCCAGGGCCCAATAAACTGCATCCTAGAGTATGAAAGGAACTGGCTGAAGAACTCTCAGAACCGCTGTCTATTACCTTTGCAAAATCGTGGAGGACTGGTTAAGTGCTGGATGACTGGAGGAGAGCTAATGTTGTCCCTATCTTCAAAAAGGGAAGGAGGAACCGGGAGAACTACAGACCATTCAGCCTAACATCAATGCCTGGAAAATTTCTGGAGCAGATGATAAAGCAGTCAATCTGTAAGCACCTTGAAAGCAATGCAGTGCTTACTAGGAGCCAACATGGATTTATTTATTTATTTATTACATTTATTAGTCGCCCATCTGGCTAGTTGTCCAGCCACTCTGGGTGACGTACAAGATAAAAAACAATACATTAAAACGTTAAAATTTAAAACCGTAACAGTAAAAACCTAACCCACCCCAAAAGCCTGCCTGAAGAGCCAGGTCTTCAAGGCCCGGCGGAAGCTCATCATAGAAGGGGCATGGCGGAGATCATTTGGGAGAGAGTTCCACAGGGTGGGGGCCACTATTGAAAAAGCCCTCTCTCTAGTCCTCACCAGTCTAGCTGTTTTAACCGGTGGGATCGAGAGAAGGTCTTCTGAGGCTGATCTTGTTGAGCGGCATCCCTGACGATGCTGGAGGTGCTCCTTCAGATAGACTGGGCTAAACCGTGTAGGGTTTTAAAGGTCAAAACCAACACCTTGAATTGGGCCTGGTAAACAACCGGTAGCCAGTGCAACTCCTTCAGCACTAGAGTGATGTGATCTTGCCGGCGGCTGCCTTTAATCAGACGAGCCGCCGCATTCAGTACCAGTTGCAGCTTCTGGACCGTTTTCAAGGGTAACCCCATGTAGAGCGCATTACAGTAGTCTAGGCGAGAGGTGAGCAGGGCATGTACCACCGGTGGGAGCAGATGGTTGGGAAGGTAGGGGCGCAGCCTCCATATCAGATGGAGTTGATACAGTGCCGCCCAGCTCACAGCTGAGACTTGAGCCTCCATGGACAGCTGGGAGTCAAGAATGACCCCCAGGCTGCGGACCTGGTCTTTAGGGGCAATCGTACCCCATTGAGCACCAGGTCCACATCCCCCAGCCTTCCCTTGTCTCCCACAAACAGTACCTCGGTTTTGTCAGGGTTCAACTTTAGCTTATTCCTTCCCATCCAGCCACTCACCGACTCCAGGCACTTGGACAGGGTTTCTACAGCCAACCTCGGTGAAGATTTAAATGAGAGATAGAGCTGCGTGTCATCCGCATACTGATGACATTGCAGCCCAAATCTGATGATTGCCCCCAGCGGCTTTATATAGATGTTGAACAGCATCGGGGAGAGGATGGAACCCTGTGGCACCCCACAAGTGAGAGGCCAAGGATCCGAAACCTCATCCTCCAATGCCACTCTTTGGTACCTACCAGAGAGGAAGGAATGGAACCACTGCAATACAGTGCCCCCCATGCCTAACCTCTTCAGGCGGTCCAGGAGGATAACGTGGTCAACGGTATCGAAAGCCGCTGAGAGATCAAGGAGGACAAGGAAGGTGCATTCGCCCCTATCCCACACCCTCCTCATATCATCTACCAAGGCGACCAAGGCTGTTTCAGTCGCAGGTCCAGGCCTGAAGCCCGATTGAAATGGATCCAGATAATGAAGAACAAATGAATGATCCAGATAATGAAGAACAAATCCTGCCAAACTAATTTCATCTCATTTTTTGATCGGGTAACCTCCCTTGTAGACTGTGGGAATGCTGTGGACATAATATATCTCGACTTCAAAGCTTTTGACAAAGTGCCCCATGATATTCTGATTAGCAAGCTGAAGCCTAATCCAGACAAGACAGAGGTGCTCCTAGTCAGTTGAAAGGCGGATCAGGGAATAGGGATTCAGCCTGTGCTGGACGGGGTTACACTCCCCCTGAAGATGCAGGTTCGCAGTTTGGGTGTGCTCCTGGACTCAGCCTTAAACCTGGAGGCCCAGGTTTCTGCGGTGGCCAGGAGTGCTTTTGCACAGTTAAGACTAGTGCGCCAACTGCGCCCATTCCTAGAGTCGTCTGATCTGGCCACGGTGACACATGCCTTAGTTACATCCTGCTTAGACTACTGTAACGCGCTCTACGTGGGGCTGCCTCTGAAGACTGTTCGGAAACTTCAGTTGGTGCAATGAGCTGCAGCCAGAATGTTAACTGGGGCTGGTTACAGGGATCATACAACTCCCCTGCTGCAACAGCTCCACTGGCTGCCAATCTGTTTCCGGACACAATTCAAAGTGCTGGCTATGACCTATAAAGCCCTATACGGCTTAGGTCCAGGCTATCTGTCAGACCATATCTCCCTATATGAACCTGCCTGGACTCTGAGATCTTCAGGAGAGACCCTTCTCGTAATCCCAACACCTTCACAAGTGCGACTGGTGGGGACATGAGACAGGGCCTTTTTGGTGGCTGCCCCTAGACTCCGGAACTCCCTCCCTAGGGAGGCAAGAATGGCCTCCTCTGTGCAGTCCTTCCGCCAACAGCTAAAGACTTTTTTCTCCTTGCAGGCTTTTGGAACTGAAGGCTTTAAGGGTAGTGACTGAAGAGGGTTCTGTATGTTATTGTTTTACTGTCATGCTCTTAAACTGGGCTGCAGTATTTTAAGTGTACGGCTAATTGGTTTTAACATCTTAATAGTTTAATTCTGTTTTAATGCTGATTTTTATGTGTTTATATGTTTTATATGTTTATATGTTCTTAATGATATGTACTTACTTTTATCTGGAAGCCGCCTTGAGTTCCAGTTTGGAAAAACGGCAGAGTATAAATAACAACAACAACAACAACAATAATAATTAGCAAGCTAGCTAAATGTGGGTTGGATGGAACAACTATCAAGTGGATCCACAGTTGGCTCCAGAATGATACTCAAAGAGTGCTTATCAATGGTTCCTTCTCAAACTGGGCGGACGTAATGAGTGGGGTACCACAGGGCTCGGTCCTGGGCCCAGTGGTCTTCAACATTTTTATTAATGACTTGGATGAGGAGGTACAGAGCATGCTTATCAAATTTGCAGATGATACAAAATTGAGGGGCATAGCCAATACCGTGGAAGACAGAAATAAAATTCAAAAGGCCTTGATGGCTGGAGCATTGAGTTGAAAACAACAGAATGCAATTCAACAGGGATAAATGCAAAGTTCTACATTTAGGAAAAAGAAACCAAATGCACAGTTATAAGATGGGGGATACTTTGCTCAGCAATACAACATGTGAGGAGGATCTTGGAATTGTCGTTGATCACAAGCTGAATATGAGCCAACAGTGTGATGTGGCTGCAAAAAAGGCAAATGCTATATTAGGCTGCATTAACAGAAGTATAGTTTCCAAATCACGTGAAGTACTAGTTCTCCTCTATTCAGCAGTAGTTAGGCCTCATCTTGAATACTGCGCCCAGTTCTGGTCTCCGCACTTCAAGAAGGATGCAGACAAAGTGGAACAGGTTCAGAGGGGGGCAACAAGGATGATCAGGGGACTGGAAACAAAGCACTATGAGGAGAGACTGAAAGAACTGGGCACGTTTAGCCTGGAGAAGAGAAGACAGAGGGGAGATAAGATAGCACTCTTCGAGTACATGAAAGGTTGTCACATAGAGGAGGGCCGGGATCTCTTCTCGATCGTCCCAGAATGCAGGACACGGAATAATGGGCTCAAGTTGCAGGAAGCCAGATTTCAACTGGACTTCAGGAAAAACATCCTAACAGTTAAGAGCCATACGACAATGGAACCAATTACCATGAGAGGTAGTGGACTCTCCAACACTGGAGGCATTTAAGAGGCAGCTGGACAGCCATCTGTCGGGAATGCTTTGATTTGGATTCCTGCATTGAGTGGGGGGCTGGACTTGATGGCCTTATAGGCCCCTTCCAACTCTACTATTCTATGATTCTAAATATGTTTTTGAAATGTCAATCCTTATGGTGTATGGTTGTCTACCTCAAATCAAAGTGGAGCTGGTTAGCCATCCATAGTGGTATCTGTGAAGGAAATTCATGATGCAGATGCACCAGAAAATAGGGATATCTGTGAAGGAAATTCATGCCATGTGTAATAGCCCTTATAATATTTTAGATGGTGACATCTAAGGAAATCAACATCTTAGGGAAGAGTTTTTCTGATAATTCCTCGGGAAGGCAAGGAAATATTGACACACTAACCATGTTTAACAAATACATTGTAGCACAAAAGTGAATATAGTAATTCGAACTGGAGGATTTTAAGGTCAAGACCCAGTTTTAAGAAACATTTTGTTTTCAAGACAGTTGACATCAGACACAAGATGAAAGAGAAACTCATCTAATAAAAAGACAGAGTTCAAACTAACATGACTACTCGCTTTGAATCTACCTAATAAAGCTTTCAGATTCAATTTACTCTCTGCATAGAGCTTGAAGAATCTCTGGAGGTCATTCACAGCATGTGCTTCAACACCAACGGGGAAATAATGAAAAGAACTTGGATAAAAAGCTGACACTATCACTTCAAAACTGCACGAATAAAAGCATAATAAGCTAGTTCATGGACTAAGTTCTCTGTGTTTTATCTGTCTCAGTCTCTGTCTTAATGCATGAATTTGTTACAGCACTAGCCTAGTGAAGAAACATAAAAATAAAATATTTAATACAGAAGTCTTACTTAAACCAACAAAAAGTAGTTTGTCACTTCATGTTTAACTTCATTCCTGTCACAAGGGTCTCCAAGCACTTGTAATTTCTGCAGTACAGTGACTGTGATTTATATGAGGGATACTTGTGACCTTTTGCTGGTGTCAACAACATTTTTCAGTGTGCAAATTTGAACATTTATGGCCCCAATCTAGACACAGTTACACACAACAGAAAACTGCAGGGAATTAGCAGCCTCAGAAAGGAGATGAACATTCACGGCCACATAACATTGTAAGACAGACTGGAATATTTATGCCTAACCGCACAGTACAATATGATAGGGATTGCATTGGATGATGTACCTCTGGATGATCATGATGCAGATGCACCACAAGATAAGTATTCCCATCTGAACTTTCAATTCATTTCTATGCCAACCCACATAAGGGAACTTCACTCATGTAGTGAAGCTTTTGATTTTGTTTGTTAGTCAGTCTTTTGATCTAGAGTAGATGTAGAAAAAAAGATAGAACTTTCATAGAAAAGAAGGCACTACAGTGTCTGACTGTCTTTGTTGTTCCAACATCCATTGGCGTCACTCACTGAAACTGACAGGAGTGCTACAGCAGAGTTCTGCTCTTTGTCTGATGGCAAAGAGTCGAGTTGTCTCTCTGCTCATCCCTTTCCCTGGGTCTGAGATCTCCCATTCCCCTTCATCCTCTGAAGAGTACTTCGAGGGAGGCATGACACTGGTCAGAAGGAATAGCGTATGCTACTGGCTCTTCTAACCTAGCCTTCCTTACCTAACACTTTCTGGGCAGACAGGGTGGGGATACTATTGTCAGCATTTGGGCTGTCCCTGCCCTGCCTGCCAAATGCATTGTAAACTGCTATCAAGAGGAGAAGAATCATTTCATTTGTTTAGCAATATGCCATTACAAATATAGATAATTCAAAGGTGATACACAAATTTAACTCTTAATTTCCTGGCTGCCAGCACAAATAAGGAAACATGCATTGAGAAATAATTTTCCTTGTCTGATAGCAAAAAACACAAACTCACTTGGTATAACAATTTTTTTCCTACAACTAAACTCAGGCAGATATTTCTCACAAGGATATTTATATAAAGGATACTGGGTAATATAATGAACAACATCCTCTATAGCTGTTTTAGAAAACACACACAAATGGTGTCCTGAGGGAAGTTTCTTATAGCAACCATCAAGAAAAACAGAAGGCATGACGTTAAGCCATAACTCTATAAAGGCAATTCTACGTTGAGCTGAAGAATTACCTCCAAATAGTTAGCTTTGTGGTGGTCTGCTTTAAAGTTCTGTTCTGTTTAATCTACCTATATGTCATTCCTTTCTTTCTCCGCCCCTGCTTTGGTCCCTGTTGTGGGAATGCATTTCCCACAAGCTATGCGTGAAGTCACAGTGAGCCACTGGCGATGTGTGCTTTCTGTCTCTTTCTGTGACAGATGACATCAGTGAACTGGCTGCCAGACTGAATGAGTAGTCATATCTGGATAGTGATGCACTGGAAATGGAAAAAGGTTGTCATACATATGATATCCAGCTAAAAGATATATACTAGTAGACTGACTCTTTTTTTTTGCTAACATGTACAAAGAAAATGCCTTATGTGGGTTATTTTATTACGATAGATACAGTACTGTTTTCCATGATGCAGGTAAATTTACAGAGAGATTCTCTAGTATCTACTCACTTGCGGGTACAACATCTCTCTGGCTACTACAGCTACTGTAGCAGAGTAGGGAGAATAGTAGAATTACTGTTGGTATTAATATTGACTTTTTAAGGGATAGAAAATCAATTTTAATAGTAGTTGCTGAAAATAAGAACCACCAGGACTTTCGGATTAAATAGGTCACGATGTTTAAGCAACACTGCTGGACAGCAGTGTAGATTTTTTCATGACAAGTATTATACAGCCACGAGAGTGGCTATATACTATAGCCAGCGTGGATTTTTCACATTCTGCAATGTTAAATTGAAAATACCTCCCATGCCATTCTGATGCTTCCCATAAGTTCATTTCAAAACAAAACCTTACAAAACTTATAGTCCTGAACTCACAAACGCTTGCTTAACAACCCTGTCAATTTTCATGGTGATACACAAAACAGTCAGAGAGAATAGAGAGTTCAAAGTCTAAAAAGAGAGGGGAAAACCCCAGAGCACTTTTGGACTTTTTTCTCTGAGAGTTCTCATAATCTGTTGAAATTCATTAAAAATCAGCCATGTTCACAGAGTACCTATAATCCTTTTACTGACCTTGCCCCATACTCTGACCTTCATCTTCTGCAGTTTAAAAGTTTTAAAAAATGCCTGGCTCATTTTTAATTAATTTAAGAAATTTTGGCTGGCACCCTATGATAACACGGGGCATGCTCAGTAAGAACCAACTGTCAGAGTTCTAAAGTCAGACTCGCAGTTGCTGGGCTTGCTTAATCAGGGGGCCACACCTACACCAGACTTTGATTTCACTTGAGACAGTCATGGCTTACCTCAGAGAATCCTGGGAAGTGTAGTTTGTGAAGGGTGCTGAGAGGAGACTCCTGTTCCACTGAGAGAGCTCCAGCGGCCAGACTGGTTTAACAGTCAGGCACTCTGATTGAAGGTCTGTGAGGGGAACAGAGCGTCTCCTAGCAACTCTCAGCACCCTTCACTAAGTACACTTCCCAGGATTCTTTGAGAGAAGCCATGACTGTCCAAAGTGAAATAAAGGTCTGCTGTGGATGTGGCCAGGGACAGCTTTGGTTTAAATGTAGATGGGAGGCTACATGTGCCTGCTGTAGAATAAAAAGGTGGGGGAAACACTGAAAAGCAATGATACTGTTCACAATGTTTTCCTTTTGAAAAGGAAAGGGGCTTCCCCTCTGCCCCGTGCCTACCCACCCAATCTCCTACCCTCCCCCTCCTCCTACTCTCCCTGCCCCTCGCCCGGGTCAGTGTTGGACTACGACCTGGTAGACCAAGGTTCGAATCTGCACACAGCCATGAAGCTCACTGGGTGACCTTGGGCCAGTCAACCTCAGAGGATGGTAAACCACCTCTGAATACCGCTTACTATGGCCCTGTTCACACATTAGTCAATGAGTGTACAGTCTATGTACCTAGGTACACAAGTAGCTGGGCTGTTCACTCATACAGTTATTCACATGTAACGTTCAACGAGTGTACAGTCTCAGTTATATACACATTTGCTGCCAGGGAAAGAAAATTGCTTCAATGACACTTATTAAATGCGCCATTGAATAAATTCCCTTTTACTGGCAACAAGGCAAGGCATGCTGGGTCTGTTATACTTCCTGAAACTGTTTCCCGTCAAGGGTACATTCAATAGAAATAGTTTTGGCAGAAATGGGAATGTAGTTTTACTCTTTTCATTTTTCCTGCAGATTCTTAAGTTTTTAAATTCAAAATGCCAACTATTTAAAAGAAAATAGCGTCCTGTAACTATCATAATTATAGCTATTAAAATATTGCATTTTTCATTGCCTGTTATTAGAGTATGTATGGCACAATCCTATACATGTCTATACAGTCCTATAGAGATCAACAGGACTTACTCATGTGAAAGTGCAGACCTAAATATATTGAATATTTATATATGAAAATATTTTGAGAGGGGGGCTGCAACAAAAACAAGCTGCTTGAAAGAGTATGAACTGAAATGATTCTTCCAACATAGTACACCTGATTCTTTCTTGAGGATATCATGCGTTTTAATACAAAAAATTACACTCGAAGTATAAATGTGGGGGAAATTATTTATCAATTGGGCTTTCCAGCCTGCTGCTCCCACTGTAACATACTCTGTCCCCTGGAAAGCCTTTCCTGGTATTTGGAAAGCTCTGCGCTGTGGTTTTTATGGTTTTTCAGTGGAAGTTTTTGTAGCTCAGTATCAAATAGTGATCATCAGTATCTTTTTATGGTCTATGTCGTAAAGTTTAGCTTTTGGATAGCATTTTAAATGCAGGGTGGGCAGAAAGTAGATCAAAATGTATTGGTGTATCTCAGGATGACTCGCAGAAGATTAGTGAGGATTTCAGACTCCTGTTTCACAATGAAAACAAGAAAATGACCATCCCACCATTATACTGCTGAAAAGAAGAAAATGGGGCATAATCAGGAGTGGATTTTTGTGTGGAAATACTGTGAGATCAGTTCAATTTTGGAACTCAAAACAAATTCCTGGGCTAAGAATTATTTAACTCTAAGTGTATATATTTTGTGGCTTGCTTTGGTTGGTGGAGTTTGGGTTTTTTAATAATAATAATAATAATAATGAAAATATATACCAAAAACCTGAAGTCTAACCATCCTGATCTAGAGTATTAGATCCTGATCTAGTCTAACCATGAAGTCTAACCATCCTGGGCTCCTGCTGGGAGGAAGGGCAGGATATAAATCAAATAATAAATAAATAAATAAAATATTATAACCCTACAAGGCAGGTTTGTGTTACCATAAAACCATGTGATGCAGCCAATTCTGACAGCAGTTTCTGATGTAGGCAGACATTATCATGCATTTGACCATCAGGTGTGTCTAATTTTGATGCATGACACTTGGCACAGAAGGTAAGAGCTGCACAGAGATGAGCAAGTCGACAATTGTTTCTTCTCAGTTTCTGGGTACACAGTAGAAAGGTGACATCGCTTTTTTGAGAATGCCTTCTTTGGCAATTTTTTGAAGAGCATTACCTTTGCAATTGTAGTTTCATTCTTGCAAGCACTCCTTTGAACCAGGCTAGAACAACCCTGCAAGGTAGGCCTGTGCCCATGCAAATGATTTAGTGCAGGGATGGCCAGAAGATAGACTGTAATCTGTTGGTAGATCTCTGGGAGATTTGTAGTCAGTTGGCAAGCACTTCTGGCTTCCAGTTGTTTAACAATAGCAACAAAAGGACACACACCCATCTGGAAATTTGACAACTGAAATTAATAATACTTGTGGAAAGAAGGAATAGATCTATGTGTGGAAAGACTGTGAGCTCATCTCAGTTCTGATAACCCTGTGCTCAGCAACTTCTCAGAGATGCCATGTTCTTTCATACTAGATGTATGTCTTTTGCAGCTGGCTGTAGTTGGTGGATCTTGGGGTTCTAGTAAAACACAGGGTAGATCCCAGACTCTGCAACAGCAGTGCTCTCTCAGTAATGGCAGCATTGCCACTCACTGAATGGGGATGGGGCAAGGTGCCTGCAAGTTCAGGGCTGGTGGTACCACCATTTTGCAGCAGGTGGGCACACACCTGCAGACTTGTGCTGCATTCCACCAAAGTACCCCCAACCTTGCCATCTCTGTGCCACTGCCATTCCGCCCCCCCCATGTATCACTGCTGACCTATGCCATCAAATTATTGGACGAGTCCTGGCTATATTTCTCTCTCTTGACCTTTAGGAGGAAATATAAAACACATAACAGAATTTACATTACGATTGATTTCAATAGGTTTTAACAGACCAAGGAAGAAAAGTATAGTGGGTAATTTATACTGGATTTATAGAGGTACTGTTGTGTACAGGTTCTGCAAAAGCCAGTGTGGTGTAGTGATAAGAGTACTGGGCTAGGGCCTGGGAGACCTGGATTCAAATCCTCATTCAGCCATGAAACTCACTGGGTGACTTTTGGGCTAGTCACCTTCTCAGCCTAAACTACCTCATAGGGCCATTCTGAGGATATATTGGGGAGGTGCAGGACTACGTATGCCACACAGCTCTTTCCAGGAAAGTTGAGACGTAAAGTAAATAAGGCATTAAATAAGATTAAAGCTACAATCCTATGCACTATTACTTGAGAGTAAGCTCCATTGAACTGTGAAAGTTACTTTTGATAAACATGCTTGGGATTATGTTAAGATACAAGGGATAACTATTACCCAAAGTTTCTATTATTTATTGATAACTATCATTCCTGAGCAATGTGTTACCTGGCCATTAAGTTATTTTATTATTGCAGTTGTGACTGCAGCTGTTGTTCATTACATCCCACAGGGGGTTTGGAGCAAGTTTAAAGCAGACTTTTTGAAATCTATTTGTGGCACTGTCCTGAAGAGTAGGTGTACTGCTCATAACAAGAAACAATAAGAGTTACATAATGACACATTTAACATTTAACAGACATTATAAATTTTATAATATTTATTGATACATCACCTAGTATTTAAAGGGAAGGATTGAATTTACAATTTAAAGGCTGTAATTCTATGTTCACTTTCACTTCAGGAGTAAGCCGCAATAAACTCAGTGGAACTTACTTCTGAATAAACATGGTTAGGACTGCACTGTAACCGCAGATTCCTAAGTCTTTCTCCCCATCCCCTTTACTAGATTACTGGTACATTCTCCCACCTTCTCCCAAGATAATTTTCACTTGTCTGAGCCCACAGGGGCCACACAAGTTCTGCTTCAGAGTCTTAGGGTCCGTCCCCCCTTTTCTCTCTTCATTACCTGTTGTTCTTTCACCTCTTCCTACTTTCCCCTCAAAATGATGCTGTAATCCTATCCCAACCCCACTTACCTGGGAGTAAGTTCCACTGAGCTCAGTGGGGCTCACTTCTGCGTAAACATGGTTAGGACTGTACTATGAGCAGACACATTGGAAAACTCCCCTCCCTTTCTCTGCCCCCCCAACTGTTTCTTCTAAGGGGCTGGAATCCTAATCCTTTTTACCTGGGACTAAGTCCCATCACACTGAATGGGATTTACTTTAAAGTAGGCTTGGGGTTAGGATTGTACTATGAATGTAATCAAACTTAATTTTGTAAAAATTAACAATGTAAACAGTCCTTGCCTAGCTCTAGCTTCTCTAACAGAACTCATGCTTTTCTAGGCAATCCTAACTCTACTTACCTGTGAGTAAGCCCCATTGAATTAAGTGAGACTTACTTCTGAGTAGACATTTTTAGAATTACAGTGCGAGCCCTCAGGATCTCTTTCCCTTCTCTCTCTTCACTAACTTTTTGATTACTGCTTCCTTCTACCCTTCTCTCAAAATAGCAGTTTTCACTTGTCTGAGCCCACAAGAGGCTTTAACTCCATTTAAGTTTGTAAAGCAAACAATTTAAACAGTTCACTCCTAGCTCTAGTTTGCTGACAAGTCTCTCTCGCATTTTTAGGCACTCCACTTACCTGGGAGTAAGCCCCACTGAACTCTGTGGGATTTACTTCTGAGTAGACATTTTTCCTCCTTCCTTCCCTCAAGCTCATTGCTAGCACAAAGAAGCTCCACTCCACTTACCTGGGAGTAAGCCCCACTAAACTCAGTGGGATTTACTTCTGAGTAGACATTTTTCCTCCTTCCTTCCCTCAAGCTCATTGCTAGCACAAAGAAGCTCCACTCCACTTACCTGGGAGTAAGCCCCACTAAACTCAGTGGGATTTACTTCTGAGTAGACATTTTTAAAATTCAAATATGAATTCTCCAAAGCTTTCCCTTTCCCCCATTTTTTCTCCTTCCTTGCCTCAAACTCAATAATTGCCAGAACACAGAAGCACTGAACTCAGTGGGACTTACTTCTGAGTATACTTTTAAAAAATTGCAGCAAGTCCTTCAAAGCTCTTCCTCCTCCGTTTTTTTGCCTCTTTCCTTCCCTCAAGCTCATTTGTTGCTTCAGGCTGGTCTCCTTTCCCTCGTTCTTGCCCTTGCCTCCATTTTAGCCTTATTCCTCTTTCCTGCTCTTGCTCTGTGGCTCCAGCAACTGTCGTTTCCTTGAGCTTATTCCTGATTGGCAGCAGCTCCTGCTGCTGCTCCTAGAACAAAGCCTCAAGCTATCCCGGAGGAGAAAAACTAATTGCTCACGATCAGCTCCACGTGGACAGCACGCAGGGAGAATCAATGAGTGAACAAAAGACATCTTTTTTCAGGATACCAGTACATGTGGTTGTTTTTCAAATCACCATGTGTAGACTCTTTCTCAAGAGCAGCTGTACCCAGGTACAGGAAGCTTCTACCTGGGTACAGAGTGAATACCCCCAAAGAAAACCCTATTCATAGGGTCACCATAAATCGGGATCGACTTGAAGGCAGTCCATTTCCATTTTCAAACATGATTGCACAGAAATAAATCCCACTGAACTCAAAAAGTATGCAACTGATCAAACCCACCCTCCCTTCTCCTTCCTATCTGCTCCCTCTTGCCCTTTCCTTCCCCTCCAATCCCCTCCTTTCCCCTCCCCTCCCCCTCCTCCTCTCCATGGTCAGTTTTACCTATCTTAAGCATGCTTGCACGGGAGTAAGTATCAACGAACTATATAAGCATGCAAATTAGCAAACTTGCCCTGTCCTGCCCCTTCCTTTGCCCCTCCCCCTCCAATGCCCTCCTTCCCCATCCCCCTCCTTCCGCTGCCCTCTCCCCTTGCTCTTTTTCTTCCCTGCTTTTTAAAGTTTGATAGAAATATCTCTGGGCTATAGGTACGTTCTTTAACCGCAAGGTTTTTTGCCTATTAGTGAATAGTTCTCTGAATGCATGGTCCTAAATGAAGTCTACCATACAAATGTCATGCACACATGAAGAAGCCTGTATAAAAATGAGCAGTATTTGGGCAATTTTTTTGAATATGGAATTTATGTAACCCCAGTCTACTTAAGTACCATATTTAACTACTGAAGACTGATTAATAAATGTTGTTGTTGAATTTATATCCTGCCCTTCCTCCCGAAAATAAACAAAACAATTTAATAAGAAAAGGAAAAACATACTAAAAACAGGTAAAATATTCAAAAAAACAATTACAATTAAAAGCATTCTAAAACACTGTTAAAAATATTGTAAAACACAATTAAAAATGTTATAAAGCACAGCTTGAAAACATATTTCATCAGTGATTTTCAGGTTGCCACAATAGTCCTCTTCAGCTTTCAAATGCTTGGGTAAACAAATATTTTCAAATTACTCCTGAAAGTTAATATTGATGTAGACATACAGTAATACCCCGCATTAACATATGCAATGGGATCGGAGTGTGTATGTAAAGTGAAAATGTACTTAAAGTGAAGCACTACTTTTTTTTCCACTTATCGATGCATGTACTGCACTGCAATCATCATATACGGGCATAACTGATGTAAATAACGCATTTATAACTAAAATAAACATGAAATAAAATAAAATAAACCCTTTATGAAAAAGGGTAAGCTTACCTTTAATGTCAGCTGGCAGATGTGAAATGGATGAACGAAAATTTACATGTATTGTAGGAAGGATGAAGGAGAGGACATATCTTCTACTTCATAAGTTGAGTTATCAAGGGCTAGACGCTTTCTTGCTGGCGATTTGGATGGACTACCTGAAGTAGGAGTAGGACTTGGGGCTGATGTAGATGCTAGAGATGGACTTTCAGTGGATGTTGATGGTCTGGGAGATTGACTGGGTGCTGCTGCTGGCCTTTTACGAAAGTAGGTGTCTAAGGAGGTTTGAACTGTAGCTCTTTTCTTTTCCCTGTAGATTTCTTTGTAACAGGCATAAGCCTCCGAAATGTTTGCATTGACTTTGGAACTTCTTTCAAAGTTCCTACCATGCTTTTCTAAAAGAGCCATGGCGCTATCAAGGTGACGGAAAGCTTCCAAGAGAATTTTTGAAGTTAGGCCTTCAGGTTGTTCCATGGTCTCATCCTCATCTGGCACATTTACTTCTTCTCTCTCCTCTTCAAGTTGCAGAAGATCATCATTGCTGAGGGGTTCAGTATGAGACGCCATAAGTTCAGCAACATCTTCTTGCTCCACTTCCAGCTCTGCCTTGCCATCTCTACAATATTTTCAGTAACATTAGCTACAGGATCTTCAAAGGCTTCAAAGGCTTCGACATCATCAACAAAGTGTGGGCATAATTTTTTCCAGGCCCCTTTCATTGTTGTTTCCTTGATGTCATTCCAAGCATCTCTTATAGTTTTGATGCAATCCAAGATGTCGTAGCTTTTCCAGAACTTCTTGAGGACTTCTTGCCCTGTCCCCTCTTCATTGTCTATTGCTGCAATACACTCACTGAAGGTTCTTTTCAAGTAGTTCAACTTGAAAGGTGGCTATGACACATTGATCCATGGGCTGCAGGAGTGAGGTGGTATTCGGTGGTAGGAATTCCACTTGAATGTTAGGGTTCAGTTCATCTAATGTGCGAGGGTGGCCAGGAGCATTGTGTACAAGGAGCAAAATGTTAAAAGGGATATTGTTGTCCTTGCAATAGGCTTTCACCTCTGGTACAAAGCAGGTGTCAAACCAATCTTCGAAAACGGCTGCAGTCACCCATGCTTTTCTATTAGACCTCCAATGCACTGGAAGTCTAGTTTAACATAGTTCTTCAAAGCTCTAGGGTTTTGCCAATGATAAATTAGCATAGGCTTTAGCTTTAAGGTACCAGAGGCATTGCCACCTAACAGAAGGGTTATTTCATCTTTAGCTGCCTTGTAGCCTGGCATTGTTTTCTCCTCTCTTGCGATGAACATTCTTGCAGGCATCTTCTTCCAGAACAGCCCAGTCTCATCTACATTAAAAATTTGTTCCTTGGAGTAGCCTCCCTCTTCAATAATTTTGGCAAGGTCGCATGGACAGCTTTCTGCAGCCTCAGTATCTGCAGCAGCTGCCTCTCCTTGCACTTTGAAGTTATGTAGGTTAGACCTCTTCTTGAACCTGTCAAACCATCCACGGCTTGCAACAAATTCGGCATCCTTCACTGCCTCACCTTTCTTAGCCTTCAGGTCATTGAATAGGCTTAAGGCCTTGTGAATCATTGCCTGGCTTACAGGAACCTGGCGTGCAGTCTGATTTTCTATCCAAACTATTAAGAGTCTCTCCATGAGCAGCTCATAGAAGCGGAACAGAACTTACTTGATACGTTTTCTGCTCTATCTATAGCGGCACAAGCGGAAATCTTGACAAGACTCTATAGCCTAACAGCTTATTTAGAAAGGAGGATGACAACCTCCAGAAATGGAGATAACACAGAAAGCCAACTCGATGCGATCAGGTTTCCTGAGGCACTTGGTACTGGACAGACCAGCCCATTAGAGGGTTTCCCTCAAAGAGCGGCAGACGTTAAGTGTAATGCCGGTTCAATTCAAACTGTAGCAGAAATTAATTTGCTGGCCCCAGATATGACACAAAGTGCCCCAAAGAAGAAGCGGGCCTCACCTATTTCTAAGGTTGGAGTTTCCGACTGTATTTCCTCAACGTGGACAACTATGAGATGGCTTGAACCTAATGAAGAGGGTTCTCCACGGAAACCCAGTATCCCCATGAGCCATCCATTTAAATATTCGCATCCAACGAGTTCAAATGTAAGCAGGATCGATCCATTACTAGACAAAATTGATTGCTGGGAGAAGGAGCCTGACCCACCATACACAGCAACTATACGGCAGAATTGACCGTCATATCAAGTGGTTCCCCTCTGACAAAGAGCCAATCAATACACTTCGCATCTACTGATTCTCTCATGGAATATCGCAGGCTGGAGAAATAAACTATCTGATCCATCATTTTTTAATCATCTCAAAAAACACGATATTATTTTTCTCCAAGAGACCTGGTTTAGAGGAGAATTAGGATTAAATGGATTCACTGCTCATTTGCTAGATGCTACACCAAGTAATAAGGGGGGGCACCCTAAGGGGGGGCTGTGTACGTTTATCTCCATGAAAATACGTGCTTCTATTAATAAGCTAGACCCCCTCATGGCTCTTGCTAACTCTACAATTATTAGATTCCCTTTGGTGACTCTACTACTTATTAATGTCTACGCCCCCCCATATTGTCAAAAAAATCAGTTAAAGCTAGCATTACAAAGCTGGAAGAATATCTAATAAAATTGACATTGTGCTACCCTGAAGCCCTGGTGATTTTAGAGGGGGATTTTAATGCAAGAGTTGGCCCGAGTGTTGAAGCTCTTTACTCGAAATTTCAGATGCTAACACCGCAAGTGGATAGTCCTATAAATGCTCCAACTAGATGCTCAAAAGATAATGGCACTAATTATATTGGTTTACGCCTTATGCTACTGTTGACTAATATGAACTTAATATTGGTAAATGGATGGGTGAAAGGGGATGTTATTGGAGAATTTACCTATTTATTGGGCCGGGGAGGGTCGACAATTGACTTTTTCATTGTATCCCAGGAATTGTTCCAGGTGGTGTCCTCGTGTTCGGTTGTTGACCGCCTGGAAAGTGACCATTTTCCTTTGGTTCTTTATCTGGACTGTGGTAATCAACCTATTTACACAGACCAAGAACCAATTATAGAAGCAAATCTGGAAATACGGCCATCTCGTATTAAGTGGCTCCCCAGAATAGAAAAAGATTTAAAAGATATATTAAACTCTAGTCAGTGCCTTTCTCTCCAAAAACTTATACTTACTGCGACCACAGCAACAATGGCTTTTCGGTCCTTCCAACAACTGACTATAGTTTTACAAAATGTCCTGCTCTCTAAACCTAAAAGTAAAACACTGAATATGGTTTCCAAATCTAAACCTTCGTTTGATAACAAATGCGTAGGGGGGGGGAGAAACAACTAACAGCAGCATATAAGGCCTATAAGTCCAATAATTCACAAGCCCTACTCTCAGAATATCTTGAATCAAAGAAACGGTATAAACATCTCATCGCCCGGAAAAAGAAACTAGCATTAAAAGATAATTGGCAACGTTTGCTAAAAGATTCTAGATCAAAGGATTCCTCCCTGTTTTGGAGGTTAGTTGCACAGGGATGGCCAAATGTCCCCTCCAATTCAGACTGCTACATCACAGCCAATACCTGGGAGAAATATTTCACTAAAATTTATACAAGAGATCAGAGTTGCCAATTGCCGCCTAAATTGGCTACGAATGATTTCCCGGATTGGCCACCAGTATCTGCTATGGAAATTTCTAATCTCATGGCTAAAATGAAATTGAATAAAGCCCCAGGTACGGACAACATACCAGCTGAGGCTTTTAAATCAAATGTAGATTAGTGGGCCCCGATACTAGCGGCTCTATTTACGAAGATAGATCATTGTATTCAAATTCCACAAGATTGGGGCCTTACGATAATAGTGCCCATATACAAAAAAGGTCCTAGATATGATCCCTCTAATTACAGACCTATTAGCCTTCTTAACACCGTTAGTAAATTATATGCTAGCCACGTATATGAAAAATTGAAAGACTGGTCTGAACAAGAGAATATCATAGCAGATGAACAGGCTGGATGTAGAGCCAAATGATCCACCATAGATCATGCTTTTGTTCTGCAGCATTTGGTGAATAAATACACCGCCTACTCTGGAGGAGCCCTATATGTGGCTTTTATTGATTTCAGGACAGCTTTTGATTCAATTTCCAGGGAAAGGCTATGGGAGAAATTAGAGGATACTAATATTGATAAGTGACTATTATGTCTAATTTGTGGCTTATACACGAACACTTGTTTACGAGTCAGATGTAACAACGTAGGACATCTAGCTAGGCCTATCCCCACCTATAAAGGGGTTAAGCAGGGATGTATCTTAGCCCCTCCCCTGTTCAACCTCTATATTAATTTGCTAGTTGAGAGTTTGCAGCAGGTTTGTTCACATCCTCCTAGACTAGCTGAGAGGCTCCTGTCTATTCTTATGTACACGGATGACATAGCCCTGTTGTCGCACTCGTGTATTGGCTTAAGGCGCTTACTGAGAGCACTTGCAAACTATTGTACCACTGAATCTTTGTCAGTTAATTATGATAAGATGAAAGTTTTGGTCTTCTTTAATAAAAGACCAAAACATCGATGGCAGATAAACAAGCACTCTATTGACCAAGTAGGATCCTTCAGATACTTGGGATTGATCTTTCATTCAAAGGGAGCCTGGGGGCCCCACATAAAGGCAGCTGTGGCTAACCCTCAAAGAACTATGAAGGCGCTTCTCTCCTTCTACGTTAATAGAGGAGGTCAATATCTTCCCGCAGCCATACAAGTGTGACAAAAATCATTCCCCAGCTGCTGTATGGGGCACAAGCTAGCACCTACGAGAAGTATTCCCCTCTCGAAACAGTCCAAAATAGTTTTCTTCGTTCTGTATTGGCTGTTCCTTGCTGTGTCCCTAGCTTTATTCTCCGTATAGAGGTCGGGCTTCCTACTATAGAATCTCGTATCTGGATTTGCAGAATTAAAGCATGGCTAAAAATGATCTTTGCTCCTGTGGGCCTGGCCCCATGTATTTTATCAGATGCTTTCCAGTCCAAATGGGAAAAGATGATAAACGCCAAAATATTAAGTCTAGGGTTTTCCCTACCTAGGATCCTTAAACTGGGCCATACAAAAGCCAAAGAGAGCATCCTCCAACGGATCCGAGATGTTGATCTTCAAGGCCATCTTATGTTAATTGCTAAACACAGATACAATCCAAGGCCATTCATACCTGCTTCTTACTTAAACACATTGTCTGTACCTAAATTCCGAACAGACTTTACATGGGCTAGGTTTAACATCTTGCCCTCGGCACTTTTGGAGGGCAGATATAAAAAAATCCCTTACAAGGAGAGACTTTGCCCATGCAGTGGTGGGATAGCAGAAACGGTAGAACATGTGCTACTTCACTGCCTATTATATCAAGATCTCAGACTTCTGTTAATTATTCCAATTATACAAAATCTCCCTGGTAGAAGTGAGGCCTTTATGCAAATTACCTTCTATCTGATCTCCACAGATAACAGCTAAGGTTGCTAGTTTCTGCTCTGCTGCTATCCAATGCAGAAGATCTATGTCAAATTGAGGGTTAGATATAGATGTAGCCCAGGTTATAATGAAATTTTAACTGTTTAATTGTTTTTAAGTCGTTTTTATTATATTTTGTTACTTTTATCGTTGCATATATGTATTTTGGTCTGTGACCACAATAAATATTTATTCATTCATACTCTCCATGTCTGCAACAACGCTATCCCTTTTTCTAATTTTTGTTGTGTTCACTGGCGTAGCACTCTTAACTTCTGCAAGAATTTTTTCTTTGCTCTTCATGACCGTGTTAACTGTAGTTTGAGTGAAGCCTAGCCTTCGGCCTATCTCAGCTTGAGAAACACCTTCATCAGACAGTTTAATCATTTTAAGCTTCATATCTAAGGTAATAGATTTACGACTTTTCTTTGTATCTGCCATTATGTACTGTAATACTGTATAGTACTGTACTACTGTACTGTACTGAAGGCAAGGGAAAACAAGAACAATACACACACACACACCACACATGCTATTGGTAGTCACAAGCCAGCAGTGGCAAAAGCCAGAACTAATGATGGGCAGAGACAGAGAGAAAAGTATTCAATTAAAGCAGGAAAGGAAGATGGGACAATGGAGAGGTATAAAATGAAATCAGGGGGATCTAAAGATTTTTAATTTTTTTTAATTTTTTATCACAATCAATTAAAGCAGGAAAGGAAGATGGGATAATGGGACAATGGGGGACAATGGAGAGGTATAAAATGGGACAATGGAGAGGTATAAAATGAAATCAGGGGATCTACAGTACTGTAAAGAGCACGAGGTGCCATACACACACACACACTGCCACCACCGACCTAGGCCGGGGCAGGCAGAGCTCTGATCACTGTTAAGTAGTAAAGAACTTAAATGTACTGTAAAGAGTACTGTACTTAAATGAGAACTTTCAGGTCAGGAGTCTCTCAGATCGCTAGGTCAGGAGTTGCTCAGATCACTCTGATCGCTACGGGAGACAACGCTTCACAACGCACGTGGCATATGGCACACAAGTTCAGGCATTCCATCAGTGTCCGTAATTGCGAAGCACGCGTACATTAAGTGGGGTATGGTGGAGTATAGAGCATGTCCGTAATTGCGGGGGTCCATTAAACGAAGGTATGTAAATCGGGGTATTCCTGTATGCACCTCACTGGTGATGGCATTCCACAAATGGGGAGCCACCATTGAAAAGGCTCTGTCACAGGGCATCACCCAGTGGCGGCGGCACCATAAGGCCTCGCCTGCTGATTATAGGGTCTGAGATGGTTGACACTGGGGAAGGTGCTATTTTAGATACTTGGATTCCAAGCCATTGAGGGTTTTATATGCTAGTACTAACACCTTGAATTGGCCCCAGTAGCTCACTGACATAATATAGATAACAGGATAATATAAAGCCGGGTTAGGGAATCCATAAGCCAGATGCCACCCTTGGGGCCTCTTCATGTGACTTGTAAGCCATTGCACACACTCCAGGTAATGGTATACTATTTTCAAGCCTAATTGGTATTGGAAGTGGGGATCAAAATGAAGTTTCATATGTATATATGAATGAATGTGTATATGAGAAAGAATGAATATGGGTTGACACCATCCATTTTTGCAGTGACTCTGCCAACCACTGGCATGTAGCCCCAAGAAGATTAATTACAAGGAAATGTATGCTCCTCCAGATGAAAAAGGTTCTTCACCCCGATATAAGATAGCAATTAAGATGGCAATTGTAAAACTAATTTGAGATCTTTTCTTCTCATTGTGGCAATTATAGTAGTCATTGGATCACATGAATGGAGAGTTGCCTCCCTGGACTCCTACTGGGAGAAAGGGCGGGATAGAAATCTTGTTGTTGTTGTTGTTGTTGTTAGTAATAATAAAGGTGACACACCACTTTTTAAAATTAAATCCATATATTTTTAGTGGGGTGAAAAACACAGCTATTATATACTTTGCCAGCATATCACATGTTCATTCTGTGATACGTAGGGGCCCCTGAAAAAACAGCAAAAATGCTCAAATATTGCCCTATTGACTTACATTTTTAAATGACATCTTATGGGAGAAGTGAATTATCAGTATGAACCAAAGAGGAGATGGCAATAGGTGAGTGAAGAACAAAGGCGTAAAAGTTTTGTGGGAAAAGGACATAGGAGTTGTGGAATGAGGACAGCAATTGAAGAAGGTTCTAACAGTGAAATTAGGGAGTATGAAGGAAATTAGAGCACCTTTTGACCTTTGAGTTTCAGTACGTGTAAGGCCATAAAAATAAAGAGGTGAGGAAAACAATAACATTTTCTTCTAAACCGCTTTTCAAAAGAGAAGGGAGGCTCCTTTTGGGGATATTTATGTTTATTGACATTCACTTCAAGTTCCAGTGCTTTGTGTTATATTTCCATAATATATTGCCGTTTATTTGAGGATTCTCTCTCATGTATCATACCGTGTCATACACACACATGCAAAACTGGGCTTAAAATAATATTCTAGTAAAACTAATATGATTTTAAAATGTTAATAGTTTCTCAACAGTTTATTTTATACATTGACCAGGGAGGGAGGAGTATTAAATATTTTCCACTATGTTTGTTTAGGTGCTAAGTAAGAAACTTCTGCAAGTAAAATCAATGGTCCAGATCTGATGAAGTCAGAAAAATCTGGAAAACATGACATTGTTCTGGAGAGTATTTTGGACCGATATTAAAGCAAGTTCTTACATTTGGGAAGGAGATCAGTGTGAGCTAATCAATCATCTTGAACATGGCCCCAGGAAAGGCTCATTCATAGGCACTGCCACGATAACAGTAACTTATAGGAGACTGAAATTTGAGTTAGTTTATCTTTCAAAGATTTTGAATGGAGCAATAAGTCCAGGCAGCGTGAACTTTATTAATGAGACCCCAGATTACAGAGATAAAGTATCATCTTTAATCAGTGTCAAAGCTGCCAGAGCCTAATAAAGCCACAGTCACAGCTGGATTACAGATATTAAATTCTTGGACATCACATATGAAGCAGCCAATTGAACATTTATAAAGCCAGTTCTTGGATTATTTCTGCAATGTGTTATCTCTAAAACTTCTATCATCAACATTTTAACCATGGATATGTATCACATATTCAAGATAACTTAGCTATTATTTCTTTTACAGAGTTTTCAGCTATTGAAATAGAGATTATGGCTTTTAAAGTTCACACACTTCTTTTGTATTCAGAAACATACTTTTAAGCTGCAGTGCAAAAGGCTGGAAACAAGAATAGTTTCATTGTGAACAATTGCTTTATTCTTCTCTGTGAAATACAGACCTGGAGTTCCGGATGTGGGCTTTCTTTCCCAGTACCCTTAATGCATGCAGGATTACTTCCAACAGCGATGTGTACATGGACAATTGATTCTATGCAAGACTGGTTTGTATGCAAGAGTATTTACACCAGTTTAGCCATTCTGAGAACTGCTAAATTGTAATCAGTATGGATTTCAAAAAGGAACATAAAGCAATATGTTTTTTTTCTATTCACCTTCATGCTTCTTTCCTTAGTTCTATTCAAGGCTTTTGATATACATGCAGAACTTGCCCTTGATTTTCATATTTATGGAGTACCTGTCATAATTTGACTCTTGGGATTCAAGTTCACAGTACCTTTATAGTCCTGGTGGACAAACTGTGTCCTTTGTGCTAGATATGCTAATCCCCTAAGGGATTTCTGCTGGCCTTCCAAGTTTCTAACAATTTGATTGCTGTATATATGATTTTAGGGGGATTAAAAAAACAACAAATTGTGCTACTGGACTCCCCAGAACAATAGCAGTTGTATCTCTTTCTCAGGCTTGTAGCGCTCTACATGTCATCCCCCCTTTGCTTGCTGAAGCTTGTGACCAGAGGGTGGTGATGCAGATATTAGTCCCTGGTAGCAGGAAAGTCACTGTGCTTACTCCTATCCTGAGGCGAGCAAGAACTGGGGTAGGAGGAGAGAAAGAGATCACTATATATCTGGAGTTGTTGGGGTTCAAATCGGGAACTTTTGGATCTATATGTAGCTGTCTCATATGGAGGGCTGTTAAACTGCATGATGTGCCAATGCAGCTTAGTATCCCCAGATCCTGGACTAACCTTGCTCATTGAATCCTCCTGGACAGAAGGGACTACAAGAGAGCCTTCTGTTCCATTTAAGTCTCTGGCATGTTCCTGTATCTCAGCTGTGACACACAGTTCACTGCTATTAATAAATGTGACAAACTGAAAGCTTTTATTAAATAGTATTGTCGGTCCCGGAAGCAGCACAGATTAACCAGGTTGTCCTAGCTGGGCTCCTGTGCCTTTTAGAAGTTTCTTTTCTCCATTGCTCCATCCTCATGCTGGTTATAGTTTCCAATTATATCACTGCCTGCCCAGAAGCTTGCAAAAGCACAAGTACTCAGCTACAATAAAAAGACTGGCAATCCCACATGGAGCAACTGAAGTCACATTGGCCATTTGCTATTATTAATTACATTTATTAGTCACTTTTCTTCATAAGAATGAACCAAAGGCAACATACAATAGAAAGATTAAAACCAATATAAAACCAACAAAACTAAAAAGTTAAAAAACACATTATATAGATAAGAGGGGGGAACAAGCCACACCCTAAAAGAGGCTACAATGTTAGAAACCCTCCAAAAATTAAGAGCCAAATGCTTGGGAGAAGAGGGATGTTTTTGCCTGGTGCCTAAAGATAGATGATGATGGCATCCCCTGGGGAGAGCATTCATAAGAGGGGGAGGGCATCACTGAGAAGGCCCGTTCTCCTGCCACCACCTCTGCCACCTCCCTTGGAAGGGACACAAAGAGAAGGGCCTCAGATGCTGAACACAGGGTCCGGGTTGCTAGAGGCCTCACCTGTGTGTGAAGAATATCTTTGTCGCACTGCCTGTTGAGAGCTAAGAGAGGGACAGTTATGAGTAATAGCAGCTGCAAAGCATTGTCTCTGGACTTAGATGTTCTGTGTGTAAGAGAGAGAGAGAGAGAGAGGAGAGAGCTGATTGCAGCCTCCTTCCACTTGGATGGGGGAAAAGAAAATGTAACTACTTAGACAGTGTAACCATATTCATAGGGAGTTGTAGTGGAACTCTATTTATAGCGTCTCTGTTCTGCTCCATGTGGACAGGAAGTGATCATGCAATGCAGTGCAAAAGGGCCAAGCATAGTAATGGCTGGCATGAGTGTCTACCCTTCGCCAACAAATAGAATGCAGCACTTCCATAAACTTTCACTGGCAGTCAAGGCAATGTGAGGGCTGGAACAGGAAGAGACCACAGTAGATAATTCAACAATATTGCTGGTGTTAGAGTGGGAGAGTATGTAGTAGAAGACATTTACAGCAATCATAGTTTGAAGCACCCGCCCGCCCCGCCCCCCAATCCTCTGCTTCGCTTAGCCGTGTGGGTTGCTTTCCCAGCTGGGGTAGTGGAGTAGATTTTCTTGTTGGATGTTTGTGGAGTCTAGAGGAAGATACCTGCAAGGATTCAAAGACAACATATGGTAGGGATGTGCTGTTCTTACATTTGTCCTGAAGCCAGTCTGTTTATGCAGAGGACTGCCATCCTTGCATGCTTTAGGTGTGCATAACATGAGGCTGAGGGATACAACCCCATGCTGTGCCCTATCATCCAAGTAATGGGCTCTCTATTGGGTTTTTGTATATAACTGGTGTTGGTGTGCAGTGACTGGATGCAAAGTTAGTTGAAATCTGTGCTCATACTAATATGGACAAACAAGAAGCAGGTGGAAGGGAATAGATTTTGACTATTAATGGAGTTCATTATTATTTTATTGTTATTTATGTATTAATCAAGGTGATGTACAAAATGCAATAACAGCTAAAAATAGTTTAAAACGATACAGAAAATAGCAGATAAAAAACTACCAAGTAATCATCCATGGTAGAGACCTATTTATCCAGTTGGCAAGGCTTGCCACAAAAATGTCTCCAGTTGTTTCCAGAAAGAGCAGATAGTGGGTGTCTGTCATACCTTATCAGGAATGCTGTTCCACAGAGCAGGGACAGCCATTTAATCCCTTGCTATCTGTTATTATGGAGAGGGCTTCTGAGGTCTCTAGAATTTGAAAGAGAAACTTTCCTGCAGACCACATTGACTTACTGGGTCCTGAGCTGTATAGGGTGTTAGATGTTAGTACCAAACCTTGAACTTGGCCTAATAGCAGATTAGTAGCCAGCGCAAATTCCACAAGCAAGGTGTTATATGCTGGCAGTAGATTGCCCCTACAAGCAACCTCATTCTGCACCAGCTGCAGCCTCTGGACCATCCTCAAGTAGGAATGTTTTGACTTACACCATCTCATTTACTGCTGCAATGTAATGTTACACCTTTGCAAGGACCAGGAGTTTGATCTGAGGGAGTCTAGGATTCACAGGATTCACCGCCAACATATGCCTTGATGATGCCCATTTTCTACTCTTTTGTTGACATAATTATGCTGGCAGTAGGGATATGCTATCATGGTCTTACACTATCAATGGCGATTAGTCATGATAGCTATATGCTACCTCTAGGATGAGAGACGCTATGTCTCTGAAACTCAACTGCTAGCAAACAACATCAGGAAAGGGCTATTGCTCTCATGTTCTGCTTGTGGGCTTCTATTTTAGTATTAAGCAATATATAAATATATGATATACATAACTGAAAGGCTGACCACTGTGGGAAACAGAATGCTGGAGTAGATAGGCCTTATGCTGTATAGCTGTGAATTATATAGAGCTCTGTTTAGGCTGTGTTTCTCAGGGGTGTGTACAAATAACCCTTTCCCATTATCTCCCCCTCTCTCTTCCTCCCCCCCACATACTTTGCAGAAGCCATGTGTGTACAAAGAGAACATAGATAGGAATCTAACTGGGATCAGCGGTCATAAAAACAAATCATTTAGCAGTTGACATAACATTAAATCAGTGTCTCTATTACGCTTATTTTTTAACAGAACCATTTTGGTTTAGTCGTTTACTGCTCTTATTCCCCCTTATTTCTGTTCTTACTTTCAATTGGCAAGACTTGTAGGCTTTTACTGTGGCAAGGTCCCTGTGGAGGCAACAGTTCTGTTGTGCTGGGAAACAGCTGTCAGGAGCTACCTTGATTCGTCTTCCACCTTCATCTCCGCAGTAGAATATGTCATGACTGCACCTCAGCCAGTATTCATAGACCCAGAAAGCTAGTTCAAACTAAATCTGCTTAATAGCATAACACACTGAGTAAATTTAGCATGCTCATGTTTTGTTTAAACCTAACAGTTTTAGGTTGCAGGGGGAGGTCTTCCTTGGTTGTATACACAAGCATTTTAATGTAACATATTAAACAATGAAGCAATTCTACATTAACATGTAGTTCTTAATATTATGAGTTTATCAATTTATCAAGCTTTCCATTATTGCCATACTCCAATGACATGAAAAGGCCTAAATTATCTAGTTCCTGAAAAAGAACAGCTCAGGTGTACTTTAATTTGATACCAAGTGTGTCCACTTTCTTCCTCAAAATCTAGAAATCAGTGTTTCCCCATCACCAACCCATACTTTTCAAGATAAAACAAATTTACTCTTACCTAAATTTACCCCTCCCCTCCTTGCTCACTCCTAGACATTAAGGTATAAAACATCTCATGATTAGGCATAAGACTTGCTTCCAAACAGTCCAGCCTCTATCTTTAAGGGGTCTAATCTGATGGTAAATGAAATGAGATGACATTTTGGAATTGCTACCATAAATTGTGACTCATGTGTGAAATGAAAAAATTATCTGTTGTGGAAAGGAATGACAGTCATTTGTGCAGACAATCTTATCTCTTTCTTTCCATGGAGGAGTAGGTACAAAAATTCAGCACAGGTAACTCCTTGTGGGTAAAATGTATAAAACACGGTTCTAAAGTGCCGTGTATTTTTTTGTTATCTGTAAGTAGAAGCAGAAACAACTGATTTTTTTTGTGCCAAGATCAATGAGTTCATCTTTGGCTAGGTCAACATCTTCAATACAGTTTATATCAGAAAGAAAAGGAATGCGGATCCATGGTTCAACTTTAATGCCATCAAGATAGAAATAACTTCTGAAAGAATTCTGAAGTGTTTTCAGGTATTCGCAGATTTCTCTTTTCAAAGAAATTGACAGATAATTTTGTATCGCAATTCCATCTTGGTAAAGCACTTCCTCCAGCATTTGAAAGTTTGCAAGGATGTCGGCCTCTACTCTCTTCTTCCATATCGGCAGCTTAGCCAAGAAAGCTTGTAATTTTTCAATAGCATCCATAATGGTGACTTCTGGACCTTGAATTGAAATATTTATTTCATTGATGTTTAAAAATATCTGCCATGTAAACCAACCCATGGATAAAAACCTTTCTTTCAAAGTGTTCCAAGAGTGGGGTTTTTTTCCTTTCAGAAAAAGTGAAACTTCTGCCCTTAGTTCGAACAAGCACTTCAGAATGTGTCCTCTTGAAAGCCAGCGAACTTCTGTGTGGTAGAGAAGAACTTCATATTCTTCTCCCATTTCTTGACAAAATCTTTTAAAAATGCGATGATTCAGAGACCTGCTTCTGATAAAGTTGATGATTTTTATGGCTGTTGACAAAACTTCTTCCAGGGTTGTTGTCTTTGTTGCCAGTGCATGTCTGTGTAAAAAGCAATGAGTGACAATGACGTGAGGAGCATCCTTTGTCACTACAGTAGCAAAACCAGATGTATTACCAAGCATCACAGGAGCTCCATCTGTGCAAAGAGTATGAAGCTTTTCTTTCCAGTCAAAGTTTTGTTTGGGAAAAAAACTTTTACCATTTCCAAAATGTCGACGGCCTTTGTAGTTTCCAAAGGGGACTCACAAAATAAGAATTCTTCTTTGATGGCGTCAGCATGCACATAGTGAACAAAAACAAGGAGCTGGCTACATTGAGAGATGTCTGTAGTTTTGTCCAGTTGCATACTGAAGGGGAATGGCGAGGCTGCCAATTCTTCGATGACCTGCTTCAAAATGTTAAAAGAAATATCAACTATTTTAGAATGTATCACATCATTTGACAAGGGAACCACTTCCAGTTTTTTCCTGCATTCCAGTCCACAAACCAGCCTGACCATTTCCAGTGCACTTCTCTTTATTATCATAGAATCATAGAATAGTAGAGTTGGAAGGGGCCTATAAGGCCATCAACTCCAACCCCCTGCTCATGCAGGAATCGAAATCAAAGCATTCCCGACAGATGGCTGTCCAGCTGCCTCTTGAATGCCTCCAGTGTCAGAGAGCCCACTACCTCTCTAGGTAATTGGTTCCATTGTCGTATGGCTCTAACAGTTAGGACGTTTTTCCTGATGTCTAGTCGAAATCTGGCTTCCTGCAACTTGAGCGGTTTACATAAAATACCATAACGTCATAAAAAAGAATATACATACAACATTATACACATAAATATATAAGTAAAAACAGAGAATCCATCAATAAAACATTGTTAAATAATTGTATTTTGTAACACGGATAGGCGTGCGGGCTACGGCTGTAGACCAGGCAAGTTCAAACACATCTGATGGTTGAGATAACTGTTGAAGTGTGTTATTTAAAGTAACTTCTTATAAAAATAACTTCGCAAGATTATCAGTGCATTTAGCAATTTAAACTGCTGGTTTTGAGCTTTAAAGTGCTAAATGAGGGATGGGGAACCTCAGGCCTGGGATTCAAATGCAGTTCTCCAGATCCCTCCATCTGATCTTTGGTACTCCTCACACCATCACTCTCTACCCCCGCACAATACCCCTCACCAGCCCTGCTTCACATCCTCCTTTTTGCCTGGTTTGAATGTGTCCATGAACACTGATAATGCCTCTTGCTTGCGTATATAGAAGATAGAGTGATGTGTGAGTGTGTGTAGAAACAGACCCGGCGCCAGCAGGTGACCAGTTGGGCACTGGCTGAGGGCCTAGGAGCTCACAGAAACCCCTTACCACCAGCAGCTCTGGATCTGGTCACTTCTTCCTGCCACCCATCTTTGTTGCTGCAGGGGCCTGACACAACTCGAGTGAATGAGAGACTTGAGGCAAAGGGAATAGGCACTTGTTCACTTGCGCCAGAAAATGGCAGCAGCAGCTGCACCTCTTCTCCTGCAGGGGTTGCATGTGGGCAAGGATGGGTGGGAAGCAGGGAGGCTTTCATTTTAACACCTGAGGAGAAGGAAGAGGCACAGCTGTTGCTTCACAAAACATGAGCAAACACTTACCCCCTTCACCTCACATCACTCATTCAGGCCAGGGAACGGGTGCCTCCTCCTTTGGTGTGCAATGAAAAACTCCTGCTTCCCACCCCTCTTTTCTTGCCTCTGAGACCTGCTGCACACTGGCAACTCTTGCAGCCCAGCGAACATGGCAAGAGCAACAGTGGTGGTCACCCCGATGAAGGGGAGCCCTAGGGGGGGTCTATGAGAGAAGGTTGGAGAGAAGGGCATGGAGGTGATGCAAAAGAGAGAGGGGGAAACTAGGAGCATAGGGTTAGGGGGTAGTAGGAGGAGTTGGTGAGAGAAAGAAAGTGTGGGTATCAGACAGGAAGGGCTGATGATGGAAAAAGAAAAATGGCATAGGAGAGGAGAGATTGGGGCCCCGGAAAATAGAGAGGTAAGGGGCAGGAAGAATGAGGGATTGGTGAGAGAGAGAGAAAATGGCATGGGGTAGGAGAGGTCTGAGGGGAAAAGGAGATGGTAGGGGGCAGGAGGGGCTGTGAGTGAGAGGAGGAGAGAAACAAAAATGGGGCATGGAACAGCAGGTTGTGAGAGGAAAGGGATTATGGAGGTGGGAGAGGCTTGTGAGTGAGCTGAGATGAAGGGGAAAGATGGGGTAGGAGTCAGGAAAGGCTGGTGAGTGTGTGTATGAGAGACAGAGAGAGTATGGGGTGCAAGGTATGAAGAGAAAGGGAGGGGTTATGGGGTAAGGAGGAAAATGAGGGATATGGGTATGGTGTTGAGACATGGAAAAGAGGTACAAGATGAACTGAGAACTATGGTAGGCAAAGGGGTGCATAAGGTGTTACGGCAGTGGCGGCCACCACACAGCAATCCCCAGGTGCCCTGGGGACAAGGGGCCACTGATAGCCTGTGCCCAACAGCCCCCAGAAACCTGAAGCTGGCCCTGTGTAGAAGCTAGGCTACTGTACAAAGGTACAACTTACATTCATTGCTCCACTATTTTTGCATCTAGCTCCACCCACCACTGGCTTGTGGACCCCAAAAGGTTACTTAGAAAGGAACATGGCCCTCTGACTAGAAAAGGTTCTCCACCGCTGTTCTAAACAGTTTGCATCCAAGTTATTTGAAGTGCTGTTTTTACCCGAATCAGCCTGTCTGCACTTTAAGATCAGGAACAAAAGCCTTTCACAGTTGCCTACCCCTGAGAACAGCTAACTCGGCAGGTATGAGAGAGAAAGCATTCACCATAGTGGCCCCACATCTCTAGAGCTCATTATTAGCTAGGCTCTGACAAGCCTTCAGGATGTTAGCAAATCCCCAAAAACCTACCTGTTCTCTCTTACATTTCGTTGAGCTATGTTTTGATTTACTTGTGAACATTAAGTATTGTACTTTTAGTTTTATTTTTTGCAAGTGGGGTTTGAATGCTTGTTTTACTACTGTTGCTGGTTTTTATTAATGATTAAACAATTTTAGTTTGATTGGTTTATTTTACTCTTTTATTGTGGAAGCTGCCTTGAGAGGGTTTTTATCTTAAGCATGGCCTGCATATATTTTTTATAGATAGATAAGAATAAATGTATATGATTTTAAAGGAAAGAGAATACCTTTGGTTGTCACTGTTAATGTGGACATTACAAACATGATTTTGCTAAATCATTATAGTGGAGAATTATGTCTTTGAAGTGAATTATTGATCTTAGCCTATTTATTCAGTAATACCACTGCATTTTCCCTGCCTTTCAGTAACTTCTCCTGGCCAAACTGTTACTGTGGTAACACAAACTCTGGTAACCAAGGAAACCACCATCTCCAAACAAGAAATGCCATCATCTTTGCTTCTGGAGGTGCCAGCCCTGGCTGAATTCAATAAGGCATGGGCAGACCTCACTGACTGGCTTTCTCTACTGGATCGAATGATAAAATCCCAAATAGTGACTGTAGGCGATCTTGACGAAATCAATGACATGATCATCAAACAAAAGGTATGTGAAATATCTAGATACTGATTTTTCTGCCTGACAGAAACAGCTGCTACAAATGCAAGAATGTCTATAGGAAATATAAAGGAAAAAGTATCTTAAGATCTGTTGCACACATATTCTTCAGCAAATTAATTTTAAATGCAAATCTGATCTGATTTAAAGATGTATTTTCCACCCTAGTTTTTAAATATATATAATTATTATTAGCATTTGTAGACACAAAATAGAGGTAAAAGAAAAGAAAAACAATGGGATCACATTATATACTGTCTTTACAAAGAACTAATTACTTTGATAAATAGATGCCAAGATCCTGCTTTCTCAAAAGTCAGTAAATAGATAACTTTACCTTTTTATGTTTGAATATTTCTCTAAAAACTTTCTAAGAGGTTTGTGTCCTGCTGTCATCCTGTTATGAAAAGCTTCTCAAGAAAAGAGCATCTCATTAATGCAAGTGTTTTGTCAGCAAACCTTTGAAGTGCTACTTATCTTTGAAAAGACACAAAAATATGGAAATATATATATGCATGGACAAAAAACAAAACTTTAACTTCAGCAATTCTGGTGCAATAAAAGTAATTTGTTTATTATATATCTTGAAAGTAATTGCCTGCCTCCTAGATTTAACAATGTTCAGTATAAAATATCTACATTCCATGAGCAAAACTTTTAAGTGCTTCACTTCCATTCCACTGATCCTTTGTAGACTGTATTGACTTTTTCATTATACACCATTGTCTCCATCCAATGCAAATTCTAATTTAATCTGTTTAAAGCATGTTTTTCTTCTTTTAATTATACATGTAAAAAACAAAGAGAAGGTCAATAAAATATACAGAAATGTTTTTAATTAAGAGCTACACCTTACCTGTATAAAAATGATGACCATTTAAAGTTGTCCCATGGGTAAGAGTCTCAGGAATTAGACATCCCAAGTGTTCCTGCGGTTAATTTGCAATCAGTTGTCATTCTTTACATATAGATGGTGTTATGTAATAATAACAACAACAATAATAACAACAACAACAATAACAACAGTAACAGTAATAATTAACAGTCCTTTTCTGTTAAGTGCAATAATGCAAATATTAAACCGTATCTAAAAGTGCAAACACTTCTTTAAAAATGTAATTGTCCAAAGGAAAAACAAGTGGCCCTGTGCTATCCTATCCTCTGTCACAATATATAACTTTATTGTGGCAATATCTCAGCAATGATTTTGATCAGGTTCACTTACCCCTTGTTTCAGGAGATCATATCAAGCTTGTCATATTTGTGATGGGAAATTGTTTATTATAACTTTTCCCCTTACAGGATCTTACTTGAAACTGACCTCAGCAAATTAAGTTTCTTCAGACAGGGAGCATAAAGTTTTGAGTTTGTTTTCCAAAAAGTATATACAATGCATATGATCTGGTCCCAGGCTTGGTATACACATAAAACTGCTGATCCCTTAACCATAGTTTATATTAACCAGGATTTGTGCACTCCAGTTTGAAATACTTATTTAGGATGGAAAAACTTGGTTGGCATATGCAATTCTAAACCATGGCTAAGGCACCCAAAAGAAAGGATGGGGAATTTGTGCCAGAAAGAGAAGGAAGGATAATAACATTTTTGTTGTTATTTGTATTCTTATTTGTAAGCTGCCTTGCATAGATCAGTTGGTCAGGGGTGACAGTAAGCCTTCTTTACCAATTGGGAGCACATTTTAAAGCTCCTGATGGTTCATTGGCAGGCAGCCACATCTAACTGCCCCATACCTAATGTAGCACGTCGGGTGCGAGTATGTGGTTTGGGGGGAAGCGCCTTGTGTGCCAAATTTGAACTCATTTCAGACCTAATTAGGTTTGCAGGCTTGAGATTAACCACCTCTTTCTTAACCCCCATTACATGGATGATGAAGTAGATTTTTACTTATTAAAGGTTGTACCAGTTAGTTTCAGGCATAGCAGTTCAACCCCCCAGATTCACCATGCTGCAGGAGGTTTGAATGAGGTGAAGGTGTCCACCTGCCCAGCTCTTCCAGGAGGGGGGCTTAGCAAGCCCCCCCCATGCTTTCTATCCCAGATGTTGGAGGTGTAAAGGAGCCATGCAGGGCTTCTTGCAAAGAGCTTTGCAATTTCCCCAAGCTTCTCTTTTCCATCCCTGATGCTGGAGGTGGAACAGCCATGTGGGGTGGCTTCAAAGAACAGCGCTGGGAGGGAGAAGTGTCCATTGAATGGAAACAGCTTCTCCTTCCTTAAGCAAGGTCCACTCCTACTGCCCATCAGTTGATGGGTGGTTGGGAACATGCCTTGCTCTAGCAAAGGAACAATTAGGAGTCCACTTTACACTCGCAATTGTTCCTTTGAAGCCCCACCCTTACCTTGTCACACACGACATCATGCATGACATCAAGTGTAGGGTGAGTGGTTGTGGCTTCCCCAAAGCAGTCTCATGGACCAAATGGAGAGGCCTGGTGGGCCAAGTTTGGCCTGCGAGCTGGAAGTTCCCCACTCCTATTACAGAATATGGATTCACAGCATACTGGAAATGTAAATCTAATGGAGCAAACCAATACTTATGACTACCTGAGTAAACTGACATGCCACATAAGCACTGAACAATCAAGCTAACAACCCATTCTGGGAAGAAATAAATGAAATTTAAAATAAAATCTATGAAGTAGCTTCCACAGATTGTAGAAAGAGGGTTTGACTTGTTTGGTCATATTAATCATGATTTATTTTTAAACTGGAGCAACTTGCCCTGCCAACTAGCAACTCTGTTCCAACTATTTCAGGTCATCTCATCACCCTGCAATAACAGTACTAGGTCACATCCTGATTTGTGATGCACTTACACAGTGTGCATAGGATGTAGTTAAAGGAAAGTTTCAACAGGATTTCACAGCCATGAATTCTCACTCCTCCCGTGATACATTCCCAATAGAGACTTAAAAAACTTTTTTCCTTCTTTTGTACCACATCAAGCAATTTCCTGTCAGAGTGCTAAATAACAGTTTCTCTTAGTCCTTAATCCTAATGTTGAAGAGTAGAAAATGTGGTATTATGCTCAATGGGAACTTGTATTTAAAAGAAAGCTGAGTGTGCACAAACTCTAAGTATGTTATAATTTCTCTCTACAGACAAAGGATACATGCTGAAGGCCACTTGTTGTTTCACTATAGTGAAGTAGATATTTTAAAATAATATCTCTAGCTTGCTGTATATGAGACACTAAGCTAACCAATCACATATTTTCACTGATATATTTCATGGACACATATTTTTCTGTCTTGTTTAAATGGAGACAATACTGCATGCACAATAGTAGTCTAACATAAGCCTTATTGCTTTTTAAATAATGAACAACATGCCATTTTCACAACAGCATGGTTTTGATGAGAGCCAAAACCAACCATTTTCAAATTATATAATATGAAAACTTGTTTCAAAGCCCATTGATCTAAGGAAGACTCATTTCAGGATTTCTTACTCCTGTTTGAATTGTTAATGAAAGGAAGGATCCGTGGTTGTGCTGCATGGATTGAGTTTCCCTTGCTGGTGACTTCTTACAGGAAACAGTGTGGGGATGAGGGGAGCGTTCCTTCTTTGACTTGCATACCAGAACAAGGGACGATGCCTGTTGATCCCTGATAACAAGTAATTTTCTTGAGGGCTCTATTTGAGAAGGCACCAAAAGGGCTGGCATGTCAAAATAGCACCTTAGTAGCTACATCCCCCAGCTGCTACTCCTTTCTTATATTTTGTATTTTTCCTTTTTCATCCTCAGACTCCAAAGGTGAGGAAAGGTAGAAGGCATAGATATTTGAACTTATTTTCTTTGTATTGTCCTGCATTCTTTTCTATTACCTCTATACAATGTGGGAAAAGTAGAGGGTAAGAGAATGCACAAACCTTGCCCACAGGCAGAAGGCCAGCTGTACCTTTGAGGAAGGTCCCAAACTCATTGTTGGAATACATGCTTCGCATCCAGTTCAGTGTTCTGCTAGTTTCACTGCATCTCCACCTCTCTCTTCTGAAAACAGAGACACACAACACTACTCAAACCCTGTCCCTTGGGAGCAGCGTGTGTGTGTGTGTTTAAATTCAGCTGCAAAGAGATTTTACAACTGACTGACAGATCAACCTGTTCCCCCTTCAGGTGGAGCTAATGGAAACTATTTGCTGTAGCAACTAGCGTGTTCATAGCCTTAATCAGTGTATATAACACTAAGCTAGCTGAAGCAGTGGTTTAACTCTGTATAAGGTGGGTTTCTCTTGTGTGTCTATCTTGTGCCTTTATCTTGAGAGGAAGAGGAAGAGGAAGAGGAAGAGAAGAAATGGAAGTCACAGGCCAGATGAAGACATTCTTTCTCCCTATCCATTCTGCTCACATGCCCCTTTCTTGCCCACATTGTATTATTAAGTAGCTTTGTAGCCTACTCCAGCAGCTCAGCTAAACAGGTATCTTCCAGAAAAAGAATGGTCCAGCTTAGGAAAACAGTAGATACTTTATTTATCAATTTGTGCCCACACAATCCAGGCATCTTCCTCTAAATTTTAAAGGAGTTGCTCTATTCTGCATATGTGTTTTATAGCTATGATTATGTTTTGCAGAACAGGTTGTGATGTGAGGGTTGATCTAAAAAGAACAGACTCTTCTACTTCTGTGTGCTTCAAATGTACAGGAATGAATCTGACAAACAATGAACTAAAATCAACCTGGGTGCTAACATTCTGAGTTAAAGCTCACATAAACTTATGAACTTTTACTATGTTGAAATCCATATTTTAGTCATGGGTGATTTAGCACTCTCATGTAGTTTTAACATAAATGAGAACTTTTGTTTTCTACATTTTGTATAAGTCATGTAGAAAGAAGATCTGTAGAATCTTATTTCCTGTAAGATGCAACATTAATAGCTAGTCTAGATCAGCATTCCCAATAGAAATGGGTAAAAATGAATTGAAGTCCAAGTCTCCATTATGCAAGCTTGTTTACACACAAATTGCTTGATAATGTACTGCAAGTGCCATCACTTTTGCTTCAGTCTAGTAGAATAATGTTATTTAAACATTAATCTGAGTAGATTGCTAACAGATTCTCATATTAAAATACTTATTTCTCCTACATGGAAAAAACACAGATTTTTAAAAAGCTGTATTATTATTTTTTAAACTTAGCATATGGTTTAATACATAGTCACAAATTTCATACATGTAAATCTAATGTATCAATATTTATAATGCGTTTGAAAACTACTTGTTCTTCACAACAGAAGAATTAGATTGGATACATCTGTAGAGCTCAGCAGACCTAGTAACAATGAGATAAAACAAAACCAAAAATTCTCCAGGTAGTTGAGAAGCAAGCCTCGTTGCACAACAATGCTCTGGGGAGTTTCAGATAAGTGACTTCTGCTGTGCTGCATTTTTTTCGCAGAGTAAAAAGTTTAACACAAGTCACCAAATCAGAAATGATCTGTTTTGTTGGATCTGAAATAAACTATTCAGAATAAATAAAATTTGCAGGAGGATTATTATTTTTTTAATAAACCTCTAACAAAAAAGTGTTATTTTGTTCTAGCTTGGTTGCAAAACTTATGCTGTCGTGGACGTGTATGTATTTCATAATTTTCTTTCTGTTTCAGATTTATAAAAAGTAATTGAATAGTTTATTTTCCCATGTAATGTGCAAACCATAAAATCCTAGTCCAGTTTAATCATAGAATGCAGATCAAAACTACAAGGACCAAATTAAATGCTTGTTCATTTTCTAAGATTTCAGGGGATGGGGGAGAGTGGTAAAAAAAATAGTCCTAGGAGAACAAGATTTCAGCCATTAGAAAAAAATGAATTACCTAGCTTTTTTTTAGATGAAGCAGTTTTAGAAGAGAACGTTCTTTTACGTGGAGGACAAAAAAATGCAGAAAGTTTTGAGAATTTTATCGTTAAAGGACGAATCAGCACTGGTATGTTGAATCTTCACAGTAAAGTTAATAGGAACCTGAGTAGGCTCCTGTACCTTTCCACAAATATGGGCATGTCTTCATTATGGAAGTCTATCCCCCAAAGGCTCTTTAGTCTTGTGCCCAGAATGGATCCTCTGCAGATGGAGGGATGTGCACATTTTCCATATGAGGCCGGCCATCACTGCGGGTATTAGCTCCACCTATCGTGCGAAGGCAAAAATGTCTTTGAAGTCAAGACTAGGGGCATCAAGCCCCTCCCACTCTCCAGTTCATTCTTGCCTTCGTACGAACAAGATTGAGATTTCTATAGCGTAGCTTCTAGCTAAGTTCTTTTGTGTTTTTCGTGAGTTTGTGACAGGGTGTGGAGGTTCTGTTTTATGTGTATTCCACGTTTTCCCTTCTCCCTGTCTTGTATTTAACTCGTTTTTGTCTGTTACTCCTGGGGAATCCTTGGGTGGAGTCTCTCCTTTACCTGGATCGTTTCTCTCCCAAGGTTTTATCCTCACGGCCTTTGAAGAGACTGCGGCTGCGGTTCTCTCTCTTCTTTCAGGCGGGAGCTTGCGGCTGCAGCTCTCTGCTTTGTTCACCGCCGGTTCCCCTTCGGAGCCCGCTTGGCGGCCTTTCTTTGCTTAGCCCCTGGACGTTTTGGGTTGCCTCCCGGTCCGACCGCGGCTGTCTTTTCTCGGCGGTCCGTTAGGTCCTTCCCCTCCACAGGAGCCTGCAGCTGCGGCTCTTGTGCTTTGCCACTCGGCGATTCTTTCCTTGGGCTGCTCGCCTTTAATGGACCCGTTCGGCGGCCCTTTTAATCCTTGCCGCGACGGTCTTTGCAGCCGGTGGCTGCGGCTAGTACCTAAACTCTATTGCCTCAGCCGCTTCTTTGTTTTTTTTTCACCGGCCTCCCTACGTCCTTGACGGAGCCTCTCTGCTGGACGTTTGAGCCACGATTTTGCTCATTAGCCCCGCGGCCGCAGCACTTTCAAGGCTGTGCTTCACACCCTTTTCTCAGCAGTAGCTGGGTTCCTCAGCTATTCGCCATTACTCCCTTGTCATATTCTGCCATTTTGATTGATATTCTTCCCGCTCATATTGCGGGCGCCATTTTGTTTGTCCTATTTTCCCGCCCTTTCTGTTCAGTCTATTCCATACTAACCAAGGGGGGTTTAGCTGGCAAGGGCTCCTTACATGTGTGTTGCAGATAGGACTCCATAGTTCAACGGACTCCTCTACCACACGTCCCCTGCTGTTGGTTCTGGCAACCTTCGGATTAATGTACTTCTGTGACTGTTCCATCAAGGCTGTGGCTGTGCACCAACTTATTTGAACTGTACATTCTGCCCCCTCCGTGGCCGTGTACCAGGGCGGTCTATTCTGTACATTCTGCCCCCTCTGTGGCCGTGTACCAAGCCTGAACTAGTCTGCATTATATCGACGCTGTTACCATCGTACATTCTGCCCCCTCTGTGGTTGTGTACTTAGCCATCTCCCAGTGCATTCTACCCCCTCTGTGGTCGTGTACTGCGCCTGTTCGGGTCTCTACATTCTGCCCCCGCTGTGGCCGTGTACTGCACCCATAGTGAATATAAGATGGCGGAACAGCCAGACATGTCTCAGACAGCCAAGCCACAACCATCTAAGGCAACTAAGACTAAGCATGCCAAAGCACTGGCTAAGACTAAGCATCTTTCCAGCCACAGCAAACTGAAGCGTCCACGCTATGCTTCTGTTCTGACCCCCACCTCAGCAGTCCAGGAACAGCTAATGGATATCTTTCATTCCCCCACTGCTTCTTCTGATGAGGAGGACTTTCCTGGCTTTCCTACTCAGCCAACACTTAACCAGCCTCCTCCCATATTGCCGCCCAGGGCTTATCCTACATCACAGCCCACTGAGCCACCTACTCAGGCACAACCATCTGCTTCAACGGGGCTGCAGCTGTCTCATGAGTTTCTTTCACAACTTCAGGGCATGCTGTCATTTTTTACTCAAATGCAGTCACCACCCCAAGTCCCCGCCATACCTCAACACACTATGGACCAATATGTAGGTCATGAGGCAAATCCTTCCTGCTCCCCAAATCCTTTTGACGTAGCTAGAGGCAGATGTATTGATGACACTTCATATGGGGAGGAGTCACCCTTTGCTGATCATGCTGAAGGAGACGAATGGAGTGACTCTTCGGAACATGAGGAGGATACATCGTATCGCTTGTTTAATGCCTCAGATTATCAACCTCTAGCTCGCAGGGTAGTTAACACCCTTGGTCTCCAAGCTGCACCCCCAACAGCTGCTGCTCCAGATATTAAAGGAGCCAGGGTTCTCAAATCTCCTGCACCTACTGAGCATTACATCCCGGTGCCGGATCCCATTGCCAAACTGGCCACCGAAGAATGGTCTCATCCATTCCAAACTCGCCACTTCAAGAACCTGGCTGACAAACTTTACTCTCTAGCTCCTGACTTTGCCACCAAGCTGGCCATTCCCGGCATAGACGAGCCGATTGCTAGCCTAGTTTCGCGATCTCTTTTGCCTAGGGAAGGAGAATCTAAAGGATGCTATTGAGCGAAGATTAGACTTCGCTCTCCGCAAAAATCATGAGGCCACTGCTTTCTCCATGCGAGCCTCCGCATCAGCTTCCGTCTTCTCCAGGGCAGCAATGATGTGGCTGGATGATCTTCTAGAGGACCCTAACCCTGATCCTGCTTCTCTCAGAAGGTCACTGATAAAGTTGCGCAAGACAGCGGCATTTGTAGCTGATTCTACTTTGGATGCCACTCAACTGGGGGCACAAGCCATGACAGCTCAGATAGTCGCCCGACGGACCCTCTGGCTTCGCCACTGGCAAGCTGACTCTACGGCCAGAGTGAATCTCTCCAGAGCACCTTACTCCGGATCTTTGCTCTTCGGCGAGGAAGCTCTAAAGGCAGTGCTGGTTGATCCCAAAGATGCTCACAAACCGGTTTTGGCCACTGTCAAGAACATCGATCGTAGGCCTTTCAGGCGATTTCCCTCCTTCCGCACTAACCAGCCCTTTCGAGGAACACGGCCAGGAGGACGAGGCCGCGACTTCCGATCCTATGACTCCAATTCCTTCAGGGGAACCTGGAACCGACATTTCCAGGGCAGAGGTCAGTACCAAGGGCGCAGAGGTACCTCATCGTCCTCATATAGGGGAGGGTCTCGCCAGCGCAAACAGTACTAATGCACTTCCTGTTGGTGGCAGACTACTTATGTTTGGAGACCAGTGGCTGCGTCTGACTAAGGTCGCCTGGATCAGGGACCTTTTTTGTTCTGGCTATGCAATAGAGTTTTGGGCGACTCCACCAGACAAATTCCATCCATCCCCTTGTCCCAGGGCGCCGGCCAGGCACAGCATCATGCAGACAGCTATACATCACCTCTTGGACATAGCGGCGATAGAGCCAGTCCCTCCAACAGAAAGGTTGGAAGGGGTGTACTCCCTCCTATTTGCTGTGCCCAAACGTGCACAACGTGCCCAAACGTGCACAACGTGCCCAAACGTGCACAACGTGCCCAAACGTGCACAACGTGTCATGGAGGGCAGTATTGGACCTCAAGTTCGTCAACCGTTTTGTAACATACCACAGGTTCAAAATGGAATCTCTCCACTCCATTACTGAAAGCCTGCAAGAAGGAGACTTCCTGGTTTCTATCGACCTAAAGGAAGCGTATCTCCATGTCCCCATTTGCATAGCCCACAGAAAGTTCCTTCGGTTTGCTTTTGGCCACCAGCATTTTCAATATAGAGCGATGCCATTCGGCCTCTCCTCTGCTCCGAGAGTATTTACCAAAGTGCTTCTCACCTTAGTGGCTTACCTCCGAATTCAAGGGGTCCATCTCTACCCATATCTGGACGATATTTTAATACGGGCAAGCTCTGAGGAGCTGGCTCATCGTCATTTAATGCTCACCCTCAATGTTTTGCAGGCCTACGGCTGGCTTGTCAACTTCGACAAAAGCCATCTTCAACCGACCCAATGCCTACTACATCTAGGGGCGATGTTGGACACCCTGCAGGCAATGGTGTTTCTGTCTCCAGATCGCATAACTGCCATCACAAACATCGCGAGGGCCTTGATGCAACAAACAACCGCAGACGTCATGCTTCTAGCCAGGGCGCTAGGAATGTTCATCTCTACTATCCATATTGTGCCATGGGCTCGAGCCCACTCTCGCCACCTTCAGTGGGCTCTGTTGCCCTTTCAACAAGACATTGCCAACTGCAATCATCGCACAGTTCCTCTGAGCCTCGCACTGCGCCTTTCATTCCGCTGGTAGACGAGGGTCCAACATCTTTCCAGGGGCACTCCGTTCAGAGAACCTCGCAGGACTGTTGTTACTACAGATGCCAGTCTCATCGGCTGGGGAGCACACTGCAACTCCCAGTATGTTTAGGGGGTTTGGTCCACAGCAGAGCAGACCCAGAGCATCAATTTGCTGGAGTTCAAGGCGGTCCACTTAGCTCTAATTCATTTTCAGTCTCTGTTCTCTTTGGACCATGTCCTCATTCGAACGGACAATACGTGTGTTAAATCACATTTGAACAGACAGGGGGGCACCAGGTCCCGTCCTCTGCAGGACCTAGCTTCCCTCATCTTCGTCTGGGCAGAACAACATCTACAATCCCTAAAAGCAGAGCATCTCAGAGGGATTTGGAATGTGACAGCAGACTGGCTCAGCAGACAACAGGTCTTTCCGGGAGAATGGAAACTTCATCCGTCCATTTTCCATCATCTCCAGCGTCGGTTCGGCGTCTTTTCAATCGACCTGTTTGCGTCCAGTCGCAATTATCAGCTTCCCAGGTACTTTGCCCGATACCTGGACACAACAGCGGAAGCAGTGGATGCTCTGTCAATACCGTGGCCAGACGGTCTTTTGTACGCCTTCCCTCCCATACCGCTGTTAGCCAAAACGCTGCGGAAGGCGCGGAGCGAGAGGGCACAGTTGGTTCTGATAGCACCATATTGGCCACGCCGACTGTGGTTCTCGGATCTTCTTGCAATGTCAGTGATGGATCCTTGGACACTTCCAGTCAGGCCAGATCTTCTATCCCAGGGTCCAGTATGGCATCAGGACCCCACTTGGCTCAATCTAACAGCATGGCTTTTGAACGGGGACATTTGAGGTCGGCGGGCCTGTCTGACACTGTTATTGATATTATCTTAGCCTCGAGATGACCGTCTACCACCCGTATTTATCAACATACTTGGGTGGCTTTCTCCAAGTGGTGCCAGTCTCACCACTGCGATCCATCCCAGGCCACTATGCATCAGGTGCTGCAATATCTCAATAGCGGCTTTATGATGGGACTCAGACCCAACACTCTACGTCGACATGCGTCCACTCTGTCGTCCATCCTTTCAGTGTCCTCCACTGGTGCCCCTATTTCCTCACATCCGTTCATTAAACACTTCCTCAGAGGCGCTGCTTTACGTTCACCGGCTGTAGTCCACCATTTTCCCTCATGGAGTCTGTCCAAGGTCCTACAAGCTTTACAACGCCCACTGTTTGAAATCCTTAGGACTGTGCCTTTACGTCTACTGTCCTTCAAGGTCTTGTTCCTGGTCGCCATCACTTCTGCCAGACGAGTTTCGGAACTGGGCGCATTGTCTTCTGCCCGCCATCTCTGTGTCTTTCACAAGGACTCTGTTGTGCTGAAAACTGATCCTTCCGTCCCAAGGTCAATTCAGTTTTCCATTGCAATCAGGACATTGTACTCCCTTCGTTTTGCCCGAACCCAACTCATCCTTTAGAGAAGGCTTGGCATTCGTTGGATGTTCGGAGGGCTCTCAAGACCTACCTGTCTAGGACCCAGGAGATTTGACGAATGGAGTCTATGTTTGTATCCTTTCATCCAATGTCTATGGGGCATAAAGTAGCCAATTCTACCTTATCCCGCTGGTTGCGTGCATGTATTACCTTAGCATATGAGTCCCTTAAGCTGCCAGTTCCAGCTAGTATAACAGCTCATTCTACTAGGTCAGCTGCCACTTCGGCTGCTTTTGCTACTAATGCTGCTGTTGCTGATATTTGCAGGGCTGCTGTTTGGTCTACCCCTCACTCGTTTATAAGGCATTATAAAATAGATCGTTATGCCTCTGCCAATCCCTCTTTTAGCAGACGAGTGTTGCAACAGGTTCTTCATGAAGATTAGCATGTGGGTGGTCCCTCCCTCTTATGGGCTGCTTTGGTACATCCTGCAGTGATGGCCGGCCTCATATGGAAAATGGACCATTGGTCTCACCTGAAGGGTGATTTTCATATGAGGACGGCCATCACGACCCTCCCAGTTGGAGCATGCATAGATTTTTTACTAAACCGTTATATATTACTGTTACGCTATTGCATTTAAAGTTACTAGTGAAGTCAAGACTGGTATTTCTGTTATATCGCTATGTTAGAGTCATGTTATTATGCATGTTATTTTCCTGCTGGCAGGCCTGTTGGCCCTGTTCTTGTATTTTTAGATATTTCTCTATAGACTCGCTGCGAATGAACTGGAGAGTGGGAGGGGCTTGATGCCCCTAGTCTTGACTTCAAATACATTCTTGCCTTCACACAATAGGTGGAGCTAATACCCGGAGTGAGGGCCGTCCTCATATGAAAATCACCCTTCAGGTGAGACCAATGGTCCATTTTTTGTAGTGTCTACATAAGGAAGAATACACACAGTGTTATAGGGGATATGCACTTCTCTGCTCCACTCCTTTGCATGGGATTTAGAAGCATGGGAGAATGATTTCTTTGCTAATTGATTCTTTGCTAATTAAGTCTATGTCTTGTATCAAAAGTACCTAATGTGTGGATAGCATACTAATGTGTCATTCATAAGGGTCTTCAAGTGAGAACTGCATGGAGATGAGTTGCATATACTTCATGCAAAAAGTCCTAAGTATGCTCGTTACTTTTGGGGTACCTTTTCTGTCTTCCACCTATACATGAGAAAATGCAAATCTGGATTTTGCTGTCCCCTTTCATCTTTTTAGCAAGGAATACTTGCTTAGGTTTTCCCATTTATTATTATGTATTGTCTAAATATATACTTTATTTTTGCACATTGAAATATTTCATTTATATATAATACAATATTTACACAATAAAAGTATGCACATAACATCATCAGCTTATATTTATGCAGACCAAAAACTTAGGGTTTTGAAATAATATATTGCTTGCAGAAATTTATTTAAAATCTGTCCAAATAGGAGAAAATGGATCTTTGTTATCTGTTTTCTGAGGCAAGCATATTTCTAAATCCCCAACTAGGAATAGGTAATAAAGCAAGGGGAACCCCCAAGGTGAAAACATAGATGAACTGATTCTTTACTGAGGAGAGAACAGAAGCGAAAATTGTTTAAAATTTACCCTTTTTCCCCCACAAGAGATTGCCTTATAACAAAGGTATAAATAATCTAGTTTTGTGAAGCATGGTCGCTAAGCTTTTCTCTGATGTCAGCTTCTATAAAATCACTTTAAAAATCTGTCAGAAAAATAATCAGAAATGCCCTTTGATCTAGTTTGCTGCTTCATGCCTGTTCCCATTTGATATAAAAATGCACAAGGTGCCATACGTGTAAAACAGAAGGACCATATCTCAAAATAATTGCTGAGAGCTCACAATTCCCTTTTATACCTTTGAAAGTCAGCCTAGCACCATTTCTGATTTTCCCCTAATTTCTGGAAACAAAGAACAGTAGGACTTTCTATGGAAAGCTAAATAGTGGTACTATCACTAATGAAGTTACTAGCATTCTGAACTTCCCCCATTCAAAATTATAAGTTCCTTTTTGTACAAGACCAAAGAAATAGTAATTTTTGTTCTGATTTTTCTTTGTATTACGTCTTGAAGATATTCTAATTAAATTTTGTTTTTTGCTTTTTATTTCACTGTATTACTCCATATAAAAATATCTCGCTCTCCTATTCCCCTCCTCTGCATATCCCTTCCATTCACCATGGCTTACCTTATGCTAAAGAACAGAGGAATTGGGTTTTGATTTCAGTCATAATTCTGATGTATAATTCTGAAATTTTGGGTTACTAAGCAGGATTTAAACCATAACAGGGAAAGCTATGGCGAAAATAATCCTGCTGGACTTGAATGAAAGAGGGAGGTAGAAACGGGAGAAGGTAATGTGAGTGCACAATATTTGTTTTCAATCTAATAACCACAATTTATTAGATGGAGATTTTTATTTCTGAACTTCTGTGCTGACGGTTAATTTCTGGAGTAATTTACAGCCCTTAATTCTGTTGTTTGATAATTAGTGCAGCCCAATATACCCTGACCTTTCTGTGTTTAGACAGGGCTGTGTCCGTGGACAGGAGTGTAATTGTAAAGTACAGTGCTGCATAAAAGACAGACTCTTACAACTCAGAGTTTTTCTGATATTGAAAGACAAAGTCTTTGAAGTATGATGCTGGCTTCATTAGAGAACAAGTGCATTGTAGACTCTACACTGGAGAGAGTAGACTGCACTGGAGAAGGTAGAGTGTGGAGCTTGGAAGTGGGCAAATTTGGCAGAAATTATTGCACAGTTTTTAAGTTCCCTAAGTGTCTCTTCACATTAATGTTACCTATTTTGGGGGGTTGGTGATCATGCTGACATATAGCAAATTACTTGATGGGCATCAATGATAGATTTTGTATAGAAGCTCTGACAGACAAAAGTGTCCTTCCTCCCAGTGGGGCTCATGTTAGCTTCATAATGTTTGAATTATCACTGAATACATTATGACCAGATGTGCTACATTTTAAAAGGTTACAGCAAAATAATTAACCTTCATCATGCAGGTTAAATCAGTCCTACAGAAAAAATCCAGCTGTTGCAATTCTAATTTCCTTCACTAGTCAGTTAATTTAAACATAAATGCAACAAATTCGCTCGTCTTTCATATCAAGGTACCTCTGTGCTGAATTTGTCTTATGTGCGTTATGTGCCTTCAACTCGATTATGACTTATTGTGACCCTATGAATCAGCAACCTCCAATAGCATTTTTTATAAACCACCCTGTTCAGATCTTGTAAGTTCAGGTCTGTGGCTTCTTTTATGGAATCAGTCCATCTCTTGTTTGGCCTTCCTCTTTTTCTACTTCCTTCTGTTTTTCCCAGCATTATTGTTTTTTCTAGTGAATCATGTCTTCCCATGATGTGTCCAAAGTATGATAACCTCACTTTCATCATTTTAAATTCTAGTGACAGTTATGGTTTAATTTGTTCTAACACCCAATTATTTGTCTTTTTCACATTCCATGGTATCCACAAAGCTCTCCTCCAACTCCACATTTCAAATGAGTTGATTTTTCTCTTATCCACTTTTTTCACTGTCCAACTTTCAGACTTATGGCTCTGATCCTTCCCTGCAGGGGTGGTCGACAGATTAAGATGGTCCGCCCCTAGAGCCTAATGGAATCCACTGGATTCCTGAATGCCCTGGGGGAGTTCCCAGTAGATAGAGCAGGTGATCCTGTTGAAGCCCTTGTCACACTGTGGAACAGTGAGGCGCGTCATGCTCTCGACATGGTTGCCCCCAAGCGCCCTCTCCAGCATTGTGGAGCCCGGTCTGCACCTTGGTACATCAGTGAGCTACGGGCAATGAAACAGGCTGGACAACGGCTAGAGCACAAGTGGCGAAAGACGTGCTGTGAGGCTGATCGGGCACGAGTAAAACATCATAACTGTGCTTACTGTGTGGTGGTGAGGGCGGTGAAGAAGGCCCACTTCTCTGCCTCCATCACATCTTCAAGTAGCCGTCTAGTGGAGCTTTTCCATATTGTCAGGAGTCTGTTGACATCAACTCCAGGAAATGGAGTTTTAGACCCTTCAGAGACCCACTGTAAATTGTTTGCTAGGCACTTTGAGGGTAAAGTTGCTTGCTTCCATTTTATTTATTTTTATTTTATTCGATTTCTATACCGCCCACAGCCAAAAGGCTCTCAGGGCGGTGCACAGCAGTGTTGATGCCCCCTCCACATCTACTGTAGTCCCCAATGAGGTGTCCTGTGCAAAGTCTGCTGCAACTTCTTGGGAACTGTTTCAGTTGATGCGGCCTGATGACGTGGACAAGGTGCTTGCGATGATGCGGCCAGCAACGTGTCATCTTGATCCTTGCCCTCCTTGGCTTATTAAAGCTTGCCGAGGGGATTTGACTGAGTGGATCCAGAGTGTGGTCAACACATCATTGTAGGAGGGAGTGGTTCAGGGTGCCTTGAAAGAGGCGGTGATCTGACCACTCCTGAAAAAGTCTACCCTGGACCCATTGGTTTATGAGAACTACCGACCAGTTGCAAATACCCCCTTTTTAGGGAAGGTGATTGAGAGGGTTGTGGCGCACCAATTGCAAGTACTCTTGGATGAAACAGATTATCTTGACTCCTCCCAGTCTGGGTTTAGGCCTGGTTATGGGACTGAATCGGCCTTGGTTGCCCTGATGGATGACCTTTGTTGGGAGAAGGACAGGGGGAGTGTGACCCTGTTATTGCTGCAAACAGTTCCTTATTTTTCTTTCCCCCCTAAGTTATGCACAAAAGCACAACACTGCTCAAACAAAGATTTGTATTTCAGCTGTATTGTACCAGTGAAAATACAAATAAACTGACTTTTGGGTTCTAGTTGTTTTAAATGAAATTTACTGGTAGAACAAACTGAGCATGCTTGGTTGCCAAGTTAACCAGAGAAGTAGAAATGTTAAATTAGAGGTGGTGGTCATTAGGAAACTGTGTGGTTGATCCTTCCTCTCAGTGTGAATAGAAAACACTGTCTTTCCAGCTAGCCTTGAGCCCTTACTGTGGATGGTGCAAATAGAAAAAGGAGATAAAAACAGTATGTTTATTATGAAAATTCTCCCATGTGCATAAGCCCTTAGTTCTAGCTCCCTGATTTACCCTTAATTGTTTTATGTCTGTCAGAAGTGCCATTTTTATCCTCTTCTTTTCTTAATATCTTCTCTCAGCTAGCAGAATCTATCATGATGTCTGATTTCCAACAGGTAAGCTGCTGTCAATGTGACCCCATTAGTTTACATCTTACCATATGCTCACAAATAGTATGAACATCACCCTTTTCCATTCTAGAGAGTCTCGTTCTTCTGTGTGTTTGTGTTTGACTAGATAGTGCTGAAGGTGACTTCTGAGTTTAATCAGTATGATGCTACTGACAGTCATATAGAATGCTTGAAGAGATAAAGTATATCAGTATGCGGGGAGGGGTGGGATAAATAAATTCCTAAGAAACTTTTTTAGAACTATATAATTATATAAAAGAGACTAGGCTCAATGGGGAATGCAAGATTGGAGAGAATCTGGCTTGCTAGAAAATATAGATGTCTTTCAATATTAACTATTTCCTGCAATTAACCTTAACATCTGCAAGTGTTGTTATAAAGTGTGCAGTTTGCACACAATCTTGCAGTTCTCACATGCAATCCTTACACTCAGTTCCAGGGATCTTTTGACATTGAGACCTGGATGCGTTTCAGAGTTTGGCACCCCAGAGTTAACACAGACAGAGAAAGCAAAAGTAAATTTTATGCTATCAAAAGAGAATTAGTTTATTGTCTGGAAGAGGAATTAGCACATTTGTTAAAAATATTAGATAAAGTCAATGCACAGTATGCTAATTCTAGGCTCAGTTTAGAAGATTTTAAAGTTACTCTTAGAAAGCATTCCTGGGAACACTTAGGGAAAGTTGGATGTAGTCAGGTCAGGGAAAGAGAGGGGGGTTAAATTAATGAGGGGGAGGAGATTTTGCTGAAGAGGTGGAAGTGAAGAAAGAAATTGGAAGAGTTTGGAGTATGGCAAGTTATTGTGGAACATGAGTGGGGAGAGTGCTGTTGAGCTTGTGTCTTGCATTTGGGCTTCTCATAGACATCTGGTTGTCCGCTGGGAGAACAGGATACTAGGCTTTGGTCTGACCCATAATAGCTTTTCTCATGTTCATGTAGATTGTTCCCTGGCTATAATATGGTTGTTGCATCTGCTCTCAGTTTTATTCTTGATGTTGTTTTTATTTTTATACACTGTTTGTATAGGATTTTAAAACTTTGCTGTAACTCAATTTGAGAACTATTTTTGTGGAAAGGTGATTAAATCAACCAACAGGGGTTGTGGTGCACCCATTTCACATGTAATAGTTGCAGTCCACATATGCCAATGATTTCATTCCAAACCACTTGCTCATTTGTGTCCATTTATTCATTTAAAATATTTATAGATCATTCATGTAAATAGATTCCAGGCAGTGTACAATGGGTTTGAATAAAACTATTCATACCAAATACAAATCCAACAAAACAATAAAATATCAACATTCATAACTCTGCTCCCCACCCAGCACTGAAAGCTGTCTGGCTCCAGGGAGTACATTTATGGGAGGACAGGAAGAAAGGTAAGAATCCACTTCCAGCCCTGTTTGCCAGGAGGTGGGAGGGCTGGGCCAAGGGATATAAGGGTCATTCTGGCCTCTCCCCCTCATTCATCATCAGGGCTTTTGTGGCCCCCCTTTTGTAGTATGAGATTAGCTGGTCACCTTAGTTGGGACTAAGCAGCTGTTTTTTGTTCTCTTCTGTGATTGTTTGTCGGAAAGGAATTTTTTCACCTACTCCATACTGAATTTCTGGGTTTGGTAGCTAATAGTGGGCACTGTTTAAATAAGTTGATATGGTTTCGTTCATTGGCTTTGGACACTGGCAGGTGTGTGCAGAAAAGGGAGGTGTTGGAGATGAATATGAGTACCATGAGGCACTTTAAGATGAATAGTAATTCAAGTGACTTGCAGAAAGGGCTGAGAGATCGATTTGTTGGGTGGGGTATGGATCACCACTGAGGTTAACCTGTGCCACTCAGTCAAGATCATCTGGCTATAGGGTGAGTGGGTCTGGGAGACCTCCCTCCTCAGCTTAAGGGTGTGGCAGGGGAGAAGAGCTGGAATTGAGGCCAGCTTGCCCAGGATGAAAAGGCCTAGGAGCCTGAATGAGGTTGATGCCATTTCCTGCACATGGTCTCATTCCCCTATGCAGTTTAACCAGGTTTACAATGTTTTGAGTGTCGTTAATAAATTGGCTCTAGTTCAAAATGCATACATTTGTGTCTTGCCTCTTTTTTTCTGGTTCCTGTCACAATAAATTAGCAAATTAAGACACAGCAATAAAACTTTAACAGTATAATGCAGACTAAACATGACAACTCAAAATACCTAGGCAAATGAAAAAAATGTTTTTTTACCTGACACACAGCATGATCATAAGCCAGAGCTTGGAAAAGTTACTTTTTTGAACTACAACTCCCATCAGCCCCAGCCAGCATGGCCACTGGATTGGGTTGATGGGAGTTATAGTTCAAAAAAGTAACTTTTCCAAGCTCTGATCATAACATTGGCACCAATCAAACCTCCAGTCGGGATACTGTCTCAGAAAAGGCCTTATCCTCTAGGGAAAACCATCCACAATTGATAAATGTTGTGAGAGCCACATGGGCCATGCAATATATAAGACAACTGGAAAAGGCACCTTCTTTGTCCTACTGTCCTCATTTTTTATCTAGTGCAAAAGCTCTGAACTGAGACACAGGAAGTTGCCATGTGCTTGCTTGTATGCTGTATATCAAAGAACTATGCAGTTCTTTCTCTCTGTAGTGATCAATATCAAGATGAAGATAAGTCATTTCATGGTCAGTTCTGTTTAGTATTTTCCCAAGCACATACCTTCTGTTTACATAAGGAGCAGAATTCCACAGTATCAACACCTATTTGAGTTCCAAAAATGAACTGTTCTCTGAAGTGACACTTTGGATACACATCCCATCAAAACCACCTACAGGCAGCCTGGTTGTCATATTGGAGTAATAAATCTGCTTCCTTGCAGGGTTTCTAAGTGCCCACTTTTTATTAGAAGAGGGTAAACTTGGCTGCCACAAAATTATGTAATCACTACTCAGCTGATATTTTGACTAGATAGCTTGTAAGGCCTGAATATCCTGCTTTGTGGATACAGCTGTAAATCAATTAAAAATCCTTGTAAGAATTTAGAGAGCAGAAGTGTTTCCTGTTACTATTTTTGTTTTGCAGAAACATATTCATTTAGTAGTGCTGCTGGATAACTAATTGTTCTGTTTTTTTCAATGTTGTTAAGCAATATAGTTTCTATTTATAATGATTTCTTGGAGGGAGAATTGTATTTAATGAAATAAAATTTTGCACTGACTACCAAAAACTGTTTCTCATGAAAAAGAAACTTAAGCTGCAATCCAATATGCATTTACCTGGGAGTAAGTCCGATTGAACCCAATGGATCTTACTTCTGAGTAGACGTATTCTAGCCTTAATAACTAGAAATCTGTAAAATACTGTATTTTAATTCTGAACTCTTTTGCATGTGTAAGTGAAGGTTCTTGCCTCTCAAACACATTTTGCTCAGTGCAAAGAAAACAAATACAAATCATGATCTAGTAGAATAATTTAACCATGCATTTTTGTTATGCAGATGCGGTGTAGGTGTGATATATCTGATATTGTTTTTTTTTTTTTTTATAATTTTTTATTCAAATTTTTCCAAAAACAAACAAAACAAAGTCAAAAAAACATAACAATACAACAACAAAAAATGAAAATAAAATAGTTGACTTCCGATTTGTCACAGATCAGCTATAAGTATATAATATACATCAAACCTGTCCCTTAATATATACATACAGAATCCCTTTTCTCCATAGGCTGTCTTAATTAATCGTCAAATCCCAGTATCATCATTTTATTTTGATCTTTCAACAAAAAGTCCAAGAGAGGCTTCCATTCCTTAAGAAATGTATCCGTCGATTTTTCTCTAAGTAAACATGTCAATTTATCCATTTCTACTAAGTCCATTAATTTCAATAGCCATTCTTCCATTGTTGGTGTTGATTCCATTTTCCACTTTTGTGCATATAATAATCTTGCTGCCGTAATCATATATAATATTATTCTTCCATATTTCTTTTCTATTTGTTTATCCATAAAACCCAATAAAAAAAATTCTGGTTTTGACTGAATATTTATCTTTAGAATTTTTTGCATCTTCCTACCTATCTGTGCCCAAAATGATTTTGCCTTTTTACATAACCACCACATATGATAAAATGATCCTTCTTGTTGTTTACATTTCCAACAAACATTAGAAACATTACTATACATTTTTGACAACTTTTCTGGAGTCATGTACCAATGGTACATCATTTTATAAAAATTTTCTTTAAGATTATAGCATAGTGTAAATTTCAAACCTTTTTTCCACATATTTTCCCATTGATCCATTTGTATATTATAACCAAAAATTTTTGCCCACTTTACCATACACTCTTTTACTTGTTCTTCCTCCATATCCATTTTCAATAAGAGTTTATACATTTTCGCAATTATATTTTCATCATTTGTACACAGTCCTATTTCAAAATCAGATTTACTTATTTCAAACCCATACATTTTCTTGTCCATTTTATATCTTTCTAACAATTGTAAATAGGCAAACCATTGAAAACTATATCCTTCCTTTGTCAGTTGTTCTCTCTCTTTCATTGTATATTCTCCATGTACATTTTCTAATAGTTCTTGATAAGTTAACCATTTCTTTTTTCCAGCCATTTCTCTTCTATAAAACGCTTCTTGGCTTGAGACACATAATGGTATTTTCGAATAAAACCTTGGTTTATATCTATTCCATATTTTCAACAGAGGACGTCTTATAAAATGATTGTTAAAGTCTACATTTACTTTTACTTTGTCGTACCATAGATATCCATGCCATCCCCACTTCAAATTATGGCCCTCCAAATCCAGTAGTCTTTTATTCCTCAATAAGATCCATTCCTTTATCCAGACTAGACAGCAGGCAGCAAAATAAAGTCTCAGATTTGGTAATCCCAGTCCTCCTCTTTCTTTGGCATCTTGTAGTAATTTAAATTTGACTCTTGGTTTTTTTCCTTGCCATACAAATTTAGAGATATCTTTTTGCCATTGTTTAAAAGGTAAATCAGAGGATATTACAGGTATTGTTTGAAACAAAAACATCATTCTCGGTAATACATTCATTTTTATCACAGATATTCTACCCATTAATGACAGTTGTAGTTTATCCCATCTTAGCAAGTCTTTCTTAATCTCTGTCCATAATTTTTCATAATTATTATGAAACAACTTTGAATTTTTATTTGTCATAATGATACCTAAATATTTCAACTTTTTCTCTATTGTAAAATCTGTCTTGTCCATTAACTTTCTGTTCCCTTAAAGTTAAATTTTTCACCAACATCTTTGTTTTTTGATTGTTGATCTTAAATCCTGCTAACGGTCCAAATTCTTTTAATTTGTCCATCAATACATTAATTCCTTCCAAAGGATTTTCTAGTACAATTATCAAATCATCAGCAAATGCTCTCAATTTATATTCTTCTTTTTTTATCTTTAATCCCGAAATCCTTTTATCTTGCCTTATATCTCTAAGCAGCACTTCTAAGACCAGAATAAATAAAAGAGGAGATAAAGGACATCCCTGTCTTGTACCCTTTTGTATTTCACATGAATCCGTTAAATCTCCGTTAACAATTATCTGAGCCTTCTGAGATGTATAAATCGATCTAATCCATTTTATAAAATTGTCTCCAAAATCCATTTGCTCCAAAACCTGAAACATAAATTTCCAATTCAAATTATCAAATGCTTTTTCAGCATCTAAAAAAATCAAAGCTGCTTGTTTATCATTTTGTTGTTCTAAATATTCCAAGACATTCAAGACATTCCTGATGTTGTCACGTAATTGTCTTTTAGGTAAAAACCCTGATTGATCTTCCTGAATAAATTGTTGCAATATTATTTTCAATCTTTCTGCCAAGATCATTGTAAAAATTTTATAGTCATTATTCAATAGAGATATTGGTCGATAATTTTTTGTTTTAGTTAAATCTTGCTCCTCTTTAGGTATTAATGTTATATTAGCATTTTTCCAACTATCCGGTATCTTTCCCTCTTGCAGAATAAGATTCATTGTAGACTGTAAAGGTAATAAGAGTTCTTCCTCCAAACATTTATAATACATTGCAGATAACCCATCTGGTCCTGGTGCCTTTCCTAATTTAATTTTGTTTATAGCTTCAGATATCTCTCTTAACGTAATAGGGCCATTAATAGCTTGTCTCTGAAAGTCTGTAATTTTAGGCAAATTCTGTTTAGATATATACTCTTCTATTTTTTCAGATGGAATTTCCTGACATTTGTACAATGTTGAATAATATTGATGAAAAATCTTTTTAATTTTTACATTATCTGTCAACGTCTCATCTCCTTCTTGTATCTTTAAAATGATATTTTTTTGACGTTCTTTTCTTAATTTATATGCTAACCATTTCCCAGGTTTATTTGCAAATTCAAAAGTCCTTTGTTTAGCAAAATTTAGTTTTCTTTCAATTTCTCTAACTGTCAGCATTGATACTTGCTTCTGTAACATTTTGATTTGATTTACAGTAGAAACTTTAGTTGGATTCTTTTTCAATTCTTCCTCTTTTTGTTTTATTTCTTCCAAAATTAATTGCATTTTCTGTTGTTTCTTTTTTTTTAATTCAGAGTTACATTTAATAAGATATCCCCTCATAAATGCCTTACTTGTATCCCAAACGATATTTTCACTTGTTCCTTTATGTAAATTATGTTCAAAAAACTCTTTTAATTTCTTCTTACATTCTTGTACTACTTTGTCATTCTGTAATAAAGATTCATTTAGTCTCCATCTAAATCCAAGATTTTTCTTTTTTAAAGTTAATATCACAGGGTTATGATCCGAAAAAGTTTTTGGTAATATATCCATTTTAAAAGTGTCCTTCGCTAAAATTTTAGACATCCAGATCATATCAATCCTCGAGAATGTTTTGTGTCTTTCTGAAAAATAAGTAAATTCCTTTGCATTATCATTTATATATCTCCAGGTATCCACCAATTCTAAATGTTCCATCAGTTCAAAGCAAATCTTCGGTAATTTACCCTGTGTCTCTTTGATATTTTTTTCAGAAAGCCTATCAATTTTTGGTGAGATTACCCCATTCCAATCACCCATAACGCACCAATGGTCATATGAAAACTCTGACAATTTTTCCATAAGTCCTGTGTAAAACCTTGTTTTATCTTCATTGGGGGCATAGATACCCACTATCAAAATGTTTGTACCCTGTAGAGTAATTTCAACCCCCACAAATCTACCACTATCATCCAGTAATACCAATTTAGGAAGCAATTGTGGGTTAATGTAAAGAACAACTCCATTTTTTTTTTGGTCCAGCCGAAATAAATTCTTCACCCAAATTTTTACAAATCAAATATTTGGAATCTTTCTTCTTAATATGAGTTTCTTGTAAACAAATTATATCCAATTTTAATTTTTTCAAATAGTGAAACACTTTCTTTCTCTTCTGCACCGTATTAGCTCCATTTATATTCCAAGTTAGATATTTGTAATCCATCTTTAAGCGTGTATTTTAAAATGTGCCTGATGCTCCTTTTAATCCATCATCTTCCTTTCCTTCCTCTGCATATCTTTGTTGACTTTGTTCCCCAGGAATTATATCCATATCTTTGAGTTTATCTTCATCCATATTTTTTGAAGCTTTTCTCAAGAAGTCCCTTGCTTTTTGAACAGTATTCAATCTATATTTCTGTTGTCTGAATGTAAAGATCACTCCTTCTGGAACATCCCATCTAAATTGAATTTTGCGTTGCTTAAATTTCTCTGTAAGGAAAGCATATTCTTTTCTCTTACGTAAAAGTCTAATAGGAAATTCTTTCATCACCAGTATTTCCTTACCATCAATTTTAAAGGTATTTTTAAAGTGTTGCTGTAATACCATATCTCTGGTCGTCTTCTTTATAAAATGAACAAGCACATCTCTTGGAATTTTATTCATTGTTGCATATCTGGAATTAATTCTATACACTTTATCTATTTCAAATTCCATCCGATCTTCATTCAAATCCAGAAATTTTACTAGAGCATTAACAATTTTATCTCTGATGTCTTCACCTGTTTCCTCAGGAATTGCACGGAATCTCAAACAATGTTCTTTATTTTTCATTTCAGTCACAGCCATATAGTCCAAGTTTTTTTCTAATTCCAGATTTAATATATCTGTTCTATTCTCCAAGATTTGTACCTTTTCTTTAGTGTTTTTTGCATCCTCCTTTATTTGCCCAATTGTCCCTTTAATCTCATCCACTTGTGTTTTAATATAGTCTTTTATATCTGTCAATTCAGTTTTCATTTCCTGTTTTATATCATTAATCCCTTCCATTATTTTTTGAAACATATCTGGGGGTATAACCCCTTCCTGTGGATCAGTAGAACTTCTTCTTTGCTCCTGGGTCTTAGTTGCTTTTTTAGTTGTCATTTTCAAGAAAAGCCTTTAATTTCTGATATTAATCACTGTTCCAAAACCTAGAGGCAGTCTATTTCTTTTTTTTTTTCCTCCACCAACAAAAAAGTTAATATTCCAGGCCTGTTATTGAAGTCCAGCCAGCACAGCACAGTTCTTATCTACATCCAAGAATGCAAAACAATTCTGGTTGCCAACACCAAACAATTAGTAACATATACGAGCAGCAGATTCGTCCAAAAAGAAATAGTCCAAAGAGAAAAATAGTCCAAAATATAATAATTACCTCTCATCCGTTTTTAAACTTTAAAACTCCAAATTCAGGCCAGCTTTTTGTCGTAAAAAAAGTATATAAGTTGTTTACATTTTCTTTCTTCCTTAATTATATTTAAAAGAGAAAAAGTATGACTCACCCAGGTTTCTCAGTTGCTGATTCGTAAACAAATCCCTTTTATTGTAGTAATTTAAGCCAAATGATAAGATTTAGACAGAAGTAGGCTCGCTGGTTAAGAACGTTTTTTTAAGAAGAGAAAAAAAAACGCTTCGCTTTTTTCCAGTACAGCTTGCGTGGAAATCCTGACTCCGTCTTCAGCTGATCGGCATGCCTTCTTATCTCAGGGATTTCCTGATCAATTCCAGCCGCCGACAGCTCAACGAAGTCTTGTGGAAAATCTGATCGGTTCTCCTATACCTTGGAGAACATTTAAGCCAGTCCAAGATTCCTCTTGGCTGGCTTTTAACCTGAAAAAAGCTTCCTCTGAGGCAGAGCTCCCTCAGAGACAACCACCAGCCAGCACTCCTTCCGGGAAGTTTTCCGATATATCTGATATTGTTTGGATGTGCTCTAAAGAAATGTAATTGCAGTATTTACAGGTGCATATATATAACGTGCCAGCTTTACACAATGAACCAGCATCTGACAATACTAATAATCTCTACGTCCCTTTGAATGGGGTGATGGTTCCAGTGATAAGCCTACAGACATGCTGGATTCTGAAAGCTCTCGTGCCATGGACAATGACAGCTCCACCCTATAGCTCCAGTTATCAGCGAGGAGGCTCAGCCTGGTCAGCCAGTTGCCTCACCATCCAACGTTCACTCCCTTCCACTGCCACAGTGCAGCCCCCCTCCCTCTGATTGAGAGGATCTTGCTGAGACAAAGCAGCCGCCCTTACCTCATACATGGAGGCTGTTGCGCCAGCAAACTCAGCAGTACCCTGTGGCCCCTCTGAGGAGAAGCATTCATGTGCATGCACGTTCTCAGCAGTGACACTCAGTTCACACAAGTAGGGTACCTGTGTTGGAGAATTCTTCTTGGGATCTTTTGCTGGGGGTCCTTGAATAAATTGGAGAACACAGACTTGGAGCAAAAGGTAGGCCTTTATTTTCTACAAGCATATGCAGGGTCAGCCCCCCAGAAACATCTAGGAGAGACTGCACTGAGGTACTGTGTGTAAGCTCTTTTATAGAGTACAGTTACAGCATGTGACAATGATTTCACCAATACCATGAGTTCTTGCCCACATAACATCACAGTTCCTCCTCTCTACAATCATTCCAAACCAATCAGAAAGCATTAGGAAATTCCAGTGGTGATTCCAAGATTTTCTCCATCCCATTAATGTCTCCATTGTCCTACTGTCTTAAAAGACTAATGAATTTTCAGGCCAGTACCATTGTGAATGTGCCTTCAAGCATACTTAGTACATTCCATATGCCATTGTTCCTGATCAGTCAGGCTGACCCAGGTACACCTGGAAATAATTGGACAAGTTCCTTGAGTTAAGTTTGCCTCAACTTAGGGTGTTTGGGAATGTATGAGCACCCCCTAGTTATATTCCTTGCCATAGGGGTTCTTATACTTTCTTAGAAATCCCATTTCCTTACTTATAAACACATAGCTGAAGAGAGGGGATTATATTTAAATCATTTAAAAACCTCACAGACTCAGGAAAAGACTGGGTGACTCTGGCTAACTAGTATTTTTCAGAAATATACAGGCCACCCCAGAGCACCCTTTTCTTAATGAAAACACACTTATAAAGTTGTAAATATAACACAGTGGGTTATTTTTAAAATCATTATTACATCTCACTATTTCTCTTCATTAAACATTTAATAATTATTACAGACTTTTCCCCTAGGTAGCATTATAGCTTTACCCAAGAATCAAACATTGGTGATTCCTACTTATTACATCAATCACAGCTTTTCTCACAATTTAAACGCTCCTTGATTCCAAACAATAGGGTAATCAATTTCAGTCAGTCATGCACCATCCGATTTGGCAAGAACCCAAGGGGTCAAACTAAGTTCTCTTAGCCTGCTTGTTTCTCAGGCCTGATTGAGGCCTATTGGAAATTCAGGATTCTTTGTGAGCCTGAATCTCAGATCTTAATAGGCCTGCAAGCCTATGCTTAACTCCTTATAATTATAAAACATATACCTTCTTAATATCTATAATTATATATGTGTGAATATATAAAGTTCACCATTACCTGCCCATCCTCACTTAAGCATGGTGAAGGGACGTGACTAGTTGCTGCAACAATGTTTTTATTGTTTTAATTGCTGTAAACCACCCAGAGAGCTTTGGCTATGGGGTGGTATATAAATATAATAAATAAATAATGTCTTAGTGCAGTGTAGTCATCCTAGTTACTCCTAGTAATGATGCTGGTTTCTGTGTAACCTATAAGCTGATTCATGAAGCACTCTGAACCGAAACTTTCTATTAAATCTACTAAAGAAAAACACACCTTCAAGTTCTTGTCTGACTTCAGTAGTTTGGACAGCACAGTTTGTCACAGCCCCTACCTCATCTACCCAACAACCCCATGAGCAAGATGGAAGTCAGTGGCGGGATGGAGGAGGGCTATCAGAGTGCCTTAGAAATCTTGAAAGCCAAGCTCCAGAAACTCTGCACTAAGACCCTTCAAAATGAGACCAAGACTCTTTGAGTGGAATATCAGAACCTGAAACTCCTGTTGACCCAGCTTGGGAACAACCTGACAGCCATACAGCAGGGGGCTGCTCCAGCCCAGCCAGTTCACAGACCGCATATCAAGACACCCATAGGACTACCTCTCCAATATAGTGGGAAGTGGGAGCATTTTGCAAAAGTGACACCATTAACTGTGGTATCCTTCTGGGCCATCTTAGTGAGATGGGTATCGGAGGCACTGTTTTACAGTGGTTCTGATACTATCTCCGAGGTTGTTTTGAGAGAATAGCATAGGGTGATTGTCTTTCTGCCCCTGGCAGTTGTGCTGTGGGGTGCCGCAGGGTATCATCTTGTCCCCCATGCTGTTTAACATCTATACGAAGCCCTTGGGAGCGGTCATCAGGAGATTTGGGGCAAGGTGTCAGTAGTACGCTGATGACACCGAGCTCTATTTCTCTGTAACATCTGAATCGGGAGAGGCTGTGCAAGCCCTGGACTCGGTGGTGGGCTGAATGAGGGCCAATAAACTGAGTCTGAATTCTAGCAAGATAGAGGCTCTGTGGGTTGGTGGTTCCCGAGAATTGGTCAGTTGCCTGCTTTGGATGGGGTCATACTCCCTCTGAAAGATCAGGTCTGTAGTCTGGGGGTGCTCCTAGATCCATCTTTGTCACTAGAGACCCAGGTGACCTCAGTGGCTAGGTGTGCCTTTTACCAGGATTGGCTGGTAAGACTGCTGCAGCCATTTCTGGATCAGGATAGCCAGACCACTGTTGTTCATTCACTGGTGACCTCCAGGCTTGATTACTGTAATGTGCTGTAATGTGCTCTATGTGGGGCTACCCTTGAGGTTGATGTGGAAGCTGCAGCTGGTGCAAAATGTGGAGGCAAGACTGCTAACCGGGGCAGGGTATCGTCAACATGTCACCCCACTGCTGAAAGAATTGCACTGGCTGCCCATTTGCTACCAGGACAAGTTCAAGGTTCTGGTTCTGGTGTACAAAGCCCTATACAGCTTGGGACCAGGATACCTGAAAGACCGTCTTATCTCTTATATGCCCAGTTGATCACTATGCTCTGCAAGTGAGGGCCTTCTGCAGATACCATCTTATCAGGAGGTCCATTCCGCACAACATAGGAAATGGACCTTTAGTGTGGCAGCACCTACCCTGTGCAATTCCCTCGCGTTAAATATTAGCCAGGCACCATCTCTGTTATCTTTTCAACGCCTATTGAAGAACTTCCTCTCTCAACAAGCCTCTTAAGTTGAGACCATATCCCAGTCTGCATCCTGGTTGGACTGTTTTTAACCTTATTTTTTAAGATGGCTTGAAAGCTTTTTTTAAGAATTTTTTTAAGAAGTTTTGTTTTAACGTATCTTAAAGTCTGTTTTAAAGTGTTTTTAGTTCTTTTGTTTGCCACCCTGGGCTCCTGCTGGGAGGAATGGTGGGATATAAATCAAATAATAAATAAATAAATAAAATTCATCACACAGTGTGAGCTATAAGTCAGAATGCAGTAGTCAGACTTTCCCAATGAGTCTCTGAAAGTTCCTTTGTGATCATTCTACTGGAAGGGGAGGCAGCCCAGTGGTCTACTCCTGTGCTGCTTTGGAATGACCCTGTGTTGGGACAGAATGATAATTTTATTGCTGCTATGGCAGAAACCTTTCAAGACCCTCAGCAAAAGGCCAAATCTGTGTCAGATCAAGAACTCAGTCGGGACTTATACTAACACTTTTTGAATTTTGGTGCAGGAAATGGATTGGAACAAGACACCTCAGATGTACTAATACAAGGGCCTAAATGATGAGATACTGGATGAATTGGTGAGAATTCTGGCTCCCAGCACCTTATCAGAGCTCATCCAGCTGTGCTTGCAGATACACAGCAGATTTGAAGGTCATTGCCTGGAGTACAGAGCTTCCTCAGCTCAGCTTTTACCTCCCATACCTGTCCCCCACACATGCTTCTCCCCCAGTGTGAGAATCTCCACTCAGTTGGGGGAGAAGCCCATGCAGATTGGAGGGGCAAGGCCACACCTGATGGAACAGGAGAAAGAAACATTGCTGAGACAGGCTGTGCCTATACTGTGGAAAGACGGGGCACCTTGCAAAGGCCTGCCCCTCCAAATCGGAGAAAGTCCTGGTGCAGGAAAACTATAAATCCCAGATCTTGGACAGATCCACAAGCTGGGATTGACTGTCAGCCAAGGACCTCACAACAATCCCATTTCATCAAAGCCGGCTTTACACCTGCCAATCTGCTTAGGTCTACCTTCGTGACAGAGCATTCAAATACATGGGGGGTGGATTTGGGGGCATCCAGCAATTTTATTGACTTGGGCTTTGCAAAGCCACACAACGTTCCCATCACTACACTCAAGGCATCTCTAGTTGTGGAGACCATCACTGGATGGCCCCTTGCTTCAGGGGCGGTCACACAAGCAACATCAGGGCTGCAAGTGAAGCTGCCTGGGCATTTCATACAGCTGTCTTTCGACCTTGCCATGTTTCCCAGTGGTCCTATGGATGACGTGGCTGCTGCAACATGATCCTATGATCTCCTGGGGGGAAGCATCTGTGGAATTTCAGTCCTACTATTGCAAACAGCACTGCCAGCCTACTGAGGCTACAGCAGTGGCCACAGTAGCCTCCCTGTCTTCTTCCATGCTAGTTCCCCTACCTGTGAAGTACCAGGACTACTGTGACATGTTTGGCAAGAAGGAGGTGAACCAGTTGCCACCCATAGACCTCATGACTGTGCCGTTGACTTGTTCCCAGGGGCCCAGCTTCCCTCTGCCCACATCTACTCCCTGTCTGAGCCAGAGTTGGCCACTCTAAGGGACGTCCTCAATGTCAACTTGAAGCGGGGATTGATTTGACCATTGAAATCCCCAGCCAGGTCCCCCTTGCTATTTGTCAAGAAAAACAGCAGAGAACTCCATCCCTCCCATGATTACCAGGAACTGAATAAAATTACCATGCCCAAGAGTTACCCACTCCCCTTATGAACAAGATGCTGGAGCAGCTGCAAACGGCAAAACTCTGTACTAAGCTGGACCTGCGTGGAGCTTACAACCTCATCAGGATCCCAGAAGGGGATGAATGGAAAACTTCTTTCACAATGCAATATGGCCATTTTGAGTACCTGGTCATGCTCTTCAGACCATCAAATGCATCAGCAGTCTTCCAGCATTTTATGAATGACATATTTCAAGACTACCTAGATCACTTTGTGATTGTTCATTTAGATAGCTCCTCAGAGCAGCACAAGGTACATGTGAGGGCTGTGTTGCAGAGACTGAAATAACATCACCTATATGCCAAGGTGGAGAAGGGTGGCTCCAATTTAACAAATGTGGACTTTCTAGGCTATCATATTACCCCAACAGGGTGGAGATGGACCCAGGGAAGGTGTGTTACATGCTCTCCTAGCACCCCCTCCAAAACTAAAAAGGACCTACAGTGATTTCTGGGGTTTGCCAATTAATTACAGAGAGTTCATCACTGTTTTCCCCAACAGGACTGCCCCATTAATGGACTACCTTAAGGGCTCTGGTCCATTTCAATGTTCTGAGGCAGCCCAACAGGCTTTTGAGCATCTAAAACTGTTGTTCTCTTCAGAACAACATGCCAACCCCCACCAGCCTTTTGTGGTGGAAACAGATGCCTCAGACGTAGCCATAAGTGTGCTGTTGTTACAGCCCTCCAAGAAGGGGGGACCTGCATTCTTGTGCGTACTCCTCCTGAAAGCTGACTGACTCTGAACAAAATTATTTTTGGGGGAGAAGGAGCTACTAGCCATCTGTGACGTGTTGGAAACCTGGCGGCACCTCTTAGAAGGAGTGTGACACATAGTGGACCTCTGTACTGACTACTGGAACCTCGCGAATCTCTAAACAGCCTGCAAATTGAATCAGCATCAAATGTGCTGGTCCCAGTTCTTTGCCACATTCCACTTTCATATCACCTATGTCCCCCATGACTAAAACTGCAGAGCTGATGCACTCTCCCGCAAGCCAGAGTGCAGTGAACCTCAGCCAGACCCACCTCTACATCACATCATCCCCTTAGACAAGATTGTGGTGGCTGCCTGTCCATACCCCTGGACCAGAGAGCTGTGTACCACTCAGGAACAAGATCCTTTTGATCAAGAATGGGTCCAGCAGCTACAAGGCCCCCCTCAGGACTGGGCTCCAGACTTCTTCCTAAGGGGGAGATTGCTTTGTCACTATGCGGCCTTGCATGTGTTGAGCTTCCGGCCAAGGTCCTACGGCAGTGTCACAATACCCTCATCGTGGGGCACTTTGGTGTTTAAGACTCTACAGTAGGTCACATGAGAATTTTGATGGCCCAGAATAAAACATGACATCGAGAAATATATACAGTCTTGTCCAAGTTGCATGAGGGCCAAACATGCCCCTTGGTGACCAGCGAGGCTTGGACAAGACCTCTACTCTTGCGGAAGGGGCCTTGGAGAATGGTGACACTGGACTTTATCATGGATCTACTCCTTTCCAGGAGAATACTTCCATTCTGATTGTAGTTGATGTTTTCAGTAAAATGGCCCATTTCATCCCATTAGCTGGCTTACCATCCACAAAAGAGACTGTTCAACTATTAATCAAACTCATTTTTCAGGTGCATGGTCTCCCAAACTGCCTGGTTTTGGCAGTTCACTGCCCATTTTTGGCATGCCCTGTTGCAGCTGCTACAGATTGAGCTTGGCTGTTTTCTACACACCATCCCCAGACAGAGACAGTTAATGCTACCCTGGAACAGTACATTCACTGCTACGTCACTTATTGCAGGACAACTGGGTGTCCCTGTAACCTCTCATGGAATTTGCTTGCACAATTCAGTGCATGCCTCTACCCAACAGACTCCTTTTTTCTCCAATTATGGCACCTTTCACAATCCTGCCACCACTCTGACTGTCCCTGCGGCTGCAGAATATGTGCAAGAGCTACATGCAATGCATCAGCTGCTACAAGAACAACTAGAGAGGGCCAAAAGGTAAAGGTAAAGGTGTCCCTGCATTTGTAGTGCGAGTTGTTTCTGACTCTTAGGGTGACATCTTGCGACATTTACTAGGCAGACCGTATATATGGGGTGGGATTGCCAGTTCCTTCCCCGGCCTTTCTTTATCCCCCAGCATCTGCCGGGTACTCATTTTACCGACCATGGCTGATTGGACCTCAACCCCTTTTACCAGAGATTCGACTTCCTCCTTCCGTTGGAATCGAACTCCGCCCGTGAGCAGAGCTTCAGCTACGTTACTGCTGCTTACCACTCTGCGCCACGGAGGGTGGCCAAGGCCACCTACAAATGCATCACCAAAAATGGTCTTGAAATCCAGGCGGGGGATAGAGTGTGGCTTTCTATATGTTACTTGCCAATGACTGCTTCCTGCCATAAGAGAAGTTCAGTGTAGGGCCCTCTGAAGTAGAGGCACAGATCAACCCAATAGTACACCCCTTATGCGAAAATCCACCTGGTGTTTCACTGTTTGTTGCTAACCCCTGAGGAACCACCACATCCATACCAGGCACCCAAATCACCACCTACTCTCGTACTTGTCTACAGCCAAGAGGAAAATGAGGTGGAGCAAATTCTCGATTCCCGTTGGCACCAAGGGAAGCTGCAGTATCTGATCCACTGAAAGGGGTTTGGACCAGAGGAAAGATCATGGGAGGCAGTGCCAGACATCCATGCAACAGTCAACCAGCTTCATAGGCCGGAAGTTGGGATGAAATCTACACTCAAAACCATAGATGGCACAGGAGCAAATTGCATTAGCTTTCTAGGAGCCATAAAAGGGGCTTACACACCTTAGAAAGGAACACTTTCTCTTTAAAAGTACTTTAACTGAGCTAACAGAGGGACTGCTTCTTGGAGCTGGGAGAACTCAGGGAGGAGAGCTTTGCAGCAGCCTTTTTTAATCTGTATGTTGGAGCCCTACTGAAGATTAAGAACAAAGGCCTGCAACACAGTGACTCAGAATCGTTCTTGAGTATAATGTTTTACAAATATCAGTTTGAACTAAATGCTGCTCATGTACTACACCTGAAATTGTGATAAAGAATCAAATACACAAGATTCTCAAATTTTCAAACAGTTTAACATAAGCAGGTTCACTAACTTAATGCAATTAGTTTCATAAGTAGAGATTGTACTTTATACTACATTACGTTGACAAGGGTAGAGACATGTCATTGTTATTTTTTTTTTGTTCTCAACTCAGACATTGTGTGAATCCCTAAGTAGTTTAGCTGACCTGCATAGAAAACAAATCCTGTTTAGTATCAAAATAGATTTTAGGTTATAGTTATGGCATGAATAAATAAGGGATGCAAATATAAGCTATGCAGCCCAATTTGTATGTGTGTTTACACAGAAGTCCATCGAGTTATGAGATTTACTCCCAAGGTAAATGTACATCGGAAGCAGCTTTTTAAGCCACAATTCCCAACACAGAGTTTCTACTGGGGAGAAATTTCCCCAGTATGTTCAGGAATTCTGTAAAAAAAAATTTAAATTCATTTTTTGTTGTAGAGCTACAGTGACAGCATGGCTTCTTTGCAGCATGCACTGATTTTTCAATACACACACAAATAGAAAGAAGAAATGGTTGCTTTTTCTGATTACTTGCAGGACAATGTCCAAAAAAAGGTCATTGCTTGATGCCTGGCTGCTGCCATCCAAGAAAACAGCTTCTGCCTTGGAAGAATTGCCTAAAGACACACATCAATTCAGCAAGCTGAATGAAGATGATCAACTCCTTGAGGTTGAACCTCAAGAAAGAGATGGACCACCATGTTCGTCCACCAGATTTGTGCCAACAAAATCCTATAAATTTCCAAAAAGTAAGGGTAATAGGTCTTGTCAGCTGAAATGGTTTGAGAAGTTCACCTGGCTTCATTATGATGTGGATCGTGATATAGTTCTTTGCCATGATTGCAGCAGAGCATATATTGAGAAGAAGGATTCTTCAAATGTAGAAGTGAGTTTTATTCTAAAAGGTTTCTCAGATTGGAAACATGCTGTTGAAAAATCCCAGTCTCATGAGAAAAGCATTTACCACATGGATTCTGTGAGATACCGTCTAACAAAAGAGAAAGATATGAATATTGTTATGCTCCTTACAAAGCATTCAAGTAAGCAGCAGCAAGAGGCTTGAGAAGCACTACGTGCCATCGTTAGTTTTGTGCGCTACCTCTGCCGCACAGGTCAAGCATTGCAGGGGCGCACCAAAGAAGATGGTAACTTGATTGACCTTTTGGAGGAACGCTCAGACGATGTACCTGCCCTTAAAAGATGGCTGACAAGAAACAAATGGCTGAGTAGTGATATCCAAAATGAGCTACTTGAAATTATGGCTCAAAGACTGCAACGTGACATCATTAAAGAAGTGAAATCAAGCCATTTTTTTTTTGAATAATTGTGGATGGGACAACAAATGTGACTGGAGATGAGCAGTTTACATTGTGTTTGCGTTGGGTAGAGAGTGAATCATTGAACAAACGAGAAGAATACCTTGGTGTTTATAACCCTCCTGACTCTACAGCTTGTACTCTCTTCACTGCTGTGAAAGACATGATCATTCGCCTGGGGCTTGATTTCCATGATTTGCATGGACACTGCTTTGATGGTCCAGCTAATATGTCTGGGTGTTTCTCTGGTGTTCAAAAAAAGATCACTGATATTCAACCCAAGTCAGTTTACATACACTGCGGCAACCACTCACTAGATTTGGCTCTGCAAGAGGTTGCCCACAGCTGTGACATAGTTGGTGATGCACTAAGTACTGTTAAGGATGTAACAAACATGATCTTGATATCAGTAAAACGGAAGAGCATATATTCCAACATTGTTCTTCCTGAAGCCATCGAAAATGCTGAAGGGATATATAAACCAAACAGTTTCCTTCCTTTGTGTCCAACACTTTGGGCTATCAGAGTGAAGTCCATACAGAGATTCCTTGAGAACTATGAAAGAATTCAAGCAACACTCCATGAAATCCTGGAACATCCAGGGTCCTTACAAGATGACAGAAGGGCAACAATGAAAGGCTACTACAAAATCCTTGGTAAATTTGAAACAGCATTTGGGCTAAATACATCCATAGCAGTGTTTGGGCCATGTGAAGAGCTTGAAAGAACGCTACAGAGCACCAAATACAGTGCAGCAGGGGCAAAGCAAGCAGCAGAAATGCTTATTTGTACCCTGTCAAACCTAAGATCAGAGAGTGCATTGGAAACAATTTGGCAAGACACAGAAATTGGTGCTGGGAAACTGGGCTTGAAGATGCCTGAAATTTCAAGAGGCAGAAAACCACCAGCACATTTTGAGCATACAAAGACAGCAACACCACCAGTGGTCCTGGGTGCAAAGAAAACTCTCCAGAAGGATTTCTTTGATGTAATTGATCACATAACATCTGAAATCAAACGTTGGTTCAACCAGCCTGGAATGGACCAACTAGTGAAACTGGAAAATGCTTTAGTAACTGCTGCATGTGGAAGGCATTTCAGCAGCACAGAAGAGCTCAGAGAGGCCCTTGGAGTTCACAGCTGTGACTTTGATTTGAACAGGCTTCTGGCAGAACTGTTACTCCTCCCAACAGTCATTCCAACTGCTGAAGTAAAGACTATTGAAGGTATCTCACAATCACTGAGACGACAGCCTCAGACAGTCTGAAATCTCTTAGACCAAGTCGTCATGCTGGTACAGCTCTTACACACCATACCTGCATCAGCAGCATCAGGAGAACGTTCTTTCAGTGCTCTGAGGAGGGTAAAGACATACTTGCGTAATCGCATGACACAAGCGCCTTACACATCTGCTCCTTCATGTGCACAAGCAAAAAAACTGGCCAAATTCCTTTGGAAAACATTATGAATGAATTCCTCACAAGAACTGCTGAACGCCAAGCCACCTTTGGCTTAAGTGTGCCACAGTAATGTTTATGGTTTATTAAAACACAAACAAGGCATCTATGGCACCTTAAAGACTCACAAATTTATTTAAGATGCAACAGACTCCTTGTTTGTGTTTTCATATCTCAGATGAACATGACCACCCCTTCTGAAACTATCTTTAGGGTTTGTTATTTAGTATAATACATGCCTGTTATAATATCCATGTTATAAATAATAGAATACAAGAAGCACAACTATACTATTTATTTTAAAACCTTTATTTTATTTATTACATATTTTAAGATCTTTTTATTTTATTCTTTAATTTAAAATTTATTCTAAGATCTTTTTATTTATTTATTTTAATTTATTGTACTTTTAATTTATTTTAAGATATTTATGCATCTTTATTTTAAAGATGTTATGTGAAGTTCCAGTAATAAATGGAAAGTTCCTAACATTGTACAAAAGACCTTGCTTTTTTCTTTTCCATCTCTGAAGCGTAAACGGGTTAGTTGGAACTTGCAAAGGGTATTCCATTATCCATAAGCATTCTGTATTTTTTACTTCGAGCAATTACTACTTATTTATTATTTATTTTATTTATTATTTAATTTGTATCCCTCCCTTCCTCTCAGCAGGAGCCCAGGGCAGCAAACAAAGCGCTAAAAACACTTTAAAACATCATAAAAACAGATCTTAAAATACATTTAAACAAAACAACGTAAAAATCATTTTAAAAAAACTTTTAAAAAGGGTTAAAAACATTATTAAAAAACATATTAAACTTATGTTTTTCTCATTTTTATTCAAGTGTATTTATGATTGTGACAGTGCTAGAATATGACAGATTTATTGTTTACTTAACCCATTAAATAAGCAGATGTAAAATGCACCTGCAAGTAAGTCATCATGACATAACCTGCCTGCCAATCTTGAGCCCCCCCCCGCCACCTTGAAAACTGTTCCGGGGTTCCTGGTGGGTGGTAGGGAAGAAGTCCCTAGAACTGCCCCCACTGTGTCATATCTAGCTGAGATGAGTAGCAAGTGGGATGGAGGGGGTCTTCATCAGTTTACCCTCATAATAACATAGACACATCATTTGTATTGGATGGCATCAGTGGTAGAATGAGTTTTTAATCAGAATCTGCCAACTCTTGAAACTGAATCAGATGGGGCCTCCTTGGAAGAGGAATGGATCCCCCTGCAGATTGTGGTATATGTTGCAAATTAGGAGTTAGTTTCTCTTAGTGGAAACTCAGAAACAGGATATTCCCACCTTTGGATCCTGCTGAATCCAGAGACTCAGACATAAGCATTTTTGTCACTTTCCTTATTTTATTTATTTATTTATTTTATTTCATTTTTAAACCGCCCATAGCGAATAGCTCTCTGGGCGGTGTACAAAAGATTAAAAGTACAGAAATACAAAATATCACAATAAATAAACTGAAACAAAGAGATTTAAAATTGTAACATTAAACGCTTTAAAATGCCTGGGAGCATAGCCAGGTCTTAACCTGGCGCCAAAAAGATAGAAGCGTCGGCGCCAGGCGTATTTCTTCGGGGAGGCTATTCCACAATTCGGGGGCCACTACAGAAAAGGCCCTAGATCGAGTAACTGTCCTCCGGGCTTCCCGATGGGTTGGTACCGGAGGAGGGCCTTAGACGCTGAGCGAAGTGACCAGGTCGGTTCATAGCGGGAGAGGCGTTCCACAAGATACTGCGGTCCCACACCGTGTAAGGCTTTATAGGTCAAAACCAGCACCTTGAATCTGGCTCGGAAGCAAATAGGTAGCCAGTGCAAACGGGCCAGAACAGGTGTTATATGCGCTGACCGGCTGGTCCTCGTCAGCAGTCTGGCTGCTGCGTTTTGCACTAGCTGAAGCTTCCGAACTGTCTTCAAGGACAGCCCTACGTAGAGCGCATTACAGTAATCCAACCTAGAAGTTACCAGAGCATGAACAACTGAGGCGAGGTCATCCCTGTCCAGATAGGGGCGTAGCTGGGCTACCAACCGAAGGTGGTAGAATGCATTCCTTGCCACCGTGGCCACTTGCGCCTCCAGAGACAAGGAAGGATCGAAAAGAACCCCAAGACTACGAACCTGTTCCTTCAAGGGGAGTGTAACCCCATCTAGAACAGGGTAAGCATCCACCATCTGGGCAGGGAAGGCATTCACCAACAGTGTCTCAGTCTTGTCTGGATTGAGTCTCAGTTTATTAGCTCTCATCCAGTCCATTATCGCGGTCAGGCAGTGATTCAGCACATCCACAGACTCACCTGTAGAAGATGAAAAGGAGAAATAGAACTGCGTGTCATCAGCGTACTGGTGGGAACGCACTCCAAAACTCCTGATGACGGCACCCAGAGGCTGCATGTAGATGTTAAAAAGCATGGGGGACAAAACCGACCCCTGAGGGACTCCACAATGGAGAGTCCAAGGAGTTGAGCAATGTTCCCCAAGTACTACCTTCTGGTGACGATCCGCCAAGTAGGAGCGGAACCACTGCCAAGCAGTGCCTCCGACTCCCAACTCCGCGAGTCTCCCCAGAAGGATACCATGGTCGATGGTATCAAACGCCACTGAGAGATCAAGGAGAATCAACAGAGTCACACTCCCTCTGTCCCTCTCCCGACAAAGGTCATCATACAGGGCGACCAAGGCTGTTTCAGTGCCAAAACCAGGCCTAAAACCGGATTGAAATGGATCCAGATAATCGGTCTCATCCAAGAGCACCTGGAGCTGACCGGCAACCACCCGCTCTAGAACCTTGCCCAAAAAGGGGACATTCGCCACCGGTCTATAGTTGTTCAGGTCATCTGGGTGTAAGGAAGGTTTCTTTAAGAGAGGTCTTACTACTGCCTCCTTGAGGCTACTAGGGACTACTCCCTCACTCAAGGAGGCATTTATCACTTCCTTGGCCCAGCTGGTGGTAGTAGTCCTGCTAGCCTTCACTTGCGAAGATGGACAAGGATCTAGCACAGACGTGGTCGCCCGCACCATTCCAAGTACCTTGTCCACTTCCTCAAGCTGCACCAACTGAAACTCATCCAATAATGAAAGACAAGACCGTGTTCTGGACACTTCAATGGATTCGTCTGTCTAGGTCCCTATGGATGCATGCGATTTTATTTTGGAAGTGCCCTGCGATGTCGTTACAGCGAGCTTTAGATGTTTCAATAGTATCTCGAGGACCAGAATGTAAGAGTCCTGGTACTACCCTAAAAAGCTCTGCAGGGCGGCAGAGAGATGTCCTGATAGAGGCAGCGAAGTGAAACTTCTTCGCCGCCCTTACCGCTTTTATATACGACTTAGTAGAGGCACTTACCAAAGCATAACTGCATCCGTCTGGAGTTCGTCTCCATCTGCTCTCCAGCCTCCTTCTCTCTTGCTTCATCACTCTCAGCTCCGGGGTATACCACGGAGCTGTATGAGCTCTGCATCGAAGAGGGCACGCGGGAGCAATCGTGTCAATAGCCTGGGCCATCTCCGTATTCCACAGTTCAACCAAGGCCTCGACAGGAGCGCCAGTACTATCAGCTGGAAAAACTCCCAGAGCCGTCTGAAAACCAATAGGATCCATAAGCCTCCGAGAGCGGACCAACTTAATGGGTCCCCCACCTTGGTTTCCCCCAACTTTCCTTGGTTTCCCCCTATGCTACACAATTACCCATGGGCTTTTTCTAGACTCTAAAATCAAAGACAGAGATGGAATGCTCACCTGGCAGCACAGGATCTCCTTTTGTTAAAGTCTACTCCTCAACAAGATAATTGCCTTAGTGTTACATCTGCGCACAGCCACTATTATAAGCTATTGGTTGTAAGCTGTTGGAATGAAACGGCAAATATCACTTTTGGATTTTTTTTATTGTATGTGTAAAAAAATTTAACAATAGATAATTTTTTATCAATAAATCAATAAAGGAAATAGAATAACTGGTGACTGACTGAAGTAAATATGCTCCATGATAGAATTATAGCCTATCTTTTGCTTATAGGTAGGCTTGCAGAACAACTTTGTAGATTGCATTTGCCCACAACTACTAGGCAATTCATATAAATTCCTTACTTCATATCTACAACTCCACTTAGTTTTGGAATTTTTCACATGTTCCCCTTTCCTTAGTTGATTCACATTCATATTCAGTTGCTGACTTCAGCAATTTGTTCCATATCTCAACCACATTTTTGTGTAAATAATCTATAAAAGTTAGGAACCTGAAAATTGGATTTCCCTTGTAACCACAAATATGGAAAATGTCTTAAGTAGCATTAGTTTCACATTAAACACACACACACACACACACAGAGAGAGAGAGAGAGAGAGATGTTTGCTGTTGGATCATAGTGTTTCACAATCTTGGCATTCTGAATGACTAGCTTACTTAAATGCATAAGTTATGAAAGTACGGGTGACGAAGAAACAAAATGATTTCCCTCAAAATGAGGATTAAAGGTGGGTACAACTGCAATGTTTGACTAGACAATACTCATCACTGTACTATTTCCAGGATAAATTTGTAAATAAATCCATTTTTTATCACCATACTATCCCCAACTTTTTCAGTTCTTTCTATTTTAAGGAAAAACAAAGTTCCTGCTAGATTCCTTATTAGTAATGAGTACATAAAACCAATGAGCTTCTCCTACCCTTCCCATTTCCACTAGAAGTAGAAGAGCAATCAATTTGAAATGAATTTATACATGAAATTTGGCAGTTGTGACCTGATCAAAGTTTGCCTGCATTGGACTTTCTCTTTGATCAAGTACCTGCTTGTATCTAAGTTGAAAATTATATGCAAAATGATACTAAAAATGTGTATTATACTAAGACCTCAGCCCCTGTATACTTTGCACACCAATCCTCCTCCCCCAAGTTGGCAAGGCAGCTTTCCTTCTCCCCCAGGTTGTCAAAAGACCTTCCCCCCCTCCTGAGGTCACCAAGGCACCTCTCACACCCACCCCAGGTGAGCTGCACAGGAAGGTTGCTCTGACTTGGAAGAAGTCAATTGGGCTAGTAATTGATCTATTCAAACATTGATGTGATTTTGTGTTGTTTGAATGGCCAGCAGTCATAGGACATGACTGAACAAATTCCTTATCTATACAAGTCTTAGTGGCAGGTTTTTCTAATGCATTAAAATGTATTATATATATAAAAATTACCTTGTATAAGACAATCATGTATTATAATAAAATGTCTTTTGGCTGAACAAATCCCAAATGCATTTCAATTATTTCTGGTCTTCTTCAGTGGGAGTAGTGATTTTTTATCATCAGCTGAGTGCTGTTATGCTCATTTGGCATTCCTGGGTTATACAAACAATAAGTGCAACCTACAGACAAAGTAGAGAACAAATGTGGCCAACTGTAGTATAACATTGCATATATTTAAAAAGTAGAGCTTGGAAAAGTTACTTTTTCGAACTACAACTCCCATCAGTCCAGTCCAGTGGCCATGCTGGCTGGGGCTGATGGGAGTTGTAGTTTAAAAAAAGTAACTTTTCCAAGCTCTGTAAAAAAGAGTGTAAAAGGTATAGATAAGTCTCCCTTTATTTATAACACTCATTCACCTACACCTTTTCTCCTGTGCATGTAAAAGATGATATCAGGTGGGTAGCTAGCTCCACCTAGTGGTTGAAGGCAAAAGAGCACTGTTGAATTTTTTGCAGGCTGTTCTTGTTTCAGTTTCTCTTTTGCCTTCACTAAGCTTGGTTGGACCGTCTCTGCTGCTTCGTTTCAGGCCTGTATTCTTTGTTCTAATTGTTCTATTTATTATTCTGTGTTTCTATATTAGTTTTTCCTTGTTGACTTGTATTTTTATCCATGTTCCCCCTCCCCAGTTTTTAAAAGGCATTTTTGTTTCTCCCGGAGTGCCGCAGCATGGAGTTTTCATGAGGGGTGTTTCCCCCCTCTCAGTCACCAGCAGCTGTGCACTCTCCTAGCAGCCCCCACACCAGCCTTGCAGCCTACTTCAGCTCCTTCAGAGTGGGAATGGCAGTGGCAGCCACCTGCTCCTTCTGGCAGCTTCCCCATGAACAGCAGTGCCACCTGGATCGCACTGCAGCCTTGCAGGCCTCACGACTGCAGCTGGCCTCTTCCCACGCATCCATGGGAGAAATGTGCGATCGGCAGTCTCCATCCCTAGAATCTCCCTCCCTGCAACCAGACTAGTGAGGAGGTGCCAAGCAGGGAGGCGATGTTGCACCTCCCCTGACAGGCCTCAACTTAAGCAGGGCAGCGGTGCCTTTTTGCCCAACGTGAATTTTTCCACCGCCCCCCATGTTTCCTAAGAACTGTCCTGAGGCCTTTTGCTCCCATAAGCCCCGCTGCATGTTGCACCCATGGGGAAAGCAACCCGCAAATCAGATAACCCCTCTAAGAGAACGAAACCGCTTCCCCCCCACCAGCATCCAATTCAGCGTTGGAACCTCTATCCCTCCAGGGACCAGTTCCTTCATATCCTCTGGTGGCCCACCCCTCTACCGGCAGGCACGAGGTGCCTGAGGCACAGGTTATGGCGGGCAGGGTGGCTCGGGAAGGCAGGGCACCTGTTCCAGCAAGACCACTGGGACAGACAGGCAGGACCCTGATCAGCAGTCAGGATCAACAGGGAAGGCCTCACACAGCGATACCTGCAGATCCCAAAGGGACCAAGAACCCCTATCTGATGAAGAAAGCAATATTCCTCATCCCCCTTTGGGTTCCATTTTTTCTACCAGCTTCTCTCCTGAACCATTTACAGGCTTTTTGAGGAACCAGTAATTTTTCAACAGACCCAAGAGGCAGGGGGACACAGACTACAAATTTCTGGTGCTCATACTCAGCTAATTCAATTACACCTTTCAGCTCAATTGATTCAGCAGTTAAAGGAACAACTCAGGGACTCTCTCCTAATTGACTTGGCCAGGGACTTGTCTGCATCATCGGCCCATTCGTGGGCCCTATCACAGGAAGCTGCAGCTCCTTTGCCCACTCAGGCACCTCCTAGAAGACTGGAACTGCAGGATCCCTCTGTGGACTACACAGCTAACAATGCCTGTCCACCATGGAACACAGCATCTCCAGATCCTCATGCCAATGCTCAGGGCAGGCACCTTCACTCTCCAGATGATGCTCCTCTCAACCTGGACACTGACTTAATGATCCTGGATGAAGAGGAATGGAGTGGGGATTCTGAATCTGAAGAGATTGCAACCACTAGGATTTTCGAGGGGCCACACTTCCTCCCCCTCCTGTGTAAGGCAATGGAAGCTCTGATGCTAACCTCTGCAGAGGATCCTCCTGCCCCTTCTACTTCCAGAGTTTCAGTGGTGACCTGAAACCCAAGTCTAGAGTCCTGAAGGTACCTTCCCTACTTCCCAAAGTACTCAAGTCAGAGTTCGACATTCCATTACAATGCAAGAAGTCAGTCTCAATTGCCAACAAATATTATATGCTGGAGCAACACATCATGGACCAACTGAAGGGGGAAAAGGAAATTCTAAAAGCGCAATGGCAAGCAATTCCAACAAGGAAAAAAGGAGGGAAACAGCAGAAGACGACAATGTGGCTTCACAAAAAGCTTAGAGATGACCTGAAAACAAAAAAGGACATATACAGGAAGTGGAAAGAAGGCCAGGCCACAAAGGAAGAGTACAGGCAGGTATCACGGAATTGCCGGGATGGTGTCAGGAATGCTAAAGCTGAGAATGAGCTGAGGCTAGTGAGGGATGCTAAAAGCAACAAAAAAGCTTTCTTCAGGTACATCCATAGTAAAAGACAGAGAAAAGAAATGGTGGCACAGCTACTCAATGAGGATGGCAAAATGATAACAGATGACAAAGAAAAGGCAGAAGTGCTCAATTCCTACTTTGGCTCAGTCTTCTCCCAAAAAAGGGTCTATGACCCTCCTGGGAAACATGAAGTAGAAGGGGCAGGATTGGAGCTTGAGATTGATAGACAAACGGTCAAGGAATACCTAATCACTTTGAACGGGTTCAAATCTCCAGGGCCCGATAAACTGCATCCTAGAGTATTGAAGGAACTGGCTGAAGAACTCTCAGAACCGCTGTCTATTATCTTTGTGAAATCATGGAGGACCGGTGAAGTGCCGGATGACTGGAGGAGAGCTAATGTTGTCCCTAACTTCAAAAAGGGCAAGAAGGAGGAACTGGGGAACTACAGACCAGTCAGCCTAACATCAATCCCTGGAAAAACTCTGGAGCAGATGATAAAGCAGTCAATCTGTAAGCACCTTGAAAACAATGCAGTGATTACTAGGAGCCAACATGCATTTATGAAGAACAAATCCTGCCCAACTAATCTCATCTCATTTTTTTATTGGGTAACCTCCCTTGTAGACTGTGAGAATGCTGTAGACATACTATATCTCGACTTCAGCAGAGCTTTTGACAAAGTGCCCCATGATATTCTGATGAGCAAGCTAGCTAAATGTGGGTTGGATGGAACAACTATCAGGTGGATCCACAGTTGGCTCCAGAATCGTCTTCAAAGAGTGCTTATCAATGGTTCCTTCTCAAACTGGGCGGAAGTAACGAGTGGGGTACCACAGGGCTCAGTCCTGGGCCCAGTGCCCTTTAACATTTTTATTAACGACTTGGATGAGGAGGTACAAAGCATGCTTATCAAATTTGCAGATGATACAAAGGGGGGGCATAGCTAATACCGTGGAAGACAGAAACAAAATTCAAAGGGACCTTGATTGGCTGGAGCATTGGGCTGTAAACAACAGAATGCAATTCAACAGGGATAGATGCCAAGTTCTACACGTACGAAAAAGAAACCAAATGCACAGTTATAAGATGGGGGATACTTGGCTCAGCAGTGCGACATGTGAGAAGGATCTTGGAATTGTTGTTGATCACAAGCTGAATATGAGCCAACAGTGTGATGTGGCTGCAAAAAAGGCAAATGCTATATTAGGCTGCATTAACAGAAGTATAGTTTCCAAATCGCGTGAAGTACTAGTTCTCCTCTATTCAGCACTGGTTAGGCCTCATTTTGAATACTGCATCCAGTTCTGGTCTCTGCACTTCAAAAAGGATGCAGACAAACTGGAACAGGTTCAGAGGAGAGCAACAAAGATGATAAGGGGACTGGAAACCAAGCTCTATGAGGAGAGACTGAAAGAACTGGGCATGTTTAGCCTGAAGAAGAGAAGACTGAGGGGAGATATGATAGCACTCTTCGAGTACATGAAAGGTTGTCACCTAGAAGGAGGGCCGGGATCTCTTCTCGATCTTCCCAGAGTGCAGGACACGGAATAATGGGCTCAGGTTGCAGGAAGCCAGATTGCAACTGGACATCAGAAAAAACATCCTAGCTGTTAGAGCCATACAACAATGGAACCAATTACCTAGAGAGATAGTGGGTTCTCTCATACTGGAGGCATTCAAGAGGCAGCTGGACAGCCATCTGTCAGGAATGCTTTGATTTGAATTCCTGCATTGCGCAGGGGGTTGGAGTTGATGGCCGTATAGGCCCCTTCCAACTCTACTATTCTATGATTCTATAATTCTATGAAGGTCCCGCTGCTAGACGCTGCCATTGTGAATTTACTGAATCCATCTTTGACTCGGATGCTCATCTGAAAGATGCCACAGATCGTAAAATGGATCAGGGTATTTGAAGGATACATGAGGCTAGTGCACTCTCAATCTGAGCAGCAACAGCTCCCTCAATATTCAGTATCCAGCTATTCAGAGATGATGCCCTAGCAAACGTTTTTGAATCAAAGGAAAAGAGAAAGTCAATGCCGTCCTCCAGGAAAAGGGATGACAGGAGGTACTTTCAGCGTTCTTTCCATCCCCGGACAATGCACTCGGCTCTCATCCTTTTATCAAGCGTTTACTTAGGGGGGCAACCTTATCAGCGCAACCTACAGTTCACTTCTACCCTACCTGGGATCTGCACAAAGTGTTAACAGCCCTTCAAAAACCTCCATTCGAGCCTTTAAGTCAATTCCTCTTCATCTCCTGTCCTTTAAGGTGTTGTTTCTTGTGGCCATTACTTTGGCCCATAGGGTGTCTGAGCTGAATGCCCTGTCTGTGCATAAAAGTTTGTGTGTGTTTCATAAGAATAGAGTAGTCCTTTGCACAGTCCCTTCGTTTCATTCCAAGGTCCTGTCCACCTTCCACTGCCAATAGGAACTGATACTGCCATCCTTCTGTCCAAATCCGGTTCATCCCACAGAGAAGGCGTGGCACTCACTTGATGTGAGGAGAGCCCTTAAAGTATATATTTCTAAGCCATTTAGGAAAACAGATAATTTGTGTCTTTTCCCCCATCGCCTCTGGGGAACAAGGTTTCCACTTCCACGTTAGCTAGATGGATCAAAGCATGCATCTCCTTAGCATATGCCTTGCTAAGACTGGCCTGGCCAGCCAGCATAGTGGCTCACTCCACAAGAGCAGTGGCCACATCAGCGTTTTCATGCAATGCTCCTCTAACAGAGATCTGTAGGGCAGCTGCATGGGCCACTCCTAATACATTTGTTAAACATTACAGATAGACGCATATACATCAACTGAGGCAGCTTTTGAGAGGAGAGTGCTGCAGCACATCCTCTCAGACCACAAGAGTTTTGCAGCCCAGTGTTATTCCCACCCTGCATGGGTCAGCTTTGGTATGTCCCACCTGATACCATCTTTTACATGCACAGAAGAGACTTTTGGTCTTACTGTGAAATCTGTCTTCTCTGTGCATGTCAAAAGGTGATATCAGGGCCACTCCCTAGGAGGGCTGGGCTGCCATGGCAAGCACAAATAGGCCTTTAGCAGAGAGTGTATGAGTACTGTTGTTTACTTCTGTTAGTGTGTTCTTCCTATTCTTTTCCTCATTTATTGACTTCCCATGGAGAAACTGAAACAAGAACAGGACTCGACCAGGAAGGGTCTGCAAAAAATTCAACAGTGCTCTTTTGCCTTTAACCACTAGGTTGAGCTAGCTACCCACCTGATATCATCTGTTGACATGCACAGAGAAGACCAATTTCACCGTAAGACCAAATGTCTCTTCTATACAGATGTTGCCTTGTGCAGTCAAATAAGACTGGAAAATGAATGTTAGGAATCTAAAGTAAATTATAAAAGAATGCAGTTAAAATGTATCACAATTAAGTTGAAATTGTCTCTTTGGATGATTAACAAGCAATTTATTGAATTAGAGAGGCTTGCATCATTAAGGGTGAGTGACATAGGATTAATCATCCGAAGAGACAATTTCAACTTGATTGTGATACATTCTTACTGCATTCTACTATAATTTACTTATATTCCTAACATTCATTTTCCAGTCTTATTTGAATGCACAAGACAACATCTGTATAGAAAAGGTGTAGGTGAGTGAGTGTTCTGAATAAAAAGGGAGACTTATCTATACCTTTTACACTCTTTTTTTATATATGCAATATTATACTATAGTTGGCCGCATTTGTTCTCTGTTTTGTCTGCAGGTTGCACTTACTGTTTGTATAACCCAGGAATGCCAAAGGAACATAACAGTACTTAGCTGATAATAAAAATTCACTACTCCCATTGAAGAAGACCAAAAATGGTTGAAACGCATTTGGAATTTGTTCAGCCAAAAGACATTTTATTATAATACATGATTGTCTTATACAAGATTTTATGAATGTTAGCCTTATTTATATATGTCACCTCTGCCTCCCCCAGGTTGCCAAGCCACCCCCCCAGACTAAGGCACTTCTCCCCCAGAGGGGAACTCCACAGGAAGACTGTCCCAGCCTGTCACTATGTGGCTCGACCAGAATTCTGCCCACCACTTATTATCCAGTGTTGCCTCCCCACCCACCCTCTCTCCATTGATTTCCAGCCTTGGCCTCAGTGGCAGCAGCAAAATGCCATACATTCTATCACTCTGCCCAGCCTCACCTCCCTGCTCATCTGCCTGCCCACTTCCCTCCCTCCTTGCTCAACTGCTGGCCTCAGTGGTAGCAGCAAAAAGCCATTCATTCTCCTACTCTCTGTCCGCTGTCACCTCCTTGCCCACTTGCCTGCCCCACAGCCTCCTTCCTCTCTCACCCCCCTCACTGCTGCTGCCCGCTTGCACTGACACTGTCTGCCCAGTCTCAGATCTCCGCTCACCCTCCCACTTCACTTAGTCACCACCTTTGGCTGCCACTGCCATGTTCCTGTAGTTAGAAGGCTGCCACATGACTATAGTGTGATGCCTTACAAAAATATTATATAGTTAGATGTATAATATTTATACAACAGTCAAGCCTCATGTGGTACTATATTTCCGCAGCATAATTTTATGAGTATTAAGTATTTTTATACAGTTATATGCATTATGTATCTTTTTATGTGCTGGTTACTTGAGGAATCCTGAAGTCTGTATACATATAATATAATGCATATAATAATGGTTATTATGTATATAATATGCAATAATTGTTTTTATTTTTAGTGGAACTAGTAAAAGATAATTTGTTTCTCATTGAGCTCATGAATTAGAAAAAAATATGTATTGGTGAGGTCAACATTGAGATTTCCAGAAAATTTAAGCCCTAATCTTCAGTTAGTAGAACACATTTATAATGTAATGATAGGAACAATCTGATAGCAGAACTTACAAATCATTGTGTAGATGGCCTAAAAAACTGAGTTTTATAAAATAGGTGAAGATGTCACCAAAGGAGATTCTTTTGCAGTTAGCAAACTTGCAGAACATTTTTATACAACTAGAGTTGGTCTAATATCATGTCTTTTAAATCCGTACTTTATGTCTCTTGTATAACTGATAATCATATTATTTCTCATGTCAACAGGCTGATTGGATTGTTATTTCATGTAGTCCAAGGCTGTTTCTCATCACCATTCCTACTTAAAAAGCTGATTGGTTTTCTACTATGGTTAATGCTTAGCAAAGTTCTTCAGTAGTTGGCCAGCTTGCTGATGCATCTGGTACTGGGTTGTACATCCTTCCTTGTTCTGTGCAATTGGCTTAATCCTACACCTTGCTCAACAAATCAGGACACTGAGACACATATATATCATGATTATCTTTTGTATATATGTTTGGGTATTTTCTTTAAATGAAAATATAATACAAATTTGTTTATGAAATTGAATCTTGTTGGTGGTTGAATTGTTTGCTTTTCCCCACAGAGCATCCATTGAAGATACTCTTCTAGTTTATTAGACTGGTGACACATATGTTTTGAATATAAACATGGTGTATATAAATATCTGTTTATGCTTTTAGGCAACACTACAGGACTTGGAACAAAGGCGCCCACAACTGGAAGAGTTAATAACAGCAGCACAGAATCTGAAAAATAAAACCAGCAATCAAGAGGCTCGAACAGTCATTACTGATCAAAGTAAGTAATAAATTTTCTCTGCCTAATATTTTACGTCTTTAAGAATACTAGATTGTTTCCAAAAAGGTAAAGCAAGTTTAAGACCAATTATGCAGTGGGGCTTACCTGACCTCTCTTCCATATTTCCACCCCCTAAATGCCTGAAAAGCTTCTCCTAGGAGTTGGTGGATCCTCAGGAGGGTTTGTGGGGCAAAATCAGCTGGCTTAATCTCCCTTACTCTGTGTGTTTATATACTATGTGTATATGAGTATAACTCCCTACCCTCCCACCCCATATTCATAAAATGTATTTGAAGGATTCATTCTGGTACCACTTCTTCCACATGCTATACCTTCCTTATCCTTGCTGTAAAAGCTTATTGAAATAATCTTTTAAAGGAAAAAATAATATTATTAACGTTTTATGAAAGTTTCTGAAGCAATTGTGTAATGACATCTGTTCTATAGAAACTCAAGATATATTGTGGTTCACTTCTGTCTCTTTTCAGTATCTGATCTACTTATACTCCTATTGAATATTTTGTTAGTTCCTATTTCTCTTTGTATCTAGGTAACTTTCTTGAGCTGCATAATCCTATACAAATGTTTCAGCTGCCATAGTGCAAACAGTTCTTGCTTTCTGTGCTGCCCATTTGCTACCAGGCCAAGTTCAAGGTTCTAGTTTTGGTGTACAAAGCCCTATACAGCTCAGGACCAGGATACTTGAAAGACTGTCTTACCCCTTATGTACCCAGTCAATCACTGCGCTCTGCAGGTGAGGCCTCCTGCAGATACCATCTTATCAGGAGGTTCATTCTGCACAATATAGGAAACTGAGTTGATATTCAAGGCATCAGGGCAGGCAGAATGGCACATGGTATATTGCATAGAGGAAATGTCAGAAGAATAACAAAATCTAGATTCTTGTAGCATGTTTATTAATCCAGTGAACACCTAGTGATTGAATGTTGCTAACTTCAATTGACTAATGCACTTCATCTCTGATTTCAAAATATGATCCTTTATTCTTTTAATCTCATTTTATATCCCCCATTGGTCCATGCGAGTATATAATATCCAATACATTTACATCATGCAAGTACAGTAGTTTTTTGTCTACAAAATCTTAAGCCTTGATAAATATGTTAGCCTGATAAGGATCCTTCTTTGGTAACCAGATTCTGGCTGGGGCTGAAGGTGTTTGTGGATTAGAGAAAATCAGTTTATTTTTAATCTTTTTTCTTTTTTTAAAAAAAATATAATTTTAATTGCTACCATAGCTTGAACGATGCATGGAACCTAACATGACTTATGGGCAGGAACTCAGATCTGTCAACTTTTTCCACCGTTTCTGGAGCTACTCAAAAGAAGTGAATTGTCATAAACCTTTCAGCAGTTGGCAGCTGTAGTTTTGAGTTAAGCTATGTTAACTTCAAGCCACAAGTGCAAAATGTTAAGGCGGTCATATGAGTGCAGATACCACTTAAAAGCCAGCACTGATTAGCTATTCATGAGGATAGATCCTAACAATAATGCATATTACTTTTCTGGTTCGAAAGCCCACAGAGCAGCTTCATCATCACAGTAATGTGAGAAGAGTAATGTAAAAGCCAGTTTAAATATGCATTCTCTGGAAACCCTGGTCACACTATTTCTCTCCTACAAAAGAGGTAGAGCAAGAATGATGTCTTGTAGAGATCAGGCACCGGCATGGATGCCTCACCTAGTATATTTTTCCTTTATGTGGTTGTAGCAACGGAATCATTTCATGTAAGTGAATTTTAAATGTATGAAGTTGAACACTATTTAGAGGGGCCTTGTATGTCTCTAAAACCCACCTTCTTGAGATTGTCATATTTGCCTATGTGCTTGTTTTCTTGAAGTGAGAAAAGTTCACTTTGGGACAGTTAAGATATACAGAAAACCATGATGTCCTGCTACATGACTGAGCTATGGCAAGACTAGGGATCTCACACTTCCCATCCTCTCTCCTCCTTTTCACACACTAGTGGATCAGATTGGAAGCTTTTAGTTTTAAACTAACCCCATGACATCTGAACTCCAAGAACTATAGATTGTTAAAAGCATAGTTTGATCCTGGCTTGCTCTAAGAGTTTTAAACAAACAACAGTTCTCTGAGGTTGAATGTCGTAGGGAACTGTGGTTAGTTTAAAAGCAGAAGGCAAAACTTCCAATCTCTTTCTCTTGGAGCAAACAAAGGTGGTGGAGGAGAGGGAAGTGTGTAAGCCCAAGACTCACTGAAGATCATTCACATAGGAAGACACCATCTGAAATGGGTCATTGCACTTATGTGGAAACTAGATATTTCCTAACTCTCTAAATTAAGCTAAAGTATCCTATGCTGCAAACGTACACACACTTACCTAGGAATAAGTCCTATTGAACACACCTAGACTTCATTTTAAGTAGACATATAATTTGGGGCAACTAGTTGTAAGTCATTTTGGGGTGCTTTGTAAGGAAAGTGACTCATTAATAATATCAGCTGTAGCACTGGGGAGTGGAGAAGACCTGCCCTGGGGGTGAGTACTTGAGCATCTGGGTGTTTGCTTGCTTGCTTGCTTACTCCTCTGGATTGCTGTCTCTTGAGACAGCTCAAGTCCCTAGTGAGTGCTGCAAGGACTGGGACCCTCTGCCTGACCCTGAATCCAGAGAGGGGCTGCAATCAGTCTTGCAGTCTCCTGCATCCTGGCTGGGTCAGGAGACATAAAAGGCTGCACTTGGGCTGTAGGTCTGTCACCGGCAGGGTTGCCACTGAAGGGGGTCATCCATTGGGAAGCCCCTTAAGGAGTCCCAGGGGTGAGGGCACTACCCCCTTCTATTTTTTATTTAAAAAAAAAACAATCTAGAGGAGATTGGTAGTGGGGAGGGCATATGGCACACAGAGTAAGAGCCTGCACAGTGAACTGAATGATAGGAGGAAGTCAGCAGGTGCCTTCAGAGTGAGAAGCTCTATTTCTCTGTAACATCTGAATCAGGAGAGGCCATGCAAATCCTGGACTGGTGCCTGGACTCTGTGGTGGGCTGGATGAGGGCCAGTAAACTGAATCTGAGTCCTTGCAAGATGGAGGCACTGTGGGTTGGTGGTTCCCAAGTTCAGATAATTGGTCAGTTGCCTGTTTTGGATGGGGTCATACTCCCTCTGAGAAAGCAGGTTCATAGTTTGGGGGTGCTCCTGGATCCATCTTTATCACTAGAGGCCCAGGTGACCTCAGTTGCTAGGAGTGCCTTTTACCAGCTTCGGCTGGTAAGACAGCTGTGGCCGTTTCTGGACCAGGATAGCCTGACCACTGTTATCCATGCACTGGTAAACTCCAGAGTGGATTACTGTAATGTGCTCTATGTGGGGCTGCCCTTGAGGTTGGTCCATAAGCTGCAACTAGTGCAAAATGTTGTGGTGTGACTTCTCACTGAAGCAGGGTATCTCCGACATTGAGAGAATCTCATCCCACTGTTGAGAGAATTGCACTGGCTGCCCATTACCTGCCAAGTTAAGTTCAAGGTTCTAGTTTTGGTGTACAAAGCCCTACTACACAGTTTAGGACCAGGTTACATGAAAGATCGTCTTATCCATTATATAACCAGTCGATCACTACGCTCTGCAGGTAAGGGCTTGCAGATACCATCTTCTCAGGAGGTCCGTTCTGCACAACATAGGAAGCGGACCTTTAGTGTAGTGGCACCTACTCTTTGGAATTCCCTCTGTTTAAATATTAGACAGGAGCCATCTCTGTTATCTTTTTGGTGCCTACTGAAGAGCTTCCTCTTTCAACAAGCCTTTTAAGCCTTTAAGACCTTATCCCAGTCATTGTCTGTGTTAGAATTGCTTTTTAAGATGTGTTTAAAGCTTTTTTTAAAAAAAAATGTTTTGTTTTAATATGTTTTTAAAGATGTTTTGTTTTAATATATTTTAAAATCTGTTTTTATGATGTTTTAGACAGGTTTTAGTGTTTTTGTTTGCCGACCTGGGCTCCTACTGGGAGGATGGGTGAGATATAAATTAAATAATTAAATAAGGAATATATAAATAAGGAAATTCTCTGTGTGAGTAATGTACAGCTACATGCCCAGAAGACTTGCTTTTTAAGCGTTCTTTATTTGCTGTGCTTTGACCATAATAAATGAATGTTAATATATTTCAAGAATGATATCTAATTATTAGTAGATGTGGGAAGCTTTTAAAGCCTGCAATTACAGAAAATGAAGCATGAACATAAGCAGGTGAAAGTTTGCTGTTGGGTGGCTAAAAGGCTCTGAGCTGACAGCCGCCTAAAAAGTTCAACCAAATTTCCCATATACATCAACTTTTTAAAACACTAATTGTATATGCCATGATCTTGAATGTCATAAGTGCTCCACTTTGCCACCAAAACTTTCATATCTTATATTCCTGGTTTAGAATGACAGACTGGAAACATCAGCCTTCTTTTTTCAGTTTAATGCATTTATATAGCCAAACTAGATGTGCCTTTATGAGATGAATGAGTCTGAATGAATGAGTCTTTATTTTTACCCCGCCCTTTTTCCAAAACTGGAACTCAGGGCGGCTTACAAATAAAAACTACACATAGGTAAAAAACATACAAAAATATACAATTAAAATAGAATTAAACTATTTGTAACATTAAAATCATGAAACATACACTTAAGATACTAAAACAATTTAAAACATTAAGAATAGGACCATAGAACAATACAACAGACTTTATGAGGCCCTATCTTAAACATCTTCTAGTCCAAAAGCCTGTCGGAATAAAAAAGTCTTTGCCTGCCAACGGAAGGATAGCAAGGAAGGGGCCATTCGTGCTTCCCTAGGAAGAGAGTTCAAGAACCTGGGGGCAGCCACTGAGAAGGCCCTATCTTGTGTCCCCACCAATCATGCTTGCAAAGGTGTTGGGACTGAGAGAAGGGCCTCTCCTGAAGATCTCAGGGCCCAGGCAGGCTCATATGGGGAGATACGGTCTGATAAATACCCTGGACCTAGGCCGTATAGAGCTTTATACGTCAAAACCAGCACTTTGAATTGTGACCGGAAACAAACTGGCAGCCAGTGGAGCTGTCGTAACAAGGGGGTTGTATGTTCCCTGTAACCAGCCCCAGTTAGCACTCTGGCTGCAGCTCTTTGTACCAGTTTAAGTTTCCGAACAGTCTTCAAAGGCAGCCCCACGTAGAGCGTGTTACAGTAATCTAAACGGGATGTAACTAAGGCATGCATCACTGTAATCAAATCAGGCATCTCCAGGAACGGGCGCAGCTGGCGCACCAGTCTTAACTGGGCAAAAGCACTCCTGGCCACTGCAGAGACCTGGGCCTCCAAGTTCAAAGCTGAGTCCAGGAGCACACCCAAACTGCGAACCTGCATCTTCAGGGGGAGTGTAACCCCATCCAGCACAGGCTGAATCCCTATTCCCTGATTTGCCTTTCGACTAACCAGGAGCACCTCTGTCTTGTCTGGATTTAATTTCAATTTGATCGCCCTCATCCAGTCCATCACTGATGCCAGGCACCAGTTTAGGACCAGGACAGCTTCCTTGGCTTTAGGTGGAAAGGAAAAATAGAGTTGGGTGTCATCCGCATACTGATGACACTGAACCCCAAACCCCTGGACAACCTCTCCCAGTGGTTTCATGTAGATGTTAAATAACATGGGGGACAAAACTGAGCCCTGAGGGACCCCCTTTGTCAATGGCCAAGGAGTCGAACAGGAATCCCCCAGCACCACCTTCTGGGTTTGTCCCTCCAGGAAGGAGTCGAGCCACTGCAACACAGTGCCCCCAAGTCCCATCCCAGCAAGGCGGCCCAGAAGGATACCATGGTCAATGGTATCGAAAGCCGCTGAGAGGTCCAGTAGAACCAACAGGGACACACTCCCCCTGTCCAGCTCTCTGCGTAGGTCATCCACCAAGGCGACCAAAGCTGTCTCTGTCCCATAGCCGGGCCTGAAACCAGATTGAAATGGGTCAAGATAATCCATTTCATCCAAGAATCTCTGGAGCTGGGCAGCCACCACACGCTCTATTACCTTACCCAGAAATGGAATATTGGAGACTGGCCAATAATTTCCCATTATAGAGGGATGCAGGGAGGGCTTTTTCAACAAAGGCTGTACAACTGCCTCTTTTAGGCACATTGGAATTCTGCCTTGTTGTAAAGAGGCATTTACCACTCCCCTCACCCAGTCGGCCAGTCCCCCTCTGGCACTCTTAATGAGCCAGGAAGGGCAAGGGTCTAGCAAACATGTGGTGGCTCTCGCCTCTCCAAGGATCTTGTCCACATCCTCGGGCTGTACAAATTGAAAAGAATCCATTGTTATTGGACAAACAGTAGCCAAGGTTACATCCCTTGAGACTGTATCAATTTTAGCGTCCAAGTCAGAGCGAATCTGAGTGACTTTATCTGCAAAGTGCCGTGCAAACTCTTGACAGCAGGCTGTTGAGTGGTCTATATTACCCTCTCGGGGGCCTGAATGTAAAAGACCCCTGACCACTCGAAACAGCTCAGCTGGACGGCTCCCTGCAGACGCAATGGTGGCAGAAAAGAAAAGTTTCTTCTTTGCCCGCACTGCCACGGAGTAGGCCTTCAAATAGGCTCTAGCCCGTGTTCGGTCAGACTCGTTCTGAGTCTTCCGCCAACGTCACTCTAGTCCCCGTCTTATTCGTTTCATCGCCGCCAGCTCCCTGGTAAACCAAGGAGCTGGTTTGGCTCCACTCCGTGAGAGGGGACGCTCTGGGGCGATCATGTCCACTGCCCTGGCCATTTCCCCATTCCAGAGGTCAACCAGGGCTTCGACAGAATCGCCCGCCGAGGTGACAGGAAAATCCCCAAGATCCATCAGTCTCCTGGGGCGGACCATCCTAATCGGTCCCCCACCCCTGCAGAGGTTCTGAGTCCCAGTGAGTCTAAACCCAACCAGGTAGTGATCTGTCCATGACAACGGTACTACAAAGAGTTCCTCCACACCAAGATCACCATCATCCCAACCCGCACAGAAAACAAGGTCCAAAGTGTGGCCAGCGGCATGAGTGGGGCCAGATAATACTTGGGACAGACCCATGGTTGTCATGGAGGCCATGAAGTCCTGAGCCACTCCCGACAGTGGTCTCGGTGTGGATGTTGAAGTCACCCAATACCACAAGCCGTGGGGACTCCAACACCAACCCCGAGACCACCCCGGCTAGCTCAGGAAGGGAGACTGTTGAGCAGCGGGGTGGGCGGTACACCAACAGAATCCCTATTCTGTCCTGGCCACCCAACTTCAAATATACACATTTGAACCATGAAGACTGTGGGAGAGGGCACCTGGTCAGGGAGATGGTATCACGATAGATCACTGCAACTCCACCTCCCCGTCCCCCAGGTCTCGCCTGCTGTTGCATGGAGAAACCTGGCGGGCAAAGCTGGGAGAGATTACCCCCCCCCCCCAGCTTCATCCAACCAGGTCTCCGTGATACAAGCCAGGTCGACGTGCTCATCCAGGATCAAATCCTGAATGGCCGTTGTTTTACCATTCACCGACCTGGCATACATGATCAGTCTCTCTGAATGCAGCTACAAGGGTCTGAGAATATGATTGAAGCAGAGGAGGAGCAAAGGGGGTGCTTAATTCCTTTTCTCTTGGGCAATTTTTCTGATTAAAATCCCCCCTCCCCCCCAGCAGCTTTACCTTCACTGAAATGAGGAGGGACTCCCTATATTTTGTCCCAAAGGAGAGAAAGCAGTTGGGTAGAATCTTTTTGATCAAAAAAACCCAACTGAGCAGAAAGTATTGTCCTCTGCTGCAGTCATTTACAGCCCCCTTTGGGTGCATTTCAGGGTTTTTAAAAACGGTATCAAGAGACTCATCACGCATCTCCTAGTCTCTCCACTTAGTTCTATGCATTGAATCTATTGTAGCATTGAAAGTTATACAAAATATTTAAAACAGCAGAAGAAACAGAAATTAAGTTTCTCTGTTTATTTTGTTGATTTGCTCACAGGTAATATGCTATCATCTAGAAGTATATTGATTTCAAAAGTAGTTAATGGCTATATTTTGTTAATAATTGACAATCCATACTGCAGTAACTTTCTGCCTCTCAACTTTAATGAAATATTCTCCAAATATTTGATTGTTGGAGGTCTCAGTTGATGAAAGTTCTACAAGAGTTAGCTATCATTCTTTGCCATTCATTTATTCAGATCAGCATTTACAGGAGTAATCAGTCTACTTTAGAAGCATAATGAAATCATATGGTAGCTGCCTGAGTGTGACATTTTTCAAGGACAAGGCTACTACATTTATCTAAATGTTACTGTTATTTAGATTTGTGGGTTACTTTTCTTAATATGTAACAAAGATTGTCACTGGAACCATTTATTAAAAATGGAAGACAAATGAAATAAATATGCATAATTAATCAGAACTGCATTCCCTGTATGAGAGTGGTTGATCTCATACACAAAGTTCTCATATATAAAATAATTCTTAGCAAACTGATAAAATTTTTGCTTCCTTTTAGTCAGCTGTGTTTAGCTAGTCCATTGCACATGCTTGCTAACAACATGGCCTGAGTAAATTTTCTATGTTGTGGTTTCATGTAAGGAGAAATTTGTTGCTGATTTGCTCCCACATAATCATCCTTCATAGCCAGTACGAGTTTAACCAATAATTTGCAAAATATCTTCGTTATTGTGTATTGTCAGCCTCAAGTTGCCCCTTGGACTCATTCATTCAGTATAGAATGGGAAGATGCTGTAGTTCATACTACTTATCCATCTCTATACAGTGATCTTGAGCTTATTGTATGATTTTATTTTTGTAAGCCACCCTGAGTGCCCATAATATAGGGTGGAAGGGCGGGATAGAAATATTTTAAATAAATAATAATAAATTATAAAGTATACTTGCTAATCCATGCATGGGGAATCTTTTTCAGCCCAAGGCCACATGCTCTCTTTGGGGCTTCTGGGGCCAGGGCCAGCATAAAAATAGGCAGGACCAGAAGCAAAAATGAGTGAAAAAATCTGTTGGATTTACCATAACAACATTCTAGACATGCCAAAGTCAGACATTTCTACACACACACACTTATCCCCCACCTCTCCATCAACCATCCTGGAAAGCAAGAGGCATTACCACAAACTAAGAGATAACCAAGCTAGCCAAAAACATTAACAGAGGGTGTGGAGCAAAGCCAAAGAGCCTGGACAGAGGGGATACTGGCCTGGGGAGGAGAAATAGCCTGGGGTTTGTCCTGAAGCCAGATAGACTACAGCCTAGAGGGCTGCATTCGGGCCCCCAGGCTTGAGTCTCCCCATGCCTGCTCAAATTTCTTCCCTGCTTATCACCACCCTACTGCAGTGGAAGGATCCATTGTGGATCAATGAGCAACTGGCTAACCTTATTCAACCTTATGAATATACTTGGCAGGGAAGAAGCCATCTGAACTGTCTCCTGATTTTATAGCACCGTGAAGCTCCAGCAATGACAGTAAAGACTAATGGACCTGGCTTCATAGTACGAAGAAGAACAGTTAAAGTTTCTGCAGTCTTTGGCTGCATGCTGTGAGTGATGTTTTCATTTCCACTGAGGCTATTTTCCTTCATTGGCTGTAGATGACTGGTGAGGCAGAAGGGTGCTTGTGGTCAAACCCACATTTATATGGAAGTGGGATGTCTCAGTGTAGTTGTTGCTACCTGCACATGTTGAGAGGGCAAGGAAAGAAACATGCAAGTAGAGATCACTAGCTCATCCCGAAAATCCATCATGTGTGTGTTTTAGGGATGGAATCCTCTCCTTTTTTAGTTTCATTTTAAGTATGGTCCCTTGTGGTCATTAACTATCTGATTCCTTTTTCCTCCAATATTTTTTCATTTTTCTGATCTCCTATATTTTTATTTATTTATTTTTGCTTTGCTTTGCATCCCTCTGTAGGATGCACACCTTAACGTGGTGAGGGGGGTTGAGAGTGTTGAAGAAGTTAAGAACAATGCCGTCGGGAGTCTAGACCAAGAGCCTAGCAGGGGCACCCAAGGTGGAATGGTCAAAGCTGAAACACCAGACTAAGATGCATCCAAACTCAGAAGAAGGCAATGGTTAACTGTGATGCGTCCTTCCCTGGCTCTCCCTGTCAGGTTCCTACCTGCTCGTGGTTACTGCCTGTCTCTAGGCACCACCAGGGACTCCACCAGTCCGGACCGCACTCTCTTATGGTTTCTCTCCCCGCTCTAGCACAGATCTCAACAGATCCCCCTGCTAGGCAACCACCAGTAACGTCCCAATACTAGTATTCCCAGAGACTCTGAATACTGGCATTGTTATTCTCTTCACCGCTCCCACCATTTGTTACAGTTCCCCTTCAGCCTTGGTCATTACCTTACCCTCCCTTCTGGTCTGTGAAACCCCAGCCAAGGATCAGGCCTTTGGTAAACCAAATTAAGTATTTATTACAGATAACAAAGCTAACAAGATTAACAAGATTTCTTCTTAAGGCACATAAGCATATGGTTTTACTCAATACTAATCCGAACTCCACCTCCCTCCTGGTAAACAACTCTCTAAACCCCACCAACCAACCCACTCAGTTCTCTACTCCCCCTCCGATTCCACTCTCTCTTCCTTTTATACATTCAGCCATTTTAAACACTCAGCCAATCATCTCGCATTCTACTGCCCATTCACTCCCCCTCCTCTTTCACTCCACTTACCATGTATCTTTTAGAACAACAACACTTACCATATATACATTAATATAGGAACATCACATTTCCCCCCCCCCTTAAACAACAGCAGAGTATTATTCCTGTTCCAGGATTTATACGTCGCGTTAACAAATAAAAGTCTTTATGGGGAAAATGTCTTTCTTTGTTCCTCTGTCTGGTCACGTCACTGCAGTCCCAGCCACTTGCCTGGAAAGTCCATCGGCCAGTACATTGTCCTTGCCTTTTATGAACTGGAAGTCCACCTGATAGTCCTGTAGGGCCCAGGACCACCTCTGCAGCATAGTGTTATGGTTTTTCATAGTCTGCAACCATAACAAGGCCCGATGATCTGTAGTCACTGTGAATCTTCGTCCCCACACGTATGGGCGCAATTTGTTCAGTCCCCACACGACCGCTAGGCACTCCTTCTGGACCGACGAATAGTTTTTCTCCCTCTGCGTCAGCTTGCGACTCAGGTACGCCACTGGATGTCTGGTGCCTTCTCTCTCCTGTAGCAAGACGACTCCCAGCGCCAGGTCCGACGCATCTGTAGCCACGATGAATGGTTTCTCATAGTCTCGTGCTATTAATATAGGTCCTTGGCACAAGGCTTGCTTCAGCAGATCAAAAGCCTTCTGACATTCATCCGTCCATACCACACGCTCAGAACACTTCTTCTTTGTTAATTCATGCAAGGGGGTTGCTATTTCCCCAAAATTTCTCACAAACTTCCTATAAAATCCAGCCACACCCAGAAATGCCCTTACTTGTTTTTTGGTTAAGGGGATCGGCCACGCTTGTATTGCCTCCACCTTGCTCCATAAGGGGGTGATTTTCCCACTCCCCACCTTATGTCCTAAATAGATTACTTCCTTTAGTCCAAACTGGCATTTCTTAGCTTTTATTGTGAGGCCTGCTTTTCTTAATGCCTCCAATACTGTTGTCAGGTGTTGGACATGCTCAGGCACCGACTTGCTAAAAATGGCCACGTCATCGATATAGGCCACTGCAAAATCTGACATGCCTCGCAACACAGTATTGATTAGCCTCTGAATTGAACTTGGTGAGTTCCTTAGTCCCATGGGTAAGGTTACAAACTCATATAACCCATCTGGTGTACTGAAGGCAGTTTTGGCTCTGGATTGCTCGTCTAGTTCCATTTGCCAAAATCCTTTACAGAGATCTAATGTAGAGATAATGGTTGCTGCCCCCAATAACTCTAACATAGCGTCTACCCTAGGCATAGGATACGCATCTGGGACAGTAATTTTATTGATTAGCCGATAATCAATGCAAAACCTTGTCGTTCCATCTTTTTTCGGAACCAGGACAATACTTGAGGCCCAGGGACTGATGGATTCCCTGATCACTCCTAATTCCAGCATATCTTCCACCTCCTTTTTGATCTCATTCAAAACTTTCCCATTCACACGGTACGGAACAGATCTGATTGGGGCATGATCTCCAGTATCAATGGAATGTATAACTATACTGGTTCGGCCAGGTTTGTTGCTAAAGAGATTCCTATAGGTTTTCAAAAGTCTCAGAATCTCTTCTTTTACTTCCTCCTTCACCTCCTCTGACCATTCCACTTGATCTACCCCTCCTTTGTCTTTGCTTTCCTGTACCAAATCTGGAAGTTCAGGCCCACTTCCCTCAGGGAATAAGGTAACTTGCAACACCTTTGCATCCCTGGTATGGTAAGGCTTTAACATATTTACATGAACCACTTTGCTTTTGTTTAATTGGTCTGTGGTGATTACATATGTCACTGTGTCAAGCCTTTCTCTGATGGTATATGGTCCTTCCCAGTTAGCCTGTAATTTGTCATGTTTCCTGGGTATGAACGCCATAACCATATCTCCCACATCATACACACGTTCTCTGGCTGTTCTGTCATACCAGTAACTTTGCTTCTCCTGTGCATGACTCAAATTCTCTTTCACTACTTCCATCATTGATGTTAATTTATTGCGGAATTCCAATACAAAATCTACTACAGAAGTTTTGTACTCTCCCAGAGTTCCTTCCCATGAATTTTTTAGCAGTTCCAAAGGTCCCCTCACTTTTCTAGTAAACATTAGTTCAAAGGGTGAGAAGCCTGTTGACTCCTGAGGGACTTCTCTGTATGCAAATAAGAAGCATCCCAACCGTTCATCCCAGTCTTGTGGGTGATCTTGAACATAGCTTCTTATCATGCCCTTCAAAACTCCATTGAATCTCTCAGTTAGCCCATTAGTGGCGGGATGGTAAGTAGTGGTCTTTAGATGTTTTAGACCACAACATTTCCACATACATTGCATCACTTCTCCCATGAATACACTTTCTTGATCTGTCAGCACTTCATGAGGGAAACCCAGCCTCATAAAGATTTTTAATAAAGCCTCTGCCACTACAGGGGCTTCTACAGATCTCAGTACTTCTGCGTCTGGGTACCTGGTGGCAAAATCCACCACCACCACTAGATATTTCTTGCCATGCCTTGTGGGTTTGGAAAAAGGGCCCACCAAATCTATTCCCACTCTATAAAAGGGTTGTCCAATTATAGGAAGGGGCTTTAAGGGTGCCTTGGTCTTTACTCCACTCTTTCCCACCTTTTGGCATATTCCACAAGATAGACAATGTTGTTTTACATACTTGGAGATATTTGGCCAATAATAATGCGCAGCCAATCTCCTCTTGGTCTTTTTTATTCCCAGATGTCCTGCACATGGGACATCGTGGGCTACCTCTAGCAATCTGGTTCTGTATTTGCTAGGTACTATCAATTGCTTCACTGGTTCACATTCATCCTTTCTCTCAGCAGGCATCCACAGTCTATATAAAATCCCATTCTCACACACAACTGGATTCCTCAGTTTGTCAGTGAAAGGAATCTGTTGGGTCAGGGCTTGTTCCTTTATCTGCTTCAAACTTATATCTTTATGCAGCTCTTCCCTGAATTGCTCTGCTTCTTCCCCAGAGACCACTTGATACAGTCTGTCTCCTTCAGCAGGCCTGCTAGTGGTTGCTATGGTGATCTGAGGCTGGCTAACAGATTCCACCCTGTTTGTTTCAGCCCCCCTTAATATGGCTTCTTTTTCTCTGCCAATTTGCTGACTGGTCACTACATAGATCTTTCCTTGGGCTCCCATTACATCTCTTCCCAGTATTACTGGTTCTTGTTGCTGGGCATTAATGCCTACTTTATATCGGCCCTCTCGGCCTCTCCAAGTCATTTCCACCAGGGCCACAGGCAAACTTTCTGGTTGACCCCTCACTCCTTGGATAGTCACAGTTTCCTGAGGTAATATTACCTCAGATTTTATTAAATCTGGCCTCAGTAATGTCTGAGCGGCACCAGTATCAAGCAATGCCCAATAATTTGCCCCTTGTACACTCACTTCCTCTCTCGGACTTGAATCAAGGTCTGTTACTTCTGTCCAGTTTATCTGGCAGAACTGAACCTTTTTCGCTGTTTCTAAAGCCTTGGGCTCTGTTTTCACTGCCCTTGTCTGAGCAGGATTACTAATGGGGTTGGCAACCTCACGTTGAAAACGTAGGTACCCCGGTCTACCACATTTGTAGCATAATTTCTCCTCACTTTTAGGGTACACAGATCCACTCTGGGGTGTCCTGTGCCCTTCAGATTTTACTGGAGGACTCACTCGCTGTGGTACCACATCCCTTCTGCCAGCGTTATATGGTCTGGGTTTAAAATCTCTTGATGTTTTCCCCACCCAGCCAGTTCTGTTGGAGGCGAAGTGATCCGCCATCTCTGCGGCCTCCTGCACTGATGTAGGGGACCGGTCTTTGACCAGGAGCCTTATTTCTGGTGGTAACTGATGGTATAATTGATCCAATATCATGAGGTTTTTCACCTCCTGCACAGACTGAGCCTTTGCACTTGTCAACCATTTCCCAAATATGTCCATCAGTTTTGCCCCCAGCTCCATGAAAGACCTCCCTGTCTGTATCTGGCAGTTTCTGAAAAGCTTTCTAAAATAATCAGGCCCCAGTCTGAATCTTTTAAACACTGCTTCTTTGAATTCAGCATAGGTGACGGGCCTGTCTGAGGGGAAATATTGGTATACCTCAGCCAATTCCCCTTTAATCAGGTTTGATAAATACTGCATGTATTTATCTTCAGGTAGCCCCCACAACTGAGCTGCTTTTTCAAAGGTGCTGAGGTAAATTTGAGGATCTTGACCAGGCTCATAGACAGCAAAGTCCTTTGGAGTAATTTTTATTTTTGCTCCATCTCTGTCCTTTCTTGTTTCATCAGAATGAAACTTCTCTCTTTCAAATTTTAACTTTTCTACTTGTAATTCGGCATCCACTGCTCGTTGCTTCTCCCTCTCCTCAAACCCCATTCTCATTCTCTCAGTTTCCATCTTCAACTTCTCAGCGTCCAACTCTCGCTGTTTATCTTTTTCCTCAGCCTCAAAGACCCGCTGCTTTTCTTTCTCATGAGCCTCCCTCCTCAATCTTTCAGTTTCCAACTCATGCTCCCATCTTAACTTCTCTCTCAAATACTCTATATAAGCGGGATTGGTTGAGTATCCTTCTGGGGTCTCTTCTCTGACAGGTTGTTTTTGCTGGGCAGTTGCAAATCCTATTAGTGCTACCCTCAATTCATCTACCCCTTTACCCTCGTGAGGTAGATTGAATGTTACGCACTTCTCCACCAGCTCCTCTCTTTTCATTTTTATATATTCAGCCATGGTGTTTGAGTTCACTCACTCTTTGCCACACACTCTTTGCCAGTCACTCTCACAAGAAATCTTGTTTTGTTATTTCTGTTTGCCACACCACTGTTCTGGATTCTCTAGTATTCGTATCTGGATTCTCTGTTGTTCGTATCCCACCGCTACTGACACCACATGTGATGCGTCCTTCCCTGGCTCTCCCTGTCAGGTTCCTACCTGCTCGTGGTTACTGCCTGTCTCTAGGCACCACCAGGGACTCCACCAGTCCGGACCGCACTCTCTTATGGTTTCTCTCCCCGCTCTAGCACAGATCTCAACAGATCCCCCTGCTAGGCAACCACCAGTAACGTCCCAATACTAGTATTCCCAGAGACTCTGAATACTGGCATTGTTATTCTCTTCACCGCTCCCACCATTTGTTACAGTTCCCCTTCAGCCTTGGTCATTACCTTACCCTCCCTTCTGGTCTGTGAAACCCCAGCCAAGGATCAGGCCTTTGGTAAACCAAATTAAGTATTTATTACAGATAACAAAGCTAACAAGATTAACAAGATTTCTTCTTAAGGCACATAAGCATATGGTTTTACTCAATACTAATCCGAACTCCACCTCCCTCCTGGTAAACAACTCTCTAAACCCCACCAACCAACCCACTCAGTTCTCTACTCCCCCCTGATTCCACTCTCACTCTTCCTTTTATACATTCAGCCATTTTAAACACTCAGCCAATCATCTCGCATTCTACTGCCCATTCACTCCCCCTCTTCTTTCACTCCACTTACCATGTATCTTCTAAAACAACAACACTTACCATATATACATTAATATAGGAACATCACATTAACCACCTCTGAATATCTCTTACCACGAAAACCGTATGAACAGACTATCCAAAATGTAACACGAGATGAGACCCCCAGGTCAGAAGGCACTCACCGAGCTACTGGGGAAGAACGAAGGACAAGTACAAGTAGCGCTGTGTCTAATGACGCAGCTGGGTCAAAGCCGAAAGAAGCCCAGAGGCTGATGTGCACAGATGTGAAAGGAGAGTCCGGAGTTGTATGACGCACACAATAGGAACATGGAATGTGAGAAGCATGAACCCGGAAAAGTTAGAAATTGTTAAGCAAGAAATGGAATGCATCAGCATTACAATACTTGATGTGAGTGAACTAAAACGGACGGGAATGGGACATTTTCAATCAGGCAACCACAAACTATTTTATGCAGGAAATGAGAAATTAAGAAATGGGGTTGATTTAATAGTGAGAAGTGATGTAGCAAAAGCAATTAGGAGCTCCAATGCAAGGTCTGAGCGAGTGATATCTATGAGGTTCAACAGAAAACCTATCAACATAACCATCTTCCAAGTCTATGCTCTGATGGCAAACGCAGAAGAAGAGGAGTGATTTTATGCCGAGGTACAGTAAGAAATTGATCACACACCAAAACAAGATGTGCTGATAATCATGGGGGATTGGAATGCAAAAGTAGGGAACAAAGAATGAGGAATTGTGGGGAAATGGGGCCTAGGAGACAGAAATGAAGCAGAAGAAAGACTTATTGAATTTTGTGAAGCCAATAATTTGTTTCTTGTGAACACATTTTTTGAGCAACCGAAAAGATGACTGTACACATGAACATCACCAAATGGTCAATATCGGAATCAAATTGATTATATAATAGGTAGCAGAAGATTGAGAAGTTCCATACTTTCTGCGAAAACAAGACCAGGAGCAGACTGCGGTACAGATCATGAACTGGTCGTATCAAAAATCAGTCAAGCTAAAGAAAAACAACAAAGCAATCATAATGCCAAAATACAATATAATAACATCCCAGAAGCATATAAAGATCAAATAAGGAACAGCTTTAAGGCTTTAAACTTAGTTGACACAGAACCAGAAGAACTATGGAATGAAGTCAGAGACATTATCAGGGGGAAAAAAACAATACCTCTAGTTAAAAAGAGAGAAAGACCTCAATGGATGACTGAAGAAACTCTTAAAATTGTTAAAGAGAGAAGGAAAGCAAAATCAAAAGGAGATAGAAACACGGTCAGAACCCTAAATGCAACAATACATTGACAAGTACATAGGAACAAAGTGAACTATTACAATAGTTATTGTATATAAATAGAAGAGGACAACAAAAAGGGTAGAACAAGAGCCCTATTCCAAGAGATTAGAGAAATGAAAGGGGAAATTAAACCAAGAGTAGGAATGTTGAATAATCAACAGGGGAACACACTGACTGACTGAGGTGAAATAAAAGGAAGATGGAAACAGTACACTGAAGAACTCTATAAAACAGATGCCAGGATGACAGATTCATTCACGGAGGAACCGTATGATGAACCAGAAATTTTAGAATGCGAGGTGAAAACTGCTCTTAAAATACTTGGAAGAAACAAAAATCTGTCAGGAAATATGGAAAAGTAAACAATGGCCCACAGACTGGAAGCGTTCCATATACATCCCAATTCCAAAGAAAGAGGATCTTAGGGAATGCAGTAATTATCAAACTATTGCCTTTATATCCCATGCAAGTAAAGTAATGCTCAAGATTCTACAGCAAAGGCTCTTACCATATACGGAGCGAGAAATGCCAGACATCCAAGCTGGATTTAGAAAGGGAAGAGGCACCAGAGATCACATCGCAAACATATGTTGGACAATGGAACGGACCAAGGAATTTCAGAAGAAAATCACTCTGTGCTTCATAGATTATAGCAAAGCCTTTGATTATGTAGATCAGGAAAAATATGGAATGCTTTAAAAGAAATGGGGGTGCCACAGCATCTCATTGTCCTGATGCACATCCTATACTCTGGACAAGAGGCTACTGTAAGGACAGAATATTTAGGAACCGACTGGTTCCCCATCGGAAAGGGTGTGAGACAGGGGTGTATTTTATCACCCTATTTATTTAATCTATACGCAGAACATATCATACGGACAGTGGGTTTGGACCAAGATGAAGGAGGTGTGAAAATTGGAGGGAGAAATATCAATAGTTTAAGATATGCAGACAATACCATACTACTAACAGAAAACAGTAATGATTTGAAATGAATGCTGATGAAAGTTAAAGAGGAAAGCACAAAAGCAGGACTACAGCTGAATGTCAAAAAGACTAAAGTAATGACAACAGAAGATTTGTGTAACTGTACAGTTGACAATAAGGACATTGAACTTATCAAGGATTATAAATACCTCGGCCCCGTCACTAACCAAACTGGAGACAATAGTCAAGAAATCAGAAGGCGGCTAGGACTGGGGAGGGCAGCTGTGAGAGAACTAGAAAAGGTTCTCAAATGCAAAGATGTATCACTGAACACTAAAGTCAGGATCATTCGGACCATGGTATTTCCGATCTCTATGTATGGATGTGAAAGTTGGACAGTGAAAAAGGCAGATAAGAGAAAAATCAACTCATTTGAAATGTGGTGTTGGAGGAGAGCTTTGTGCATACCGTGGACTGCGAAAAAGACAAATAATTGAGTGTTAGACCAAATTAAACCAGAACTATCACTAGAAGCTAAAATGATGAAACTGAGGTTATCATATTTTGGACACATCATGAGAAGACATGATTCATTAGAAAAGATAATATTGCTGGGAAAAACAGAATGGAGTAGAAAAAGAGGAAGGCCAAACAAGAGATGGCTTGATTCCATAAAGGAAGCCACAGACCTGAACTTACAAGATCTGAACAGGGTGGTTCATGACAGATGCTCTTGGAGGTTGCTGATTCATAGGGTCGCCATAAGTCGTAATCGACTTGGAGGCACATAACAACAGAGAATTATCACTATTATAATTGCTTTATATTTATACAATTCCACTTGTATCGATCTTTATTCTGAACTCTGTAATGATTGCCTGTTTATATTCCTTTTCAAGTGCACTGCAGACAGATTAAGGCAGATAACCACGCCAATGTCTTCCTTCCTGCTGCTTACAATCAACAGGTCATTCCCCCTGCTGCTTTCTGTCTATCAGTTACAATCCACACCTCACTGACATTTGTGAAAGGGAAATACACATTTGAAGAGCTTACATAGAAAGTAGATCGATAAAAGTATCACTAACACTATACATGGTTTCAAAGTGAATTTTAAAAAAATGAATTGGAAAAGAAGAAGAATGAATCGGAAAGCAGGCGTCGAGAGTTGCTACTTCAAAACTCTAAAGAACTAATAATCCAATGGTAAATCCGATTACTACAGAAGCAGAGACCATCACTAGTGTGTTTTAACATTTCTTTTGAACACTTAGAAAATGTTGAGTGGCTTTTCAGATGTTTGCAAAGAACACTCAAAAGGTTCAATTCGCTGAACCCTCTTTTCTGCAAGCCCCCAAGGAAAAAAGAGTGTTAACATTGGAAAGGGGTAATGGGCAGCAGAGTACTTGCTGTAACACAGAGGAAGACCCGCAAGGGGCCCCTCCTTGGCTGTGGAGCATCATTTTCTGCTGGAAATCATGGAGATTGTAATTTTCTTTATTTGCTTATATGGCAAGCCATATACAGGCAACTGGGTTTTGTGAAGGGGCAAGCGGAGACCCTTGCCAAAGTCAAGATGACCACTTATACACCTATCCAAGTGGAGTGAAGAGTCGTATGGACCTACACAAGTCACGTTCACAGGCCAGTCGACCTGAGTGACAGACAGATGCCATCACCACCACCCCAGCCCAAGAAGGATGACTTCTGCCCAGCAAAAATGGAGGAGATTACAGAATGGCTGAGAGAAGAATTATATTCCACATATGAAAGCATTGATCCAGACTTGATTGCCCAAGTAGGAGCTACAGGAGAAATTCTGGATCTTCTTTGGGATGTCCTGGAAAATGACTCCAGCTCTGAAGAGATGACATCAAGTCTGACAAGCACTGCTGTGGAACCTCAGCCAAAGGACCTGAGCAACAGTGGATATCAGAGTGCAGATGACAGCTCTGGTGTTCCTAATCCACCTCCTCGCCCTTATGATCTGAGGCCAAGGAAGGACATGGAAGAAAGGCTATCAAAGGGTGGTGGGGCTCAACTTAACTTGCCTATCGCTCTTGTGTCCTCAAACATGATGGAGGGCCATGAAGCTTTTGAAGCAAATAGGGTATGTGAACACTGGCTCAGTTATGATGCAATGGGGGAAGAGAATCCCTGGGTCTATCCAAAGCCCATTGATTTACTAGCTCCACTGGTTAAGCCAGGAAATGCAAGCCAGGAGAGATTCACACAAGCTGAGCGTGAGAAGGGCTTTGTACAGGAACTCTGTCTTTCCAAAGAGAGTGTTCCTGACAGTCCTCAGGAACCTGACAAACAGAATTAGTGCTAAAAAGAATTGTGAGAAGCTAATTAGCTTCGAATGGGGGAATGATGGAGGATCCCCCAAGCATCCTGGCCCCAAGTAATTTGGGCCCTTGAAAATGATGAAGGGAAAATTGATTTCTTTCCCTATATTCACACACAACAGGCATTAAAAGCAGGCCTGTGTGTAGGGAGAGCAGGCAATGGTCAACTTCACCTTGCTATAAATTCCTGAGCTCTTTCTGTGCCAACATTTGCTAATGCATGACCGGCAGAGCATTAATTTGGTATTGTTTTAAGCAAAATGCGTACAATCTTTTGATTAATATACTTTTTACTATTTGATCTTGGAGAAGAGACTTCTGGTCTCGTATGCTGCAGAGCAATGGCCTCAGCTAAGGGTAGAAAGGAGATAAAATTTAAGCTTGATACTGATTTTTTACAATAGCATGATGTGTATAATTTTACTTCATAAATATGTGTGTTTTTGAGATGAGAGGTATTCTGAGGTGGGCTACCTTCTTCATCCCTCTGTGTTTGATGAAGAGTGGCTGACTCAGAATTACCCTTCTTTACTGCGTTCCGTAATCACTCTTTATATTGTGTGGCTATCAGCTATAATATGGTGATTTAAAATTAATCTTTCTCTATAGCAGTGTAATTATAAGTGGAATTTCATATAGAACTTCCAGTCACTCTAAGGAGAACCAAACTTGGCCTTGCATCATGGTATCACTTAAAAGAACAGGTTGTAATGTCCTAGAGATATCCCTGGCCAGCTTGGCTGATCAGAAGCCATGATGGAATGGAATGTATGGAACAAAATCATCAGTAACATATGACAGTAGAATAGTGGACAGATTGACATCAATCTGGGAACACAAGACAATAGGATGGGAGGTATCTTTAAAATTATGAATATACATGAATTTATTTTAATAAAGTTATCTGATTGGTTTGGAAATGATTGTAGAGAGGAGGAACTGTGATGTTGGGTGGGCAGGAACTCATGAGATTGGTGAATCACTGTCACATGCTGTAACTGTACTCTATAAAAGAGCTTGCACACAGTGCCTCAGTGCAGTCCTCTCCAGACTTTCTGGGGGACTGACCCTGCATATGCTTGTAAAGAATAAAGGCCTACCTTTTTGCTTTAAGCTTGTGTCATTGATTACTTAAAGGACCCCCAGCAAAGATCCCACAGGAGAAAATAAAAGATTCTACATCAGAAGGAAATTGCTTAAATGAGCTTTCCTCAACTGTGCTGGCTGGAGTTGATGGGATTTATAATCCAAAACATCTGGAGGGTACCAGGTTGGGGAAGTCTGCCTTAAGGCAATGGAGCACATCAAGGTAATATGGTGGGATTTTGCCCCTTCCTTCTCCTCCTCTATATTTGAGCAGAGCCAATTCATACGGCTGTCCCATCACATCTACTTTTCTCTGTTTTCATTTGTTAAACGTGGCTAAAATGCATTCTTTTCTGTTGAGCCTGCATATACTTTGGTTTATTCTCTTAATGTGGCTTGTTTGATATTATTGTTATGCTCTTTTAGTAAGTCTTCCCTGCCCATCTTTCTTGAATTCTGCTGCTCATTTTTGGCATGCACATATGATCATGTTTTGCTGCTCTTGATTTCTTTGCATACATTACCTTTTTATGTTTTTATTGCATTTAAAACTATATTATTTCCTTTAAATGTATCAATTATCTCACTCCAACTTATTTTTCTTCTGTGATTTCTATATATTCATCTTCTCAGCCTTGTGTTCTTCTGGATCTTTGTTGCTTGTTACATTCATATTAATTCATCATCTTCTTCTTCTTCTTATTGCGTCTTTGTGCTTTTCCCCTTCTTGCTTCTTATTTATGAAATTCATTGTGAGGTGATATTTGTTTAATTATATTCAGGCTTATTTACACCAACAAGTAATCACTAGTTGGGCCACATCCACCCCCATTTTCACATAATTGTAGAGTTGGAAGGGGTCCAACCCTCTGCATAAGAGCACAATTCAATTTGCATTTACGCCAGGCTGAGGGGAGTTGGATGGGACAGATCTCCAGTTGAGCCAGCTCGGTTCTGGCTTAGCTGGGCTATGCCGGTGTAAGTTCCTCAGCTGGGGCTCAGCTGCTCAGCCTGGCTCAACCAATACTGGCATAAGTGAAGGAGGGGTTGAGGTGAGGGGACTTAGGCCGTATCCAACTTGTGTTCGGAGCATTCTGCAGTCTCAATTCAAGCAAATAAATGATATAAATACAATAGAAGTCAATGGAGAAGGCTTACTCCCCAGTAAGAGTATTTGGGAGAGCAAGCTTTCACTTTCTGGTCCTTGTGCACAGTTCCTAGTTGAGCTGGTGTTCAGTCAACCCTGAGGATCGTGAATGGCAATTGGATGAGGTGGAACTTTATGCCAGCTTCTCTTGCACCTACACCACTTATCCTGGCTTCCCCTGAGTTGGATTGCTATGCCCGTTGTGTAACTTACTACACAAAACCCCTAAAGTTTTACTAAAGCTGAATGGGACAGCCCCCTTCAGTATAAAAAGCTGTTTCTTTAGCTAATAATTGGACTCTGGGTTTACAGACTTAAAATTTCAGCCATTAACCGTACTGTTTCAGCTCTCATGGCGAAAAAATGTCCTACTGAAAGATGGGGATGCTCAGCTCAAAGATCCTAATGAGAGGTACTTGGATTATTCCATACATAGAGCACATGAAGCCACAGCTTTGACCATGCATGCATCCTGTGCTGCTCCTGTCTTCACTCATGTGGCCATAGTTTGGCTAGATTATTTAACTGAAAATCCCAGACAGAATCTGGATCTTTTATGCAAGACCCTGCTGAAAATTTCTAGGCTGCTGCCTATGTAGCAGATGTAACTCTGGATGCCACCCATTTTGCAGCACAGTCCCTTGTAGCAGATGTGGTGTCCAGGAGGACCTTATGGCTGAAGCACTAGGATACAGACATCACCTCAAGAGTCAGCTTCTCCATGACTCCTTATACAAGACGAAAGCTCTCTGGTGAAGAGGCATTGAAAGATGTTCTGGTGGAATCACGGGATAAGAGAAAGGTTTTGGTTTCCTCGCACAGAGATGATAGGCATTTCCCTTGCAGGTATTCATTATACCAATTGAGTAATTCCTTTCATGGTTCCCGCCCACCATCAAGATATAAGGATACCAGACCAAACAGAGGCAACTGGAACAGACCCCGTGTTTCTCCACGTTTTCAGCAAAACTCCAAACCCTCCACCTCCAGTAAGGGTGGACGGAATCAGCAATCACAATGACACCACAGTCCCAGAAGCCGGGGACAGGCTACAGCACTTTTTTCCAGCTTGGGAGTCTTCAACCACTGACAAATGGATTCTAAACACCATGCTTTTAGGGCTACAAGTTACATATCTGTGCCCGGCTATTCTCCCAATTTCTTCCTTCTCCAGTTTCCAACTCTCAGAAGAAGAGGGACATCATTCAGAAGGCTATCCTTCATCTGCTGTCCGTGGTGGCCATCAAGCAGGTGCCTCCAGACAAGTCTTTCTTTGGTGTCCAGTCAATATTCTTCATAGTCCCAAAGAAGGATCGAAATGTGTGGAGGGCCATCCTCGACTTCAAATTTCTGAACCAATGGGTCATGTACAGGAATTTCAGGATGGAATCATTGGTCTACGTCCTCAAGACTTCCTCATATCAGTAGACCTAAGGGAGGCTTATTTTCATGTACCCTTTTATCCAGAGCATCAGAAGTTTCTCTGATTTTTCTACAGTGGCCAATACTTTCAGGCACTTCTCTTTGGGTTGGCATCATCCCCAGGGCATTTACAAAGATCATGGTTGCCCTGGTGGTGCAACTCCGCCTCCAGGGCATCCATATTTATCCCTACCTGGACAATTTACTGATTCGCTCCTGATCCAGACAGAGGGCTCTTTGAGATCTACAAATTACTCTGGATTGCCTATAAGACTACAGCTTTCTAGTGAATTTCTAAAAATGTTACCTAAATCCAACTCAAACACTGACTCATTTGGGGGCACAATACCGAGGGCACAATTTCACTTGTGCATGGCAAAATTCAGTGCATCAGGGTGGCGGCCCTACTCTTATCATGTTCCAAGCATGCAGATCTCATGTTTCTGGCAAGGGTGCTGGGCCTCCTGGTATCAGCCTCACAGGTGACCATGGGCCAAGCACCATTCTCACAAATTACAATGGGCTCTCCCACCTTTTCAGGATGTAATTTCTGCCAAGGGGTATATCCAGATTCGTATTTCTCCACAACTCCAGAAAGCAATGACTAGGTGGACCACCCTCCAACATCTACAGAAAAGCCATCCTTTCAGAGATCTGATGCGGGTTTCCCTCACCACAGATATGAGTCTCCTAGGGCGGGGCGCCCACTGCCAAGGCCATTTCGTCCAAGGTCACTGATCTCCAGCTGAAAGAATGAAGATTATCAACTTGCTTGAGCTCAGGACAGTATGTCTTGCTCTGCAGTTCTTCATACCTCAACTCCACCTCTCCCATATTCTTATCAGAACCAACAACAATACTCTAAAAGCTCACATCAACAAGGAGGGGGAAATGTTTTATTCATAAGCATTTTTTTCATATTTGAAGCAGTCATAAGATTTTCACCTTAGTTAGATCAAGAGACAAGGAAAACGTATATAAGGTTTCCTGAAAGTACCATGACAAGAGAGGATGATGAGGATCACAAAAGCAAGGCTATGTTATTTAGTCTTATTACCAGATATGCTGCTAGAACTATCAGGAAATACAGTGTAGATATGGGTATGTGGCAGTCAGCAGTGAAAAATCCTAAACTCATTGGCTTTACGCCTCATTAGGTAGGTAATGAATTTCACATATTTCGAGCCTTAAATTGTCAAGTTGACCATAATATTTTTGCATCAGTAAGTATAAAAGTGTTTAAGTGCCTCAGCAGAGCTGCTTTATTTTAATAATGCTAATAATATTCTGCTTATGTTCAGAGAAAATGGAACACCATTTTATAATTTCCATGTCTCATTTTCTAAATGCATTACTGGAGAAAGATTCCTTTCAAATATGTTTTGTTGGAGTGATTATTAAAGGTTCCGTCATCCATGAAAAGCAGCTAAATTCCTAATTAGAAACTGTTCCCTCAAACACCTTGTTTATGAATTCAGTCAAAGTTCAAGCATAAGTATGAGCAGAACACTGGACTAAGAATAAATAATTACATACATCATCACCTCTGGTTAATAACCACAGTAAGAAGAGTGAGCAAAAATTAATGAGTTTTTCCTTAACAGTCTTCAAAATATTTTGGGAAACGTGGTGGTGGTGGAGGAGAGAAATTACATCATTCAATACTTTGCTGATCTTTGATGTTTAATGTAGTCAGTTTTTAACCTGATGGGCTAGATTATACTAAACCTAAATATGAAGAAGCTCAAAAGCTACTTTAGAACACTCAAGAGTTTGTGCAGGACCCATAAGGGCTTTCAATTCTTCAACTGGAAGCGCCCCATGCCATATGAAGAAAAAAGGAAAATATCACCAAGAGTATAGAAAACAAGAGAGAAGAGGATTTACCAAGTGCTGGAGAGTGACTCAGTCTAGGAAACAGCAAAAAGTAATAATTGTTTTGTGACATTAAATTAAAAGTCTTGAGCAAGTTTTTTTTAAAACTCAAAACACAGTTGGGTTACAACATTCTTCATAACAAACTGTTTCCTAGCATGTTAGAGCAATTGATCCCAGGGGAAATCCCACAAAGACTGAACCAGCTTGGATCAGTTTTAGATGAAGAAGGGATCCACAAGGACTGAACATTAAGCTGCTTTATTCTTGCTAGTGCTATTAATTGTTCCAATAAAAGAGCACACTTGTGGCTGTGTGCACAAGAAATCAAGTATAGCATGAGGTATTTGCTTACATCTGGAGTCCTTACAGTTTCATAGGTATTAAGGGGAATCATGCCTCCTGTTTATGAGGATAGTTGTTGTGCTTACATAAATCCTTGCTTTGCAAAGTCATCTGCCGAATGAAGCTCCTTGGAGACAAGGCACTATGGGATATACTTATAGTATCAGTGAGCTGAACTCTTCAGTAATACTTCACTGCATATTTGTTTGCCTGTTTGTGTGACGCTTATTCTTTAAATATGATTATATCATTTGCTGAAATAATTGATAATGAATTTCTACACTTTATTGTCCATGGCATAGTCCCAATGACAACTCCTGTACTTATTATGTATTGCTATAATGCTTATTGCCCAGTAAACAATTTTGCAGGAAAATCCATAGTATGTTACTCAGAACTGAATACCATTGCGTTCAGTGCATCTTACTTGTTAGAAAGCTTATCTATGAAAAAATGTACAACACTTTTTGAAATCATGTAGGCTTTACTCTGTGTTTAGGTTTGCTATTAAATTTATGATTTTATAGGCAAACCACCTTGAAAGGGTGGTTTGCCCTGAAAAAGGTGTTATAAATATACTTAAATAAAATACATAAATGTCTCTAGTGGTGCTTTTCGGGGTTTGCCATGGTATCCACGATTCCTCCTGGTGCCAACCGGAGCTGGTAGTGGACCGTGATAGTCAAAGTAAAGAACTGTGGTGAGCATTGAAGGCATATTGATCAACCCAGAAGTCAGCTGAAGAGCATACAGAAGAATGAGAATGACGCAAAGCCAGCAATCCAGAAAAGAATGTTGACACTCCAGCTTCCACAAGTGCAGGGAGGTGAAAAGGAGATCAAAAAGACAGAAAACAGGATGAATAGGAATCCTATTTTAGAATGGAAACATACTTAATATGCTTGAAAAGGAGTTGAAAAGTTGGAGAAGATGGAAGAAATATTGAGGGCAAAAATTACATTAAAAGGATTAATGCTGATGAATTTGAAGCAGAATTAATGCACTTCTGGTCCCAATAATAGCAGAATGATATGCAAGCTGTGCACCACAAACTGTTCTCTAAATTTATTTTTTATAGTTATCTGAAATGCTATAGTTCTTAATCAATGTGCATATATTTAAATAGCGTGAGCTGTAATATTTATGTAGTGCACTTTCAGGTTGATATTAAAACCAAATTTAAAATCCCATCTTAAACCATTTTTAAACTAGAAAAATGGAAATGGAAAGCAACAGTTTGATATCCTTACTACAATAAGAAATAACATGTTGTATTCCAGAATTGGACTTTAAAAATGCCTCCTTTTGTGCTCACTTTATACACTAGAGATTTATACACCAGAGATTTTCTTTCCATTTTGATTCTTTGTATCCAGAAATAGTCAGAGGCTAATAGAACAAGATATTTGATCACCTTCTATTTGCATTCCATTGATCTGGAACAGAGATCGCTTAAATATCCATAAATAAACCTACAAAATAACAGGAACTGACATGAAAAATCAGAGCAACATGTGATGTCTAATAGTACGTTGCTGTAAAAGAGATGTCAGGAAGATCTTGTTCTGTTAAATAAACTATCCCTCCAACCCCCCCCTAAAATCAGTAAAGACCTGCAGAAGGTGTGTGCAAAGGATAACTTGTTACCTTTTACCCTAAGTTAGCCAAAGTTCCATATCTTGGGCTGACAGTTTTCCAAGAGTCAGTAGACCCGACCATTTTTCAGACAGCGACTGACAGTTATTGGAGACAATCCACACCATTGTCTTGGGGGGGGGGGACTCCAGTAAACTCAGTCAAGGCAAGTGCCAGCTTTGAGAAGACCTTCTGCAAAGCCCCTTCTGAGGGTTCCCCTCCTATATGGGCTGTGATCTTGAAATCTCAAGGAAAGGTGATTAATTGTTTAAACAATTTTTGTTTAAAATATTAACCAGCAATAGCAGACATCCATATCAATGCTTCCAACAAAGCATTACTTCAGACATTGTGGAAAATTAAAATGGCAAATCTAGCTGCCCAGCCAGTTGGAGCAGGAAGGAGGAAGTGCTGGTGAGTCTTGCCTAGAGCTTTGTGGGCCTAGCACCTGTCCAAGAGTACTAGGTACTGATGTTGGAACAACTACAATCTTCAAAGCAGCAGCAGTAGTATGGCTGTTCTACATGAAGATGTCTTGTCAACAACAGTTTTATGTTTTGCTGGGTGGTGGTGGTATTAAACTCAGTTAGGTATTTAAGAAAGAAGTTAGGCCAAAAATAGAGGCTGGATCAGAGTGACATCACTGATGGTATTAATTAAAGTGTTAGGATATTTTAAGTGATTGTTTCTGCCTTGACACAAGCAGCACTAGTTACAGCTCAGTTTTCAAATCTTATTAGTTTACCCTTTAAACCTGTTAAATGTGTTTATTGATTTTGCTCATAAATCTCTTTTGCTGGAGAAAAAGTAATCCAGATAGTTGGGGCAAGTGTTTTGTTTTTACCTGTGAAGAGAAATGTATTGAGCTTATCCATAAATGAACCATGGCAAATCAAAAACACAATTAAAAAATAGGTCTCAAGTTAGTGGCTTTACTTGTTGACTGTGTCCTTTTCTGACTGCTGAATCAATGGGAACCATGTTGCAACACAGTTATCCAGTGTTTGGCTTTTTAAATGTAATTTCCTCCAGTATCAGTACTTCCTGACTAGACGGATGAGGCACCTCAGAAGGATGCAAAATAAATTGAGTAGCAAACCTCCTCTACTAAAGTGACTCTAAAAGTAATGGTTGCTGGAGCTGCTCCAGTCTTTGGAGATGTGACATTACAATAAATCTGGTCTAAAATATAGAAGTCTATCAAATTTTATAGATGTAATTCTGTTATTGAATGGATCATATTGCTACTTCTTTAACTAATTCTTTGATTGATATTTCAATAATGCAATCGACATGGAGCAACATGGGAAAGGAGAGGAGGAGGAGGAGGAGCAAAACTCCTGGTTGTATTCAAATTGAAGTCTGCACACAGCAACTCTAGCACCACATATGAGTTATTCATATTATACAGCCACAAGAGTGGCTGTATACTATAGTCAGCAGGGATTTTTCACATTCCGCAATGTTAAATGGAAAATACCCCCATGCCATTCTGAGGCTTCCCATAAGCTCATTTCAAAACAAAACCTTACAAAACTTATAGTTCTGAACTCAGAAACGCTTGCTTAACAACCCTGTCAATGTTCATGGCGATACACAAAACAGTCAGGGAGAATCGAGAGTTCAAAGTCTAAAAAGAGAGAAAAAAACTCAGAGCCCTTTTGGACTTTTTTCTGCGAGTTCTCGTAATCTGTTGAAATTCATTAAAAATCAGCCATGTTCACAGAGTACCTGTAATCCTAATACTGACCTTGCCCCATACTCTGACCACCTTCATCTACTGCAGTTTCAAAGTTAAAAAAATGCCTGGTTGATTTTTAATTAATTTAAGAAATTTTGGCTGGAAGCCTATTATAACATGGAGCATGCTCAGTAAGGACCAACGGTCAGTGTTTTAAAAGCCTCACAGCTGCTGGGCTTGGCTAATAAGAGGGCCACACCCACACCAGACTTGATTTCACTTGAGACAGTCATGGCTTCCCTCAAAGAATCCTGGGAAGCGTAGTTTGTGAAGGGTGCTGAGAGGAGACTCCTATTCCCCTGAGAGAATGGTTTAACAGTCAGCCACTCTGATTGAAGGTCTGTGAGAGGAACAGGGTGTCTCCTAGCAACTCTCAGCACCCTTCACTAACTATACTTCCCAGGATTCTTTGATAGAAGCCATGATTGGCTTTGAGCCATGGTTTTGAGAGAAGCCATGATAAATTGTTTTAAATTGTTTTTAAAAGATGTGTTTTTAAATTTGTATATTTGTTTTTAATGTTTTTAGTTATTGTAAACCGCCCAGAGAGCTTCGGCCATGGGGAGGTATATAAATACACTAAATAAATAAATAAATAAATAATGATTGTCCAAAGTGTAATAGAGGCCTGGTGTGGATGTGTCCAGGGACAGCTTTGTTTTAAATTTGGGTGGGAGGTAGGGTTGCCAGGTTCAGGGCCTGAGACTGATCCTGTATCTTTAGGAGAAGAGAAAGTCAGCCAAGTGCAGGTGTTCTTGCAACATAGTAATGGGAAAAACCACAAGGTAGAATTGTCCCTTCCCCCTGCCCAACTGTGAAAGATACAGAAGACGTCTTGGTTGGCAGGCCCATCCTGGTCAGTTTTACCTATCCTAATCATGATTGCATAGGAGTATATCTGATTCAAATGAATAATCATACAAATGATCAGACTTGCCTTTTCCCTCCTTCCCCTTTCCTCTCCCTTTCTCCTCCCCTCTTCCTTCTTCTGCCTTCCCTGCCCACTCCAGCCCTCCGTCCCTCCCCCCCCAGTCAGTTTTACCTATCCTAAGCATGATTGCACGGGAGTAAATCCCACTGAACTCAATGAACATGCAAACGACCACATCTGTGCTTCTCCCCTCCCCCTCCTGCCTGCTCCCATCCCAGTCCTCCCCTCTGCCTTTCCACCCCTCCCTCCTCCCCCTCCTCCCTTCCCCATCCCCTGTGGTCATTTTCACCTATCCTAAGCATGATTGCCTGGTGTGTGTGTGTAAATCCCTCTTAACTCAATAAGCATGCAAATGATCAATCCATTCTCAGCAAACTTGGAGAGGATCCCATTTCTTACCTCCCGGATTAAAAAGCAGGGAAATTCACTAATAAGCAAAAAAGCCTTGCGGTTTAAGAATGTACCTATAGCCCACAGATATTTCTACCAAACTTTAAAAAGCAGGGAAATTGGGCAGCTATAGTGAATGCACCAGGGGAGCAGGAGACCTGAACTCCTCTCTGAGATATTGTACTGCCCTACAAAGTTGTCAAAATGCAAACACCATTTGGGTTGGTCTTTCACAGTCCAATCCACTTGCTGTGTAGCTTGGAAGAATTTGGTAACATGTGCCTCTGAGCATATGGTGAGTGGTGGCAACACCTGTAATCAGCCCAAATAATAGAAAGAAGATATGTCCTGTGCTGATCTTGTTTTAGCTGGGAGGAAGCAACATTATTAAGACAGTTGATATAGTTCAGATGGTCACTTTAAATATATCTGATTTCCTTTGCAATTTTAGTGAAGTTTTCTATAGGAAATCATTTTCTTTTGCTTTTGTTTCTATGAATATGTGAAGTACAGCAACACTTTGCAAAAGTTTATACTAAAAAAACTCCAAACATAATTGTGGAATAATGGCACTGACTTCTGCAAAATAGTCTCCAGTGGACCTCAGAAGTGTCTCAATTTGCACAAGATAAAACAGTGGGAGGTGAAATATATTCTAGCAAAATTCTAGGTGTGGTCTATGTTTTTAATTGATCGTGAACACCTTGCCTTAAATAAAGTGGTTGAAACATAGCAGGCTGAAAACATGCATCCTCTTTTTTCCAACAACTAGAGTCATTGCTAAAGTAGCAACATATTGCAGTCAGTCTGATTTTACATTAAACTGCAGTTTCAGGTCTAACTATTAATGCACCCAAAATAGAAACAGACCATAACCTCCAGTTTGAAACAAAAAAGGCTATCTTCACCATCATATGACATTGACCAATAAAAAGGTTTTGAAATTAATAAAAATAAATTTGACACACATTTCTAGGATGAATAATGAGGGAAATAAAATTTTCTAGTTTAGATTCTCTGTAGAAACATTAGTAACACAGGAAAGAAGCAAAGTAAGAAGAACACCAACAAACATACAAAAATATAATTCTCCATCTTTGGAGATGACAGGTGTTGCCACCACTCACCATATGCTCAGAGGCACATGTTACCAAATTCTTCCAAGCTACACAGCAAGTGGATTGGACTGTGAAAGACCAACCCAAATTGTGTTTGCATTTTGACAACTTTGTAGGGCAGTACAATATCTCAGAGAGGAGTTCAGGTCTCCTGCTCCCCTGGTGCATTCACTATAGCTGCCCAATTTCCCTGCTTTTTAAAGTTTGGTAGAAATATCTGTGGGCTATAGGTACATTCTTAAACCGCAAGGTTTTTTGCCTATTAGTGAATAAGTCATTATATGGTGCCCAAATGTTCTTATAAGCTGTTAAGTGATGCTGTCTGTGATCAATAGCAGACCATATAATTGCTTAAATAGTTGACAATTTGCACAACTAGCTTGTTTGTTTATTTACATTTTTCCTGCCCTTTCTTCAAGGAGTTCAAGGAGGTTTGCAAGAATTCCCACCCCACCCTCAATTTTATCCTGACAATCAGTGAGATTGATTAGGCTGAGAAAGAGTAACTGGCCCACAGTCACCCAGTGAACTTAATGGCTGAATGCAGATTTGAACCTGGATCTTCCTCTTCTTAGTTCACCATCCTAACCGTAAACCACACTGGCTATAATGCAACAGCTCAGTGGCTCAAATCATTGCTCATCTCATTTATCCCATGGGAGCATATTACCTTTCAGTTCTCATGAGGATGGCTTTATTTGGAAAGAGCTGAGAAAGGTACTATTAATTTCCCTATCCCCCCCCCCAAAAAAAAACCTAGGGAAAAAAATCCTTTCTGGATATGTAGGGTTGGCACCTTTTTATTCTTGACTTTTTCAGAGTTCTCTATAACATCCACAGGAATGAACTCTTCATGATCTCAAATTAGGGTCACTGGACAGGGAAAGAACTCATTTTTTCCTACACTGAGTACCATATGTTCATTGTAATGTTTGAAATTTTATGAGGCTAAGTCATAACCCGCACCAGGGCTCTAGGTCAGGCTGCAAAATTTCTTCTCTACCATATTCCTGTTACTTAGTTCACCTCCATAGAAAATGTTTTTAAGTAATGTTCTGTTTCACAAACTGCTTGCCCTCCAGTAGTTGAGGTCAGACAAGCAAGGGAAATATTTTGTAAACTGATAAATCCCTTCACACAAAACTGAACTCACAAAGGCTAACATATTTGTGAATAAGATGTTAGGATTAGTTATACATCTATTTTCAGAACAAACCAAAACAAACCAAAAATCCTTACAACTGCTCCTAATAAGCTTTGAAATATTTTGCAAACGTTATCCTATGCATCTATACCAGATGAACATTCATGCTGCAGCAGATCTCAGTCGCTTATGGGCAGTAAAATCACTGGCTCAGCATCCTCATTAAGAAATTTGTCCCACCTGTATGCCATATGATCATATGAAGCTGCTTTATATCAAGTCAGTCCATCTAGCCCAGTATTATCTATGTTGGCTCTGAATAACCTCAGCTGTTTGCAGTATTAGGTAGGGAAGATCTTTTCCATATCATCTGCTATCTGCTCCTTTTAACTGAAGGGACCGGTGATTGAACCAGGGATCTTGTGGTCTGCCACTGAGCTATGGCCTTTTCCCATGTACTTTATTTGATGGAAATTGACACTGAAACCCAGATTTGAATACACATACAGCATCCCAAAAATCTTGTAATGTGTGAACCAGGCAGTTGCCTAATATGTATGTTCCTTCTATCCCTCTTTGATGCAGATTATATCATTTGTATGGTGTAGTGCTGGGCCTGCCCAGCTTCTAAAACCCAGATCCAGTTATAGTCCTCTACCTGAAGGATCTGTCCAAGCTTCATGTGTAAGGACTAGCAGAGAAGCCTTAAGTAATTTCTGTTTTGCTTCTACTCTGCCTTTGATTTCCCACCCCATCCTCCAACAACCAGTGAGTGTTCCCTGCCCACTGAGCATGCTTAATAGTCAGTGGACTTTTTTCATTACTTAGAGGGTTGTTTTTCTTTTGTTTGTTTGTTTTGCAGCTCTGCAAATATTGGGGTTTATCCAAGCCTGCTGATACCACCCTCTTTTGTGTGGGTGCTGCCATTTTGGCTACATGAGCCATGGCATTCTCATCCTCAACATCTGAAATAAAGGGAATGAACTCCTACACAGATGACCCTACCCATATTGTTGACCAGGTGCTATCCTAGATTTCATCAATTCACTGAACATTTTTCAAAAGACTTTTGTTTCATACATAGGGAAACATTACAAAGCATTTTTTTCTTTTTACAAAACAGTAAAGTACGGAAGATTAATAAATAGGAAGGAACAAATTCTGACCTGGCATAGGAATAACTGTTTTCTAGTGCACTGATTAATATGCAGCATATTATTCTTTCCACACTAAGTTGAAATGGATTGTCTTTTCTACTTTAAAAGCTGTTCTCAGTGTCTTTATTAAAAAAGAAGTATCAATTATGTGTAAAAATAATGTGATGAATAGATGTTTTATGTATTATACATTTGGGTTACTTGGTAATAAATCAATGATGCCTGAATTATGCAAAGGTCTCATTTAACTTTTCTCTAATGAACGTTCTCTGACAGTCCGTATTTTATTTGTCGTGCAGTATTTAATTAGTGGAGGACTTGATCAGAATGATCAGCTAAATTATTTTCAAATCATTATTCGCATTTATGAGTCAACTGGGGAAGCCAGTATACTAAACTGAAAAGTTCAGCACGCTTATAAACACTAGATATATTTTAAATAATTACAGTGAGAATGTATTCAACTTACAGTCTCTGTTGTATAAGACCTACAAAGATAATATTAATTTTCTTTGTGTAGTGTTCAATAACACGTACAACAGGAACCTAACCAATGAGAGTGTAGCAGCTCCCATGCCTACATGAGCCCTTTAGATATATGAAGCTCCACCTATGTTGGAGCTTCCCTTCTACACTTTACAAGCAGGAAAATGATTGGCATGGGGGATTTTGTGTACACACATGAACTGTTGCCCATAGTTTCATAGAATCATAGTATAGTAGAGTTGGAAGGGGCCTATAGGGCCATCAAGTCCAACCCCCTGCATTTAAGAGAATAGGATCTCTCTTACTCAAGTATATTTGTATTTATTTCATGTACCATAACAGTTATGCACCACTGTTGTACTGCACCAAAACTATGCAGTTGTGTTAAATATTAAGTTTATAAACATTTATTGACCATAAGTTGAAGTTGTGCTCAAGAAAGATAAGAAAAAGACTAAAAATGTCCTACTTTGTTTGGACAATATATTTGCTTGCTTGTTTGTTTTAAATATTTATATATAACCTTTCAGTTCAAGGAGGCTTCAAGACATTTCATATAATATACTGTTGGAAATTGGGAAAGATTTTACACAATTCTTCAGACTAAATACCCAACTCTTACTAATTTTGATTATATTGCCATTTCTTGAGATTAGAGTTATGGTGAAATAGAATTAAAGTGTATGTATTGCTAGACTATGCACTTACATATTTTAACAAGATTTATTGATGAACATCTGTACAAGGTTCCAGACTAAAGAAGGCAGTCCAAGCTGTCTTGTGCAGCTTTGTTAATAAGCACACAGAATTTACTAGCCTAACGTTTTTTACCAGCTTAGTAAGATGCATTAGCCTGCATGTTCATTCTGGCTGCAGAGGAAGGGGAGCTTCCTCCTCCATAGCCATCAAGGGAGCATAGACAACTAGCTTCTTTGCAGGCTCTTTTTAAATAATTACTTTCTATCAAGCAGACTGGCAAAACCAAATGGTGCATTCCATCCCTCTTTTGCCAGACTGCTTAGTTTATGTGCTAGTCATGGAGGAAGAGATTGTTGAATACAATCAATAGGAGGCTTTTGAACTCTATCCCACCACCTCACTAAAATTGGAAAGGCTACAGCTGTAGGATTTTAAATGTAAGGATTTATGCTTTGCTTTTCCCTTTGTGTTTCACTAGTTGAACAGATACAAAACCAGTGGGATGAAGTACAGGGGCACCTTCAGAACCGAAGACAGCAGCTACATGAAATGTTGAAAGATTCAAAACAATGGCTGGAAGCCAAGCAAGAAGCTGAGCAGGTTCTGGAATGTGCCAAAGCCAAGCTTGAGTCATGGAAGGAGATTTCTTATACTGTAGAAGGCCTAAAGAAACAGAATGCTGAACTCAAGGTATTAAATACAGGTGTCCTGCTATAATTTTGTCATGTCAACAGGTTTTTGTGACCCTATCCAAGACCCTGAAAAATTGGTCAGACTCATGTTTACACTTTGGTCATGAGCCTAGAGAGTTGATCATAGACCAATACAGCTTTTGGCCTAAGAAGATTAGCCACCCTTGCCTTGCTCAATGTAGGTATGGGAGATCTCTGGTATGTGTGTGTGTGTGTCTGTGTGTCTGTGTGAAAACAAACAAATCTTTTCTCTTCAGGAGGTATATGTATGAATGAAGAAAGTGGCCTGTGTTTGAACTGGATTACAGCCTTCCAGTTCCATCCATATCTGTGATGCAGTAGGTTTTCTGTTGAAGCAGCATGAATAGTTCCATTTTACACAGCATCAGGCAGATGTCCTTCAAGACGTGTAAACTGGCTTATGATCCTGGTAGTCTATTTTTTGAGCATCTATCAGTTTGTCCTGCATGTACTCTATGAATGTCTGCTTCATCTTTTCTTACTACTTTGATACTACTTTGATTCTATGATGCACTATGATGATCTACTCCTTTGCCACCTTTTGCCTCTTTCTGATCCAGGCAGTGGAACTGATTAGTATTATAGGCTGTATCAGTGAAGGCAAATGAGTTACTAAAGTGATCTTGACAGGAGCAAAGGCTGGTTGTTCGATTGGAGGAGACTGAAAAAGAGGCAAGCTTCAAAATGGTGCCGAAAAAGGAAGGGAACTTTTGTCCAAATTGTCCAGTGTGTTTCAGTGCCCTGAAAGAACAAAACAACAATATCAAATATTCATAATAGAAATGGTATATCATGGACATAATTACTAAGTATAATCAAACAGATCATTCAGCCACCCTGGGCTCCTAGTGTGAGGAAGGGCAGGATATAAATAATCTTTTTCTTCTTCTTCTTATCATCATCATCATTATCATTAATATTGATATTGATATTATATAATTTTTTAAAAAAACTTAATTTGCTTTGCGCTTCAAGATCAGGGCTGCAATTCCATAAACCTTTTCCTGGAATTACCATTGAATTAGTTGGGTGATATCCAGTATCTCATGCTATTTTGTTTTTATAACTTTATTGCTGATGTTTTATTTTTATTTTATTGTCAGCTGTTCACCACCCTGGCAACTCTTTTGAAGGATGGAATGATTATGATGTTGTCATACTCAGAGTAGACCCAAAGTGACTAACTCCTACTGGGGCTTTCTTCTAAGTAGACATAAAAAGCTCACAAAATTGCTCACTGAAAACCACTAATATTATAATTATAAACCCTCCTGTATGCATAATATATATAAAAAACATATTTGGTAACAAATATAATTATTGAACCATCTTGATATATAAAAATGGAGATAATTAAAAACATTAGAAAATTAAAGTGAAAGAGAAGCTATCAGATTAATCTTTTTTAATTTGGTACTGCTTTCTTTCTCTTCAGTTAGAGACATCACTTTTGGCAAATCCACTGTTTAATTTTTTTTTTAAGTGACTGATTGTATACATCAGATCAGTGGATGCTGGTTGCCCACTAGACTTGGTGGGGCTGCTGTGGGAGCGTGGCCAATGAGATCATAGCCAACTGTTTTTTCCCCCCATCCTCCTTCCTTGCAATCATACTGTGGATGCATAAGCATTGCAGTCTTACAAATAACACCTAACTAAACTGTAAAGAGTCTTACTTTGGTTCAGAAGGGTCCCTGCTATCACATTGCTTCTCAGATGAGAGAAAAGTTGTGTGGCCTCCACTTGTTTTGGTTCTTTCCCTATCCTCCTCCTTTGCAAAGAAACAGTGGACACTTAAACATTGCAGTTTTAGTAATACTTAGCACCTAACATAGCTGTAGTCCTACGCTTGCTCTCATGAGTGTGCACACAGTTAAGTTGTACCTCTTCAGTAGTGAACAGAAACCTAGAGCTCTGCTCATTCAGTAATGCCCTCCCAATCCTTTTAAAACACACACACACACACACAAAGTGAATGAGTTTCTGGAAGCTTACATTTAGAAGGCACTACAAAAGGCTTTAGCCCTATGCTTGCTCTCATGAGTAAACCCCACAGAACACAGTGGAGATTTACTTACTTCTGAATGAGATGAAGAGCATTGTGTTAGTAACCAGTAGTGCTTGGACAGTTCATTTTTAAAAAGGTACAAAATAGTTCAGTTCAAGCTCATCCATAATGCATTTTTATTTCATAATAATTTCTGCTTGCTACACACAAGGCACAAGAGTGCTGCTCTCCCCCAGTGCCAACCCTAAACCATAAAAGAATGCAAGTGAATAGTAAAAAGAAAAGATACACTTGAGCAACCTGATGGTATATTTTTAAATTAAAACATATTTAAAATAAGCATCTGTAATTGTATAATGCAATGGTTAGAGTGTTGGACTGTCCTTGGGCCAGTCACTGCCTCTTAGACTAATCTACCTCACAGGGTTGTTGTGAGGATAAAATGAAGAGGGAAAGACCATGTACACCACTTTGAGCTCCTTGGAGGAAAGGTGGTATATAAATGTTGTTGTCATTTATTATTATTATTATTATCATCATCATCATCATTATCATTATTATTATTAACCCTAATAATAATTCTATTAGTTCTACACCCCCTTAAATAAACACAGTGTAGCTTACTTCTAAGTAAAATGAATAGGATTATGTTAGTTACTACAGCTAAATTATACCTCCTCCTTGGTATAGTTAACCATTATATATGTGAGACTATGTGTCACAACAGATATTATATTCAGGAATATTGTGTTTTATTTAAGCTGTGCCTGGCTTTTTCCCTGGTAAGCACAAAGAACCTCCCTGACCTGGATCAGTGTATTCAAGTATGATAGATAATAGTCATTAGCTAAAGATTTCCAGAGTTTCTTATTTAAAAATTAAAACCAATCCTGTAAACTGTAAGCTCTTATTGCTCAGAGAAAAAGATATGGCAGATGGGAAAACAAGAAGCCAAAATGTTAGACAAAGGAATCTTTCATACTGTGTGATTAGTTCTAAATAGCAGGAAGTTCCACAAGTTCCTCCAGGATTCCACTGGTGCAGGGACTTAGACATTCACACAAGGGATCTCTAAGTTTCTTGGTCTTTATAAAAGAGGGGATTTGTTTAACTCAAAATTCCTTCACCTTTTGATCAAAGGATCAGAAAATATCTCAACAATAAATTGGTCCCAGTCCAGCTTTGACCCCCATCCCAGCATGTGTGTGTGTGTGTGTGTGTACACAGTATGTGGCAGTGATGATCCCAGAAGTTGAACGATGAACTCTGGTATGTTGGCTAGTCACATAAAAAAAAAAGATTATGGTTGCTGCTGCTTTAAGGTGGTGCTTGTAAAAAGGAGGGGAAAGTAACTCAGCCTCACAGAAGAGCAACAAGCAGTTTGTAAATGCATGCATCTGACTGGCTCAGATTTAAATGCATGTCTATGAGCATTGGGAAGATTTTTCATAGTCTTGTCCTAATGCTTTGGAACTTCCAATGCATTTCTGAGGGACTCCTGATTGGTTAAAGCTTATTCTATGGGAAATAAAATACAAATGGAGATCCTGGAGGTGCTGATGGGACCCCTGCCCTCCCTAAGCCACTCTTACTAGAATGTATTATTATTGCCCCTGGAGACATGGGTGGGACCATAGCAATGATTGTGATGGACTGTGCTTGGCCAAGAACAAGATGATTGACCAGAACAAACGATGGACAGAAACAAGTCCAGAGTGTCTCTAAATGTGAGGTACTGTATTAAATATGAATGTAAGGAACAGAGAAAGGACACTGGGCTATAGGTACTGTATTGAACATAAACATATTTTTATTATTACGGTTTATTTCTATGCCACCTTTTGGCCAAAAGGTCCTCAAGGCGGCTCACAAAAAATAAACACAAATACCGAATACACATCAAGAAAAACATTACAATTTACAAAAATTAGATAACAAAGTTTTAACATTATTAAAAAGCAGCAATAACAACTTTCAATGACAATACAATAACAGGCAACATTTTCCTAATACTTTCCTAATAAATTCCTAGTAATTAGATGATGTCTACTAGTTCTTATATCAGTATGTCGATATCAAAGCATAGTACCACTGGGGTGTCCTGTGTATAGACTAAATGTAAGGAACAGAAAAGGGATTGGGCTATAAGTTTGGAGCTTTAGGGTGGGCAGTGCTTCACCTGCCCTTAGTGAGGGGGCTCCACAAAACCAGATTGGTCCTAAAACTCTACACCTCTTACACTAGTAAAAATATATTTTGACTCTGAGTGGAATCCAGTTGGTTCCCTTGCACTCATGGAAGGGCTGTAGATCTAGCCGACATCTCCACAAAGTAAAGAGGAGGGAAAGTGATTGTTGCCAATTCTTCCTGCAGCCCCTCCCCCACCATCTTCCATCCTGTCCTAAACAGTCCTCAAATCTCTGGAGCTATGGAAGGAGGAGGGAAATCAGTAAAACTCCCACCTTTCTTCCATTAGTGGAGACATCCACTAGACCAGTGGTTCCCAACCTGGGGGCTGGGACCCCCAGGGGGGCCACGAACTAATTCAGAGGGGGCCGTGAACAGTAAAGAAATGAATTATTTATTATTATTTTTAAAGAAGTCTTCTCTCCTTCTACACTGTCTGCTTTCCACTGCCGCTGCAGATGACACCTCCCCCTTGCTCCAAATGAGAGGGGAGGCCTTTTGCTGAAGTGCCAGAGCGTCTTTCAGACGCACTAAGGGCAGGCATCTGCCTATAAAATACATGGCAGATGCCAAAGGAGGCTGAGAGTGGAGCTACCAGGAAGAAGAGGGGATTACTATTACTGATTCCCGTCTCCTTGCACTGCCGCTACTGACAGCGCCCTTACTTAGAATGAGAGGAGAGGGCTTTTTGTGAAGCAAAAAGAAGCAAGGCTGCAAAGGAAGGCCGCTTTCCCCCTTCCTTCCTGGCAGCCAGCCTGCCTCCCTGGGGGGAGGGGGTCATAAAAAAATTTCACCTTATAAAGGGGGTCCCATGCTCATAAAGGTTGGGAACCACTGCACTAGACCATAAACTTTCCATGAGAACAAGAGTACCAGTTGGATGCCACCTTATGAAATATAGTAGAACCATGTTAAAGGTTAAATAAAACTCAGACATGATTACTTAATATGGACTAGTTAGTCAACTAAAGTGTATGTGTTAGGTTGGTCCCTTTGAAAGGTTTTAATAGACACAGCATTTTTAAAAAATTGCATTACCACTTCAAACAGTACTGGAGGTTTTATGAAGGATTCTGTTGCCTAAATAACATTGCCACTGGTATGACACTGATAGATAGCTGGGGATGTAAATGCAAATTTTGACAGGTTTGACTTTCAAGGTGCATAATGACATTTCAAGAGAAGAGTAAGGAACATTTTTAAAATATAACCCACAGTTGTATGAATTAGTTCCTGTCAGCCTGTGGACTTTAATTTGAAATGTGTAAGTGCTAGGAGCTCTTTATTTCTTCTAAAAGTCTAAATCTTAGAATTTGTTGTGGAGGAATTGAAACCAGTCACTTTGGATTAGCTAGTGGATTATAACTATAAATTCTCAATACCACAAGCACATAGGTTTCTTATAGTTTCTAATATGGAAAGAGAAAATCCCAGCCTCTATTCTCATTCACTGAAAATTGAATTTTGATCTTATATTGCCCACCCCCCTCCTTATGACTACAATATTTCTTGGTACTAGGGGCTCTAAGCAATGTTGAACAGATCTGTATTTTTGTAGTTGTTGTTTTTCTTGCCCTTGTTCACCTAAGTGCTTCCATGTTTTCTGTGTTGTGATAAGTAGCTGTAGTTGCCATCCCTGCCTCTAATATATCTCACAATGCACAGGAAATTATTTCCAGTGTATCACTTTCAATAGAGTTACTATTCCTTACTGTTTGCCTTTTGTGCTTATGATGACATGTAGAAAGCAGGTGCTGAGAGGTTTTTTTAAAAAAAACAACATGATAACTAATTTGTTCCCTTTAATATTCTGATTAGCAAGCTAGCTAAATGTGGGCTGGATGGAACAACTATCAGGTGGATCCACAGTTGGCTCCAAAATCATACTCAAAGAATTATCAATGGTTCCTTCTCAAACTGGGCGGAAGTAACGAGTGGGGTACCACAGGGCTCAGTCCTGGGCCCAGTGGTCTTCAACATTTTTATTAACGACCTGGATGAGAAGGTAAAGAGCGTGCTTATCAGATTTGCAGATGATACAAAATTGGGGGGCACAGCTAATACCATGGAAGACAGAAACAATATTCAAAGGGACCTTGATAGGCTGAAGCATTGGGCTGAAAACAACAGAGTGAAATTCGACAGGGATAAATGCAAACTTCTACACGTACGAAAAAGAAACCAAATGCACAGTTACAAGATGGGGAATACTTGGCTCAGCAATACGACATGTGGGAAGGATCTTGGAGTTGTCATTGATCACAAGCTGAATATGAACCAACAGTGTGATGTGGCTGGAAAAAAGGCAAATGCTATATTAGGCTGCATTAACAGAAGTATAGTTTCCAAATCGCATGAAGTATTAGTTCCCCTCTATTCAGCACTGGTGAGGCCTCATCTTGAATACTGCATCCAGTTCTGGTCTCCGCACTTCAAGAAGGATGCAGACAAACTGGAATGGGTTCAGAGGAGGGCAACAAGGATGATCAGGGGACTGGAAACCAAGCCCTTTGAGGAGAGAATGAAAGAACCGGGCATGTTTAGCCTGGAGAAGAGAAGACTGAGGGGAGATATGATAGCACTCTTCAAGTACATAAAAGGTTGTCACACAGAGGAGGGCTGGGATCTCTTCTCGATCATCCCAGAGTGCAGGACATGGAATAATGGGCTCAAGTTGCAGGAAGCCAGATTTCGACTGGGCATCAGGAAAAGCTCCCTAACTGTTAGAGCCACACAACGATGGAACCAATTTCCTAGAGAGGTAGTGGGCTCTCCGACACTGGAGGCATTCAAGAGGCAGCTGGACAGCCATCTGTCAGGAATGCTTTGATTTGGATTCCTACATTGAAGAGGGGGTTGGACCTGATGGCCTTATAGGCCTCTTCCAACTCTACTATTCTATGATTCTATGATCCTCAGGACTTAATTGGCCAGAGAGGTTAACCCAATAACCTGTAATGTAAGAAAAGATAATTGTGCCCTTGAGCAGGTGCAAAGTTCAGTCTGCTTACCCCAATGAATAAACTTACAGAGAACCCCACACATATCAGGAATTCAGGGGGATGGACTTCCTGACAAAATGGAACCCCTGAAATGTCATTTTCTAGGAATTAACTAAAGAGTAATTGATTTTTGCATCAGTAATGTGATAAATGCTCATAATTTGGTGTTCCATATTTATGTATGTTTGAAATTGAATATATTATCATTTATAGTAGCTGCTTGATATTTTACGTGTAATCTACTTTGATATTGCATAGTTGGAAATTTTTATTCTTTTTAATGCAAATTTATTAAGGAAAGGCAAAAAACTAAAGGAAGGAAAAAAAGAAGAAAAAACAAAAGAAAGGGGGGAAATCCCATCAGCTCACATTAACAATACAATAAGCATAAATATATCCATTGTAATTTATACATATATATCAATGTATGCCATCCAAATGTCAAGATAGGTATGGAAGTGAAATTGGTGTTTATAGAAGGTACATTCAAATATAGCAAGGGCATTAAGTTCTTCAGAACATTACGTAATAGATGGTGAGTTTTATCATTCCAGGCTTAAAGTATAAGTAGTCCCTTAGTAACCATTAGGGCTCATAAATACCATTTTTGTTGTCCTGCCGTTAATCCGCATACTACCCGAATATAATTTAAAAGTACATGAGCATCCACAAATACTTAGGATTTCACCAATACAAAATTGATACTTACAACAACTTCAGACCAAAAAAAAATAGCACTGGACAAACCCACATCATAAGTGAGGCATTTCTACCATTATATTTCCAGCATCTATCTGAGTTAGACAACATCTTCTTGTTTATTTTTATTTATTTATTATTTGATTTATATCCCGCCCTTCCTCCCAGCAGGAGCCCAGGGCAGCAAACAGAAATGCTAAAACCACTTTAAAACATCATAAAAACAGACTAAAATACATTAAAACAAAACAAAGTTAAAAACATTTTTTTAAAAAAGCTTTAAAAACATCTTTAAAAAATTATTAAAAACATTATTTTAAACAGCACATATTAACAAGCAATTCTAACACAGACACAGACTGGGATAGGTCTCAACTTAAAAGGCTTGTTGAAAGAGGAAAGTCTTCAAAAGGTGCTGAAAAGATAGCAGAGATGGGTCTCTGAACGTCTTCTTATAGAGACATTGTGCAATATACCTGAAATATCATTTGTATCTGAATCAATTTTAAATCTAAAACATTCCATATAGGTTCTAAAGCTGTTTAGATTGTGTAATCTTGATTACATTAGCATTAAATATGAATTTTGCTGCATTTCAAATGTTCAAAATGTCTCACCTGCTTTATCGCTGTAATGTTCACAACAGCCCTGTTATGTCGGCCAATATTATTATACCATTGTTCTGCATAAGATGCTTTGCTGAGAAAATAATAGTCCCTAATTTTTCTCCTGATATTTGATGTGAGGCCTCTTCCATATTACATCTCCTCTTCATTCTTTAAATATTTATATAGAAGTGGAAAGAAAATGGTCACAAGCACATATCGTTGTAATCTGAAGATAAAGATATCAGCCTAACACACATCAATGGCAAAAAAGTTTCCAGTTGCTTTGCCACATAAATATCCTTGCCCTCTATATGTTCATTCATATATTACAGTCACATACACTTTTTTTAACTACCTTCCCTACATTTATTCTCTGACCAATAGGAAAATAAAACCTGAGCTGCTTCTGAGGGAAATAACTGAAGCAGCTTCTGTTATTGTTAGTGTTATTTCCTACCCTTCCTCTCACAAAAGCCCAGGGTAGTTAACAACGAAAGTACAGCTTTAAAATCATGGTACAAAGCAAGCAGACAAGTCAGCATTGAATTATACAAATACAAAAATTGTCACTGTAATACTCCCAAGGCCTGTCTGAACAAATATGCCTTGAGTTGCTATCTGAATCCAATCAGTAAAGCATCAATCTAATAAGGTTATTAACTGAATTTTTTTAGCTTTCAAACCACCCTTCATTTAAGGATTCTAAGACAGTATATAAAAATACTAATTAAAGCAATGCTAATAAAAAATAATTTAAACAAGATAAAATAAATCAACAATCATAATTGAAAAATCAATACACAGTATAAATACAGCAGCATTTTTGTTAATCAGTTTTCAAGTTATTACAAGCTTTTAAAGCAACAACATTAAGTAATATTAAAATAACAGCTGCAGATAAAACCATTATAAAACACAGTGCCATAAAATCACACAAACATGGACAAGAATAGAAAGATTTTAGGGTTGTTCTCAAAGCCACCACAGAGAAGGACCTGTCCGTAGTCCTTACATAATAGCTCTCATTGGTGGACCAGATATTTTATTTATTTATTAAATTTATATCCTGCCCTTCCTCCCAGAAGGAACCCATGGCTGGAAACAAAAACACTAAAAGCACTTTAAAACATCTTAAAAACTAAAGACTTTAAAATATATTAAAACAAAACATCTTAAAAGCATATTTAAAAATCAACTTTAAAAACATCTTAAAAAGCAATTCCAGCACAGTCGCAGACAGCGATAAGGTCTCTACTTAGAAGGCTTGTTTAAAAAGGAAGGTCTTCAATAGGCACTGAAAAGATAACAGAGATGGTGCCTGTCTAATATTTAAAGGGAGGGAATTCCAAAGTGTTAGTGCCAGAACACTGAAGGTCCTTTTCCTATGTTGTATGGAATGGGCCTCTTGTTAAGATGGTATCTGGAGGAGGCCCTCACCTCCAGAGCACAGTGATCAACTGGGTATATAAGGGGTAAGACGATCTTTCAGCTATCTCGGTCCCAGGCAGTGTAGGATTTTGTACACCAAAACCAGAACCTTGAACTTGGTCTGGTAGCTAACATGTAACATGTTGGCGATACTCTGCCCCAGTGAGCAGTTACACCACCACATTTTGCACTAGTTGTAGTTGTAGTTGACACCAGGGGCAGGCCCTCCCAGCCAACTCCAAGCCAGAGTGGTTTCCTGGTGACAGAGATAGAAGTTTTATAGACCACAGCAATCTCTCCCCACCATCCCTGCAGCCTGTTCTGGTGTTGCACCAAGTATTCAGATGGGCAAAGCTGGATCAGATCAGCTCCTCCCAGCTCACCCACCCATGTCTCGGTAATGCACACCAAAATGGAACTTCCATCCATGATCAAATCATGGATGAGTGTGGTCTGACTGTGTACTGATCTGGTGTTACATAACAACACGCAGGCCAGTGAGCACATGAGCAACCAGGAACCCATCCATGGGAGGAGTGGGAGCGAGAAACAAAGTGTGGATAGCCTTGCCCTTGTAGAAGGAAAACTCTTAACAATCAATTTAGTAGAAATTCCAACTATACTGATGGCCATCAGGAGAGAGTGCCCAGTGACAGTTGCCTGATCACCTTGGGAAGTCTCTCTGCCTGTGCCAGAGTTACATAAAGTTATGTAGACCAGGAAATGATCATCTTCCACCGTAGCCCAACGCCTCTCCGTGGCTATTCTTTCCCCTACCAATTATCACTGAAATGGGGTGGCATCACCCATGTCCCTCCTTCCCATGATATAATCAACAGCAGCAGCCCACCAATAAAACAGTTATCTCAGTATCCCTCAATATGACAAAATTGGGAACAGTATTTTTAGGACTACACCACCCAGTATACTCCCCCACATCCTACACCCAGGGAGGGACAGCTTTCTGTCAGTTGCAGACTCTCACTCTGAAGGCATCTGGTAACTTTCTCCTATCACATAGGTCACTGCACAGGCTCTCACCTTGTGCCACATGTGTGCCTTACATCTTCCCCACTACCAATCTCTAGATTGGCTTTTAAAAAATAGAAGGGGGTAACACCCTCACCCTTGGGACTCCCCAAGAAATGACCCCCTTTGGTATGGACTGGTTCCATATTTGTGTGTGTAGGCGGTACTTTATATATCAAATCATTTAGGGCTTTAAAGGCTCAGCTAGCACCAGGGGAAGCCCTAGACTAGCTGCCAGCAACTGGTGCCCCAAGGAAACCCTGCAATAAGGGGCCCCACCTCCAAACTCCAAAGGCAGATTTAGGCTGAGGTTTTTGGTAAAGTGGGAAACATGTTGCCCCTATATTCCATTTAATGTTTTTAATGGTATTTATTTCTACAGTGGCATAATTGTTTGGTTTGTCCGTCCATGTGTCTGTCCAACCAATGATTCTGAGATCAAATAAAATAGACACAAAATTTTCAGAATAAATTTGTAGCTAGATAATATTTCAGTATGACTACATATAAAATGCTTTAAAATATTATAATTTTATTACAAATCTTAACTCATCCGTTATGCTATCCTGTTTTAACCACATCCAATATAGAAAAAATTAAGAAAACTCTGCAATGAATTTTAACCTGTAATTACAAACTACCAAATGGTCAATATAGGAATCAAATTGATTGTATAATTGGTAGCAGAAATTGAGAAGTGCCATACTTTCTGCTAAAACAAGATCAGGAGCAGACTGCAGTACAGATCATGAACTGGTCGTATCAGAAATAAGAGTAAAGCTAAAGAACATAAACTAAGCAATCATAATGCCACAATACAATTTAAGAAGCATTCCAGAAGAATATAAAGATCAAATAAGGAACAGATCTGAGGCTTTAAAGTTAGTTGAAAGAGAACCAGAAGAACTATGGAACTAATGCAGCAGCCAGATTGGTAACAGGGACCAGATGGTCCAAGCATATAAAACCGATTCTGGCCTGCTTGCGTTGGCTGCGTGTATGTTTCCGAGCTCGATTCAAGGTGCTGGTTTTAACCTATAAAGCCTTACATGGCTTGGGACCACAATACCTGATGGAACGCCTCTCCCAATACAAACCCACCCATACACTACGCTCAACATCAAAGGCCCTCCTCTGGGTGCCTACTGGGAGGGAAGCTGGGAGTCTGGCAACAAGGGAGAGGGCCTTCTCAGTGGTGGCCCCCAAATTATGGAATGATTTCCTTGATGAGGTGCACCTGGTGCCAACACTGTTATCTTTCCTCTTCTCCCAAGCATTTTAGCTTGTGTTTTAAATTGTCTTAAATTCTGATTTAAATTTGTATATTTGTTTTTAATATTTTTAGTTATTGTAAACCACCCAGAGACCTTTGGCTATGGGGTGGTAAATAAATAAATAGGTCAGAGGCATTATCAGGGAAGAATGCAAAAAGACCTCTAGTTAAAAAGAGAGAAAGACATCAATGGATGATTGAAGAAACTCTTAAAATGGTTAAAGCAAGAAGGAAAACAAAAGCAAGAGGAGATAGAAACACGGTCAGAACCCTAAATGCAACAATACATTGACAAGTACATAGGGACAAAGAGAACTATTACAATAGTTATTGTATAGAAATAGAAGAGGACAACAAAAAGGGAAGAACAAGAGCCCTATTCTAAAAGATTAGAGAAATGAAAGGGAAAATTAAACCAAGAGTAGGGATGTTGAATAATCAACAGGGGAACACACTGACTGACCAAGATGAAATAAAAGGAAGATGGAAGTAATACACTGAAGAACTCTATAAAAGAGATAAAAGGATGACAGATTCATTCACGGAGGAACCATATGATGAACCAGAAATTTTAGAATGCGAGGTGAAAGCTGCTCTTAAAATACTTGGAAGAAACCAATCACCAGGAATAAATGGCATACCAATAGAGTTGCTACAAGCTACTGAGACGGAATCTGTCCAAATTTTGACAAAAATCTGTCAAGAAATATGGAAAACTAAACAATGGCCCACAGACTTGAAGCACTCCATATAAATAAATAAATTTAATTTCTGTGTCGCCTATCTGGCCAATGGCCACTCTAGGCGACGTACAGCAGTTAAAACGCAATAAGATAAAATACAATAGTACAATAGAAAAACAATAGAAAAACAGTACAGCAGCAGACAATGATATTAAAACAGGGTATTAAAACAGGATAGGAGGCAATTCAATCCAGTAACTAACCCTCCCCGGAAATCCCAAAGGCCTGTTGAAAGAGCCAGGTCTTTAAGGCTTTACGAAATGTATTTAGGGAAGAGGCATGCCGGAGATCTTGTGGGAGGGAGTTCCAGAGGGTGGGGGCCGCCACTGAGAATGCCCTCTCTCTAGTACCCGCCAACCTGGCTGTTTTTGTCGGCGGGATTGAGAGAAGGCCCTGTGTGGCTGATCTTGTCGGGCGGCATAATTGGTGGCGTTGAAGGCGCTCCATAAGATAAACTGGGCCGAGACTGTATAGGGATTTAAAGGTTAATACCAACACCTATACATCCCAATTCCAAAGAAGGGATCTCAGGGAATGCAGTAATTATTGAACTATTGCCTTAATATCCCATGCAAGTAAAGTAATGCTCAAGATTCTACAACAAAGGCTCTTACCATATATGGAGTGAGAAATGCCAGATATCCAAGCTGGATTTAGAAAGGGAAGAGGCACCAGAGATCACATCGCAAACATATGTTGGACAATGGAACAGACCAAGGAATTTCAGAAGAAAATCACCCTGTGCTTTATAGATTACAGCAAAGCCTTTGACTGTGTAGATCATGAAAAACTATGGAATGCTTTAAAAGAAATGGAGGTGCCACAGCATCTCATTGTCCTGATGCACATCCTATACTCTCGACAAGAGGCTACTGTAAGGACAGAATATGGAGGAACCAACTGGTTCCCATTGGAAAGGGTGTGAGACAGGGGTGTATTTTATCACCCTATTTATTTAATCTATACGCTTGAACATATCATATGGAAAGCGGGATTGGACCAAGATGAAGGAGGTGTGAAAATTGGAGGGAAAAATATCAATAATTTAAGATATGCAGACGATACCATACTACTAGCAGAAAACAGTAATGATTTGAAACAAATGCTGATGAAAGTTAAAGAGGAAAGCACAAAAGCAGCACTACAGCTGAAGGTGAAAAAGACTAAAGTAATGACAACAGAAAATTTATGAAACTTTACAGTTGACAATGAGTACATTGAACTTGTCAAGGATGATCAATACCTTGGCACAGTCATTAACCAAAATGGAGACAATAGTCAAGAAATCAGAAGAAGGCTAGTACTGGGGAAGGCAGCTGTGAGAGAACTAGAAAAGGTTCTCAAATGCAAAGATGAATCACTGAACACTAAAGTCAGGATCATTCAGACCATGGTATTTCCGATCTCTATGTATGGATGTGAAAGTTGGACAGTGAGAAAAGTGGATAAGAGAAAAATCAACTCATTTGAAATGTGGTGTTGGAGGAGAGCTTTGTGCATACCATGGACTGCGAAAAAGACAAATAATTGAGTGTTAGACCAAATTAAACCAGAACTATCACTAGAAACTAAAATGATGAAACTGAGGTTATCATATTTTGGATGCATAATGAGAAAACACAATTCATTAGAAAAGATAATAATGCTGGGAAAAACAGAAGGGAGTAGAAAAAGAGGAAGGCCAAACAAGAGATGGACTGATTCCATAAAAAAGCCACAGACCTGCACTTACAAGATCTGAACAGGGTGGTTCATGACAGATGATCTTGGAGGTTGCTGACAATTTAACAAAGAATTTAGACATAAAAATCTGCAAATCTGAGTTCAAATGTGTTGATTGTGTTAAAGTGAATGCAGCTAGCGCCACCTACAGGCCTTCTGCTGAAGTGCAATCAGAAAAAACCCTGGATTTAATCCACAGTGACATATCTGGACCCTTACCGGTAATGACACAAGGAAGGAATGTTTATTTCCTTACTTTTATAGATATGTTTACATTTACCTCCTTAAAGAGAAAAATGAAGTGTTACAAAAGCTTAGAGTATGTGGCCAAAGTGAGCAATAAATTTGGGAGAAAGCCCAAGACTCTGCACACTGACAATGATGGTGAATACACAGGGAAAGATAAGAACATAAGAACATAAGAACATAAGAAGAGCCTGCTGGATCAGGCCAGTGGCCCATCTAGTCCAGCATCCTGTTCTCACAGTGGCCAACCAGGTGCCTGGGGGAAGCCCGCAAGCAGGACCAGAGTACAAGAACACTCTCCCCTCCTGAGGCTTCCGGCAACTGGTTTTCAGAAGCATGCTGCCTCTGACTAGGGTGGCAGAGCACAGCCATCACGGCTAGTAGCCATTGATAGCCCTGTCCTCCATGAATTTGTCTAATCTTCTTTTAAAGCCGTCCAAGCTGGCGGCCATTACTGCATCTTGTGGGAGCAAATTCCATAGTTTAACTATGCGCTGAGTAAAGAAGTACTTCCTTTTGTCTGTCCTGAATCTTCCAACATTCAGCTTCTTTGAATGTCCACGAGTTCTAGTATTATGAGAGAGGGAGAAGAACTTTTCTCTATCAACTTTTCTCTATTGAAGAATACCTAAAGGAACAAGGAATTAAATATGGGGGGGAAATCCTTATACTCCAGAACAAAATGGAGTGTCAGAAAGGAAAAATAGAACACTGTTAGAAATGACAAAAGGTATGCTTTTCAGTGCTGGATTCGAAACAAATACTGGGGAGAAACAATTATGACAGTCACTTGCAAAACAGGTTACCCACTAAAGTCAGAGAGGCAACACTATTTGAACTGTGGAATGGAACATATCAAGTGTAAGACATATTAGAGTGTTTGGATCTAAGATGTATGTTTACATTCCCAAAGAAAAGAGAGGCAAACTAGACTGCAGAAGGCATATTTGTTGGCTATGAATTGGGCTACAAAGGCTACATAATACTTGATCCTACCACAGTGACAATCAAGATGCATAGTATTGCATACTTCGATCAGTGACAAAGACCAAAGACCAGTAAAATGTCAGAAATCAAACCAGACATCCCAACAAGAGAAGAAACAGTGCAGCAGTCTCAGCAAGAAGAGGCTCTGACCTTTGAAACATCAAGCGAACCTGAGCAAGAAGGGTGTGCAAGAGCTGATCAAGAGGTGAGACACTCAAGCAGACCCAGCAAAGTGATACCGTCCAATAGGCTGTCTCTTCTACCCAGAGTAGATGAGACACCAAAGCCCTCCAGTTGGTGAGACATTGAAGCGATTCCAGACAGACAAATGGCTGCAAGCTGCTGGAGAAGAAATAGAATCAAAACATGGACTGTTACAGAGCTACAATGTACCCAAGGAGGTGCAGAAGGGGATATCCAGCACTACAAAGCTAGGCTAGTTGCTAAGGGATACTCCCACAAGTACAGTGAAGATTATAATGAAACTTCTGCACTGTGGCCAAACACACTTCTATAAGGACACTCCTCAGTATTGCTGCCTCAAAGAAGAAGCAGGATTAACATCTAGATATAAAGACAGCCTTCCTATATGGAGACATTGAGGAAGATATATATCTATGCAGCAACCAGAAGGGTCTGAAGAACCTGGGAAAGAAGGACTGGTGTGCAAGCTTCAGAAAAGCATTTATGGCCTGAAGCAAGCCCATATTAGAGGTTCAAGAATAATAGATGGGCATTCATCTTCATCTAGGTGGATGATTTGGTCTTGTGTCACCAGGACAAGGAAGACAGTGATAAAATTGTGAGAAATCTTAACAAGGAAATGGAAATGAAAGAGCTGGGAGACATCTCTTACTATCTTGGAATCCAGATGGAAAGAGGAGAAAATGGAATCTACTTCATTAACCAGAAACAGAAATTAATGGACCTGATAGAGCACCTTAAGCTGACAGAAGCCAATGTAGCAGAAACTGCAATGGAAATGGGCTTCTTTAAAGACAATGAGACCAAGGAACCACTGCAGAGTAACAGTCAGTACAGGACAACAGTTGGAAAGCTCCTGTACATATCAACTGGAACAACAATTGGAAAGCTCCTGTACATATCAACTGGAACAAGACTGGACATTGCAGCAGCAGTTGGGAAACTGCGCAGAAAAGTTAATGCACCAACAAAGAAAGATTGGACTGCTGTCAAGAGGATAGGAAGGTATCTCAAGGGAACTGCAGATCTGAAATTGATGCTACCTGTAAACAGTAATCCAAGACTGGTGGGCTATATAAATGCAAACTGGGCTGAAGACAGACAAGACCGAAAGTCCACTAGTAGGAATCTGTTCTATTATAGAGGAGTAGTCATCAGTTGAACTAATACGAAACATTCAGTTGTAGCCCTCTCCTCTTCAGAATCAGAATACATATCTGCAGCATAAGCATGTCAAGAAGCAACCTGGTTACAGAGATTACACTTAGACTTTGGAATCAATGAACCAAAGTCAACTAGAATATTTGAAGACAATAAGCTGTATTTTGCTTTCCCAATCAGAAAGGGTGACACCACAAACAAAGTACATTAATACCAAGTACAACTGTGTGAGAGTTATGCAACAGAATTCAGCTGAAGTACTGCCCTACAGAAGAAATAATGGCATGTTCTTACCAAGCCACTGCTCAGAGAACATTTTCAGGATCCTCGTGAAGTGATGGGAGTGATGAGTTGGAGTGCGAGACAATGAGAAGGGGTGTCACTTCAACCAATGCATTGACTTGCTGCGTGCTCTGAATCTATTAACTTAGCAGCAATAAATATAGTTAGTCAGTTGAAAGGGCTCCTGCTTGAATTGTCTCCTTGTTACCTTACTCAAGTTTAAGCATGCCTCTGATTGGTTAGACTGATATTCTCAGGGCCATCATCCCTTCCAGTTCCTCCTTCTTCTTCCCACAATTCCTCTCCCTACCCTTTGAATTCAGCTAGTGTAGATGATTAGGCTGGTGCCTTTTGGCTCTGCATTGAGGGCCTTGGGCTTGTAGTGTATGTGGGGTCAATGTGGTGTAGTGGTTAGAGTGTTGGACTAGGGAAATCCAAGTTCTAGTTACTGCTTGGCCATGAAGCTCACTAGGTAACTTTCTGACTCTCAGCCTAACCTCCTGTCCTGCCCAAAGCCGAAGGACCCCTTCTCACTCAGTTCTGTCAGTTTTTCTCTTTTTATTAAAGTAATAGATACATCAAAAGCTTTGCGACTCATCAGTCTATCTACCATATCTAGGAGCTTTTGCCCTGACTAACACTGACTAAGCATGGCTTTGCAGCTCTCAGATATTGACTTAGCAAATATCCCCTCCCCTGAGTCCACTTAAGTAGGATGGGTTTTCGAGTGTAAACGAAGGCTCCTCCTCAGGCTCTTCTGTTGAATTTCCCTCCGATGCCGCCGACAAGAAAAGAAAAGAGTTGGCAACAATGCAGCAATGCCAATGTTCATGGGTCCCCCTCTATGTGTGAGACCCCCCTCACATGTGAGGCCTGGGGCAATTGCCCTCTGTGCCCCCCCCAAAAAATCCCTGGTTAGTGCTATTACTTTTTTATGGTCCACCTATTTATTATAATTATGATTCATATTCCCTATGTACATGCACAGGAATTGAAATAATGGTAGATTTTGACTAACTGTCCCACTAGCAGAAGTCATTGCAAGGATTCTCACTAGCAGAACATGGCTTTCCCCCTCCCCTTGCACCTCCCAAATTGACCCCACAGTGCACAGGTGGAGGAGAGCGGCGATCGCTCCATCAGGCAAGCAGAAATGTTTGCGCCGACAGAGTGATCTTATTAGTACTACATAGAATTGAAATAAAGACATGTTTGTTATTTTATTCATTTTTCCCCCCTCAAATTTGGCATCCCCTTAATTTGGCACCCTAGGTGATCACATAGTTCACTTATAGAGATTTTGGCACCCTAAGTGATCACATAGTTCACTTATAGAGATGGGCCACCACTGACCAGCACATTAATTGGGCATGGCAATTATTAGGTAGCCAGTATAACTGGTACAGAGTGCATGTAAGATGCTTTTAAAGATGTTTTGTTTTAATGTTTTTAAAGATGTTTTGATTTAAAATATTTTACAATCTGTTTTTAAGATACTTTAAAGTGTTTTTAGTATTTTGTTTGCTGCCCAGGGCAATATTATTGTTGTTGTTGTTGTTGTTTACTAATAACTACTGCTGCTGCTAATAATGAAGAAGAAGTAGCAGCAGCAGCTTGGAGTACTTAGTTCTTGCAAGCATTTATGCTACTACGTGCTGCACCAATGAAACTTTTGGGACGTCTTTAAGGGGTACCACAGGCATGATGTGCCCCTTCCATGAAAATATCTCTTCTCAAACTGGCCTGATTCTGCCTACTATTGTTTTGTGACTGGGGGGTTGCATTCTCTTGGGGAAAGTAGTAAGGGGTTCTCTGGAGGGGAGAAGAAAGATGGCCGCTGCAAGCTGACTTCTGTAAATTTGCTCTCCAATTCTGTTCTCTTACTTAAAGCTTAATAGGACTATTAGAACGAAAAGAAATCTGAACAAGATAACATAAAGAGGACCTATAGAAAGTCTATATTAAGCTATAGCCACTCTGCATAAATATGGTCCTAACGGGAAAAAGTTACAGAGAATTGGGTCTACCCCCACTTGATGACTCATCTTTACCTTCAGGGAGGCAGATAAGACAGACGAAAATAACAACCTTCTGCCGTCCTAACATAGACTCTCGTCCTGCCATGCCAATAAGATATCAGCAGGAAACTCCGGTTCGCAGTCATGATTGGACTCTTTCCAACTCTACTTGTCTGCCACTGGCTGAGGATAAGAAAGAAGGGACTTTGAATTTGGCTCAAGAACTTGCTCAAGCCACGGAGGTTGCTTCGCAGGTCAAAATGAAGGACTTAAGAAATATGCTGGTTGACTCTCTCCCTAATGACTCATTTTCTATGCCTTCCCTTGAATCCTCACATCGAGACGACTTATTCAACCTATCCTATGTAGCTGACTCCTCTTACCATCATGACGCAGAAAATCTTCAGCCACCTGTAATGATCTCTTCTCCTTTAAATGAAAATTGGTATCAAACAACTACGCAAATGCTAATCCAAATTGCAGATTTTGTAGCTGAATCAAATCTGATACTTACCACTTTAACTGAGCTATTACAAGGAAGAGTGACTATAGCAAATAAAGCAGAAGCTGAATTATTGCAAGGGAAAGGTGTTACAATAAACAAAGAAGAAGTAACTCTGATTACATCATCTAAAACTACACAAACAAGGGAAGCACAACATCACCATCTAGTGTCTTCAAAAGGAACTTCCAGAAGAGTAAAAAAATCCTGCAAAAACAAGCAAATGAGGAAAACCAAAAATCAGAAGACAGCAAATCCACATCGTACTAGTTCCCTGAATTTCAACAAACTTTATAAAATCTTGGATCCACCAAAACCCAAAGGAAAAGAACAAAAGAGGAAAAGGAAGAGAAAAAAAATAAAAATAAAAAAATAAAAATGAAATATTTAAGGTAGCAAGCACTGAAAATCAGCAGATACTTCAAAAAAGTCCAACAAAATCTGTCCATCCAAACAACATAGATAATGTCACTCCAAAGACATCTCACCTCCTTGAGATTGATTGTGACCAACTTACGAAGTCCCAAATTGCTAAGAATCATGATGCCCCACAGATTGCAGACCACAATAGATGGAATATAGTCCTGAAAAGAAATATGTTACCCAAAACCTTGGGGCGTGTTAAACCAACAAGACCGCAAGCAACATCTATGTGACACTTTGGAAGTCATAATTCCCGGGACCCTAAGCATACATCAGATTTCCTCTATTGAATACCTTTTTTACAATCATGTATCTGCCAGAGCTCTGATAACATTTCGTGATGACATCATAACGAAGCGCATTTACAGTAAAAGACAGACTTTTCTGGATTATAATGTTGAAATTTTTAGAGTGTTCACAAACATGGCTCCTCCTATATGTCTGCTATCAAATAAGTCCAGCAGGTCTGGTTCTGCTCTGCTGAATAAATCCGAATCTAATGATTGCCAGGAGATACAACCTAAAGCTAAATTTGATATCCCCCCGAAAAGTCTCCACCAGACTTCATCAACCATTCGAGAAACACGGGATATATTAAATCCTATCACTGAGAATTTCATCCCAGAAGAGCTATTACTAATTGACTCTTTCTCATCCCTGGCAGAAGACTCAAAAAAAGAGATAGTTTTAAAACTTGAACTCTTGTTATCGACTTTAAAGAACCAAATATCAAATAACCCCTATAAGGATATTGTCAATGTCCATAGTAATCATGACCAAATCAATCAAACCAAATTTGGTCCTAATACTTTAAATTATGTTAATAATCAGCCTACAAAGATTGACCTAGTTGAGACATTTTCCCCTAGATGCACTAGTAGCTCTAACCAACACTGTACTTCTGATAATTGAATAAGAACATCTATTTCAAATTGGAATTTGACATTGGTCTCGTGGAATATCGTGGGTTGGCCAAACAAAATCCAGTTGCCAACAGTCAAGGATTTTTTACATAAATTTGACATCATTTTAATTCAAGAATTCTGGTCTTTAGATGAAATGTACTTAGATGGTTTTACGCCATTTACTTTGGAAGCCCAGCTGAGCATGAAGGGAGGAAGGGCCAAAGGTGGAATAGGTATTCTAGTTACTACTAGGCTACAAACGGAAGCTGAGGCTTTGAACCCTCTTTTGGGCTTAGCAACAGCAATATTACTAAAACTCCCACATCTAACTTACTTAATTGTAAACGTCTACATTCCACCTAGCAAAGATAAACAACTAACTAAAAATCAATTTATGAACTTGAAAAATTACATGATAAACCTGATAGAATTCCATCCTGAAGCCATGATAATACTAGCAGGTGACTTCAACGCTAGAATGGGTTCCTCAGATAAGGCCTTATATACCAAATTTTCCCTAGAACCTCCTGAGTTGGATGGCCTATTAAACATCCCCACGAGACAATCTAAGGACAAGGGTATAAACCAAGCTGGAATATATCTAATACATCTGTCTGTGAAGCTAAATTTGACTCTCTTAAATGGCCGCACTAATGGTGACCTAGAGGGTGAGCTAACGTATGTAACGACAAACGGAGCCTCTGCGATAGATATGATCTTTGTTTCTCAAGAATGCTTTACTCTAGTTGATTGTTGTAATGTAATGGCTCGACCTGAAAGCGATCATTTTCCAATGGTCCTCACGCTCCATGGTTTCAAAGAATCCCCTTTTTTGATTACACACACATTTGATGCCAATGAAGTGGAAATACGCCCAGCCAGAATTAAGTGGATTCCAAAACTTCAGAAGGAAATTTCCGTTAGTTTAAATTCTTCAGAATTAATGAACATTAAGAACCAATTCCTTTCAACCCCAGCTGGCACTTCATCTTATCATTACCTATATCAGCTGATAACAAATATCCAAGATCTTCTTAAGAGGCCCTTACCTGCAACCTTATGCAGAGATAGATATAGGAAAAAAACCTGGTTCGATCATGAATGTCTCAAAAGTAAGAAACAACTTAAACTAATACACCAAGCATATAAGCTGCATGGATCATCCGGCTATCTTGAAAAATTAAAAGATATTAGAAAAAGCTTTAAGCATCTAATTAAAACAAAAAAGAACTTAGAAATGAGACAAACATGGCAAAGCCTTATTCAGGCGTCTAAATTAAAAGACTCCACTCAATTTTGGCATATAATATCCCAACAATGGCCCAAATCTAATTTTAAACTTGATTGCGCCATTCCTCCAGCTGAATGGGGAAAGTACTATGCCACTCTATTTCAAAGCAATGTGCCCAAATTTAAGAGCCTCCCTGACACATCTATTGAACTCCCTACATGGCCTCCTGTTACTACTGAAGAAACCCTGGATCTTATAGCCTCCCTCAAATTAAACAAGGCACCAGGGCCTGACAATATTCCCCCGGAGGTCTTCAAATTGAATGCTAATTGGTGGGGCCCCCTTTTGGCCACCCTGTTTACCAACATTAACTCCTCTATGATCATCCCCGAGGGCTGGGGAGCTGCAATAATAATCCCCATCTATAAAAAAGGATCCCACTTAGACCCAGCAAATTATAGACCAATAAGTCTCCTAAATATAATAAGTAAGATATATGCTACTTATTTATATAGGAAACTTTCAGACTGGGTCATCCAGATGGACATCCTAGCACCAGAGCAAGCAGGTTTCCGCACCGGACGTTCTCCTGGTGATCATGCTTGGTTTTGCAGCATTTGATTTCTAAATATAGTAATACTAATGGAAAAGCCCTATATACGGCCTTTGTGGACCTAAAAGCAGCCTTCGATTCAATTTCAAGAACAAGACTCTGGTTAAAATAACAAAATTTGGGAATCGACAGGCGTCTATTAATGTTGATACAAGGCCTATATCAAAATACTTCTTTACAAATTCGTTGTAACAACAAAGGCCACCTAACAAAACGAATTCAAACTTCCAAGGGTGTCAAAGAGGGATGCATCCTTGCTCCCCTATTATTCAACATTTACATAAACGCCGTAATATCCAATATTGCTCAAATTACATCGCATCCCCCGATGCTGGCCCATACTCCCAGACCATGTTTATTATATGCAGACGATATACTCCTGCTATCACAAATGCCCATAGGCCTTAAAAGACTATTGGCAACTTTAACATCTTTTTGTCTTGAGGAAGACCTAATAATTAACCTCCAAAAAACAAAAGTTTTAGTTTTCACCAAAAAAAAGATTAAACATGTCTGGAGGATTGACAATCGGCCCATAGATCAGGTTAATACCATTAGATATTTGGGAATTATTTTCCAATCATCAGGTTCCCAACAACAGCATATAAATTCCAGTTTGCTAAATGCTAGATGTACAATAAAATCACTATTATCCTTCTATCATACTAAAGGAGGCCAATCAGTCCCCCCAGCAATTAAGGTCTTCCTGGCCAAAATAGTCCCCCAATTTACATATGGAGCCCAGATTAGTACATTTATGAATTTCACAAAACTGGAAGCTATCCAAAACTCCTTTTTAAGAGCAATACTAGGAGTGCCCACCTGTGTACCCAATCACATTTTAAGATTGGAGTGTGGTCTTCAATCCATAGAATCGTACATATGGAAGTTGAGAATAGCATGCTGGTTGAAGCTGAACTTTAACCCTTTAGGGCTGGCCCCCCTTATTCTCTCTGATAATCACCATTCCTTGTGGGTGACATTAATCCACGAAAAATTATTAAGTTTAGGGCTCTCTCCTTCCTATATATTACAATTGAATTTTGAATCTGCTAGTCAGCTAGTTAAGCAAAGGCTGAAAGACATCGACTTCCAGACCCATTTACTTCTCATTAGGAAGCAGAGACATAACCCTAAGTTCTGTACGTTAATGACATATCTGTCGACCCTAGAGCTTCCAAATTATCGCAGAGCTTTTACTTTAATGCGCCTTAACATCTTACCATCTGCAATCCTCACTGGCAGATATAATAAAACTCCCTATTCAGAGAGATTATGCTCATGTGATATTCGAGAACCTGAAACTAACGAGCATGTTCTTCTTCGTTGCACATATTATAAGGACTTGAGGAGCCAATTCATTGCACCAATTTTACAACCCCTTCCAGGAAGGACCCAAGTTTTTTATGCAGATTATCTATTAAATGATCTTTTACCAGAGGTGACATTTGCAGTCGCCAAATTCACTGCGGGCGCTATCCAAACCAGAAAAACAATAGTGAATTATCTATCCAATAATCAAACTGTTTAACGTTTTTAATTGAATCTATATATTTTAATGATTTGAATTAATTATTGATTCTGATAATATTTTATTATGTGTTGTTGTGTAAGAATGGCTTTTGGCTGTATTATTAAAATTCATTCATTCATTCATTCATTCATTCATTCATTCATTCATTCATTCAAGGGGTTCTCTACCAAAGCCAAAAAGTGGTGGAGACAGTTTTTTTCTCTCTGTCTTCCCTTGATTCATTCATCCATTCATTCATCCATTCATTCATTCATTCATTCATTCATTCATTCTCTCTCTCTCTCATACATACATGCATGCATATACACACACAATTCATCCATTCACTAACATGAACACATTCACTCTTTCATAAAATTAACTCATTCATAAAAACTCTGGAACTCTTACTACCCTTCATTCATCCATTATCCATTCATTCTCTCTCTCATACCGACATACATACTTAAACACATGCTCCCCTCCTGCCAGCTAACAATTCTGTTTCACCCCCTTTATTCTTCCATTTATTCTCTCTCAAACACCTACACCAATCCTCACAACACACACCACTCAGGCTTCCCCCTCCCCTCCCCTATCCTGCCCATCCCCAGCCAGCTTGCCTCCCTCTTTCTGACATCAGTATTTTCCACTCACTCCCAAACAATCTGCTACCCCATCTGCTCTGCTCTGCTCTGCTCTTGCCTTCTTCCCTGTACTATACCTGTATCTTTCTGCCACATCTGCCACTGCTGATCCCGTCACTGCTGGACAGCACCACCTCTGCCAAAGGAAGAAAATGGCCACCAGGCCAGTGTTTCTGTGTATGTATGAACAAATCACAGAGTGTGGGCCTAGAACAGAGTTCAGAATGGCTGTTGTATTCTCCATTCTCTATGGCTGACCTGTGCATATGCAGGAATGCCTGTCTGCCAGCTTGCTTTTTTCCTTTGGAGGGTCTAATCTCCAGGGATGGCAGGGCAGCAGTGGTGACAGGAAGATGTGAGTGGCCTTTTGGACTGCACCTTTAGAGGGAGAAGGGCATGGGTTGCCCACTTCTGTTAGTCAATTGTTTCTTGAGACAAGTGAGTGTCCTATGAGGGCTGGAAGATGGTTGGGGAAGATCATTCATCCTTATCTGCTCTCACTCTGGCCTGGGTAAAGGGGCAAACCTATGACTGAAGAACAATAGACCACAGTTTTTGAGTGGAATACAAAGGAAGAGGCAGAGAGTTGAGTTTGGGGCTCTGTGAGCATTTGGGATGGGGGCTTCTCTATGAGATCTGATGTGAGGCAGTGGATTTGGTTGTCTTTTGGAGTGTTTGTGATGCTTCCACCTATACTCAAATTGCATAGTTGTAAACAAACACAAATTTTAGAAAACGCAACAGGCCTTCAGCGACTTTATTCCAATAGAAACCAAACTTGTGTATGTGCTCACCACAAAGAAAAGTGGGAAGTATGTAAGTATTCTATACTTCCTTCATACAGAAGGTTAATGCTTAAAATGATATACGTTGAACAGGATGACGCCATATGTACATATTACTTCATTTGCTTATTTTATTCCACTGAGTAATATTAGGAAAGAGTGTCTTTTACTTGTTTTAATTAAGAACCTTAATTACCTAGATTTTCCCTCTAAAATCACTGCAAATGTTTTCTAATTAAAGAAAAATTAAATATATATGACTAGAATGATATACATATTTCCCTAATTCCTTGAGCCATTTAACAATCAGCAAAATTATGGAATGAGAGAGATAAACTAAGAATACATACTAAAATATGTCACAATGAAATTAAGGTAATGAAACACTTTTGGGAAGAAAAACGAAAAAGAAGGAAAATGAAACCATAATTAGTTAAGAGATAAATGGGGCCTGAAAGTAAAAAAAAGAACAAGGAAAAAGAAGAGAAGTATGTCATTAGTTTAATTATAAAAAATCATTATATGAAGTCATGTAAGACATAAAATAATGGGACTCTAATAGGCTGATAAAAGAGTCATTGCATCATTTTGGTCTCCATCTTTGTGAAAAGATGGAAGTGATGACTGAAGACTGGAGCTCTTCAAAGTTTTTGAAAAGATTAATTGTTTTCTGAGAGCGCACAGGCTATATTCTCCCTTTTAATGTTCTAACTGATGTTGTTTAGTAATGTCAGGATTTTAATAGCTATAAGTATTGAAGTTAATGGTGAGAAGCACTACTTTTAAATAGCCCTGTAATGGGTTTGTCAGGAGGCCTATTAAATAGTGTTCTTCAGATGGGATTACAAGGTCATTCAAATTCATGCAGCACTGGAAAAAGTACACATTTCCTGAGTTAAACTTCATAGGCCATTACTTAATTGTGCTATATCACTAAAACAAATAGCATGTGTAGATCCTGTTACATTAGTTCCCCTTCTTTTAAAAAAATGTTGATTTAGAAAGATAACATAAGAAGAGCCTGCTGGATCAGGCCCATCTAGTCCACTATCTGCTCTCACAGTGGCCAACCAGATGTCCATGGTAAGCCCCCAAGTAGGTATAATGAGCCCCGCAGGGGGGGTGAACAGGTAGGGATGAGACAGAGGGAGGATGAGAACTGGGACGAATCACTTGGGGAGGGGTCAAGCAGTGAAATGGACCGAGAGGGCATCCCGACCCCTGTCTTTGACACTACAGCCCTCGCAACTCCAGTCCTCACTTCAGGAGCTCAACCTGACCCATCAGATGCTTCCCAGCTGGGCGCACCTCCACTTCCCATGCCTGAACTGACAGCAGCCCCTCTCCATTGTAGGGGAAGATGAGAGACTGGCTGAGCCTCCACTTTCTCCCCGCACTCGAAGACGCTTGAGGCAGGAAATTCAACAGACTCAGTTAAGGAGGAGTCTCCCTTTGCGTGCTCCCAACCTACTTAAGCAGACTCGGAGAGGGGGGAGGAATAGTTGCTGAGTCAATGTCTTGGAGTTGTGAAGTCATGCTTAGCTAGAGAGAGGTGCTGACTACCTACAAAGAGTATCTAGTTACATGAGGTGCTCTGCACTGCAGCTGTCTATTACTTTAATAAAAAGAGAAAACACCACTGTTGAGTCTGAGTCTCTCAACTTCAGGCAGGACAGTAGGACAAGAGCACTCCCCCGCAACTTGCGGTTTCCAGCAACTGGTATTCTGAATCATATTGTACAAGCAAACATGTAGAAAACTACATGAGGAGGACTTTGCAGTTATAAACTCCTTCTAGCATCCAAAATCCAGTGTTTGACATGACAAGTCAGAACAAATAAGATTATATGTGTTTATTTATTATTAAAATTTATACCTTCACCCTAAACTGGCAGGTTATAGTATCAGAAAGCCTAATAAAATACAATCACTAGACACCAAATTAAATCACTAAGCATCTAAAACTAATATCAACAATCGCTATCACAATATTCTTAATCTCTGATTAATTATGAGGATAATGAATGAGAAGGAATAAATGGACAATATCCACAAGATGAAGGATACAATTTAAAATATTTAAGGACTGGTTCTCACAGTATTTCCCCCTCCTCCCAAACATGAGCAATTCCTACTACACTTAGTCACATAGTGATGTAGAGAAATAAAATTTGAGCGTTGGGAGCATAGAGAGCAGCCTCTAACAGTACTCGGGATCACAGTGCTTCTTTCACACTTCTCTAAGGACAGTCACTGCTGCTCATGTATGCAAAAATGTTGTGTGAACCACCCATAATTTTTCCTATATAATAAAAATGTAAGCTATCATGCCATCTTGATGTCATGCGGTGTGACATCAGGGACGAGGTGAGGTGGCAAAGACTGCTGGGTGAGTGGGTGGGCTACTTGGCAGCAATGCTGGAGGAAGTCACGCTGGCTTCAGTGGTGGTGGTGGCAGCAAGGGCGATGATGGAGTAGGTTGTGCTGGCTGCAGTGGCGGTGACATTGGAGGAGGTGGTAGCAGCGCAAGAGGAGGTGTGCAGGCCACAACAACAGCACCGGAGGAGGCGGTGGCAGAGAACATAGGAAGAGCCTGCTGGATCAGGCCAGTGGCCCATCTAGTCCAGCATCCTGTTCTCACAGTGGCCAACCAGGTGCCTGGGGAAAGCCCGCAAGCAGGACCCGAGTGCAAGAACACTCTCCCCTCCTGAGGCTTCCGGCAACTGGTTTTCAGAAGCATGCTGCCTCTGACTAGGGTGGCAGAGCACAGCCATCATGGCTAGTAGCCATCATGGCTAGTAGAGGAGGGAGCACCACAGGCCATGGTGGCAGAAGAGGAGGCCCTGAAGGCCGCAATGGTGATAGCACTGGAGGAGGCTGTGTAGGCTGTGGTAGAGGTATCGTAGGAGGCCACATATAAGAACATAAGAAGAGCCTGCTGGATCAGGCCAGTGGCCCATCTAGTCCAGCATCCTGTTCTCACAGTGGCCAACCAGGTGCCTGGGGGAAGCCCGCAAGCAGGACCCGATTGCAAGAACACTCTCCCCTCCTGAGGCTTCTGACAACTGGTTTTCAGAAGCATGCTGCCTCTGACTAGGGTGGCACAGCACAGCCATCATGGCTAGTAGCCATTGATAGCCCTGTCCTCCATGAATTTGTCTAATCTTCTTTTAAAGCCATCCAAGCTGGCGGCCATTACTGCATCTTGTGGGAGCAAATTCCATAGTTTAACTATGTGCTGAGTGAAGAAGTACTTCCTTTTGTCTGTCCTGAATCTTCCAACATTCAGCTTCTTTGAATGTCCACGAGTTCTAGTATTATGAGAGAGGGAGAAGAACTTTTCTCTATCCACTTTCCAATGGCATGTCTCCTCTGACCCACCTTTTCTCTAAACTAAAAAGGCCCAAATGCTGCAACCTTTCCTCATAAGGGAGTCACTCCATCCCCTTGATCATTCTGGTTGCCCTCTTCTGAACCTTTTCCAACTCTATAATATCCTTTTTGAGATGAGGCGACCAGAACTGTACACAGTATTCCAAATGCGACCGCACCATAAATTTATACAACGGCATTATATCAGCTGTTTTATTTTCAATACCTTTCCTAATTATCCCTAGCATGGAATTTGTCTTTTTCACAGCTGCCGCACACTGGGTCGACATTTTCATTGTGGTGTCCACTACAACCCCGAGGTCTCTCTCCTGGTCGGTCACCAGTTCAGACTCCATGAGCGTATATGTGAAATTAAGATTTTTTGCTCCAATATGCATAACTTACACTTGTTTATATTGAATTGCATTTGCCATTTTTCTGCCCATTCACTCAGTTTGGAGAGGTCTTTTTGGAGTTCTTCGCAATCCCTTTTTGTTTTAACAACCCTGAACAATTTAGTGTCGTCAGCAAACTTGGCCACTTCACTGCTCACTCCTAATTTTAGGTCATTAATGAACAAGTTGAAAAGTACAGGTCCCAATACCGATCCTTGAGGGACTCCACTTTCTACAGCCCTCCATTGGGAGAACTGTCTATTCCTACTCTCTACTTTCTGCTTCTTAACCAATTCCTTATCCACAAGAGGACCTCTCCTCTTATTCCATGACTGCTAAGCTTCCTCAGAAGTCTTTGTTAAGGTACCTTGTCAAACGCTTTTTGAAAGTCTAAGTACGCTATGTCCACTGGATCACCTCTATCTATATGCTTGTTGACACTCTCAAAGAATTCTAATAGGTTACTGAGACAGGACTTTCCCTTGCAGAAGCCATGCTGGCTCTGCTTCAGCAAAGCTTGTTCTTCTATGTGCTTAGTTAATCTAGCTTTAATAATACTTTCTACCAGTTTTCCAGGGACAGAAGTTAAGCTATCTGGCCTGTAATTTCCGGGATCCCCTCTGGATCCCTTTTTGAAGATTGGCGTTACATTTGCCACTTTCCAGTCCTCAGGCGCGGAGGAGGACCCAAGGGACAAGTTACATATTTTAGTTAGCAGATCAGCAATTTCACCTTTGAGTTCTTTGAGAACTCTCGGGTGGATGCCATCCGGGCCCGGTGATTTGTCAGTTTTTATATTGTCCATTAAGCCTAGAACTTCCTCTCTTGTTACCACTATTTGTCTCAGTTCCTCAGAATCCCTTCCTGCAAATGTTAGTTCAGGTTCAGGCATCTCCCCTGTATCTTCCACTGTGAAGACAGATGCAAAGAATTCATTTAGCTTCTGTGCAATCTCCTTATATTTCTTTAGCACACCTTTGACTCCCTTATCATCCAAGGGTCCAATCGCCTCCCTAGATGGTCTCCTGCTTTGAATGTATTTGTAGAATTTTTGTTGGTTTTTATGTTCTTAGCAATGTGCTCCTCCAATTCTTTTTTAGCATCCCTTATTGTCTTCTTGCATTTCTTTTGCCAGAGTTTGTGTTCTTTTTTATTTTCTTCATTCTGACAAGACTTCTATTTTCTAAAGGAAGACTTTTTGCCTCTAAGAGCTTCCTTGACTTTGCTCGTTAACCATGCTGGCATCTTCTTGGCCCTGGCGGTACCTTTTCTGATCTGCGGTATGCACTCCAGTTGAGCTTCTAATATAGTGTTTTTAAACAACTTCCAAGCATTTTCGAGTGATGTGACCCTCTGGACTTTGTTTTTCAGCTTTCTTTTTACCAGTCCCCTCATTTTTGTGAAGTTTCCTCTTTTGAAGTCAAATGTGACCATGTTGGATTTTCTTGGCAATTGGCCATTTACATGTATGTTTAATTTAATAGCACTATGGTCACTGCTCCCAATCGGTTCGACAATACTTACATCTCGCACCAGGTCCCGGTCTGCACTGAGGATTAAGTCCAGGGTTGCCATCCCTCTGGTCGGTTCCATGACCAACTGGTCTAGGGAATAGTCATTTAGAATATCTAGAAATTTTGCTTCTTTGTCATGACTGGAACACATATGCAGCCAGTCTATGTCTGGGTAGTTGAAGTCACCCATTACTACCACATTTCCTAGTTTGGATGCTTCCTCAATTTCACATCTCATCTCAAGGTCTCCCTGAGCATTTTGATCAGAGGGACGATGTTCCCAGTATTAAATCCCTTCTGGGGCATGGTATCACCACCCACAACGATTCTGTGGAGGAGTCTGCCTCTTTTGGGGTTTCGAGCTTGCTGGATTCAATGCTTTCTTTCATGTATAGAGCGACTCCACCACCAATACGTCCTTCCCTGTCCTTCCGATATAGTTTATATCCAGGGATAACCGTATCCCACTGGTTTTCTCCATTCCACCAGGTCTCCGTTATGCTCACTATATCAATGCTCTTCTCTAAGACCAAGCACTCCAGTTCTCCCATCTTGGTTCGGAGGCTCCTAGCATTAGCGTACAGACACTTGTAAGAAGTGTCTCTCTTCAAGTGTCTTTGGCACTTGTGGTTTGGCCTGTGGTAATTTTGCCCTTCTGAATTTATATCCTGTGCCCCTGCTCTCACAATGCCAACTTCTAGGCCTTTTAAAATTTCATCATTTCTTTGGTCTTTATCCCAGGGGGGTTTACTCCAAACCGGACCTTCCTCAGCTCCTGTCGGGTTTCCCCCCTCAGTCAGTTTAAAAGCTGCTCTGCCACCTTTTTAATTCTAAGTGCCAGCAGTCTGGTTCCATTCTGGTTCAAGTGGAGCCCATCCCTTTTGTACAGGCCCGGCTTGTCCCAAAATGTTCCCCAGTGCCTAACAAATCGAAACCCTTCCACCAGACACAATCGTCTCATCTACGCATTGAGACTGCAAAGCTGTGCCTGTCTGGCTGGTCCTGCGCGTGGAACCGGTAGCATTTCAGAGAAAGCCACCTTGGAGGTCCTGGCTTTCAGCATCCTACCTAGCAACCTAAATTTTGCTTCCAGGACCTCACGGCTGCATTTTCCCGTGTCGTTGGTGCCAACGTGCACCACGACCATTGACTCATCCCCAGCACTGTCTACCAAACTATCTAAACGACAGGCGCTATCCGCAACCTTCGCACCAGGCAGGCAAAACACCTTGCGGTCTGCACGCCCATCACACACCCCACTGTCTATGTTCCTAATGATTGAATCACCCACTAAAAGGATCCCTCCACCCCCTGGAGATATATCCTCGGCACGAGAGGATAGCTGCTTATCCCCCAAGGAATGGGTCCCTTCTAAGGGATTGTTTCCCTCTTCCACGGCTGGATGCTCTCCTTCCCCGATACCATCGTTCTCCATGATAGCAGAAGAGCTATCATCCTTGGAGTGGGACACAGCTATAACATCCCTGAAGGCCTCCTCCACACACCTCTCTGCCTCTGTCAGCTTTTCCAGGTCAGCCACCTTGGCCTCAAGGAAATGAAGTCGTTCCCGGAGAGCCAGGAGCTCATTGCACCGAGAGCACACCCACGACTTCTGTCCAACAGGCAGATAGTCATACATGCTGCAGGCAGTGCAAAACACTGGAAAGCCCCCACACCCCTGCTGGCTTCTTACCTGCATAGTTTTGTTTAAGGTTTATTATGACAGTGGGTTGGGGACTGCGGTTTAGTTGAGGTCAGGGAACAGACGGGCAGAGTGAGGGGCCCTGGCCTCCTTGCCCTGCTGCCGAACTCGCTCTGCTGCTTAACTCGCCTTGATGCTTTGTCAGCTGGGGCCTTGACGCTTTGTCAGCTGGGGCCTTGACGCTTTATTCTCTCTTTATTCTGTTGTTATGGGCTTGGGGATTGAGATAAATGACATCTAAGAATCCCCTTCCAACCTCTGATTTGGAACCCTGCACCTGGAGGTGGGCTCTGCAGCTGAGAAATTTGCTCTGTTGGTCAGATGCCACCAGAGGAGGCTGAACAGGTCTCAAAGGTGGTGGAGGCCCCATGGGTCACAGTGCCATAGGAGGCCATGTAAGGAGGAGCACCAGGAAGCTGCTGTGGCACTGGAGGAGGCTGTGCATGTTGCAGTGGGTGGGAGGGCTGCAGCCTGGGCCTGGATGGGTATGAAGGTGGTGGCAGCAGTGGTCCAACAGTCAAGGCATGTGGGTTGGGGTGGAGAATGGTGGTGGCTGGGGGTGGTAAGGGTGAGGGTTTGTGTGTGAGACAGAGAGAGTCACTCCCTCCCTCCCTACCTCTGTGTGTGTGTGTGTCTGTCTGTCTGTCTGTCTGTCTCTGTGTGTGTCTCTGTGTTTGGGGTTGCCTGGGCTGTGGTTGGATGTGCATGTCTCTATGTTTGGGAGTGCATGCGCTTATGTCTGTGTGTTTGGGGATGGGGGTGGTAAACATTCTATAACCATTTCTTGTATGTAAGGGGAGAGTCATGGGCTGTAATTAAAATGCACTTTATGTTAGAGAAAGTTACTGACCCAAATTGCTCTAATGATTATCTGTACCTTTGGAAATCCAAAACCAAACTACAAAAAATTTGCAGTAATTATATACAGGCTGTTTAGTTATCTACTTGATACTCAAGTCTGCTTTGTATCATGGGTAAATATTGACAGAATTGATTTGTTCTCATTAATTACTTCAGTGCTGTTAGTCAAGTCAAAAGCAGTTCTTTAGTGCAAAGATGAATAAAATTAAAGAAAACTGATTTTCACAGAGGGAGGTATTACATATTATACAAAGCATTTTGGTGGGAAAATTATATTGCTCCTTTTTTCTTCATATGATTTATACTTTGTACAGCCATTTGCTCAAGAATTTTGACAGATGGGAACAAGACAAATGTTTTCTAATGTTCTCCCACAGACTAGCTTAGTGAGGTGCAATAGTAGTAATATTTATATATGCATAGCAATAAACTGCTGATCATAGATGTCAAATGTATATATGGAATTATATTGACAACATGATTGCTTAAATGTGTCATTGCAATGACTCTGGGTGACTGTGGGATAAAGAATTTTTATTAATACAATAGCATCTCTGTATATGCATGTTTAGTACTATTCCAGTAGGTGGCACTCATTACATAACCTAATAGATAAAACAATAAAGAAAAACATGAAGTATATGCCGAGCATCAACGTTTTATTATTACTGTTTTACTGTACGCTTGTGCTATCTACCTATATGAATCACTAGCATATACATAAATATAGTCAGAATGTCAAATATCTATATCACCCATCTGTTTTTAGGAGAGAGAAAAAGATATAGGAGAGAAATATTATTATGAATATATTTACACTAGAGACTTAGTCAGAGACATTATCAGGGAAGAATGCAAAAAGACAATATTGTGTTTAGTACTGCCTTCAAGTCAGTTCTGACTTATGACGACCCTATGAATAGGGTTTTCATGAGGCTGAGAGGCAGTGACTTGCCCAAGGTCACCCAGTGAGCTTCATGGCTGTGTGGGGATTCGAACCCTGGTCTCACAGGTCATAGTCCAGCACCTTAACCACTACACCACCCTGGCTCTCAAAAAGACAATACCTGTAGATAAAAAGAAAGACCTCAATGGATGAGTAATGAAACTCTTAAAATGGTTAAAGAGAGAAGGAAAGCAAAAGCAAAAGGAGACAGAAACATGGTCAGAACCCTAAATGCAACAATACAGAGATTAGTACGTGAGGACAAAGAGAACGATTCACTAATAGGCAAAAAAAACCCTTGCGGTTTAAGAACATACCTATAGCCAACATATACTTCTATCAAACTTTAAAAAGCAGGGAAATTGGGCAGCTATAGTGAATGCACCAGGGGAGCAGGAGACCTGAACTCCTCTCTGAGATATTGAACTGCCCTACAAATTGGTCAAAATGCAAACACCATTTAGGTTGGTCTTTCACAGTCCAATCCACTTGCTGTGTAGCTTGGAAGAATTTGGTAACATGTGCCTCTGAGCATATGGTGAGTGGTGGCAATACATGCTATCTCCAAAGATGGAGAATTACATTTTTGTATGTTTGTTGGTATTCTTCTTACTTTGCTTCTTTCCTGTGTTACTACTGTTTCTACAGAGAATCTAATCTAGAAAATTATATTTCCCTCATTATTCATCCTAGAAAACTCTGTCAAATTTATTTTTATTAATTTCAAAGCCTTCTTATTGGTCAATGTCATATGATGGTGAAGACAGCCTTTTGTGTTTCAAACTGGAGGTTATGCTCTATTTCTATTTTAGGCTCATTAACAGTTGAATCTGAAATTGCAGTTTGGTGTAAAATCAGACTGATTACAATATGTTGCTACTCAAGCAATGTCTCTAGCTGCTGGAAAAAACAACAAAGCTTGGCCTGCCCAAGATGCATGTTTTCAGCCTGCTGTTCTTAAACTACTCCACTTAAGGAAAGGTGGGCATGGTCAATTAAAAACATAGAGCACATCTAGAATGTTGCTGCAATATATTTCACCTCCCACTGTTTTATCTTGTGCAAACTGAGACATTCCTCATGTCCATTGGAAACTATTCCACAACTGTTTTTGGAGCTTTTTTTTTAGTGTTGTAAATTGTTGCTGTACTTCACATATTCACAGAAACAGAAGCAAAAGAAAATGATTTACTATCGGAAACTTCACTAAAATTGCAAAGTAAATCAAACAAAGTGACTCTCTGAACTATATCAGCTGTCTTAATATTGTTGCTTCCTCCCTGCTAAAACAAGATCAGCACAGCACTTGTCTTGTTTTTGTTATTTGGGCTGACTGCAGGTGTTGCCACCACTCACCATATACTGAGGCACATGTTACCAAATTCTTCCAAGCTACACAGCAAGTGGATTGGACTGTGCAATACCAACCCAAATGGTGTTTGCATTTTGACACATTTGTAGGGCAGTCCAGTATCTCAGAGAGAAGGTCAGGTCTCCTGCTCCCCTGGTGCATTTACTATAGCTGCCCAAATTCCTTGTTTCTTTTACCTATTAGTGAATTTCTCTGCTTTTTAAACCTGTGCAAGTTTGCTGAGAATGGATTGATCATTTGCATGTTTATTGAGTTCAATGGGATTTACTTCCCTGCATTCATGCTTAGGATAGGTGAAACTGACCACAGGGGATGGGGAGGCGAGGAGGAGGGGGATGGTAGGTTTGATCATTCGCATGTTTATTGAGTTCAGTGGTATTTACTCCCATGCAAGCATGCTTAGGATAAATAAAACTGACCATGGGGAAGGAGGCCTAGAGTGGGCAGTGGAGGAGGAAGAAGGAAGAGGGAAGGGGGGAAGAAAGGAGGAAGGGAGAGGGGAGGGGAAGGAGGGGAAAGGCAGGTCTGATCATTTGCATGTTTATTGAGTTCATTGGAATTTACTCCTGTGCAATCATGGGTAGGAAAGGTAGAACTGGCCATGGGGGAGGAGAAGGGGGAGAAGAGTAGAGGGAAGGAAGAAGGGGGGAGAGAGGAGCAGAGGGAAGGAGTGGATTGGAAGGGGAGGGGGGAGGAGTGAAGGAATGGGGATAGAAAGTAAAAGGGAGGTGATGGAAAGGGAGGAGGAGGGAAGGGTAGATTTGATTATTTGCATGCTTATTGAGTTCAATGGGATTTACTCCTGGGTAAACATGCTTGAAAATGAAATGGACGCTTCAAGTCGATTCTGACTTATGGTGCCCCTATGAATAGGGTTCTCATGGTAAGTGGTATTCAGAGGTGGTTTACCATTGCCTTCCTCTGAGGCTGAGAGACAGTGGTTGACCCAAGGTCACCCAGTGAGCTTCATGGTGGGGATTCAAACCCTCTTCTCCCAGGTCGTAGTCCTAGGATAGATAAAAGTTCCCATGGGGGAGGACAAGGGGAGACAAGAAGGGAGGGGAAGGAGGAGGAGGGGGAAGGAGGGGATTGAAAGGGGATGGGGAGTGGAAGGGTGAAGGAAGGGGCAAGAGCGAGGAGGAGGGGAGGGCAGGTTTGATCATTTGCATGCTTTTTGACTTCAGTGGGATTTACTCCTGTGCAATCATGCTTAGGATAGGGGATAGGGAAGGAGGGGCAAAGGAAGCGGAAGGGTCAAAAGAAAGGTGATGGGTGGGGGGAGGAGGGGAGGGCAGGTTTGATCATTTGTATGCTTATTGAGTTGAATGGGATTTACTCCCATGCAAATATGCTTAAGATAGGTAAAACTGATCATAGGGGAGGGGGGAGGGGAAGGGAAGGAGGGAATTGGAAGGGGATGGGGAGAGGGAGGGAGGGGTGATTGAAGGGGAGGGAAGGGGCAAGAGGGAGGGGATTGGGAGGAGGAGGAAGGGAGGACAGGTTTGATCATTTGCATGTTTTTTTAGTTCAGTGGGATTTACTCCTGTGCAATCATGTTTGGGATAGGTGAAACTCACCTGGGGGAGGGGCAGAGGGGGGGAGAAGGGCAGGAAGGGGAGGGGGAGGGGAGGAGTTTGGATGGGTGGGCACTGGGCAGAGGGGAAGCCCCTTTCCTTTCCAAAAGAAAAAACATTGTGAACAGTATGATTTTTTTCAGGCTTTCCTCCCACACAAATTTAAACCAAACTGTTCCTGACCACATGCACGCCAGGCCTTTATTTCACTTTGGACAGTCATGGCTTCTCCCAAAGAATCCAGGGAAGTGTAGTTAGTGAAAGGTGCTGAGAGTTGCTAGGAGATGCCCCCACAGAGCTTCAGTCAGACCAACTGACTGTTAAACCACTCTGCCCACTGGAGCTCTGTCAGGAACATGAGTCTCCTCTCAGCACCCTTCACAAACCACACTTCCTGGGATTCTTTGGGGGAATCCATGACTGTCTAAAGTTGAATAAAGGTCTGGTGTGGGTGTGGCCCCTGATTAGGCGAGCCCAACAGCTGTGAGACTGGCTTTTAGAACACTGACAGTTGGTTCTTACTGAGCATGCCGAGCCTTATCATTGAGTTCAATGCTAAATTTCTTAAATTAATTAAAAATCAGCCAGGCATTTTTTAAAGTTTTAAAGTGCAGAAAATGAAGGTCAGAGTATGGAGCAAGGTCAGTAATAGGATTACACATACTCTGTGAACATGGCTTATTTTTAATCAATCTCAACAGATTATGAGAACTCTGATAGAAAATTGTTCAAAAGGGATCTGTTTTCTCTCATTTTACACTTTGAACTCTCGATTCTTTCTGTTTTGTGTATCGCCATGAAAATTTAGAGGGTTAAGCAAGCGTTTCTGAGTTCAGGACTATACGTTTTGTAAGGTTTTGTTCTGAAATGAGTTTATGAGAAGTGTCAGAATGGCATGGGGGTATTTTCAATTTAACATTGCAGAATGCGAAAAATTCACACTGACTTTAGTATACAGCCACTCTTGGGGCTGTATAATTACAATAGTTATTGTATAGTAATAGAAGAGAACAACAAAAAAGATACAACAAAAGCCCTATTCCAAAAGATTAGATAAATGAGAGGGAGATTTAAACCAAGCGTAGAGATGTTGAATAATCAACAGGGGAACCCACTGACTGACTGAGATAAAATAAAACAAAGATGGAAGCAATACACTGAACAACTGTATGAAAGAGATGCGAGGATGACCGATTCATTCACAGAGGAACTGTTTGATGAAGAACCAGAAATGTTAGAATGTGAGGTAAAAGCTGCTCTTACAATACTTGGAAAAAACAAATCACCAGGAACAGATGGCATGCCAATAGAGTTGCTACAAGTTACTGAGACTGAATCTGTCCAAATTTTGACAGAAATTTGTCAACAAATATGGAAAACTAAACACTGGCCCACAGACTGGAAGCGTTCAATATACATCCCAATTCCAAAGAAAGGGGATCTCAGGGAATGCAGTAATTATCAAACTATTGCCTTAACATCCCATGCAAGTAAAGTAATGCTCAAGATTCTACAACAAAGGCTCTTACCATATATGGAGTGAGAAATGCCAGATGTCCAAGCTGGATTTAGAAAGGGAAGAGGTACCAGAGATCATATTGCAAACATACGTGGGATAATAGAACGAACCAAGGAATTTCAGAAGGAAATCGCCCTGTGCCTTATAGATTACAGCAAAGCCTTTGACTGTGTAGATCAGCCTTTCCCAACCTTTGGGTCCCCAGATGTTGTTGGACTACAACTCCCATCAACCCCAGCCAGCATGGCTAATGGTCAGGAATGATGGGAATTGTAGTCCAGCATCATCTGGGGACCGAAAGGTTGGAAAGGCTGGTGTAGATCATGAAAAACCTTACGGCAGCAAGATTATTATATGCACAAAAGTGGAAAATGGAATCAACACCAACAATGGAAGAATGGCTATTGAAATTAATGGACCTAGTAGAAATGGATAAATTGACATGTTTACTTAGAGAAAAATCGACAGATACATTTCTTAAGGAATGGAAGCCTCTCTTAGACTTTTTGTTGAAAGATCAAAATAAAATGATGATACTGGGATTTGACGATTAATTAAGACAGCCTATGGAGAAAAGGGATTCTGTATGTATATATTAAGGGACAGGTTTGATGTATATTATATACTTATACCTGATCTGTGACAAATCGGAAGTCAATTATTTTATTTTTACTTTTTGTTGTTGTATTGTTATGTTTTTTTTATTTTGTTTTGTTTGTTTTTGGAAAAATTTGAATAAAAAATTATTAAAAAAAAATAATAAAATAAATGAAAAACCTTGGAATGCTTTAAAAGAAGTGGGGTAGCACAACATCTGATTGTCCTGATCCACAACCTATACTCTGGACAAGAAGCTACTGTAAGGAGAGAATATGGAGAAACCGATTGGTTTCCCATCGGAAGGGGTGTGAGACGGGTGTATTTTATCACCCTATTTGTTTAATCTACTGTATATACAGAACATATATAGAAAGCGGGATTGGACCAAAAAGAAGGATGTGTGTTAACTGGAGCGAGAAATATCAGTAATCTAAGATACGCAGATAATACCATACTAACAGAAACTAGTAATGATTTGAAATGAATGCTGATGAAGATTAAAGAGGAACGCACAAAAGCAGGACTACAGCTGAATGTCAAGAAGACTAAAGTAATGGCAACAGAAGATTTATGTAACTTTAATGTTGACAATGAGGACATTGAACTAGTCAAGGATTATCGGTACCTTGGCACAGTCATTAACCAAAATGGAGACAATAGTCAAGAAATCAGAAGAAGGCTAGGACTGGGGAGGGCAGCTATGAGAGAACTCAAAACATCCTCAAATGCAAAGGTGTATTGCTGAACACTAAAGTCAGGATCATTCAGACCATGTCATCCGGAGATTTGGAGTGCAGTTCCATCAATATGCTGATAACACTCACCTCTATCTCTCCCTTCCATCTGATGGCAGGGTGGGAGTGCTCATCCTAAATCGGTGCCTGGAGGCTGTGAAGGGTTGGATGTGGGCTAACAAACTGAAACTTAATCCAGAGAAGACAGAAGTGTTGCTGACCAAGAGGAAAACTGCCCCAGGGATAGGGTTGCAACCTGTTCTGGATTAGATTGCACTCCCCTTGAAAAAGCAGGTCCACAGTTTGGGAGTTCTTCTGGATCCTGCCCTGCTGCTTGAATATCAGATGGCTGCAGTAGCCAGCAGTGCTTTTGCCTATGTCAAAATGGTCTACCAGCTGTGTCCGTTCCTGGAAGCAGCTGACTTGGCCACAATGACACATGCATTGGTGACATCGAGGCTTGATTACTGTAACGCACTCTACGTGGGGCTACCTTTGAAAACGATTTGGAAACTACAGTTGGTCCAAAATGCAGCAGCCAGAATATTAACTGGTGCATGGTGCAGGGAGCATATCACCCCTGTTCTTTATCGACTCCACTGGCTCCCAGTTTGTTTCCGAACCCAATTCAAAGTGCTGGTTTTGACCTTTAAAGCCCTAAACCACCTTAAACCAGAGTACTTAAGGGACCACTTACGTCCATATGTTCCTAGCCTGGATGTAAGATCATCTATCTCTGGTCTCCTCTGCATGCCTGGAATGAAAGAAGTTAGACTGAGAAGCACGCGGGAGAGAGCCTTTTCAATTGTAGCTCCCAGAATTTGAAATTCCCTGCTCCAAGAAGCCTGCTTTGCTCCCTCACTGATGCTTTTCCAGAAACTTGTAAAAAGTATTTTGTTCCGGAGAGCCTTTGGTTGGGACTGACTGGTCAGCCTGACACTGTTTTAAGTTTTTTTATCTTTTATTTTTATCTTTTAAGTTCTTTTATTCTCACTCCCTCATATGTGTATGCACATATATACATGTATGTATGTTTGTATGTGTATGGATAATTCATTTTATGTATTTTAATTGTATTTTATGCATTGTAATTTACTGTAATGTTTGTGTTTTTATTGTGTATTTTATTATATATGTGTGCAATTTTATTGTAGCCGCCCTGAGTGCCCTATTGTAGGGTAGAACGGTGGGATAGATACTTTAAATAAATAAATAAAATGTTATTCCCAATCTCTATGTATGGATGTGAAAGTTGGACAGTGAAAAAAGTGGATAAGAGAAAAATCTATTTGTCTGAAATGTGCTGTTGGAGGAGAGCTTTGCAGATACCATGGACCACAAAAAAGACAAATAATTGGGTGTTAGAAAAAATTAAACCAGAACTATCACTAGAACTTAAAATGATGAAATTGAGGTTATCATGCTTTGGACACATCATGAGAAGACATGATTCACTAGAAAAGACAATAATGGTGGGAAAAACAGAATGGAGTAGAAAAAGAGGAAGACCAAACAAGACATGGATTGATTCAGTAAAGGAAGCCACAGACCTAAACTTAATAAGATCTGAACAGGGTGATTTATAAGATGCTATTGGAGGTCACTGATTCATAGGATCATCGTAAATTGAAATTGACTTGAAGGCACATAACAACAACAAGAGACTTAGTGCCAAACTACATTTTATGTTCCCATATCTCTTTCCACATGGGTGGGAAAGGTGGTTGGGTGGAGAGAATTGCACCTGGACAAACAACTGGCAGGGAATGGGTAAAGCTGTCCCTTTCTTTTATATTGCCCACCAGTCCACAGGGTGCTTTTCCTCGACAAAAACTTGGGTAAGAACCAATTGCACAACTACACCTAATGTGTAGTTTGGACCTCAAAAGGGTTCAGAGTTCATTTATTTTTCCCAGGGAAACAGGGAACTGTATTTCTGAGGAGAACGAGGGATTCATTTTCTAAGAGAAAATTATTAGCACTGTCTCCAAACTACAGTTCTCAGGACTCTTTTGGGAAATCCATGCATGATAATTAAAATAAGCTTTAAATATAGCCTGACACAGCTTACATTTTCTTGATTAGATCTGTCACACTCTGGTCATTAGATTTATACTTTTATTTTATCCCATAAGAAAACAGGTCAAGATACCTTGAAACAAGATTGTCCTCATTCCTTACAGACCCTCTCAGGTGTTGAGATCAGCAGAGGGGCCCTTTTAGTAGTTCTATCACCCTCAGAAGCTTAGAGGGGTGGACTGGGAGAGGGCATTCCCTTTGGCAGCTCCTAAGTTGTGGTACTCCCCACCGAGATGTGTCTGGCAACCTCACTGTACAGCTTTAGGCAAATGCTGAAGGCATTTCTCTTTACACTGGACTTTGACACCTGAGACATATATTTTTAGGACCCACCCTATTTTGTGATTCTGGTTGTTTTTAATTGTTTTTAACAATGTATTTAAAGGTTGTTGTAACCCACCCTGGGACCTCTGGGTGAAGGTCAGGCAATAAATGTTTACAACAACAACGGGGGCTGCTTTCGCACTGTACTTTATTCCGTTATTCTGACGATTTCTTACCTGATAGACTGTGCATTATATTTGATCTTTCACATTATGTAGAAGCTAGCTCCAGAATTCTAGTGGAATGTAATGCAAGTTTAGTGCAAATTTCCATGATAAATGATACTAGAAATAATCCGTTAGCAAGGCTGGGAACTCGGAAAATCACTGGAGGTTTTTGCTAGCTGCAGCCTCTCACGTGACAGGCATTCCAGCATGCAGTGCATTCCTGCCCTTTAGTCACATGGGAGGGAGGGTTTTGCCTGAGGAAAATGTACTGGTATTCTGGCATAGGCTCAGATAGCAGCTGCATTTCCCACACACACACACCATGTCGATACAAATAAAATAATTTAAAAAGTGAGATCCTAAAAGGGGAGGGCTTGCATGGCAATGGGACAGGATCTTAGACCTCCTAGACAGTGGGGAACAGTGTGCATGTGCTTACCAGGGCGGTAGACCAAGTGGCTCCGCAACGTCCTCTCCCCCTGAATAGAACTCAGACAGCACCTTGGTACACACCTCGATTGCGAGGTCTGAGACAGGAGGTGAGACGACTAGAGCGCCGGTGGCGGAAGTCTCGCACTGAAGACGATTGGACACTGGTTAGAGTAGCAATAGCGGCCTACCATGTGGCAACAAAGGCAGCAAAGAGGGATTTCTTTGCTGCCTCTATTGCGTCGGCAGAATGTTGTCCCAGGAGGTTGTTCCAAGTGGTCCGAAGCCTGGTCGGTCCAGTTGCGCAGGAACCCATGGAACATTCTAAAGCCTCCTGTGACATATTTGCTAAGCACTTTGCCGATAAAATCGAGTGTCTGAAGTGCACGACTCCGCACGCCGTGGGTACAAGTAGTGGGCCAGAATCGGCCAGTTGCATTCCGGTCCAATGGGAGCGGTTTCAGCCTCTTCTCGCTGAGGAAGTGGACAAGGTGTTCTCTACTGTGAAGCCAACCACTTGTCTGCTCGATCCTTGCCCCTCGTGGCTCATTGTGAGCTGCAAGGAGAAACTGGGCGAAGGGATCAAGGCGATGGTAAATGCATCCTTGGAAGAGGGTGCAATGCCATCAGCCCTCAAGGAGTCAGTGATAAGGCCCATCTTGAAAAAGCCCTCCTTGGATCCCCAAGAGTTGAAGAACTTTCGCCCAGTTTCTAGTTTACCATTCTTAGGCAAGGTGATAGAGCGAGTGGTGGCTAAACAACTACAGACGCACTTGGATGAAGTGGATTATTTAGATCCATTCCAATCGGGCTTCAGGACTGGACATGGAACTGAAACAGCCTTGGTCGCCCTGGTAGATGATATGAGGAGGGCGTTGGATAGGGGAGAATATACTTTCCTCGTCCTCCTGGATCTCTCAGCAGCTTTTGATACCGTCGACCACGGTATCTTGTTAAACCGCCTAGAGGGATTAGGGATGGGGGGCACTGCTTTACGGTGGTTCCATTCCTATCTCTCAGGCAGGTACCAATGGGTAGCATTGGGGGATGAGGTTTCAGACCCTTGGCCTCTCACTTGTGGAGTGCCACAGGGTTCTATCCTCTCCCCCATGCTATTTAACATCTATATGAAGCCACTGGGAGCCATCATCAGGAGTTTTGGGCTGCAGTGTCACCAATATGCGGATGACACTCAGCTCTATCTCTCATTTAAGTCCTCACCAGAGTTGGCTGTGGAGACCATGTCCAAGTGCCTGGAGTCCGTTAGTGGATGGATGGGTGAGAACAGGCTGAAGCTAAATCCCGATAAGACCGAGGTGTTACTCATGGGTGATAAGAGAAGGTTGAGAGACATCGACTTGGTGTTTAACGGGGTGAGATTACCCCTGAAGGATCAGGTCCGCAGCCTCGGGGTCATTCTTGACTCCCAGCTGTCCATGGAAGCTCAAGTTTCGGCAGTGAGCCGAGCAGCTTGGTATCAATTACATCTGATACAGAGGCTGCGACCCTACCTTCCTGTACAGCTACTCCCACGAGTGATACATGCCCTGGTCTCCTCTCGCTTAGACAATTGTAATGCACTCTACGTGGGGTTACCCTTGAAGACGGTCCGGAAACTCCAGCTGGTGCAGAATGCGGCGGCACGCTTGATTACGTATAGCTGTCGCCGGGAACATATCGCCCCGGTGTTGATAGATCTTCACTGGCTACCAGTGGTTTACCGGGCCCAATTCAAGGTGTTGGTATTGACCTTTAAAACCCTATACGGTTTCGGCCCGGTTTATCTAAAGGACCGCCTCCAGTATCACCAGTTAAGCCGCCTCACAAGATCAGCCACGCAGGATCTCCTCTCGGTCCCACCGGCCAAAACAGCTCGGCTGGTGCGGACCAGAGAGAGGGTGTTCTCGGTAGTGGCTCCCACCCTCTGGAATTCTCTCCCTTACGATTTTCGACATGCCTCCTCCCTGATGAGTTTTCTCCGAGCTTTAAAGACCTGGCTATTCAGGCAGGCCTACAGGAACTTCGAGCTAGATTAGTTTGTAATGTATTAACTGATGTTTTTGATGTTAGTTTTAATTGATGAATGTGGTTGTATTTTATTGTATTGTGTATTGTATTTTATTGTATTGTATATTGTATTTTTGCTGCTCTAAGTCGCCTAGAGTGTCCGTTAATTCAGACAGATAGGCGACTAACAAATAAAATTTTATTATTATTATTATTATTATTATGTGAAAGCCAGCTGCCCAAAATGCTGGTATATCGGCTGAAAAAACTGCTGTTCCTTAATGCAAAAGATACTGCAGTGTGAAAGGGATTTTAAAAATTGGGACAGAAGCGCTACCTTTTTAATCCGTTAAACTAATACAATCAGTCCTATGTGTGAAAGCAGCCAACAACAACAACAATAATAGACTTTAGAGTTATGATTGCATGAATGGATCTCCTCCAATCCTAGGGAGTTCCCATTAATTTCAGCAGAAGGGAAAACTGTACATGCTGAAAGGGATACAATGTGGAGCTGCATTTTTCATTGAAGTGAATGGAGAATTATGCTTTCCCTGAAGCTTCATGTAGCATATTGCGGAATAGGCTCTATCTAGGTATTATCCGCAACTGAAAGGGTTATACATTTTCCTTAAGAATGTTTAATATGTGTTATATGTATTTGAAATTTGTGTAGCTTATTGATATTCATTTCAGACTAAACTGATTCTCTGTTTTTCCAGCAATTTGCAAAAGAGCTACGGCAATTGCATATAAATGTGGATGTGGCAAATGATTTAGCACTTAAGCTTCTCCGGGATTACTCAGCTGATGACACCAGAAAAGTAGAACTGATGACGAATAATATTAATGATACTTGGGCCACCATTAATAAAAGGTAGGACAAAACATCTAGTAACATCACTCTTATAAAACTGACTGAATGGTTGAATTATTTTTCTTTTAACAGTGTTCAGGAAGTAATGACAGTGAAAGACTGAAGAAGTAAGGAGGAAATCGTTCTGTTGTTATTTTCTGTTGTTTCCAATTATATGCTTAATTGTTTAAAATGAGCTTTTATTAATTACCTATTTTGCTTATTAATTTTATTTACATATATAATAATTTTCTATGAGTGTTTGAATTTCTGCCTAATCTTTTATATGTAATTATAACTATATATATATAGTTATATATATAACTATAACTACCTATAACTCAAACCTGTCTCTGTAGTTATGCTTGTTAGTAAGCTCCATCCAAAGTAACTGTGTGGACTACATTGTCCTAAGAACTTTGTTCAGTTATTTTTGAAGTTGCATACTAAGTAGGGAAATGATGGTCCTATGGAAATGTGGTTCACATAAGGTTAAGAATGTGAAGCCCTATCATGCTTAAGAAAATTCTATGTAATAATTCTTCTTAGATTAGGTTCTTGATTAAAGCTTTCTTGGTTCATATTTATACACTCTCATCATTCAATTTAGATATGATTGCAATTCTAAAAGCTATTTTAGAGCCTTCCTTTAATATATGAATCACCCATTACAAAATCTATACAAAAATTCATAGAATAAAATTAATTTTATTAAAGTAATAAAACAGATTCATTGTTTCATATTGTTGTACATTCAATGAGATGTATAAAATTAAGTTGAGTTCATTTAGATTGGTTTAGTATTTAACATTAGGCTTTATATCTAACATTAGGCTTTATAGCTTATAATCAAATCCAAACATGAATGTGGGTTTAAATTGCATTTAATTACAGTTTATGAATAAGGTCAGAAGAGTGCACAGTGTAAATTATAAAATATAATGAAAGGGTTTCTTGGCATAGGGAACGTTATTTAAATCAGCTGTAACTACCAAAAATGCTCTTTTTTTTGTACTTCTTAAAATGTGGATAATACTTAGGCTACAAACACTGTTCAGTAAAACTGTCACAAGCTTTGAGGAACTTGAGCACAAGGGTTTGTATCAGAAAATAAATTAAGGTCAGATTTGCCATTTTCCTTAGAAGTAAAGCAACATATGCCTGTTCCTGGCGTTATTAGAGTTATTACATTTCTGGGGCCAAGTTTGTGAGTTCCTCGGGCTTTCTTTGTTTTGAAAAGTTGGAGGATTGATTGATGTCCTTTAGCCTCTTTGGTTTCCTTTAAGTGCTTCTGGCTGATTTATTTTTGTACTTACAGTTTGACAATAGGCCAGGTATGCATATTAATTATACACAAATGACAAATTATCTTTAGACAAAGTTTCCTGCTCCTATGATCTAAGGTTAGTTCTTTTATGAATTCTGGAAACCAGTAAACTAGTTGGTTACATATTCTCTGGGGCCAGTATATCCTTTCAGCAGCACTGGCTGAAATAATAATAAGTAATTATTAGGATATTTGTCCAATTCATGTGCTGTTTGCCATCTGCCTCATACTGCCTCTGCCTGCTTGTGCATGGGAAATGCTAAAACAAACCAAAGAACTCTGGGACTCGTGACAGCAAGACACAGTCTCTGCTGCTTATTTTATTTTATTTTTTCTACAACTACTTCTGATTGGCAAATGTCCAAAGATCTTATGAGATTTTTACACTCCGGATAGAAACAGATAAATGTTTGCTTAAAAATACTAAAGCATGATGTACAATTTATTTTTCTCTGTCATGTTAAGAGGCTTGCATCCCACACTGGGTCTCTCCGGGCATGGGTAAAGTGCCCCCTTTCTTTGGTCCTTAAAAACACATACTTTGTGACACGTGTAATTTGCCAAATATATAGACTCCAGTTCTGCTTCTCTCTTATTTTCATACCAAACTGAAAAAAAGACAACTGATCTCAGAAACCATACTGTGACTGGGTTTGCGTGTAACATTAAGGTAAGCCATGGCTTTGCACAAACAAGCAAACATGCAAGGTCCCAGAGAGAAGATTGTGGCCACTTTACTTCTCCTCTGGTCCTGTTGCTGCCATGTTGTTGTGAGCTAAATCATGCTTTGGATTTGTGTTAAGTCTGAGCCCGGGCTCACGGTTTATCTCACATCAGACAAACTACAAGTTGTAGTCAAGGTTTGTTCTGTGGCTTACCACTCAAGATTTCAATGGGGAAGATAAACCACAAGCCTAGGTTCAGATGTAATGCTAAGCTGATAGCAGTGTAGCAGCAACAGCAACACCACAGGAAGAGCAAAGCAACCACATTCTTCTAATTGGGACCTGAAAGTTTTGTTCATCTGCAATAAGCCATGAATTGGCTTGGTGTTACCTGTCAACTGGGTCCATGTTCAGTCTCTTCATACTAATAGATCTAGCCAGCCAGCATGGCTCTGCAGTTCCTGATAGGCCTGTTAATTGTACAGCCACAAGAGTGGCTGTATACTATAGCCAGAGTGGATTTTTCACATTCCGCAATATTAAATTGAAAATACGCCCATACCATTCTGATGCTTCTCATAAGCTCATTTCAAAACAAAACCTTAGAAAACATACAGTCCTGAGCTCAGAAATGCTTGTTTAACAACCCTCTCAATTTTCATGGCAATACACAAAACTGTCAGAGAGAATAGAGAGTTCAAACTCTAAAGAGAGAGAGAAAAATGCAGACCCCTTTTGGACTTTTTTCTCTGAGTTATCATAATCTGTTGAAATTCATTAAAAATCAGCCATGTTCACAAAGTACCTGTAATCCTATTGCTGACCTTGCTCCATACTTTGACCTTCATCTTCTGCAGTCTAAAAGTTAAAAAAAAATGCCTGGCTGATTTTTAATTAATTTAAGAAATGTTGGCTTGAACTCAATGATAATGTGGGACATGCTCAGTAAGAACCAACTGTCAGTGTTCTAAAAGCCAGATTCACAGCTGCTGGGCTTGCCTAATCGGGGCCACACCCACACCAGACTTTGCTTTCACATGAGACAGTCATGGCTTCCCTCAGAGAATCCCCGGAAGTGTAGTGTCATGGCCCCTTCAGAGGACTCGGAGGAGGAGGAAGAGGCAGAGTTGGCAGACCCAGGAGAAGGAACTAGTGGAACCCCTGAGGATACAACTCTGGCTCTTCCCCAGCTGGAGAATGTCCAGGACCTGGCTGAAGCCCCTCAATCGGATTCTGGGTATGAACAGGAGGCTCCCCTCCCCCCTGCAGAAAGGAGACACCAGCGAGTAGCACAGCAACCAAGGAAGAAGTTGGGTCATTTAAGAACAAGCAGCTCTAAGCAGCTGGGAGACTAATCACGGGCACCTGGCTTAGGGAGTCTGTTATAAAAGGCAATTCATGGCTGCAGAAGACTGCTGACTACAACGTTGGTTGTGACCCCTTGCGTGTAACGCCGTTACTAGCCTCTAGACCTTCGGACTGGACCCCTGGCTTTCTGAATTCTGCTTCCCTACCTGGACAACGCTCTTGGACACTGCTACTGGTTAGTTTGTCAAGCCTTTCTTCTGCCAGCCGGCCTCTGTTATCTGCCTGGCCTTGATTGATTTATTGCCAGCTAACTGCCGGCTGCTTCGTTACTGCCCAGCCCCCAGCCCTGAAGCTGACATGTAGTTTGTGAAGGGTGCTGAGAGGAGACTGCTATTCTCCTGACAGAGCACCGGTGGCCAGAGTGGTTTAACAGTCAGCCACTCTGATTGTAGCTCTGTGAGGGGAACAGGACATCTCCTAGCAATTCTCAGCAATTCTTCCAAGCTACACAGGAAGTGGATTGGACTCTGAAAGACCAACCCAAATTGTGTTTGCATTTTGACAAATTTGTAGGGCAGTCCAATATCTCAGAGAGGAGGTCAGGTCTGCTGCTCCCCTGGTGCATTCACTATAGCTGCCCAATTTCCCTGCTTTTTAAAGTTTGATAGAAATATCTGTTGGCTATAGGTACATTCTTAAACAGCAAGTTTTTTTGCCTATTAGTGAATAATAGTAAATTAGCATTTACATAGAGCATTGTAAGTCTTCCGAGTGGTTCATATGCATTATCTTGGAAAAATAGTCCTGTAAAGTAGTGTTTTTAGCCTTTACGTGTTGCTTCCTTGTCCTTAACTAACAAACACAACTAGAGAGATTGAGTGCTTGGTATGGAACATATCACCGTTCTCCCTCTCCAACTGGAAAACATCCCAATATTTGTAGTAATGTTATGAAAACAATTATTCCCTGGAGGTTCCTGGAGGGCAGTCCTTACCCTTGGGATGGGACCTCCCTCTGTCTGTGTAGGCAGGGTGTACTTCTACCTCACTCGGGTAGGGGCCATCCCTGTTCTTCAGACCGACCCTGCCTTTTACTGGGCATGGTTGGGTCTGACTGAGCTCCTTAAGAGCTTAGTCACTTCTGCTTTTCTAATTTGCTTTACCTGACCCTTGGTCCTTGCAGTTCTCTTCTTTTTCTTCTCCCTTCCGTTCTTTCCCTTTTTCACCCTCCCTTCCTTATAGTGGGCTTGTTCTCAAACTCGGAGTGCTTCCTTTCCCCAGGAGAGAGAGAGAAGGGGGGCTGGAGACAGTGGGGTCCAGCATGGTGGTGCACTGTGTCCCAAACAAGATGTCCCAAAGCAGGTGAAGGATGGTCTGACAAAACACGTCATAGCTGTGACATTTCAGGCTGATACTTCATGGGATGCCATGCAATTTAATGCCAGGGCAATGGTGCCCAGCACAGTGATGCAACATATGGCTGTGCAGTTGGGAAGTCGATGCTGGGTCTCAAAACTGTCTGGCTAGCTACCTCTTTGGTGGGGGTAAGCTATTTGGGGAACCCCTGGAGAAGGTGCTAGTTGAGACTCGAGATAAGCAGAAGGTTCTTCCAGGTGTTGAGAAGGACAAGGGGAGGCTGTTTAAGTCAGAATTTTTTCCAGGGTTGGTAGCTAAAGCCAGGAGGATATTGGAGGTGCCTGAGGAAATGGCTGCAGATGTGGCAGTGGACCTCCCGTGGCAGCTTTATCCTTCTCTGAAGTGATTCCAATGGAAGGAAGAGAGTAGGGCCAGTGCCAGGCGTGACTGGCCTCTTAGACACCAGCCTGCTCTGGGCCGACGGCACCCATCTGCCTGCCCACGTGTGCCACCTACCTCTCCCGCTGCCATGAATGCTGCATGCGCATGCCTGCCATCAACCAGGATGGTGGCAGGGGCATCAACCCCTTAGAGAAGCCTTGACCATCATCTTGGTTGATGGCAGGCATGCGCGCACAGTGTGGCCAGCACTCACCATAATGGGAGAGGTAGGTGAGGCGTGCAGGCGGGTGTTGTGGGCCTGCAAGTTTATAGGGGGGTGCCTGGGAGCTCCCTCTCCACGATCCGCAGCAGGGTCAGGAGCTGACCCTGCTGTGGATCGTGAAATGGGAGCGCCACCTACCCACCCTAAGGAGGGTCCCTCAGCCAGGGCCCAACCCGGTCACCCTCTGGTGCCGGCCCTGGAAAAGGGGTCCCAAGGGATGGTTGTGACAAACATGTTGAAGCGGCACTGTGCAGGCATTTCAAGGTGGAGGCAATGGCATTTTGGGCTTCAACAGCAACTTCTCTTATACTTCACACCACCATGCTGTGGGCAGAGGAGCTTGCCAACAGAGATGATAATCAATAGTTAGTCAATTTATTTATATACCACATTTTCCATAAATAATCTGTGCTCAAAGCGGTTTACATAAACAAACAGTCCAAATACTGTAGAATAACAACAATGAATAAAAAGAACAATCACTACAACACTAAAATAAATCATATAATATTCAACAAAATGTAAATGAACAATAAACAACAATAAAGCTAAAGCCAAAATATCTAAAAGCAAGCCCCAAAGCTGATATAACGGATGATGTCCCAAAGTAGATGAAGGATGGTCTGACAAAACACGCCATAGCTATGACGTTTCAGGCTGATGCTTCATGTGATGCCATGCAATTCAGTGCCAGGGCAATGACATCCAGCACGGTGGTGCAATGTAATGTGTGGCTGTGCAGTTGGGAAGTCAATCCTGGATCTCAAAACCATCTGGCTCGCTATGTCTTTGGTGGGAATAAGCTATTTGGGGAACCCCTGGAGAAGGTGCTGGTTGAAATGCAGGACAAGCAGAAGATGTTCCCAGGTGTTAAGAAGGACAAGCGTAAGCATGGACAGAGGCATCCCTTCCAGACCTCCAAACACTACCATTAACAGAGCTCTTCAGGGGGCTTCAAGCCCCATTAGAACAGGCAGGAGTGGTCCTGGGGGGCTGGCCTCTTCCCAATCACAGCTTTCCTCCTTCTCTTCTAATTCCAAGTTCCAGAAAGGAGACAAAAAGGGGCAGTCAGCATGATGCCAGAGCCCAGGCCTCAGCAGGGGCCATAGGGGAAAGACTCAAACAATTTGCACATGAACCATGACAGACAAGTGAGTCTGCAAAACTGTTTCCTCAGGATACTCCTTGGGGATTTCCAAGCAGCCAAGACAGAAATTTATAGCCACACTGTTATCCAGGAAGCCAAACAAACACCAGGCATTGTGCAAAGCCATCACACATTTCTTGTCGATTCAGGTGGTGGAACCAGTCATAGCCAGGAATTGGAGGTGTGGGTATACTCCATTTTCTTTCTGTTCCCAAAGAAAAATGGGGACATCAGGGCCATTCTCAACTTCAAGTGGCTAAACAGGAGGATGGCCTACAAGAAGTTCAAGATGGAAACACTCAAATCCATATCAGATGCCATCACCTGGGACGACTGGATGGCATCCATAGAACTATCGGAGGCTTATCTCTATATCCTAATCAACAGGAGGCACAGGAAGTTTCTTTGCTTCTGCTACAGATACTGGCCTTACCAGCACAGAGTGCTTCTCTTCAGTCACACGTTCACCCCCAGGATCTTCACCAAGGTCTTGGTGGCATTGGTTGCTCACTTCAGAACTTTGGATGTATGGGTGCATCTGTACCTTGACAACATTTTAGTGAGGGCACCGTTGAGGGATCAGTGCAGGGTAGATATGGAAACCACTTTATTGTGCTTGCAGAGCCACAGGATCATTGTGAATCTAGAGAAGAGTGCATTAGATCCCACACAGGACACCACACATCTGGGAGTTGGGATAAATTAACAACTGTTTTAGATGTGCCTTATGGAAGAGTGAGAGGTCAAGATCTGGGCTTTGGCGTGGAAGGTGGTGTATTTGCAATCGGCAGACCTTATGGAACTAGCTAAGTTACAGGGTATGCTGGTCTCTTCCCAAGATCTGGTGGACTGGGTGCATTTCCTTATGCATCCATCCCTTCAGCTACTGCTTCCCTAACAGGAACAGATCACGCAGTCATGCAGACAGATGGTTCTGATTCTGTTTACATTGCAAAGAGCCCTGAGGTAGTGGCTGTCCCCACAACATTTGTCAAAAGAGGTGAGCTTGGAGACTTCTGTTGGGAAGGTGATTACATCAGATACCAGCATGTATGGTTGGGGAGCATATCCTGACTCCCACATGTCGCAAGGTATATGGTCAGCCAGCAGAACACATCAGAGCATCAACTGCCTGGAGTTGTGGTCAGTGAGGTTAGCAATTTTGCACTTCATGCCTCACATTGAGGGATGCCATATGTTGGTGAGAACAGACAAAGTGTCTGCCAGAGCTTATTTGAATCATCAGGGGGGCACAAAATCAAGAACCCTAATGAAGGAGGCAGACTGTCTGTTCAGCTGGGTGGAGTCTCACCTACAATCCTTGTACGGAAGAACATGGGTGATGCCACCCCAATTTCAGTGATTACGGGTAGAGGGAAGTATAGCCATGGGGATGTGGTGAATTACCATAGAAGGCGAAGGCAAGGCTATCTGCGCCTTGTTCCTTGCTGCCACTCCTCTCATGGATGGGTTCCTCGTTGCTCATCTGCTGTGCCCACTGGCCTGAGTGTGTTGTTGTTTAACGCCAGATTGGTACATAATAAGACCACTCTCATCCATGACTTGATTGTGGATGAAGGTGCCGATTTGGTGTGCATTATTGAGACCTGGTTGGGTGAGCTTGGAGGAGTTGATCTGACCCAACTTTTGTTGATGTGTGCGGTTGTTGCGTGACAGCACACGTTACTTTTGGAAGTAAAATGGTCAAGAAACATCACAGAGGCAATAGATCTTGTTAAGAGTCCTTTTTACTCGGACATTAAGGCTTGTAGCAGTTACAAGTAGCTTCCCCCCCCCCAGACAGAACATCTCTCTCCGAAAGCAAAACTTAGACAGACACTAACAAACTAACAAGAAGCTGTTAGAACGTTTCCCAGTCACTATCTTGATGGTTGCCATGGTACCGGCCTTGGCTGTCCGTTCCCAGGCCAGGCACAGGCTTTGCAGCTGATAACACTCCTTCTTCTCCAGACTTCTTGAAACTTTCAGACTTGATGAAAAACAACCTGTGGTAGTAAAGCCTAATGGGTCAACATGTTCCCCTTTTTTCATCATGTCTGCAAGTCTTTTTACAACAATAACAATGACGTTACAGCAATACATTTACTACTATACATAGGTAATACATTTCAGTACATTGCATCATACATTTCCGGTTTACATTGTCAGTACAGCTTAAAACTTTATTAATCAAATTTTGATTGAACACAAGTCAGATATAGTGTCTCTGGATCCATCTGCACTTCTTTGTGCATCCCTGGGCTGGTAATTACCCCCACAGTAAATCTGTCAGGAGGTTTCCCAATGTTAGCTCTCTCAGAGCGTCTTAAGAGAACAGGAGCTTCTGCTTCCACTGTCCCCCCCCCCCACCTGAGCTTGTTCCTGGCATATCTTGCTCAGAATACATCAGATCATCAACCTTTCGTTTCTTTGTTTTACGTTTGCCCCAAATCATTTCATTTAATGCATCCTTGAGTGGAATCTGTGTGCCTTTCACTTTCACATCTTGTTTTGATGTAAATACTTGTGCTTGTGTTTCATCTGATCCTGTAAGTATGACTGTTTGCTTTTGATCCCAAGGCTTTTCTGAGACTTTAATGCTTCTGCTCAGAACTAATTGCTGTGTTTGTGGTATTCATATTCTGTAATATGCATTCTGAAAACCCAGCACAAACCCTTCCTGTGCTCTAGGTGCAAGTTTGCCACGTCTTTTACTTTGTGGAATGTGGACCCAGCAACGGGCTCCGAATTTCTCAATGTGTTGCACCCTAGGCTTTCTCCCAGTGAGTTTCTCGTAGGGTGACATTCCAATGGCACTGTGTAACACCCTGTTGTGAATGTAATTCGCATACAAAATAGCTTCTCCCCAGAAAGAATGTAAAAGACTAGAATCCTCTATCATGGCTCTCAAAGCTTCCTGAAGCACCCTGTTTTTTCTCTCCGTGGTCCCGTTACTGAACGGGGAAAATGGAGCTGTGAAATTCTGGTTTATTCCCTTACTCTCGAGGAAGTCACTCAATGCTTTGCTTGTGAATTCCCCTCCCTGGTCTGAGTGTATCGCTTTCACAGTGCTGCCATGCTGCGTTTCAACTTTCTTGATGAACAGACGCAACTTCTGCTCTGCCTCATCTTTCCTTTTCAGCAAATAAACATGAGTGAATCTGGAGAAATCATCGACCACTACCATAAAGAACCTCGCACCTCCTCGTGAACTGTTTATTGGCCCTGATAAATCAACATGAACTAGCTGGTAGGGAGCTGTTGTCGTGCTTTCAGCCTCCCGGTTTATGGGTGCAATTGTCATTTTTGCTTTATGGCAGGCATCACAATCCATTAACTGCCCACAATCTTTCAACCGCATGTTTTCACTATGCATTGGGGTTTTCTTAATCGTGTCATAGTTTGCATGCCCCAGCCTTTTGTGCCAATCATGTACACAGCCTTGATGTGTCTGCGCTACAGCATTTAACACAGCACACCCTGCTTGATTGCTTTTTATTACAAACTGATCATCTTTCAGGCTCCCTTTCATGCATATTTCACCCCCTCTTTTCACAAAACATTTGTCTCTTTCAAACACCACAGAAAACCCAATGTTGGTCAATTTTCTCACAGACAAAATGTTACTAGACAAGTCAGGGACATATAAAACATCAGAAATAATGCCAATCTTACTCAGTTTCAAAGTTCCTCACGCCTTGACAATTCGTCTCGATCCATCAGCCAAAAGAACAGAGTCCTGCACCGCCTTTGAAGTGTGCAATAAACATAAGTCTTTTACGAGACTATGGGACCCTCCAATATCCAAAATCCAGTCTGTATCAACTCAAGGCTTTTCTGCGCTGACAAAGTTCACACTGCTCTGCTTCCAGCCTCCATCTCTGCTTCTTTGCTTGACTGCACAGTCTCTTTGAATATGCCCACGTGCTCCGCAAAAGTAACAAGTTTTCAGCCGTGGCTGCTCCTGCTTGCTATCCTGCTTGTTTCTGGCTGCCTCCTTCGGCTCTGCACTTTTTGCCTCTTGTCTCCGCTGCCACTCCTGGGTCAGTTTTTCCTCAATAAAAGCTACATTCAGGCCGCCATCTGGCATAGCTTCCATCGCCATCACAAAATTATTCCAACTCCCATCGAGTGAAGCCAGGATCATATAGGTCTTCTGAAGGATGCTGTGTTCGACCCCTCGATCCTCTAACTCAGCAAACAAACGCCTGAATTCAGTGAGATGCTCACTCATGGTGCACTCACCCGTGAAGCGCATCTGGTACAGCTTCCGTGCCAAACACAGCTTAGACCCAGCTGTCTGTTGAACATGTAAAGCCTGCAACACGTCCCAAATCCGTTTGGCTGTGAGAACATCTCTCACGTACAGCAATTGTGAATCTGATAGAGCCAAAGTAATAAAAGCCTGCGCCTTCTCATCTCTGCGTCTCCAGGCTGCTGTGAGGGGAACTGGGGGGGTTCCTTCAATAACATCAAATAAATCCTCTTTTATTAGGAAAGCCCGCATTCTCATCTTCCAGCTGGCGTAATTATTTTCCGTAAGTCTCTCCATCGGCAAGCCTCCAGACATGTTTACAGCCATGTTCGCTCACCTCTGTCTGGCACAATCAATCAAGCTGCCCTCTGGATCTCCATCCGTCGTTCAGACCAGCCACTTACTCCTGTGTAACGCGCGCTGGATCTGGGCCCATAACCCTGTTGATGTGTGCGGTTGTTGCGTGACAGCACACGTTACTTTTGGAAGTAAAATGGTCAAGAAACATCACAGAGGCAATAGATCTTGTTAAGAGTCCTTTTTACTCGGACATTAAGGCTTGTAGCAGTTACAAGTAGCTTCCCCCCCCTCTAGACAGAACATCTCTCTCCGAAAGCAAAACTTAGACAGACACTAACAAACTAACAAGAAGCTGTTAGAACGTTTCCCAGTCACTATCTTGATGGTTGCCATGGTACCGGCCTTGGCTGTCCGTTCCCAGGCCAGGCACAGGCTTTGCAGCTGATAACACTCCTTCTTCTCCAGACTTCTTGAAACTTTCAGACTTGATGAAAAACAACCTGTGGTAGTAAAGCCTAATGGGTCAACAACTTTGCCCACCTGGATACTCGGTGCAGCACCAGCACAGGCTGCAGAGACGGGAGGAGCAGTTGCTGTGGTATACCAGAAAGTTGCTGTCACCAGGAAGCCACTCTGTTTTGGAGCTGGCCGTGAGGGCCTGCACCTGGTGTTGGGTTGAGGAGAAAGTAAACTAGGGTTGCTGCTGGTGTACCATCCACCCTGCTGCCCGGCAGCTTCCCTGACCAAGCTGGTGGAGGTCATCTCGGCTGTGGTGTTGGAGGAGCCCAGAACGATAGTGCTGGGTGATTTCAATGTCCATGCAGAGGCTGCCTCTAGTGTTGCTGCTCGAGACTTCATGGCCTCCATCGCAACCATGGGGCTGTCTCAACTTGTTATTGGCCTAACACATAGGGCAGGGCACACCCGTGACTTGGTTTTTGCTCCAGATGGAGGAAGGGGTGGTCTGGAGATGGGGGGGTGGATTTCACCCCATTGTCATGGTCAGATCACTTCCTGGTGAAGTTCAGACTTATGGCTCTGATCCTTCCCTGCAGGGGTGGTGGACAGATTAAGATGGTCCGCCCCTGGAGCCTAATGGAATCCACTGGATTCCTGAATGCCCTGGGGGAGTTCCCAGTAGATAGATCAGGTGACCCTGTTGAAGCCCTTGTCACACTGTGGAACAGTGAGGCGCATCAGGCTCTCGACACGGTTGCCCCCAAGCGCCCTCTCTAGCACTGTGGAGCCTGGCTTGCACCTTGGTACACCAGTGAGCTAAGGGCAATGAAACAGGCTGGACGACAGCTAGAGCGCAAGTGGCGAAAGACGTGCTGTGAGGCTGATCAGGAACGAGTAAAACATCATAACCGTGCCTACTGTGTGGTGGTGAGGGCGGTGAAGAAGGCCCACTTCTCTGCCTCCATCGCATCCTCAAGTAGCCATCCAGTGGAGCTTTTCCATATTGTCAGGGGTCTGTTGACATCAACTCCAGGAAATGGAGTCTTAGACCCTTTGGAGGCCCACTGTGAATTGTTTTCAAAGCACTTTGAGGGTAAAGTTGCTCGCCTCTGTAGCAGTCTTGATGCCCCCTCCACATCTACTGTAGTCGCCAATGAGGTGTCCAGTGTAACGTCTGCTGCAACTTCTTGGGAATGGTTTCAGTTGATGCGGCCTGATGACGTGGACAAGGTGCTTGCGATGATGCAGTCAGCAACATGTCCTCTCGACCCTTGCCCTCCTTGGCTTATTAAAGCTTGCCAAGGGGGTCTGACCAAGTGGATCCAAGGTGTGGTCAATGCATCATTGCGAGAGGGAGTGGTTCCAGCCACCTTGAAAGAGGCGGTGATCCAACCACTCCTGAAAACGCCCACCCTGAACCCTTTGGTTTGTGACAACTTCTGACCGGTTGTAAATGCCCCCTTTTTAGGGAAGGTGATTGAGAGAGTTGTGGTGCAGCAACTGCAAGTACCCTTGGTTGAAATAGATTATCTTGACCCATCCCAGTCTGGGTTCAGGCCCAGTTATGGGACTGAATTGGCCTTGGTCGCCCTGATGGATGACTTTTATCAGGAGAAGGACAGGGGGAGTGTGACTCTGTTATTCTTACTTGATCTCTCAGCAGCTTTTGATACCAATGACCATGGTATCCTTCTGGGCCGATTTGGTGAGCTGGGTATTGGAGGCACTGTATTACAGTGGTTCCGATCCTATCTCCAAGGTCGCTCTCGGAGAATAGCATTGGATGACTGTCCTTTGGCCCCCTGGCAGCTGTGCTGTGGTGTGCCTCGGGGTACCATCTTGTCTTCCATGCTGTTTAACATCTATATGAAGCCGTTGGGAGCAGTCATTAGGAGCTTTGGGGCAAGGTGCCAGCAGGATGCTGATGATACTGTTGGACCATTGACCCGACAGTCAGAAAAGGGGGGGAGACTGCTACTCCGCAACCTAGCAAGCCACATTTCTCAGCTCCTCCAGGGGAGAAGGGAAGCGTTGCAACTCAGATTGTAGCTCCCTTAAGGACTCAAGTCATTCGGAGAACGGGAGCGGCACAGGTCCAACCCTTCACCCAAGTTTTGGTGCATCACCCATTTGCACCAGGTGATATAGTTGTATGGCAGCAGCAGACTCCCTCCTTTCGTTCTGACCCCCAAACAGTAATAAAGAGAATTCGTGCCATTGTGCACTCACACCATCCCATCTGGGCCAACATAAATGATCTCTTGGATGCTTTGTTAACTCTGGATGAAAAGAGATTGGTGCTGGACAACTGCATAAAAGCAGAAAATGAGCATAATGCTGAAGGAGCAGCTGGGAATGCGGACTTTGTCCCATGGCCCAGACAAGATCCAAATTGGGACTATAATGACCACGCAGATGGTGGCCATTGGCAAACATTCCAAAGGGCAAAGGAAACCATTTTCAGAGCCTTGGAGGAAACCGCAAAAAAGCCTATAAATTGGGAAAATTTTCACGCTATTGTTCAGCTGGCAGATGAGCACCCAGACGCCTTTTTCAGAAGCCCCACATCTGTAGGGGCCCAGCCCCACAAAGTTAGAGGGACACTGCGCAGCTCTGGTGGTAATGGGGAAGGCGTAGAGAGTGCATCCCCTAAGAACATGGTCAAATTATGCATTTGTGAATTTGTAGGGCACAACCTCTCCCTCTCTCATCCTTCCCCCCACCGCCACTAAAGCACTTTGTCTGGAAGGGGGGAGGACCTGTAAGTCTTTCTGAGAGAGTTTATGCTGCTTATTAAGGCAGCGCAGCCCCAAAAGGCAAGGAAGGCAACAGGACTCGTTTGCCCTGAAACAGATACTGAAACAGATACTGCTGAACCCAGTCAGCCAGCCTCCTCACTCACGCCTAATGAAGGGGCTCTGACTGGCACTAATCCCACACAAGGTGAGTGCGTGGGGAGGGGGCAGTGGGGGATTAATGCTCTCTCAGCTCGGTTCTCTGGGCGGGAAGCGCCAAATAACAGAGAAGACCATTTCGCCTTAAACCTCCTTGCTCACAAACTCTTTGGGAAGGAGATTAATATCATGAAGAGAAAACACTGGCCGCTTTAGCCTCCAAGCCGAGAAGGCATGCTTTGAATTAAAAGCCCCTCTCCTCTCTTCACGGCTGTTTTCCTCACCATGATAAGGAAGGGGTGCTTATTCTCAAAATAATGGCTTGCAGTTTGCGCGATGTGCGTGCGTGTATTGACGTGTGCGCAAAACAGAGACAGGTAGACCATTGTGGGCAGTTGGCCCCCCGCCCATCCCCACTGAGGCAAAGCAAGGAGGCACCAAAGGAAGCAGCCATGAAGTGAAAGCCCAGGAGGATTTGGCATGTGCGTGGTGGAAGTTAGAACATGCAATCACGGCTGGGCGGGAGTCCAAAAAACCAGAGATCAAGGGATTTGGGGGTGATCTGGCCGTAGGTCCGGAGAGCACCCGCAAAACCCGGAATTCCTGGCTGGAAGCCAGAGATCTGGTAACGCTAATATGAATTCCCAGATAGGCTTATATTGCAGAAGGTGTTCCTTAAATGCCCACAGTTGTTCAGCTGTTTCATAAACTGGAAGATGTGTTTCATGCTTGTTGTCTCAGTCTGCACTCTAGTCTTAGTATTTTGAACCAACTGCATTCTGAAAGGTCTTTAGAAGTAGCTGCACATACAATGTAGTACAGTAGTCCAAACAGGATGTTACCAGGGTATGAATCTTCACGACCAGGTAATTTGGCAGTTTATCAAGGAATTTTATTTAGTTATTTTATATTTAGTTATTTTAAAGATGTTCAGACGTTTTTAAGCATAAATTTTGCAATAATGTTTACAATTTATCACATTAAGTAAATCACAGTACAATTTTATGAGTAAATCCCTAAGTTTAATATTACTTACACCAGCACAAGATGAATGGAATAAGCAACATAAAATAGTCATACTAAAGTCAGAGTGGTCCAACAGTTAGCCATTAAAAACCATATATATATATATATATTAATCTATTTTAACTATCAAAGGAAGGAGTTGGTCTGATTTAATATGGGATCACATTTCACAGCTGTAGGACCACTGCCGACATGGCCCTATTCTGTGTGCGTGCCATCTTTACAGTCTTAATTGGCAGGCATCTGAGCATGATCTTAAGGTACAGGCAAATTGATGTGAGTGAAGGCGATATTTCTGCTAACCTAGTCCCAAACCATTCAGGGCTTTACAACTCATTACCAGCACTTTGAACTGGACCTGGAAATCCCCTGACGACAAACGTAACTGGATACAATATAATTGCTCTGACTTCCCAGCCCCAACCAGTATCCAGGCAACCATCTCCAAAGGCAGCCCCAAGTAAATCACACTGCAGTATTCTAGTATAGATGTCACTAACATATGGATGTGAGGCAAGGCCCAGTCCTTTCAGAACCAGCTGCAGCTGAACCAGCTGAAGCTGGGGGGAAAACACTCCTGGCCGCTGCTGCCACCTTGGCCCCCGCAATTAACTTTGAAACCAAGATCATTTCTAAGCTGTGCACGTTGTCCTTCAGGGGAATTCAGTCCCATCCAGGATTTCCCAGCCAATAGCACCTCTGTCTTGTTTGTTGAACTAAGTTTAGTTTGTGCTCCCTCAACTAGCCACAAACTGCCTCAAGACACTGATTAAAATCTCACGTCGGCCCTAAGGTCAAGAGGAGTAGTTTTGTTGGGCTGGCTGTGGACAGGAAAGAGACCCAAACAAACAGAGAAAACTGTAGAGTTAGTTATAGATATTATAAAGAGTGAGAAATAGGAACTTACAAAATAGGCAGGTGGAGGAGGAAGAGGCTTAAATTGCATATAAAGGGAATTCTGCCAGTTGTGACTTCTGCTATCAGTTCAGCATGGTGTCTTGTCAAATCTAAAGGGGTAATGAGACCAAGAAGCAATAGAGCATGTGGGGAATGCCAGCTGCATTCCTCCATATTTATTTTAAATAACTAGCAAATTCATTTGCATATGGCTTCCAGTATGCTTTATATTGATTTGAATTAATTTACACTAAACTAGTAGCTGGAGCAGCCATCATATGTCAATAAGCTGTGCTGTGCCTGACAAGCCATAGGTTGAACAAGGAGCCACCAAACACCAGGAAATATTATACTTTGCCTGCAGCTGATACAGCCAAAACAACTGTTTGGTCAGAATGGGAACATCTGCCAGCTTGTATTTTGTTAAACCTAACTACAGTTGCAATTGATCATTATGTATTTACCCTTTGCCCCATCATTTTGTTGTATAATACTGTACCATAACGAAAACAACATTCTAACTCCTGTAATTGCCAAGTTTGTTAATGTTTGATGGGTGCATCCCTTTTTAGTCATTTTCATAGCAGCTAGAAGATGCACTAGAGGCACATGCTCTAATTACTTGGGCAAGAGCCAGGATAAATTGTAAACGTGTCTTTATCTTCTTTTTAGAAGCATTTGCTGTCACCAAAACAACTATTTTGTGTTAGACACAGGTAGCAGGGGACTATGTGGCTGTACTGCTTGAATTAGCAACAGCGTATCAACTGGCTGGACTAAAATGTCTTGTAAGGAAAGACTAGAAGGAGGGAAGCAGCTGTCAGAATATTCTGGATGTAAAATTATTATTACAGGATGGTGTGGCTTGCTGTTCTCTTGGACTCTTTAAAAATTCAAGAGTAATTCTTTTTACTGCTACCCCCTCACTCAAGAATTATGATCATTCTGAAAGCAGAAACATGTGTACCTTAAACCAAGATTTTCAGTATATTTCCAAAGGCTACTGATCCCTGCAAACGTTTACATGTCTGGTTGGCCACTGTGAGAACAGTGAGAAAGCAGACTTGGAATATTGTGTGTGAACGTATTCTAATAATATTATTTATGCTATTAGCGGTCTGCTACTGCAGACTGGGGATGTACTTGATTTTGATGGCTTGTGATAGCTGAAATATTTATTCTTTTTTTCAAGTTGACCCTGCTAGTGTCATTTTTGTCTGAAATATTGCCTTGAAGTTGCAGCCTTATACACTCTTTCCTGTTAGTAAGTCTCACTGAACTAAGTTGGACTTCAATTTGAGTAGACAGGTATAAGACTGCACTGGAAGACTGCAGTCCTATGCAGTGTAACTGGGAATAAGTCCTATTAAATTTAGTGACCCTTACTTCTGAGTAGACATATATAGATTTTCACTATTGTTGTTCCTAATTGTAAAAAAAGATGTTAACTAGTTATTTTCTTTCTGAAGGCTCTTTGGACCTATTATCTGGTGACATTTAGGGTAGTATGAAGTAGTATCTGTCTTTTAGTCTCAAGAACTGCTTCTCATGTAAGAGTATTTCTAACTGGAGACATAGGATACAGTGGCTTCTCTGTGCACTTTTCCAAGTCTCAGTAAATAGCTGTATTCTTTCTTTTAAAAAAATGAGAATGAAGTGCTTATGAAAGGAGTCAGTATGATAGTGATGTTCTCAGTCTTACTGAACAACAAAAATAGATAGAAAATGTCAAGATAGTGTTCCTTAATTCAAACATAGAGGGGTATCCTCAAGAGACAAGGGGACAGTTAAGCCTTCCTGTTCATTCAGCTCATCTTTATGTGCTTTGTATTTGTTTTGAGTGTTCTTTTCTTGAGCCTGAACTGGAACTTCTAAAATGTGATTGTCTTAGTATTAAAGCCAGTAATCCTTTCCATAGCTTTCTACTGAGCCAAGACTATAACATGTATTTCCTTCACTGATCCTCACTACTATTTTTTTTAATTTCTTCCATTGTATCAGTGCTTAGAACCTTTTGCTTTCTCCCCAGGGGGAGGAGTCATCCTTCTCACCAGCCCAAACCTGCTGCTAGTTGATGATAGTTGGGTCCTCTTGCTCTGTCTCAAGCATTTGCCTTTTATTGGTCTACTGCCTTTCCTATCATGTATTTTCTCAGGGTTTTTTTTTTTACTGTGCATCCTCCTCTTCCCTACTACAGTTTTTACTACAGTTTTTGCTGCTACCTAGGTACATTACTCTTCAATTTGCCCTACATGTGTTTGCATGTGTGTGTCATGTCTTTTTTTATTCCCTTACCCATGTTTCTCCTTGTGGTCGGGAGGGGAGAGTGTCAGGTCATCGCAAGGGGTGTTTTGCCTTCGTTGGAGTTCCCTGGAGGAAGCTCTAATTTCAGTTCCTGAAGGGCATGGAGCTTGGCAGGTCCCACAATAAACATCAAGTGAGATTGCCATTTTGTTTGAGCTGACCTAAACAGGAGCACCATTTCTATCTGATCACTGGAGTAATCAAGCATTTGAACACACTAGATCCTGGTGAGATCACTTGATTTCAGTTTCTGAAGGGCACAGGGCTTTGCAGGTCCCACAAAGAACCTACCTAAACGGAGCAGCATTTCAACTGGATCGTTGTGTTGCCTCAGCGGCTCTGTTAATCAAGTGTTTGAGCGTACCAGACCCATGCGAGTTCACTTGATTGCTCCCCCCTCCCTGCATCATCGATCCGTGAGGCTTTGAATTCCAGCATTCTCTAGACCTTTCATTATCATCAGACTTGAGAACTGCTAGGATGTTGAGTGGCGCACAGTGTTTGTGCATAGCCAGCTCTTCCCCACACTTGGCTGTCCAGGGAGAGCCGTGCCATAACCTTTATGGCTTCGCCTGTTGCTTCTGCAGTCGTTGTCTGTGAGGGGACTGGTTAGACTCAGATGCTTCCTTCTGTGACAGAACCCAGTGCTGTGAGGCAGGAGCTTCTTGTTCACCTGCTCATTCTGCAGATGGGGTAAGTAACACTGTTTCCTATGTCAATCATGGGGTTCTCTCAGAGTTCCTCTCATAGGTAAGTCCCTGCTTTACAAGAGGTTAAGAACCTTCCTCATAAACACAGGGTGGAGAGGTCTTCTTCACAGAAAGCCCATGGGGGAAAGAGTAGGCACCATTCCAGGAGGCATAGAATCACAGAATAGTAGAGTTGGAAGGGGCCTATCAAGTCCATTCATTCATTGGCGATCACTCGTGGCCGAGTAAGATTGTCTTCCAAGATAAGGTCTTTAACGGTGGGTCCGTAAGTGACTGTGGAGGCCAATTCTGGATCCACACAGCCTCCCACAGTGAGGACATAGGTTTCCAGATGGAAGATGGTCACAGTGAGGATTTCCTTGATATGCCTTCTGCTTAGCTCGTTTGTCCCTTTCGCCCTGTACTCGTGCTTCTTCAAAGCCCATAGCACCTTTGATAATGGCCGACCTCCAATTGGGACGCTCATGGGCCAAGGATTCCCAGTCCTCAATGCTTATGTTACATTTTTTTAGATTAGCTTTGAGAACATCTTTAAACCTCTTTTGCTGTCCACCAATGTTCCATTTTCCATCCTTAAGTTGGGATTAAAGTAGCTGATTTGGAAGACGGTGATCAGGCATTCGAACAACATGGCCGGTCCAGCAAAGTTGATGTTGGAAGATCATTGTTTCAACACTGGTGGTCTTTGCTTCTTCCAATACGCTAACATTAGTCTGCCTATCTTCCCAAGTAATTTGCAGAATATTCCGGAGGCAGCGTTGGTGGAATATTTCAAGAAGTTGGGAGTGGCGTTTATAGATGGTCCATGTTTCAGAGGTGTACAGTAAGGTCGGTAGTACAATGGCTTTGTAAATAAGCATTTTGGTCTCCCTGCAAATATCCTGATCCTCGAACACTCTACACTTCATTTGGGAGAATGCGGCATTCGCAGAGCTCAGACGATGCTGAATTTCAGTGTCGATGTTAGCTTTTACAGAGAGATGACTGCCAAGATAAGAAAAGTGATCGACATTCTCCAGCATCGCACCATTAAGCTGGATTGATGGTGCTACAGAGGGATTGGTTCGCACTTGCTGATGAAGCACTTTGGTTTTTTTTATGTTAAACGAGAGGCCAAGCTTTTCATATGCTTCTGCAAAGACAAAGCATTCCCGACAGCTGGCTGTCCAGCTGCCTCTCGAATGCCTGCAGTGTCAAGAGAAGACTAAGAGAAAGAGGTCCCCTGGATCTCCCTCAAGGAACAGTTTTGTGAGATCTCCTTCCTCCCCCTACTCCAGGAGTTATCCCGTCATTGTGGAGCTGGCTAAGAAATGTGCTTAGGGAGATGGTGCTGATAATGCTTTCACCTTCAACAGTTCCCTGAAGGGAAGATAAAGCACTGCCTGAATCTGCTGGGGAGGAGGGTGAACTTTTTGAGAAAGAAGAGCTGGTGTCCGGAGGCAGAGCAGGGGTCCCGGGGAGTTGGAAGAAGAGGATTCCTATGGATGGCAGAGGGGAGGGGGAGGAACTTCCCCCCTTTGGAGTGAAGACGAAACAGAGGAAATGCCAGTGATAGGGTCGCCTAGCAATGGGGAGCCTGAGAGCTTTGAAGTTTCAGAATCCTCCCTAGACATTCTCACGCCTCCCCTTCTTCGAAGCTCAGAGCAAGAGGGAGAAAAGGGAGGGCTGCCCACAGCAGAAAAACGGCGAGGCAGTTTACCATCAGCCCCTCCCCTATCCCCCATACTGGAATCGGAAACTTCAGAAGAGGAGGGGCCGATGCTTCCCCCCTCACCGCGCACACGTAGACAGCTGAAAAAACAGGAGAGAAGGGGGGGAAGGCGGGCAGTACCTGAGGGGCAGTTAAGGAGGAGCGAAAGATTGCGCGCCCGTTTGGCCCCTTCTTAAAGAACAGGCGGGAAGCAGCCCCTTGCTCTGTCAACTTTCTCCCAATGCCGCAGGACCTGTATCCCTGTATTGCTTCATGAGAAGACGCAGTTTTTGCTTGGACATTACTCTAATAAAACACGAATTACTTACAACCTCTGGTCTGGTTCCTGAGTCTCATCCTCGGCCTGACAGCGGTGGTTCAACCTCAACAAATGTTTTTTTTTTGCTTCTGAAGTTTTTTCAGCTTTTACTGGCAGAGGCCTTACAGCTTATTGAAGCTGAAAGTCCAGTTCAGGATACTTCTTCTTGATTATCAGTTATGGATGCTTTAGAAGGTTTTCCTCTCCAATTCCAGGAAACCTATCACAGTTTCTTTCCAACAGGCTTTTGCTGCCATCTGGAAACCCTAAAAGGAAAGGTGAAAAAGGTCATATTAACAATACAATAAGCATCAATACATCAACCTTAATGTATACATATAGATCAATGTATGCTATCCAAATGTCCAAATAAGTATCCAAATGAAATTGGTGTTTATAAAAGGTTAAGGTTAGGGTTAGAATTTGCACCTGAAGAAATTGTGACTTGCTTTATTTATCCTCTTATAATCAAACTGATCTGCTATATACATATTCCAGAGGGAACATCTTCTACCTTTGTAATGCATACCATGTAAAGCTACAGCTTCTCTATAATAAATGGAAATATTTAGGATTGTTATAGTTTAACATACAGTATGGTTTCTCATCTTCAGCCATGTTGTGCTAAAGTTTACTCCAGAGGCTTGCATGCATCCCTAGGATTAACTTTAGGAGATTCTGAGGCAGAGCTTTTCTTCAGTTGAGCTTGGTTGTAATGTCAGGCACCAACAAATATCAACATGATAGGATCTCATAGAACATTTCTTCTTGGTGCTGCTGCTGAAGGAGTTTTTAAAGGTTTCGAAACATAATAACAGTGAAACACTTGCCAAAGTGTGCATATACCCGCACATAGATGCTTCCTCCATTAAATACATCTACTAAAACCTACCAAGTTCCTTTGATACACTCCAAAACTGAACCATGTGGATCTGGATAACCACGTCTAAGGTACCTGAAATGAAACACACTGACAAAACATGCACAAATAAAACCAGCCTCTTTCGCTCAATAAAATTGTGTATAGAACTGCAAACACCCAGAAAAAATATATCTTACCTGAATAAAATATATAAAATAAAATATATACAACAATTACTTTATTATTAACAAATAGTGGGAACTAGTGTGGTGGGGTAAAGATCTGCAGTGATAAATATTTTATTATACTTAGGCAATTTATTATAATACAAAAGCCTTACAATTCTTACGTTTGAGCCTAAATAATTCCAGTTGCAATTTGAGATATTATCTCTTGTCTCTCTTGCTCTGGTAGGCAAGAAGAGCAACCAACTGTTGTCTTCTGTAAGAGAACACGTCAAGAATTTGAAGTCTGTCTTGAACTTCCTCTTGGTGATTCCAAGCTAAACTAGTTATACTTCTTCATCCTGTCCTCTTTGTAAACTGAAATGAATTATCATCTGATTATTTAATCAAAGATTTTTCTGATCAACATTTTATTTGTCATATCATTACAACCTACTACTACGAAATCCAACATAGCATTTTCCTGAATGAAACTTGAATAAATTAATGATATAGCGTACCTGCAAATAACTGTGCCTTACCATTTTTTTAGAGCATCTGTTTTGCAGTTTGTTCAAGGAAATTAGAATACGCAATAATTCTGCATGGCTTATTAGTTTTTGACTTTCTGGTGGAAATTTTTAAAAAAATCCGTCTATATCAAGATCTGGCATTTTCACAGGCACTGACAGCTGTGTATGATTATTTTATTCTGTTTTTGAGTTTATGCCCAGTTTCCTAGTTCTTCAACATATCACAACAATGTGCTAATCTACAGGGATTCTGTAAGTTTCTTGCCTGTGCTCAACACAAACGGAGGGTGAAAAAGGAGAAACATGCCATTTCCCCACAAATAACCTCTTAAAAATGCTTTTTTTTCCCTATAAGGCATCCATAATTCTAAAATTAAGTTTGTATCTCTAAAGTTGTTCTATACACACACTCACACAGAGAGAGAAATTTATGGGACTTTATTGATTTATTTTTATTTTTGAATGTGTAGATATAACTATAGCATTCAGTGTGCCAATTAAACATAACTTAGGGTCTAAAAAAATCTGTCTGCTTATTTTGTCCATATGCTCAGAATTCTGAGAACTATAAGTTTTCATTTTCTAAAAAGTACAAAAGTGTCTAATTGTTGGAGAAAAGATGGACAGTGCGTGATCAGTGACTATTAAAGATGAAAAACCACCAGGGGCTTGGGTGCAATTTCCAGGGACCAGGACTTGTCCAGCAGGCTTGACCATCTCCTTCAAATGCTTTCTCTTCCACATCATATATATTGTTCCCAGGTGTCCTCTGAATATGTTTCCTCCACCAATTCCAAATTTGCTATTTTTGTAAAATATGTCATCTAGATTTTCCAGCTGAAGTAAATTGGAAGTTATAATTAAATGTATGCACAATTTCCTAGTGTATTGTAAGTGTGTAAGTAGGACCTTGTCATTTTTATCTTTTGTATAGTGCCTTTGTGACTTTGTTGTGACATTTATTTGCATTTATGAATTGCTTCCCATGAGACACCATGAATTGATTTTCAATATGGTAAAATGTAACAGTTACATATATAAAAGCAGTTAAAGCAATTGTGTACATACAGAGAGAGAGACTTTAAAACAACAGCACATACATAAAATCAATTCAAATCCAATACAGATACCAGCGAGGATATATCTGTTATTATTGAGAGGGGGCAGAGTTACAATTCTGGGCCTGGCCATTCATTTTTCTAGAATGTTCTGAATGAGAATGTCATCACTCTGTGGAGTTGATATCTTCTCCAGCAGAAGGGAAAGGGCAGATATGTGTGTGTGTGTGCATATAGATGCAATTTTAAAACAGAAGGAGAAACAGAATGGGACAGCAAGAGACAAAAAAAGAGAGTGCTGAGCTGTTGGAAGACTGAAAAGACCTAGGGCTGCCTTTTCTAGGGAACTAATATGGGAGTACTGCCTGTTAACCTTTACCTACTTCATCTGTTTGTATATTTGTAAATAAAATATTACAAATATGCCATAAGTCTCCAGTCATTTCTCCTTCAAAAGGAAGCCAAACCTTGATAAGGGCTGCCCTGGAACATTTCACAACTTGTAAGTAACATGAAATCTCTCTCTCTCTCTCTCTCTCTCTCTCTCTCACACACACACACACACACACACACACACACTGAAATTGTGGGCTCAGTGTCTGGCTTCTGGCTTACTTTCAAAACACATCTGGTGTGGGTAAACATGAGCAGAAATAGTTATTAAGTTAGCAAGTTAAATTGCTTCATCTAACACATCACATTGTTCACCTCTGTGGAACTTTAAATGTAAATGTATGTCCTGGAAGATGAGAAAATCTGTAATTCTCTGTTAATTGGAAGAAGCAGCCCTGACTTCAGTACCGTCAGCATGATTTCACTCCAGCAATATGATGATGATGATTATGTCAAATGCAATTAAGAATGCAATTCTTGAACTGATGAGAGGCTTAGTTGTTTTTAAAAATCCATGTTTTCATGTAATATTTGGTTTCCTATTCTATAGTAGCCAAAGACGGGAGTGGGGCAAGAGCAACTCCTGTTTTGTTCTTTTGTTTATGTTCCAGAAAGGAGATAGAGTTTGGATCCTCCAGATGGATAGGCTTGATTGGCTTTACCTGTGATGCTCTGACTGACTTCCGTGGCTAGACTGATATGTCTTAGGGAAGCTTATCTGCCCCTCCTCCTTCCACCCTTTCCTCTGTTCTCTTCTTCAACTGTCAGAGAGAGAGGAGATACTTTTGTCTCTGCTCGCTCTCTCCTAGCCATGAGGGAGATTCCCAGGCCTGGGCGTTGCGCTTCCAACTTAGTTAATTAGTTAGAACTAGATATGCCTTTCTATCTACTATGTATTTCTATAAATAAAGTAGCTTTTCTTATTTTATTAAGTCAAGTCTCAGTGATCTCAACGCAGGGTAAAAGCCTGCTTTCTTAGGTAAACGCATACACTGGCACACACGCATTTCAGACGGCTGTTATTCTCTGCTTAACAAATACACAAATTTACACAACAACAGCCAAAGCTACAAAAGAAAACTGCCATTTAACTTATTCTGAAGAAGAAACTCAATTCTTGTTTTTTTCAAACATTTATATAACATTTTTCTTCCTCAATGTTAACAGCTTAATTTCTTTCTTTGAATGGATTAGATACACATATCCTTGCCTTTTGTGTCTGTGTTACTGCACAGAAACGTAGCTTAGATTAGACTTTAATTTATATGCTGCCTTTCCACAAAGGAAATTGTGTTCAAGATGGCTCCGGGTACAAAAGATAAATAATAACAGCAATACATACAAATAGTCAAAAAGCATTTCAATAAATACATTTCAAACATAATAGCAATATATTAATAAACAATTCATTAAACATTTCTTTTTAAAAAATCATACCAAAATATCTGTATTCATATTAAAATCTAATTGAACAAAAGGACCATGAACAATCAATTCAGAGATGGAAGTTCTCAAAAACCCAACAAACAGTTTTGGCAATTTAGAAGCACAAAGGACTAAGAACTTGTCAGCTAACCCATCCTCTCCTCACTTCAAGACATGACCAGCCCTACCAAATATCAATTTATGTAATCCAGGCCACAGTACTTCATAAAGAGAGGGCAACATCACACTGATGGTGGATTCACATAAGTGCAGGTTTTCATACAATCTTTCCCAATCTCTAGTCATATAGATGAAGACTTTCAGGGGAAACAACAGAAACATAGTGGGATCATGGAAATTACAAAAGGAGAATAAGCCTCTCCAGGATTTATTTATTTATTTATTTAGTTTCATTTATAAACCGCCCATAACCAATGGCTCCCTGGGATTTCTAGAAGTTAAATCACTGTGTGGATACATGTTGTCTCTACTGCTCATGTTGGCCAATGCATGCATATGAACACAAAGCTCTACCCTAGACTTGATGTACAACCTCCGTGAATAGGATCTCATGCAGATTAGCTTCATGGCATTGGGGAAGAAGGATAACCTTGTGCCTTTATCCTGATTAACCCTCTCCCACAAAGTTGCTATATGTTCTGCAGAACAAAACAAACAAGTGTTGTACAGGTACCTGTACATTTTGTTCCAAGGGACAAATTCAAATTACACTTTCTTTACTTCTCTTTGCTCTATTTAAAAACTTCTTGTTGTTATTAATTAAATTTTTATCACACCCTTCCTTCCACTAGGAGCCAGTGCGGCAAAAAAAAAAAACACCCTAAAACATCATAAAAACAGACATTAAAATATATTTTTAAAATCTTTAAAACATATTAAAACAAAACATATTTAAAAACATGTGTCCTAAAAGTTTTTAAAATATCATTTAATGCAATTCCAACACAGATGCAGACTGGAATAAGGTCTCTACTTAAAAGGCTTGTTGAAAGAGGAAGGTCTTCAGTAGGCACCGAAAACATAACAGAGATGGTGCCTGTCTAATATTTCAGGGGAGGGAATTCTAAAGGGTAGGTGCCACTACACTAAAGGTCCGCTTCCTATGTTGTACAGAATGGACCACCTGATCAGATGGTATCTGCAGAAGGCCCTCTCCTGCAGAGCACAGTGATCGACTGGGTATATAAGGGATAATACAGTCTTTCAGGTATCCTGGCCCCAAACTACATAGGGCTTTGTACACCAAAACCAGAACCTTGAACTTAGACTGGTAGCTAATGGGCAGCCAGTGCAGTTTCTTTCAGCAGCGAGGTGACATACCCGGCCCTAGTGAGCAGTTGTGCTGCCGCATTTTGTACCAGCTGCAGCTTCTGGACCAACCTCAAGGGCAGCTCCAAATAGATTTATTACAGTAATCCAACCTGGAGGTTACCAGTGTATGAACAACAATGGTCAGGCTATCCTGTTTCAGAAACAGCTGCATCTCTCTTACCAGCCAAACCTGGTAAAAGGCACTCCTAGCCACTGAGGTCACCTGAGCCTCTAGTGACAAAGACGGATCTAGGAGCACCCCTAGACTATGAACCTGTTCTTTCAGAAGGAGTACGACCCCATCCAAAGCAGGCAACTGACTAATTATTTGAACTCAGGAACCACCAACCCACAGCGCCTCCATCTTACTAGGATTTATTGGCCCTCATCCAGCCCACCACCAAGTCCAGGCACCGGTCCAGGGCTTGCATGGCCTCCCCTGATTCAGATGTTACAGAGAAATAGAGCTGGATATCATCAGCGTACTGGTGACACCTCACCCCAGATTTCCTGATGACTGCTCCCAAGGGCTTCATATAGATGTTAAACGGCATTGGGGGCAAGATGGTACCCTGCAGCACCCCACAGCACAACTGCCAGGGGAATGAAAGACAATCACCCAATGCTATTTTCTGAAAATTACCCTGGACGTAGGATCGGAACCACTGTAAAACAGTGTCTCCAATACCCATCTCACCCAATCGGTTCAGGAGGATACCATGGTCAATGGCATCAAAAGCCACTGAGCAAGTAAGAATACCAGGGCTAAACTATCCCTGCCCTTCTCCCAGTAAAGGGCATCCATCAGGGCGACCAAGGCTGATTCAGTCCCATAACCAGGCCTGATCCCAGATTGGAATGGGTCAAGATAATCTGTTTCATCCAAGAGTACTTGAAATTGCTGCACCACAGCCATCTCAATCACCTTCCTAAAAAGGGGATATTTGCGACTGGGAGGTAGTTGTCACAAACCAATGGGTCCAGGGTGGGTGTTTTCAGGAGCGGTCGGATCACTGCCTCTTTCAGGACTGTTGGAACCACTCCCTCCCACAACGACGTGTTAACCACACCCTGGGTCCACTTGGTCAAACCCCCTTGGCAAGCTTTAATAAGCCAGGAAGGGTAAGTGTAGAGAGGACGTGTTGCTGGCTGCACCTTGTCCTTGTCATCAGGCCACATCAACTGAAACCATCCCAAGACGTTGCAGCAGACGTTGCATAGCAGTACAATATCTATATAATTTGGCCTACATGCCAAACAGCATGGAGGAGGTTGATTTCAATCAGAGAAGCAGCATGGAAAAAGGGGTAAACTCTTCCCAGTACCACAGTGTGGTTCTGTATTGAGCTCCCCCCTTTCCTTTTCCTCCTTTCATATAGCTGAGAGGAGAAGTTTGGAAACTTTCTCTTCCACTTATAATTAATCATGTAATCTCATGTAATTTAGTTCCCATGTAATCTGAACTGAGAATGATAAACAAGTCACTATGTTCTTTTAATCCATGTTTTGCAGTTGGCTTGTTTTAAACATAGTTAATGTTAATATGCCAAAACATGGTTAACTAAAAGCAATTGCTCAACAACTTCTTCTGGCAATGTTGGAGAACAAGAAGAGAGGGGGAGCAGGAATTAGTCACACTTGTTCAAGTTGTACTAAGCCATGGTTTAGTGTAATGTCTTTACAAGCCCCTCGTGTAATAATGAAAGTATGTAATCTGAGAATAGCATGTCTGTATTTTAATCTGTTGGAGAGCACGATTATGCACCATGTATCTGACTCTTCACCCAAAGATGATGCCATCAGGAATATATTGATGATGAACAGATTTAACCCTGCCATGCAGCAGGGTGAAGCATCCTGATTCAGCGAGCACCATGAGGGAAGATTAGATGAAGATAGACATTAAGGTCCAAATGGTGCAGCAACACTTTTTAAAGTTTTAGCCTTAGTAAGACCTTAGCTGTAGTGGGGACGGAAGAGGCATTTTGACTACACTTCAGGCAGCAAAATGTCTTGGGGCAGCACTTGTGAGAGACATAAAGCATTGCTAGTGTACAGAGAAATGTAGTCAAAGGAGTTCGTTTTGAACAATATTCTAATACACGTTCATTCATAGTATTTCCAGATACAGTGTGTAACTCAGGTTTATGAATACTTATTGGAAAATATCATTTTACTTTTATTACTCCTGAGCATTACACCATTTATTGAATCCTAACAGTTCTTTATTTAAAAAGTGAAACTTGAAAACTGTGTTCTGTTCTCTTGCACAATAGCAAGGAATACTGATACAAGGCCACCAAACTGAGCCACTAGCAAAGACAGTTTTAAATGAAAACTATGCTAACAGTTTAATACTGTCCTTTGTGAGTCTTGATTGGTCTCATGCAATGCCATCAGTGCATTTCATTCTTATTAAATGTAGTTGTTTCTGCAGTAATTAAGAGTAAGAAAGCAGGTGCCTTTAAAACCTAATTATTTTGATAATCATTTTACACTTAAGTACCACTGGAAGCTAGGATTTTACCTTAAATTAATTTTAACCCAGTAATTAATGTACACATTTTACACCACTGTTGACTACTATAAAATCTCAAAGGTGTTGTTTTTTTAATGCAGTAAAGAATAGAAAACTCTTCTTAATATTCCAGCATTTATCTTCCCCTGAAGGTGAAACACCTTAGAATGGATATTTTTTAATGTACATTGTATTATGTAATATCATAGAAGTCTCAATATGACTTCCATTCATTCCTTTGCCAATGAAGCTCTCGGTCACAAGATTGTGGGACATTCTGTATGAAATGGGAAATTTATTCACCACTTCCCTCAACCTTATGCCTGTTACTAGCACATTTTCATCTCACACGGCCTTTTTGGAACTGACTTCGGCTTGATTATGTTTCTATGTCACCTAGATTCCTTCTTCTGGTTCCCTTCATTTCTTTAGAACAGGGGTGGGTAAACTTTCTCATCCCAAGGGCTGCATCCATCATTGGCCAACTTTGCAAAGGCCACATGCTAGCAGTGGGTGTAACCAAAGTGCTCATTGCTATCTCACACTCTCTTTTGTGTGATGCACACACACACACATATACAGCACACATTCACACATGTACCGCACATGCAGAAGAGCTAATCTCTTCAGCAGGGAAGATACAGGAAATGCCTCACATTCCTTTCTTTTGATTGCTTAGCAACAGTGATTAGGTGACCAAGTGTCCTTAGCAACAGCAGTGCCTCCATATCTGCCTAATAAATCTTAGAACATTGCTCCCACATTTTGTTTTCTAACTTTTTTTATTGATGTCAGATTGATTTACTGTTTAAATGAAAGCTGATTCTAGGCCCCCTGCGGGGGGGGGAGATGAATGTGAAGATGAACTTGAACTCCTTTATAGTTTTACCCCAAAATGAACCTAATTCACCTTTAGTTCACCTGGCAATTATGGGAACTACTTTCAGGTGTGAACTTCATTCAGCTGAACTAGTTCATTCCAAGCAGTGTATACGCTACGCCTGTCATAGACTGTGTTTCTGGATCTGGATATTTTAGTGAGATGAGGATGTCCCCTGAAGCCCTGTACTTTGTAATTCTGAAAGCTGTCAGTTGGATAAGGAACTGGTTTCCACACTTTGATATTTTCTAATTATTTTATCTGTTGTCAGCACTGGCCTTATTTTCATGATTGTTAAAGAAATCAGGTGTGTGCTTAATAGGCCTCTTTGCCTGCAATTATTACATTTCTCATAATTGTAGGTTATCTTCTACTTCTAACTGTCCCTTCTTCTGTGACATTGGCTGCTAACTGTAGATAATGGATGTACAGTATAAAAGGTACGCCATGCACCTATGCAAGTGTCAATTCATACAGGAATAAAAAGTTTGTGTATTAATTTGGATGTATAGAAAATGAACAGAATAACTCTTTTCCCTTCGTGCAAGACTTGACACTCACTTAAGTGCATAACCTACCTTTTACGGTTATCACTATCCTCAAAGAAAACATATTGTACAGTAAAACCAATAGTGTTGTCTGTGTCTGCACATTTTGGTTTACTGAGGGTGTCAGGGTTTCTCTTGGTCCCTCAGCTTCACTTCACATAAACCCTTAACCCTTTTGCTGCCACCAATTCACACAGAATACGTCTTCCTAAAGGCCAATCTTCCTAAATCTCCACCCCAATCAATTACTTCCACAACCCAGGTCAGCTATTGGAACCAATCCGCCTCGGTGCCCCAAAGCTCATCTGGCTGCACTCCTGGCTGTGGGACAGTTTAGCCAGTGTTATACCCCCACTTGTGTCTCATCCCTCTGACAGATCTTACTTCAGGACAGCCCCTCAGACTAACTCAGTCACTGGTCCCCTTCTGATCTTCACCAGACAACAATTATTGATCATACCCTGGATATATAGATAGATAGGCCTCAATTCCTCCCTCAATTCTCACTAACCATCACCGACTCCTACTGCTTTCTGAACAGTTCACCTCTGACTGACAGTTAACTCTCAACTGCTTGAAATCTCCAGCCAATCAGAAATAATTTACCTGATAAGGCTTTTGGGATTTCTGGGGAGGCTTAATATTTTTTGTTTACATGCCTCCTGTTATGTATTGTTTGTTTTATAATTTATACTATTACACTGTATTTTTGTATTGTATTTTGCTATATTTATTGTATGTACGTCGCCTAGAGTGGCCACTGGCCAGATAGGCGACACATAAATTAAATGTATTATTATTATTATTATTATTATTATTATTATTATTATTATTATTATCTACTAGAATCTTAGTGTTCGTGTCTCTCTCCTCTCAGAACCAAGCAACCACTGCCAAGCAGGCTTGCAAAAATGTACCAAAACAAGGGCTCATGGCAGTCATTGAGGTCATACAACATTTATTTAAACCCAAACATATACTGTATATAGCATTTCTCTACAGAGAGAAGTGTAAGAAGCACTATGATTGGGTTGACCTGATTCCTTAAATTCAGAACACCAAATGTGAAATCTGTTTTCTGGGGCTTCTTGATGCACCTGGATATCAAACAGCTTTACTTCGCATTCAGATAAAGCCCATTTGTGATTATTCTAGAATATACATAGACTAATACAGGACTACTTTATGTGTCATATTCGTAAGAACAATAGTGACTTCATATATCTCTACTTATGTAGCTCCTTTCCTTCAAAACTGTTAAATACACATACATAAAACATTTACAGTTTCTGAAAAACACTGAAGCAGGTATTTATTTTTGGATTTTTTGGGGGTGTGTCTTAAAATGCATTGTGTATCTATAATATTCCACACATCTCAAAAAAGGATTGTCAGTTTGTTTCTGGTTGGAAAACAGGATTAATGTAAAGTATTGCCTGATCTTCCAAACCACAAAACATTTCCTGATATATTGCTGTCATTTTGTATTCACGTTATTGGGTTACTCATGTTATCTCGGATGTCATCTCGGATGTAAAAAACTGGCATCCAAAAACTATCTATTTCAAAATGTTGTAAGTGTGGCAAATTCTTATACAGCTTTCATCCTTTTCATCCTATTGATTAATTTACTGTAAGAATGTTTTTCTTGCATATTGTGATATTGTTTTTCAACGTATTTGTATATATTACATGCAATATTATTAGAACGAGTATGCATTAATCTATGTCTATAATTACTCTGTGTCTATAATTCAAATATTATGTTTATGTCATCACCCTTAATTAACTTAGGAAATGTTCACCAGTAGCTAGTGAGGTATGTGTCAAAATCTGTTCAGTTTCATAGTTACAATTCAAGGAAATCATCATGGTGGGTTTTTTTAGTATTACACTAATTAAGAAGCTTCCTTTGCAGTGACAGACTGTATCCCTTTTTAATTTCTTAAAGTTCATACTAAGAAAAATGAAATGAAGGATTAACCCATAAGCTTCTTTGTCTGCAACTTTTCTTAATTAAAATACCTAATTCTTATGAAGATGTTAATATATTTTCTGATGTCTCCATCAATATCTCATTATTTCAAGTTGTTTTATCTGCAAGAGAAAGCTTGTCATTTAATATCTTATACCTGCAAAGAGTTCCACTTCTCTTGCATCATGCACTAATATTTATAGCTAGTCTAAATAAATCTAAACAAGTAACATATTACCAAGTTTATTTATTTATTTATTAAATTTATATCCCGCCCTTCCTCCCAGTAGGAGCCCAGGGCGGTAAAAAAAACCACACTAAAACCACTCTAAAACATAATAAAAACAGACTTTAAAATATATTAAAACAAAACATCTTTTAAAAAATATTAAAACAAAACATCTTTAAAACATCTTTTTTTAAAAAAAGTTTAAAAACATCTTAAAAAGCAATTCCAACACAGACACAGACTGAAATAAGGTCTCTCCTTAAAGGGCTTGTTGAAAAAGGAAGATCTTCAATAGGCGCTGAAAAGATAACAGAGAATGGTGCCTGTCTAACATTTAAAGGGAGAGAATTCCAAAGGGTAGGTGCCACTACACTAAAGGTCAGTTTCCTATGTTGTGCAGGATGGACCTCCGGATAAGATGGTATCTACAGGAGGCCCTCACCTGCAGAGCGTAGTGATTGGCTGGATATATAAGGCATAAGACAATCTTTCAGGTATTGTGGTCCCAAGCTATATAGGGCTTTGTGCACCAAAACCAGAACCTTGAACTTAGCTGGGTAACTAGTGGACAGCCAGTGGCAATTCTTTCAGCAGCCAGGTGACATGTTGGCAATACCCTGCCCCATTTAGCAGTTGTGCCACCACATTTTGAAACTGTTAATACTGGATAAGAAAAGATTTAAAGGTGAAATGTGAACCTTTAAAAAAATGAATGAGTAAGTTTCAAGGCTCTTTAGCAGGGTGCATGCTTTCTGCCATACCGTTCTCTTTGTCTGGTACATCTTCTTTGTACACTGAGCCATTTCCTTCATGTAAACTTTCATAAACCACTATAACAATTTTGAGCACACTATGGATGCTGCATAATTTAGAACTAGCAGCAGTTTAAAGAAATAAGTTACCACAGTTCACATGATAATCACATCTTGGGGATCTTGGAGCAGGAGAATATCAACCTGAGGAAGAGGGAAATGATCTCTTCTTTGAACAGTGGGGAGGCAAACATATCCTTTCTCAAGGATAATATTCTTGGGAGTGGGGTTCTTGGTAGCGGGTGATTCTATCATTAGGGGCAGAGATAGCTGGGTTTCTGTAGTATATTCTCACTACATGGTGACTTGTTTGCCTGGTGAGAAGGTTGCCAATGTCACGTGTCATCTAAATAGTGCTGGAGAGAAGTCAGTGCATATTGGCGCCAATCACATGTGGAAATGTAGTTTGTGGTCCTATAAGCCAAATTTAGGTTGCTACATAAGAGGTGGAAAGCCCAGGACCTTTAAGATAGCTTCTCTGAAATGCTACTTATTCTGTGCATTGGCCCAGTTAGGTAGGAAGCACTGAAGAATCACAATGCCCTGGGCTCCTACTGTGAAGAAGGATAGGATATAAATCTAATAAATAAATAAATAAATGATGTGTGGATGAGGCATTGGTGCTGGGAAGAGGGGTTTGGATTTGTTAAGCACTGGAGGATTTTTGGAATAAGCTAAATTTGTTGGATGGACTCCACTTGAATCAGAATGGAACCAGACTGCTGGTGCTTAAAATCAAAAAGGTAGCAGAGAAGTGTTTAAATTTATTGCTGGGGGAAAGCCAACAGAAATTGAAAATAATTTGATTTTGGTTGAATCATCCCAAGGGATGTGGGTGAAAATACTTATGATTGTCCAAATGGGAGTGAGACAAACCTAGTGAAACCAGCAAGACAGTCTTTTTCTTATGAATGCACAGGATCAAGGGTTCTTACATTCTCCCCTTTGCTTGTTGGCTTTTCAGAGTCCTAATATGTCAGAGGTTATGCGCACCTAAGCGTGCATGGTTTCCAACAGCTGTCACCTAAAGAGGCAGACTAATGGTTGGAGATCCCACCCAAGAATTCTTGGGGTTCAGGAGATATCAGGAAAATAAATGGGAATTCAACAGCAGAGTATCTTTATAGCATTTATTTCTTAAACATTTTAACACTTAAACATATTAAAACTTAATGTTTTGCTTGAATCCATATAGTTGGCCTTAGCCAATGAGTCAGAATCAAACATGTTACATTACAATATATCTTAAGGCTATCCGTGAGTGTCTTATCCAGAAGGAAATTGCATTATTTCACCCTTGGAATGTTGGCAGCATCTGCAGTGCCTTTGACCAAGCTTAGAAGCTCTGGTAGCTTGCTGTGGTATTTTCTACAGATTTCTGTTATCTGACAGGTGGCTGCATGAGGTCACAACTCAGACTGTGGTGCATCAGAAGCACTTCAGTGACCTTGCAAGTGTCCCAGAGAGAACATTCCATTCCCTTATCAGTTTCAGCTATCCTTTGTTACTTCTGACTTGGCAGACTGCCTAGAACATTGGCTGCTCTGCAAATTCCATTTCCTGAATCTCCATATAAGGCTGCTCCTCCCAGAGGCCCTCAAACAGTGTTCTAATGATTATACATAATATGTAATAATATTGATACATTAATGCATAATCCATAATAGTATTGATTCTTACATTTGAGAACTATTGAGGGGGGTAAAAATACCATGAAAATAATGGGGGCGGCCCATGACACTAGGCCATGAAAGGGCAGCAGGACATGATAGCCATTCAAAGGGACCAAAATGCTGTAAGGAAAAATGCATTTTCCAGAGATGAGAGTATTTAGGTGATTGTATGCTAATTATTAATCTCTGAGCAAAGGTGAACAAGTTGGAATGCTTCATTTTATATGAGAGCAAAGATAGAGTGGGCATAATTAAACCTGGTAGAATGGAGAAAATCAGTGGGGCATGGTTATCTCTGGATACAAACTCAATAGGACAGGAAAGGGCATAATGAAGGTGGTATCAAAGAGGTTATAGAGTTAAACAAGCCTGAAATCCAAAAAGAGCTGCCTCAATAGAATTACTATGAGTGGTGATATCAGGCCTCAAGAGTAATTTAGTATTTAGGAAATACTATCACTCCCTGACCAAACTGATCATGAGATGGAGAATGAAATGAACAAGACATCCAAAGGAGGATGTGTTCTAGTAATATAGTAATGCACTTGAGTGCTTCAGACATTTCCTTAGTGCATCCTTGCCTTTCTGCCTGCTACTGCCATCCTCTTCTATATGATGTGTTGTTTTTTTCTCACCTTGAGGGGAGGAGATGGTGAGTGAATATGGGCTTGGGTGGATGCAAACAACCAAATCAATTCAAGTGTCTGCTTACAGTGAACTATGTGTATCTTAAGTCTGCACTTCTTAAAATTTGAACAGGACTGCTTGCAAATGCAAGTACCTCTGCTGCAAATGCTTGCCCTATCACTAATCTTAAGAACAAAAAAAAGTGGTGAAGGTCAGCAGATTTTCCTTCCTCCTTTAAGGTGGTGGCTTGGTGCATCATGTAGTCTGTATAATGAGTTGCAAGGGAATATTAGAACTTTACAACTAGTGTGTAATTTGTAAACAAGAGATGCTAGAACTTATGCTTCATATAATGTCTTTTAAATGTATTGATACATGTATTTATTATTTTATTTATTAATACCTTCTAGGTATTCTGTTCCAGGTGGTGAGCACAGGTGGGCTGGGGTCTGAGCCTGAAGTGGGGTTCAGTTAGGAGTTCAGGCCCAAGCAGAAAGTCCTACATGAGCAAGAGTCAGGCATGTGCAGGACCTTGGACAGCTCCAAGTAGAGGTCAGGGGAAGTCAGGGTAGATGCTAACATACAAGCTGTTGAAGAAACATCTATCTGGAATTTACTGTGGTTTTAAATAGCCTGCAGCGGAATCTGGATGGCTAGCCCTATGCCTGCTGGGAAGAGTGTTCTGTAAATGGCCTTTCCTAATTTTGCAAGGGTTAGCTGTTTGGCATTCATAGGGGGATGATGGATTGACTGATTTCTGTTATGGAGTCCTGAGAATCCAAATATGATGGTAGCATGACCCCCTGTGACCAAGGAGGTTAAGATGAGGGTTCTTTGTATTTCAGGGGTTGGATAAAATGGGACCATCTGGGATCTGCACTGAGGATGAATCTTTCCCCACTCCACCTATTCCTCCTAGTCTACTTATCGCTTGAGTTGACGGCCCTGGGGTCATCAAACAGTTGATAACCCCAGCATATACTAGAACAACAACAAAAACAGCTAAAGCAAAATATGAATTGTATCATTAAAAATTAGTAGGTCACCTACTCCATTGCAAACACCTTCTTTAAAAGCCAGAATGTTTCTGCCCATTAGAAAGTTAACAATGTGGTGGACATGTGAGAGAATGTTCTGTCCCTAGAACTTTAAAAGACAAACAACAGGGCTTCCGATGTTGAACAATGTGCATAGTCAAATTCATATGGAAGAAGGTGGTTCTTCAGGTACTCTGCTTCCAACTTTTTTGGGCATTAAAGCTGGGGTGGCTAACCCTTGGCTCTTCAAATATTGTTGGACTCCAACCCCCATCAGCCCCAGCCAGTGGGGCTAGTGGTCAGGTATGATGGGAATTGTAGATAAGCAACATTTGGAGGGCCACAGATCTCCCACCAGACAGTGGATGACATTTCTCCAAATCTCTAGGTTATACAGTCTGATTGTGGTTAATTAGCTGCAAGGAAAAGGCATTTTGTTCAGTGGCAATGTTGTCTTTTATTGTGCATCATATGTGCCAAGGCTGTGCTCTGGTACTGACACAGTTTCCAAACTAAGCTCTGATTCAAATATATACTAATTAATTTAATGAGTAGGAGTGAATAATAGTAGTTGATAGTGCTGCATTTTTTTAGTCTCCTGAAGCCCAGATTCCAAATGTGCAAGAGAAATAAAGGCAGATCTGTTGACAGTATCTTTACTTTGAAACTGATAATCATTTGTAAATTAAAATCTGAGAGGCTTATTCTTGAGAAGTGAAACTGCCAAATGTAGTGCCAGCTAACACAGATATACTGAACATGTGTAGGTTGGGAAAGTTACCCTACAATCATATTAAAATTGTTAGATGCCTTGTGGGGGTAGGGATGAGGGAGGATTCAGACTGAATTCTGCTGTACCTTGCATACCCGCCTTATGATTATGGAACAAGGTGCTACAGTGGGGGCACGCTTTTTGGCGGCCTGCTTTTCAGCATTCCGCTAATACAGTGGCTTTCAATTAGAGTAAGGCTCCACTCATATGGCACTTGTTCCGCTTTTATAGCGTTTTTTGGGTGTCAGGTGCCATTTTATTGACGGAGTTCCGCTTTTAGGTGGGTTTCAGTTTTAGGTGGAGGTCTGGAACGTAACCCGCCATATGAGTGGGGCCCTACTGTATTAGTATTCTTTTCAATTGTACATTGACCTACAAGAGATCTCTGACTTGACGTCTTGTACATTCAAAATTCAGAGCATTTATGTGTATAGTTTAAGATATGTGTATTTCTGAGGTGATGACTGTTTGATAGCTCTCTGCATCTGTCCCACATGCTTAATGTTAACAGGATGAGGACAAGCTAAAATGTTTTTATCCATTCTCAAAGCAGTAACTATACTGCATTAGATTCTGTGTTCAGCAAAAATTCACCCCATGATAAATAAACCACTCAATTCTTGAGCCTTGCTGCTTCAGCTCTGCCGGAGTTGTTTATGACCTAATATGTTTGCTGGTGATAAAGCCACAGCCAGTTTTGCATGATTATTGACCTTCACACATTAATGTCGAATGTATCAGGAGGTTTGCTTTACAAATTGAATGTGGCTTTTGAATGTGGTGCTTGACTATGAATAAGAGAAACATATATTACAATAGTACGCATGTTAAAGCCATATCTAGTACAGTTGTTTTCATGGAAAGAACATTCAGGAATTGAGCAGAGCTAAAAAACACAAGAGTTCTCTCAGAAATGCTCATTTATTTAAAAGCAGATATTTTAATTACATCTTTATTTCATAGGGCCCAAATTAAGCATTTTTAAATACCATTAATATCAACTTGAAGGATATTTAGCAGGTGCTTAATTTTCCCATTGAAATCAGAGTGACTTTGTATTGAACAAACCAGCTACCCAGTAGCAAGGATAGACTGATATGATATGATATGATCAAAGTTATATATGTGGCCTCTAGCCTTGCAACTTATATATACAGCAAATTATACTCTGGTCAGTGGACCAGAAATATTTTATTTGGCTTCTGAAAATCAGCTTATTAACTGATTCAGAGAGTTTGATTAAGAAGTTCTTTTCAAAATTTAAAAATACAAATGAAGGAAAGCCAGCAATCACACCCATAGAAGCAATTTCCATTGTCTTGTCATTGAAAATGCCACTGCCTAACTCTACCAGCATCTTCCCTCCCTCCTCTCCTTGCTCTCTCTGTTAAAGGTAGAAATGGATATTAACTGTTGGACATAGAAGAGCAGACATCACAAACATGTATATTTCCCCCATCACCTTACTGTGTGGTTACATTCAAGTTTCCTTTCTAAATTTATTGAAAATTGCTCACACTTTCTCTTTCTACTTCCCTCTCTCTACAAATTAGCTATCCTTGTTCTGATTCCTATTGCTATGCTGCATTTGACTATATTTGTGCTTTCACAGAGTTGGTGAGCGAGAGGCCGCATTAGAAGCAGCCCTAAGGCTGCTGCAACAATTCTACCTGGATCTGGAAAAGTTCCTTGCCTGGCTTACAGAAGCAGAGACCACTGCTAATGTCCTGCAGGATGCCACACATAAAGAGAGAATACTAGAGGATGTCCAAGGGGTGCGGGAGCTCATGAAGCAGTGGCAGGTAAGTAAAGTGATTTAAATTATAGAATTGTGTTTAAACTATGACAAATGAGACCTTTCACCTTAATGGAAAGGGGATAAGCTCACTTTTGACAATTTCTACTTTGTGTTTGTGTACGTTAATGACACTGAATTCTTTAAATATGTACTTTATTAGTAATAAAAGAGAGCACTGAATACTGTTTAAATCTTATTTAGGGAATGTCTTGTGTTCAAATGAATATATTAAGAATTCAAGCACTGTTTGCAGGAGAGAGAAGCCAAATAATACTTGCTAACAGATGCTTATATGTCACACATATAACTGGGACAGATTCTTAACAGACCTTTGGCATATAAGAGCATACCATACATATTTTGTACTTATTGCAGTAATTCAAAACCTGTGTAGATTTTTCTGGTTTGCCTAGCTGAATTAGTTCAGTTTTCAGTATCCCTGGAGAAAATTAGGACTTCCTTCTAGTACATGCTGATAAGATGAAATTGAAAAAAAATCATTAATTATTGATAATTAGGACACATATTTGTTTTCCCTCTGGAAGCAAACATTCAGTTGTCAGATTTTAAGTGGCATTGCCATCTATCTTATATTTCCATTGTGTTACTGTTATGCTTCATAATATCCATGGTTTTGATCATAATATGCCCGTGTGTGTCTGATTTGCTAAGTCTGGATGTACACAGAGAGCTCTGCACTATACTGTAAAAATATTTTACACTGTTATTAGATGCTTGTTGGTAATGCATAATTAACTCCTAAACCTAAGAACTCCACAGTATAAAGACTATATGAGTTAATTTGTTGCTGAATTAATTGTTATAGCTTAATTTTTTTTAAAAAAATAATCTCTATCTTTTATAGTTATTTGATTGCTAGCTTTGTTATGGTGCTGATGACTAACATGTGATGTGACAAGGCATTACCTTGGTCCCCCACTATACATACAGAGTTATATTCAGTGTAGCGTTAAGGTGAACGTTCTTGCACAATGGAATGTTCTTCCCCTGTCTTCACCCCACAGCTCCCCTAAATCTGTTCTGGGTTTTCCCCCATCCCTCCAGAGCAGGATGGCATGGGACATATATTAAGGGGGAAGAGGAGGGAATCCCATTGAGCTAGTGCAGTATTTCTTTAAATACTGCCTTTATTCTACTATAACATTTGGTAGAACTTACACATTTTTTTCACTGTATCTACATCCAGAATTTCCACTTTGGATGTTACAACAGAGGCGCAAATGCAGTTCTGCAAATGACTCACTGACAGCTCCCACAACTTTCTGTTATCCTGGGAATAGGGTTGAATTGACAATTTAATCCTATTCCTACTAATTTTCCCTGATGTGGAGCCATATATACTCAGAGTTGTATCCAATGGTAGCTGTGTACTACTGGAAGCAATTCCTCTAGCACAAGATAAGGCACTCAATTTTCACCAATCCCCCCTACCAAATGCAGCCCTCTATATCAAATCACATACTGTTCCACAGGGTCCCCAACCCTCAGTAGAAGCTTTTGTGGCTCACAAGGGCCCTTGAAGGGCCCCTCCTTAAGCTGGGAGGATAGAGCTCCCATTCTGCAATCGCTGCCAGCATCAGATTATGGGACCCAGTGACCTGATGCTGCCATGGATCACAAAGCAGGGGCTCCAAGGCAACACACACACACCCAATACCAGCAGCGTAGTCTTAAATAAGCCTGCCCGCCCCACCTACCTCCTGCATCAATGCACACACTCCATGCAGGGGATGTGCATACCTACCGTTATCCAAGTATGAAAATTTTGTACATTTTGTTTGCCTATTGATGTAGTTATACTGGCTTTGCATTATAAATGCTGTGTTTATTAGCATGTGTTTGGAAGCATCATTTGTCTGAGGTGACAATAGCATAAAAGTTGAAGTGATTCACTTCTTTGCCATGCTTTCTGGAGATTTTATACGCACACACAAATACCTAACAGTTGCTCAGAGGAGTTGTGTAATTATGTGTTATGTTTGATTGTCTAATTTAAATACATCATGGGTTCCCCATGAGACCTGAACTGACACATGCCCGTATTAACAGAATGAAAATAATGAACTTTATTTTCTGCTTTAGTACTTGTGGTGATTTGAAATCTCAGCTGTGTTAATTACACTTGTGGGTTTATAGTAGTAATTATACATGACATTGCCTTCCAGATCAGTAATATTAGATGTATTGCTGAAATTGGCATAGTTTTATCCTGTTATTTTATGTGTAATCATTATATATGAAACCTGTAGATCAATTTATTTATTTATTTATTACATTTATATACCGCCCCATAGCCAAGGCTCTCTGGGCAGTTTACAACAATTAAAAACAATAAAAACAATGCTCTGGAAAGATACCGATCTAGAAGACTTTTATCAAATTCATTTTGTAAACAGAGGAAGTTGCACCATCTTGATGTAATCAAACCTTTGGCATATAAACTCATAGATTTCTATGCATTTAGTGTTATTTCATTTCTAAATCTCACCCTGCACCACCACCCCACAAAGAGGTGACAATTTGACAACATTTTCTAAAGCATTTTAGTTAACAACAGTGGTTCTCAAACTTTTCCCCACTCCACAGTTCACTTGAAAATTACTGAGGCTCTTGGGGGACCACTTCATGATTTTTATGCCTGTTGTAACAACTGTAATGCACTGTGCTAAGTACTGAATAAATTTTAATTGAATGAATGAATAAGTTTATTTCGGTCGAAGACCAGCAAGTACAAAATAATTAGGTCATAGTCATAAAATGCATATTTACAAATTTGTATCGTTAGAACTAAATAGACGATTGGCCAAAACTAATAAAACCAATAAAACATTTTAAAAATCTTTAAACCATCTTCCTGCGAGCAATGGCGGCTGCACAAAATTTTGCCACCATAATAGTGACCCATGGCTCCCGATCTGCAAGTAGTTGGTGAACAGTTGTTGCCTTGGGACCCCTGGTCATTTTATACAGACACGGGTATATAAAAGTGTGACGGAAATCACAATATAGGGGGCAATATAATAAAGTGTGGTCCACCGATTCCACCGCCCAAGACTCACAGGGGCAAACCCGTTCAACATAAGGAACTCTCTTGTATCTCCCTTCCAGCAATGCTGAAGGGAGTACATTAAATCTTGCAAGTGTGATTGTTTTGGGACTCAATATCCCTAATTCGTCGGAGAATGATTTCTTCAGCCTTGAAGTAACCAAGGTCTAGCACTGCTTTCATCAAGAAACCGAGAGACTGAAATTTATTAATCACAGCATATTTCAATTGTGATTGGAAAGTATCAGCTAATGTTAGTGGGGCTAGGCCTAAGGGAGAGAATATCATCTTTAGCCAGAAGTTATTTCTATTGCTTCTTTTATTTCTTAAATTGTTTTTTTATTTTATTACAGTAAGGTGTTGATATCTCTCCAAAACTTAACAAAGGAAGCATGCACATGACAACTATCATTCTTTGAGATGAAACCTGAAAGTTCTTCTGAAGTAACTGCTTTCAATTTAACAGTTATGTATAGAAACCACAAATTTTTGCTGCAAAGAGGAGAAGCTATTTTCACAGGATATATTACAGTAGGGCCCCACTCATACAGCAGGTTAGGTTCCAGACCCCTGCCGGAAAGCGAAAACCGCCAGAAAGCAGATCAGCTGTAGCGCGGGGGTCTGGAACCTAACCCGCGGATCGCACCAGAGGAGGAGAAGATCAGATCTTCCCCTCCTCGGGGAAGTCTAATTGTGCCAGAAGAGGAGAAGATCAGCTGTAGCGAGCTACAGCTGATATTCCCCTCCTCCGGTGCAATCAGCTGGAGTGTGCAAGTCTGACCACCCCCGAGGAGAAGAAGATCATCTGTAGCACACTCCTCCGGTGCAATCAGCTCAAGCAGGGGAGTCTGATCGCGCCAGAAGAGGAGAAGATCAGCTGTAGCACGCTACAGCTGATCTTCCCCTCCTCCGGCACAATCAGCTGGAGTGCAGGGAGCTCCAGCTCCCCCTCCAGCTGATCACCCTGCTGGCACCATAGTAACGGAACACTGAGAAGCGGGGCCGTACTGTAATTCTGTTCTTAACCATCATATGTAGCATTATTTATTTAATCATCTGTTAATGGGCATTTCCACTCTGTAGTTTCTTTTAGAACCTAGGATGAAAGCCGATAGATTGCCGACTTTTGCTTAACTTCAAGGACATTTAATGTAAAATAATTTGGTATAGCTACTCTTCTCCCACTCTGTTAATGGAAAGCATCTACCCACTTTCTTTCCCAAGTGAGGTGGGAGGGAGCCTAGAGTTCTCCCTAAGTTTCTAGCTCTGTGCAACGAAGGCTTCTAAGTCTGTTTGACTGCTCCACTATCCACAGGAGCTGTAGAAATCCCAGAGTTGACAATATAGACTCTGAGCATGCTCAGAAGTCTTCATTGCAGAATGATGGGAACTCCTTAGAAGCAGTCCTCAGCTTTATAGTGGGAAAGGAATTCTATTTTTTTATTATTTCTTGGGTTCAATGCGTTAAAGGAATAAGGAACTACAGAGTTAACACCAGCAGTACAGAAAAACTTAGAAGCAGCCTTTGGATTTAGCCTTTGCATCCCTTCCCCCCACCCACCAACCCACCCCTAATTTGGTGTATCTTGGGAAGGGAGAATTCATCTATCAATTCCATTGCATCTATAAGGGCTGGTACCAAGCCATTAAGAGTGGATCAGACTTTCAGCCAAATATCTAGGAATCTTTATTCTACATAGAAATCTAGCTTGATTTTTTGTCTTCTTTAGAAACATAGGCCCTTTTTTGCTCCCCAAGACACCACATTCTGGGTCACACTATTTGTAATTCTCTCATAGGAATAGAAGTTGGCTGAATGTGTTACCCCTAGAATGGGTGAGAATGTGATATAGACCATTTAAAATGTCTTCTAGTTTCCTGGTCCACCTTAACTTACAATATGAGCAATTGTATGTTTTTTAAAAGAAAAAAATAAATGCTTGTATCTTCCCTTAAATGTGTTAATACAGTCATTTCCTTCTGTGCTGGATCCTTGCCCTTCTTGGCTAATAAAAGCTAGCAGGGATGGAACAGCCGGCTGGGCCAGGGAATTGATTAATGCCTCTCTGCGAGAGGGGGTGGTCCCTGGCTGCCTGAAAGAGGCAGTAGTGAGACCGCTCTTGAAGAGACCCTCCCTGGACCCAGAAAATCTTAATAACTATAGGCCAGTGGCAAATGTTCCATTCCTGGGCAAGGTCCTTGAACGAGTGGTTGCGGGCCAACTCCAGACACTCTTGGATGAGACCGATTATCTAGATCCATTTCAATCGGGTTTCAGGCCTGGTTTTGGCACAGAAATAGCCTTGGTCACCCTGTATGATGTATGATGACCTCTGTTGGGAAAGAGACAGGGGAAGTGTGACTCTTTTGATTCTCCTTGATCTCTCAGTGGCTTTCGATACCATCAACCATGGTATCCTTCTGGGAAGACTGGCTGAGTTGGGAGTGGAAGGGACTGCATGGTGGTGATTCCGCTCCTACTTGGCAGATCAGCTCCAGAAGGTGGTGCTTGGGGAACATTGCTCGGCACCCTGGACTCTCCAGTATGAGGTTCCGCAGGGGTCAGTTCTGTCCCCCATGCTGTTCAACATCTACATGAAACCATTGGGCTTCGGAGTGTGTTGCCATCAGTATGCTGATGACACACAGCTCTATTTCTCCTTTTCATCTTCTTCAGGTGAGGCTGTCAATGTGCTGAACCAGTGCCTGGCTGCGACAATGGACTGGATGAGGGCTAATAAACTGAGGCTCAATCCAGACAACACTGAGATGCTGCTAGTGGGTGGTTCTTCTGACCAGATGGGGGATGTCCAACCTGTCCTGGATGGGGTTGCTCTCCCCCTGAAGGAGCAGGTTCGTAGCTTGGGTGTTGTCCTAGAACCATCTCTGTCACATGAGGCTCAGGTAGCCTCGGTGGCACGGAATGCCTTCTACCAACTTTGGTTGGTGGCCCAACTACGTCCCTATCTGGACAGGGATAACCTGGCTTCAGTTGTCCATGCTCTGGTAACCTGCAAATTAGATTACTGCAATGCACTGTACGGGGGGCTGCCTTTGAAGACAGTTCAGAAACTGCAGCTTGTGCAAAATGCAGCGGCCAGATTGGTAACAGGGACCAGACAGTCTGATCATATAAAACCGATTCTGGCCCACTTGCATTGGCTGCCTGTATGTTTCCGAGCTCGATTCAAGGTGCTGGTTTTGACCTATAAAGCCTTACACAGCTTGGGACCACAATACCTGATGGAACGCCTCTCCCGATACGAACCCACCTGTATACTACGTTCAAGATGAAAGGCCCTCCTTCGGGTGTCTACTCCGAGGGAAGCTTGGAGAATGGCAACAAGGGAGAGGGTCTTCTCAGTGGTGGCCCCCAAATTATGGAATGATGTTTGTGATGAGGTGCGTCTGGCGCCAACACTTATCTTTTCAACACCAGGTCAAGACTTTCCTCTTCTCCCAGGCATTTTAGCATGTGTTTTAAATTGTTTTAAATATTTAAATTGTGTTTTAAATTGTTTTTAAATGATGTGTTTTTAAATCTGTATATTTGTTTTAATGTTTTTAGTTAATGTAAACCGCCCAGAGAGCTTCAGCTATGGGGCAGTATATAAATATAATAAATAAATAATAATTAATAAATAGGTGAATTTGGGTTGAGGGATATGCATATTATGAAAGGTTTTGAAAATGTCCCCATGCTTTTTATACTCCCAAGAGTCCTAAGGAGTCATTATAGCTCCAGAAATTGTTGCTATGCTTTGCTAGTATTGTACTGCTGAAGGAGTTTCCTTATGTTAAGGAATAGTTTATTCTCAGAATAGCATCTTCATGCATAATACAGGAGCACATTTATATCCAGAATTTGCTGGGTTGCAGCCTTGAAATCAGAGCAGCACTTCAGTAGATATTATAAGGCTATTTTAGGAGACTGTTTTTATGCAGAGTTTCACTTTTGAGGCTTTTTGTGGACTGTGGTTAAAGAAACAGTCTTCTCCCAAAGTACAGCTGTAAGATCCATATTCTGCTGAATGACTGGATGTATACATCTTAGCTAATACTTAACAGTCATTACCCTAGGTTTGCTAATGTAAAAACCACTTTGACTTGGAAGCTTAGATATAACACCATGTTGTATTTAACCTATTTTCTTATTCATAAACAAACATGAAGCCCTTTAATGGTATCCATCTACTTGAAAGAAAGGATTTCAGTGCGTCACAGCCCAATCCTATGCATGTTTACTTAAGAGTGTAATTAAAATTCAGTGGAGCTTATTCCCAGGTAAGTGGCTGTAGAACTGCCGCCTACAACATTCTCTAAATACTAAGAATTAATTATTGTAGCATCAGCCACTGCACAAGAATATCTTCCCTGAAATGCAGAGGAAGATTTGCTTTTTATCTCTTCATTTTGCATTAAGAAGCATTTTACTTCCATCTTTCTTTTCCATTATTTCTATAGATTGCTCCCATTCCGCAGGTTCCTGTATATTTTTATTGTTTCCAATTAGACCAAATATTCGGCTCCTCTTTTAACCTTTGTTTACCTTTCTAAGGACATAGAAACTAATCATTTTACCATATGTGAGCTATTTTATTATTTGTGGCTAATTTATTTATGCCTTCGTGTACATCTTGGTATTGTTCTTCAATACTCGTACACATGGGCTATCTCCCTTTCATTCCACATGCTTTTGCAAACTACCTTTCACTCCTGGGGTTCTGTATTGTATTTTGTTTCTTCCGACCATCACAAAATCTGACTATTCACTTGTCTCCCTCTTATTTCCTGCTCACATAGACAGCTAGTGATAATTTTTTCCAAGTTTAAACTTATTTGTAAGTTTAAAAATTATGCTCTTAATACATTTCTCATTTCCACTGTAACCTGCTGAAAAGACTTTATCAAAACTGGTGTGGCTAACTCCCACCCCAAGGGCCAGATCTGCCTTCCCAAGCAAGTATACATATATCTATATATCACCAACTGCATTGGGGCTATGCATAGGTTGGACAGAGGTAGGCTCTTTTCAGAAGATTAGCTGAATATATGGAGGTCTGGGAACTTGTAATGGCACGTACATTCCCAACCCTAATTCCACCAGATTTTTCTGGAGAAAAGGCTACAGTCAGGTTTTTTTTTTTTAAAGTGCTCCTGCAGAGAAGCAAGTCCTGAGTCTGTTGGTTGAATGTTTATTTCTGAATATATTTTTCCACTCCATAAAATCAAATAACCTATCATTTTCTTCTGGTAAACTGAAAACTATTAGAAATTCCATATGAAAGCTATCAAATGCCTGCTGTTCTTGCTTATGTTGAGTGATTAAATATCTGACAGTATAAACCTCAGGAAATCTGGTGTTCTGCTTAACTATAGGGTCATCACTTAAAGTTCAGTATAGACTAGCCAAAAATTTGAAGGTGTAATTGCTACAAGAGATGTAGGTAACCTAGAAGTGAGAGGGAAACAACAAGTTTAACAGATGCATTTGGTCAGGAATCAAATAAATGATTTCATCCTGATCTCCTTGCTTTAAAACACAATTCAAATTCCAATGTAAATTTTTAAGATATAGCAGAAGGCCTGACACAGATATTTTTATAAAGATGACAACATAGTTATCTATGAAATCCTTCTACAGAAAATCATGCTAGCTTGCTTTTTCCCAGCATTATGACATGTGAAGCTAACAGTTTCTGTTTATTAAATTAGAGTTTGTCTGCAATCCTAACAGTACAATCCTGTTCATGTCTATTCAAAAGTAAGTTCCATTGAATTCAATGGGACTTGCTCCCACAAAACTGTGCATAGGACTTCAGTCTAAAGGCTCATCCAGATGACTGCAAAATGTGTGACACGCCTGCTATGTGTGTTCATTATTTTTCGGTCGTCCAAATGACGTCTCACGCTGTTATGCATTTTCGCGGGTTAAATCCGCTCCTTGCAATACCAGCAAAAATGCGATTTGCTGTTTAAAATCGGGAATCATCCGCTGTGCCTTCAGGAGTTAGGATGCAATACCGTGGACTTTACAGCTGATGGGTGGTTCTTGGACGTTTCCCCTTGCCCCTTCTCCTCATTCCAGCCAATCACTTATCTGCACTTTTGCGCATGTGCAAGAATAAGCCTGGGAAAATTGAACCAATCATCACAATGGTGGGGTGTTGGGGGGGGTCTGCAACTACTGCGCAGATGCATTTTATTTTTTGCCAGCCTGCAAACTGGTCGGCAGCTCTGGGTGAGATCTGCAATGCACAGCAAGCGAGAAAGGGGGGGTCGGTTTCAGCCTGCCTCCGAAAGCCTTGTCAATTTCATTCTACTTGCTGGGGTTTTTGCTTCAAATCAGAAAAGCATACATTCGTTTAAGTGTAATATTGCAAATGCAAACAAGAAAAAGGCTTCTGGTCGGTTTCAAGCCTGCTCCAGAAAGCTTTGTCAATTTCATTCTCTGTGGGAACGAAAGGGAGAAGGAGGGGGGTGACACATTTCTTGCTTTTTTGGAGAAATAAGTGCATTGCCAGCGTGTGTATCTCCTTAAATATCAATAAAGGCAGAAAAGCATACATTCGTTTAAGTGTAATTTTGCAAATGCAAACAAGAAAAGTGCTTCTGGTCGGTTTCAAGCCTGCTCCGGAAAGCTTTGTCAATTTCATTCTCCGTGGGAAGGCAGGCGTGAAACCAACCAGCAGCCTTTCTTTCCCAGGCGAGAACTCCTTTACAGCCATATTGTGCTTCCTTGCAAAGAGGGAGAGGAGCATATGTAATTTTTTTGCTGACCAATTGGTTTATAGGGGGAGGTTTTAGAGGCGGAGCTTGGAAAAAGCGAAAAGAATGTAGGGGTCTTACTGCTGCGTGTGCGGGTGCAAAAAAGCATTTTTTTTAATTGGGAAAGAGCGAACTAAAAGGCAAAGTGAGGACTATCAGATGACAAACCGAATACGGAAACCGTGGATTATCCTGCTCCGTTTGGGTAAGCCCTAAGTAGTATAGTTATTTAGACGTGTCCCATTTACAGCAATGAGATATAATGTCCAAGTAGACATTTTAGACTTGGGATGCTGATTTTGGTGTGTGTGTGTGTGTGTTTCAATTCTAATTGCACCATATTTTAATTTGGTATTCAAATACTAGGGATATGGATCATAAACCTAATATAATAAGACCAACAAGTTTTTCATTTTAAAAACTTGTATTGTTTTCTTTAATGGTTTCACACTTCGTACCCCACCTTCCACATTTTCATTACTGTGTCACTTTCACTGTTCATGAAAAACAGTTTTAAAAAGGGTGGGCCTAGCTGAAATAGAAATGTAGTTTTCATATGTGGATTTTGTTCAGTAAGTGTATAAAATCTTGAGATCTTTCTTTATTAAGCCTCGTTTCTTTTTGATGATTTCCTCTATTTTCATAACAGCGTATAACACTGTAAATTAATTTCACATGAAAGGATAAAAATGTTGCTTTTGAAATATTTCTCATTAAATTATGGGAGGGGAAATCAATAAGTAATAGAAAAGAATGCCTGTGGTAGTATCTTGTGTTTTCTCAATTATTGCTATTACCAAAATGAATGATTGCATGTAACGAGGGCAATATTATTGCAGTTGTATTGCAGAAAACAAATGAGAGGCAAACTTCAAAATATAGCACAAAAGTGAAAGTGCAAATCCTTTGAAATTGATTTTTTTTCTTCTGTGGGGGGATACATATGAAAAGCATTTTGCTAGAATTAAAGCCAGTCACATGCCAACCTCTATGTTAATTAAGTGGAAAGCAAAATCTGGCAAATTAGTTCATACAGAACAGACAACTGATAGTAGTACCTGAAGTGCAATTTAGAGAGACATGCACTGCCAATTTAACTTGATGTCAGCATCTACTACTAATATTATACTCAGTGATTATAATCTCAATGATGTGTTTTTAATTCAAGATGTAGCCTGTGTTGGAAAGGTGAGAAATCATTTCACAAATTACCATAGAGATGTCAATAGCATTCCCAGGTCCTTAGTTCAATTAAAATAGCTCACTGTTCAGCATATCTTGAGGATAATATTTTGCTTTATTTTTGAACTCATTATGTAAACCTTCTCAGTTCTGTGCATATGAACCACACTGAAATCAGTGGGATGAAGGGCTGTGATCTAGTGACTATGATGATACCTACTACTTGTTGTTCAGTAAAGCAAGTTATGAGACTCACAGACAGGGTTTTTAGTAGAGAGAAGGAAACCTGAAACAAAAGAGTTAAGCAGAGCAGAACAGAGTGCCAGGTTTGTCAAGGTCAGCAGCTGGTTGGCAAGGGCAACCGGGTAGATAAGAAGGGAACTCACAGAAGCTCTGGTGTGGGGGAAAGTCGTTTAGAGAGAGAACTGTGTTTAATGTATTTTGTCAGTAAAGACTCTTACAAGATACTTGCCTGGCCTGGCTTATTTACTGGATCTATTCAGCACCAGAATTGCTTACTTGTTCGGTATCTATACGCACGCATCGACAGGGGTTATGGGCCCAGCTTACCGTACAAAGTAAGGGGTTCAGGTGTCGTTTACGTGACGTTGTCGCAGAGGAAAGAAAGTGCAAGAAAGAGGCAAGTAAAGAGTGGACAACATGGCTGTAAACCTGTCATCCGGGATGCCGATGGAGAGACTGAATGCTGTAAACTACTCCAGTTGGAAATGGAGAATGAGAGCAGTTCTGATTAAAGAAGATTTGAATGACGTAGTGGAAAAAACCCCTCTGGCAGCTCCTTCAGCAGCGTGGACGAGGAAAGATGAGAAAGCAAAGGCTTTTATTACTCTGGGGCTGTCTGATTCTCAACTGTTGCTGGTGAGTAATGAGCCGACAGCTAATCAAATGTGGGAGAAGCTAAGAGCCGCTCATGTGCAGCAAACCGCAGGGAGCCAGCTGTGTTTAGCGCAGAAGCTTTATCAGATGCGTTTTACAGATGAAGTGACTATGACAGAGCATCTGGCTGAATTTCGTAGATTATTTGCTGAGCTTCAGGATAGAGGAGTAAGTCATAGTGACATTCAGATGGTCTATATACTGTTATCTTCATTTGATCGAAAATGGGATGTACTGGTCTCTAGTCTGGAAACTTTACCAGACGGAACTTTAACTCTGGACTTTGTAGAGCAGAAACTTCAACAAGAATGGAACAGGAGACAAGAAAGTAAGAGGACTGAGTTAAAAGAGACTGAGGCTGTTCAACAACAACAATATCAGAGAAACAGGCAAGAGAATAAAATATGTTATTTTTGTGGGTCCCGGGGACATATACAGAGACATTGTTTAAGTAAGAAGAGAAGTAACAGGGACTTTGGACATCGGAAACCAAGTGTGAACTTTATTGCTGAGGAGGATAATAAACTAATTAACTCTAAATGGCTGTTAGACAGCGGAGCATCAAACACTTTGATTAATGACTCAAGCTTGTTTTACACATCAAAGCCAGTGCAAGAGAAGATTTACCTGGCTGATGGCTCGACTCAGGACGCAATTGCAAGAGGCATGATCAGGTTAAGTAACAAAGTAAACTATATTGACAGATGTGTTATTAGTTTCTGGTTTAAAATATAACATTCTATCAGTGAGAAAACTAACTCAAATAGGTTGTAAAATTACATTTGAAGGGAATAGATGTTTTGTGCGAAAAGATGGTGAAATCTGTATGCAAGGGAAATTGCAGAACTTAATGTATATAGTAGAGAATAAGCTTGATGAACCCACGTGTGCCTGGATAGGAGTAAATAAAAACATACATGAGAACTGTATACATGAATGGCACAGAAAATTAGGGCACGCACATTTTGAGAAAGTGAAAAATACCCCAAAGCATAGTCAAGATTTGGAACTAACACATTGTGAGCATGTGGATGAATGCGAGGTATGCTATAAAACAAAAATGACAGTGACTCCAATTAATCAGAGCGTTGAAAGTACTACCACGAAACCTTATCAGCTTATACATGTGGATTTGGCTGGACCATTCCAGTGTTCAAAAGGTGGGGCAAGATTTTATCTAGTGATTGTAGATGATTTTTCCAGATTTACACATGTATTCTTGTTGAAAAAGAAAAGTGAAGCAGAAGATAAATTAAAGGCATTTATACAGAGGACAGAGACACAATATGGGATTGTTATCACAAATATCAAATCAGATCAAGGAGGAGAATTTACCAGTAATTCGTTTAAAACATATTTAGAAAAGAAGGGAATAATCCAAAGTCTCACTGCTCCCTTCAGCCCATTTTCTAACGGAACTGCAGAGAGGAGGAACCGGTCGCTGCAGGATTCAATGAGAGCCATGCTGGCTGATGCAGACATGAATAACACCTATTGGGGGAAATGCATTCTGTACACTGCTTACATACTGAACCGCCTTGTGCACAGAATAATAGGCATGTCTCCCTATGAGAAATTGACAGGAAGAAAACCCAGGGTAAAACACATAGAGCGTTTTGGAGCAAAATGCTGGGTGCATGTTTCGAAGCAGAAAAGACATGGTAAATTGGCCCCAAGAACTCAAGCAGGTCGTATTTTGGGATTTCAGAATTCATATTATAGAATTTGGTTGCCTGAGAAACAACAATTAGTGTTAAGTAGAAGCATAAAAGTAGTAGACAAACCTTGGAAAGATAGTCAAACAGTAGTACTTGATGATGCAAGCAAGCAGGAAGCAGCAGATGTTCCTTTTGGGCATCAAACACCATTAAGAGCCGCATTGACTGACTTAATTCAGAGTGGCAAACGTACTGTGAAAAGACTGAGGAGTGAAGACATAGCAATGCAAGATAAAGAAGTGCCAGGTACTAGTGCAGGAACAAGTGCAGACTCAGGTGCAGGACCAAGTAAAATTAAGAGTGATGAAGAAATGGAAATAGATAGTGTTAGACGGTCAGAGAGAAAAACGAAAGGAAAACCACCTCATAGATTCACATTTAACGTTACACAAAAGAATGATGAGACAGATGAATACCCTGTAGAATGGGAAAAAGAACATAAGAACATAAGAAGAGCCTGCTGGATCAGGCCAGTGGCCCATCTAGTCCAGCATCCTGTTCTCACAGTGGCCAACCAGGTGCCTGGGGAAAGCCCGCAAGCAGGACCCGAGTGCAAGAACACTCTCCCCTCCTGAGGCTTCCAGCAACTGGTTTTCAGAAGCATGCTGCCTCTGACTAGGGTGGCAGAGCACAGCCATCACAGCTAGTAGCCATTGATAGCCCTGTCCTCCATGAATTTGTCTAATCTTCTTTTAAAGCCATCCAAGCTGGTGGCCATTACTGCATCTTGTTGGAGCAAATTCCATAGTTTAACTATGCGCTGAGTAAAGAACTACTTCCTTTTGTCTGTCCTGAATCTTCCAACATTCAGCTTCCTTGAATGTCCACGAGTTCTAGCATTATGAGAGAGGGAGAAGAACTTTTCTCTATCCACTTTCTCAATGCCATGCATAATTTTATACACTTCTATCATGTCTCCTCTGACCCGCCTTTTCTCTAAACTAAAAAGCCCCAAATGCTGCAACCTTTCCTCGTAAGGGAGTCGCTCCATCCCCTTGATCATTCGGGTTGCCCTCTTCTGAACCTTTTCCAACTCTATAATATCCTTTTTGAGATGAGGCGACCAGAACTGTACACAGTATTCCAAATGCAGCCGCACCATAGATTTATACAATGGCATGATGATATCGGCTGTTTTATTTTCAATACCTTTCCTAATTATCGCTAGCATGGAATTTGCCTTTTTCACAGCTGCCGCACACTGGGTCGACATTTTCATCGTGCTGTCCACTACAACCCCGAGGTCTCTCTCCTGGTCGGTCACCGCCAGTTCAGACCCCATGAGCGTATATGTGAAATTCAGATTTTTTGCTCCAATATGCATAATTTTACACTTGTTTATATTGAATTGCATTTGCCATTTTTCTGCCCATTCACTCAGTTTGGAGAGGTCTTTTTGGAGCTCTTCGCAATCCCTTTTTGTTTTAACAACCCTGAACAATTTAGTGTCATCAGCAAACTTGGCCACTTCACTGCTCACTCCTAATTCTAGGTCATTAATGAACAAGTTGAAAAGTACAGGTCCCAATACCGATCCTTGAGGGACTCCACTTTCTACAGCCCTCCATTGGGAGAACTGTCCGTTTATTCCTACTCTCTGCTTTCTGCTTCTTAACCAATTCCTTATCCACAAGAGGACCTCTCCTCTTATTCCACGACTGCTAAGCTTCCTCAGAAGCCTTTGTTGAGGTACCTTGTCAAACGCTTTTTGAAAGTCTAAGTACACTATGTCCACTGGATCACCTCTATATGCTTGTTGACACTCTCAAAGAATTCTAACAGGTTACTGAGACAGGACTTTCCCTTGCAGAAGCCATGCTGGCTCTGCTTCAGCAAGGCTTGTTCTTCTATGTGCTTTGTTAATCTAGCTTTAATCATACTTTCTACCAGTTTTCCAGGGACAGAAGTTAAGCTAACTGGCCTGTAATTTCCAGGATCCCCTCTGGATCCCTTTTTGAAGATTGGCGTTACATTTGCCACTTTCCAGTCCTCAGGCACGGAGGAGGACCCAAGGGACAAGTTACATATTTTAGTTAGCAGATCAACAATTTCACCTTTGAGTTCTTTGAGAACTCTCGGGTGGATGCCATCCGGGCCTGGTGATTTGTCAGTTTTTATATTGTCCATTAAGCTTAGAACTTCCTCTGTCGTTACCACTATTTGTCTCAGTTCCTCAGAATCCCTTCCTGCAAATGTTAGTTCAGGTTCAGGGATCTGCCCTATATCTTCCACTGTGAAGACAGATGCAAAGAATTCATTTAGCTTCTCTGCAATCTCCTTATCGTTCTTTAGTACACCTTTGACTCCCTTATCATCCAAGGGTCCAATTGTCTCCCTAGATGGTCTCCTGCTTTGAATGTATTTATAGAATTTTTTGTTGTTGGTTTTTATGTTCTTAGCAATCTGCTCCTCAAATTCTTTTTTAGCATCCCTTATTGTCTTCTTGCATTTCTTTTGCCAGAGTTTGTGTTCTTTTTTTATTTTCTTCATTCGGACAAGACTTCCATTTTTTGAAGGAAGACTTTTTGCCTCTAAGAGCTTCCTTGACTGCTTGTTAACCATGCTGGCATCTTCTTGGCCCTGGCGGTACCTTTTCTGATCTGCGGTATGCACTCCAGTTGAGCTTCTAATATAGTGTTTTTAAACAACTTCCAAGCATTTTCGAGTGATGTGACCCTCTGGACTTTGTTTTTCAGCTTTCTTTTTACCAATCCCCTCATTTTTGTGAAGTTTCCTCTTTTGAAGTCAAATGTGACCGTGTTGGATTTTCTTGGCAATTGGCCAGTTACATGTATGTTTAATTTAATAGCACTGTGGTCACTGCTCCCAATCGGTTCAACAACACTTACATCTTGCACCAGGTCCCGGTCCCCACTGAGGATTAAGTCCAGGGTTGCCGTCCCTCTGGTCGGTTCCATGACCAACTGGTCTAGGGAATAGTCATTTAGAATATCTAGAATATCTAGAAAGGATCAATAGATAAAGAAACTATGGGTTTAATGTGGAAATTCTGTATCGAAGAATGAAAATGTAAACGAAATCAAATAGAGTCAACAGACATGCTGTATGAATAAACTGTGTGAATAAAGAAACAAAGGAACAGAAATGGAAATGTAAATAGATGCTGTAATGAAACAAAAACCATGTGCCGATGTGTATTGAAATGGAAAGTTAATATTGTATAAATGAAAACGGAACATGTAGTTTTGTAATCTGTGAGTCTCAGGTGGGGGCTGTTGTTCAGTAAAGCAAGTTATGAGACTCACAGACAGGGTTTTTAGTAGAGAGAAGGAAACCTGAAACAAAAGAGTTAAGCAGAGCAGAACAGAGTGCCAGGTTTGTCAAGGTCAGCAGCTGGTTGGCAAGGGCAACCAGGTAGATAAGAAGGGAACTCACAGAAGCTCTGGTGTGGGGGAAAGTTTTTTAGAGAGAGAACTGTGTTTAATGTATTTTGTCAGTAAAGACTCTTACAAGATACTTGCCTGGCCTGGCTTATTTACTGGATCTTTTCAGCACCAGAATTGCTTACTTGTTCAGTATCTATACGCACGCACCAACACTACTGTGTATCCATAATTCCAGATAGACTCAGATGTTTACCTCAAATGGCACAACATCAGCCCTGGCTGTGTAAACACTAAGCCATAATTTATATTTCTGGAAATTTTCCAAGTGACTTGCAGTTTTAGCTCCAGTTTGGGAAGCCATAGAAGCATGGCGGGGGGGTTGTTCTGATGATTTGTAAGGCAACTTTATGAGCAACAGAAACTAAACTTCTGTTGTGACCCAGGTCAGGGGGGAGGGCTCGCAGGAGGAGGACTCTGACTTTGAGGACTTGAGTGAGGTTTGGAGGAAGGAGGTCTTGCAGCATCCCCACCTTCCCCTATCCCCTGTGGGAATGCAAGGAGAGCTCTCAGAGGATGCTGTTGAGGGCATGCCCCCCGCTCCACCGGTGGAGAAGACACCTGACCACTTGGCAGATTCCTAGCCGGATGTCCAGCAGTTTCCCATGCCCGCCCAGATGGCCAGCCCCCCTCAGCTGAAGGGGGAAGTCGAAGTCTAGCCCCTCTACCCCCGCTCTCACCGGATTCAGAGGCGCAAAAAGCAACGGCCGGCACTTTGAAGGAGCAAACTTTTGCGTGCGAAGGAGAAACCAATATAAGGGGGAGAAGACAAGAAAGGGGTGCCGAGTCAGCGTCTGCAACTGGAGAGTAGGATAGTCAGTGTCAGGCAGGGAAATAGGTCCTAGAAAGCTTAGTTAGTGGATGAGCCAAAAGACATTTAAGGTGGATGTAACCTTAATAAAATAAGAAAGCTTTACTGAAACATGTGAGCCTGAGTTCCTTGCCTCCGAACAGAACAACTGCTCTTAAATAGCCATACAGAAATTCCTTTATTTCTCATTACTATGTTTTGAGTGGTTTTACTTATGAATTTGAAGTGAAAGGATATGACTTCCAGAAGCTTATGCTATGTTAAAATAGTATTGAAATGTGCTACCAGACCCATATTGCAGTGCATAGCTGGGAAATGAAGAGGCAAGACAAAATGAAGTGTGGGTAAATCAAGGGCCACGTTTATTGAAATAAAGCCAATTAAATGCTTGATTGCATAATAAATTATCTGCAGAGACAAATGTGGGACCTAACTGTTACCCAATTAGGTGAGGACACCCTGCCATGGGACAGGGGGTGGTCCAAGCCCAATCCCTTTCTCGGGGCCCCATCCCCACAGGGAGGCCTTCCTGCTCCTTCCCCCCCCTCAGGGCTACACAACTCTGAGTGGGTGTTACAGGTTAGCCCCAAAGGTGAACCTTAGCCTGCCAACTGGACGCACAACTTGGAAGGCAGGCCTCAGAACCCACCAATCCCCTTAAAAGATGCCTAAGGGTGGTCACCAAACTCTGTCATGTGAAATTCCTGCAACTATCTGCCACAGAAGAGGACAAGCCTCAGCTTAGTCCCTCTTCCCCACCTGTGACAGGGCACTCGGCAGATCAGTCAAAAACAGATCATTACCCAAGTCAGACTTATGAACACCGTCTGGCCGGTAAAGATCAGCCCTTCCACACTTCACCTCCGGATGATGTATTACCTCACCCTGCCAACCAGCAAGGGTGAGCTGGACTTCCCGATTTACCTTCCGACAAGCCTTGTTCAGGCCCCTGGGATCAATCCCACCCCTCCAACTCCTCCTGGGGAGGATATCGGACCAGACAATTAATGTCCCAGGTCACTTCCATCGTAAAGTCCAGGCAAACTCCGTCAGAAAGTCCAGGCAAGCCTGAATGACAAGGGCTTTCCCCTTCAACAGTCCCAGGTCATTGCCTCCCAAATGTATCACCAAAACATGTGGAGGGTGCTGCACCAACAAAGCATCAAAAAGTGTTGGCAGGAGGCGTTCCCACAGTATGCCACATCTACCCAGCCACTGGACCAAAGTGCAATAGCTGAGACCCAACTGGGTTCCATGCCTGGTCTGCAACGCCCTCCTCTTGGCCCAGAATATCATCTGTGGCCACATATACCTTGACTCTCCAGCACCCTCCAACCTGTTAAAACAGAAACAAGAATTAACAATATGCTCAGCAGCACAACGGTTATGGAGGGCCCTTAAATGACCTACCGCCAGTGCCCCACTCCCTGCATGGCTTTGCTCCCACAGCCCAACACAGCTACTATAGAAGCCACACCCATCTGGAAAGAGCACACACCGAACTGGTTGGGATCCAACCCCAAACATGACAGTAATTAGAAGCTCCAGTCAGCCCCTCAAAGGCAGAGAGTGGTCACTGCACTCTATTATAATGTGAGTAGTAGTTTCCATAATGTCCCATACTGGGTAATCTGCATCTTATTATCCGAGCAGCCCTTACTGGCTCAGCATAACAGTAGATCAGTTGGGATTAGATGTGGTATGTTCTGAATGTGGAAAGAATTGATGAAATGATCCCTAATAAATCATGGCCAAAACAGTTTTGGACACAATGCACCATGTGCAAAGTCCATCCCTTCTACTTCTCAGGTGTGTTTGCTACTCCTGATACAAGTCTCAAAAATGGCCCGTCTGCCAATGGACCAAAACTGAAACTTAATCAAAGGCTGACCATCCTGGTGCCAAAGTAACAACCTCTACACTTACCTCTAAGCCGCAAAAATGAGCCTAAAGCCCGGACTGGACACAACCTGTGTACAGGGAAGAGGTCCAAGTGATGACCAAATCTCAGCCCCTCTGGTCAGTCTCTGACTTGCGCAACTGAATCCGAACACAGCTGCCACTTACCAAAACATCACCTCCTCCTAAGCCCGACCAGACCTGTCATTCCTAAAAAGGGGGCAAAGCAACTCTCCCATCCAAAAGCCCCCCCCAAAAAAATGCTATAACAGGACTGCATGAAATAAGACTGCCTCAGAGCTAGAACTACAGAAAAATACCCAAAGCCCATGAAAGCCCAACAGCCTCAGCACATTCCACTGGCTATGCCTTTGCATACCAGTTATCCTGAAAAGTAAACCCAAAGCCCCAAAGGCAACAGAGTGAATTTACACTCTACCTCCAATGATAAGTTCCATCGCCAAAAGAAACCCAATTAAATTGCTCCAAAATTCCTGGTGCATCTAATGCTGGCCACCCTATGCTTCAACTCCCTTAACTTCACTGCTGGTGAATGGCAAGCTTGTACCACTGAGTCAAGCTCAATTCCCAAAAAGGGTAAGCACAGGCAAAGGGCCTTCAGTTTTTCCCATGGTCAAGGCACCCCTAGCTCAGCAGACATCAGTCAAAATACAGACATAGGTCAAAACACTGCTGTGAGCGAGCATAGGAGGATGGTCAAATGGACCCAGTACCCTATCCTTGGCTACTTCCTTATCTATGTTATCCTGCACCACTAGCTCCATTCCAACTACCGACTTCAAATTCCTTGACATGTAAGGGCTATGCTCCCCAACAAATGAAATCCTAAATCCTAAAACAAAAAACTTTTTATTGATTGATTGATTGATTGATTGCATTTGTATACCGCCCCATTGCCGAAGCTGTCTGGGCAGTTTACAACAATTAAAAACATTAAAACAAATATACAAATTTAAAAACAATTTTTTTAAAAGCAATTTAAAAACATGCTAAAATGCATGGGAGAAGAGGAAAGTCTTGACCTGGTGCCAAAAAGACAACAGTGTTAGGGACAGGCGCACCTCGTCAGGGAGATCATTACATAATTTGGGGGCCACCACTGAGAAGGCTCTTTCCCTTGTTGCTATCCTCCAAGCTTCCCTTGGAGTAGGTACCTGGAGGAAGGCCTTTGATGTTGAGCATAGAATGCATCCGCCTGCCTAGGATACTGATGGAACAAAGGCAAAACCCACGAATATTAATCAGGGTGGGACCCCTTACCTGAAGGCTGCCCTCCAGATCCGGGCTTTTTCCCCTTCTGAAAACCCTTAAACCCCTCAGCTCTAGTGCAGCTGGTAAAAGGATGGGAGCAAGTGTAGATGGAACACTCATGTCTAAATTTACACAGGTTCCTGTTGCAAAAGCCCTTAGCACTGAACTCCCAACAGAGCAGGCAGGGTTGAATCCCCTGGCCCGTGGACCCACAGGAAGGCCCCACAGTGGCAGACTTACCCAGTAAATGCCCACTATCTGCCTTATCAGGTTGAGCTGCAGTCATGAACTGCAACCACAACCCGGGTCCTTTCTGTCCCACTGTAGGTTTATATCCACTGCCGCTCTCATCCTAAAAGATTCATCATAAGTCAGCCATGCTGACCCCATGAATTCCGTATGCACCCTGATTATTATGTCTAAGTATTTCACCAAAGCTGCTGCCCTCATAGGCTGGCCCTGAATCATCACCCCCATATAAATTAAAGTTCCTGCCATCCAAATACCCCAGGTCCTATCCACCGTTTCCTTTTAAATTTCTCATTCTCTCTCATTGTCTCTGTCCTCCTGCTTATCCTTTTTATAACAGGGAAAACACATCCATGCATTCTCCCTTCCAAATACGCTGCCTTGTTGCCAACAGCAAATGGACCCCCAGAGGAGCTAACGTCTCTGTGACGTCCTTCCCTGGCACCACCTGTGTCGCTCTCACTCGTGGCTACCAGCAGTCAGGATCGTCGTGTTTATTTTTACCTCTCTCCGCTCTAGCACAGATCTCAAAAGATCCCCCTGCTAGGCCACACTACCCAACACTCTGTGTATCCAATATAACCTCTAGACTGTGCCTTAGTCTCTTCCTGGTTAGTTTGATACCTTGTGTCTGTGTGTATAAGTAACTCCCAACCCCCCTGAAGCCTCTTGCCTATGAAGCTCACAGCTCTGGGTTGCTCTGTGGTACTGGATGTTGATACAATATCTCTTCCTTCACCACTGCCACCATTCAATACTATTTCTTCTTCAGCCTTGGTTACTCTGCCTCCCCCCTGGTCTGTGTACCCCAGCTGAGGAATCAGGTTTTAAGTAAACCAAGAAAATATTTATTGATAACACTAAGAATAACAAGATTACTTATAGATTTCATTGACAAGCATATGGTTTCATATATGTTTCTCTTATGTTCCTAATTCCTACTATTTGCCTCAGAACTCCCAATCCAATCTCTCAACAGCCACCTCTTACTCTCCACATCAACCTCCCTCTCCGCAACCACCCTGTCCAACACCCCCGTCCAACACCCACCATGACTCAACTGTCATCCTCTCATTTATACCTTCAGCCATTCAAACACACAGCCAATCATCATCCAGCATTCTACAGCCCATGTACTCCCCCTTCTCACTCACTCCACTTACCATATTTCCTATAATAAACTTGCACTTACCATATTTACATTACATTCACATACAGGAACATCACAATCTCCCCAAATGGAACTGCACCAACCTGGACAGAAGACAATGGGTCGGCAGTGAGGTAGGCTGCTCCTGCAGCAGGAGTGCCCACGGGGGCCCCAACCTATCTACAACCTATCTACAAGCATCACTCATAGGCTACTGCTGGGCAGAAGGAGAAACACCCCTTCCATATCCAGCAAGTACTGCCCCTGAATATGCAGATACAACATCAGGGCTCTATTTATTATTTTATTTATTTATTTTATTTGTTAAATTTCTATACCGCCCGACTAGCATAGCTCTCTGGGCGGTGTACAACAGAAAAAATATAAATATATACAATAAAATCCTATAAATTCAGTGCGAGGAACACGTAAGTAAAAATCCACAGATCTAAAATCAATTAAAACATACTTAAAAAACTAAAATTCCTGAGAAAAGAGGAAGGTTTTAACTTGGCGCCGAAAAGATAACGTCGGCACCAAGCGCACCTCATCGGAAAGACTATTCCACAGTTCGGGGGCCACCACTGAGAAGGCCCTAGTTCTTGTTACCATCCTCCAAGCTTCCCTATGAGTCAGAACTCGGAGAAGGGCCTTCGATGTTGATCGTAGTGTACGGGCAGGTTCATATCGGGAGAGGCGTTCCAGCAGGTATTGTGGTCCTGCACCGTATAAGGCTTTATAGGTTAAAACCAGCACTTTAAATTTGGCCCGGAAACATATTGGTAGCCAGTGCAAGCAGGCCAGAACAGGTGTTATATGTTCAGACCACCTGGTCCTCGTAATCAGTCTGGCCGCCACATTCTGCACAAGCTGTAGCTTCCGAACCGTCTTTAAAGGCAGCCCTACGTAGAGCGCATTACAGTAATCCAGTCGAGAGGTTACCAGAGCATGGACAACTGAGGTGAGGTCCTCCCTGTCCAGATATGGACGTAGCTGGGCTACCAATCGAAGTTGGTAGAACGCATTCCGTACCACAGAGGCTACTTGAGCCTCGAGTGACAGGGAAGGGTCTAAATATACTCCCAAACTATGAACCCGCTCCTTCAGGGGGAGTGTAACCCCGTCCAGAACAGGGTGAATATCCACCATCTGATCAGAGAAACCCCCCACCAACAGCATCTCAGTCCTGTCTGGATTGAGCCTCAGTTTATTAGCTCTCATCCAGTCCATTATCGCAGCCAGGCAACGGTTCAGGACATTGACAGCCTCACCTGAAAAGGATGAAAAGAAGAAGTAGAGCTGCGTGTCATCAGCGTACTGATGGCAGCGTACTCCAAAACTCCTGATGACCGCACCCAGCGGCTTCATGTAGATGTTAAAAAGCATGGGAGACAAAACCGACCCCTGCGGGACTCCACATTGGAGAGCCCACGGTGTCGAGCAATGTTCCCCAAGCCCTACCTTCTGGAGACGACCCACCAAGTAGGAGCGGAACCACTGCCAAGCTGTGCTCCCAACTCCACGAGCCTCTCCAGAAGGATACCATGGTCGATGGTATCAAAAGCCGCTGAGAGATCAAGGAGAATCAACAGAGTTACACTCCCTCCGTCCCTCTCCCGACATAGGTCATCATACAGGGCGACCAAGGCTGTCTCAGTACCAAAACCGGGCCTAAAACCCGATTGAAATGGATCTAGATAATCGGTTTCATCCAATAGCACCTGGAGCTGGCCAGAAACCACTCGTTCCAAGATCTTGCCCAGGAATGGAACATTCGCGACTGGTCTATAATTATTAAGATTTTCGGGGTCCAAGGAGGATTTTTTCAGGAGTGGTCTCACTACCGCCTCTTTCAGACAGCCAGGGACCACTCCCTCTCGTAAAGAGGCATTTATCACTTCCCTGGCCCAGTCAGCTGTTCCATCCCTGGTAGTTTTTATAAGCCAAGAGGGGCAAGGATCTAGAACAGAAGTGGTTGCACGGACCTGTCCAAGCACCTTGTCCACGTCCTCGAGCTGAACCAACTGAAACTCATCCAATAAAACATGACAGGACTGTGCTCCGGACACCTCATTCGGATCAACTGTTATAAACTGGGAGTCTAAGTCCCGGCGGATGCATAGGATCTTATTCTGGAAGTGCCCAGCAAACTCATTACAGCGGGCTACTGATGATACTATCGAGTCCTTAGGGCCTGAATGAAGTAGCCCTCGGACAACTCTAAAGAGCTCTAATCCACAGTGGATGACATGTCCTGAGGTGAAGGAGGCCACCGCTGAGCAGGCCACTTTGGGGCCTTGCCCTTCTCCCTGGGGCCATCCCCACCCTTCTTAGGGGCATGGTCAACAACCCAGATGGCTACTACCTAAAAATTACCTTACCAAAATGGCACCTGCGTAAGACCGTACCAAAATAGCTGCCATCTAGATGACCTTACCAAAATGGCCATCTATGACAACCTTCCCAAAATGGCTACCTCACAGAAAGTTTGCCAAAATGGCCACCAGGCAAAGAAAGGCCCAGTCACATGGCCCCAAACTACCACCCATGCTCCAACACTAACTGTAGGCCCCAAACAATCCCAGCCTTCCAGGCTCTTAACAAGCCAGCCAGGCCACCCAGGAGGCCTCCAAATGAAGCAGGCCTGCCAGGCCTTGCAGAGACTCTCCCTTTCCCAACTCCAAACCTTGCGATCCCAGCCCTCCAGACCCTTAACAGGCCAGCCAGGCCACACAGGAGGCTGCCAAATGAAGCAGTCCTGCCAGGCCTAGCAGAGTCTCTCCCTGCCCAGACTCCAAACCTTGTGGGCCCCTAAGGGCCCATCAACAATACAGCTGCAACCGCTGCAACACTCCCGCCTCAACCGCTCCAAACCTCTCTCTCATGCTCCAATGCTGAGAAACTGACCCCCCAGGTCCTCTCTCTCCCGCCCTGTGTGCCGCCGAAACAGATAACCAGCCAAGGCCCAAAGCACCTAACATGGCCTAGCAACCTGCTCTGTCATCGTGCCAGAAAGAGGCCGAGGGGAGGTGGATCAGGGCTTAAATAGCCACCCTGCTCCACCCCCTACATGACAGGTATGCATGGCCATGCCACCCCCAAAAGGGGAGGGGCTTTGAAGCCATGCCAGGTCTTCCCCGGCATGACTGCAAAGGCCTGCCATCGCCAGAGCCCTTGGGTCTGACGATGGCGGGAATAGTAATATATATGTCAACAGATGCTTGTCGTCCCCTAAGGACTAATTCAGTTCACTGTTTTAGGTGGAAAAGGTGACCGCTATGATATTTCAGTTAATGTGATACAAAACATTTCTAGGATTGTTTCCAAAAATGATCTTACTTTGAGAATGAAACATGTTGTAGATTCCCCATTTCCTTGAGCAGTGACAGGTTCCTACATAGCATGACTTGGATCTGGTTTTCTTTGAGTGAGAGAGCATTGGAGACAGGCATTTCTATAACATTTGCTTTATAGAGAAATTTGTAAGTAGAGGGAAACAGCAGGTATTCCTTCAAGACAGCCCTGCTAACTCAGATCAGATTTCTAGAGAAATGCCTTCTAATCATTTTTGCAGTCTTCATCGCTCTCTCTCTATCTCTTCAAAATTGCAAACACTGGCTTCTACACCTGCCCTTAGGTTTAGGGTCATCTTCTCCAAGCTGTGATGGATATGTCCTTCAAAACGCTCCAGAGAGATTTCCACGTGGCCTAACAACAGAAGAAACATCAACCGACTGTTCTGGACTATTAGCCAACAAAGGAATGTTACCCAGAAGCTGTAATGCCATATTGAGAGTATCAGTTCCAACCAACATTTTTCTTTCATGTAAAAATAGCCACCAAATGAAATACACGAAAAAGCAATAAACTGGAATGCAAAATCCACACAGATTTTGTAGTGTACCAAAGTAATTCACTACAGGGAATTCTTCTGTTTGTTTCATTCTTGTTATAGTGGATTTTTAAAGAAGAGGATTGGTTACTTAGCAGTTCTCTGTGGAGTGAGCTAATCTGCATAGCCTGTGCTAAGTTATTTTGCTAATTGGTCATGTAGATTTCCTCCATTTTATGTGAAAATCCAAAATCACAATATTGATTAAATGCTATATTATTTTTAAAGAAAACAAAATATTCTAATGCCCTGAAACCAATCTGCTAAAGATAGTAGTGTACTTGAAATTAATTAAAAAATAGCTGAGGCTGAATACAGCATTCCACAAAGCCAATGCCTCTGTTAAAAATGTGATTAAGAGGAACTGCTGGTGATGCTAGGAGAATTCACAGAACTGACAAACTACAAAGTTAAATACAGTAAATTTATTACATCTCTTTGGGTTTTGATATTTCCCTAATCTTTTGAAACAGTTTTTCAATCTTATGGGCAAGAAATGCCTGGAAATCAGTAGCGTAGTGGCAAATTCAGAAGTGCAGGGTCCCTTCACAATAGTCACAGCCCCACCTCTCTCTTTTTTTTTGCTGCTGGGTTGAAAATGAGATCCTTGTTAATGCCTTCTCTCAGAACAACAGATGTCCCTAGGAGCCAATAAACATGAATGGGGGGGGTGTTAGCTACTGAAAAGAGCCTTCTCAGTGGCTGACTCATATCCTTGCACTCTGATTGCCTCCAATCAGCAGGAAATGACAAGGAAGAATGTTAGAAGACTCTTCTCAGGGCTAATGTACTCTCCTTTTGTGCTGATTGGCTCATAAATGCTGGAGACATAGGGACCCTGCAGGGACTCTGCTCCCGGAAAAGTAAGGGGTTTAAGACCCCCTGAGACCCCAGATGACTACACCCCTGCTGGAAATGAAGACCTTTTTTTATAAAACACATTCTCTGACTGGTTTCTGGTTTCTCCATTTCTCTTTCATTTTGAAAATTTGGATGTCATGGAATGAATTAATGTCAAACAGTGAAATCTCAGCTGAAACGGGCTCACGTATGCGCTTAGAGGAGGAACAAGCTAGCTGCATTGCTTCCTACCCCTCCCCAATTTTTATGCCTTTTGTGCTAGTAAAAATATCCTACTAATAATTTCCTGCACTTAGTTCGGTGTGATATGGTCTTGGGCACCTCAGGAGGAAAGAATAACATCATTATTACGGACTTTTTAAAACCACCATCAGAAGTGACATGTTGTGAGTTCAGAGTGGCTGGTGTTAACAAAGGCCCTAGACCTACCAGGGAAGACCAGCCTATAACAATGGATGCCATTGCAGAATTGATGGCATCACAAATTGCTACCCTCTGTGCTTACCTGATTCAAAAATGGGAAGCTGATTTCAAATTGCTTGAGGAAAACATTTCAGCACTTACAGGTTGTACTGATGATGTACCTAAGACGGCAGGAGAAGCTTTAGACATGGGAATTCAACATACAGATACCCTTAAACCACATCATAAAGAGTCAGGGACACCTCCAGACCAGGCTGGAAAACTAGGGGAGAAGATGGAACTCAATATCTGTTGGACTGGTGGAAAGAGATTGCCCCACATGTGACCCTGACCAGCACAGATATAGAAAGAGCACATAGAAATCTTGGCCAAAGCCTAAAGAAAACACCCCTTCAAGGGATGGAATTGTTGCCTTCTACAACTTTGAAAAAAAGGAAATGCTGGTGAAGGCACTGCGGACCAAATAATCAGTGGAGTGTGAAGGAAAGCCCATTCTATTTCTCCCAGACCTGAAATGCTTTGGTGATGAAGAACCATCAAACCAGCTACAGATTTATTAGGGAAGCCAGAATCTGATATAGGTGGGACTTCCCGTTTGCTTTTCTGATAGAGGTCGATGGGTACAACAAAGAGTGTTCACCAAGCCAGAGATGTCCTGACTCCTGGCCCTATTGAACATCCCGTCTCCATGGAGTGATAAAGATCTTGAAACAGATGATCTCCTGAATATGGTCCTCATGAAGACTGGCAAAAATGTCCTCAAGCTGCAAAATGCAGACACAGATCTCAGGCAATTCTGCAAAGAAACAAATGGCTTTAATTTGGAGCAGAGCTTTATAGTTTCTGGGGGGTTAATTTGACCATTTACTATAATTTGTTAACATATAGTCCAGTGGTTAGATGTAGGGTTTTTATTTACTCTTCTTATTAGAAATCATTTTATTTGATACCCAGTGTATGGGTCATATAGCAATAAAATTGGGGGGGGGGTCCTTACATGATCATAAGATGAGTAATGGTGGGTTCCCCTTTTATGGTGCTCACATGCTCTATTGCCTCCAATTTTATTACACCCATGGGAGGTGGGAGCATGTGAGTCCATACCGCAGACTCTCAAAGCAAACTGAAGAGTCTGTTGTTGGTCATGGGGAAAGAGAGGGAGGAGGAAAAGAGGGGGGAAACTAGAGATTAGGAGTTCATGTTTTCAGTTGAGTTGGGTATAAGGGGTTTTCTGCAGAGATATCTTTCAGGAAGGATATTTCAGGATGGACTGTGGGCTGGATTTATCTTAGGATACACATCAGTAGAATATTATACAGCAATGAGAGTGCCTGTATACTATAGTCAGCATGGTTTTTTCACATTCTGCAATTTTAAATTGAAAATACCCCCATGCCATTCTGATGCTTCCCATAAGCTCATTCCAAAACAAAACCTTACAAAATTTATAATCCTGAACTCAGAAACGTTTGCCTAACAACCCTCTAAATCTTCATGGCGATACACAAGACAGTCAGAGAGAATTGAGAGTTCAAAGTGTTAAACAGAGAGAGAGAGAAAATCCAGACCCCTGTTGGACTTTTTTCTGTCAGAGTTCTCATAATCTGTTGAAATTAATTAAAAATCAGCCATGTTCACAGAGTACCTGTAATCCTACTACTGACCTTGCCCCATACTCTGACCTTCATCTTCTGCAGTTTTAAAGTTTGAAAAAACGCCTGGCTTATTTTTAATTAATTTAAGAAACGTTGGCTTGAACTCAATGATAATGTCAGGCATACTCAGTAAGAACCAACTGGGCTTGCCTAATCAGGGGGCCACACCCACACCAGACTTTGATTTCACGTGAGACAGTCATGGCTTCCCCCAAAGAATCCTGGGAAGTGTATTTTGTGAAGGGTGCTGAGAGGACACTGCTATAAAATTGAGAGGGTTGTTAAGCAAGCATTTCTGAGTTCAGGACTATAAGTTTTGTAAGGTTTTGTTTTGAAATGAGCTTATGGGAAGCATCAGAATGACATGGGGGTATTTTCAATTTAAAATTGCAGAATGCAAAAAATCCGTGCTGACTATAGTATACTACCACCTCCTGACTGTATAATGATTATCTTAAATATGTATACCCATCTACTTATAAATTATTTCTAACCACAGATTCTTGGGGTGGGAAGCGGATTGGGTTTTTGATTTTGTTCTATTATACACCATTATCTTCTCGTGAGTTTGTTTGGAATATGTAATGGAATTCAATAGTCTTTATTTTGCTTTCTTTTAAAAAACTCAGCTGAAACAGAGAAAGGGGACCAGGTTTGGCATCATCATTATAATGCCACCCTCAAAATACTGCCTTTAAATAATGTCTTTATTCTACGAATCAGGTTTTTTTTGGTCTTTAATGTTATTCTTTCTGGGAAGATATTGAAATGCTAGTCTGTCTGAACCTACATCTATCACATCCTGCTTCACCTTCTTGTACCTTCTGAATGCCTTTATCATATTAGCTAGTTGTTTTACTCCTTTACTTTTTAGTTAGGGGTAGAGTTGCAACAAATACTGAAAGTTCATCTCACACCTATATACCCAGTCGATCACTGCACACTGCAGGTGAGGGCCTCCTGCAGATGCCATCTTTTCAGGAGGCCTGTTCTGCACAATATAGGAATTGGGTCTTTAGTGTTGTGGCCAGGGCTGGTTCTAAAGGGCGGCCAGGTTGGGCACTGGCCCGAGAGCCCCGGAGCTACAGGAGCTCCTGAGGGGCCCTCAGCTCCCCTTCCGCGATCCGTGGCAGGGGCCGCAGATCGCAGGACAGGAGCTGCCCGCCATGCCCGCCATCCCCCCGTTTCACCTACTGTGCTCTGCTGTTCTTTGCGGCTGTGTGCGTTGCACGCACAGGGTTGCCATCAATTAAGATGGCGGCCGAGGTTTCAGTAAAGGACTGAAGCCTCTGCCGCCATCTTGGTTGATGGGAGCAATGCGCATGCTGGGTGCCATCAACCAAGATGGCGGTAGAGGCTTCAGTCCCTTACGAAAACCTTGGCCGCCATCTTGTTTGATGGCAACCCTGCACTCACAACACGTGCAGCCACAAACAACAACAGAGCAAGGTAGGTGAAGGGGGGGATGGCGGGTGGCTCTGTAGCTCTGGACTGTCTTGCAATCTGTAGCGCGGCTGCTGCCACAGATCGCGGAAGGGGAGCGGAGGGGCCCGGGGCAGGCTGATGCCCAAGGGCCCCGGCATTCCTGGAGCTGGCCCTGGTTGTGGCACCTACCCTTTGGAATTCCCTCCCCTGGTGCTATCTCTGTTGTCTTTTTGGTGTCTACTGAAGGCTTTCCTCTTTCAACAAGCCTTTTAAGTAGAGATCTTTAGTCTGCCTCTGTATTGGAATTGGTGTTTTTTTTAAAAAAAAATCACTTGTTTTACCACCCTGGGCTCCTTTGGGAGAAAGGGTGGGATATATTAGTGTTGTTGTTGTTGTTTTTCTAGCCTGAAATTTTCTTCAGTGGTTTAACACAGTCATTATTACAAAATGGAAATGATATTTTGGTAAAATATTCATATAATTCTTGATAATAGTGTGAGTTTCCATAAAACTGTATCATATCAAATTAAATTCATATGACTGATAAAATTCCATTGATACATAAATAGTGAACGTCACTAAATAGCATATTCTGGTGCAGGATTGCTGCCTGTGATTGCCTTGCTTCTATTCTGCTGACAAGAAGGCTACACGTATTTGTAATAAAATACTATGTTTCCTTGCTAGTCAGATATTAATCAGTGTTGGATTAAAATGGAATTACATACTACATGAACATTAATAGTGAATGAATTCTTCCTGATTTATAGAGCAATGAGTACCAATAAATTAATGACTTGGCAGACCAAGTACAGCATGACCCTTATGGCCACCCATCAAAAACCTAGTAGCACTTAGCAATAAGTGGGATTAATTAGTGATAAATCATAGTGTTATTCATATTGAGACATTTATTAATCCTACGTAATATGGATATAATGTTTAAGCAGGGAATATTCAGAGAATTTAATAAGCTATTCAAAATCTTTTTAAAATGAAATACTTATTTTGTTTTGTTTTTACATTCAGAAGACCTCTGAATAGCTTAAAATGTGTAGAATTAGCACTCTCAGGGTGCAATCCAAGTGGTATGCACTGGGCTGAGGGGAGCTGGATATGGCAGAAGCCTCCCCTCCCAGTGGCAACCAGTCCAACCTGCCTCAGCCAGGGATCCACCAGAGAAGCCAAGCCTAGCCTAGGAAAGCCGGCACAAGGCCCCCAAAGGGGCATTACAGGGGCATGTCAGGGAGGGGGACTTGCATTACAGCCAAGTCCCATTTGGCTTCATCCTGTGCCCCCCTTATCCCAGCAGACACTACACCATGCATTTGTTTCCTTCTGCCATGCCTTTCCAACACAGCCAGCACCGCCCCTACCAGAGGCTCCTGAATGGCAGTTGTATACGGCAACCTCTTTTGCCAGCTCCGCTCCCACAAGCCGACAATGGCTTGGATTCCTGTACCCATCTTAATGCAGGCACTTCAGTGCTAAAATGCTTACAAAATGTTGGTTTTTGTTAGCTTTACTCCCTTTGAAATGTCATTTGTGTTTTTGCAATTGGTGATTTTGTTGTTATGGAAAGTTCAGGTAGAACCTTTAAAATCTTCAAAAGTGATACTGACTGGACTCATCATAAAGTCATTGGTAGAATGGATATGATTGTGAGCTGAAACTAAACTTCTGAGAATATTGAACCAAGTATTCATATATAGAATATAGACCAGAGAACTAGATATAGGGCTAGACAGAGAATATAGAACTAGATATGTCCTAGAATATTGAACTAAGTAGCATCTAGCTGGAAAAGAGTCTTGGAGTCATGAAAGCAGAACTAAGTTATTAATTCACTGTTTCTATAAAAGTAATTAAGCACATATGGAGGGAGAAAAGTCACTTTCTTTCAATAAGTATTTGGGGGAGAAAAAGTTTATTTCAATGAGATATTTCTGTCAAATGCCTCGTGTGAAAATTTATATAGCAACAGTACTGTGCCAAAACTGTACTTGCTTTCAGATTTCACTTTCAGTATATATTTTTCTTTAAAATATGCAATATGCAGGTGAAAGGTTTTCTAGAGTATTACTTCAACGAAAGGAATTATTTAGCAAAGCACTACCATTGGCATGTTGGGACTATGAAGTAGTAATGTATGATTTCTGTTCAGATAGGTTTAGTTGCAGCAAGGCTATTGTTAATGTAATACAGATGAAAATGTGCTAGAAAGCAATGCTGGCTATTCTTTCAAACCATTGTTTCCTTGAAATATACTCACTGTTCTGATACACAGTGGAAGATGGTTCAAAATTAATAGGCAGCATATTCTCCAATAAGTGAAGATTTTTGAAGAAAAATAATAATTGGCTTCACATTTGTAAGTTACAGGGCATATTGTAAATTGGCATTGCACCACAGCCTGGTGCTTTTCAAAGAACTGTTGTTACCTAAGCACAAACTGTTTTTAAATTGTGTGTTTGGAGCAGCCAGAAAAGAAGGTTGAATGGATATGCATTTCCCTTTGTAAGATTAAAGTTGAGGAGTCCAAAGTTTTAAAAAAAGAATTGCTTTAAAAACTTTGATTCATGCATGTAGGGAAGAAGAATGGAATTTACAACTAGACTTCAATCATATATTCACTTACCTGAGAGTAAGCCACATTGAACTCAGTGGCACTTCTAAGTAGATACAGTATGTATAGTATTATATAGTCACGAGAGTGGCTGTATACTATAGCCAGCATGGGTTTTTCACATTCTGCAATGTTAAATTGAAAATACCCCCAAGCCATTCTGATGCTTCCCATAAGCTCATTTCAAAACAAAACCTGATTGCATGATTGCACGGAAGTAAATCCCATTGAACTCTATAAGCATGCAAATAATCAAACCTGCCCTCCCCTCCCCCCTCCCTTTGCCCCTCTCCAATATGCCCCTTCCCACTCCCACTCCTCCTCCCCCATGGTCAGTTTTTCCAAGATTGCATAGGAGTAAATCCCATTGAACTCAATAAGCATGCAAATGATCAGACCTGCTTTTCCCCTCCTTCCCTTCTCCTCTCCCTTCCCCTCTTCCTTCTTGCTCCTCCCCTGCCCACTCCAGCCCTCCCTCCCTCCCCCCGATCAGTTTTACCTATCCTAAGCATGATTGCACGGGAGTAAATCGCACTGAATTCAATAAACATGCAAATGATCAAACCTGTCCTCCACCCCTCCCCCTCCTGCCTGCTCCCCTCCCAGTCCTCCCCTCTGCATTTCCTCCCCTTCCTCCTCCTCCCTTCCCCATCCTCTGTGGTCAGTTTCACCTATCCTAAGCATGATTGCAAGGGAGTAAATCCCATTGAACTTAATAAGCATGCAAATGATCAATCCATTCTCAGCAAACTTGCACATTATCCCATTTCTTACCTCCCGGATCAAAAAGCAGGGAAATTCACTAATAGGCAAAAAAACTTGCGGTTTAAGAATGTACCTATAGCACACAGCTATTTCTAGCAAACTTTTAAAAGCAGGGAAATTGGGCAGCTATAGTGAATGCACCAGGGGAGCAGGAGACCATATGCTCAGAGGCACATGTTACCAAATTCTTCCAAGCTACACAGGAAGTGGATTGGACTCTGAAAGACCAACCCAAATTGTCTTTGCATTTTGACCAATTTGTAGCGTGGTACAGTATCTCAGAGCGGAGTTCAGGTCTCCTGCACCCCTGATGCATTCACTATAGCTGCACAATTTCCCTGCTTTTTAAAGTTTGATAGAAATAGCTGTGGGCTATAGGTACGTTCTTAAACCACAAGGTTTTTGCCTATTAGTGAATTGTATTGTAGTTTGTAGAATGGTAGTCAATGTGGTACCCTCCAGATGTTGTTAGTCAGCAGGGTTGATGGGAGTCATAGAACAATAACATCTTGGAGGGCAACATGAAGGTTCTCCAAAGGAAGAGCTTTGGTGAAGTTACACAGTTCTCCACCTTGTAACTGTAAATTGCATGGTCTTGTTTGAAAAAGAATATACTGTATTTCTCTTACATTGTGTTTAATGTAATGAAATATTGTCCCTTTGTTCCAATACATATTTCTGCTTCGACAAAGAACATATTGAGAATTTCGTCTCATTAATTCTTATGCCCATTTTAACATTTTTACCAATTAAGTAATAGTGAAAGCTTCTATGTTTTGTTGACTTTCTGAATTAATGTTGCTTGACCTTTGGAGAGAAGTCAAACATAACAAGATCAATTTGGATATTTATGTTTTTATTATCAACTTTACTGCCTCTAACATCTTTTGATCTTAATTTTGACATATAAAGACTATATGAACTGTTATACTAATAAAACACATGAAGTGAAAAGGCTCAAAAAGATGCAGTGACAAAGAACTATAGATCTTTTGGAAAACAGACTCCACATGAAGCAACTCTTTACTCTGCTATACATGTTGGCACAGAATATTGTAGTTCAGAGTTGACTGGTAGCCTACAGTTTCCCTCATTCAGATACAAGTGTGGGTTCCAAACCACAAACAGAAGCTTTAACCTTCCTTGTGTATGAAAGAGAAGGATGAGGCAAGCAAGTCCAAGACTCAGTGAAACACATTCTCACATTGGTAAACTATGGTTATGTCTGGAGTCAGACTATGTTGTCTGCATAAATGCATGCCTAGGGACAAAAGGAACATCTTAAATGAACTGACCCTTTGTTATTGGTGTTTGTGGCATGCCTTTTCTATCAAAATAGCTAATTCTGTGACATCTGCAGCAGAGACATTTCTCTAGCTATGAGCCTGGTAATTATGGAGCTATTTCTGAAGCTAGAAATGCTGCTGCCAGCATGATGCAACTGTTGCTACCACCATTCCTGAAAAGAATTCTCCTCTCAACAAGATTAAGAGAAGCTCTGTGAAAAAATCTATAAAAAATTATTTTCTAAAATTATTTTTGGGAAAAGCTAGAAAAGCATAGATTCCTTTCATTGATAGTATACTGTTTCAGAATACACATTTGTAGTCTGTTTCATTTTTTCCCCCTGAACATTCCAAAATAAACATATTGTCATATGATTTAGTCATACAGATTTAAGGTGGATGTTACAATCTTAAATGCATTTGCTTGGAAATAAGTCTATGACCACCAACCTGCCATATCCAACATAGGCTGGAACATTTACCATGATACACCTACTGGACTGAAGGATGTGCTTGCAACAAGCAGATTCAAGGCACTTCTAAGTCACGGGATTTAGCACTATGGCCTATGAATAGATCTGCACCAATTGACTTTTGTGAGATAAGTCCTGGAATTGCTAGTGCATTAAGTATGTCATCTCAGTTTCTCGGTTAGGGCTCCATGTACAGGTTTTGCTGAGGGGAATTCAGGGACAGATCAAACATAATCACCAACTCATTGTGCCCTTGTGTTGGCAAACCACATTTGGTTAATAACATTTGAATTCTTTTTCTGGTGTGCCAGTCCAGTTGCATATAACATTAGCACGGCAGCACCTGATTTCATGGACAGTTGATGGTGGTGTGTGATTAGACTAGTACCAGTACTGATCAAAGCTTTTGGTGGCAATGAATACATTAAGGGTCTGTGAAATACATTTGAACCAGTTTTCTGTCTCTCGTTGAAGTGTCCCTGATGATATACAGACAGAAGTCATGAGCAGCATTGTCCCCCACAACTTTCTTGCTTAAACTCAAGAGTCAGGAAGCATGTACAGAAAGCAGATTTCCTTATTCACTGATGCCCACTGTTGGTATGCCTCCTTGTCAACCTGTTTACCTGCAAAAACACAACTTAGTCTGCTTTTTAAATGGCAAAGTAGTAGCCTACCCATCTGATATCTTCCATTGCAAGCAAATCCTTCCTTCTGACCCGTAGATCTACTCATAAGTAAGTGCTTCAGCCTACTACTTGACATAGTGATTGGGTGGGTGTGGGGCTTTCTTGCACGTAATTCCTGTGATTTTTTATGCAGATGTGTAAGGACCAGAGCAGGAACATGCCATAAGGCAGCCCAAGTTGGAAAACTAGGCAGACACATAGCTTTTATATCTTTGTTTATATTTTTATATCTTTGAAAGCTGAAGAAATCCATCTTAAAGCAGTTGGATTTGTCTGTTAGTGTTTCAGTCGAGACCAATGCATGTTTTGAAATAAGAATACAAGCCATCAACTACTGCTCTTACATAACCCCTCAGTAATTTCAGTTTTGTGGTTTGTAATGACCCCAATGTAGTTATAGAATGAGAAAGGAGGAAAATATTTAAAAACAGCTTAAAAGAGTTCAGAACGATTATTTGATATGCTTGTACTTTACACAGTGCCTGATTGTGTCACTCTGGCATGTTTCAAATGAATGACATGCAAAATGTAATTTTGATTGCTGGAATAAATATTGGTTTTTATTGCCTCTGCTGGTACATAGATGTATGCTTTTTCTGATTCACAGCTTTTGCCTTAAGCATATTGATTCTTTTTTCCTTTAAGATTGTCAGTTAAGCCTTATGAATCTACCTTCTTAGATCAACTAATACATTTTGTTCACTTAGGTATACATAATACGGGGGGGGGAACACTATAGTACTCTGGGAAGAATAGCTGGCCAGTTGCAAGACCAAATATAATACAAGCAAACATTCATTCTAAGCTACTCTGATAGATTTTCAGTTCAAGAATTTGAACTGGGAGCTCAAGAATCCTACTGGGAGGAAGGGAGGAATATAAATCCAATAATAATAATAATAATAATAATAATAATAATAATAATAATAATAATAATAATAATAATAAAATTTGCATATAATTTGACAGTGGTACACTTTGCAGCCAGGGAACCTCAAGCCATAACAGCAGAACAAAAATGTACAACTAATATGACAGAATTTTTCAGGTCTCTGCTGAGTTCATGATTTTCCAATATAATGATAGCACAAGTATCTGTGTTAAGATACCCACCGCCATCAAAGCAAGTATACTTTAAATGCCGCCCTGGGCTCCTACTGGGAGGAAGGGCGGGATATAAATCTAATAAATAATAATAAATACATTTAAATAGATTGCGTGATATTCAGCGCTAGATCTACTTAGAGTAGACTCATTGAAGTTAATAGGCATGGCTAACTTAAGGTTCATTAATTTCAGGAGGTCTAGTCTGAGAAAGACTTAGCTGAATACAACCCATAGTGAGAGCCTGGAGTTGTTGTGTGTTGTGGTAGGGAGTGCTTGGATATGTGCATGGGAAGAAGATAGGATGAGGAGGTTCCACGGATATGGTCATGGGCCCCATGGAGAATGGGGAGGGTGTTGCAGATGTTGGAGAAGGGTCTGGTCAGGCCATGGAGGAAATGCTTCCTGAAACCCCTGTTAGTGTTTCTGCTAAGGAAGGCCTCAGCAGCCTCCCCCACCTGCGATGGATGAGTGAGGAATGTAGTCTACCTGATCACTGGCACCTAGCCCAGATTTATTCATTCAGCAGCCAGCCTGTAATGAACATGCTGGACAGTTTCAGAGAGATAAGGAGGGGGAATCTCTTACGGAGTCAGAGTTGACAGTTTCCCCAAGGTCACACAGATAGGAGAAGAGATGGTTATAATTTCAGAAATTATCCTCTTTTCCCAGGAGAAACACCCAACTTGTTTCAAAGATGGGAAAGTGCTACATTTAGCTCCTGCAAATAGAGTGCCCATCCCCCTCTGTTTTATTTGGAGTGTCTTAGGGTAAGAGCTTTGTAGCAAAAACTTTCTGTTGCTTCCACAGCCTAGTTACAACTGCTGGTGTTCTGTATCCTGATCAGTGCCTAGTACGTTTTGATGCTATGTTCCTGTGCTAACTTCTGGAATAAAACTCTGCAAAACCTGTCATGGTCGGACCATTCCCTGGTGAAGTTTCGACTTTTAGCAGCAGTGCCACTTTACACAAGTGGGGGACTGATTCAGATGGTCTGCCCACAGAGACTAAGGGGACCTACCAGATTCCTGAATGCTCTGGGAGATACCCCAGTGGATAGAGCTGGTGATCCTGTTGTGGGATGGAGAGGTGAGGAGGGCTGTTGACATGATCACTCCAGAGGATCCTTTCTAATGCTGCATAGCCCACACTGTGCCTTGGTTTATTGAGGAGTTGCTCGCCATGAAGCAGGCTGGGACACGACTAGAGTGCAGATGGCAGAAAACTCGCTCTGAAGCTGACCAAATGCTTAAGTCCCTCAGTTCTGCCTTTCAAGTGGCAGTGAAGGCAGCGAAAGAGAACTACTTTGCTACCAGCATTGCATCCTTGATGAGCTGTCCAGCAATTATTTCTGGAGGTTGACAGGCTTATACCAGAAGTGGTGGAAGGCCGTCTGGAGCACTTGGTAGCATGCTGTGAGTAGTTTGCAAAGCACTATGATGATAAATTGCTCAGATCCCTAGTGCCTTAGATGCAGAAGTTTTTGCAAGTCAAGCTGAGGTATCTAATTCAGCATCTTCCCATATTTCTTGGGATCAATTTCAGTTTGTGTGCCCTCTTGCAATGATGCAACTAGCTCCTTGCTTCCTTGACCCCTGTCCATCCTGGTTGGTGCACTCCAGTCGGATGGGGCTGATTGGGTAGGACCAGAGTACAGGGGATGTGTCTCTATGTGACAGAGGGGTGCCTGCTGTCTTAAACAAGCATCCACTCCTGAAGAAACCCACCTTGGAACCTGTGGTTTCCAATAACTAGCACCTGGTCCCAAATGCCCCCTTCTTGAGCACAGGGGTGTAGAGAGTGGTGGAGGAGCAGTTGCAGGAGTTCCTGGATAATACAGATTATCTGGGTCTGGGTTCAGGTGTGATTTCAGCCTTGGTTGCCCTGGTGGATGATGAGTATCAAGAACAGGACAGGGGGAATGTGTCTCTCCTCCTGCTTCTCGATCTATCTATGGATTTTGATACCATTGACCAGCATATCCTCCTAGACCAGCTCTGTGAGATGGGTATTGAGAGCACTGTTTTGCAGTGGCTCCATTCCTTTCTACAGGGCAATGTCCAGAGAATAGCATTGAGGGATTGTGTCTCAGACCCATGGTCCTTGTGCTATATTGTGCTGTCAGACATGATCCTGTAACCAGTGCTGTTTAACATCTATATGAAGCCATTGGACATTCCACACAACATAGGGAGCAGACCTTTAGTGTTGTGGCACCCACACTTTGGAATTCCCTCTCCTTATATATTAGACAGGCACCATCTCTGTTATCTTTTTGGCGCCTACTGAAGACCTTCCTCTTTCAACAACTCTTTTAAGTAGAAACTCATTGCAGTCTGTGACTGTGTTTGAATAGCTTTGTAAGATTTTTATAGCTTTTTTTAAAAAAGATGTTTTTAAGATGTTTTGTTTTAATATGTTTTAAAGTGTTTTGTTTTTAACATGTTTTAGAGTGCTTTTTGTATTTTTGTTTGTTGCCCCAGTCTCCTTCAGGGAGGGAGGGAGGGATATAAATTTAATAAATAAAATAAATAATACCTGAGCAATGCCTTCCCAGTTGCTGCTTATCCCTGACTTTGATGTTGTGCCCGTCCTGCGATGGCCCAGATCTGCTTCTTTCTAAAAGCAAGCTTTGGTCTCAGATTCAAATAAGGATGTGCATAGTTTTGACAGCAGGTAGATTAAGATAAGGAAATATGCCCTGTGCACATGCAGTAGAATGGGACCTGTGGTCTTTTACCATATGGCTCTGTTATGTGAATGAGCATAGCAATCATATAGGAGAGCCAGTTGCATAGACGTTCCCAGAATAATTATCTGTGAGATTCCAGTAGCAGATAATGTATATTCACATACATACTCCAGCCTGATTTCACTGGAAAAATGGATTATGATTTCATTGATTTCACTGGAAAATATATATGAAATGTGTTCTTTAAAAAGTTATCCGCTGTAAGATTTTTGCATTGCTTTGACTCTAGTATACAATTATTTTCCATCTAATATCAATGAATATTGATACATGTTTACTCACAATAGAAATATCATTCCTGGATAGGGATAGGATGGCCACAGTGGTCCATGCTCTGACTGGACTACTGCAATGGGTTGTACCTGGGTTGCCCTTGATAACTCAGATGCTTCAATTAGGGCAGAATGATGCTGCCAGAATTTTGACTAGTTCAGTCAGATTACATCAATTCTGAAACAAATGCACTGGCTGCCTTTTCACTTCTGACCCCAATTCAAGGTACTGGGGTTCAGCTTGAAAGTCCTAAATGGTTTAGGACTCAAATACCTGGAGGCACACGTCTTCCTATATCAGCCTGACTATGCCTAGGGATCTTTAAATGAGGTTCTTTTCCATGTTACTCTGGTGGCACAAGCTCATTACCTCCACTTGTGAAATGCCCTCCTCATGCATGCTAACCAAGTGACATCATTGCTATCATTCTAGTGAACTTGTTGGCTCAAGAATTTTAAGTGTCAGTTTTACCCTGCTTTGCTGTTTTTAGCTGCCTGTTTTAGTACAGTTTGGTTATTGTTTTATTGATGCCTGTGTATAAATGTATTGTGTAATTTACTTTATGTTGTACCCATGACCTAGTATCAGTATTGATGAAGGATGGACAAGAAATCTTGGACATAAATAAATGCCATAGGATCAACCTTTGACTATTTTATTAAATAACGAATTGGAGAGTTTGAAGTTTCAAAGAAAGTTTCTAATCTAATTACCATCTCAAATAATGTCACACAGAACATTTTTATTTTTTAAGCAAGAGCCCAAGGAACACCAAAATGAGCATTCTTTTCTGTGTAAACCAGGCAAGGACAAAAGACCCCTTTGTTTATTTTTTAAAAGACATTATTTTACTGTGCAGCTGAGGCAAACATGACTTGAGATTGTTTAGAATTAAACTGGTTGTTCTGCACAATATCAAACACTTGTTTTGTAGTTGTTTCAAATGAATCCTCACCATGTTACTGGTGCACTAACCAGCCTTCAAAAAAAAAAAAAAAAAAAGCTCCTATGCCAAAATTGCTTTTCTCTCTCAAAAAAGCCACACCACAGATGAGGCAAGCTTTTGAGTTAATAATATCCAAGAACAAACTCAGCAGTTGTACTTAACTGATTTAGCCCCTGCTGTGATGATTCCTTTTTTATTAACTTTGCAATTATATTGCACAGCTAAACTCCAAGTACCTCAAGCTGTGTCTTTAGATACTCACTATCTCAATAGTTCATAGGCAACTTCAAATGTTTAGAGACCTCTGGTAAATTCTTCCTCAAATTCTTTCCTATTGTGCTGAATAGCTTGCTTATAATATTAGTCCAAATAATTTATTTAACTGAATAATTTGCTAAATGCTATATAGCAGCTATGCCTACGGCCATACTATCCTGAACACGCCCAATCTCATCTGATCTCGGAAGCTAAACAGGGTCAGGCCTGGTTAGTACTTGCATGGGAGACTGACTGGGAATACCGGGTGCCGTAGGCTTAGAGGAAGGCAATGGTAAATCACCTCTGAAAACCTATTACCATGAAAACCCTATGAATAACAGGTCTGGTTATGGGACTGAATCGGCCTTGGTCACCCTGATGGATGACCTTTATTGGGAGAAGGACGGGGAATGCGACCCTGTTACTCTTACTTGATCTCTCAGCGGCTTTTGATACCATTGACCATGGTATCCTTCTGGGCTGACTTTGTGAGATGGGTATCGGATGCACTGTTTTACAGGGTCTCCAGGGTCATTTTCAGAGAATAGCATTGGGTGATTGTCTTTTGGCCCCCTGGCAGTTGTGCTGTGGGGTGCCACAGTGTACCATCTTGTCTCCCATGCTGTTAATCTATATGAAGTCATTGGGAGTGGTCATCAGGTGGTTTCGGGCAAGGTGTCAGCAGTACGCTGATGATACCCAGCTCTGTTTCTCTGTAACATCTGAATTGGGAGAGGCTGGGCAAGCCCTGGACCGGTGCCTGGACTCGATGCATGCAGGTAATTGATTTTACTGTAACACTGCAAGATTTGTACTGGCTTCCACTCTGCTTTTAGTAGATCATTGTGGTTATCAGCCCATTTGTTATATGATTTGTAGGAGTTGGATATGCAACATCCCCAGATCTGAGCTAAAAAAAACCTTATTGCTGCTTATGCAGATAAATTTTATTGTCTCCTGGATCACACTGAAAATATCTATCTATCTATCTATCTATCTATCTATCTATCTATCTATCTATCTATCTATCTATCTATCTATCTATCTATCTATCCGCTCACACACACAATACTAGTCATGCCTTCAGTGTAGTCTACTTTTAATCACAACAGAATCAGATAACATATTCCTAGTTAAAAGTTCTTGCCTTTCATACAGCATTTTGTTATGTTTATGTTTTAAGTGAGGTGTATCAAGGTGTCCAATATGATATAGTACATGATATCCCTTTGCCCACACCGCAGTTCTTAGCAGGTGTCCCATTCACTAACTTTTAATTATTTTGTTTGATCTTCTTTTTAAGTAGTTGTAGTCAGAAAGTTCTTTTGTGTGTGGATTAAATTGCAAAATGTTTTGTGACTGGAGTTAAGGGTGAATTACTTACTTATCCATTTAAATGTTCCATGCAGATCTCATATAGTTTTAAATGTTCTTATGTGAGTTTAATGGCATAAAGCATAACATAAAAAACCCAAACAATACATTACAATGAAACCTATACAATAATCCATTAACAGATCCAATAAAACAGCCATGAAGACTTTAGCAGCAAAAACATGTTGCATGACCTGGTATACGTAAAAAGAACTTTTAAGAGAAGATGGAAGCTACATAAAACACTTATATTGGTATTTCACTTGGTAAGACTTGCACCACATTGAAATCCATGCACAAGTCACTGGAAGAGGGAATTATCTGTTCCTTGATTACACACACTTTGTTTAGGCAGATAGGGCAGAGATAGTGATCCTGAAAGGAAAGGAAAGAATGAGAGAAAAATACCTGAAGGTACAAGATAAAATGCAGCAGCCAACGCCATCATAGCCACCTTTAGAAAAAGATGAGCCTCCAAAGGAAAGAGAAACAGGAATGATAACACCAGGAGTAATGGATGTGTTGGCAGATCCATCCAAGCACTTCTCAAAACATGCACATACTATTTTAATGTAGCCCCACATGGTAAGGGCTTGTATTTACTGAGCAATGACTTCTCCTGAATTCATTTTTTGCATTGTGAAGAGGATGTTTAAATTTGCTACCGTATTAAGAGCCAGTATTTGTTACAAGTCTAAACCCAATGTTGAGCTGCTTAGGGTTGTCTGAAGGGAGTATTTGGATTTTGGTCATGATTGTCTGGTTGGGGTTAGTATTTCTATGGGCTATTTGATTTGCCATCATCTTACTACACTGGGGATTAGATGGTCTTTTAAGACTCCCTATGGCATGATATTAGTTGGATGATTATTCTAAACTCTTAAAATTTGCTTTTAAGTTATCTTCTTGACTGTCTAGTCTCTTCACAAGCAATCCACTATGCAAAGCATGAAAGCAGATACCATACTGAGAACAAGGACATTCCAACAGCAATATGAATGGCTAAAAATAATAATTTTCAGTTGCAATACTAATCAGCAATGGCAGTATAACAATATTGTTTTCCACCATTTAAGTATATCCAGTCGCCGCAGTTTTCTTTAAAAGCTTATTATCTAATGTGTACTCTCCAACTTAATCCTCTCTGAAATAATGCATATTTCAAAAAAGGATGCCTAGAACTTTTATTTATACATTTAAATGTCAAAGATACAGAGCAAAATAGAATGATAAAATCACAACATTTGAAACATTGCCTTTGGAATTCCCTCCTATTACATATTAGACAGCCAACTCTGTTATCTTTTCGGCGCCTACTAAAGACCTTCCTCTTTCAACAAGCCTTTTAAGTAGAGACCTTATACCAGTCTGCATCTGTGTTGGAATTGCTTTTTAATATGTTTTTAAGGGTTTTTTTTAAAAGATGTTTTTAAAGCTTTTTAAAATGTTTTTAAAGATGTTTTGTTTTAATATGTTTTTAAGGATGTTTTGTTTTTAATATATTTTAAAGTCTGTTTTTATGATGTTTTAAAGTGTTTTTATTGCTTTTCTTTGCCGCCCTGGGCTCTTACTGGAAGGAGGGGTGGGATATAAATCTAATAAACAGTCAGATAAACAGAACACTCAGAAAGAATCAAGAGTTCAAAGTCTAAAGAGAGAGAGAGAAAACCCAGACCCCTTTTGGACATTTTTCTCTGAGAGTTCTCATAATCTGTTGAAATTCATTTAAAATCAGCCATGTTCACAGAGTACCTGTAATCCTAATACTCACCTTGCCCCATACTCTGACCTTCATATTCTGCACTTTAAAAGTTAAAAAAAAATCCCTGGCTGATTTTTAATTAATTTAAGAAATGTTCCTTGAACTCAGTGATAATGTGGGACATGCTCAGTAAGAACCAACTGTAATTGTTCTAAAAGCCAGACTCACAGCTGCTGGGCTTGCCTAATCAGTGGGCCACACCCACACCAGACTTTGCTTTCACGTGAGACAGTCATAGCTTCCCGCAGAGAATCCTGGGAAGTGTAGTTTGTGAAGGGTTCTGAGAGGAGACTCTTATTCCCCTGAGAGCTCCAGTGGCCAGACTGGTTTAACAGTCAGCCGCTCCAATTGAAGCTCTGTGAGAGGAATAGAGCATCTCCTAGCAACTCTCAGCACCCTTCCCTAACTACACTTCCCAGGATTCTTTGAGAGACGCCATGACTGTCCAAAGTGAAATAAAGGCCTGGTGTGCATGTGGCCAGGGACAGATTTGGTTTAAATTTGCATGGGCAGCTACATTTGCCTGCCGTAGAATAAAGTATCTCAGCAGCTTTCAATACCATCGACCATCGTATCCTTCTGGGGAGACTGGCTGAGTTGGGAGTGGGAGGTACTGCATTGCAGTGGTTCCGCTCCTACTTGGTAGGTCTCCTCCAGAAAGTGGTGCTTGGGGAACATTGCTCGGCACCCTGGACTCTCCAGTATGGGGTTCCGCAGGGGTCAGTTCTGTCCCCCATGCTGTTCAACATCTACATGAAACCATTTGGTGCAGTCATCCTGAGCTTCGGAGTGTGTTGCCATCAGTATGCTGATGACACGCAGCTCTGTTTCTCCTTTTCATCTTCTTCAGGTGAGGCTGTCAATGTGCTGAACCAGTGCCTGGCTGCGACAATGGACTGGATGAGGGCTAATAAACTGAGGCTCAATCCAGACAAGACTGAGATGCTGCTAGTGGGTGGTTCTTCTGACCAGATGGTGGTTGTCCAACCTGTCCTGGATGGGGTTGAACTCCCCCTGAAGGAGCAGATTCGTAGCTTGGGGCTTCTCCTAGAATCATCTCTGTCATTTGAGGCTCAGGTAGCCTCAGTGGCACGGAGTGCCTTCTACCAACTCCAGTTGTTGGCCCAACTACGTCCCTATCTGGACAGGGATAACCTGGCTTCAGTTGTCCATGCTCTGGTAACCTCTAAATTAGATTACTGCAATGCACTCTACGTGGGGCTGCCTTTGAAGACGGTTTGGAAACTGCAGCTTGTGCAAAATGCAGCAGCCAGATTGGTAACAGGGACCAGACTCTCCGAACATATAAAACCGATTCTGGCCCGCTTGCACTGGCTGCCTGTATGTTTCCGAGCTCGATTCAAGGTGCTGGTATTGACCTATAAAGCCTTACACAGCTTGGGACCACAATACCTGATGGAACGCCTCTCCCGATACGAACATACCCGTACACTACGTTCAAGATCATAAGGCCCTCCTCCAGGTGCCTACTCCGAGGGAAGCTCGGAGAATGGCAACAAGGGAGAGGACTTTCTCAGTGGTGGCCCCCAAATCATGGAATGATCTTGTTGACAAGGTGCGTCTGGCGCCAACACTGTTATCTTTCCGGCACCAGGTCAAGACTTTCCTTTTCTTCCAGGCATTTTAGCATGTGTTCTATATTGTTTTGAATTTTAAAATTGTGTTTTAAATTGTTTTTAAAAGATGTATTTTAAATTGTATTTGTTTTTAGTTATTGTAAACCGCCCAAAGAACTTCGGCTATGGGGCGGTATACAAGTTTAATAAATAAATAAATAAATAAAAAGGTGGGGGAAACCCTGAAAAGCAATGATACTGTTCACAATGTTTTCCTTTTGAAAAGGAAAGGGGCCTCCCCTCTGCCCAGTGCCCACCCACCCAATCTCCTCCCCTCCTCCTCCCCTCCCTGCCCACCCCCATGTCAATGTTGGACTACAACCTGGGAGACCAGGGTTCAAATTCCCACACAGCCATGAAGCACATTGGGTGACCTTGGACCAGTCACTGCCTCTCAGCCTCAGAGGAAGGCAATGGTAAAACCACCTCAGAATACCGTTTACCATGAAAACCCTATTCATAAGGTCGCCATAAGTTGGGAACCACTTGACGGCAGTCCATTTTCATTTTCAAACATGATTGCACAGAAATAAATCCCATTGAACACAAAAAGTATGCAACTGATCAAACCCACCCTCCCTTCTCCTCCCTCCTATTCCCTCTCTATTGCCCCTTTCCTCCCCTGCCCCTCCTTCCCCCTCCTCCTCCCCATGGTCAGTTTTACCAATCTTAAGCATGATTTCATGCGAGTAAATACCATTGAACTCTATAAGCATGCAAATGATCAAACCTGCCCTCCCCTGCACCTTCCTTTCCCCCTCCCCCTCCAGTCCCCTCCTCCCCTTCCTTCCTTCCGCTCCCCTCTCCCCTCCCTTTTTCCTTCCCTCTCCTCTCCCCTCCACCTGCTCCTCCCCATGGTCAGTTTTACCTATCCTAACCATGATTACATAGGAGTAAAACCCATTGAACTTAATAAGCATGCAAATTATCAGACCTGGCTTTCCCTTCCTTCCCCTCTCCTCTCCCTTCCTCCTTCCCTCCCCTCTTCCTTCTTCCTCCTTCCCTGCCCACTCCAGCCATCCCTCCTTTCCCCCCCCCCGGTCAGTTTTACCTATCCTAAGCATGATTGCAGGGGATTAAATCCCACTGAACTCAATAAACATGCAAATGATCAAACCTGTCCGTCTCCCTCCCCCTCCTTCCTGCTCCCGTTCCCCTTTGCCCTTCCACCCCTCCCTCCTCCTCCTCCCCTCCCCATCCCCTGTGGTCAGTTTCACCTATCCTAAGCATGATTGCAGGGGAGTAAATTCCACTGAACTCATTAAGCATGCAAATAATCAATCCATTCTCAGCAAGCTTGCACAGGATCCCATTTCCTACCCCCCGGATTAAAAAGCAGAGAAATTCATTAATAGGCAAAAAACCTTGCGGTTCATACCTATAGGCTACAGATACTTCTATCAAACTTTAAAAAGCAAGGAAATTGGGCAGCTATAGTGAATGCACCAGGGAAGCAGGAGACCTGACCTTCTCTCTGAGATATTGTACTGCCCTACAAATTTGTCAAAATGCAAAGACAATTTGGGTTGGTCTTTCACAGTCCAATTCACTTCCTGTGTAGCTTGGAAGAACTAATGGGCCATTCCATTCTCCACCATTGTTTGTTGTCAGTACACATTATCAACTACTGGAAACATGGTTCTAGGGTGGTATGCATGTTTAAAAATAGATAAATAATGTTCTGAACATGTAGGGCAGTATTTAGTATAGATAACTAGGAAAAGTAATATTTTTTGCAGATGCTCCTCTGATTTCTGCTATGATTTAAAAGCAAATCGTAAATAATCATGAAAGTTTATAATATAGCTTATTAGTGCTTTGTTGTCCATATTATGTATAAGCCTTTCTGTTTTCAATGAAAGCTGTTCTAGTAAAAAGCAATGAAACAGTGGGAAGAATCAGGATGTTTTATTATGTACAACAAAAGCAGGGGGAAAGCATCTCTTCCCTCATCCCCACTAAAAAAAATTATCCAGCAGTTTTGCGGTTCAGACCTTCTGACTGCTTGCTGCAAGAGAAAATCAGAGCTAATTGGAAGCAGTGGGATGTGAGTGGAACTAATAGAGGTAGCTGCTCTCCAAATTATCCAGTAGGATTTTGCAGGGCATTGAAAATAGAAATCAAGACCTTACCTGAGCAACTGAGAAGAAGCAAATGTTCCTACTGTGAATTATGCTGCTTCTATGTTGCTGTTTCATTTTTGGCAAACGTTAAAGTAAGGAATCAGAAATACTGGAAATACAAGTAAATTTGTTGCCACCACTCCTTTCTGAAATAAAACAAGTGACTTAATCAGAATTAACTGAATAACGACTCACTTATTAAGAAATCATACTAGGTATGTATTTAACTTGAACCCAATTTAGCTTAATTTTCCTAACAGTGCAGACTACTCACCCAATACAGAGAAGCAAAGGTGCATGTGTCCTGATGACTCCAGCATAGTCTAGGTCAGGTGTCTGGCTTCAGGGGATAATGAATTCAGAAGTCACATTCCACTTACAGGGTGATTCAGAGATCAAAGTTCAGGGGGGATGTCAATGAGAGAGCCAAAGTCTAGTAAGAGTGCAAGGTCTCTCACCAGGGCAGCCAGGTTTACCAGCAAAGAGGCACAATACATCAAAGAGCTGAAGTAAGGAAGTGTTCCAGCACCTTTCCCCACTGACTGAAGGCTTTTATCCAGGAGCCTTCTAAACCCTACCCCAGGCATAGTTTTTGTTCATCTGAGCTATCAGAGGAGTTGGGTCTATTCATGAAAAATCTTCTCCTCATGAATAGCCAATTATTCTCAAAGAGGTCTTAGCTTTCGGATGGGCACTCTGGTGCCTGGTTCTGTACCTTCATGTGCTGGCACTGTCTTGGGCTTGGGGTTGGCTCAACTCCTTTCTCTTGTGTATGTAGATGACATCAGGTGGGAGTTGTGCTCCCTGTAGTGGTCAAATGCAGAATCACTGCTCAAATGTGTAAGGCACTTCTGGCTTTCCATAGCCGGTTCAGTCCAGTTCGATGTAGACCTTCTCTGGATCTCTGGTTCAGTCAAGCATTGTTGGCAATCCTCATTTGGCTCCATTTAATGTCTGGTTTGAGAGAGAGAGATCCCAGAAGCAGCAGCATGCTTTTCTGTCTGCCTTCATCCTCCAGTGCTATCTCAGGAAGAAGGGGGGACTGTGGTCCAGGCAGAGACCTGGCTGGGAAGGACCACCAGCACTTGGCACACAGGAGTTTGAGAGCACAAGAAGACATGTCTGATGAAGAGGATGTGGATAGCAGGAGGACTTTGGATCACATCTTTTCAGCTGATTCTTCTCCTGAGCACTGCCCAGGTTTCCAGGATTCTAGGATTCAGTCCAGCAAGCCATCCTCCATCTTCTGGACAATGCAGCAGTGGAATCTGTTCCCTGGTTCCCAAGCACAATTGCTTGGTCCAGGAGGTCCTGAATTTGTGACTGCTCAATCAGTTCATCATCTATCACAGGTTCAGGATGGAGACCCTGAGTTCCATCAAAGAAGCCCTTCATCTTGGGGACTTCTTGTTATCCAGTGACCTAACAAACGCTTACCTCCATGTTTCTGTACACCCTCACCACAGATGATACCTGAGGTTCTTCAACAGCCAGCATTTCCAATACAAGGCCATGCCATTTGGCCCGGCATCTGCTCCCAGGGTTTTCACAAAAATCATGATTACCCTGGTGGCACACCTCTGTCTTCAGGGCATACACATTTACCCCTTCTTGGATGATCTTCTGATCCACTCACCCTCTCAGACTCAGGAAGCAGAGGACTTCCAGATCACCTTGGCCTATCTAAAGGATGCCAGCTTCCTGGTCAACATGGGAATAAGTCATCTCTTTTCCAGCACAGCTTATCATTCACCTGGGAGCCCTCATAGACACAAGCTTAGGCCTCTTGGCTCTCTTTCCGGAGCAGGTTGTCAAGACAGAGTCAGCTGTGAGGTCCATTCTTCACAAATTGTCAGTGGATCTGATGTTGCTATCATGGATCTTGGGTCTATTGATCTCAGTGATGCAAGTCACTCCCTGGGTAAAACATCATTTGCATCCCCTCCAGTGGCTGCTCCTCCCCTTTCAGAATGAGATTGCTGCCAAGTGGCACCAGCAGATTCATGTTCCCAGGTCAATCTGCCTGTCCCTGTTATGGTGGCTTCAGTCATCACTTTGGATGCCTTCCTGATCGGCTGGGGGGCCTTGTGTAACAGACACATGGTTCAGGGGACTTGGTCACCAGAGGAGTCCTTACTCCCCATCAACCTCTTGGAGCTGTGGGCTGCTTACCTGGCAATTCAACACTTTGCCTCCTGGAGGCACTTGGGGGCGGTTCTTCTCCACACCACCAACATGACCGTCAAAGCTCCCATCAATAGCCAGGAAGTCGAGCTCTTGGCCACTCCTACAGAAGCCTCGCTCCTACTCCATTGGGCAGAACAACACTTGGACACGCTCTCAGCAGAATACATTTGGGGAAATGACAACACTCAAGCCAATTGGCTGAGCAGGAAACAGCTTCTCAATGCCTAGTGGAAGCTCCATCCTCAGGTCTTTCAGCTGTTAGTGGATCATTTCAGGAAGGTTCAGGGGGACCTTTTCACATTGCTATAGAATTGACAAGTTCCCAGGTTCTTTTCCTGGTATGTAGCACCCTCTGCTGAGAGAGTGGATGCATAGTCTCCTCATGGCCTCCAGGGCTCCTGTATGCCTTTCTTCCATTTCCGCCCTGCCCCAACTCCTGCAGAAGGTGAGAGACGAATGAGCAACCATTCTGCTGCTAGCTCCACTGTGACCTTGAAGGCCTTGGTTGTCCGAGCTAGTCATATTGATTGTGACTCCACCCTGGCCTATTCCCCTGCACATGGATCTGCTCTCCCAGGGCCAGTTCCTCCATCCAGATCAGCCTGTCTGGTCCTCCATGCCTGGAAAGATGCTGTGCTACATCAAGGCTGGCTTGCTTCCATCGGTGATCGATACCATGTTGGTTTTGAGGCATCCCTCAACTCTTCATATGTACCAGAACACATGTAGAGTGTTTTCTCACTGGTGCAATGAGAAAACTCTTCATCTTTGGAAGGTTGGCATCACAGAACTCTTGCCTTTTCTCCAGGATGGTCTGTCACTGGGTCTTAGACTCAACACCCTCAAGCATCAAGCCTCAACTTTATCCAGTCTCTTATCAAAGGATCCAAGCGGACCCTTGGGATCCATTTCCTGCATGGTGCCTCATTATCTTCACCTCCAGTTCAACATCGCTTTCCCACATCAACTTATGCAAGGTTCTTAAGCCCCCTACAAAAGCCTCCCTTTGAACTTTTGCTTGCATTTACTTGCATTTACTGCCTTTAAAGTTTTGTTTTTAGTGGCTATCACATCTGCTGGATGGATCTCTGAACTTCATGCTCTTTCTGTTGCCAAGCATCTCTGTGTTTTTCATAAGGACAGTATGATTCTTTGTACTAACCCATGTTTCCTTCCTAAAGTTCTGTCATCCTTTCATTGCCAACAAGAGCTTATTCTTCCTACTCTCTGTCCTCCAGTCCACCCCACCGAGAAGGCTTGGCACTCTCTAGACGTGTGAAGGGCTCTGAAGGTTTATATTTCTCTAACTAAGTCCTTCCATCAATCAGAATTCCATCCTGTGTCCCTGGGAAGGAAGGTTTCCTCTTCCACATTGGCTCAGTGGATCAAGGAATGTATCATGCTGGCCTACAGTTGCCTTTATCTGCCACCACCAATCAAGATTTTGGCTCATTCTACAGGGCGGACATAACCTCAGCAGCCTTCTTCCTGAATGTCCCTTTGCAGGTGGTCTGTCAGGCAGCCACATGGACTAGTTCAAACTCCTTTATTAAGCACTACAAAGTTGACATTTATGCCTCAGCTGAGGTGGCCTTTGGCAGGCATGTTTTACAGCACATCCTTCTGGGCCAGTTTGCAGCTCTGTTATATTGCTGACTTCAGTTTTTCTGCCCTATATGGGCCAGCTTAGGGATGTCCCAACTGAGGTCATCTACATGTTTGGTCCTACCTGTGAATGAGTCTTCTGTGTGTGTAACAATGACATCAGGGCCACTCCCTAGTTTTTTGTTTTCTTTTTTCAGTTGGGAGCTGCCTTTTCATGAAACAGTTAATTAAAATAAAATAAAAAATAGGATTGTCATTTCTTAGTTTATTCTGTCTGCAGAGAGTCTTGTTTTGTTCTTCCCTTTCATTTTGCTATCACTGTTGCTGCCTGTTATTTCCTCTGGTCTGACTTGTCATCATACAACTGGATTGAACAGGCTACGGAAAGCCAAAAGTGCCTTACAACTTTGAACAGTGATTCTGCCTTGGACCACTGGGGGGGCTCAACTCCCACCTGATGTCATTGTTACATGCACAAAGAAGACCCATTCATAGGAAGGACCAAACGGTTTCATCTCTGCCTCTGAGTCTGGGCTCTCTCTCGAGGAGGAAGCAGCTGGTGTGTCATAAAGCCTAATGGTCCTGGTTCTGTCTTGCTGCTGCCTTACCCTATCTGTATGGTTCTCTTTGGGCACCACAAGGTCCCCCTCTGTGAAGACTCCTCTAGCAGGGGCATGACATCAAGGATGGGGAACCTCTTGCCTATGAGTTAAACTTGGCCTGCCAGGAATTCAAATTTGGGCTGCAAGGCCATTTCCCCAAACCACACTCACCTTCCCTGCACCTGACATCTGTGACATCAGGTGTGGGGCAGTTAGAGATGTGACTGCCAACATACAATCAGGAACCTTAAAGCGTGCTCTCAATTGTGCATCGGCAAGGGAGAGCAGGCTTCGGCTCTCCTGACTATTAGCTGATGGATAGTAAAGCTGAAGCCTAAATTCTACACTTAGAAAAAAGAAACCAAATGAACAATTTGGGGATACTTAGCTCAGCAATGCTACATGCAAGAAGGATCTTGGAATTGTTGCTGATCACAAGCTGAATATGAGCCAACAATGCAATGTAGCTACAAAAAAGGCAACTGCTATTTTAGGCTACATTAACAGAATTATAGTTTCCACATCGCATGAAGTCCTAGTTCCCCTCTATTCAGCACTGGTTAGGCCTCATCTTGAGAACTATGTCCAGGTTTAGAGGAGGACAGTGAGGATTATCAGGGGACTAGAAATGAAGTCCTATGAGAAGAGACTGAAGGAACTGGGCATGTTTAGCCTTGAGAGGAGAAGACTGAGGGGAGATATGATAGCACTCTTCAAGTACTTGAAAGGTTGTCATACAGAGGAGGGCCAGGATCTCTTCTCGATCATCCCAGAGTGCAGAACACAGAATAATTGTCTTGTTAGAGGAAGCCAGATTTCAGCTGAACTTCAGGAAAAACTTCCCAACTGTTAGAGTTTTGTGGCAATGAAACCAATTGCCTAGGGCAGTGTTTCCCAAACTGTTTTTATTTTTTTTGTTGCTGGACTACAGTTCCCATAATTCCTGACCATTGGCCATGCTGGCTGGGGCTAATGGGAGTTGTAGTCCAGCAACAAAAAAATAAAAAAGTTTGGGAAACACTGGCCTAGGGAGATGGTGGGCTCTCCAGCACTGGAAGTATTCAGGACACAGCTGGACATCCACCTGTGGGGTATGCTTTAAGTTGGATTCCTGCATTGAGCAGAAGGTGGGACTCAATGGCCTTAGAGGGCCCTTCTAATTCTACTATTCTATGATTCTATCACTCTGGCAGGCAGCAGTGAGGCCTGATGCTAGAAAAAGGTTTAAAAGGTAGTAGGGCAAGATTAAAAAATGAAATTGATACGGTATCTCCCAAAGGGAAGGAAATGTAGCACAGCAATGTGATTCTAACTTAGGTTACAGATGAAAAGAGGCTAGAAATGGAAGGGTGGGAGGGAAAAACGTAGAGATCCATATGACATTTTCTTTCTTTTTTCTTTTTCTTTTAAATGTCTTTTGTGTCGTGTTGGAGCTGCTCCTGGTCAATACTTTCTTTTCCTTTAGTGTCTAACCCATATATCATTTAGTTTTTTACCAAATTGCATTTGAAATCACTACAGTTTATAAGATTTTCAGGGATCATTTTTGAAAGGCTCTTCTTTTAGCTTTCACCTGTCAACATTTACTCTCTTTTTTTGGAGATGTGTTTCATCCTCTGTTATCTTTTAAAAATGGTGTTCGATTTAGCAATATTCAAAGGCTTATCTCTGCAGGAGAGAGATACAATTTTATCTTCCTTTTCTCATCAAGTCATTAACATGTAACTCTGCAATGTAATCATACCACACTGGAATTGAGGTCATGCCATGGACTGGTTGAAAAGGAGGCTTGATGACATGATGATGCATAGCCATTTCACAACAATGCTTTTAACACATAATATCTGTCTCTTAATGACATTTAAAATTTCATTGAAAAGATGTTGTTATGGGAATTGCTGTGTAAATGCACCTGGCTGGCCACTGTGAGAACAGGATGCTGGACTAGATGGGCCACTGGCCTGATCCAGCAGGCTCTTCTTATGTTCTTATGTTCTATTGTGATGCGCACCCACCCACCATGTTCTACTTCTAGACTTCAAGAATAGTAGAGCAAAGAAATTAAACTCTAGGGCATTTTCAGTGCAATAGAAAACACTTTATTTTGCACTTTGGGAATTCTTATGAGGCATTTTTGCATTATTTGGGACACATTTTTCTTCACATAGGAAAATCCTTTATAAAGCAGAAGGAAAATGTTTGAAGTCAAATGATTTGAGTGGACTATTTGAATATATCTTTCTTCTAATAAAACAAAATATGTGTCTTTCACTTAACATAGTTTGATAAGATGAAGAACAATAGAATATCAGGTAAAGCAGCTCTAGGATGAATTTTTGTTCTGACTAGTCCTAGTTGGCATTTCTTTGGGGAGGTTCTGGAATCTATTATTTTGCAACATTATTTTTTCCTAGCAAGTTATTTGAGAATTGTGGCTACTGTCATTCAGTGATCAGCTTAGTGCTTGTATCTGCACCCTTTGATTACTGAATAATCAGAAAGATTAACATAAAATTGCCCTATAAATGTAAATATATAAAATTTAACAGGGCAATCCAAAGGGGATGGGGAGGGAGAATTCAAGGTTGGAGGAACTGCACTAGCAGGGTGGAATGTTGTGTGTGAGAGCATTTTTCTCCCCCCTTCTTTAGCATTTTTTTAAAAAAGTTTTTTCCTTCCAATTGGTCCCGAATGGGAAGGAAAATAAGTACCCAGTTCCAGAGGTGGCATACTTTCCCCCCATTCTGGGTGTGTGTGTGTGTCAGGGAAACAGCAGGGCTTTGGATCCAATGGATAAACATGCCCAGAATGCCTCCTTTTTGCTCCTCTGTGCCGCCAAAGAAGGGACAGCCACAGAGATTTCCATAGCTGTAACAAGGAAGTTTCTATGGCTGGACTTTCTGCTCCACCCATGATCTCTTTCCCTCCCTATCAGCAAAATCCTATGGCCTCCTGGAATACCCTCCAGTGGCCCACAGGATTGCACCCTAAATAAATAACAAAAACAATTAACAAATTGCAACATCATCAATTTATTAGGGCAACAGACCTGTTGCAGCCTGCACTCATAAGATAGATGAAGTGGACAAGAGATGCTGATAGATAACACAGACAAACAATTGAAGCAAGGGACCTGATAACAAAGCCAAAGAGAACCCAATAGCAAAGATACATTTGCATGAGCTGAAATCAAACCAACTGAAATGTTAAAGCCCCATTGAAACTCAGTGGGAATCAGGCACACCAACCTCTCTGGGTGGTGCTTAGTTAGTATGAATACACCAAACCACAACCAACCCTGCCATTAACAGTAGTTCAGCCGCTCATACATTTTGAATGAAAAATAGCAACAGAGCATCTGATACTGATAACATCATTTCTTTTCTATCTTAATGCTTAGTTTATGTTTATACATAAGGCTACTCAGCCAATTCATTAATTGTAGCTGATTGATCATTCATCTTTAAGCCAATTTATTGAATTTAAGTAACCTTGATTGTTACCAAAACCTCTGTAGCAATGCCTGTTTAAGTTATTTATGCAAGTACAAAATAGCTTATGATTAAATAAACAAAAGTGATTACTGTGTTTAAAATTTTATTTTAAATTCTCTGTTGTAGCACAATAGAACAAAAAACTTACAGTTCATTAATTAACTGGAAAAGCTTTAGTTGATTATTTTACCAGTTTAGCTTGCATCCCTAATTATACTCTGCCTCATATATGGTCCAATTATTCTAAATTTAGTCTTAGATTGAAGTGGGATTTTTTGGTCCTCTGTAACATTAAAAAAAAAGGAACTGACTGATCAGTCTCATGGGTATTATCAGAAACTAATTACGTCATGTTGCCACATGTCACTTTTCATATATTCCTTAAAGTATAAAATGTGATTTGACATCAGGTATCACATTTGGCTGCACATTTAGCTGCATTTCATGGAATTACGAGTTTCCTTTTGCTGTTCTATTCTTATTGGAAAGAGAGAATAGCATTATTGTCTAGCTTCATTGCTGATGTGTCCTCTAAACCAGCCTTCCCCAACCTGATACCTTCCAGAAGTTTTGGACAAAGCTCCCATCAGCCACAGCCAGTATGGCCTATGATCAGGAATGATGGGTGCTGTAGTCTAAAACATCTGGAGGTCACCAGTTTTGGTAAGGCTGTTCTAAGTCTTCTGATGGACATGTCAGAAGTCAAAGTTTATACCCATAGATTCCTACCAAAAAAAATGGCATAGTTCCCTATACTGGAAGTCTTCTGCTTTAATAATAATTTAGCATGACTTAAATGGAAGGAAAGTTTTGCTTGCTTTCATCTTGCCCCAAAGCTCCACAAGGAGGAAGAACTAATGCAAGTTCACTCCTTTATGCAATGGGAAAAGAAGCCAGTAATATTTATAAACCTCTAACTTTGCACAAGAGGGCGCTAAGCACAACTGTGAAACTGTTCTGGGCAAGTTTGATAACCATTTCATTTGCTTGAGCAGGATTTCTCAGACTGTGGTCTAAAGAACACCAGTGGTCCATATCCTTTGTCAAGAACAGCTAGTCCCAAAACATGGGGCCAGAGCCTTGTTGGTGTAGTAGGTGCCAAATTACCAGGGTAAAACCAACCCTGCAAGGTAGAACACTGCCACCACTCCTTCAGTCCTACCAACTTGTGCCAGGAGGCTTCCCAAGCTGTACTCCAGATGTCCTTGAGATTGAATGTGGACAAGAGCTAAAAGTCAGGCCCTCTGTCCCTTGAGCCCCAAGCCTTAGAAGTTACTCAATAGCAGTTTGACCCATTGGCCATGTACTGGTTTAGTACCAAAATCTCATCCAAGAAAACACACCAAAATATAAGAGGCAGATTTATTAATAATTATTTAAAGATATTATAAAAGAAGAAACTGTATACCAGTGAGAAGTACAATTATAAAAGATTATTACGAGCACAGAAGTACATTTAGGGAATTGTAAGACAAGATAGGAAAATAACAAAGGTAATTTGCCTAACTCTAATACAAACCAAATAGAGCAACTGACCTCACAGAAACCAGTAAGTAGCATAGGGATGTCCACAGGTGTCAGATCCAAGAGGTGAACAAAGGGCAAAACTACTTTTATAGTAAAAAGCCTAATAACAACAAACCAGGCTTCCCAGCCAATATATAGACATATTGATATGTAAGTGTATTTTATTGCTTATTTTATTGTATTGTATTCCAGTTTGTATTTTATGGAAATCAAATTGTAATACAATAAAATACAATATATACGCAATAAAAGAAGCAATAAAAATACAATTAAAATCATACAGCATCTAACAGAGTGCATTACAATTGCAGAGAAAGCACAAAAGCAGAAAAATGCTAAGACCCTCAGCAATTTTCCAATGGCTCATCAGGAAAAAAAGGTTTGGGAGCCACAGCCCTAGAGGAATGTGGTTTATGAGAAGCTTTACTTCTGTCAAAGATTTCAGAAGCCTGGAGGAACTGTAATCTGTTAAGAGTCTTTTATGCATAGGCTGAACACTATGAAGAGGAATAAGATACCTTTATGACAGATGGTGAAGATGGACTGTGACTTAATATTTCATAAGGCCAAAGACATGGAAAGCTACAATTCCCAGTTTCCTGGGGAAAGGGATTGACTGTTAAACCACTCTGAGAATTGAACTCTGTGAGCGGAATACAGGTTTCCTAACAACTCTCAGCACCCTTTATAAACCATAGCTCCCAGGATTCTTTAGGGGAAGCCATGTCTGTTTAAAGTGGTATGATACTATTTTAAATGTATAGTGGAGATGGGGACTCTGTCTACTCAGAAGTAAATTCCATTGAATTCACTTGAGCTTATTCCCAGGTAAGTGAGGTTATGATTGTAGCCTCACTACTTTGAATCTGTAAGCAAATTAAAAATAATGCAGTGATTACTAGAAGCCAACATGGATTTATCAAGAACAATCCTGCCAGACTAATCTTATCTCATTTTTTGATCAGGTAACCTCCCTGGTAGACTGTGGGAATGATGTGGACATAATATATATCGACTTCGGCAAAGCTTTTGACAAAGTGCCTCATGGTATTCTGATTAGCAAACTAGCTAAATGTGGGCTGGATGGAACAATTATCAAGTGGATCCACAGGTGGCTAATCAAAGAGTTCTTATCAATGGTTCCTTCTCAAATTGGGGGAGGTAACGAGTGGGATACCACAGGGCTCGGTCCTGGGCACAGCACTCTTCAACATTTTTATTAACAACATTGATGAAGAGGTACAGGGAACGCGTATCAGATTTGCAGATGATGCAAAATTGGGGGAGAAAGCGAATAACATGGAGGACAGATACAAAATTCAAAGGGATCTTGATAGGCTAGATTATTGAGCTGAAAACAACAGAATGAAATTCAACAGGGATAAATGCAACGTTCTACACTTAAGAAAAAGAAACCAAATGCACAGTTATAAGATGGGAGATACTTGATTCAGCAATACAACATGTGAGAAGGATCTTGGAATTGTTGTTGATCACAAGCTGAATGCGAGTCAACAGTGCGATGTGGCTGCAAAAAAGGTAGCTTTTTTAGGCTGCATTAACAGAAATATAGTTTCCAAATTGTGTGAAATCCTAGTTTCCCTCTATTCAGCACTCATTAGGTCTCATCTTGAGTACTGTGTTCAGTTCAGGATACCACACTTTAAGAAGGATGCAGACAAACTGGAACAGGTTCAGAGGAGGGCAACAACAATGACCAGGGGACTGGAAACAAAGCCGTATGAGGAGAGACTGGAAGAACTGGGCATGTTTAGCCTTGAGAAGAGAAGACTGAGGGGAGATATGAGAGCACTTTTCAAGTACTTGCAAGGTTGTCACACAGAGAAGGGTCAGGATCTCTTCTGATTGTCCTAGAGTGCCTGTTGGGTATGCTTTAAGTTGGATTCCTGCATTGAGCAGGGGGTTGGACTCGAAGGCCTTATAGGTCCCTTCCAACTCTACTATTCTATGATTTACAATTTGGTATAAAGTTGATCCTTGAGGAACATGGGTAACAAACGAGATCACTTCTTTCCATGTGAAAAGAACAATAACAAATTTTGCATTCCATTTATTTATTTATTTATTATTTGATTTATATCCCACCGTTCCTCCCAGCAGAAGCCCAGGGCAGCATTTTTAAAATTCGGAATAAGAAGTGGGTTACGGTTGCAATCATAACCCCACTTTATCGGGAGTAAGCCCCATTGAATTCAGTGGGAATTACTTCTAAATAGAAATTATTCAGATTTCAGCTTTAGCACCTGTAGACAGTCTGTAGCCACAAACAACTTACGCACAATGCTCAATAGCCTTTCTTATCTGCTGGATATTAAATGCAATCTACTGGGAACAAAATCACCCAGGCCCCACAGCTGTTTCAGCCCTGGATGCCATCAAGGCATTTCAAGTGGAACATCCTATTTACCACTTTAAGTAAAATCAGCCTGAGAGACCCTTTTGTCCATCTTCTGACTAAACTTTATCAATTAAGTTTAGCAAGACTACAAATAAATGGACAAAGCTCAACCACTTTCTCCATTGGCTAGGGCACAAAGTAGGGCTGCCCTCTATCTCCCCTGATTTTTTTCCTGGCTATAGTGCCCTTAGCTCTGGCCCTTAAAAACAATCAAAACTTAAAAGGATTTGTGATTAATTGCCAGAGCCATTTAATAAATACGTTTCCTGATGATGTGGTATTGATGCTAGCTCATCCAGAAACTTCCAAACCTGCTACCATGGAGGAATGGAGATTTTATGATGCCACCTCAGGATTCTCAGTCAATTACACTTAATCAGAACTCTTGCGCTTGCACACATCACCTGACAAACAAATATATCTCCAACAAATATCTGGCCTCAAAATTTGCTGTATACCCTTAAAATTTCAAGGAGTTTTCATCTCCAAAATTCTGAACAAATTGGGAACTCTAAATTTCCCATATCTCAAAACTTAGAAACTGGGATAAACATGTGTCGTTCTGGTTGTCTCATATGTTTCCTCCTTCAAGAGGGGAGAGGTTACATGAACCAGGCCTCTGCAGAGTCTTATTTTTGTGTGGACCACCTAGTCACACTACACATTATGTGCGACAGAGGGGCAAGGCCATTGAGCTCTATCAATTGTGTAGACCACTTAGAGGTTTTATTGCAATCAAGCTGCATATACTTTAAAAAAAATAGGACAAAGAGAGGATCAGTCCATGTTTCATACCACTTCCAAGTGGGATAGAGCCCATTCTCTTTATTTGCATTGCCTTTAGCACAGAGATGGAGATACTTTGACTACCCATAACTTGGGGGGGAAATTCCCATTTTTGCATTGGAAGTGGCACAAAAGAGACAGCATGGTCGCATGTAATGGTTTATTCCTGGGGAAGGGACTCTAAGTGCAATCCTATACATGCTTACTCAGAAGTAAGTTTCACTCATTTCAGTGGGACATTTTCAGGTAAGCATTCATAGTATTGCAGGTTAAAGAAGCCAAAGGTCTCCACACCAAAAAAGGAAAGTTATTTCAGTAATAATTATAAAGCTTGCAGTACTGTACTGACTGGGAGATTTAAAAAAAATACTCTGTCGTTCTTTCTGTACTTTGAGGTATCACATGAGGGTTTTTTTTAAAAAAATACACAGGAAGTAATTCAATTGAGGCAAATGCTCAACTGGATATGCCCTCCCCCCCAGATTACCTTGTTTGTTAAGTGGAACAAGTGTGTTAGTGATCCAGTATTCTTCCATTGTTACAATTTTATTTCTGGGCTTAATTCAGCCATGTGTAGTATGCCACAGCCCCACCCCTTTATTAATGTAGTGATTAAGGTGTTGGGCTATGACCTGGGAGACCAGGGTTCGAATCCCCCCCACAGCCATGAAGCCACTGGGTGACCTTGGGCCAGTCACTGCCTCTCGGAGGAAGGCAATGGCAACCCCCCTCTGAACACCGTTTACCATGAAAACCTTATGCATAGGGTTGGCATGAGTCGGGATCGACTTGAAGGCAGTCCATTTACATTTACATTAATGTGCAGGAGCACATATATGGGAAAGGGCCATAGCTCAATGGTAGAGTATCTGCTTTGCATGCACAAGGTCCCAGGTTCAATGTGTAGCATCTCCAGTTAGGACTGGGAGAGACTCTTGCCTGAAACTCTGAAGAGCTGCTGCCAGTCAGTGTAGACCATACTGAGCTAGATGGACCAATGGTCACACTTGGTACAAGACAGCTTCCTGAGTTCCTGTATGTGTTCTCTGTGGTGTAATCAATGTATACATTAAGTTGCTTCAAGATTCCTTAGTGTTTAATTCATGTACACATGCCCATTGTTGATACATATGTACCCACATTGATAAGCAGTATGGTGGAAGAAAACATGAGCTGAAAATCACATGTGCCAATTTGAAAGTGAATGCTAGAAATTTTCCAAGTGAATCCAGAAATTAGCAGTTCAACCTTTATTCTACCAGCAAAGGAGGAACAAAAAGGAATTTGTCAATGATCCCTCATACACTTATTAACCAATAATGAGTTTCACTGAAAATGGCACAAGTTATGCCTCATTCCACACCTTGTGTGGTTTTGATTTTCTTCATTTTTATGGGGTGCATGCTTTTAGTATTATATGGATTCATTTGTTGTTTCATTGTTTGGTTTTAAACTCTATTTTATAAGTTACCTGGGTAATTTTTGAGAAGGGCAGCTTAGAAACTAAAGAAACAAATTGTTTTTTTTAATTATTTCATATATTTATATTATTATTATCATTTAGTTATATAACGCCATTAGATGCACATGGCACTGTACATATTGTTGTTGTTGTTATGTGCCTTCAAGTCGATTACGACTTATGGCGACCTAATGAATCAGTGACCTCCAATTGCATCTGTCATGAACCACCCTGTTCAGATCTTGTAAGTTCAAGTCTGTGGCTTCCTTTATGGAATCAGTCCACCTCGTTTGGTCTTCCTCTTTTTACTCCCTTCTGTTTTTCCCAGCGTTATTGTCTTTTCTAGTGAATCATGTCTTCTCATGATGCGTCCAAAGTAGGATAACCTCAGTTTTATCATTTTAGCTTCTAGTGATATTTCTGGTTTAATTTGTTATAACACCCAATTATTGGTCTTTTTCACAGTCCATGGTATGCGCAAAGCGCTCCTCCAACAGCACACTTCAAATGAGTTGATCTTTCTTTTATCCCCTTTTTTCACTGTCCAACTTTCACATTCATACATAGAGATTGGGAATACCATGGTCTGAATGATCCTGACTTTAGTGTTCAGTGATACATCTTTGCATTTGAGGACCTTTTCTAGTTCTCTCATAGCTGCCCTCCACAGTCCTAGCCTTCTTCTGATTCTTCTGTACATATATAACATTTAATATTCAGAATTTCTAAGCAATGTACATATTTTTTAAAAAATAACCATACAGATAATAAGAACAATTAAAAGTTATCATAAAACAGAAAACTACGTTAAATGCCTGCTGAAATAATAAAGTCTGTCATAGAATAGTAGAGTTGGAAGGGGCCTATAAAGCCATCGAGTCCATCATGAAGTTCGGATAGGAGGGTGCCTTGTCTAATCTCAGTTGAGAGGGAGTTCCACAGGTTTGGGCTCACAACACTTTATGCAATAATAATACTAAAATAATGGTGCACTGTACAGTATATTATTTTTCAAGGACACTAGTTTCTGCCTCTAGAAGTAGAGAATTGTTAGTCCATGACTGTGCACACTGTCATGCTGATAGTTCTATCTCCTCCCCTCTAACTTTTTAAGAGATAGTTTTATTATTTGTATGTAAGATAATCCTAATGAGCAGGCAATATTGACCCCAGCATCAATCTATACGTTCATGGAGCTAAAATATGTTTTAAAAATCACAGAGTAGGATAGATAATACACAAAAATGCCATTCATCATGTAGGCAGATAGGAATGCTAGTGCCAGGCAGTTAGTGCTCTGAAAAATGTTCCTTTGGCAGTAGCTGCTTTGCTCAAAATGAAGGGGAAACATGAATATTTAGAACATTTCTGGCCTACAATTCCAAAGTGATAAGAAAAGTTGGCAGTCCAGCATAAGCTGCCAGTTGTATATTCTAGGACCTTCTGGCTGTTCTCCATTCCTCCTACACCCATGGCCCTGACTGATGTTTTGACATAGTACAAAGTGGCTGTTTATTACTATTGACTATTGTGGCCTGTGCTCTGAAATGCATTCTGTCAATGGAATGTAACTGAACTTGGCATTTTAAAGCTCTGCTGTTGCAGTAGCTTAGTTTTCCTTGGATTTCTATGCAGCAAGACCTGTTCTGAAGACTCTAGTTCAAGCCGAAAATGTTACACAGGAAGACATACCATGTAAAGGTCAGATTTGGCTGGGATCCTGAGGGGGTTTAGTGTTGTTGTTTTTATTCTCACCAGCATGATCATAGCCAATTCTTCACTCCTTGGCATATGTTAGAGCCTGACACTAACTGTTAATGTTCTTGATTGTTTCAAAATGTGTACTCTCTGACTAAAGCAATGCTATGCCAATGTAAAATTCACTGCCATGTCTAGCATGATAACAGAGAACTCCGCTACAGTTTGATTAGTATAAAAGTTTCTTTTTCATTAGGAAGGAATAACATAAAATAAAGGAACAAATAAATATTTTTTAAAATATTCAATGTGATTAATTTAGGTTAGGAATAGTATTCTGGGTGAATGAACATGAAAGTTTCAGTTGTTCTAAAATGCTATTGGTAATGAATCAGTGTTGTTATCTCCATTTGAGTTTTCAAAATGGAAGAATCTCGGGTGTTTGGTCCATTCAGGTAAGAGCTTTCAAGAAGCCATAATAATCATCTGTCTGTAATTTGTATGTATTTTTATTGCTAATGACTTCTATTAACTTATCCCTGGCAAATGTCTTTGTCAATGTTTTATGTATGTGTTTTGCATTCCCTCATAGGAACTTCAGAAAGAAATTGAAACCCATACTGACATCTTTCACAGTTTGGATGAAAATGGACAGAAAATCTTGAGATCCTTGGAAGGTTCTGATGATGCAGCCTTGTTGCAGAGACGCCTGGATAACATGAACTTTAGATGGAGTGAACTTAGGAAAAAATCTCTAAACATTAGGTAGGATTCAAATGGCAAGGGCAGAGGGCAAAAACTGGAATTAATCTGAGGAAAGAATTGACCTGCTCCCCTCCCACAGCATAAGCCTTACATTTTGTTCAAATTGGGCTAAAATGGCTGGTTTGCAGTAATTTAAGCATTTGCAAACACTGAATGACTTTGTAAGAATGATTAATTTTCTTTATGTGGAAGGGATTGTAGGATGCGAGGAAGCTAATGAGTTTCTATAATCTCAATAAGGATGTACAAAAAGGGATTAAGCATGTTTAACCAGCAACCACACTTTCCCTGAAATGTATGCTATCGTGTGGCTTCTTACACTGTCCTGTTGGGCTGTGTTTCATTATCAGCCCAATCTTATCTACATTTACTCAAGAGCAAGCCTGACTGAGTTCAATTGAGCATACTTCTTAGTAAGTATACATAACGGTTGCCATATAACCATGATGAAAATATGATATGAAATCATAAGATGTTGATTATGCTTTAGAAAGAGCATCACATATGCAGTTGGAACTTTCTTTGAAGATTTATCTGCAGCAGCTCCCATTACAGAAGAGATAAACTGCTGTTTAGTGTATAAAACTAACTTGGCTTTTGAAGAGTGAGAGCTGCTGCAAAGAAAATTTCAGAAAGAGCTTTGCTTGCACATATGATGCCTTCTTTCCATATAAATGATTTGTTTGAATCATGGCTAATGTTACTGTTTTGGCATTAATCTTTGAGGAGGTTTCTAAACAGAATTCTGAATGCCTTCACTTGTAATTCGGTGGTTTTGCAGAAGGACAAATGGAACTTGTATGTTGTTGCAACATTGCACCTGAGTTCTAGGGTACTTTCACATGGCAGTTTATAGTGGACACAGCGCTACTTATGCATGCAAGTTTTTCATAGCACCCACATGACATCATCCTCATCAAAATGACACCCCATACCATTTTACCCCATTTAATCCAGATTTATCACTTTCACAGGTAATCTGAATTAAATGGGGAAATAATATGGGCCAGCATTTAGATGAGGACAATGTCATGTGGACACTGCACAAAACATGCATGCATAAGCTGCACTGAGTCCACCCATTTTCTTGTAAATATTTAGCATTGGTGTCTATGGAATTTGCTCTCAAGTAAAATGTGCATGTACTCTAGCCCTAATGAACATTCCTTTGATGAGAAATGTGGAGTCAAGTTTGTAAATAAAATCTTGAAGTAGGAAGACACCAATTGCCTTCTGGGGGGAGGAGTTCTGCAGAAGCACATGATAAAGGGCAACGTTAGAAAAGAACTGCTGGAAGAGCAAACCTCAAAGGGCTGAAAAATTCTCTTCTAAAGTAACTATCCAAATGTTTTATAATACTCCAGCACCAAAGCAGTTTTTTCAGACACTCTTTTGCTCAAAGTAATATATGAAATATTAGCTTTTGCATTGTAGCCATGAGGAAAGTCAAGGTGCATGTAATGACAGAAACCATCTTCATAACATTAAGCATTAAAAATAAATATGCGAAGCTGAAAAATATTGATGGCTGAAGAAGAAAATTATTTTCCCTGTTGACAAGTGTAAGGAAGGGAATATAGTCCTTTGAAATCTTTTTTCACAAGTCTTTTTTTTTTAATCCACCAATTTAGGAGAATAAAGAGGTGTGAAAAGAGGAACACACCATGTTAACCAAACAGGCATTTCAGTAACGGAGCTTTCCTATTGTTTGCTTGTTGCAATTTTGATACTGATGACGTTAATCAAATAAAAAATAGTAACCCTGGTTTATCATAACGCCTTTGCCTTCTTGAATTAAACATGAAAGAATTTCTTGCTCAGGAGAAACAATACGTCATAACAACGGGTTTAGTGTAGCCAAAACATGTAGGTGAGAAACAGCTAAAGCTTTAATCTTTATTTCTCAAAAGGGGGGAGGGAGGGAGAGAGACAGAGAGCTAGATCCTCACAGGATGTTATTCCTCATAACAGGCATTCCGACTTATTTCAGTTTGCAACAAGTCATATTCTAAAGCTAAAAACTGAAGAAAACCATGTGCAATTTCAAACAGTTGTCATATTGTTCATGTCCAATTTAGATAAATCATTAACAGATTAGGTATTCTAAATTGTGTGATTCTGGAACTGACAGCACTGAATGGGTTATTTCCTTTTTGAGGTTTACCTATTGTATCAGGATCACTTGATGCGCTAATTTAACATTCATAATCTAGTGTATTTAATCACTATATTACATATTTTGCTTCAGCAATTTTTGCTTGTAAAGCTCAACCTTTCACTTTTAATAGCAAACTTGAATAAAATGTATCATTTTACCTTTCTTAGTGTTCAAAGGGTGGAAACAGCAGATGTGCTTTATTTTTGAAAGTAGGTGTTTGGGTTGAAGAATAATTTGTAGTAGTGAATTTTAAAATCAAACTGAATTTTGCTATTGACATCAAAGAAAACAAGATTGAACTCTTGGTCATTAAAATCTGTAATCCTCTAAGCAGCGTTTTTAAAATGTTCAAAGTCTCTGTGTAGTGTGGGGTTAAAATCACATTGACACACCCTGTTCTTCCATTTGCGCACTAGAGCTTATCTGTTTCAATAGGGGCCTTCCTTGATTTTGCAATGCAATTCTACAAATAATGTCTTTGTGCGGTAGGCACTATATGTGTAGCACCTTATATAAATATAAGCTCCAATTATTGTTATTGTTAGAATTTTAACCCATTCTTTAGCCAAATCGATAAAAATACCATCTTAAAAGACCCAAAACAAAAGAATCTGTAGATTTACAGATCAATAAAAATACCATCTTAAAAGACCCAACACAAAAGAAAAATGGATTGGAAGGGACGAGGATATAAGCAAGCTCAGTTACCAGCTCTTAGTTACACATTTTCCTACTGACTACCTAAGAAGGAAACAGTTCATGGTGAGGAAAAGCCAAAATTTGTTGGTCTCTCAGCAGGGCTGATGAAGTGGCCTTCCATCCCTTCTCTTCTTCTTCTATTTATTATTATTATTATTGTTGTTGTTGTTGTTGTTGTTGTTGTTATTATTATTAATAATAATAATAATAATAATTACATTTGTATACCACCCCATAGCTGAAGCTCTCTGGGCAGTTTACAACAATTAAAAACATCAAATCAAATATACAATTTTAAAAACACTTTAAAAAAAAAACAATTTGGGGGAGATTCCTGCCTGGCCAGCTCTGCACCTTGAACACAAGCCAATCTGTCCGTTCAAGAATATAAAGGACAGTCTAGCAGCAAAAGTGGGTCGCTCTCTTCCCTCCGCCCTCAAAGACAGCACTCTTCCTCGTCCATTTCAACCAGAGGCTGGTGGTGAGGCTCCCCTTCAGGGCCTTCCTCTGCAGCCACCTCCTGTGGGGCAGCTGCCTGAAGCAGGACCACTTTGTAGGAGGCTGAAGAGGGGCCAGTTCCACAGAGAGAGCCTAATGGAATGTCTGCTGCCAGGTAACAGTTGATGGAAGAACAGCCTAGCTTTTCAGCAGAGTGGTTGGTGGCCCTGCATCCCTTCCACTGTCTGCTGTGGCCTGATAGAATGATCTGTGTAGACTGATATGTTTGAAACAGCATGTATGAATTGGTGGGCCTAGGCATGGGTGTGCTAAGAGATAATGGTGGATAGTGTGATCCTGATCATCATGTGATGAGTTTGAACAGTTCCTAAAAATGGTAAATGCACTAATTTATATTTTCCAGGTCTCATCTAGAAGCCAGTTCTGATCAGTGGAGACGACTCCACCTTTCTCTTCAGGAACTTCTGGCATGGCTGCAGTTGAAAGAAGATGAGTTAAAGCGACAAGCGCCCATTGGTGGAGATCTTCCCACAGTGCAAAAACAGAATGACACCCATCGAGTATGAATTTTCAAAATTAATTTTATAGGGTGTATTTCTGGGGTGTATTTGGAGAAGGTAAAGCCTAGGTGGAGGCTTGGCTAGTGCACAAAGCACTAAACCATAGTTTAGCATTCTCTTTGTTTTGTCTGCACCAGGTCAAGAGTAGCTTGGTTTCCACATCATGCTAAACCAAACCAAACCATGGCTTAGCACAAACAAACTGGCTCCTGAAGAGGAGGTTGCAGCTGCTTGGCTCCTTCCTGGTCATTTTGCTGCTGTGTCATGCTGAGCCAAGCCATGGTTTGGCTTAACATGTCTGAACCCAGGCTCATGATTAGCTTTCTCCTGATTAACCATGAACTGTAACCAGTTTTTTTCTATGGATTATGGTTCGTGTTTTGTCAGGGAGAGCTAACCATGAGCCTGGGTTTGGATAATGCACTAAGCCAAATCATGGCTTAACTCAGCATGGCACAGCAGCCAAACAACTAGGGAGGAGCAATGCAGCCATGATTCCTCTCTCATAATCCACCTGGTGATGCACATGTGAGCAATGTTCCTTTGGATCTGGTCATGTCATGATACTTTGCATGGTATTCTAAAAGATGAGACTGGCCAACATGTTTGATTGCCATTTCTTAGTTTATAGGTTTGGTGAGCTTTTATGAATAATAACAGAAGCCTCATGTACAGTTTTTATGGTATTGTATATTTCCCAATCCTATGACCTGCTGTGTTAAGGTGATAGGATATGATGCTAGGGTTGTAAAAGATACTAGGATGTGATCAAACCAATCACCAGCACAAAAGCAACTAGTGGCACCATAATGTCAGCCTTTTGCCTTGCTGTGGCCCAACTGTACCAAATCAAGGCAGCTTGTAGGGGCAGTGATGGATGTTCCCCATGCTTCCTTAGTTTACAAGATATCTCATGGGTTTTTATGGTCCACAGGAATCACAAAGGTCAGTGTAGGTGCGCACTGATGATAGGTAATAGTTTTATATTTGTGTATTTGCTTTTGTAAACCACCCATTAACTTTGGTTGATATCTAGAAGTGGTATAAATAAATATAAATTAATATAATAGGAAAAAATAAAGGTAGGTGTGTTCTGGTTCTGCCCTGCTTGCTCGGTATAAAATGAGCTTTGCTTTTAATGGTATCTGACTCTGTTTTGATGGACACCTGGTCCTTATGCTTTGTAAAGTGGCAAGTGTGCCCAGTGAGGAAATTATTACTAGAGTTGTACTCAAGTAATACCTCATTCAGATATTTAAGTAACTTGTCTATTCAGATAATTTAAGTAACCCCAACTATATGCCAGACTAAGAGCCTGAATGCATGCTGCATTCACCACAGCAAAAGTGATGATGTTGTTACATGTGTATGTGTGAATCTCTGCACCCAACAGAGACTCAAAATGAACCCTGAGAGCATAGCAGAAACTTTAGCTGGAATTAACCTGCACATTGTTCTTACATGTGTATACCCATCCCTACCATGCCCAAAGAAACACACAAAAGGTAAAATAAAGGTTGGTTTTTTTAAAAAAGGAACAGGAAAATTGTATACAGAGTCTGCAATTGAGATTACAGGCAACATTTTACCTAGCATCACACATACAGTCCATAGAGTTTGGATAAATAAGATAAATAAGTTAGATACTTCAGGCATAAAAGCACATAAGTTCACATTCGAAGGAAGGAAGGAAGGAAGTGATAGAGGTATACTTTTCCTGAAGAATATCAGAGCTCAAAAAGGCAAAAGCCAAAGCTCTGCCCTTAACTGCAGACAAATAGTCAGAGATCTCACCCTTCCTTGGTCCAATCATCCTGTACCGTGGCATTCCTAATGTACAATATGAGATATCAGAAAGTCGTGAAAGCCCTGAGAAGATGGTTGAACCCACAGAACCAGAACCTTAAATGTGTTTCTGAATTACATTGAGTAACATAAAAATGGGAGGGAGAGTACTGATATGACAAGTGAAGAACACTGGAAAACATTGGAGTTGTGGGTGAGAGTTATTTATTTATTATTTGATTTTTATCCCACCCTTCCTCCCACCAGGAGCCCAGGGCAGCAAACAAAAGCACTAAAAACACTTTAAAGCATCATAAAAACAGACTTTAAAAGCTTTGGCTATGGGACGGTATACAAGTATAATAAAATAAAATAAATAAATAAATAAATAAAATACATTAATACAAAACATCTTTAAAAATATATTTTTTAAAAAGCTTTCAAGACATCTTTTTTAAAAAGGTTAAAACATACTGTTTTTTTTAAAAAAGGTTTAAAAACGTTTTAAAAAGCAATTCCAACACAGACGCAGACTGGGATAGGGTCTCAACTTAAAAGGCTTGTTGAAAGAGGAAGGTTCTGGCTTACCAAATGTGTTTTACTGATAAGACTCAAAATATTACTGCAAATTCCTGTTTTGAAGTGATCAATCCCTTATTCCTTAAAGGTCAAAGGATTGTATAACCTCTGTCCAGATGGCCTCATTGTTTCCTAGAAGCATCTTTCTTCTAGCAATATTGAAACTTAGGAATTTGGTTTATATCCCCCTTTGTCAGGATGCTTTTGCTGCCTCTCACGACTTACAAAACTTCAGGGTTCACAGAAAGGGCTGTTTCTGCCAAGGTCCATTTGATACAGGTACTCATGTCAAGATCCATTATCATGAACCCGGCTATATAGGTACCCTTGTAAAAAGTGTAAGCTAGGTTCTGACTGTTGAGCGTTCTGAAGCTCTTCTGAAGACAAGCAGAGAAGACTGGAGAGGATTGTAGACAAACACCAGGAAGCACGAGCAGCTAGTCATCTTTCTCTGATTTCTTATATTCTCTTTAGCATCCAATTGTCCCTGCTCCTCCCTCTCTCAACCCTTAGAGAAGCAAACAGTGAAGTTCTGCTTTCTCGTGTGTCTTCCCTGTGATCCCCTTCATATTCTTGATTGGGAGAGCTTCAGCCTGACTTACTCATGGCTACTTTTCAAAGTGATCAACATTTGTAAATATTTATTATTACATGTGACCCTGGCTCTGAGAAGGGCTGAGTGTAATGAAGAAATCCAGACATATCCTGTCCTTCTTGCTTATCTTCAGAACTCCAATCTTTCTCAACAAAGAAAATGAAGATAAAACAAATTAGCAAAGTAGTTACCCAAAAGAGATGGCATCCCTAGTAACAGTTTCATTACTAGCTACCTGAAAACTAACTCCTCCAAGCAACATCTCCTTTTATATATGTTGGGCAGTGTTAGGTGGTGTCCCTTAGTTTCACAGTATGATTATATAATGATTGATACTGTTTATAAAGTTGTCTCATTCCATATCAACGGTTATAGCATGCCATCATTAAGGCTCCCAAGGCATAAACCACATATGCTTACTTTAGATTAGTCTCACTGAAGCCCCATTAAAGTCTCTGGGATTATTTTAGGATGTCTCTGAATTAAGTGGTTTTCAGATGCCATGTCATATGTATCCATTGCAGTCTGATATCAGTGTTAAGTTGATAAAACCTCTGAGAGTAAGCAATGCTATGGTAATGCATGCTGTCAGAAATAGTTACAAAGTCTTATTTCTGATTTTTTAAAAGCCTTGACCATGCTTCTGTTTTCTGTCACACCTACAGAGACCCATGTATCATCCCAATAACTGCTTCTCTTGACTATCAAAGCTATCCACTATGAGATATAGCTTTGAGACCTGTCTCGTTACAAAGTATGAGACCTGTCCAGTTACAGACACTTTGGTTACCTATGGAACAAAAAGAACAAAAGATGTTCCTCAAATTTAGGTCATCCTGTCTTCTTCAAAAATCTCTTGTACTGTTCTGGTTCCCTACCCTGATATATCTTCTGAACTAAAGAGACCTTGAACTACCTAGAGATCTCCCATATTGATGCATAGCAATGCTACTAAAATAGACAGCCCTTTGGACTTCCTTCCAATACAGTTTCAGTTTGTATGTATATTTCTCCAAAAGAGACTTTACTGGTTCACATGTTTGTAACCTTATAGTTATTTATTTATTAGATTTGCATCCTACTCTTTGTTCAGAGAGCTCAGAGCTATTGGTTTTAACCTTTACAATAGTCATGTGATGAAGACTGAGCTGAAAAAGAATCATTCCCCAAGATGCCCAGTGAACTTGACAGTTGAATGGGAATATGAACCTTAATTCCTCACATCCATTCCCAACATTCCAGCCACTAAACCAGGAATGGCTAACATTTTTCAACCCAAGGGCCATATTTACCTTCAGCCAACCCTCCTATGCCATCAGTAGGTATGACCAAAAAGGATGTTGCCACCCCACACTATCACAAGCACACACATAAACATAGGCTCTCAGCCCCTTGGTTAGCTGATCTGTGTAGATCAGCTATGGAAGGAAGTTTATCCCCCCATTTCTACTCAAATGATTGATCTGATGACATGGGAAGGGGGGTACATCCCATCTGGTCACTGGTTTTATTTTTGCCATTGCCACAAAAATTATTGGGGTCTTGCGCTGTGAAAAAAAATGGCTTATGGAGCTGGAACAAGTCCACAGACTGGATGTTAGCTATCCCTGCACTAGATAGATGCATTCTGCATACATAGCAAAACTAATCCTTTGCTCCAACATGCTCTTAGTCCATTTGCATTTGCTAGCAACTCTGCATGAGTCTGTTAGCAAGATACAGTAGATTTTGTCTGCTTGTAAATATGCTACATATGACTCTCAAGTAGAACTGAACAGTAATTTTGTATATAGCTTGCCCTATGCTAAAAATGAATTAATCAGTTCCCAAAGTTGAGGAAATTATTAAATGGTAACTACTGAAAAAATGCCATTCATGCATTCCACTTCATGAAATCGAAAGCTCCCAGAGTAGTTTTACAATGGTCTGGTTTGTACAGCATAGTAAGCCAAATTTGGTTTATCAAAACTGCATGATTATATATGCTCCCAGAGTGGAGTACTCCCCACACCAGTCCTTTTTACTGCTGTGTCACATTGAACCAAGCCAAGGTTTAGCTTAATATGTCATCCTAATCGCGTTAAGGCTAGTTCTTGGCTACAGGTCATGGTTAGTGAGGAGAGTCTTTTGTATGTATGTAGATATAGATATAGATATATCAGAGAATACTAGTTCCCAGAAGCAACAGCAATGCCCTGGACCTTCAAGTTCCCAAAAACTAGAATTGTTTTCTTTCTCCCTGGTGAAATTTATAATGTACAGTTTCTAGGTGCTTAGGCTCATATGCTCTGCACAACAAGAGAACGTAGCTCATAATGCTATATTTGCTTCTTGTGTGGACAGAGGGGGTGCCTGGAAATAGGCTATTGCATGTTCATGCAACACGAAATGATGTGAGAGTGAATGGTTACCCATATATCATCCATTTATTTATTTATAATTTTATTTGTTTATAAATATATTTGCATACTGCTATTTCAGTTAAAAACATCAAAGCAGTTTACATGTTTTTTCAAAAACCCATACAGTAAAAACCATTAAAAATACAGTAAAAAGAGAGGCCAACTATTGAAAAAGACATTTTAATTGCCTGCATAAGCCTGGCAGAACAGAACTTTTTCCAGCAGGTATTTAAAAGTTAAAACAGAGGCATCTGCTAAATCTCTGTTGGCAGAGCATTCCAGAGAGCTGGGCCGATGAACTGAAGGCTCAATTTCATGTCAATGTTAAATGAACCTTGCCAACTTGGGGGATGGCCAAAGCTGCTCTTGGTGATGATCTCAGTAATCAAGCTTGGATATAAGAGTTCAGGCGGTTCCTAAGATACTCTGGACCTAGGTTTTCAGGGCTTTGTAAATTAATACAAGGACCTTGAACCTGGCTCGGTAGTAGATGGGCAGCCAGTGCAGATGTTTTAAGAGTAGTGTCATATGTTGTTGGTCATGTGCTCCCATCAGCAATCTGGCTGCTGAATTTTGCACCAGCTAAAACTTCCAAACCAGGGTCAATGGTAGCCCCACATAGAATTCATTGCAGTAATCCAGCTTCAGTGTTATCAACGCATGTACTACAGAGGTCAGGCTATCCCTGTCCAGAAATGGCCATAGCTGATGAACCAGACAAAGGCAGTCCTAGCCACAGAGAATACCTGGGCCTCTAGTGACAAAGGTGAATCCAGGAGTACCCCTAAGCTGTGGACCTGCTCCTTCAGAAGAAGCGCAACCCCATCCAGAACAGATAATTTGCCTATCTCCCAGACATGGGAACCACCTACCCAAACAGCCTCCATCTTCTGAGGATCCAAGCAGTTTATAAGCCCCCATCCAGTCAACTACAACATTTAGTCAGAGATCCAGAGAGTCCACAGCCTCTCCTGATTCAGATGTTATGGAGAAACAGAGCTGCTGTCCTGCCCAGAGCCCAAGACATGAGACGGAGGCAGGACTTGGTTTAATTCTTGTTTTATTAGGGTGATGCTTACATCCAAAGCAGTGCACTTCATAAACCTGTCTACTCTAGCTCACTACTTTCCCTAGCTAAACTACCTAATCAGTCTCTGCAGTGTGTGGGGAGAGTTGAATCAGCACTAGAGCCTGGGCAGGCACCTGCTTAAGTAGGGAAGGTCTTCACTCGTAAACGATGGCTCCTCTGAAGTTCCACCCTCTCAAGGTCCCTTTTCTCGCACCATCTCGTGAGGGGGGTGGGGCTTCACTAGGTGATGGCTCGGCTTCAGGGAGTGGGAAGCTGGTTGGCGGAGAAGCGTTTGAAGTTCCAGGTGGGGATTCCTGCGGGGGCATGGTTGGCACATGCGAGGGGTTGCTTCCCAACAGCTCAGGTGGGGGGCTCGCAGGCGGAGTGGGAACTGCGTCAATGAGGGGGCTGGCCTTAGGAGTCTGCAGGCTGACTGCACTCTCCCTTCAATGCTCCCAGGGACCTCGCCCTCATCTGACTCCTCTCCCTCAGCTAACTCCTCTTGTGCCTGGGGTGCAACAGCTGCGTGTCATCAGCATACTGCTGACACCTTGCTCCAAAAATTCCTAACAACGGCTCCCAACAGCTTCATATAGATGTTCAATAGCACTGGGGAGAGAATAGTACTCTGTAAAACCCCATAGCACAAGTCCCAGGGGGCCGAGGAACACTCACCTAGTGCTTCTGTCTGGATGTAGCACTGAAGGTAAGGGCGGAATCACCATAATACAGTGCCTCCGATACCCATACCACCAAGTCAGTCCAGGAAGATATTGTGGTCAGTGGTATCAATGCTAATGACAGATTGAACAAAAGTAGCAGGGTCACACTCCCCGTCTTTCTCACAATAAAGGTCATCCATCAGGGCTACCAAGGCTGATTCTGTTCCAAAACTGAGTCTGAATCCAGATTGTGATGGATCTAGATAATCAGTCTCATCCAGAAATATCTGCAGTTGCTCTACAACCACCTTCTCCACCACCTGTGCCAAGAAAGGGGTGTTGGTGACTGGTCTATAGTTGTTGCACTCCATGGGGTGACCCATTCAGTCACCCACTCTGGCTAGCTTAAATAAGTTAGGATGTAAAAGGATCTAATGAGCAAGCAGTCAGGCACATCACTACAAGCATCTTGTCCACAACATCAGGCCACATTAACTGGAATTGATCCCACTGGGTTCGTTGCACTGGACACCTCATCTGGAACTGCCACAATAGCAGTGTCTAAATTACTTTGGAGCTGAGCAACTTTAAAATGCTTAGCCAGCCAGATACAGCCAGACACTGTGTGCTCCAGAGGTCGCCCCCCTGGTCAGGAGTGATCAACTTCCAGACCACATGGAACAACTCAGCTGGGCAGCTCCTTGAAGATGCAATGGAGGCAGCAAAGTAGGATCTCTCTGCAGCCCCACCACCACCACATGGTAGGCCCAATTACGAGCCTGAACGCATGCTCGGTCAGCTCCGGAGCAAGATGTGTGCCACTTACACTTTAGCCCTTGCCTGGTCCCTTTCATCAACTGCAGATCGTCAATATATCAAAGAGCAAAGCAGGCTCCACAGCACTGGAGAGGGCCCTCAGAAGCAATCATGTTAATGGCCCTACGAGTCTCACCATTCCATAGTGAGACTAGGGTCTCAACAGGGTCACCTGTTCTATCCACTGGAAAATCTCCCAGGAATTTCTCAGATTTCAACAGTCTCCAGGGGTGGACCATCCTAACTGGTCCCCCACCCCTGCAGAGGAGAATTGTTGCTGCAAGACCAAACCTCACTAGGAAGTTATCTGACCATGACAAATGGGGTAATATCCATCCCACCAATTTCCAGACCACCACCCTCCCCACATGGAGCAAAGACTAGATCAAGGGTCTATCCCGCTGTTTGTGTTGGATTGATCATAGTTGCCATGGATGTCATGAACTCCCGAGTTGGACCTGAGGCAGCCTCAGCATGAATGTTGAAGTCCCCCAAAACTACCATTCTGGGTTCCTCCAACACCACACCCAAGACAACCTCCGCCAGCTCAGTCAGGGAGGCTGTTGAACAGTAGGGTGGGTGGTACATCAGCAACATCCTTCATTTGTCTCTTTGGCCCAACACCAGATGCAGGCCGTCCAGTCCCACTCCAAGAGAGAGGGGTTTCCCAATGATACTTATGCTGCTTGCCCAGCTTTTATTATTGTTATATGTTGTAAAATCAGTTACAGAAACCCATTTTGAGTCTATTTTGGGATGTCCTTAAATAGTATGCTCTCTTTTCCTTAGACAATGCTAAACAGAGTTGATGGGCAAATAAAAAAATAGCGAGATACTAAAAGAAATCTAATTTAAATCAATTTTACATCTACCTCGTTAAGATTTTAATAAAAATATTATCAAAAGAATAGCTGCCTGCTCCCAAACAGAAATGATGCTTTTGTCATTAATACATAGTTTCCTCTTTTATTACATTTCATCACTCATTTGGAGGTGTCTTCTTTCCTAGTTGAAGAGAATTAAAGTCACCCTTGGGAATCCAACAAGATACTAATGAAGATAGGAGATGAGCAAATCAATGTATGCATTATTAAGATAGTGGGAAGAATACCTTTATGGCCCAGGTGTTCATGACAAATAGAAGGGTTTAAATAAAGTAGTTTACTTGTTCTTTTGTCAGGTCATATATTATGCGTGTTTGATTTTCTCCGCAGTCACCACCAAAGTGTGGAAGATGTTTTGGAATTCAATAAAATTAATCATTGGTTGTAAATTAGACATACATTTGGGCTAATTTTGTTATCTATGATAATCAGCTTTTTTCTGGCATGAATTGCCAGGGATCTATGGATATAAATTCTTTTCGTGATCTTTTTTTTAAAAAGTTATTATTTGGCAATTAAGGGCATCAATATTAGCTACTATAGTTGAATTAATATACAATTCTAAAAAGGATCCTAGTATAGAAAAACAATACAGCAGGAATTTCCTGTCCAGGCACAACACTGATTTAACAGTCTTTTGCTTTATCTGACCTTACATTTACAGACTGGGATGAAAATTATTAAGATGAAGTATTAGAATGAAATACTTAAGAGGTACAGCCACATATTGGATGAATACAAGGGGAAATATCTTCCGTGCAAGAATAGTTTAGCAGAGGAAAAATAGAGGGCAGGCAATGGTTTCCAATGGTGACTTTTGATACCTTAAGTCTTTTAGGTCATTTCATTGTAATAGTTTTGTGAACTCCACTTCTGATAGAACCCAGAATACAAATATGGAAAAGGAACATAACATGCTGGTTTACAGTTCTGGAAATCATTATTCCACTTATAAAGCATACAAAAAATTCCATCTAATGTAATCTAATGTTTTGGTTTGCCCTCTCAATGAGTTTTTTTTTTTACATTGTGCTTGTAAGTACAATATACACAAAGGGAAGGTCATTAACGTATAATGAAGCAAGCACTTGATGGGGGGGGAGTTGCAGAAGATAAGAAATGGGAAAGATAAAAGGTCTATGAACTGTCTGTAGAGTGAGCAGACCAGAGAAGGTGTGCATAGTCTGTTGCTAGCTATGCTGTAGCCAAGAATAGGTGGTGGAAACAGGGAGAAAGGATATGGTATCCTGGCTCAGAATGGCAAATAGACGAGAGGCCACAGACTGGTGGAAGGTTCAGGTTAAGGACTCTCAGAGCCTGAAAGGAAGGTACAATTCAGAGCTCTAAATGGGTGTTGCACAAAAGCAGGATGAGCCTAAGCAGCATCAAAGTGTGGCAGTTATACCAAAATTACATTGACAGCTCATTTGAATCCAACTGCTGGAGTGACTACCCTTCTTTGAGGAAAAGCAGTCAATTGCGTATGGACCCTTGTGATGTAAAAGTGCCTCCAACTAGCTCAAAATTAACAGTTATATGGAAGAGGACAGCAAAGAGCTTTGGGTGGATGGGAATCTAGTGTTTACACCTGCATACAAGCACACATCCAGGCCGAGAAGGTGATGCCAGCAAGATCTATACATTGAGCAAACTTTGTATTTACAAACTCCTCTTGTGCAGCCTGATGGTAGGCATGAATTTTACTCTGAGAGAAGGTTTATTAAAGAGCTCAATAGCTTCTAGGATCCTGTCAGCATAATGTTAGAAGGTTAGAGAAATACCTTCTGCTCATGAAGCAGTCTGACATGCAGGGGAACAGTAATGTATCAGGTTGGTTTCCACATGCGGAGTCAAGATATTTTGAACAGGTGTTTTGCTCCGTTTAGGGGTATTTGTATTACATTTGTGATATTCGTGCAGATCTTGGGGTACCTCACTCTTGTTTGTTCATGATCAGAGGAAAACAAAATGCTGAGAAAATGTGAAATTGAGTAAAGGAGAGAGGTAAAGGGAGGAGTGAAGTATGAGAGGAACTAAGTAACATATGGAGTCATTGCTCACAAAGACCAGAAAATTGTGCTATGTAAATGTGAAGGCATAAGGGAGGTACTCCACTGATTATAAGTGATATTTTTTTTACCACAAATAACCCAGGGAGAAACATGGGACTTCCAAGTATTGTAAGATAATCCTCTTGGCCACCAAAGCAACTCTTATGTCTAAAGTTTAGGGAGTGCCAAAACAGCAGGTAAATATCCTAGCAATCTACTTCTAGGAAATTAAGGTTGCAATATACACTCTTAGGAAATGATCTACACTAAACACAGTGGGACTTAGTTCTGCATGGGCCTGTGCAGTAGGACTTAATCCTATGCATACGTATCTGGGAGTAAGCTTCACCGAGCATAGTAGAACTTACCTCCATTAAGACCCATTATGCACTGTAACAGAAACTATGGGCAAGGAGAATTTTCTTACCATTTTATCACTGTGTAAATGATACAACTATATCAGTGTTCAATATGCTACAGAACACTTTGTAGTTATAATTATTTGGACAGTAACCCAAGTCTACTAAATTTTGCTCCTTAGAGCAAAGTGTTAATATGGCCATGCTGCTGAACTACTTTTTGTGACAAAGTTGTCAGCAACAACAAAGTTATGGCTATGAATCACTATGGATTTCATTTTATGTTCTAGGAAATAGTTTGCCTCTTAGGCAGTATTAGCTGTGCCAGCACTGTTAAACATAATGCCAGCTAAAACTTTGTCCCTCCAGCAAGATTTCAAAGTTCCACGAAGTCCGATATAAGTCACAGAAGGAGTCCAGTTTAACAGCAAACCATTTAATCAGAGTGTCTTTCCATTTTCAGCACAGTACATGTTCACTGGTCTGAAGAATAAGACAATCTTGAAATGTTCTGGATTTTTTTCTTTTCTTTTCCCCCCTTGTTTTTACAAAGGAAAAAACATCTCCCCACCCCCACCCCCAAAAAAGTTCTGGAATTATTTCATCTTTTCTTGTTTCTTTCCATCATTGACCTGTTTGCTGCACATAAACTAGACTGAAATTAATATGGGAAACGTTGTGCATAAAGGTGACAAAATGAGCAACTAGCATGCCAGTTTACATTTGTATTGTTTCATTTCCAGGCCTTTAAGAGGGAATTAAAAATGAAAGAACCTGCTATCCTGAGTGCACTTGAAACAGTACGAATTTTCCTAGCAGAACAGCCTTTGGAGGGACTAGAAAAGCTCTACCAGGAGCCTAGAGGTAATTGAATGTAAAGCTGTAATAACATATTGATAGAGGGATAAGCAATGACTAAAGGATCCATAAATTCTTGTTGTCAGTGACAGGGCATCTCCTACATATTTGCAAGCTTAGATAGGGAAAGAGGAGGGCAAGAGAGACATAAGCACTCAGTAATCTGTTTGCATATTTATGAATGCATCTTGACAAGGGGGGAAACAATTTTGTGCAAATTCACCATGCATTTAGAACAATTTATTACTCATCCATTTTAAAATTTCATATCCCTTGGGATACAACCTATTGTTCTAGAATGATGAGGGACCCTAAAACTGAAATAACTTGCTAATTTTCAAGCTCAGAGCCTTTTCATACTTAGCATTTGCAGTCTTATTACTGTTTCCAAGTAGTCCAGTCCTATGCCATTTCAGTAGCATATAATAAAACTGGATGACATGACTACTTGAAAACAGCAGTGGATTAGCCAGGGCTGAATATCCCTGCATATCCTATTTGAACAGCTTTACACAGTGGGTGCTAATAGTATAGATATTTTGAGATTTCTGGTTATATGAAATATACCTGATAGCTTTCAAATGTTCTTTAAATTTGTGCATAGCTTTTCTATGCAAGATCGAACTGTTATTGTACTTCACTTTTAGAGCTGCCTCTGGAGGAAAGAGCCCAGAATGTCACTCGACTCCTACGAAGGCAGGCAGATGAGGTCAAAACAGAATGGGATAAATTGAATCTACAGTCTGCTGAATGGCAAAAAAAGATTGATGAAGCTCTTGAAAGACTGCAAGAACTTCAAGAGGCAATGGATGAGCTGGACCTGAAGCTACATCAGGCTGAAGCTCTCAAGGGGTCTTGGCAGCCAGTGGGGGATTTGCTAATTGACTCTCTCCAGGATCACCTGGAAAAACTCAAGGTAAAACTATGCTTCCACTCATCAGCACTAGTGAAAGATATGTTTGCCATACTTCTATTATTTGTTTCCCCTCAAGGCTAAGTGAAAAGATTCATGATTATTTTTATTATTTGCAAAATATATAAATATAAAACTCTTGAGCTTGTAAAAAAATTAAAGGTGAAAAATGAAATAGTAAATTTAATCAAAAGTTCTACTGATATGTCACCATCTTCAACATCAAAAATAATATGCCATAAAATTTAGAATAGAAACAAAAGATTGAAAAATTATTATACATACATGTTATACATAAATCAAATCAAATTGGTCTAGAATTGTTTTTTCGAGAGACACAATGTCCTCCATTTGATCTTAACAGAACTGAATATTTTTTCTTTCGATACAGCATTCAAAATGCCAGCTACCATGGTCTGAGTAAAACAATGATTGTCTCAGGGCCATTTCATATGTTACAGCCCTTGACAAAGACAGCCAAAACATGCTTTCATGGATGTAACCATGTGTGACATCCTAGTTGCATGGAGAATCTTCACCCCAGGATTTATTGCTACCAAGATTATGCAGATCAGGCCATCACATGCCTTGTAAGACACTTGCAAATGTCACATTTTCTGAGTGGAATGCAGTCATCCAGCAACCTCCACAATCCTGCAGCAGCCTCCACGTAGGGGCCATGAAGTCTGAAATGGCCTTCAGGAGATATTGAAGGTCAAGAGGGACACTGCGGCATAAAGCAAATAGTGTTGAACAGTCTTACTGACTGATAGAAAGAAATACTCTGAAGAACATTACCCTAATTCTGCTGAATAAACATGATGTAGAAAATAGTTCAACTCCAAATAGGCCAAAACCTATATTACTCAAATTTGAACATGTTCAGATCATTTTACATTCTTGGTGACATTAGAGAAAACTATATATTTTTATTGACGTGTGATAAGGTTGGTTCTCTCAGAAAATATGTATTATTTGCCACACTGAGTAGAGATGTAAGGCTTTAGCCAATAACAAATTGTAGTTTTTCATAGCAAGAATGGCTAACATAGCAAGCAATCTTTATTTTCCATGGTGGCTTGCCTATTTCTATGATGAAGTCATAATTCCACACATATTTTTCCAGATGACACACATTAGACTCTGTAGATATTCCTCATTAAGCTACTTTCTGTGTTAAGGATTGCTTGTGGTAGCACATGCTGTTTTATTGCTATATTAAATATGGAAAAAAGATTTTTAGTGCTTTTGAGTGCTTCCTCTTTCATAATTAGTGTCACTGTGTCATACAATGTATTATTGCAGTATTAGTTATTCCTTTTGTAGTACTTGACGGTAAGCAGCATAACATGGAAACTGAAGCTTATTGTTTTATTCCAGATATATTTTGTATAGTAGAATAAAATAGTTGCATCAGGCATCTCTTTCAGTTTCAATAGAATTCCCCCTGTTCACACCAAAGCTTATAATCAATCTCATTTAAATTGGCCAGCTTCCCTTAAAAAGTGTCTTATTAAGTTCTTCTTGCAGAGCCTTAAATACTACTTGATAATACTGCTGTTGTTACTCTTTTAGTAAAGTAGGTGCTTTAGTGTGTATGACTGCTAAATAGTGTGTGGACAGGCACGTTGCCAAACTTGCCAAGGCAGAGAACATTAGGGCAAATTGGGCACTGCCCCACCAACCTCAGTCAGCCCCCAACTGCCTACCTTCTTATTTATAACCAGTCCATGGGTGGCACTGGCTGTCACCTCCTTGTCCTTAGTCTCAGTCTTGCCACTGAACAGGAAGGAGGATAGAAACAAAACTCAGATTAGTTGTTTCTGCCTGTAATTGGCTCTGGGTCCACTTAATGTTGGGGTTCCTGCCTCCCGCCCTTACAGTCCCAATAGACACCAGCCACCACTGGAGGTATGCATGCGATTATTCTGGATTATATATCAATTTCATGTTGATAAAATAACCCAACATGAGAAAAAATATCTGGCCTCAAACAAGATGATGAAGAGAAACAGTTCGAAGAATACAAATGAAGCATTCTTTGTGGAGAGAGAGAGAGAGAGAGAGAGAGATGAGTAAGCGAAAGACAGTTGGTTACAATAGAAAATGAGTTTGTCTGAAAAATCATAGCTGATTTTTCACAACCATTACATATTTTATGAGAGAAATTACTGAACCACAGATGAATTTCTGAGTTTGGGGTGCAGGGAGGAGGGATATTGCAGCATGATATGAGGGGGGTAATAGTAATAATGCACAGGGAAGTATAAAAAATGTAAACAGACAAAAGGATGTGAAACCAAAATAATATAAGGAATAAAAATAAGTACATTGTAAAAACAGGAAAGGTAAGAAAACAGAACACTGCAATTCAATATAAACAAGTGTAAAATTATGCATATTGGGGCAAAAAATCTTAATTTCACATATACGCTCATGGGGTCTGAACTGGTGGTGACAGACCAGGAGAGAGACCTTGGGGTTGTAGTGGACAGCATGATGAAAATGTCGACCCAGTGTGCGGCAGCTGTGAAAAAAGCAAATTCCATGCTAGGGATAATTAGGAAAGGTATTGAAAATAAAACAGCCGATATCATAATGCCATTGTATAAATCTATGGTGCGGCTGAATTTGGAATACTGTATACAGTTCTGGTCGCCTCATCTCAAAAAGGATATTATAGAGTTGGAAAAGGTTCAGAAGAGGGCAACCAGAATGATCAAGGGGATGGAGCGACTCCCTTATGAGGAAAGGTTACAGCATTTGGGCCTTTTTAGTTTAGAGAAAAGGCAGGTCAGAGAAGACATGATAGAAGTGTATAAAATTATGCATGGCATTGAGAAAGTGGATAGAGAAAAGTTTTTCTCCCTCTCTCATAATACTAGAACTTGTGGACATTCAAAGAAGCTGAATGTTGGAAGATTCAGGACAGACAAAAGGAAGTACTTCTTTACTCAGCACATAGTTAAATGATGGAATTTGCTCCCACGGGACCCAGTAATGGCCACCAGCTTGGATGGCTTTAAAAGAAGATTAGACAAATTCATGGAGGACAGGGCTATCAATGGCTACTAGCCATGATGGCTGTGCTCTGCCACCCTAGTCAGAGGCAGTATGTTTCTGAAAACCAGTTGCTGGAAGCCTCAGGAGGGGAGAGTGTTCTTGCACTCGGGTCCTGCTTGCGGGCTTCCCCCAGGCACCTGGTTGGCCACTGTGAGAACAGGATGCTGGACGAGATGGGCCACTGGCCTGATCCAGCAGGCTCTTCTTATGTTCTTATGATAGTCAGAAAGTACAAGTGGGATCAGCAACAAACTTTTGCAATATTACTTCAACCCCAAAGAAGATTGCTCTTGTTCTGGTTTCCACCTAGCTTGAAATCTTTGTTGTCCTCTTGAGACGAGGATGGGTGTGAGTTTCAGGAGGGGGAAAGAGAAAGTGACATCTTGTCCCCATTTCTCCTGGCTGGGCTTCTTCTGCTATGCTAAGAGCTATAGGTAGCATGTGATTGTGAAACACCATTGCTTGATATCCTGAAGAGACATCTCCAGTCAGAATACGTAATATACATAAGCCATACAATGCTTCTACTTGAGGGCTGCTAGGCCCAACTGTGAGCTTTTCGTGGGTATATGGTCAGTTCCTGGAGAGTGGGAAAGGCAAAAGGTGTCCTTTTTCCGTTATTCATCATGATGTATCCTTTGAAGGGTGCTTATATCCCATGAAGGGTGCTTATAAAGGCATATTTTTAGCATTGTTGTGCTGCTGGTATGATAGAATTTGGTAATTCAACTGAAGCTTGTAAACTGTAAAGTTGGGTACAAAGTACAAAGACTATGTTGTTGTTATGTGCCTTCAAGTCAACTACGACTTATGGCGACCCTATGAATCAGTGACCTCCAACATCATCTGTCGTGAACCACCCTGTTCAGATCTTGTAAGTTCAGGTCTGTGGCTTTATGGAATCAATCCATCTCTTGTTTGGCCTTCCTCTTTTTATACTCCCTTCTGTTTTTCCCAGCATTATTGTCTGTTCTAGTGAATCATGTCTTCTCAGTATGTGTCCAAAGTATGATAACCTCAGTTGCATCATTTTAGCTTCTAGTGATAGTTCCGGTTTAATTTGTTATAACACCCAGTTATACTATACTGACTTGAATAGATTAACTGTATACTTTCAAACAACAATCCTTGCCTGGAACTTAATTTAATTCCCTTTAAGGCACGGCGACTTAAAAATTGCTTTAACTATCCCCTTAAGTCAGAGGGCTAAGCAGCATAGCAACTCAAAATATTCCTTCTGGAATATTAGAACTTGGTTAGGATTAAAAACAAGAAATGAAGCATTAGTTGCCCATATAGCTAAACTTTTCTTTTAGATGGCCATGCCCTGCTGATTTCAGTAGAAGCTTTGCATGGCCCTATAGGAATAGAATATGGCTTTTTAGTGGTACTGATCTTTGAGTAGGCTTTTGTTAGTGTGCTGGGTGAAGTGACTCACAGTCCTATAAATGTTTTCTGTGTTTCTAAGAGCAAAAAAGTAGGAAAAGAGGTTCAAATATAAAGTGTTCTCTCTTTTTCTTTTCTGTTAAATATGGGCCCATTTTAGCTAGTCTATATAGTGTGTTTATGTGAGCATTAGAATACAATCCTAAGCTCTCCCCCCTGCCACCAGTGGGGCTTTGTGTAACAGTGGAGGCACTGTTGTATCTGTAGTTCTGCTGTTCACAATGGCTGTAGCAGAATGTGGGAGAACAGGCACCAAAAGGAGGTTCAGGTGGTACACATGTACTGGGCCCCAAGCCATAGAGGCCCCAGACTCTGCTTTCATTTTTTGAAATGTAAGTCAGTCGGATTCTTGCAAAGAAAGTTGTGATGTGAAACATGCAGGCAAGCCTTATGCTTCTAAGTGATTTCTGTGAGATAAGCCAGCCTAGGTGTTCTCACTTTTCTGTGTATTTAGCCAATGAGTGAAGTCAGAGCTGATAAGTGAGTTGTTTAGACACCAAGAATCCCTGGAGACCTAAAAAGCTAATGTTTCACCTTCCCTGCACTTTTCTTTCTGGCTAATAGCTTCTGTCTCCTCGTTATCTCCATTTGAGATCAGGTACTCCCAATAAATTATTATCTGCAGGTTCTACTTCGTTTTGTTACTGTTGTTTTTCCAGCATGTAGCAGTGGAATGCTCACTGTGTGCTTCCAGTCTCTTGATGTGCTGTTTTTTTTCCCTAGGAAAATGTAGCAGTGGAGTGGAAGTAGTTAAGTTGATTTTAGCAACAATATATGGGGAGGGGTTTTCTACCCGTGGGGCAGGGTAATATGGGGGTAGGTTGGTGCTTATGATATAAACATTTAAATGCATTGTGATTGTTATTCAAAGAACTTGAGGTAGTGTACATGGTTCTCCTCTTTTCCATTTTATCTTCAGAACAACCCTGTGAGGTAGGTTAGGGTAAGAGACAATGATGGGTCCAAGAGCACCAAGTGAATTTCATGGTTGAGTGGGGATTTCATATCTTTTTTGCTCAAAAGTGAAAAAGAAAACATTGCTGTAGTTATTATGAGGTATTAAATAACCACAACAAATGCCTACACTGCTTGCTCCTTAACTATTTAAATCTTGAATTTATCCAAGCATGAGCATCTGAACAGAATTGCTGTAAATCTTAAATGACTTTTGAGCCCCTTCATCTGAAATACCACATCTGGTCTTGCACTGAATGTAGTATTGCCAGCCTAAGATCAGCAGATGAAAGGCCAGCAGTAACATAACTCATTTACAACTCATGGAACAATTTCTTTGCATAGTTTAGGGTTGGCATTGGACGAGAGTAGGACTCTCATGCCTTTAACAATTATGTGGCTGGCAGATATTAAGATATTAAGTTAGTCTTTTCTAGTATAGAAATACAGTTATGGGGAAAGCTTCACCTGCTGATATTCTGTCCGTTGGACATCTCATTACTTGTTTGTGACCATTGGTTTATTTTTGAGCGTTCTACTCCATCTACAAAAAGGGTACATATTTGCTTATGACAACAAGTGTATGCAAATTTTACATAACTGTGCATCTTCTTTTGCAATGCAGCAGAAGGCCAAATCCACAAATAGTATACAGGGCCCAGAAAATCCTGTTTGCACCCCTGGGTGGGGAACAGGATGACTGGACTTGATACAGGCTGATCAGGCCCAATGCCATCACACAATGGCACTAAGACTGGACTGGGATCCAGTAGATCCTGGGCCAGCTAATCCACTCCCAACTTCCACCCCTGGAACACCCCATTTTGGAGCTCCCCAGTGCCAATGCCTCTGTCTAATCCCCCTCTAGTCCAGCAAATGGAGGGGTTTGGATGGCTCTGCCCATATTTAGAACTATGGCTGTTACTATTATCTTTCATACAACTAGTTATATTTGCAATGTGATTGCAGTCCAAACTGTGTTTACTCTTGCAAACAGTGAGGTGGTCCATTTTACAGATGAAGAATATTGACTGAGTGACATTGTCCAAAGACATATAATTTATCATCGTAGATATGAGAAATGAACCCAACTTTTATTTTGGTAATTACTGATTAAATGTTAATCTAAAAACTAGGGAGTTCATAGGCACTGGGTCTTCTTAATAAACTGTAGCAGTTGGGTTAGTTGTTGAAGGAAGGTAATATAATATTGATACATAGTTGCAATAGACAATATATTTCTCTGGCAGCAAATTGGCTATAAAAGGTCAGAAGTCTACTCCACAGTAACTCGGAGCAGGGTTTTTAGTGACGCTGTCCTTGTTTTGTGGAACAGCATCCATGTTGAAATATGGCAGACACCCACTATCTGCACTTTCTGGAAACAATTGAAGATGTTTTTTGTTTCAATTTGCTTTTCCGGCTGGATGAAAAGGTTTCTGCCTTAGGTGTTCATTTTGTATTGTTTGAAAATTAATCTTTAGTTGATTTTTGTACTGTTTTAAAAATTATTTTTAGCTTTTTTATGGTTTGTAAATTGCCTTGAGACTCATGAAAAAGGCAATTCATAAATTAATGAATGATAACAATAATAATTTTAAACAGGACGGTTGTATGACTGTCCTCATAAATTTCTCATTTTTTTTTGTAATTCTGGTATAATTTTCTTTTGCCTGAATGTTTCTAGCATGTTTGGTATAACGTTATTAAATAAAAAGGAAAAATAAGTTGTAATAAATCGTTCTAAGTATTTTTCCCTTTGCATCCTAAAAAGATAACATGAATATATGTATTTCACAGAAAATTTTCAATGAAGTTGTGTCATTTAATTTCATTATGCTACTTTATGTTAATAAGGGTTAGTCGGCTAAGGGCACAATCCAACTGCTGTTTATGCTGGGCTGAGGCCAGTTCAATATGGCGGACGTCTGGCTGCGCTGGCTGGGTCCCGGCTCAGCCAGGCTACGCTGGCATGAGTCCCTCATCCTGATTCAGCCATGGCTGACCCAGGACCTAGCCACCACAGCCAGAGGTCTGCGGGGAAGCCCAGCGTAAGGGGAGCCAGTGGAAGCAGCAAAAGGCCTGCCAAAGGGGCATTCTGGGGTGTGTCAAAGGAGGGGACAGGGGGACTGATGTGATATCCAGGTCCAGTTTGGCTCTGTCCCACAGCCCTCTGTTGCAACAGCCGGTTCACCAGGAAAAGGGGTGGCAGCAGGAGACATGTATTTTGCTTCCTTCTGCCTTGTCCTGCCAGCGCAGCCAGCATTCTCCCCTCCATGAGGCCTCCGAGTGGCAGCTGTATGTGGCGGCCCTTTCTGCCAACTCTTCCTCTGCCGGCTTCACTCCCACCAGCCTCCTGCAAGTTGGATTGCTTTGTAAATCACATTTCACCATTATAATGAGAAATTGGAGGAAAGAATAGGTTCTATGACTTATAATTAGAAAATGGTTCAACCGACTGATTTGAAATTTGGCAATATAGGTGAAGTATGTTTGAGGATAGTCTATGCCAAATTTGGTGTAAAAAGAATAACAAATAGCTTTTTTAAAAAAAGTTAAATATTTGATGAGAGACTGGCATGTTGACAGGTGCTGTAAATTTTTCTTCCATAGATTTTGCTGGGGTGGTTTTTTGGGAAAGATTTCTCCATTTGTACTGCACCTTTTGGGAACTGATTTTTCCCCCAAAGGTTCCTGGAGGGCACTGAGACACTTGGTATGGTACCTCCCATTGGTGCTGCATGCAGGGTCCAATCTTCTAGCTTTCTCTCCCAGGGGGAGGGGTCATCCTGTCCTCCAAAGTGGCCCTGCCTGCGACTACGAACACACAGGTCCTGACTGTGCTCCTTAAGAGCCAGTCATCTGTTTTTCTTTTTCCTCTTCCTTCATCTCTTCCCTCCCCTCAGTGTCTTCTGCTTCTCTTTTCTTCCCTTCTCTTCCCCTTCACACCCAACTTCCCAGCCAGAGCAGAGGTGGGGGGTCATCCACATAGAGGGCTGCTGGTTCACAGCAAGGGAGCAGCAGCTTGTTTCCAAGGCGCAGTGTGCACCCAGCAATAGGTGCGACTGCGGCCTTTCAGCCAGGCAGGAGTGGAACACCTGTGGTGGTTCGTGCCTCTCCTGATTGGAAATGCTCAACCAAGCCAGCCATCTGTGGCAATTGTGAAGGCCTCCTTGCACCAACCCAGCCAGAGGGAGGTTTGTAGCGTAGCTTCACTGGTGCCGACTGGCCCTTTGGTCTCTCCCAACCCCCACCTTAGGATCAATTGGAACCGAGGCTCTGCACGCAGTGGCCAGCAGGAGAGAAGTGTTACTCTCAGACTGGAGTAGTTTGGAGGATGCCAGTAAGCTGAAAGGGGCAGAGACTTCTTCCCGAATTGGCTCACAACTTTGGCCACAGGAGAGCAAGAGAGATGCACAGAGAGAAGAAGTAGAAGCCATTTTGGCTCCCCTCACTGTTCATTCCTGGGAAGAAGGAATTCCCCAGGTTCTTTAGGGGGATCATTATTAAGAAGGTCAGGGAGGTGGGGGCAGCAACAGAACCCCCCTAACCCATCAGTAGCTTTGCAGTCACATAAGGGGAAAGCTACTAAGAGGAATCAGGGCATAAAAAGAGGAAGCATACAAAGTCTCCCTCCTCTACCACCACCTCTTCTTCCTCCTCCTCCTCATCTTCATTCTCCATCACTTTTTCCTCTTCTCTCCCTTCCTCCCCTTCCAGGCAAGGGTGCTCACACAAGAGGGGCAATAAGGAAAAGCACAAATGGAGAAAGGGAGGGAAGCTGTCTTCTGTCTTGGTCAAGGTTGGTCAGGGCAGTAAGAGGGGGCATAGTAGGAGGGTGGCTACTGCACTGGGGATTTTGTCAGATTCAGAACACTCCCTGCCTTCTGAGGAACATGAGGAGAGCTTTCTGAAGAAGAGCTAGAGGCCACCCTCCTTGGGGGCGGCTTTTCTGGGCCGATACCTTCCGAGCTGTCTTGGCAAAGGCCAGAAGGGTGCTGGAGATGCCTGAGGAGCCAGCAAAGAAGGTGGAGGCTCTAAGGTATCCAAGATTGCCTTCCCAGATGGTCAACCTAAGGTGGCTACCATCCCTTTCCCAGACTCATTCAATGATCTGAATAAACCTATGTACAAGCTGGTCAGCAAGCATTACTCCTTCACACCAGTGGTTATGGGGCCCTTGCAGATCCCTGTAGTAGGTTCACCCATGGCAGCTCTCATGTCCTCTGCAACCCTTCCCACAGAAGGGGAAAGGGGACCTAAAGATGCTTGTGACAAGTGAATGGAGATGGCATTGCACAGAGATTTTGAGCTTCAGGCAACAACATTCCATGCCTTGGCAGCCACCTTGGTGTTTTTTCACATGCAAACATGCTGTGGGCCAATGAGCTTGCAAGCAGGGGAATGTGTGCAAACACTTTAAGAATGGATTTAAAAAGATCTCTCTAGTGGCCACATCCCCGGCCAATGCAGCAGGGGTCACATTGCAGTTCAATGCCAGGGCAATGGCTTCCAACATGGTGTGGTGCAACATCTGGCTGCACTCATGGGATGTGGCTCCTGGCTCCCACAAACATTTAACCAATGCACCCTCTGGGGGTGGGAAACTATTTGGTGAGCCTCTGGACAAGGTCCTGACAGAAACAAAAATAAAACCCTTCCATTGTCTAGGAAGGAGGACCACAGAACACAACAGTTGCAGTCATTTCAGAACACGAAGTCCTACAACTGGCAATGCTGCTCAACCCTGTTGGGATAGATCAACCAGATCCCAGGCCTCAGCTGCCTATCCTTCTAACCCCAATTTCCAGAAGGAATCAAAGAAAGGGCAGTCCTCCTGATGTCCAGCCAATCAAGGAACAATAGGGGGCCAGCTTCTCCACTTTGCCCAGGAATGAGCCGCCACCACTACAGATCAGTGGGTCCTCAAAACCGTTTCCTCAGGTTACTCCTTGGAGTTTTCCAGGTGTCCAGGAGAGAAGTTCACAGCAACTCCTCACTCCAGAAAGCCAGACAAGCATCAAGTGTATTGCAAGGCCAACAGGCACCTCTTGGAGATTTTAAGTGGTGGAGCCAGTTCTAGTCCACGACAAGGATTTACTCCATCATCTTCCTCATCCCAAAAAAGAATTGGGACATCAGGGCCATCCTAGATCTCCAGTGGCTGAACAGATGGCTACTGTAAAAGAGGTTCAAGATGGAGGCTTTGAAAATCAATCTTGGAGGCGGTCAATCAGAGCAATTGTATGGCTTCCATTGACCTGTCAGAGGCCTACTTACATGTCCCAATTTGCCAGAGGCATAGGAAATACCTTTGCTTTTCTAGGCATTACAAAATCCACTCCTGGGCATCAGCAAATGCTGCATACGGATGGAAGGTTTTACAATGGGTTGTTTGTGCATGACCCTTCCTGATCCCAGACACCTGCCCTGGGGGTGGTGCTCTGTTATATCCTGAGTGGCTCAATGCCCTCCAGGAACCTCTGAGAAACATAAGGAAATTCTTACCGTGAATTTCTGTTCCCAGAGGTTCCTGCAGTGTGTTATAGGTTTGAGCTTGAGATGGATGATTTCTATGAGTCCCTTTCCAGCCTCTGATTTAGAACCCTGCACCTGGGGGTGAGAAGCCTGCTCTGCTGGTCAGGGAGTTCCCTTTGTTAGTCTAACAGAGTGGCCAGGTGAGTTAATGGACATATCAGGTGCCCAGGGAGATTCTACTGTTATTGAAACTCTTCAGGAGAACCCACCCACCCACCCCTGGCCAAGGAGAGGCTGGAATTTTGAGTTGAGTCTGAGGAAAGCCTGGGAACTGGAGGCAGGCAGAGAGGCTGCCTCCCTGCACCATGGCTTTAGAGTGCCTCCTGTAAGCCTGATGGAAAAGAAAGGTCTACTGTACTGTTGAGGCTTTCAACCCCTCCAACTTAAGGTCAGGTTGGAATGTGTGTAAATAAATAAACCATATTTCATAAAAATACTACAGTCTCTGCTGACCTTTCCAAGGAAACCAAACCCTGGGTAAGCACTGGAACCCCTAGAGATCTCTCACTGCTCGGAGGTTGGGGTGGCGCGCAACAAGCACATTCCCTGTCTCTTCATTCCGGGTTCTCTGGGGCTGGGTTATGCTGAGTTGTAGTGGCTTCTGCCAGTGTCATACATGTGAGGAGATAGCTCAGGACCTCCCTGGGTATTTCATGTCATTGCTCTTTTACTCTGTTTTCACGTTCCGTGAGTTCACCTTTCTTTTTGGAATTCCATTTTATGTCACATTTTCATGAGTTCCTTCATCTATCAGGGTGGCCCATAGGACTGTAGGGGTGGCTTCATTGATGGAATTATGGGGAGTTCGAGGGGTAGTCCTTGCTCTTTCAGTGGGTGTGGAGGATGGGATGGCCCCTCCCTCTAGGAGAGGAAGTTAGAAGATTTGACCCTGCCTGCAGCACCAGTGGGAGACGCTATCCCAAGTGTCTGAATGCCCTCCAGGAAACTCTGGGAATAGAAATTCACAGTAAGAATTGAATTATGTTCTGTTAGGTCAAGGGGACCATCTAGTATGTGTTTTTGTCTAATAGTAATGTAACATGTTTGTAGTTTTTATTAAAAAGGCATTTTTATGGTCAATGTTAGTGGGGTTTGATAATCAGACATCACAGAGAGGCACCATCTGTATTATCTTTCTGGTGCTTATCAAAGACCTTCCTTTTTCAACAAGCCTTTTAAGAGGATATTTTTACCCTATATTGTATCTGTATTGGACTTGAAGTTGTTTATATATGATGGTTTTATTGTTAAATCACTTTGGAATGTTTTATGGGAAGCAATTCATAAATTAAATAAATAAGAGTGTCCCCCACACATGCTGAGTATGAAGCTGTTGTGAGAGAAGATTAAGCAGAGGGGAGGGTTAAATAGCAAGTTGAATAGAATAGAGTGAGAGAGGGTCAGGCAGAGATGATTAGCTGGAAAATGATGGTATGGCTCTGTCAGGGACAGAAAAGGGGGCAAGGAAGAAGAAAGAGATATGAAAGTTTATTTATAGCTAGTGCCTTTGACTAGAGAATTTGGGAGTTGTGAACATCTTTTTTTAAAATTAAAGTTAAATATATTATTGAAATGTGTTACATCGCCTGCACATCCTAACGGTGACTGCCAAGGCTTTATAAAAGCTGTTAAAGGATATAGATGGAATAAAAGTTTAACTATAAAAGAGAAGAATATAATCAATTTTATTTTTAAAAAAAATAATTACATTGTTTACTTTTCTAAAGCAGTTGGCTTCCCAATACATCTTTAAGTGGAATAGTTTTATCAATAACTTCAGTGCTGTCATTCGTATGTACACAAGGGATTTATTTTGATGCTGTACCTATCAAGTATGCAGATACTATAACTGTGAAGTAACTACTGCACATAAGCAAGTCAAGGAGTGAAATAAAATCAGTGTATCAAGCTAACACAATAATTAGCTTAGTTTGGAAGTATATGAAGTAAGGGGTGTAATGAGCACAGAGATATCTGGAATGCTCAACCCATAGATAATTTGCCTTGAATATCTCTCTTTCCTTTGCTATCACATTTTTCTGATTTGGAACAAATTATAATGAACTCCATTATTATTCTCTTCCTGAGAGGGCTTAACAGTTATAAAAAATGTGTCAATGACTTTGATGGATTCCTCACTACGTGAATTTCTAAAAAGAAGTGTACATACGCTGATACACAAATATAAGAGGGTAAGGTAAGGTACAGAGAGAACTTGAGCCACAGCATACTGGAAATGCCTTGTAGAAGTATTGTTTCATTGATGAAAGCAAGCTGGGCCACCCACAGACAGGTAGAAAGGGTAGATTTCCAATGGACCTGGGGCCAGCAGGGGGCCCGGACTCTTAGCTTTCATTTTTTAAAAAAACAACTTTGTACATGCTCTAGAAGAACTAGGCACCAAAATGTGAGCCTCACACAGACACATATTTTTTGCAAAATGAGCTAGCCTGCTCAAGTCCCCACCCCTTCAGGGTTTTAGCCAATGAGTGAAATAAGAGTTGTGATTGGTGATTGGGCACAAGCAAATCAAAAGCTGCTTTCTCTCTCTCTCTCTGTCTAGTGGTGTTGACGGGGAATTCTGGGATTCGTTGGACCAGGGATCCTAGATGAAATTGAAGACATAGGCTTGCAGCAAAGTTAGGCCTTTATTGGTTATGTGTGCATGGTCAGTCTCCCATCATGTTGGTGGAGAGCTGCAACATGGCACTGCTTGCCTAGGGTTTTATACATTCCAGGACAAAGACTTTAGCATTGATGAATCAGGAGGTTACACATCAGCATTACATAGGCATTGCATAAGCATTACATCAGCATTACATAGGTATTGCATGAGCATTACACTGTCTACATTATGTTCTTAGCCAATTTGGTAATGTTCAGCACATACCAGTACATTTTCGCTATGAGCTAAGCATTTTAGTTAATGCAATCCTTTCTATGTCTTGGAGAGTACAGGAATGTTCAGTGTAATCTTACCTTATAGAGTTTAAGCTGTACCATACATCTCAGCACAGTCAGAGAAGACAGCTGTGAAAAGAAAAAAGGTTCTGGCTGGCTACTAAACTATAAAATATTATAAACCTTTATAGCAGCCTTTCCCAACCGGTGTGCCTCCAGATGTTGTTGGACCACAATTCCCATCTTTCCTGACCATTGGCAATGCTGGCTGAGGCTGATGGGAGTTGTGGTCTAACAACATCTGGAGGCACACTGGTTGGGAAAGGCTGCTTTATAGCTTTATAAACAGATATATTTTGCTTATTGTTGGTATATAAAAAAATCCCCATCAGTGTGTCACTCCGTAATCTCTGTTTGATCATCAGGTACTCCCTAGAGTTATTTTCTGCAGATTCTACTACACTGTAAAGAATACCACACCACACCACACCCAAAAGGCAAATACAAACAGAACCCTTTGAAAAGAGGCTTGTGAAAAATCAGGAGTGTAATGTAGCAATCAAAGCATGGAGGGTGGAAGGATGCCTGCTTTCCAGGCTTTGTGTTTTTATTTGTAGTGTCCAGAGCTTGGAAAAGTTACTTTTTTGAACTACAACTCCCATCAGCCCAATCCAGTGGCTATGCTGGCTGGGGCTGATGGGAGCTGTAGTTCAAAAAAGTAACTTTTCCAAGCTCTGGTAGTGTCTCATCACCCCATTGAATTCAATAGGACTTACTTTTGAGTAGACATGGTTAGGATTGTGTTGTAAATCAATGGGACTTTTGAGTAGACACATAGGATTGTGCTGTTAATTTATCTCTCTCTCCCCCCTCCAACCCTATTTTGTACGCAATTAGGCAGGGCTTACTTAGGCGTCACTGCTGTTATTTGGCAGGAATCTAATACTGATTTTTTTAAAAAAAAAATCTGCAATGGCCAACTGCTTTCGTCAATAAACTATTCTATGGGGTTTATGTATTTTTACATCTCCAGTGTGCTTATGGAGTCTTTCTAACAACGCTGTGAGGTATGTTAGTCTGAGAGTTGATTCAGTCAAGCTGCACATGGTCTGTGTGGTCTGTGGATGTGTTGGCAAGCTTTTTTTTTGTTCCAAAACACAGCATGTATTGTATATTTGTCAAAGCATTCACCAAATATATATATATGTATTTCCCTAGCTCTTCATCATATTTGACTCTTTTTAGGCTGTGATACATTTCTGCGGCAAAGCATAGTGTAACAGGTGGAAATTGTCCCACACATTTTGGAATGGACATTAGGCTGATTCCTGATATTAACCTACCATCACAGAGAGCACCTAGAGATGCCACTTGTAAGCTTCTTAAATGGTTCTGTAGGAGGCCTCACATACATAAGAGTATAATAAAAAATCCCATTCATTTTTATGTTCCTTGTCTTGAGGTATTTCAGTAGCAGCAGCTGCATCCATTGTTGTTCATACTGGCATAAACCCTAATTGGCTTTCACATGTCAATCTTTCACAAAGTCCTTTTTCTCTCATTTATCTCCTACCATTTCATCATGTGCCTAATTAACTTGCCGGGTCAATACATACACACTCCTGTGAGACCAATGTAGTCTTTCTGTACTTGTCAGGCAGTTTCCCAGTAAGGATAATTAGGCTGATATGGTTTGTTGCCATTTCAGTTCTCTTGGTGTGCCATGGAATACTTTAAATGCTTTGAACTGTTGGTTGGCTATGTATTTCTAGTGGAACAGAGCCAATGCATTTCAGTGGACAGAATATTGAAAGAGGACCTGGGAAAGTTTTCCTATCCTCAAAAGCCTGTGGAGCCTTGAGTAAGTCACTGTCTCACAGCCTTAGTTCCCCAACAGTTCACAGCATTATTTGATTGTATAGGGATTTTGATATTGTATAGGAGATAAGAAACAAGGCTGTTCCTGTCTTTTCTCTTAGGATATGGCAGACTATCACATGTGTTGTGATTTCTAAGTATGCTGTTGTCGTTTGTAATTATTTTATTGTTTTTAGTGGACTGAACATTATTGTTTCTGGTTGTTATTATTTATTAATTGTTGCTGTAAACCAAATAACAAACCTTGATTATAGCTCTGGAACAAAATAATGTTCAGATGACATGCTAAGCCATGCCACAGCTTAGTTCATGGCAGCACAGCAGGAGGAGGACTGGGATAGGAGTGCAGCAACTGCAATCTCCTCTCCAGGAGCTCTCACACTCATGGATTGGCTTAGCATTACTTATGAGTCACCTTACTGTACATATGTATTTGGAGGATTAAGATCACACTTTTTAGGCAGTAGTGTCCCAAAGTGACTAATATTAAATATTAAAACAAGATATAATAGTATCACATAAAAATAACTTATGTTAAGAATAACAGAAAAGCTGATAGCCAGTTAAAAATGATACATAAAACAGAAGGTGTAAAGGCTGGGTGGATAAAAAAAAAGTCATTTGGCTAGTGTGAAAAAGACAACAGAGTTAGGTGAGCCTGCCTGGGGAAAGCATTCCAGAGCTGAGAAACCACAACTGAGAATGGCCCCAAACTGTTGTGGGTTTTAAATGTTAGCATCTTCAACTGAGGCCATAAGCAGACTGGAGACCCACACACTATTTAAAACCTAGTCAGATATGCTCTATGTGTCTGATTCCAGTTATTAATCTGCTACCATATTTTGTACTAACTACAGTTTCCAAACAATTCTCAAGTGTGGTCCCATGTGCAGCACATTGCAATAATTCAAAACAGATGTTATGAAAGTATGGATAATTGTGGCTATATCCATTCAGGAGGGACCGTGGTTGTCATGGCAGTTGCCACATGGATGTTGAACTTCCCTTAGGACCACCATCCTAAGAGTCTACCACACTACATCGGAAACTCCTCTGTCAGTTCATGGCAGGGGGATTGCTAGAGTCTTAAAAGGTTTGGGATTCAGGCCCATGATACAAAATTGGGTGAAATTTGCATATGCTAACATATGTATAGATGCACATTTATTAAAAAAAAAGTTTCAAAAATGGGAGATGAGGCAGAAAATCTGAAGCCTGGTGCAAATGATCTGGAGCTTGGGGCCCCTGGGCCACCCCCTAGCCAACTGTGGTTCATGATATAGAGACTGTTGACAGCAGGGTGGCTCATATACCATGGGAATCCCCACACTTTTGTTGCGGTTGCCCAATACCAAGTGTAAACATTCAAAATTGTTGCTTATCCCGATAGGAAAGATGCACATTTTAATAGACTACTATGACAATTGCTCCCCAACCATCAAATCTATGTTTGTGCTACACCAAGAACCTAGAAGGACTCAATTGAGAGAGACTAATTCCTTAATCCTGAAGGCCATCTCTCTCCTCTGGAATAAATGGTAGATTATAGATATTTTATTATGGACCATCCAGCAACTCAGAAGCATCACTAAACTAATGGTGTGCTCTTCAGGCAGGCTTTTGGGGTGGGTTAGGTTTTATTATTATTGTTGAGATTTTTAATGTTTTAATGTATTTGTATGTTTTTATTTTGTACGTCGCCCAGAGTGGCTGGACAGCCAGCCAGATGGGCAACTAATAAATTTAATAAATAAAAGGCATCTTTCCATGGCTGGGGAGGGACTGGAAAAGGGAAACAGCCACCCTTCCCCTTAATGTCTAGTCTCTACAAATTGTTCACAATACTCTCAATAGGAGCAGCCTTTTCTTCCCTTCAGGATGTTACCATAAAATCTGACCAGGTACATAATAATGTTGGTGTGTGTGGAATTGCGTGTCCGGCTCTTTACAGGTGAACAGCAAGACGTTCAAGAAATCCAAGCACAGACAGAGATCTCGGTTTAAGAGTCCTTTACTGTGGACATTACAGTAGCAAAACAGCATACAAGACTTTTTCCTCACGATTACAACACCTAGCAAGAACTTCTTCCCCCACAGAGCTTCTTTCGGTTTCTCTCCAGCCTTTTGTAGATAAGACTGGCCTCGCTGGGCACAGCTGCCTGCCAACATCCTTGGTGCTCTCCCTGGCTGGATTAACCCCATAACTACAGTTTTGCTCTTCTACTCATGTGAGGCACATACGCACGTACACACATATCCAACAGCCCCCACCTGTGTCTCACATGTATATAATCAAAACATATAGGTTTTATAATGCATTTCTACAACTTATCAGAACATTGCATTTGTACAGTACAGATTACATTCAACTTGCAACATTGATCCCTTAGAGCTGTTTTTTTTATTCACTGAATTTAGGTTTTACACAAGTTGCATATAACGTTTCTGCATCCAGTTCATGTTCATGGTATGCACCCGGGCCGCTGACTATACCCACTGTGAATCTGTCTGGCGGCTTCCCAATGTTAGCCCTCTCGGAGCGCCTCAAGGGTACTGGAGCTTCGGCTCCCCCTGTACCACCATTATCTGTACTTGTTCCTGGCATGGCTTGTTCAGGTGAAGTCAGATCATCAGCTTTTCTTTTCTTTGTTTTACGTTTGCCCCATATTAATTCATTTAGAGCATCTTTTAATGGTATTTGAGTGTCTTCTGTTTTCACCCCTTGCGTTGGTGCATTGTCTGACCCATTTAGAATAACAGACTGGTTTTGGTCCCACGGCTTGACTGAGATCTTTATGCTCCTACTCAGCACAACCTGCTGTGTCTTAGGAACCCAAACCCTGTAAAAAGCATGTTGGAAACCCAGCACAAATGCTTCCTGTGCTCTGGGAGCCAGTTTTCCATGCCTTTTTCCCTTTGGAATATGTACCCAGCACCTAGCCCCGAACCGCTCGATGTGTTGCACCCTCGGCTTTCTTCCCGTGAGTTTCTCATAGGGTGACATCCCAATGGCACTGTGTAACACCCTGTTGTGTATGTATGTTGCATACAAGATGCACTCTCCCCAAAATGAGCCTGCTAGGCTGGAATCTCCCAACATGGCTCTCATCGATTCCTGAAGGGCTCTATTTTTTTCTCTCTGCAACCCCGTTAGAAAACGGAGAAAATGGAGCTGTGGGGTTTTGTTCTATTCCCTTGCTTTCCAGGAATTCATGCAATGCTTTGCCTGTGAATTCCCCCCCCCGATCTGAGCGTATACGTTTCACTGTAATGCCATGCTGTGTTTCAATCCTCCTGATAAACAGACGTAGCTTCTGTTCTGCCTCATCTTTTCTTTTCAGTAAATAAACATGACAGTACCTCGTAAAGTCATCAACCACGACCATAAAGTATTTAGCACCCCCTCGTGAACTTTGTATCGGCCCTGACAGATCAACATGGATCAGTTTATAGGGAGCGGTTGTGGTGCATTCTGCCTCTTTATTGATGGGTGCAACCGTAGCCTTCGCTTTACAACAGGCATCACAATCCATCAGTTGCCCACACTCTGTCAGTTTCATGTTTTCACTATATGTAGGGGTTTTCTTAATTGTCTCATAGTTGGCATGTCCTAACCTTCTATGCCAATCATGCACACAGCCGTCATGTGTCTGTCTCTCTGCACTCAACACAGCACACCCTGCATGATTGCTCTGTATGATGAACTGTGAATCCGTTAGGCACCCTTGCATGCAGACCTCACCCCCTCTTTGCACAATACATTTCTCTTTGTCAAAGATTACAGTATAACCAATGTCTACTAACTTCTTCACAGATAGAATATTGCTAGCTAACTGGGGTACATACAAAACGTCCGTCAGAATCCCAATCTTACTTAACTGCACCGTGCCTCGTGCCAGAACGTCCCTCCTGGATCCGTCAGCCAACAAAACAGAGTCTTTTACTGCTCTCGACGTGTGAAACAGGCTTAGATCCTTCAAAAGACAATGGGAAGCACCGCTGTCACACACCCATTGCGTACCGATGGTTTGAGGTTTTTCTGCGCTTACAAAGTTCACACTTGACTGCTTCCAGCCACAGTCTCTGCTTTTCCACCTGGCTGCACAGTTCCTTTGTATATGACCCCGTGCTCCACAAAAATAACAGGATTTCAGCCCCTGCTGCTCCTTGAGGTTTTGCTTGCTTTTGACAGCTTCCTTCAGCTCAGTTCTTCTCCTGTCTTCTCTGCCATTCTTGGTTCAGTTTTTCCTCCACAAAGTCCAGGTTCAGGCCTCCATCTGGCATAGCTTCCATTGACATCATGAGGTTATTCCAGGTTTCGTCGAGTGAAGCCAAAACTATGTACACCTTTTGAAGATTGCTATGCTCAATTCCTCTGTCCTCCAATTCTGCAAACAAACGTCTGAACTCTGTTAGATGCTCAGTCATGGTGCTTTCTTCAGTTAGATGCATCTGGTACAGTTTCCTCGCCAAGCAAAGTTTGCTCCCCGCTGTTTGTTGTACATGGACAGTTTGTAACACATCCCACATTCGTTTTGCTGTGGGTTCGTCTCTCACATAGAGCAATTGAGAGTCAGAGAGTGCCAAAGTAATAAAAGCCTGTGCCTTCTCATCCTTACGCATCCAGGCCGCCTGAGGAACTGCCGGTGGGGTGGTGTCGATAACTTCAAACAAGTCTTCTTTAATCAGAAACGCTCTCATCCGTAGCTTCCAGCTGGCATAGTTAGTCTCCGTGAGACGTTCCATTGGCATGCCTGCAGACATATTCACTGCCATTTCCGCTCACCTCTCCAAGGCATAATCAAGCTGCCTTCTGGAGCTCTGACTTGGATCAGAACAGTCTTCACTGCGCTGTAAAGTGTGCCGGATCTGGGCCTATAACCCTGTTGGTGTGTGTGGAATTGCGTGTCCGGCTCTTTACAGGTGAACAGCAAGACGTTCAAGAAATCCAAGCACAGACAGAGATCTCGGTTTAAGAGTCCTTTACTGTGGACATTACAGTAGCAAAACAGCATACAAGACTTTTCCCTCACAATTACAACACCTAGCAAGAACTTCTTCCCCCACAGAGCTTCTTTCGGTTTCTCTCCAGCCTTTTGTAGATAAGACTGGCCTCGCTGGGCACAGCTGCCTGCCAACATCCTTGGTGCTCTTCCTGGCTGGATTAACCCCATAACTACAGTTTTGCTCTTCTACTCATGTGAGGCACATACGCACGTACACACATATCCAACAAATAAAACCACTATAAACAATGTAAAACAACAGTAAAACCTCTAGCAGCAAATTCCACAAGAGTACCCATGTTATAAACAATAAAATGTTTAAAATGTATAGTGCAGAGATATATAAACAATTGTAAGAATGATGATTGTTTTATCGTTGTTTCAGTCTTCTGTATACCAAAAAACTTTATAATTAGGAAGATGTTGAGTAGATATTTCTTAATGATCTCTGTGATTGTTCTTCACTTATCAATTTTTCATAAAATCTTCTGCCATCTTCTAATGATTATTGCCATATATCAGTAGTTTCATATTTTCAACTCTGACATGCTTCATAGCCCCTGTGATCTTTGTCTCAGCTAACTTGTAAGAAGTACAAGTCCACCTTTCTTATTTATGGCTGGTATAAATTAGTATATTGAAATGAATATGTGTCACCATTGGCTTTAAGTTGGGGAAATTTCACATTCTGCACATGTGTACTGTTTCCTGTTACATTTCCAAGTTGTCCCAATACTTGAAATTGTTAGTGCCTAGTTTTACAGTGATTCAGCAAGATAAACTGGTGCTAGATTTTCCTGTTTTCCACATTATTCAACGAAACTAACACCACTGGGCTTTTTGTCAATGATATATGAATATAATATGAGCTAAATCTAGCCATTGCAGGTATTTGTTTATTTATAATGCTAATATCCTGCTTTATAACCCCAAGAGGCTATTAAAGAGGCTTAGAAAAGAATTCCAAAATAAAATCAGATCTGATAACTCAGTGGTAGAGAATCTGCTTTGCATGCAGAAGGTCCCAGGTTCAATCCCCAGCATCTCTAAGTAGGGCTAGGAGAGAACCCTGTCTTAAATGCTGGAGGGCTGCTGCTAATTTGTGTAGACAATACTGAGCTAAATGGACCAGTGGTCTACTCAGTGTAAGATAGCATCCTACGTTCCTATGTCCAGGGCCTCCATTTCAGAGAAAGACTGCAGTTCAGTGTAGAGCATCTTCCTTGCATGCTGAAGATCTCAGGTTCAATCCTTGGCATCTCCAGGTAGGACTGGAAGAGTATCCTGTCTGAAATCCTGGAGAACTGCTGCTAATTAGTGATTTTATTATTGTTTTTAATGGCATATGTATTGGTTTTTAATTTTATCATGTATCTGTATATTGTAAGCTGCCTTGATGTATTTTTATGAAAAGTGTGGCTTATAAATACTTTAATAAGATAAATAAATAAATAGACAATGCTGAGCTAGATGGACCAATGGTCTGCCTCACTGTAAGGCAGATTGCTATGTTCCTACTACACAATATTCCTACTACCAGGAACATTCAGGTTCTTGACCCTGCTCTTTCCTGGTGTCATACCAGGCAGCAGTTCTCACCAAAATCCTCTGATGAAAGGCAATGGGGTGAAGCAGCTGGATCTGACTCAGCCCAAGTTAGATGCAGCCTTCTGTTGCTACCAGTTGCCAGTCAGGTGTTCTTTCTAAGACCTATGTGGATAATCAAAGCAATGTCTGAATGGTTGCTTAGATTTGTTGATTAGTACATATCAAATGAGATCCTTATGTTAAGATTTTGGAAATACATAAATTTATTTAAAGTTAATGTCATTTAATATGTTAAAAGGTTAATCAACTAATTTAATCAGTTGGCTTTCCTAGTGAAAATGGCTATAGTTTAGACCAGCCTTTCCCAACCAGTGTGCCTCCAGATGTTGTTGGACCACAATTCCCATCTTTCCTGACCATTGGCAATGCTGGCTGAGGCTGATGGGAGTTGTGGTCCAACAATATCTGGAGGCACACTGGTTCGGAAAGGCTGGTTTAGACCCTAAAATGTACATCATCTCACTGTATCTATTATGTGTCAGTAAATCAACAGAGATGACATTAAACCTATAACCATGACTTTTGCCTTGCTTAATTGTTTACTGGGAAAATAGGTAACATAATTTCACATATAATAAACATGTAGAGAAAACCGTGTTATAATTTATAACATAGATAGATAGATAGATAGATAGATAGATAGATAGATAGATAGATAGATAGATAGATAGATAGATAGATAGATAGATATAACATATTTATAACATATACCAACATATTAGTAGCTCTTGTGTGCCATATAGACAAATAATAACATTTGGATAGATATAAGAAAATTATGCACATTTCAAAAGCTTAAAAAACTGGAAGTTCCAAATAACATTTTGCCATGTATTTTTTATTCCCAGTGTGATATTATTATCCGTTTTTAACCATTTTGAGTTGCTAATGGTAAATAAGATGAAACCTTAAATAAGCTACAATTGTCCTAGTAGTGTGTTCTTTACAGAAACTACAAAATCATTGAAATATCAACTACTTTTTGGGGAGGAAATACACCTAAACATTGGCAGTGGCTTCAAGTTCCATAACAAGTCATGTTTTTGAAAGATTCAAATATATTTTAAAAAATCATGAAAAGGTTAGGGAATCAGTTTCAATGAGAAAAAAGAGTTTGTTTTCTCTCACTGATAAAATACAAATATGTGACTGCTTATGTATATTTTATTTTAAAGTACAAAGGGCAGCTATTAATCTTAAGAATGGCATGAGCATAAGGCATAAACATTTTTAGTGGTGAAGGCCAGCCTTTGGAATTCACTACTACAGGAAGTTTACTTGGCATTTCTGTTCTTGCCTTTAGATGGCAGGTCAAGACATTTCTGTGTTTTTTACTTAAGTGAAGGTATTTGTTTGTTTGCTGTAATGTGTTATGATTGCTAGCCATCTTGAGATTTTCATTGGCGACAGAAATGGCCAGGATAGAAATGTTTTCATGCCTAGAATACCCCCCATCCCCAATACTAAGCCACTTGGCTTAAACCCCATTGGTTTCATGTGAACAAGTAAGTGTTCTTAGGCATTGCTCATGACCTAAAATTTAAACAGAAACAGGTCTGCTATAATGTACTTGCCATAACACAGTATTCCTGTTAGCATCATGTTGAGTGCAGCACTTTTCCATACTTTATGGGATCAATTTCAGTTTATGTGGTCTGACGATGTGGACTGGACCCTTGCAATGATGTGATTAGCTTCTTGTTCTCTTGAGCCCTGTCCATCCTGGCTGGTGAAAAGTCAGTAGAGGGGGTTGCTGATCAGGTGAGTCTAGAGCAGAGCTTGGAAAAGTTACTTTTTTGAACTGCAACTCCCATCAGCCCAATCCAGTGGCCATGCTGGCTAGGGCTGATGGGAGTTGTATTTCAAAAAAGTAACTTTTCCAAGCTCTGGAGAGTATGAAAACACACTCCTACATGATACAGTTGTGCCTGCTGCCATTAAACGGGCACTAGTACGTCCACTTCTGAAAAAGCCCATCCTTGACCCTGTGATTTACAATTACCGAGTGTCTGGTCACAAATAGTCTCTCCTTGAATAAGGTAATACAGAGAGTGGTGCTTGAGAAGTTGCAGAAGTTCTTGGAGAATATGGATTATGTGGATTCATTTCGAGCCATGATTTTGAGACGAAATCAGCCTTGGCCACTTTGATAGATTACCTATATCAAGTATGGGACAGGAGGAGTGTGACTCTGCTTCTCAGTCTCTCAGCAGCTTTCGATCCTATTGAGCATGGTTTTCTCCTTGGCTGGTTCTGTGGGATGGGTATTGGGGCACACTCTTTAACAGCATTTCTATTCCTATTTGCAGGACTGTATCCACAGAATGGAATTGGGAGAATGTGTTTTGGCTCCGTGTACTTGCACTATGGTGTGCTATAGAGCATAGTCTTGTTCCCAATGCTGCTCAATATCTACATGAAGCCATTGGGAATGGTCATTAGGAGTTTGGGGGCAAAGTGTCATCAGTAAACTGATGACACACAACTCTATTTCTCCAAGACATTTGAGTCAAGAGAAGCTGTGCATGGCCTGGACCATTGTCTGGATGCAGTGGAGAACCAGATAGTCAATAAACCAGGAAGATGGAGACACTGTGGGTGGATGTCCAAGAGATTAGCCAGTTGCCTGTTCTGAATGGGGTTGCAGGTCTCTGAAATAAGAAGTTTATAGTCTGGGTAAGATCTATCTTTGTTGCTGGAGACTCAGGTAGCTTCAGTAGCTAGGAGTGCCTTTTACCAGCTATGGCTTGTAAGCCAACTACAGCCATTCTTAGACAGGGATAGCCTGGCTAAGATTATTCATGCATTTGTAACCTAAAGATATGATTATTGCAATGCCCTCTATGTGGCACTTGGGCCTGGTCCACAACTGGTAGCTTATGCAAAATACTGTGGCTAGACTGTTGGTGGAGACAGACTATTGCCAGTACATAACTCCAGCAAAACAAGTACTTAAAAGCTTGCACTGACTGCCCACATTCTTGTATTAATTTGCAAGGCACCTAACAACTTGGGTCCAGTATGCCTTAAGGGCCACCTAATTCCTTATATCCTTGTTGAAGATTTGTTTTTAAAAAATCAGCAGGCATTTTAAATAAGCTTTTCTTATTTTATGTTTAATTTAACTGATTTTATTGTATTTCATTTGTATCCTTATTGTAGACATCTTAGGGCACAATCCAACTCACACTTCCGCCAGGCTTGGGTAAGCTGGATGCCACGGAGCACCTCCCGGCTGTTCTAGGCTCCACCAGGCTCCACCAGCAGTAGCCCTCTACCAGGAGCCTGTTGGTGCCGCTGGGGAACTGCCATGGATGACCAGCCCAGTGAGTGAAGGCCTGCTGAAGCCGGCAGAAGGCCCATACTGGGGCGTGCTGGAGGTGTGATGGGAGAGAAGCCATGGGGGGACTTACGCAAGATCATCCTTGCATCCAGACCCCTCCCCCGGGTCCCAATCTCCCTTCCAAGTCTGCTGGTCAAAAGGCCAGTGGACTAAAAAAATTTTTTTTTTAATCCCATTGTAGCCTATGGGGAGCACTTACTCCCCAGGAGGCCTGTTCACCAGAGCCAGCGCTTCTCAGCTGGCTCATGCACACAGCTCCCAACAGAGCCAGCGTTCAGCTGAGCCAGTGGCTCCCAAGCGGGAGGAGGATCCTGCGGAGCTTTCTGCCAGCTCCTCCTCCATCAGCCCCCCTTCCGCCCACTCCCTGGCAGTTGGATTGCTCTGCCCAAAACTGTGATGTATACATTGTTGAAATAATAAATAAATAATAGCTACTCTGGTGGGCTCCACATGTGCTAGACTCTATGGCTACATGTCAAAAGCTTGTTACAGCACAAGTAATCTACTCAAAATTTGTACATTGTTCATGCAAACATTCAGATTGTTGATATGTCTGTGTAACTCATACATGAGTACGTGCATTGTAATCACACCATTATTGCAGTAATAGCAACAAAATAGGGAATTTAAGACAGCTATCTAGGTGCCTTCAGTGGAAAAACATAAGAAAGCTACTGAGATGCAAAAAGGACTTTCTAATTTGAAAAGGTCAAACAGCCATTCATGTCCCATTGGTAAAAGAGCACATTCAGAGAGTCAGCTGTGAGCAATTCATTTTTTGAGAACAGTCACTCAGGAAGGCTTTTAAGCAGGGATTTCAACTGAATGTTTCTATCTAATCAGGGGTGGCAAGGGGAGGGACATCACGAAAAAGCAGACACCCTAATCTTTTCTTGTTCCTGCACAAGAAAATAAAAATGACAAAATTAAATCCATTAATTTCATAAAAATCTGGCTGTAAAAATCAGCTTACAGTTATTCAACCCACCATCTAAATGGGGAGGAAATTCCACAGACGTGGAGCCACCATCAAAAACATCTTTTCCCAGGCCCCATACTTTGGGGAAGTTGCCCCTTTAGCTTTTCTTTTCCTCCTAGATATTTTTGTATTTCAACAGTCTTGTGTGTAGATGGTGCCATTTTGACTGTATAAAGATCAGCACTTGGAAAACTGAATTTACTGTTAGTATAAATATTGATAATTGTAAAATGTGCATTCCAGTTTTTGGAATGGGGAATGTTTAAAAGATTTTGTATGCTTCGTTTAACAGCAAATGAAGTATGACGGTCACCTAATTTTTTATTGTCTATATAACTAGCTACATAATTGGCACTTTGTTGGGCATATTAGCTTCTTTTTTGGATCTCTGGCATTATTTCTATCTGTTCTGGCAAAAATATAACAGGGAAGTAAATTTGGAAAGCAAGCCTACCTTCCAAGGCCACTCTTTCCAAAAGTCATTTCTTGGAACCTATTAACATTACATAGATTTAACAATTATGCACATTTAAATCAGTTCTAAGCATTCCCATTATGCAGGACAATTTGACACTATCTTGACAAAAACACGATGCCAAATAAATAACTTCATTTCAAAGTACATAAAAATAAACAGCAATAGAAAAGAAAAACAATAAAATGTTATCGGTGGGCACTGAAGATATGATTTTATTTTTACTGCTCTGCATATGAAAAACAATTTCTTGGGAGAAACTGAGTATGGCCCTTTCCAAAATATATTTTCAGAATACCAAGCATGGGGATAACCCTACAATTTTATTCATGCAGGTGGGAAAACGTTACAATAGAACTTAACTGAATAATTTGAAAAGGGTATTTGAATGCTGCATTTAACTTGTTATCATGTTGATGCACATGTGGCTAGGGGAAAGAAAGACTAAGAAATTGAATGCATGAACTGAGCAATTACAATTATTTACTGCAATTGGAGTCAGTGATTTCATAAGGAAAGTCCCTGATGCTAGGAAAGCACACAATAAGCCTATTCTTATTGAAATAAGCTTATTTACTAGTTATTTTACAGTACAACCCAAAGACTCAGACATTTATTTTCAAACTTGGAAAACCAGACTCATGAATGAAGAGAAAACAAAAAGTATTTCCTGGGCTTTGGTAAGTGTCTGGCCACTTTGGTGTACCCAGATCTTAATATTTATGTTGTAGTTAATTTAGCATGTTCCCATACTTTGCTGATCATAAAATCATCTAAGGTGCACAATAAGTATCATAATGGTACAATTCTGCTGCAGTGTTTTACAGCCATAGCTTCACTTGTTCAAATGAGTACATAAGGGTACATAGACACTGATGTGAAAGGCTGCGTTTGAACTGAATCTATGTATCTTTTCAGGAGAGATCCTTGAACAAGATCCTTGATTTCTGTAGGACCTTGCTCACAATCCTACAGGGGTGTAGTCATCTTAGGGGGTCTTAGACCCTTTACTTTGGGTGGAGCAGGGTCCCAGCAGGGTCCCTTTTTCTCCAGCATCCTACAAGCCAATCAGCATGAAAGGGGAGTGTGTTAGCCACTTAGAAGAATCTTCTCATGTGTTCCTTGTCCTTTCCTGCTGATTGGAGCCAATCAAAGCAAAAGGAAGTGAAACAGCCACTGAGAAGACTCTTCTCAATAGCTAACATTCACCTCTTTCATGTTTGCTGGCTCCCAGGGATGTCTATTGTGGGAGAAGGCATTAACAAAGATCTCATTCTCAACCCTGCAGCAAAAAATAAATAAATGAATGAAAATCTTTTGAAAATTTAAAAAGGAGGGGAAGGGGCATGACTGTGACTAACATGAAGTGACCATGCACTTCTGAATTTGCTGCTACACTACTGCAATCCTAGTTCTAGCTGTCATGGCCCCGTCAGAGGACTCCTCAGATGAGGACGACTCGGGAGTAACAGCAGCAGACCCAGGAGCAGCAGACCCAGAAGGAGACACGGAGGAGTCTCCTGAGAATCCAGCTCCTTCTCCCCCTCAGCTGCAGAGCACCCCAGATACAGCAGAGGCCCTGCAGCCAGACACAGACAGTGAACAGGATACTCCCCCCTCACCTGCAGAACGTAGACAGCAGAAGGTCAGGCAGAAGAGAGGCAGGCCTGTCTCCTTAAGGCCCAAATGCTGAGGGCTCACACCTGCTGTCAAACCTGCTCCTTATAAGGCACCCCTTGCCTTCAGCTTGTTGCTGACTGCAACGTCAGGCGTGGCTCGTGTATACCTAGTTTCCCTGCAGCATCTCTTGGACCGACCCCTTGGCAATTGATCCCGGACCTCTACTGACCTCGCTTCTGGACTTGTGACTTGGCAAGTAATCTTCAGGCAGGCCTGGCCCTTATCAGGTTCCCTCCTCGTTGGCCTGGCAGATTTACAACCAGTCTGCCGGCTAAGGACTTCCCTTCCCTGCTAACGACCCAGGAATTTCCAACCCCCACTGCTGACTCAGTGCAGAGGTGACACTAGCCTCTGTATTGTATGGTAGTGTACCAATGAAATATGTGAGTTATGCATTGTCTTTTAAAAGTATGTAGGCAAGCATAAAGTGGTGTAAGTCAGAAAAGTTGTACTGAATAGTGCTGGGGAAAATGCTGTACAGTAGTCTCATCTTCTTTGTAGTCAAACTTATCAACACTAACCAAGCCAGTGTTTCCTTTCCTTATTCTGTTCATTGTTATATCAGAGGTTTTTCCCAGGTAGCCTGCCATCACATGGGTAGTCATAGCGCCATCTAGCGTCCGAAGACAAGAATGTACTGGAGTTAAGATCTGTAATGAGCAAACCCCTCCTACTCCAGTTTCATTCATGCCTTCGTCCAAGGCTGTTCATCTCTCCAGTAGCATAAGGCTAGAGTAGGATTCAGTGTGCGTGTGTGTGAGAGAGAGCGTGGTGAGACTCTTGCTGGCTCCCACCCGTTGGGGGTTTTTTGCCCTGGGGTCTCACCCTCTCCTTGTCCCTGCTTCGGTGGGGTGGCTCTTCCCCCCTCCTTCTTTCAATCTGCATTTGCGGGGTGTGTTGAAGGTCCTCTCGCCCCTGTATTCAGCGGCAGCATTCCCCCCTCCTCTCCAAAGGCGATAAGAGCCCAGTGCTCCGTGCCTGGCTCTACCGCCTCTGCTCCCAGCCCCACGGCACCCTTGCAGTGTCTTTGGTCACACTGCCTCTACCCTTCATCTCCAGCGTGCGGCCTCCATTGTCTGTCGGCTGCTGCAGCTTGTCATTGCAGCCATTCACTGCCTCAGCCGCCGGCCACATCTCACTTTCCTGCTTCAGAGCACGGCTCTCCCTAGCCTCCTGGCCTTGCGATGCATTCCTGCTTAGCCTCCTTCCTTTTTATCACCGCCTCTCAGCAGTTGCCGCCTCCCCTTTGTCATTAGCTTCTGAGGATCTCGCAGGCAGCAGTGTGCGGCGGCTTCCGTCCAGCTGCCCACCCCTGCAACTTAATTGCACTTAGGCAGCAGCGGGCTCCGCAACCTTCCACTTCTTCTTATGGATGGGGAGCGCATCAACATTTCTAACGCCATCCCTATAGGAGGCAGGCTTCTGCACTACACCGGTCTCTGGCTGGAGCTAACCCATGTTTCTTGGATCAGAGGTCTCTTCTCTCAAGGTTACAGCATAGAGTTTTGGCTGACCCCCCCAGACAGATTCCTTCCCTCCCCCATTCCCAAAACCCCGGAATGGCAGAGGGTCATGTAGGGAGCAATCCAATATCTCCTAAACATAGCAGCAGTAGAACCAGTCCCACCAGCAGAGAGATCACAGGTTGTTTACTCGGTTCTGTTTGCAGTTCCCAAGCGCGATCTGTCGATTCAAAATGGAGTCCCGTGCCTCAATTATACAGGTTCTACAGCAGGGAGACTTCTTGGCTTCCATTGACCTAAAGGACACATACCTCCACATACCAATCTGCCCTGCCCACAGACAGTTTCTGAGGTTTGCCCTTGGCCACCATAATTTTCAATACATGGCCTTCGGGCTTGCATCGGCACCAAGAGTGTTCATCAAGGTGATGGTCACCCTGGTGGCCCACCTCCACCTACAGGCGATCCATATTTACCCCTACTTGGACGATCTATTGCTTCGGGCGGACTCCAGGGACCACGCACACGACCAGGTTCTTCTCACCCTTGAGGTTCTCAGGATCCACAGTTGGCTGGTCAACGTCAACAAGAGTCAGCTACACCCGACTTAGCAACTACAGCATCTTGGGGCGATACTGGACACAGTACAGGCCATGGTCTTCCTATCACCGGAACGCATTGCAACCATCAGAGACATGGCAAGGCTCCTGCTACGATGCTCAAAGGTGGATGTGATGTTTCTGGCAAAGGTGCTGGGAACGTTCATGTCCACCATTCACATCGTCCCGTGGGCACGGCACCATACTCGGCCTCTCCAGTGGGCCCTATTACCTTTCCAGACGGACATTGCCAATTCCAATCATCGCGACATTCACCTAGATTCCCCCCTTCAAACATCTTTCCGATGGTGGGCACAACCACGAAACCTCAGCAGGGGAACTCCGTTCCGAGAACCGGACAGGACTGTAATCATGACAGATGCCAGCCTAACCGGCTGGGGCCCCACTGCAACTCCCGCTTTGTCCAGGATCGGTGGTCCAGTCTGGAACAATGTCAGAGTATCAACTGGCTGGAATTGTGTGCGGTCCATCTGGCTCTTTGATGCTTCCAGCCAATCTTCCAGTTGAAACACATCCTGAATTGGACAGACAACACCTGCGTAAAATCGCATTTGAACAGACAAGGGGGAGCCAGATCACAAGCTCTCCAGGCGGAAGCAACCTGGATCTTCAACTGGGCCAAAACTCATCTGATGTCTCTGGGGGCAGAACATCTCAGTGGGACAGCTGACTGTCTCAACAGGCAGCAGGTGGTTCCAGGAGAGTGGAAACTTCACCCAGTGACGTTCGACCTCCTCCAGTGCTGGTTCGGCACCTTCTCGGTGGAGTTCTTCACCTCGAGTCACAGTCGGCAGATGCCCTGGTACTTCTTGAGGTATCTGGAACAGACCCCGGAGTCAGCGGATGCACTGGTGACACCTTGGCCAAAGGGCCTCCTGTACGCATTCCCTCCAATTCCTCTCCTGGGCAAGACATTGAGAAAGCTGAGACATGAAAGGGCACAACTGGTTCTGCTGGCCCCATACTGGCCTCGCCACCCGTGGTTCTCAGACCTGATCGCGCTCTCAGTAACAGAGCCTTGGAGGCTGCCAGTCAGGCCAGGCCTACTGTCTCAGGGACCGATCTGGCATCCAGACCCCGAATGGCTGAGTCTGACGGCTTGGCGTTTGAACGTTGGCAGCTGATTAACTCAGGCCTATCTCAGGGGGTTGTTGATACCATTATGGCTTCTAGAAGGCCATTGACAAATTGCATTTACCAGAGTATGTGGCTCGCCTTCTCTAAATGGTGTGCAGTGCAAGGTTGCTGACCTTCTCAAGCTACGGTACAACAAGTTCTGCAGTTCCTTTATAGGGGCCTGAAAATGGGACTCAAAGCTAACACCTTGCATCGTCACTCCTCCACGATCTCATCAATCAGGTCTGCCTCCCCCTCTGACGTTTCTGTGGGTTCGCATCCACTCATCAGATGCTTTTTGAAGGGAGCTGCCCTCCTCTCTCCAGCGGTGTGCCATCATTTCCCTTCCTGGAGCCTACCTAAGGTCCTGCAAGCTCTTCAGTACCCTCCCTTTGAACCTCTTGGGTCAGTGCCTCTACGACTGTTATCCTTCAAGGTCCTGTTCCTGGTGGCAATCAGCTCAGCGAGAAGTGTCTCTGAACTGGAAGCATTGTCATCAGTGTGTCATCTCTGCATCTTCCACAAGGACTCCGTTGTGTTGCATCCAGATCCATCCTTTCGTCCCAAGGTCAGCTCAACTTTCCACTGTAACCAGGACATTGTTCTTCCTTCATTTTGTCCTAAGCCCACTCATCCAGTGGAGAAGGCCTGACACTCACTTGATGTCAGAAGGGCCCTCAAGATATACCTCTCTTGGACTCAGGACATAAGATTGACGGAGTCACTATTTGTATCCTTTCACCCAATAACTCTGGGGAAAAAGGTCTCTAAATCTATCCTGTCTTGTTGGTTGTGCACCTGCATTGCCCTGGCGTATGAGTCACTAAACTTGCCAGTGCCTAGTAAAATAACGGCGCATTCCACCAGGTCAGCTGCCACTATGGCCACTTTTGCAACCAAAGCACCTCTTGCAGACATATGTAGAGCAGCGGTTTGGTCTACTCCAGACTCCTTTATTAAACATTGTAAGATAGACCACTACACTTCTGCCAAGGCTTCCTTTGGGAGGCGAGTTCTGCAACAGGTCCTTTCTCATGAGTAAGCACTGAGTAAACATTGGGTTGTCCCTCCCTTTTTGGGGCTGCTTTGGTACATCCCACGTGATGGCAGGCTACCTGGGGAAAATGGGCCATTGGCCTCACCTGAAGGGTGGTTTTCCCAGGTATCCTGCCATCATGGCCCTCCCATTTGGAGGATTTTTGAATATGGATGTCACCTACTACAGTATATCGTTCAAGTTTATCATTTAGGCAATAGAGTTAAGTCAGGATTTCCATGTTCGTTAGAAATGTTTGCCCTACGGGGCCAGCTTTATATTTTCCTTGCTGGCAGGCCTCTTGGCCGTTGCTTTTCTCTCAAGATGTCTCACGCCAGACTCGTCTGAGCTTGGGGACGCTCTTCATAGTCCTGCCGTAATGCTACAGAACTTCCAATGCATTTCTGAGGGACTCCTGAGTCGTTAAGAATTATTCTAAGGGAAATGAAATCAAAATGGAGATGCTGAGGGACCCCTGCCCTCCCTACACCACTCCTACTAGAATTTATTATTATTATCCCTGGAGACAGGTGTGGGGCCATAGTAATGGTTGTTATTAGCTGTGCTATCCAAAGATAATTGGCCAGAACAAAAGATGGACAAAAACAAGTCCATGATGTCTCTAAATGTAAGGTACCGTATTGAATATGAATGTAAGGAATAGAGAAAGGACACTGGGCTATAGATGATGTCTTGAACATGAATGTAAGGAACAGAGAAGGGACTGGGACTTTAAGGTGGGGAGTGTCCCACCTGCTCTAAGTGAGGGGCCTCCCCTGAATAATATTTTGTAAGTAAATGTAACTTGATTTATAAAGAGGGAAGGGTTCATTATACAGCTACGAGAGTGGCTGTATACTATAGTCAGCAGGAATTTTTCGCGTTCTACCATGTTGCATGAAAATACCCCCCCACTCCTTTCTGGTGCTTTGTATAGTCCCAATTCAAAACAAACACAAGTCTTATACTGTTGGATTCAGAATCGCTTGCTCTACAACTCTGGAAGTTTTCTTGGTGATACACAACCCCCCCACGGAGAATCCACAGGTTAAAGTGAAAAACAGGAGGAAAAAAAACTAGAAGCCATTTGGCCTTTTTCCCCTTGAAATTGACATAATCTGTTGTCATTGATTACAACTCAGAGATGACTGTAAGGTATCCCTAATCAAATCCCTGAGCTTGCCCCATACACAGTACTTCATCTGAAGTAGGTTTAAATTTAAAAAATGGCATGGTTTATTTTTAGTTAATGTTTTAAAAAATGCATTGGACCGGGTTATAACGTACTGCATGTGCAGTCGAAGGCAGTTCCCTTCCCCCTTCTAAGTGGAGAGCCAGACCACGTGGAGGGCAAGTGTGAAGGCAGCAGCAGCGTGGAGGTGAAGAGCTGTGGAGGTGAGTGATAATGTCTGTGTGTGTCTGTGTGTGTTTTACTGTTTCTCTGTGGCACGGACACTCCCCTGAGAGGCAGCCAACTGAGGAAGGAGACAGACAACGGAAGGAGGTGGAATGAGCAAGGTCCTCTCTCTCTGTTTCTCTCTCTCTCTCTGGCCCCTCAGTCTCTCCTCCTTTTCGTCAGGAGTGAACTAACTGAGGCGGCTATGACTGCTGGAAACGAAACATCAACAAGCACAGCCTCCCCTTGTTTTCCTCACTAGAGCGTCCTCAACGAGGGAAATGGGCCTCGTTATTCTTCCCTTTTTCTCTCTCCTGGCTACAGCACCTCTTACTGTTGCCGTTTCCATGCTAGCCAGCCAGCCAACACGTGCGAGTGAAGTGGTGAAATCTTTCATTTAAAAAACTGTAGCTGCTTTGTAGGAGTTGCTGTGTGAAAGTGTTTCTCTGCCCACTACTTTCAAGGAGTGCAGTGCATATCCGACCTGTTAAAAATGGATATTGTTCAGGAAGACTTTGGGAGTCAGGACGCTATTGCTAATTCCAGAGGAGGAGAGTGGAAACACCTGCTGCTAATTGACTGCGCCCAGCCCAGATGAGCTATGAAGGTTGCTGCAATGCAGAACTTTTGGGGTCTCCATGAGGGCATCACCCCCTTTAATATTGTACCGTTGAATGTATTATCCAGTAGAGAGAGAGAGAGAGTGATGTTGTATTATTGGTTTATAGTTGAATTGTGCATGTGCGGCCCAGAGTGGGTTGTCATGTTTTTGTATGCTTCAGAGATGCCCAATACCACTTAGTATGAGAAACTGAACTGGTATTGAGTATGGCCTTACCTGGGTGAGAGACGGGGAGGGAGTGGTTGCGTTGGATGCTATGTATTTTTGTAGCCTAAGTGTTTGTTCCTTATGGTGGTTTGGCTGGAGAAAAGTTATCTGTATGGTTTGTGGGAATGAATCAGAGTGGGATTTAGACATGGAGGACTGTTGACATATTTGGGAGGGATTATTGGGGGGGTGTAGCTCCTAGTATAGTTGTTTTAATTAATTAACTAATGATGCTGTTTGGGGAGTTTGTATTTTGTATTTGATTCTTAACTCATAATGTTTATGTTTAAGAGAATACTTTTATTTTTCTGATAATTATGCTGTTTTGAATGTGTTTTTTATATTTGGCTTGAATTTGTAATGTTTTCTTTTAATATTTTGTGATGTTTTGTTCAATGTTTTAATCTAGGTTGTAAACCGCTTTGAGATTTGTTTTCCAAATAATATAAAGCGGTATAGAAATGACATAAATAAATAAAAAAAAAAAAATTTTGTCAGCTCTTTCCTTTCCCCCTCCAGAAATCTGAGCTGTCCTGCCTGATGGTATTCTGAGATAAGGGATGTTTTTAGGATGCTGATGTGTGGTGGGAAGACATAAAAGACTAAAATAAGGAATGCTTATTTTAAAATATTTTATTATATTATAAAATGTATATGCTGTTTTTTTAAAAAAGGTTTTGGCCACTGGTGATTAGATCATGTTAAAAAGAAAATAGAAGCCATAAAATGCAACATTAAATCTAGGCAATAAATAGAAACATAACGAAAAGGTATCTTGGTGAAATTTTAAAAGCCAGTGTCATTCATATTATATATGGGGTTTTTAATCTTTTTTCTAATGCTACTATTATGCTGCACGGGTGAGCGGAGCGGTATTTAGGTTTAGTTTTCTTGTAACAGCATGTGACATAATTACAAAACATGTTCAGCCTTTCTATTGGATTCTTGTGTAGCTTGGAAGAAATTGGTGACATGTGCCTCTGAGCATATGGTAAGTGCTGGCAACACCTGCAATCAGTCTAAATAACAGAAACAAGACATTATACAGCCACGAGAGTGGCTGTATACACTGTAGTGGTCTTGGTTTTGGAGGGAGCAAGCAACAATATTAAAGCAGTTGATGTTCAAATATTCATTTTATTCATTTTATTTGATTTACTTTTCATTTTTAATGAAGTTTCCTGTGGTAAACTCTTTTGTTTTTCTTTCTGTAAATATGTGAAGTATAGCAACATTTTGTATAATTTATGTTGAAAACCTTCAAGAACAGCTGTAATGGCATGGACGATTCTGCAGAATAGCGTCCAGTAGACATGAGGACATGCTAAGGACAATCATGTAGCCCTTGTACTTGACTTTAATGGCTATACCAATGCAGTTGCACAAGTGCAAGGGCCATAGGATTCTCTTCATTGTGTTCTCCAAGCACGCACTAGCTTACCTCTTATTTTTCTGTTGTACCATGTTATAAAATGTGTCTTCTCACAGTTCTGTCTGCTCTGGTTACAGTATTCTCAGTCTGTCACTGGTACTGTGTTCATACAGTGTCTGCTCTCAAGGCTCCAACAGTGGAACTAAAGTCATAGTGTGCTGAGTAGGAGTCTTTTAGTTTGCACGAGCAATTGAATCATTCTGATTGGACAAACACTACTTGAATCTGACAAAACAGAAGAAGAGGCAGTGTTCTGTACCCCCTCCCCCCAAGAAATTAAATAGGGTGAGGAGTAGACATAACATTAACAAGCTGTTAAAAACAAGAGAAGCTTGGAGAAATGAGGGGAAAGGATGTAGATTACAGCAAAAATTTTCTGTCTTCCTTGTCAGTCAAAGACTGTTCAGTGGAAACGTGGTTTTAGCATGGTCATGAGGAAGGATGGAGAAAACCCAGCATTTTTTCATTCTGTATCCTGTATCCAGGTGGAGATTAAGGGTTTGTAGGAAAGGAAGGTTTTACTTTCATTAATGCCAGGGAACAGAGACACCAATTTCTGCTACAGAGTTTATTATTGATTGAACAGTACTTTGCACCAAGAAATTGTATAACAAGATTCCTACTCATGGCGACCCTATGAATTGGGTTTTCATGAGGCTGAGAGGCAGTGACTGGCCCAAGGTCACCAGTGAGCTTCATGGCTATGTGAGGATTTGAACCCTGGTCTCCCAGGTCGTACTCGAACAACTTAACCACTACACTACACTGGCTCTCGCTTCATATGAACTAAGTGCCAAAAATATAACCAGTCTCTTTCCATTAAAAGAAATAATAAGGAAAAGTGGAAACCTTAGATCTGGAATTGTCTGTGGTTTCTGCCAGACAGCATATCAAATTATCGGACCTTTAATGCTTCCTTGTATTTCAGATACAGCAGTTTCTATATTATAAAAGAAAATGTCAGCAAGACAGATGCACAGATTTGCACATTATGTTAAATATATTTTTTATGAAATTTGAAGCTGCAATCCTAAACAGGATTGCATGGGAGTAAATCCCATTGAACTGAAAATCTGGCTTCCTGCAACTTGAGCCCATTATTCCGTATCTTGCACTCTGGGACAATCGAGAAGAGATCCTGGCCCTCTTCGGTGTGATACTCTTTGAAGAAGAATGCTATCATATATCCCCTCAATCTTCTTTTCTCAAGGCTGAACATGTCCATTCCTTTCAGTCTGTCCTTTGTTTCCAGTCCCCTGATCATCCTGCTTGTCCTTCTCTGAACCTGCTCCTGTTTGTTTGCTTTCTTAAAGTGCAGTGTCTAGAATTGGATGCAACACTCAGTATGAGGCCTAACCACTGTTGAATAGATGGGAACTAATATTTATGTAATTTGGAACTATGCTTCTGTTAATGCAGCCTAAAATAGAATTTGCCTTTTTTGCAGCCACATTGCACTGTTGGCTCATATTCAGCTTGCGATCAACAACAATCCCAAAATCGTTCTCATATGTAGTATTGCTAAGCCAAGTATCCCTCATCTTATAACTGTGCATTTGGTTTCTTCGTGCTAGGTGTAGAACTTTGCACTTATCCCTATTAAACTTCATTCTGTTCTTTTTTCTGTTCTTTTCAGCCCAGTGCTCCAGCATATTAAGAGCACTTTGAATTTTGTTTCTATCTTCCAGGATATTAGCTACCCCTCTCAATTTTGTATCATCTGCAGATTTGATATGAGTTCCCTGCACCTCCTCATTGAAGTAATTTAGAAAAATGTTGAAGAGTACTGGGCCCAGGACCGAGCCCTTTGGTACCATGCTCATTACCTCCCCCAAGCTTGAGAAGGAATGATATCATTCTCAGCAAACTTGCAAAGGAATGCTAAACGTACAAGGGAACCCCACCTCCATTATAGAAAGCATGGTGATTCATTAATAGTTAAAAATCCTTGCGTTTCAAGAATATAGCTATAGCTACAGATATTTCTATCAAACTATAAAAAGCAGGAAAATTGGGCGGCTATACTGAATGCACCACGGGATCAGGAGACGTGATCTCCTCTCTGAGATATTGTACTGCCCTACAAAGTTGTCAAAATGCAAACATAATTTGAGTTGGTCTTTCACAATCCAATGCACTTCCTGTGTAGCTTGGAAGAATTTTGTAACGTGCCTCTGAGCATATGATGAGTGCTGGCAACACCTGCAATCTGCCCAAATAACAGAAACAAGACATGTGCTGTGCTGTGCTGTACTGGTCTCGTTTGAGCAGGGAGGAAGCAAGAATATAAAGACAGTTGATGTAGTTCACATATTCACTTTAAATATGTTTGATTTACTTTGCAATTTTAATGAAGTTTCCTATGGTATATTATTTTCTTTTGCTTTTGTGTCTGTGAATACTGTATGTAATGTACAGCAACACTTTCCAACACTAAAAAAAAGCTGGAAAAACAATTGTGGAATAATGGTACTGCCAGTTGTGCAGAATAATGTCCAATGGACATGAGGAGTGTCTCAGGCTGCACAACATAAAACAGTAGGAGGTGAATTAAATAAAAATATGCAAATTTTAAGTGTGCTTTCTGTTTTTAATGGACCATGCCCACCCTTCATTAACTGGAGTAGCTTAAGCATAGCAGGCTGAAGGCATACATCTTTGCAAACCAAAGTTTATTTTTTCCAACAGCTAGATTCATTGCTTAAGTAGCAGCATATTGTAAGTCTGATTTTATATCAAAGCGGCAGGCTTAGATGCAAATGTTAATGCACCCAAAATAGAAATATAATAAGAAGAGTCTGGCTGGGAGGGGGCCCCTAGCTCCAAGGCAGGACCCACACAGTTTGTATGCAGAAGGTCCCATACTCAATACCTGGCATTTCTACTTTACAAAGGGATCTGATGTAGAAGCACTGTGCACTTTATCTGAGACCTTGTACACTTGCTAATCAAGAGTATATAAGTCTTGGCCTCTTGGTGACCTACAAAATGCAAGGTACTGTAAGCTAGGTCCAAACACCAGCCCAAGGAAATGCAAATGCCATCCAGAAACTAATTATATAGAATAGAATGTTATTTTAATACAATAGAAAAAGTCACTTTAATATGTATATGTATCGTATTGTATACTATAATATATAGTGTTTATTTATTTTGATCTGAACATTCAAGGTTTTAAAGAAATTGATATTTTATTTTTATTATTATTATTATTATTTCCTCAAGGCTTGGAGTGGAAGAATGAAGACGTACAGGAAACTTGGCCTGGCCAAGATGCATGTGTTTAACCTGCTATATGGGCATGGTCTATACAAAACATAAAGCACACCTAGAAATTTGCATATTATCCAACAATTGTTTTTGGAGGTTTTTAATGTAAATTGTACAAAGTGTTGCTGTACTTCACATATTCACAGACTCTTTTCAGATTTAAGAATGTCAGAACTCACAGTTGCTTCTTAAGTGTATAATCTGTCATAGCGAGCCCTATGACTGCCATTCTGAGATTAAAGCAGAAAAGGTAGTAACTGTTGATACTTTGCAAAGTAATATAGATTGCAAGATGTACAATGTTTAAAGAAAGGGTGTCAGGCATATTTCTTTGTGTATCCCCTGTAGAGTATAGGAAACATAGGAAGCTGCTTTATACCAAGTCAGACCATTGGTCAATCTACCTCAGTACTGACTGACAAGGTTTCAGATAAGGATCTCTCCCAGTCCTAATTGGAGATACTGGGTATTGAATGTCGGGACTTTTGCATACAAAGCATGTTCTCTGCCACTAAGCCATGACCCTCTTGTAAAAGTAAAGGCATTCTTGATGGTAATATAACATTTAAAATACACTGCTGAACTATTTCTGTTACTGCTGGTGCTAACTTGCACAGGATCCCATCTCTTACCTCCCGGATTAAAAAGCAGGGAAATTCACTAATAGGCAAAAAACCTTGCGGTTTAAGAATGTACCTGTAGCCCACAACTATTTCTATCAAACTTTAAAAAGCAGGGAAATTGGGCAGCTATAGTGAATGCACCAGGGGAGCAGGAGACCTGAACTCCTCTCTGAGATATTGTACTGCCCTACAAATTGGTCAAAATGCAAACACCATTTGGGTTGGTCTTTCACAGTCCAATCCACTTCCTGTGTAGCTTGGAAGAATTTGGTAACATGTGCTTCTGAGCATATGGTGAGTGGTGGCAACACCTGCAATCAGCCCAAAGAATAGAAAGAAGACATGTGCTGTGCTGATCTTGTTTTAGCAGGGAGGAAGCAACATCATTAAAACAGTTGATATAGTTCAGATGGTCACTCTGAATATGTCTGATTTCCTTTGCAATTTTAATGACGTTTCCTATAGGAAATCATTTTCTTTTGTTTCTATTTTTGTGAATATGTGAAGTACAGCAACACTTTGCAAAATGTGTACTAAAAAAACTCCAAACATAATAATGGCACTGACTTCTGCAGAATAGTCTCCAGCGGACCTCAGGAGTGTCTCAGTTTGCACAAGATAAAACAGTGGTAGGTGAAATATATTCTAGCAAAATGCTAGGTGTGCTCTATGTTTTTAATTGACTGTACCCACCTTGCCTTAAATGAAGTGGTTTAAACATAGCAGGCTGAAAATATGCATCATCTTTTTTCCAACAGCTAGAGTCATTGCTGAAGTAGCAACATATTGGAATCAGTCTGATTTTTCATCAAACTACAGGTCCAAATTCCACTGTTAATGCACCCAAAATAGAAATAGAACATAACCTCCAATTTGAAACACAAAAAGTTGTCTTCACCATCATATGACACTGACCAATAAAAAGGCTTTGAAATTAATAAAAATAAATTTGACACAGATTTCTAGGATGAATAATGAGGGAAATAAAATTTTCTAGTATAGATTCTCTGTAGAAACATTAATAACACAGGAAAGAAGCAAAGTAAGAAGAACACCAGCAAACATACAAAAATATAATTCTCTATCTTTGGAGATGGCAAGTGTTGCCACCACTCACCATATGCTCAGAGGCACATGTTACCAAATTTTTCCAAGCTACACAGGATTGGACTGTGAAAGACCAACCCAAATGGTGTTTGCATTTTGACCAATTTGTAGGGCAGTACAATATCTCAGAGAGGAGTTCAGGTCTCCTGCTCCCCTAGTGCATTCACTATAGCTGCCCAATTTCCCTGCTTTTGAAAGTTTGATAGAAATATCTGTGGGCTATAGGTACATCCTTAAACCGCAAAGGTTTTTTGCCTATTAGTGAATCTACTTAAGTATAGAGTGGTTTTGATGATTAGAAGACATTGTCAGATGTTATCCAATTGATTCCCCTTGTCGTGATATATAGCCAACTACAGGTATATTGTTCCTGACAGATTTTTATCTAATCTGTATTTTCAGACTTTGAAAGCAAAAGATGTGATCATTGTAAAAGCACCTGTACTGCAAAAAAGCATTGTTATTTCAAAATTATAATATTAACCTACTTATTCCATATCAATATAAGAAAATAAAGAAGAGAAGAAAAATAAAACGGCCTTGTGATTTATTAAGGTGTGCCTGAAAGAAGACATTAAGAGTATATTCACATATACTCTGATTTTTCAGTTATAATGTGGTGATCCATGTGGGACTGAATCAAAGGAAGGAAGGATCACATGTTTTGTAGAAAGACAGGGTATAAATTCTGTTGCTTCTGCTGCTGCTGCTGTTGAATTATAAGCTCGGCAAAGTGAAATACTGTACATTGGCCAGTAACTCAAAGGCATACTGCATCATTTAATTTCAAATGAATCTTAGCGTGACTTCTCAGTTTATATTTTGTTCTGTGGTGTGTGTGTGTGTTATGTGCCTTCAAGTCGATTACGACTTATGGCGACCCTATGAATCAGCGACCTCCGGGAGCATCTGTTGTAAACCGCCCTGTTCAGATCTTGTAAGTTCAGGTCTGTGGCTTTCTTTATGGAATCAAGCCATCTCTTGTTTGGCCTTCCTCTTTTTCTACTCCCTTCTGTTTTAACCAGCATTATTGTCTTTTCTAGTGAATCATGTCTTTTCATTTTGTGTCCAAAGTATGATAACCTCAGTTTAATCATTTTAGCTTCTAGTGATCGTTCTGGTTTAATTTGTTCTAACACCCAATGATTTGTCTTTTTTTGTGGTCCATGGTATCCACAAAACTCTCCTCCAACACCACATTTCTGAGGTACAAGTACAAAATATACTTGGCTTGCATCAGTTGTGAATGGTGCATCCTTTTTAAATCATTCCTCCCCAGTAATGTACAGTTTGGAGTTTTGAATGGAGAAGATCAGGGAAGAGAGAGAGGGAGTTAGCTGAGGGCTGATCCTTGGAATAGAGGGGGTGTTGACTGCTGTAATCAGAGCTTGGAAAAGTTACTTTTTTGAACTACAACTCCCAGCAGCCCCAGCCAGCATGGCCACTGGATTGGGCTGATGGGAGTTGTAGTTCAAAAAAGTAACTTTTCCAAGCTCTGTATAGTGTCTGTTTGCCTTACCTTAGGCTTTTCTTGTATATTGGGAAATAATTTGTTACAAAACCATCTCCAGTGCTAAATTTTAGTAGCACTGATACTAGAATTTCTCAATGCTCAGGGAAGTAGGTTTTGGGCTCTCTCAGCAGGCATGATGGCTTTCGTTTCTTGGCAGTTTGACAGAATCTTATTTTAGGTTTTGTGTTAATCAGTGTTTAACATACCAGAAATAAAAGCAATCATCTGTATCATGCGACTATACCTACTCTACTCCATTTCTCTTTTGTTTTTGGTCAACAAAAGACAACGTGATTCTTACTGTTATAGATTTCAGAAGGAGGGAGGAAACTGAGAGCTTAGTCCAGTGCAAAACCCATTTCACCTCTGCAAATAAAAGTAGAAAATGAAATCTGTAGCTGTTCTGATGGAAGAAAATTAATATAGAAAATCAAATTATTCAGTATCTTCTTAAGTCCATAAGCCAAACCAGGTATTATCTCAGAATATATTGCCATGAATCTCTGCAGCCAGTTTTAAAAAGACTAACAAAATATTCCACTAGACTTTTAATTTATGTGGTGGATTTCGGTGTCCTCTGGAGCTGTCTGGTTCTTTTTCAAATATTTTTCTTTTTAGAGGAACTAGGACTTACTGTCTAGATAATACATGCTGCTATACTGATTGTCATAATAACAATGAGTTTAATTGTATTTTAAAATGTTTACCTGATAGAAAATGTACCATTTATTTTATAGTAATAATATTTAAGATCCCAATTGTATTTTTAAAATGATTCACCTCATTTAAGTGTATGACCTGTTTGAGCCCTATGGCCAGACAGTAATAAATGATGATGATGAAATATTTTTCTTAATATCTGCTTCACCTGCTTCTTTCAAGCTTCCCATTTCAAAGGGAATGGGTTTGCTTCTACATCTGTTATGATTCACCTGCTAGAAACTATGGTAGCCTCACCTGTCTCTCTTTCTAATGTCCTCTCCACCATATCTCAACCTTGGAAAAGATTTTTGCATGGCCCTTCAGTGCAACATATAATGCTGCAGCCTATTATTGCAACAACACCAACAACTACTGCTAGTCTTGTGTAGGGCTTCATGCCAGTACTAGAGCAAGGCAACAAGGTGTCTGTGAAGTGATGCTGAGAGCCCAAAATATAACCCTGTGCTCTGATCTAATTTGAACAAGCTGTAGAATTGGGCTTTTTATTATTTAAAGTAGGAGCTTATTCAATCTCCAGTGCCATTACTAACAATTTTTTTTTTTTATATATAGGTTTACCAAGCAGAAATTGCACCTCTTAAAGAGAATGTGAACAATGTTAATGACCTAGCTCATCAGTTTACCTCATATGAGATACAACTTTCCCCATATACTCTCAACCGCCTTGAAGACTTGAATGGAAGATGGAAACTCCTGCAGGTAATATTGTGTAACATAAGAACCTGGTGTTCAGTTAGTGGTGGTAATTATGAGAGTTTTGGTTGTTTTAATCCCCATAAGGCAACACAAGAAACAAATGGCCCTCTCCTAGGGATGGCAGAGAAATTTAGTTCGCTTCACATTAACATACCTAATTTGCACTTTCTAAAACAATATGCAAACTGAAGTGTGAAGCTATCCTTCAAAAAAACACATTTCTCCAAATGTGATTCAGTTCTCCAGTCAAAGTATATATTTTTATATATACAGTATATTAGGGGAAAGTGTGAACAAAAATAGTTATATGTGAAAATAAAATATTAGGGAGTGCTTGGAAAAATGTGCGTATTAGGCAAAATTGCATTCAAAACTGTGTACATAGCAAAAATGTGCACTAAAATATTGGCAAATTTTTGTTGGGACTTAAAAAACCACAAATTGATGTTGAAATGCGGTAAATTGAATTTAAGATTGGAAAAATTAGAAACTGACAGAAACAGAAATTGACAAATTAATCCATTTCTTCCACCACTCCCCTCCAAAAAAATTGTGTGTGTGATTTATTTTAAATATAACAAAGACTGTTACATGTTTGTATATTTGTCAGAACATCTGAACAAAACAAGCCTTTTAACATAATTAGAGTTTGTTCTAAATATGCAATTTCAACTGTTTTCTGCTGGTGGTCTAGAAATGTCTGTTTTGAATAAGAAAATAGTTTTATAATAATAAGTAATCTCAAACATGTCTAGCAAATAGTGCACTTCACTCATGCTTTTAATGCCCAGTATGAATAGCTGCTTGGAAAAGATGAAAATTGGTAAAAATATACCATAGGCTTCCATGTGTACATCATTAACTGGATCAGGAACTATGTCCAGAAATAGGCGTTATACAGTCAGTTCCTGCCACACACACACACCAGCATGCTGATTCATACGTGTATTCCTGTAGGATAGTTAGCAACAGACCTGATAATCTGTTTGGGGAAGCTGGTGGCTATTGCACTTCATCAGTTTGCTCCAATCCATCACTTTAGATGAGAAGCAATTTTTTAATGCTTTCCATCCTCAAAATCCTTTAACCTCATTTCCTTCCTTTGAAAGATATTTTATTGCATGTGGAAGTCTGTGCTTTGAATTTACTTTGCTCACTCAAGTCCATTCTCTGTTCTCTTTTAAATAATTCTTGAGAACATTAATTTTAAATACTACCCTTTACAAGCAGTTTAATTATTCCTTCGTCAGTGCATGCATTAAGATCACATCAGTAGAATCAAATCCAAAGTTACAAAGCATTATATTCATTGGGTTCCTTGGTAGAGTTTGATCAAGCTATTAAGCTTATCAGAAAGGTGGTTTTCTTTTTAAAGGATAATTAAGTTTTCCTTGTAAAATAAAGGAAGATCGAACTCCAACATATATTTTTTTAAAGGTGAGTAAAAAAAGTGGTGTGAATTAAAGCATATACAGGGCTTAAAGACAACATATTCCTTTAACATTGTGTGAAGTATCTACATATTAACGATTGTATATGAATATGTGATACTGTTACAGCATGTGACGCCCTTCCCTGGCTCTCCCTGTCAGGTTCCTACCTGCTCGTGGTTACTGCCTGTCACTAGGCACCACCAGGGACTCCACCAGTCCGGACTGTCCTTTCTTATGGTTTCTCTCCCCGCTCTACCACAGATCTCAACAGATCCCCCTGCTAGGCAGCACCACCAGTCACGTCCTATAACCAGTAGTCCCAGAGACTCTGCCTGAGTCTCTCTATCAGGTTACCTCTGTGACTGAGTGCTTAAGCTGTCCCCAATCCCTTTGATCTTTATATATAATTCTGGTTAGCTCTGAATACTTGTGGTGTTATATTTCCCTTCCCCGCTGCCACCATTTGTCACTCTTCAGCCTTGGTATTTACCTTACCCTCCCTTCTGGTCTGTGAAACCCCAGCCAAGGATCAGGCCTTTGGTAAACCAAATATATTTATTAAATAACAAAGTTAACAAGATTTCTTTATAAAGGCACTTAAGCATATGGTTTCATCTATTCCTGAGGTACTGGTCTTAGTATTAATCCGAACTCCACCCTCTCCTCACATCCACCAACTCTCCACACAATCTCCTCTCCAAAAACCCACCAAAACAACCCACAACGTCCACCCAGATTCAACTGTCATCCTTCCATTTATATCCTCCAGCCATCCAAACACTCAGCCAATCATCCAGCATTCTACTGCCCATTCACTCCCCCCTCCTCTTTCATTCCGCTTACCATGTATCTCCTATACAAACAGCACTTACCATATTTACACTAATACAGGATCATCACATTTCCCCCCCCCCTTAAAATAATGGCAGAGTATTATTCCTGTTCCAGGATTCATACGCCGCGTTAACAAATAAAACAAGTCTCTCTGGGGAAAATGTCTTTCTTTGTTCCTCCGTCTGGTCACGTCACTGCAGTCCCAGCCACCTGCCTTGACAGTCCATCGGCCAATACATTGTCCTTGCCTTTTATGAACTGGAAGTCCACTTGATAGTCTTGTAGGGCCCAGGACCACCTCTGCAGCATAGTATTGTGGTTTTTCATTGTCTGTAACCATAACAAGGCCCGATGATCCGTTGTTACCGTGAATCTTCGTCCCCACACGTATGGGCACAACTTATTCAGTCCCCACACAACCGCTAGGCACTCCTTTTGGACCGACGAATAGTTTTTCTCCCTTGGCGTCAGCTTGGGACTCAGATACCCCACTGGATGTCTGGTGCCTTAAGAACATAAGAACATAAGAACATAAGAAGAGCCTGCTGGATCAGGCCAGTGGCCCATCTAGTCCAGCATCCTGTTCTCACAGTGGCCAACCAGGTGCCTGGGGGAAGCCCGCAAGCAGGACCCGAGTGCAAGAACACTCTCCCCTCCTGAGGCTTCCAGCAACTGGTTTTCAGAAGCATGCTGCCTCTGACTAGGGTGGCAGAGCACAGCCATCACAGCTAGTAGCCATTGATAGCCCTGTCCTCCATGAATTTGTCTAATCTTCTTTTAAAGCCATCCAAGCTGGCGGCCATTACTGCATCTTGTTGGAGCAAATTCCATAGTTTAACTATGCGCTGAGTAAAGAAGTACTTCATTTTGTCTGTCCTGAATCTTCCAACATTGAGCTTCTTTGAATGTCCACGAGTTCTAGTATTATGAGAGAGGGAGAAGAACTTTTCTCTATCCACTTTCTCAATGCCATGCATAATTTTATACCTTCTATCATGTCTCCTCTGACCCGCCTTTTCTCTAAATTAAAAAGCCCCAAATGCTGGAACCTTTCCTCGTAAGGGAGTCGCTCCATCCCCTTGATCATTCTGGTTGCCCTCTTCTGAACCTTTTCCAACTCTATAATATCCTTTTTGAGATGAGGCGACCAGAACTGTACACAGTATTCCAAATGCGGCCGCACCATAGATTTATACAACGGCATTATGATATCGGCTGTTTTATTTTCAATACCTTTCCTAATTATCGCTAGCATGAAATTTGCCTTTTTCACAGCTGCCGCACACTGGGTCGACATTTTGCTCCAATATGCATAAGTTTACACTTGTTTATATTGAATTGCATTTGCCATTTTTCTGCCCATTCACTCAGTTTGGAGAGGTCTTTTTGGAGCTCTTCGCAATCCCTTTTTGTTTTAACAACCCTGAACAATTTAGTGTCATCAGCAAACTTGGCCACTTCACTGCTCACTCCTAATTCTAGGTCATTAATGAACAAGTTGAAAAGTACAGGTCCCAATACCGATCCTTGAGGGACTCCACTTTCTACAGCCCTCCATTGGGAGAACTGTCCGTTTATTCCTACTCTCTGCTTTCTGCTTCTTAACCAATTCCTTATCCACAAGAGGACCTCTCCTCTTATTCCATGACTGCTAAGCTTCCTCAGAAGCCTTTGGTGAGGTACCTTGTCAAACGCTTTTTGAAAGTCTAAGTACACTATGTCCACTGGATCACCTCTATCTATATGCTTGTTGACACTCTCAAAGAATTCTAATAGGTTACTGAGACAGGACTTTCCCTTGCAGAAGCCATGCTACTCTGCTTCAGCAAGGCTTGTTCTTCCATGTGCTTAGTTAATCTAGCTTTAATAATACTTTCTACCAGTTTTCCAGGGACACAAGTAAAGATAACTGGCCTGTAATTTCCGGGATCCCCTCTGGATCCCTTTTTGAAGATTGGCGTTACATTTGCCACTTTCCAGTCCTCAGGCACGGAGGAGGACCCAAGGGACAAGTTACATATTTTAGTTAGCAGATCAGCAATTTCACCTTTGAGTTCTTTGAGAACTCTCGGGTGGATGCCATCCGGGCCCGGTGATTTGTCAGTTTTTATATTGTCCATTAAGCTTAGAACTTCCTCTCTCGTTACCACTATTTGTCTCAGTTCCTCAGAATCCCTTCCTGCAAACGTTAGTTCAGGTTCAGGGATCTGCCCTATATCTTCCACTGTGAAGACAGATGCAAAGAATTCATTTAGCTTCTCTGCAATCTCCTTATCGTTCTTTAGTACACCTTTGACTCCCTTATCATCCAAGGGTCCAATCGTCTCCCTAGATGGTCTCCTGCTTTGAATGTATTTATAGAATTTTTTGTTGTTGGTTTTTATGTTCTTAGCAATGTGCTCCTCAAATTCTTTTTTAGCATCCCTTATTGTCTTCTTGCATTTCTTTTGCCAGAGTTTGTGTTCTTTTTTATTTTCTTCATTCGGACAAGACTTCCATTTTTTGAAGGAAGACTTTTTGCCTCTAAGAGCTTCCTTGACTTTGCTCGTTAACCATGCTGGCATCTTCTTGGCCCTGGTGGTACCTTTTCTGATCTGCGGTATGCACTCCTGTTGAGCTTCTAATATAGTGTTTTTAAACAACTTCCAAGCATTGTCGAGCGATGTGACCCTCTGGACTTTGTTTTTCAGCTTTCTTTTTACCAATCCCCTCATTTTTGTGAAGTTTCCTCTTTTGAAGTCAAATGTGACCGTGTTGGATTTTCTTGGCAATTGGCCATTTACATGTATGTTTAATTTAATAGCACTGTGGTCACTGCTCCCAATCGGTTCAACAACACTTACATCTCGCACCAGGTCCCGGTCCCCACTGAGGATTAAGTTCAGGGTTGCCGTCCCTCTGGTCGGTTCCATGACCAACTGGTCTAGGGAATAGTCATTTAGAATATCTAGAAACTTTGCTTCTTTGTCATGGCTGGAACACATATGCAGCCAGTCTATGTCCGGGTAGTTGAAGTCACCCATTACTACCACATTTCCTAGTTTGGATGCTTCCTCAATTTCATATCTCATCTCAAGGTCTCCCTGAGCATTTTGATCAGGGGGACGATAGATCGTTCCCAGTATTAAGTCCCTCCTGGGGCATGGTATCACCACCCACAACGATTCTGTGGAGGAGTCTGCCTCTTTTGGGGTTTCGAGCTTGCTGGATTCAATGCCTTCTTTCACGTATAGAGCGACTCCGCCACCAATACGTCCTTCCCTGTCCTTCCGATATAGTTTATATCCAGGGATAACCGTATCCCACTGGTTTTCTCCATTCCACCAGGTCTCCGTTATGCTCACTATATCAATGCTCTCCTCTAAGACCAAGCACTCCAGTTCTCCCATCTTGGTTCGCAGGCTCCTAGCATTAGCGTACAGGCACTTGTAAGCAGTGTCTCTCTTCAAGTGTCTTTGGCACTTGTGGTTAGGCCTATGGTAATTTTGCTCTTCTGAATTTATATCCTGTGCCCCTGCTCTCACAATGCCTACTTCTAGGCCTACCCCTTTTAAAATTTCATCATTTCTTTGGTTTTTATCCCAGGGGGGAGGTTTATTCCGAACCGGACCTTTCTCAGCTCCTGTCGGGTTTCCCCCCTCAGTCAGTTTAAAAGCTGCTCTGCCACCTTTTTAATGTTAAGTGCCAGCAGTCTGGTTCCATTCTGGTTCAAGTGGAGCCTTTCCCTTTTGTACAGGCCCGGCTTGTCCCAAAATGTTCCCCAGTGCCTAACAAATCCAAACCCTTCCACCCGACACCATCGTCTCATCCACGCATTGAGACTGCGAAGCTGGGCCTTCTCTCTCCTGCAGCAAGACGACTCCCAGCGCGAGGTCTGACGCATCTGTAGCCACGATGAATGGTTGCTCATAGTCTGGTGCTATTAATATGGGTCCTTGGCACAAGGCTTGCTTCAGCAGATCAAAAGTCTTCTGACATTCATCCGTCCATACCACATGCTCAGAACACTTTTTCTTTGTCAATTCATGCAAGGGGGTTGCTATTTCCCCAAAATTTTTCACAAACTTCCTATAAAAACCAGCCACACCTAGAAATGCCCTAACTTGTTTTTTGGTTAAGGGGATAGGCCACGCTTGTATTGCCTCCACCTTGCTCCATAAGGGGGTGATTTTCCCACTCCCCACCTTATGTCCTAAATAGACCACCTCCTTCAACCCAAATTGGCATTTCTTCGCTTTTATTGTGAGGCCTGCCTTTCTTAATGCCTCTAATACTGTTGTCAGGTGTTGGACATGCTCAGGCACCGACTTGCTAAAAATGGCCACGACATCGATATAGGCCACTGCAAAATCTGACATGCCTCGCAACACAGTATTGATTAGCCTCTGAAACGAACTTGGTGAGTTCCTTAGTCCCATGGGTAAGGTCACAAACTCATATAACCCATCTGGTGTACTGAAGGCAGTTTTGGCTCTGGATTGCTCGTCTAGTTCCATTTGCCAAAATCCTTTACAGAGGTCTAATGTAGAGATAATGGTTGCTGCCCCCAACAACTCTAACATTGCATCCACCCTAGGCATAGGATACGCATCTGGGACAGTAATTTTATTGATTAGCCGATAATCAATGCAAAATCTTGTCGTTCCATCTTTTTTCGGAACCAGGACAATACTTGAGGCCCAGGGACTGATAGATTCCCTGATCACTCCTAGTTCCAGCATATCTTCGACCTCCTTTTTGATTTCACTCAGAACTTTCCCATTCACACGGTACGGCATAGATCTGATTGGGGCATGATCTCCAGTATCAATGGAATGTTTGGCTATACTGGTTCGGCCAGGTCTATTGCTGAAGAGATTCCCATAGTTTTTCAAAACTCTCAGAATCTCTTCCTTTACTTCCTCCTTCACCTCCTCTGACCATTCCACTTGATCTACCCCTCCTTTGTCTTTGCTTTCCTGTACCAAATCCGGAAGTTCAGGCCCACTTCCCTCAGGGAATAAGGTAACTTGCAACACCTTTGCATCCCTGGTATGGTAAGGCTTTAACATATTTACATGAACCACTTTGTTTTTGTTTAATTGGTCTGTGGTAATTACATACGTTACTATGTCAAGCTTATCTCTTATGGTATATGGTCCCACCCAGTTAGCCTGTAATTTGTCATGTTTCCTGGGTATGAACGCCATAACCATATCTCCCACATCATACACACGTTCCCTGGCTGTTCTGTCATACCAGTAACTTTGCTTCTGCTGAGCTTGACTGAGATTCTCTTTCACAGCTTCCATCATTGATGTTAATTTATTGCGGAATTCCAATACAAAATCTACTACAGATGTTTTGTACTCTCCCAGGGTTCCTTCCCATGAATTTTTTAACAGTTCCAAAGGTCCCCTCACTTTTCTAGTGAACATCAGTTCAAAGGGTGAGAAGCCTGTTGACTCCTGAGGGACTTCTCTGTATGCAAATAAGAAGCATCCCAAACGTTCATCCCAGTCTTGTGGGTGATCTTGAACATAGCTTCTTATCATGCCCTTCAAAACTCCATTAAATCTCTCAGTTAGCCCATTAGTGGCGGGATGGTAAGTAGTGGTCTTTAGATGTTTTAGACCACAACATTTCCACATACATTGCATCACTTTTCCCATGAATACACTGCCTTGATCCGTCAGCACTTCATGAGGGAAACCCAGCCTCATAAAGATTTTTAATAAAGCCTCTGCCACTACAGGGGCTTCTACAGATCTTAGTGCTTCTGCGTCTGGGTACCTGGTGGCAAAATCCACCACCACCACTAGATATTTCTTGCCATGCCTTGTGGGTTTGGAAAAAGGGCCCACTAAATCTACTCCCACTCTATAAAAGGGTTGTCCAATTATAGGAAGGGGCTTTAAGGGTGCCTTAGTCTTTACTCCACTTTTTCCCACCTTTTGGCATATACCACAAGATAGACAATGTTGTTTTACATCTTTGGAGATGTTTAGCCAATAATAGTGTGCAGCCAATCTCCTCTTGGTCTTTTTTATTCCCAGATGTCCTGCACATGGGACATCGTGGGCTACCTCTAGCAATCTGGTTCTGTATTTGCTAGGTACTATCAATTGCTTCACTGGTTCACATTCATCCTTTCTCTCAGCAGGCATCCACAGTCTATATAAAATCCCATTCTCACACACAACTTGATTCCTCAGTTTGTCAGTGAAAGGAATCTGTTGGGTCAGGGCTTGCTCCTTTATTTGATTCAAACTGGTATCCTTATTCAGTTCTTCTCTGAAATGCTCTGTCTCTTCCCCAGAGACCACTTGATACAGTTTGTCTCCTTCAGGCCTGCTAGTGGTTGCTATGGTGACCTTAGGCTCGATAACAGATTCCACCCTGTTTTTTTCAGCCTGTGTTAACATGGCTTCTGTTTCTTTGCCAAGCTGCTGTCTGGTCACCACATATATTTTCCCTTGTGCCCCCATAACATCTCTTCCCAGTATCACTGGTTCTTGTTGGTGGGCATTAATACCGACTTTATATTTTCCCTCTTTATTTCTCCATTTCATTTTCACTAGGGCTATGGGTAAGCTTTCTGGATCTCCCCTCACTCCTTGGATAGTCACCGTTTCCTGAGGTAATATTTCCTCAGATTTTATTAAATCTGGCCTCAGTAATGTCTGAGCGGCACCAGTATCAAGCAATGCCCAATAATGTGCCCCTTGAACACACACTTCTTCTCTTAGACTCAAATCCAAGTCTTTTACTTCTGTCCAGTTTATCTGACAGAACTGAACCTTTTTTGTTGTTAGATCTTTTGGTTGTGTTTTTACTGCCCTTGCCTGAGCAGGATTACTAATGGGGTTGGCAACCTCACATTGAAAACATAGGTGCCCCGGTCTACCACATTTGTAGCATAATTTCTCCTCCATTTTAGGGTACACAGATCCACTCTGGGGTGCCCTGTGCCCTTCAGATTTTACTGGAGGGCTCACTCACTGTGGCACCACATCCTTTCTGCCGCCACTATATGGTCTGGGTTTAAAATCTCTTGATGTTTTCCCCACCCAGCCAGTTCTATTGGAAGGAAAGTGATCCGCCATCTCTGCGGCCTCCTGCACCGATGTAGGGGAACGGTCTTTGACCAGGAGCCTTATTTCTGGTGGTAACTGATGGTATAATTGATCCAGTATCATGAGGCTTTTTACCTCTTCCACTGACTGAGCTTTGGCACTACTCATCCACTTTCCAAATATATCCATCAACTTTGCTCCCAGTTCAACAAAAGACCTCCCTGCTTGGATCTGACAGTTTCGGAATAATTTTCTAAAGTAGTCAGGTCCCAGTCTGAATCTTTTGTATACTGCCTCTTTAAACTCAGCATAGGTGACGGGCCTGTCTGAGGGGAAATATTGGTATACCTCTGCCAATTCCCCTTTGATCAGGTTTGATAAATACTGCATGTATTTATCTTCAGGTAGCCCCCACAATTGAGCTGCCTTTTCAAAGGTTGTGAGATAAATTTGAGGATCTTGACCAGGCTCATAGACAGTAAAGTCCTTTGGAGTAATTTTTATTTTTGCTCCATCTCTGTCTTTCCTTGTCTTCTCAGAGTGAAATTTCTCTCTATCCAATTTTAATCTTTCCCCTTGTATCTCAGCATCCACTCTCATTCTCTCAGTTTCCATCCTCAATCTCTCAGTTTCTAACTCTCACTGTTTATCTTTCCCATCAGCTTCCATCCTCAATCTCTCAGTTTCCAACTCCCTCTGCTTGTCTTTTTCCTCAGCCTCCCATCTTAACTTCTCTCTCAAATACTCTATATAAGCGGGATTGCTTAAGTATCCTTCTGGGGTCTCTTCCCTGAAAGGTTGTTTTTGCTGGGCAGTTGCAAATCCCATAAGTGCTACCCTCAATTCATCTACCCCTTTACCCTCGTGAGGTAAATTGAATGTTATGCACTTCTCCACCAGCTCCTCTCTTTTCATTTTTATATATACAGCCATGGTGTTTGAGTTCACTCACACTTTGCCACACACTCTTTGCCAGTCACTCTCACAAATAATCTTGTTTTGTTATTTCTGTTTGCCACACCACTGTTAGGGATTCTCTAGTATTCGTACCACTGCTACAGCCAACACCTGTGACATAGTCTCCTTTGTTCGTATCTCACCGCTACTGCCACCACGTGTGCTTGGGACTCTCTTTGGTTCATATCCCACCGCTGTGCCACCACGTGTGATGCCCTTCCCTGGCTCTCCCTGTCAGGTTCCTACCTGCTCGTGGTTACTGCCTGTCACTAGGCACCACCAGGGACTCCACCAGTCCAGACTGTCCTTTTTTATGGTTTCTCTCCCCGCTCTAGCACAGATCTCAACAGATCCCCCTGCTAGGCAGCACCACCAGTCACATCCTATAACCAGTAGTCCCAGAGACTCTGCCTGAGTCTCTCTATCAGGTTACCTCTGTGACTGAGTGCTTAAGCTGTCCCCAATCCCTTTGATCTTTATATATAATTCTGGTTTGCTCTGAATACTTGTGGTGTTATATTTCCCTTCCCCGCTGCCACCATTTGTCACTCTTCAGCCTTGGTATTTACCTTACCCTCCCTTCTGGTCTGTGAAACCCCAGCCAAGGATCAGGCCTTTGGTAAACCAAATATATTTATTAAATAACAAAGTTAACAAGATTTCTTTATAAAGGCACTTAAGCATATGGTTTCATCTATTCCTGAGGTACTGGTCTTAGTATTAATCCGAACTCCACCCTCTCCTCACATCCACCAACTCTCCACACAATCTCCTCTCCAAAAACCCACCAAAACAACCCACAACGTCCACCCAGATTCAACTGTCATCCTTCCATTTATATCCTCCAGCCATCCAAACACTCAGCCAATCATCCAGCATTCTACTGCCCATTCACTCCCCCCTCCTCTTTCATTCCACTTACCATGTATCTCCTATACAAACAGCACTTACCATATTTACACTAATACAGGATCATCACACAGCACAATCCTACATCCCTGCCCCCCATGTTGATGGCTGTGTGGGCTTCATCTCTGCATATGCTTCTGCTTCACCCAGGTGGGTGGAAAGTTAATGCTGGCAGTTCTCCTGCCAGAAATAGCAAAAAGAAAGCCCTGAACTGAGACATTTCAGTGAGGTTGGGGGACAGATGACTTCATATTCACTGGATCCCTGGCCCTGCAGATTACCCGAGGGGCCCAATCATTAGCAGAAAATCAACATAAGCCAGCAGTGCTTCAGATGTGGCAATGAAACTGCCACTTTGCTCCTCCCTGGACCCAAGATAGGATTTCTCCATTACACAATCAATAAAGATCAAATATGGGCTATGTGAACTTTGATTGCTTGAAAGACATACATAGATCCTGATCCAGCAGTTAGTTTCCTTGTGCAGCTGTGCTGGATGTATGTGAAACAGCTGTTTATTGTATGGATACCTACACTGGGTACTGCAATGTGTGTGCAAAAGGGCACATTTTGCAATCTACATTCTGTGTGTCTAGATTTGGTTTTGGATGCACTGAGATGCACATCTGTCCTTTACTGTCCTTTACCAGGACTGCCCTTGACCAGGAAGATGAATGGTTTTTAGCTGTTGTTGCTTTTAAAAAATGCTAGGATTTTGTTGGCTTGAATTTTTGTAAATTGCATTGTTTTTATTTGTATTTTGTATTTGTGTTTTTCTATTCGAGAGCCAGTGCGGTGTAGTGGTTAAGGTGTTGGACAATGACCTGGGAGACCTCTCAGCCTCATGAAAAACCCTATTTATAGGGTCACCATAAGTCGGAATCAACTTGAAGGCAGTACATTTACATTTTACATTCATGTGTAAGCCGCCTTGGGGGCCTTTTTGGTCAAAAGTCAGCCTAGAAATAAAGCATAACATAACATATGCACGTGGATGTGAGGACACACCTACAGATTATTCAATAATCTGACAACAGGATCTATATAGACATGTATCTGTCTCTTTGTGCAGTTTGGAACGTGCATTCATGTGGGTTGACAGGTGCTGCTGTGAATGTTTTTTCCTGTGCTCAGGATCTCCACCATAAGAGGTCAGGGTACTGGAGGTTATTTTGGGTAGCTTTGCAGACTGCATTACAGGAAATTGTATATTTCAGTTTAAGTGTCCATTTGTTTACAAATAACTAGAAAAACAAAATGGATCAGGGAACATTTTGAAGCATATCTCACATTATGAACTTATTAACTATAATTAACCATAAAAAGCTTACTTCTCTGCCAACTATATTTCTATTTTTAATGATAAATTCATGTTTTTCAGGCAGAGTTATGAAACTATTGTTTACTCAGATTATTTTCTCTTATGTTTCACATGCTAGTTAGTTTATTAAACTCTCTTGAGGAGCAGGATCTCGCCTATTTGGGGTCAAGAAGCAGAAAACACTTTTTCAAACTTTTAGCCCTGAATCCTCCTCCTATTGATAGTCATTGTAACTTTTAAAAGCGCAAAAAGTTCAGAGTTTTATTTATCATGAAGCAAAACATCTGTATTAGTAAAGGCAAGTTTCATCTTCACAGCAGAGGGAGATTTTGATCTTTCTTAGAACTTGAATTCCTCTTTTAGTTCCAGTAGTTAAGAAATTGCCCTTGTGTATTCCTTGGGAATAAGAGCTGTTGCCACAGCTGCAACTTCCATGGTTCCTATGAGCTATCCATGAATTAATTGATTATGTAGTTTGACTTCTACAGTTAGCACCATGCCTACTTTTGGGAGCTTAATATTTGGCTCTAATTAACATTTTCCATATGGAAATCTGCATGCTAGCTTTTTAGTAATGTGTGAAACCTTCAGGAGAAATTTGTTTCCAGCCTCTTTCTGGTATTTGAGCAGTGAAGAATAATTTGCCTATTTGAATTGTCTTTTCTTGAAATTTAAACAGCACCTTGTTATATATTATGCCTAAATAGATGGCATTAGGAAGGATGGACTAAAAATATTTGTTTTCATTCCACTGTTTTTCTTTTTTTCCCCCAGTTTGGGTTAGTTTGGTTGTTATTTTGCAAACTTTTACAAGACCTCAGTATAGGGTCATTATACTTTCCTTCTCTCCCACGTCAGTTGTCGGTCTTTTTGTGTGATTTATTTGTTCCTTTTTATTCTAATCCCTTTCTGTTTTCCAACGAACACCACTTACTTTAATTATTTGTTTTTCATTCATTTTTTCTCTTATTTGTTTTCCATTTGCACTTTCCTTAGTCTCCCTCTTCCCCATTTCTGCATGTGTGTTTGTTGCTCCTTTTTAAATTTCCAATCATTTTTTCCTCCCACTTCTAGTTTGGTTGTTCACAGTTTCATTTGTCTTATATTATTAATATCTCCATGTAGATCTGGTACTTTTGCCCCACTTAACAAAGTCTGCTCATTGCCAGTCTATTATTACCCAGGGGTACCTCACTCACATCACCAGTGTTCAGACTGACTGTCCACAAAACACTAGGGAAAGTGAACTGATTTCTTCTTTACCCTCCCAAAAGTGGTTAAGTCTGCCCTTATGACAGAATAATTGCACCTATTATTCTGAAAGTTGGCAGGCTTTATTCCCTCAGAATGGGCAGCCATGTCTGCAAATTCCATCCAATTCTGGTAGAATTTTTTTTTTTTAAAGTTACAAATTTTTTATTTTTAAATAAATCATACTATTCCCTGAACAAAAACAACCTGGATGGATCTCCTTGCAATTTGACAGGTTTAATTCACTCTGAAGGGGCTCCTTTGCTGGCACATTCATCCACCAAAAAAAGTTACAGTTGTTTTTAGATTTCAAATTATAATCAATGGGAGACAATAGAGCTTCAGATTTAACAGATCTGATTTGGACCCGAATAACAAGTCAAATAAGAAATAAACTGGAAGACCTGAAAAAGATTGTGTTGCTTTCCCAGCATTACAGATAAAGGGCAAATCTTGTGGCTAGTACCAAATCCCTAGTAAAGACTTAACCTTTCAGCATCAGAGCAGTTCCATCTAGTACAGTGTTCTTTTTCCCCCCAAAAAAATGGTCAGCCAAAGGCACCTGGGAAGCTCATAATCGGGTTATTACAGTGATGACCATCCTCTTTTGTTTTTCTCTTTAACGTCTGATAATCAGAGTTCTACTGACTCTGAATATGGAGGTTCTTAATGAATGTCATAGCTAGTGACTTTGATGACTCCATCCTCTGTTAATTAGTCTAATTGTTTTTGTTGTTGTTTTGTTTTAAAACTTTATAAAATAGTGGCCATCACTACATCACACCATAATAGATTGGGTCCAGGCTAAGTTTGTTCAGTTTAGCTAAATCATTGTGACAAGTTAGTCACAATTTAGGTCCCATTTATTTCAGTGGAAACTAAGTTCAACTGATTTAATCTAGCTATAACCCAATGAGTTTCAGAAGTTCATTATGTGCTGTTTGAAGAAGCTATAACAGACAATGTAAAATCAATTTTATCCACCAGGAAACATGATTTCTACTTAATTGTTGTCATCCTTACTGTGTTCTCTAAGATCAAGAAGGTTTCAGTTATGTGCAAATGTGAAGCCATCCAACTTTTTTTTATGCCTTGCTTTGAATTACACTTCAGTCTGATTGTTTACTGTCATTCTGGAATGCAAGGAAACTTGGACTTACCAGAGGGTGGGTTGTTTGTTTGGACAGTCCCAGAACCATCAGGTGTTTGTTATTGGTTCCATTGTCGTTGTTTTTCCTTTTTTTAAAAAAAGGTTGGATTCTAGCATGCCAAGTAACCTTAAATTGTTCTCCCTGTTAATTCAGGTCCTGTTCTGTATGACTTTAAATACTCTTTAAGTGGCACAAAGCAGGAATGGGTTGGAAAGTTACGACTGACACCTGCTATAACATAATGACGTTCTATAAACATGTTTGTTGCTTCCTGATTCATTCTTAAGCTGTGTGCAGCTGGTTTTGAAGTTCTCAGTTAACAGTGATTTAACTGCATATCCATTTCACTTTATTAATTTGGTTAATTTATTCATAATTAACAATATTCTATTTTCTATCAAGATTTGTGGCACTGCAATAGTAGGGTTGGGTGTTTTTTTTCATTTTAAAAAATATAACGGCTGAATTCCTGAGGGGCTCTTTATTTTTTTATGTAAGTAAGCAAAAAGATGGAATACTTAAACATTTATTGTTTTCTATTAGAGTCAAATGAGAAACCTTTATAAGCATAACTTTTAAATTGAAACACTTCACCAGCTTTTCTGCTCCCTAAGATAAACAGTTATGTTGGAGCTAAAAGTTCACTTTTTCCAGTGGGAAGAAGGGAACCCTTTGGATCCAACTGAATATCTACCTTTACTCACAAACATCCAGAGGACCATTTGCTATGCAGTCTACTACACCAGGTTGTCATCAACCTTTTTGGAGCTATGGGCAAACTTTCAAACATGAAAAAGTGTGTAGGCACCACACATGCACGGCAAACACATACCACAACTTATTCTATTGGCTATAAAAGAATGCTTCTTCAAACCTAATTTTAGTAAGGGAAGGGGTGGGGAGGGATCCTGTGAGTACTAAGTAAGGCCTCTGCAGGCCTGCAGTGCACCTGCAGGCACCATGTTGGCAACCCTTTTAGTAAAAATGGAGGACTTTTGGCTAAAAGGTGGCATAGAAATAAACTATATCATAACTATATCATATTATAAAATGTGTGAATTCTGTATGTATGGATAGCATTACTAGGTCTTAATTAACTAGATGCCAAAAAATTTTCATTATAGGCTGCAATAGTTATGAGTGTAAATCTTAGAATCACTGGGTAACATCTTCAACCAGTGTTGTAATAAGGTGTGTAGGAAATACAGTGTTGCACTGGAACCAGGGAAATATGTGTCCAAATCACTTAGCTATTCAGCTCACCTAGGAGGGACAAGTTACTGTGATCGGGCCTAGACAGATGTATGGTTTCTGCCCAAAATGGAAGCTCCAAGTTTCACTCTTCCTCTTTTCAGGTAACATCTTGGGATACAAAATGCATTTTATGCATTGTCTGAGTTTCAAATAAATAAAATATGCTTTAGAAGGAAGAGAAGAGGCACTGGAAGTTCTATTGCATAAGCAGACGAACATAACTATTGGGGGGAAGGGCAGGATATAAATTAAATAAATAAACGTTGTCTTAAAGCAATAATATTATTTATTAGCTAGGATCTTCTGATCCAGGCACAACTGCTAGTCCCAGCAGCAACTCTGATAACTCAAGCTGGATTTCAAATGGTTAGCAAACACAGACTGTAGATAAGTATGTGTGTAAGATAAAGGGGTATGTTATCTGAGAGAAGTGGTGCTAGGAAAATGGGATATCACTTGATAAACTGATTACCTGAAAGAGCCATCAATTCCCTGGCTTTGTTTGATTCTGCTGCTAGCAGGTATACTTGGAACTGATGGATTTCAAGAAAAAAAGATGTTGCCAGCAGGGGCTGCAATCAATAAGAGCTCCTTTGGGTACACATAAGAGCTTGTGCTTACCAAGTAGAACTCTTTATTCTTCTAAAAGCAGTCCAGCCCCCCCCCGACACTATATGATAAGCTATTTTTGAATTTCCTCTGAATTTCAAAAGCAGTTTGTCATGTGGTGCATAGAGCTGTTACCTGAAGAAGAAGAAGAAAAAGCACACTTTTGAAAGCACCCAGAAGTGGATGGGGTTGTTGTTATTAAAATTAACAATTATTAATATTAATATTTTCTTTCCTTGCTTTGCTTTCTTTATAATTTCAGCAATGGTTCACTGCCTCCTTCCAGTATTATTCTTTGTGATTAAGAAAAAGTCAGTACTGCATCCCTACCCAGCCTGTACCTTGAGTCTCTCCAGACACCCATCAGAGACAGGCTTTCAGTGGTGAAAATTCTGTGAATTACAACATTTCAGACTGGCATTCCCTTAGGGTCAAATCGAGAACATAGCCAGTGTGTGATTAAGTGCATAAAAGCTTTGAAAGAAAAAAGAATCACTCCCAAATTGTCGTTAGTTTTCCAGTTCCAACTTCTTCCAAACTAGTAAAACAAAGTTTCTGGGGCAAGAGGAGACCCCACTACTAGGCATAAAGGGTCTGATCATACAAAATCAAACTTCTTTGCTTGCTACTGCTGCCAATACTAACACAATCTCCATAGCACATTAATTTGGCATATGTATTAAAATGGTCAGGATGGGGGAAGGGGCAGAGTTTCATTGTACTATTACGATTCTGCCAGTAAACAGCAGGCAAGGAGGAAGGTATTTGGGCACCTGGACCGCACCTGATCAATATTTTTTGTGTTATTCCTGAGCAGATGTCCCAGATTGGTTGCCATGACAGATGGTATAACTGGTTCACATCATAATTAGAAGCTTTTGTGGTAGCAAAGAATGAGTGCATGTGCCATCTCCACTCACCATCTGCTGCTCAATGGTGGTGAGTAGCTCAATGTGTACCACCATACCATCCTCACCAGAGCCCCACAGCAGACCATTTCTTAAGCCACCACCAGCCCACCACTGCAAATCACTGCCAGCTGCTTAGTCTAAAAGATCTTATGGATAGGCTTTACTCCTTCCCCCATTTCTCTCAGTCTGCTTTGTAAGCTAAGAAAACGGAGACGGGTTTTTGAGGAAGAATGGATTCCCCTCTCTGAAGATGTAATGTAATTTCATTTGAGCCATGCAGACTTTTGAAGTATACAATAATAATGCTGATATTACTATATTTTAAGTTCAAGAGAGGTAGCCATCTTAGCATGTTGCATCAAAAACAAAGTGTCTTATGGCACCTTTAGGACTGCCAAATTTGTTGTGGCATAAGCGTTCATAGGCCAAATTGTAAATCTTTGTCAGATATATGAAGCATGTCATATGTATCTGATGAAGTGGGTTCTGGGCTACAAAAGCTCATCCCCCTGATAAAAGTGTTATGAATTCCATCCCACGCATGCTGTACAGAAACATTTGTGATGTCATGGTGCTTGAGTGAGCAGAAGCACTGCTGTGTCCTAGTGAGAAAAGCAAGGTAGCAAGAACAGCTGTAGCATGCTATTATTAAGGCCATACAAACTCAGGTTTTTTATTCTAAATGCTGCTTCTGTGACATTTTTTGTAACACAAAGTATGACCCATAAATAATTGCTCTAATAATTCTCTAGGTGATTTCCTATTTAAAATCCCTCAAATATGTTCACGTGCTTTGCACACATGTGTTTCAAGTTCTAAACCTGTCCATTTTTGAAACATTGTATTTTTCAAACATGTATTCTGAACACACAAAAATATATTAGAAGCAGATGACTCATGATTTAGAATTTGAACTCCAGTTCAGCAAATTGATTCTATATGTAAAGGCCAGAGTGACTAGTTTATATCCAGTAGCACACTATATTCATGGACTGTCCTTTTCCCTTTTTTTTTTTCAGGCCAGTGACTAATTTCTTCCTCAGTCATTACTGGTAATTTGTAAGATCAAGCCAGATCAGTACAAGTATACACCCAAATTGTGAACCTTCTTAAACATTACACAGAGTGGTTCTTTGACTATAGTTGCATAAGCATTATTTATTTATTTATTGTTTGATTGATATCCCGCCCTTCCTCCCAGCAGGAGCCCAGGGCGGCAAACAAAAGTGCTAAAAACACATCAAAACATCATCAAAACAGACCTTAAGATACACCAAAACAAAACAACTTTAAAAACATTTTTTTAAAAAGCTTTTAAAAAATTAGCGTCACAAGAACAGGTCAGGAAACTAATGAGGTGTTCCATGAAGCACCAAACTGGTATATTGTTTAGTCTTGTCTTAGAGCAAGGAGTTTGGGTCAGATGGCGATGTAGTCCATTGCAGCTATATATTTTTGTTTATTGAAGCTATTTTTAAGCCACCTTTCAGGACTATAGAATTCCCAGGGCAGTTTACAATAATAACAAAGGCTTGCATCCAATGTAGTGGTAAGCAGCTCATTCTGTTAGTTCAAGGATTTACCCTTGTGCAATGGAACATCCCCCCTCCTTCACCCATGTGCCCTCTAAATTTGTTCTGGGGGTTCCCCTAACACTCTGGAGCAGATATGGGAAGGCTGGGGGTGCACACAGGGGGAGGAGAGTAAATCCTTGTGCAAACAGAATGAGTGCATTGGATACTACCCAAACATGCAATTCCATTAAATGCAAGCATTAAAACATACACTTCCAATCACGATAAAACAGTCAATTAATTTGGTTTATAAATACCAACTCTCATCAACCCTAGTCAGCATGGCCGGTCATCAGGGAATAATAATCCAACAATATCTGGATGCGATCACATTGGCTATCTCTGCTCCAGGCCAATATGGAGGTAGACTGCTCTTACTTATCAAAAGAAGTAGAACTCTCTGTATGTGTTTAAAATCAACCTGACTCTGTATGTCTATCCCAACAGATTTCTTGTTTTCTGAGGTAGTTTGTTGTTTAACAATAGAAAACCAAAAGGCTGAATTAAACTCTGTGCAGCCATGGAAGCCCAGGTTTATTTATGAAACTATTTTGTGTTGTGCATTTCTTCTGAGGATTATATAAATCCCATTAAAAGAGCTAGCTCCCTTCCAAATTACTGCAGGATTTTTTCTTCCTTTTAAGAAATATATTCAGATGCATCTAGGTGAACTTCCAGAATTTTAATTATATCTGTATCAGAAGAGCTGCAGAAATATAAAAAGGGTTTTGAAGAGATTTAATTTTAGATATCAGCTTAATTAACAGCATTTGGAAAAAAACTAGTGCAACTTTAATTAAATGTCTCTACATTAATTTAGTCATTTAATTGAAAATGCATTGGGATAGTGCTTACAATTTATCACCCTTGCAGCGTGAAGGAAGGGATTTTTTTTACTAACAATGTGTAATCATCATCATCATCTATTTTTATGCTCTTACTATCTTTCTGTCAGCTGCATTATATTTTTCTTGAAAATGTGAATTATGATTTGTGAGATTATCTGAAAACACACATTCTTAGAAAAGGATGCAAAGAACTACAGGATTCCAAGCTGCACATTGCAGAATTCTCTCCATTACATAATTTTTAAAGGTACAAAAGCCCAGTACATTTTTGCATCTGGTCACCTGCCAATCAGGTTTGAGCAGCAGAATTCAGACCTATGAAGTGTTTACAAAGCTGCAGTCCTGTACACTCTTATCTGGGAGTAAGCCCCACTGAACTCACTTCTGAGTAGACATGTACAATTGTGTGTTGGTAGTCTCTTTCTAGACTTTCTGCTAAAGGGCCTTTGTATAGTATACTACATTAATTTGTAGCATCCTTAGCTTAATAGGCCTACTGTGCCAAGAAGATTCTCTGGTTTCTTTTCTCTTTCCAGTGCTATATATCTGTTGCCTAAATGGGTATTTGAAGCCATTTCAGCATGGCTACAAATTTCTCACTGATTTATTATTTCTTCTGATAATCATTCAATAGGATTGTTGTTGTTGTTTTAGTTATTGCTACATACAATATGCTTGGTATCTTGTATATCAGAGTAGCTAATGTGGTGCACCCCAGAGATTGTGGACTCCAAATCCCATCATCCCTAAGCCCTACTCCCATGACGGGAGTTGGGGTCCAAACATCTGGAGGGTACCATGTTAGCTACACAGTAGCAGCCACCAGGGCTGTGCAAGTGGGGCTGTGTTACTCTCCTGGTTTCCCAACACCATGTGTTGCTACTAGGTACTGAGAAAGGGAGGGGCAAGGCAGCAGGAAGCTCAGCACAGTGCAACAGTGTGGTGAAACCAATCTGACACTCCTGACCCTGTGCCCATACTGCACCAAGCTTCCTGCTGCCCCTCTCCCTCTGAGTAACTGGCAGCAACCCGTGGTGCTGGGAAGCCAGAAGATTAATGCAGCTCCACCCTTGCCGCCCCGACAGCCACTATTGTACAGCCCTGTCATACATTAACTGCAAAGGCCAAAACTAGTTGTCCAAAGCTTTTGTTCCATTCAGATTAGAAACTGAGTTCAGCTTTCTATTTCTATTTCTATTGTTGTTGTTGTTGTTAAAATTTATATCCTGCCCTTCCTCCCATCTAGCCACAAATTCTCTTTCACAGGCTGTTCTATGCCAACTAAAGATGAACTAAGCAGGAGTCTATCTCCAGTTTTACTAAATGGAAAAAATATCTTCCCAGTTACATGGTCTCTGTCATCCCTATCCTTCATGCTTGACTACTTTGCTTCCTTTTTATGTTGCAATGCCTGTCTGGAGACCAAGAGACAATCACTGTAAGAAAAACAAAAGCATTTACATAATTGCCATTATCCTGCTTTCTCTCTCCTCAGAAGCGCTGCATTTTATAACTATTTGGCTGAAGAATAGGAGGTAGATAAAACTATCCTTTCACCTCCTTGCAATTAACTCTTCAGCCAAGCAGCAATAGGAGCTCCAGAAGCCAGCTCAATTGGGATCTATCTATCTATCTGTCTGTCTGTCTGTCTGTCTGTCTGTCTGTCTGTCTGTCTGTCTGTCCAAAAATAATCTGAAGATAATCAGATTATCAGATAATCTGATAATTCTGTCACTCTTGAACATGCTGGCCATCACCAGAGTTCCAGCAAGCATGCATAGGATTACACTACAACAGAAGATCACAGCAGAATCTTGGTAGGCATAAAAGTGTGCATGCACTTATTTCTTGCAAAAATGGCATATTATATATTTTATCTTTCAAATAATTTCTGAACATAAGTTTTTAAAAGTGTACATGCTGCAGTGTTATACTTTTCTAATTAAGGAGTCAAAGAATTTATATTTTACTGAAAGACGGCAGTTTATTTGTCTTATTCATAACCTGTTTTGAAAACCTTCCCAATATGAAGCTTTTCTGGGAGTAAAGCTGCAATGCTAATTCCACATACCTGGGAGCTAACCCCACTGAATTCAGTAGGACTTACTTTGAGGAGATGTGGTTAGGATTGTGCTGAAAATCAATGGGACTTTTGAGTGAACATAGAAAAGGACTGTGTTGTAATTCTTTCTCTCCCTCTCTGATAATTTTTTTAAAAGCAGGCAGGGCTTACTTAGGTGTCACTGCTTTTATTTGGCAGGAAACTAATACTTATTTTTTTATAAAAATGTTCTGCAATGACCAACTGGTTTTGACAATAAACTATTATATGGGGTGTATGTATTCTTGCAGATCCACATAATACATTTAAAGCACATCCAACCCGCATATAAAGTGCATGACTTCCCCCAAAGAATCGTGAGAAGTGTAGTTTCCCCCTCACAGTTACAGTCCCCACCAACCTTAGCAAACTACAGTTTCAAGTATTCTGTGGTGGGATTCATGTGCTTTAAATGTATTATATGGATCTGCCCTAGTGTGCATTCATTAGTGACATGAAAAGAACAATTTAAAAAGATACGTTTTAAAACAGAGCTGTAGCTCATTGGTAGGACACATGCTTTGCATGCAAAGGTCCAAAATTCAATCTCTGGAAGAGACTGTTGCCTGGAATCCTGGAGAGCCAGTGCTAATCTATGTCAGCAGTACCTGACCTGACTCAGTATAAAAGAGGAAATAGACCCAAGGGCCACAGTGACTCAGAAATATATATATATATACTGCTTTATTGTAAAAAACCTCAAAGCAGTTTACAGAAGGAATTAAAACAATAGAATTATTGGCAAAAACAGTTAAAGATAGATATTTAAAAACATTCAAAATAATAAACTAACAATGATTTAAAAACAGAAAAAAACATAATAGCTTCTACATGCCAGGCTTGCCTAAACAAAAACGTTTTTAGCAGGTGCTAAAATGAGTAAAATGAAGGTGCCTGCCTAATGGAAATAGGCAGGGAGTTCCAAAGCTTAGGTCCTGCTACAGTAAAGGATCGATTTTTTACAAGAGCAGAACAAGTACTATGTGGAACCCGTAACGTAGAAAGCACACCTTGAACTTGGCCTGGTAGCAAATCAGCAACCAGTGCAGATTTCAGAGCAGAGATATTATGTGCTGATAGGGTCTCACTCATGTCAGCAGTCATGCCGCAGCATTCTGCACAAATTGCAGCCCCGAGGTCAGGTTGTGCTGCATAAGGATTTCTGTGACCTTAGCTGACTGGCTACCAGGATTTTTTTTTAGTTTTGGTTAGGAACCCTATCTGGTTGTGGAATGAGTTTTCTGTCTTACTCACAGGAATTTTGTTGTGGTTGATATGGTATTGCATTTAGGAAATCACTGTCTTTTTCTTTTCATTTCTTTGCATTTCATGTAGGTATGTATGTATTTACTATTTGATTTATATCCCACCCTTCCTCCCAGCAGGAGCCCAGTGCAGCAAACAAAGGCACTAAAAACATTAAAACATCATGAAAAAAACTTTAAAACACATTAAAACAAAACATCTTCAAAAAGATTTCTTTAAAAAAGCTTTCAAAACATCTTCTAAGATTAAAAACATTTGAAAAAGAAGGTTTAAGAACATATTAAAAAGCAGTTCCAACACAGATAGACAGATTTACCTCTGACCTTATGCCCTTACATCCATAGAAGCAACAACAGTGGTCCGATATGGTCAGGTCAACCCTCTTAAAACCCACTGATGATGCATCTTGTTATTTGCATTATGGTTTGTTTCTTGCCCAATAGTGGTAAAAGAGAATTCACATTATGGGAAGTGTTGCTTCAGTTGCAGTTGTTGTTCCCAAGCTGCTGCCTGTGTTTAAAGAGAGGGGTAGGAAGAAAACTATAGAATAGACGGGGTTGTAATTGAATTTTATTTCAAAATTGCATTTGCTCTGTTACAACCTTCCACATATTTATTTGGCAGTGATTCTTCAGTAAAATAACTACTGAATCACTGTTGTGTTCTTTGAGCTCTTTCCATGTGTGATTTAAAGTGTGTAAAGCACTCCTGGATAAGAGACCAAAATTCCATCTGGCCCACTAACCAGGCATGACTATGTTCCCTCTGAGGCTACACATGTCCACAAGTTGGATATAATGTTTGCACAGAGTATATTCACAGAATCTGTGTGGTAATCGTCTTCCATCTTAAGAAAAATAACAATTGCGCAGATGGGGTTACACACAATGGAAATTATCCACATAGACTTTAAAGTTAAATTTATTGTTAGATGTGAAGTAGCATGGGAAAGCATGATCAGTGCAGGAGGAAGGTGTTATCCCATTCCTTCAGTACGAGAGGTCTCTGTGCTCTTGCCCGAATGGGGCTTTCAACTTACAGTGGAGAAAGACAGTAGTGAAAAACATATTAATTCTATAGTGTTGGGCCAAAAAGTTTACTGGGAGAGTGGTATCCTTTTTATGTTATACCGTCACAATGGATTTCTTAGTATAGTTGCATCATTAGGCAATCCAGCCAAGTAATATCAAGATGGCTGTTGGAACAAATTTTCCATGAGTACCTCACTGAAACATACAGTAATGACTTCCCCTTTTTGTGAACTTTCCGAAAGCAAAATGCATTTTGCCATCTCTGGTGTGACCTCTCAGTTAATAGCTTTACTGGCAAATAATTGAATGGTGCCTTTAAATTCATGCATGCATGTTTGGTGCATTTGAATGACATGAACTCTGCAATCTTACATGGCATTTAGAAGAAAATGTGAGCACACTCAGAATTCCTACTTTCATATATTTTGAATCATGACAGTGTGGGGTTCTCATTTTATTCACCTTGTTTTCTGATTTTAATAACCGTTTCAAAAGTAATGTAGCAAAGACACTGAGACCACAGCCTCTTCAGAATAGTCCCATGAATATAATAGTATACTTTGGAGTGAGTGAATGAGCTTGAATACAAGACTCAAAATAGCTGAGTGATGGTATCCATACTACAAAGATAACTAAATATTCAAGTATGAAGAATATTTGGCTCAGTCCTGCCACATTCACACACAAATTTCCATGCTCACTTTGGGTTTGAGTTTCGCCTGCCTTCTGGCCACTAACTCATTGTAACATGTTAAGGCAATTATTATAGCAAACCAAGTCCTTGAGAAAACTGAAAATACTATTTCTTTAATCAACATGTTTCCAAACGGCTCGTTTCCAAAGGGCTCTGGGGAGTTTTCCAGCTGATAGGGCTGGCACTCCTGTCGAGATCCTGGTTGAACTGTGGAATACAGAAATGACCCGGGTGGTTGACATGATTGTTCCTAAGCACCCTCTCCTGTGTTGAGCTCGTACGGCTCCATGGTATACCCCAGAGCTGAGAGCAATGAAACAATATAGGAGACGGCTTGAGTGCAGATGGAGATGAACTCCTGGTGGATGCAATTACACACTGGTAAGTGCCTATGGTAAGCTGTATTGAGGGGCAGTGAGGGCAGCAAAAAAATAATATTTTGCTGCCACTATCAAATCATCAATCTGCTGCCCAGCGGAGCTCTTCAGAATTGTTCAGGGGCTATTACACACTGGCACCAAGGATATGGTAGAACCATCTGAGGCCTGCAATAATGAATTTGCTAGGCACTTCCAGGATAAAATCTTTAGCATCCGCCAGGACTTAGACTCGAGTGTTATAGCCGGTGAATCAAGTGAGGTATCCAGAGCACAGCCTTGTCCCGATTTCTTGGATGAGTTTCAGTTGGTACAGCTTGAGGACATTGACAAGGTGCTTGGACAGGTTTGTGCAACCACTTCTGTGCTGGATCCTTGCCCTTCTTGGCTAATAAAAGCTAGCAGGGATGGAACAGCTGGCTGGGCCAGGGAAGTGATTAATACCTCTCTGCGAGAGGGAGTGGTCCCTGGCTGCCAGAAAGAGGCAGTAGTGAGACCACTCCTGAAGAGACCCTCCCTGGATCCAGAAAATTGTAACAACTCTAGGCCAGTGGCAAATGTTCCAGTCCTGGGCAAGGTCCTTGAACAAGTGGTTGCAGGCCTGATCCAGACACTCTTGTATGAGACCGATTATCTGGAACCATTTCAGTCGGGTTTCAGGCCTGGTTTTGGCACAGAAACAGCCTTGGTCACCCTGTATGATGACCTCTGTCAGGAGAGAGAGAGGGAGAGTGTGACTCTGTTGATTCTCCTTGATTTCTCAGCGGCTTTCGATACCATCGACCATGGTATCCTTCTGGGAAGACTAGCTGAGTCGGTAGTAGGAGGTACCGCATGGCAGTGGTTCTGCTCCTATTTGGCAGGTCGCCTCCAGAAAGTGGGGAACATTGCTCAGCACCCTGGATTCTCCAGTATGGGGTTCTGCATGGGTCAGTTCTGTCCCCCGTGCTGTTCAACATCTACATGAAACTGTTGGGTGCGGTCATCCGGAGTTTTGGAGTGTGTTGCCATCAGTATGCTGATGACATGCAGCTGTATTTCTCCTTTTCATCTTCTTCAGGTGAGGCTATCAATGTGCTGAACTGGTGCCTGGCTGCGACAATGGGTTGGATGAGGGCTAATAAACTGAGGCTCAATCCAGACAAGATTGAGATGCTGTTAGTGGGTGGTTCTTCTGACCGGATGGTGGATGTCCATCCTGTCCTGGATGGGGTTGCACTCCCCTTGAAGGAGCAGGTTCATAGCTTGGGGGGTTCTCTGTCACTTTATTTATTTATTTATTTGTTTATTTATTTATTTATTTATTAAATTTATACCTCGCCTTATGGCCAAAAGGCCCTCCAGGCGGCTTACAAAAAACACGAATATAGCAATACATCAATAGAACATAATACATCAATAAAATAATACAATTCTCAAAATTAAATAACAAATAACATTATTTTAAAAAAAAGGAAACAGCAATTACAAGCTTCCAATAGTAGGTATCATACTGGATCGAACTAGTTCCAAAAACTGGAGCCTGCACTGATGCACTCCCCCTTCTCTTTTGTGAATTGGAAATATTTATTTCTTTTAACCAAATCACAGTTCCCTGTACCATCTGAATCGGGGGAGCTGTTTGAACTAACTTCAGTTTAAACAAATATGAATCAATCTGTGGTTTTCCGATTCTAGGTTGTGTATGTTATGTGCCTTCAACTTACGGTGACCCTATGAATCAGTGACCTCCAATAGCATCTGTCATAAACCAAACTGTTCAGATCCCGCAAGTTCAGGTCTGTGGCTTCCTTTATGGAATCAATCCATCTCTTGTTTGGTCTTCCTTACCCAGTGAGCTTCATGGCTGTGTGTGGATTCGAACCCTGGTCTCCAACACTCTAAAAGAAAGCATATACTCTCATATGTTAAGCAAATGTACCCTACTGTTTGATTTTTACAAGAAATTCATAATCTCAAAAAATCAGAGGCTCTGTTACAATATACCTATTTTGGAAATCAATATTTAGCCAGAGGCACATCCAAAACACGGGCTGTGGCACTAGTTTTTAATTCTAATTTCCCTTTTGAAGTTAAAAAGATCTTGAGAGACCCAGAAGGTAGATTTATATTTGTAGCTGGGTTATTGGATGGAAAAGAGCTATGTAGCTTTGGCTCTATATACGCTGTATGCTGGAACGGAAAAGTACATGGCTACAGAAACAATATGGTCTCACTGGGTCACAACAGACATACAAGACTCTTATATTAAAAATAAATGAATTAGACTTGATTGAAACAAACAGAATTTTAATTGGTATGCTGTACACAAAACAAAACATTTTTGAGCATGGCAGTAAAAGTTCAAGGTTATTAGCAAATCGATTAAAACGTAAAAAATGTACAATACATATAATCAAAAAATCAGATGGCTCCAGAGTTTGGACAAGTTCGGGTATAGGACAAGCTTTTACCGATTTTTTTCTCAAATCTATATAAAGACTGTCAGGTAGACCATTCAGCAGTAGAAACATATGTAAATAGGGCAGGTTTTTGCACTTTAACAGGAGGGGAGAGAGAGACCTTAACAGAAGAAATAAAGACTAATGAAATAAATACAATAATAGGCAAATTAAAATCCAACAAATCCCCCAGGCCTGATGGTTTTACTAATGATTTTTATAAAACTTTTAAAGAAATTTCAACCCCAAAATTGGTACAATGATTTAATGGTATTCTTCATGGAGACCCCTTCTCTCAAACATGGAAAACAGCTAGAATTGCAGTGATTCCAAAACCTTTTAAAGATCCTTTAACTGTAGAACCATACAGACCAATCGTGTTACTAAAAAATGATTATAAGATATTCACATCCTTGCTGGCAAATAGATTAAAGACTATGGTGTCAAATTTAATTCATTAAGATCAAACAAGATTTGTACCTAGAACACAAATTGCAGATTCAATACGTCGTATATTAAATTAAATCCATTATAGCAAATCTAATAGCATTCCTGTGGCCTTTTTATCTCTAGATATATATAAAGCATTTGATTGTGTGCACTGGCCTTTTTTAATTTAGGTAGCAAAAAGAATGACATTTAGAAATCAGTTTTTAACAATTTTGAATTAAATTTACTCACCTTCTACAGCAGTGATCAGAATAAATGGCAGAGACTCTCCGCAATTTACAATCTACAGAGGAACGAAACAAGGATGTCCTCTCTCTCCATTCCTGTTCTTGATGGTGATGGAACCTCTAGCACAACACTTAAGACAAAACAAAAATATAAAAGGGATACAGATAGATCAGGACACACATCTTCTCAGTATGTATGCCAGTGACATGGCACTGACAGTGACCAATCCTCTGGAAGCAGCGCACTCATAAAAGACTGAATTAGAGCAATTTGTGTGTGGGGGGGGGGGTTTCCGGCCTACAAGTCAATCTAACAAAATTGGAAGTAATGTGCTTTCACTAACCTCCAGAGAGACACGCCAATTCTTGGCTGCTTTGTGCATTCGTTTATCTGGTAGTGCAAATACATAGTAATCTTAATAAACTATTTATGGTTAATTACAGACCAATTTGGTATGCACTAAAAGCTGATATGAATAAGTGGGCTAAGCTGCAACTTTCACTAACAGCAAGGATTTCCCCAATAAAAATGACATTGTTACCTAAGTTAACATTTTTATTTCATGCACTCCCTGTATATATTCTGGAAAAACAATTAAAGATTTGGCAAAAAGAAACGGAACAATTTATTTTTAATAAAAAAATTGCCCAGAATTAAGAAAACATTATTATACTGACAGTCTAAAAGGGGGGAAATGGGGAATTCCACATTGAAAACATTATTTTGATGCCAATCAACGATATTTTATTTTTATGATATTGGATAGTAAAATACAAAGATGGGATTCTTTGGATCCCATCTAGAAATATTTTAGTGAAAGGCATTCCTCTGGGGGTCATACCCTTCAGGAACCTTACAAAAGCTTTGTTACAACAATTAAGAGATAATCCCTTTACTAATACTCTACTTCAACGCTGGCAAAGATGAGAAAAACATCTTTTATGTAAGTCATCACCCATGACACCACTCTTTTTTCATCCAGAATTTTATAATGGTAATAGATAGTTACCTTGGCAGCAGTGGAGAGAGAAGGGGTTCCACCGTCTTCGTGATTTTTATGTTAGTGGATCTCCAATAACATAACAGGCCTTTACAACAGCACTGGAGGGTCAAAAAATTCATGGGTTGCACTGGAGACAGTTAGCAGACTTTATCCACCGCCATAATATTAAAGAAGCAGGGAGGGCAAATTTATCCCCTTTTGAAAATATTATATTGGCAGCAAGAGACAAGGATGGGGGAATTGTTTCAAAGATCTACCAACTTTTATTAGATAAAGAAGGAGATAACTCGTTAGGATTAAAAAGAGTATGGGAAGGAGATTGGGGAGTAGAAGTTGAGGAGGAAGAATGGAGAAAGTTTTGGAACAAACCTTTGGTGAAAACCTCCTCCAATCAAATAAGAGAAACCATGTTAAAAATAGCCCATATATGGTATTTAATACCGATACATCTATCTCAAATTAATTGGGTACATTCCCCCAGATGTTGGAGAGAATGTGAAATGGCTGGAACTTATCACTACATGTGGTGGGAGTGCACCTTGGCACAAAAAGTTTGGACTTTAATATTTAATGAAATTGAAATAATAATCTCCAAACAAATAGACAGAATGCCACAATTGGCGGTGTTGAATCTATTTGAAGGAATAAACAAAGATATAATCTACAAAACTTTATTAGGTCACTTATTGATGGCCGCCAAAATCACTATAGCAACTCATTGGAAAACATTACAAGGAGCTACTGTAGATTATTGGTACAGGAAAACATGGTATCTTGCTTTCATGGAAAAAAAAAAATTTTTTTTACAATAATTTTTATTCAAATTTTCATAAAACATAGAAAACAAAATCATAAAACATTCAAAGACAAAAAACAAAACAAAACAAAAATGATTAAACAAAAAAAAATAAAATGTTGACTTCCCATTTGTCACATATCAAATCAGTTATAGGTCTACAATATATAACAATCCTGTCTCTTAAATCATATTATAAAATCACTTTCCTCCAGTAGTTATCTTAATTAATCATCAAATCTCATAAACATTACTTTATTCTTTCCACAAAAAGTCAAAGAGAGGTTTCAATTCTTTAAGAAATATATCTATCAATTTTTCTCCAAATAAACATGTCAATTAATCCATCTCGTTAATAATTATAATAATCTTATTGTCATAACCATAGTCCAAATAAACATTTCGATTAATCCATCTCATCAGAATCTGTTAGGTCCAATAATTTCAATAGCCATTATTCCATTATCCCTATTAGTTCCGTCTTCCATCTTCAATAGTCCTGTTAAGTCCAGTAATTTCAGTGTCCAATCTTCCATTATCAGTATTCCATAATAATCTTGCTGTTGTAGCCATAGTCATATAATAAGAGTCTGATGGGAATTTCCTCTATCCCAAATATTTTCTTGCCATCCATTCTGAATAAGTTGCTGAAATACTGTTGTAAAGTCATATCTGTGTTCTTCTTTTTTACAAAATGCACTGGCTCATCTCTTAAGAGTTTTTCCATTGTCACATGGCTGCAGTTAATTCCATAGATTTTCTCTATATCAAGCTCCATCACATCATTCCAGTCCAGAAGATTATCCAAGCCATTGATAACTTTATCTCTAATATCTTCATTAATTTCTTCAGAGATAACGTTAAATTCCAAACAGTAGATTTTATTTCTAAAATCCATAAACTCCAGATCTTTTTCCAATTCCACATTTGTTCCAATCTCCAGGGCTTGTATCTTCCCTTTATTTTTTCTTTTCTCATCTCTGATCTCATTCTCCTCTCTCACAGGATCCCCTATTTCTTTAAGCTCCTGCGTCATTTTGCTCAGTTCAATTTTCAGCTCCTTACTACCCTGTCGCAGGGTTTGTTTCGTTATCTCAATCTCATCCATTATTTTCTGAAACATAATTACTTCCAGATTCTCAGCCACTTTCTTGATTGCCATTTTTAAAACCACGAAAACAAAACAAAACAAAAATAAAGAAGAACCACTTCTTATTTCAGCAACAATTGGGTTAATATTCCAGGCTTGATGACATCACAGTATAAACAGAGCAACCTGCCTTATCTCTCTATGTTCAAGAATGCAAAATAAATTTAGTTCCCAGCATCAAAACAGTTAGTGGCGTCGTGAAGAAGCAGATTCGTCAAAATAAAATAGACCAAAAAGAGAATAGTCCCAGACAATATAATATTCCTCGGAATAGAAATCAGGAATAGAAATCCCTCTTCTGTTTATTATCTTTAGAATGCACTTCCAGGACAGCTTTTTGCGACAGAAACAGAGATAAGCTGTTAATTTCGTGAATAACAGAGAAGAGCTATATCTCACCCAGAAGTTGTCCAAAGCCGATCAATCTGACAAATCTCCTTTTGCTGCAACAATTTAAACCAAGTAAAAAAAATAATAGAAAGAAGGGTGCTTGCCTGTTAGTCCGTTCTCTCTTTAAAGAAAAGATAAACGTATCGCTTAAGCAGATAGAGCTTGTAAGGAAGTCCGTCCGGCATTGTTGGCTGGACCTTATCTCATAAATTAATGAAATCCAGTCCTCCCAACAAAAACAGGCTTTTGAGGTTGATCTCTACGTTTCTCCCTGCCCGGGAGAAATTTCATCAGTCAAAAAAAAAATGTTCTGACTGATTTATATCTGAATAAGCTTCTTTTGAGGCGGGAGCCCGTCCCAAAAGCAGGCACAAGCGAAGTCACCCTTCCCGGAAGTCCGCTTTCATGGAAAAATTAACGGTCAAATTGAGAGTATCCCAAGGTGTCTCCAAGAAAGATAACTTTTATGAAACTTTGTATCCATTTATAATTTATGTAAATCAAAAAGAACATGGTAGGGAGCCTCCACCATATTATGCTCGAATTTGCAACGCCTAAAATCGTATGCGGTTTCCTTTTTTTTTTCTTTTGTTGTTGTTTTGTAATTATAAGTTGACAGATGGATAATAGTATGCGTTTTAAAGATTTGTATTTGTATGTGCACATGTCCAACATTTGTTTCTTAATTTTATTTCAATAATTTTCTGGTTTTTAATATATACCGGCTTTAAACTCAATATTGTACAGCAAAGGGGGAGGGGGGAATTTTAGGTTCTTTATGGCTATATGTTTTTATGTCAAGCAGTACTTATGTTTGGAGGCTGTAATTGATGTATAATTTGTTCTCAAAAAGTTCATAAAAATTAAATTTAAAAAGTGTCATCCTTATACTCATTGTTCACATGCGATGCTTCCATGTGGCAATTTATTGTAGGCTTGGTAGGAAGTTTTTCACAGCGTCCAGCGTAATGTCATCTTCACCAAAATGTCAGTCTGTACTTTTTATTTGTTTGAGCCAATTTTTTTCTTATCACATAAAATCTGATAAGTAAAAATCATCTATTATACATCTGCAGCCACAGCTGGTGTGGAATCTTCTTAGTGCATATTTTTGGGTGGGTAGTTTGATGTGTGTGGTGATGTATCAGTGGATGGCCTCTATTACCACAGTCCTATTTCTTCTCACATGAGCATAGGGACATACTAGGAAGCTGCCTTACACCAAGCCAGGCCATTGGTCCATCTAGCTCAGTAGATTATCTATACTGACTGGCAGCAGCTCTCCAGGGTTTCAGGCAGGGAGTTTCTCCCAGCCCTAACAAGAGACCCTGGGGATTGTGCATGTAAAGCAGATGAGCTATGGCCCTTCCTCATGAGCAGTTTTACACAAGACCTGTAATAATAAAAAGAATTGTTTGGGCCTGCTTAGTGCTCTGAGTGGGGTAGTGCATGTGCCAGTCTTTTCTAACTGACATTCAACTTCAGCTTAAAGCACATAGGCTCCTCTGTTGTGTTACTAGGGGGGGGTGCAGTGAAATTATTCCTGAGCCGCCTCTTATTGTTTTTTCAAACTTCTCCAAGAGTCTCCTGCAGTAGAAGGAAGTCCTGCTGCACGGAGCTGTGGGAGGCATCTGGGGGGAAAACCAGCAGGAAGAGGCAATTGTCTACGTGCCACAGTGTCTCTTGCTATGTGTTTCCCTCTAAACCTCTCCAATAGGCATTCTGTGTGGGATCGCCCTTAAAGTTGGTCCGGAATCTGCAGCTTCTGCAAAATGCAGCAATTGGGCTGCTGACTAGATCCGCCTACCACAAACATGTGACATGTTGCTCAAAGAGGAACAGTGGGTGCCAACATCCTATTGGACCAAGTTGTGCTGACTTATAAACCCCTATACAAGTTGAGACCTGGTTACCTGAAGCTTATATGGATCTTTTCCCATTTAGATCTATCCAGGTATTAAGATTTCAAAATGGGCCCTCATCATTGTCCCCCAGCCTGCAGAAGTCCATCTTGCAACAACCAGGATAGAGGCCTTTTCTGTTGTGGCACCTAGCTTGTGGAATAATTTCCCCCCTCACAAAAGGCAGGCACCTACTCTACTGAATGTTCAGCACCTTCTGAAAATGTATTTGTCCACCCAGTCTTTTGCTGACTGACTTATCTGGCTAATGTGGTTGCTGCTGTTTTTACTGATTTTGCTGTATTTTAATAGGCTGTTTTTATTGTTACGTGTTGCAAACCACTCTCCATTTTTTAATGAAGGGCAGCATAAATTTTAAATAAATAAATAGATGTGAAAATGCATAGTTAAATATGAGAGCCTCCATCTTTAACATATGAACAAGACCAAAATTGATATATTAAAAGATATAAATTGTGAATTCAACTGAAAGTAAATATTTGCACAAATGAGCAACTATTTTCTTTTGCTCTAACTTCATCACACAACAGCAGTGAGTCTCCTTAATGCACCTATTCAGTTATGCTTAAATCATGCATTAAGTTTGCTAATATTGATTTATTCATACTACATTGCACTTCTATATAAAAATAGAGAAGGTTGTAGCTTTATGGGTTTATCTTACTGAAGCAGTTCTATAAAGAATAGCACTGAATATGCTCAAACAAAAGTGGTTCAGTGTAATGCTGCTGTTGCTTGTGATTCATGTTTCTTACTTACTGTATTTATAAAAGATGATGCATGAAGGAGTGTATCAGATGATGGAACCTATTTCTGTGAATATTTGAGGATCAATGTGGCACTGCTACAGTTTGCTGCACCTTTGGGACCATTGTCAAAGAAGCTCTCATATAAAGAAAGGTTACATTTGGGACTTCTAAGCTTAGGGGAAGAAACAAGTAAGAGAGGACATAGCAGAGGTGTATAAAATTATGCATCATGTGAAGAAAGAGGATAGGTAGAAATTTCTCTCCCCCTGTCATAATATTAGCACCTGGGGCCATCCAGTGAAGCTCAGTGTTGGAAGATTCAGGACAAAGTACTTCTTTACACAGTGCATAGTTAAAACTGTGGAATTCATTCCCACAAGATGTAGTGATGGCCAGCAATGTGAATGGTTTTAAAAGAGGATTAGACAAATTCTTGGAAGATAAGGCTATCAGTGGCTACTAACCGTGATGGCTACGTTTTATCTCCACTATTGGAGGTAGTGTGTCTCTGGGAATCACAAATGGGAGAGTGCTATTGTGCTTAAGTCCTGCTTGGGGGCTTCCCGTTGGCATCTGGTTAGCCACAGTAAGAACAGGATGCTGGAATAGATGGGCCTTTGGCCTGATCCAGCAGGGCTCTTCTTATGTTCTTAAACCTTTTGTAAATGCCTGGCAAAAATTTAAAATCTTACATACCACTGGCTATTACTGTTGGCTTTTTTAAATTAGTAGTGCTGATCTTTTTTTGGTTTTTCTTCATGGTATTTCTTCAGTTGGAGGTGTGATCTGGAATGATGCCATCTGCTACAATGCAACTGAAACAAGATATGAGAGGGAAGGTTTCAGAGAAAAATGGCTTGAGATGAACACTTTCTGTGCAGCAGTACTATACAGGAATGGAAACACTTGAGGGGAATTTATCAGAATAAGCCTCTGCTTCCATATAAGATGAAAATGTTCATCTCACAGGTTTCAGCTTGATTTATAGCTGTGTTTTTGGAATGTATCAAGATAATGTTTAGAGTGCTTTAACATTTTGGCGTTCTGTTTATTTTCTGCAAGGGTCATTATTTTGTATTATTAATTTGAAAATCCAGACATTCAAAGCAGACAGACAGATAGAGGACAGAAGTGAAAAGAGGTAAGGAAGAAAATACAAAAGGCCCCAAAGGGAGTTGTAGTCAAGAGCAGGAGTAGACTTGCCTAACCTGAAAATCTTTATTTGGGGGTCAGGATGTAACACCTGACCCACTGTGCCCTTTTTTTTGTTAAGTGGCTTTCTTGCTGGTCTGACTGATGTCCTTGTCTTTTGACAGGCTTCAGTAGTTCATGTCAGAATTGAAGCATGACTTATTTGTGCAAGAAGGGTCAGTTAATAGCTGGAGCTGACATATAGAGTGCTGAAGCATTAGCACTGTTTATGTGACAGATCTAGTGATGGGAAAGCATTGGAAGGGGAGGGATCATGTACTGGCACTGTCCTGACCCCCACATGTTAATCTAAAGTTCTGAATAGAACCTATATGTGTACTCTGTGTTTAGAAATATGAATGAAGGTGCTGAGATGAGGATTTGAGGGTGAATAATGGCAGCAGGTGGAATTTTCAGCAGGAAACTGGTCTGGAGCTCCCGTCTATATTGGGAGTATATTCTACATTAGTACCCCACAGCTGCTTTTTCTTTAAAATATACTGAGACATTTACACACACTTCTTAAAAAGCATAAACTCAATATTAAGTTTGATCCTGTGATTTGTATGATTGTGATATTTCAAAAAAGGGGGGCTGTCATAATAGTGCAAATCATTATAATAGAGATTGAGCCATAAAAAAGTGACGGTTAAGTTATATAAAAGCAAACCACGTACAGTCATCCCCACAGCTGCAGTATGCAGCTTCCAAGTTGGTAGTAGCACTTTCAGGGATGCTTCTCTTTAGGCTTGCTGAATACTCACAGTAAACCTCTCCTCTAAATTTTTTGCTTGGAACAACAGGCTACCTATCCCCCCCAACTTTTTTTCCTTCACATTCCTCATATCTCTGGAGCCCTCTTCAGGCATAATGAACCCAGCAATGCTACCACATGAAGGGCAGCAGGAGGGTACAACATTTCCAAATTGTGCAGGGAGCCCCTGTGAGTAGAAAAAACTCCCCACTTCAAATCATCATCTTCTGCGAATTGGCAACAGATGTGATGGAGCTAATCACTTGTCCGACTGCTGCATCTAATGTGGCAACTTTGTTGGGAGTCATAATGCCCGAAGAGGACTCTGTTCAACAGCTAAATGAATTAATGGCTTAGTGTCACTTTGTGAGTCACCACTCTCTGAAGGTGATTGTTTCACATTAGGATTATTAAAGAAAAGAAAGCCACACTTGATTGATCATATATCAAATAGATTATTGTAGTAACCAAGAGATTTAAATCAGCTTGCTTGCTTTCTACTCTTTTTCTCAAGTTTTATGCCAAAGGCTTTATTATGTGCCCTGAATTTTTATTGTGTGCAATGTCCTTTTTTCACTTGAGGATTAGCAAATGAAGATGAGGTTATGTATAACATCTCCTTGTGGATTTTAGAATACAATTTCCTATGCAAATAAAGAGAAATAAAAATGAGTTTCAATATTAATCAAACATGTGCCAAATTCTTCTAGTTATCCCATTATCCCACTGCTTTTCCAGTACTCCACATCTTGGAGGATGAGGAGTTGCTAATACCCCATTTTTACAATTCAGAAATGATGACTTTTCTGTACCCTTTATTAACTGGCAAGCTTCCAGGCTAATCTTCTGGTATTCAGGAAATGGAGAGCACCTAATTTTCAGTAAAGTAAAGGTAAAGGTGTCCCCGCACTTGTAGTGTGAGTCGTTTCCAACTCTTAGGGTGACGTCTTGCGACGTTTACTAGGCAGACCGTATATATGGGGTGGGATTTCCAGTTCTGTCCACGGCCTTTCTTTACCCCCCAGCATATGCCGGGTACTCATGTTACCGACCACGGATTGATGGAAGGCTGAGTGGACCTCAACCCCTTTTACCGGAGATTCGACTTCCTCCTTTCATTGGAATTGAACTCCGGCCGTGAGCAGAGCTTCGGCTGCATTACTGCTGCTTACCACTCTGCGCCACGGAGGAGCTCTAATTTTCAGTAGGTCAGTGTTTTTTTTCTTGAGCAGATTTTCTCTTTATTTGTGTAAAAACAGCATCATATAGGTTTTGCATTTTAAAGCTCTGAGGCCTTCTGCCAGTTCCAGCTTGAGTGCATTTTTTAAAAATTCCCTTCTAAGAGATTTCACAACTGATTGGCAGATAAACTCTTCCCTTTCTGGGTGTGGCTAATGGAAACGCTTTGATCTGCCGACTGCTGTGTTTACAGCCTAACATTTCCGGGAGTTTGCAGGAGCTAGCATTGGTGGGTTGAGCTTAGAAAGCTTTGGAAATGTGAATGTGGCCGGAGTGGAGTAGTAGAAGAGGATTGTTTTATTAAATTATATTATGTATGCATTTTTGTAAATACTGCCTCTCTTTTGACAAAAAAAAGTGTAAATACACAGAGAATGCACTCTTATGTACCCATTTCTGGGAGTAAGTCCATTGAATACAGTAGGACTTACTTTTACATGCATAGGATTATGATGTGATAGCAATACTTCACTATTAGTGCTGTAAAATAACTGTTTGGATGACTATTTTTAATATATATATATATATATATTCTATCATTGTCAGCCATTGTTGCTCAGAACCAGCCAAGTTATTTGTGTTAAGTTATTTGCCTGCTGTGAAAGTTAACTTTTTCTCACTGATGCTTGTCTCCCCTCCATTTAAGTATCTTAAATATCAGATTCTCATCCTTCATAATTTCATAATTTACCTGTGTTTAAACTCATCCTGACTAGGCAAAAACCAAACAAACTAAAAATCACACACTAAATGAGATTTCCACTGGGAAGGTGGGGTCATTTTTTTACTCCCAGAAACCATGGGGGGAGGGGGTTTAGCAGAAGTGTGCTTGACAATACCCAAACATCCATAGCCAAAAACATTAAGAGGAAGAATGTTTCTGATCAGTAAACGCTTGCCCCTTCCTAATGTCTATTGAGTAAACAACAAAAAAAATATTTTCAATTACAATCAACAAAAAAATATGTTTTAAAGTTGCAAACAAAGTTAAAATGTCATAAAAACACTGTAAACTGATTAGAAACAATTTTAATTTGCTATCATTGGCTGAGGTCAAAATAGACCCCAATGGCATAATTCAGTGCATTTCTGGGGTATATTTTGACTCCAGGTATTTTTTTTTATTTCCTGAAGAAACATGGTAAGTGGTAAATGGCTGAAATTTGAGGATGTTGTAAGGCTGAAAGTTTTTGACAATGCCCTAGAAAGACTACCCTGTAGGTCTATGTGTGTGTAAACTGCAGAATGAAAAGTGTACCTGGGGAAGAATCAGGATAGGGGATAAAGAGCATTTGCTGTATAATTCGTGCTCTTCAATGTCCTTAGAAATGGGACATTCTATTCATAGAATTTTCTGCTGGTGATATATTTTACATGACTAATGATTTGCAGAAGGTAAGCTTAAATGTAAATGATTAAGCTTCATCAGAACAGTGAGCAAGACTCCTTTAACTTTCAATAGTTGCTACTAATATTAAATAAATAAAATCCCAATCAAGAACCTGAAGGATGTACAGCAATGATCTTATAATATTTTTTTTTTTTAAAGGTATCCTATCAGATGAAGCACTAAGTTTTATTCAAGAAAAAATATCTTTTCTTTTATGTTTTGCTTTGTGATCATGGGATTCCAGTTCAATTCCTATTGAAGACTGGAAGAAAGATATTAACAAAGAAGCAAGAAAGTGGACATGTGATTGTTCTTCCCCATAGCAGAGAATTAATAAATATCATTCAAAATAGTTCATAAAATTATAGAGTCATTCTAACAGCAATGTAATTTGGTTTAATAATAGGTGGGAAGAAGCAAGCTTATTTGTTTGCAGTGGAGAGAGAAAAATCTAGGAGAAATAATAAAAAAGTGATTTCATAAAATAAAGAAGAGAAAGTCAAAGGCAGAATGGATTTGCTAAGGACATCCTTTAATTTATGAGTTTTCTATGGACCTGTATTATGAAACAGTAACAGGGATGGTCTAACCGAGAGTTAAAAATAGATGTGCAGATGGTTTAATCCTACCTTATAAGCAGCAAATCATCTATCTCTTCCAAGTGTCAAGTTCTAAAACCACCTGGATGAAATCATTTGAACACCACGGTATATTGCCATAGATGACGTGATTTAATTTAATGTAGGATATGCACAGATTTGGAATTAAAATTCGAATGTCTCCAATAGCTTGTCAAGCACCGCAACATCTTTTGAATTTGTTGCCACAGAATATTCTGGTGTCCACTAACATAAATGGGTTTAGAAAATGATTCAGTATTACATGGAGGATGACCGCTTGTTAGCCAGAAATACAGCATTTACATTCAAAGAGAGTATAATTCTGACTGCCAAGTGCTGCAAACAAACAAAAGGAGGGGGAAATTGTATACTACCCTTGTCAGTTGCCTAGCAGAATATGAAGCACTGTTGAAGATACTGCTGAACTAGATGGATCATTAACACAATCCATCATGACAGTTCTTGTTAAAAATGCTTGGCGTGAATTCTATCTAAATGGTTTTATGGGTGTAGTTTGTTGTCTTAGTTAGCATCATTAATTGGTAATATATTGGTATTGCCTGCAATACTGTCTCTAGTAATGTTGACTGCAAACCTGAGCAATACCTATGATTTCAGTAAATCTTGCATGTGTTTTCAGGTGCACAGCTATTGTCCCCAGTGCAATGATTCTCAGATTGTGGAGTGGGTCCTTTGGGGAAGATGAAACACTTGAAAAGGGAGAGCAAAGTTCCAAGTGGGTAAAGGATCCTAGGCAGATTCTTTTCTTTATCACCATCCAAGACAAGGACAGGTTGAATGAATGCCCTCACTGATTTACACTGGATTTATGGTGCTGACAGCTTCCTCTTCCCCACCTCACACCTTCATACCTGCTTGATTTAGAAAACTCTGCTGCTTTCTTAGGTGTTTCTCTGTAGTTTTAGGATATGTTATATATTATATATTATTTATTCTCTATATATCTGTATATATATATATATATATATATCTGTACATACTCCCTGTTAGACAGTTGGTGCTGGGTTAAGGGCAGCAGAAGATAGAATGTTTAGAAGGGAGCCAAGCTCAAAAAGTTTGAGAAACATTGCATTCATCTCTGATGCTCCTGTTTATTCAGCAACAGCAGCAACCTCCTTCTGTACCCCTCTTATTTGACATTTAGGTTTGAACTGTTCTGTGGAAAACCTGCTTAAAATCTTGTCTATGATTTGCCTGTTGACAAATTCATGTTTTCTGAGATTCTGACTACGCTACATTATACCAAACAAACAAACAAAAATTTAATAGGAAAAGTACAGTATTCTAATGAGTTCCTTGACTTCTTCTCTCTCCTTAAGATCTTAAGAAATATTTGGGAATTGCTGCATGAAAGAAATTACATTATCTCAATTTAGGGAAACAGGCTACACCCAGGATTATAAAGCAGGAAATGCTGAAATGAACAGATAAAGGTTGTGGAGCTGGTGAATGTGTTGCATTACTGTAGGAGCATAAAGAGAGCCTTTGTTTTGAGTCTTATTATGTGGGAGGGTAGGCATTTGTCTGTTCCTTTATATTTATAAGAGTGTGTAATGCATTTGTCCAAAGTCCCAAAGCTGAATAGAAAATATAAATGTGTGCAGAAATGTACATCTTTAATAATAAATACCATTTCTTGTACATAACACAGAAGGGAACTCTCCATGATCAGCCACACTTCATAGACATCAGTGTGTTTGGATTGTTCTTCCTTTCATCTTAAGAAGCCATTGAGCATCAAGATTCCTTTGGTAAAAATCTACAAATCAAAAAAAATCTGATTTAAACTACATTATTTTCCATAGGAAGGGGCCATCACTGTAGGAAGTGGGCCATCACTGTGGGATAGTTCCACCTATCGTGCGAAGGCAAGAATGTTTTTGAAGTCAAGACTAGGGGCGTCATGCCCCTCCCACTCTCCAGTTCATTCTTGCCTTCGTACGAACAAGATTGGAATTTCACATAGCATTTAGCTAAGTCTCGTATTTGTCTTTAAATCTTTTCTCTTTTTCTGTGTGTGTTTAGCCTCTGAGGGTTCCCTCAGGGACAGCGGCTGCGGCTTCCTCACCCTTCCCTCAGAGCTATCCAATCCATTTTATTAACTTGATTGGGGGCTCCCTCTGAGACCGCGGCTACGGCTCTCTTCGTTTTGGTAGTTTCTAGCCCCCACCCCACCCCCGCTCAGTTGTCTCTTTAGCCAGGGGGATTCCTCAAGGACCGCGGCTGCGGTTCTCCCCTTTTGATCGCTTCTGATCGCTGTTAACCTCCCCCCCCTGATCGGTTGCCGCGGCTGCGGCTTATCCGATCTCAGCGGGAGCTCGCAGCTGCGGCTCCCGCCGTTAACCCTCTGCCTCAGATCGCCCTTGCAACGTGGCTTAAATCCCACTGAGGGCTTTTCAGACCGCGACCACGGCTCTCTCTGCGGTGGCGGCCGTTTTCCCCTACCTGTTTTCTCCACGGATTTTTTTTTGAAGCCGCTACTGCGGGTTTTGGCGGCCGTTTTCCCCTACCTGTTTTCTCCAGGGATTTTTTGGAGCCGCTACTGCGGTTTTTGGCGAGATCGTGCTGGGCAGCCCTTCCCCCAGTTCGCCTCCGACGGCCGCCATTGCTTCTTCCCTCTCTGTCATTTTTTTCCCGCTCCTTTTTTCCGGGCGCCATTTTTTTCTTTCAGAATTCGAATTTCCCGCCCTTTTTGTTCCCCTTATTATCGGATACCTCCCCTGCAGACTATCTATCTGTACGTGTGTGTATATGTGCTGCTGACTGATTTACACACGACTGATTTACACATTACTGTGGCTGTAATCATAGTGGCTGAATTGTATTATCAAGGCTGGAGCTCCAATCCTAGTGGGCTGGATTGTATTATTAAGGCTGGAGCTTTAATCCTAGTGGCTGGATTACATTATCAAGGCTGGAGTTTTAATCCTAGTGGCTGGATTACATTATCAAGGCTGGAACTTTAATCCTAGTGGCTGGATTACATTATCAAGGCTGGAGCTTTAATATCAGTGGCTGATTTGTATTAAATCTGATTTACATTACGTATCCTACCCCCTATGGGGCCGTGAACAAGCCAAAAAACCCAGCCTACAGCACTAATCTGAGTGTGCCTACTCTACACAGCCTATATTATATTAACGCTGATACCTCTGTGCATTCTGCCCCCTCCGTGGCAGTGCATTCGCCATCTGCCAGTGTATCCTACCCCCTCCGTGGTAGTACGCTGTGCCAGTTCGGGTCTTTACATCCTGCCCCCTCCGTGGCAGTGTACTGCACCCAGGTTCATATAAGATGGCAGAACAGCCAGGCATGTCACCATCAACACACATGGTGCCAGATCAGCCAGACATGCCACAATCAGCCAAGCCACAACATACTAACACGTCTAAGACCAGACATGCCAAAGCACTGGCTAAGACAAAACATCTTTCCAGCCATAGTAAACCAAAGCGCCCTCATTATGTTTCTGTGCCAACAACCACCACAGCACAGACACACATAAGTGATATTTTCCATTCTCCTGCTACTGCCTCTGACGAGGAAGAGTTTGTTGGCTTTCCCCCTCACGGTTCGCCTAACAAACCTACCTCTGGCTTACCGCCTCAGACATCTGTTCCAATAGCCCACCAGGCACATACATCTCACACATCTGGTCTGCAGCTGTCTCCTGATTTCCTCTCTCAACTCCAAGCCATGCTGGCTTATTTCACACGAATGCAGTCACTACCACAGGTTCCTGCCATACCCCCACTCAACATGGACCAACGTGCGTTCCATGCTGCTCATCCTTCCTGCTCACCAGATCCTTTCGATGTAGCCAGAGGCAGATGTACGGACGAAGCCTCGTATGCGGAGGAGTCAACTTTCACTGACCATGTTGAAGGAGACGACTGGAGCGACTATTCAGATCATGAGGAGGATACATCGTATCGCTTGTTCAATACCTCAGATTACCAACCGCTCGCACGTAGGGTACTTCATACCCTTGGTCTCCAGACTGCGCCTTCAACTTCGTCCGCCCCAACTCTCAAAGGGGCCAAGGTCCTCAAATCCCCTGCACCTACTGAACACTACATCCCGGTGCCGGACCCAATTGCCAAATTAGCTTCCGAAGAATGGGCCCACCCACTCAAAGCTCGACGCTTCAAGAACACGGCTGACAGACTTTACGCCCTAGCCCCAGACTTCGCCACCAAGTTAGATGTCCCTGGCATAGACGAACCGATCGCTCGCCTCGTTTCGCGATCTATCTTGCCCAGGGAAGGGGAATCCCACCTAAAAGATACTACTGAACGTCGAATAGACTTCGCCCTCCGCAAGAACCACGAGGCCACTGCCCTATCCATGCGTGCCTCCGCTTCAGCCTCCATTTTCTCCAGAGCATCTATGATGTGGCTGGATGACCTTCTAGAGGATGATAACCCTGATCCTGTCGCCTTTAAAAGAGCACTATTGAAACTACGTAAGACAGCAGCCTTTGTGGCCGACGCCACTTTGGATGCCACCCAATTAGGGGCACGAGCCATGACGACTCAAATAGTCGCTCGTCGCACCCTCTGGCTTCGTCACTGGCAAGCTGATTCAGCGGCCAGATTGAACCTGTCCAAGGCTCCTTACTCCGGATCTCTTCTCTTCGGTGAGGAAGCTCTAAAGGCAGTTCTGGTTGACCCAAAAGACGCCCACAAACCGGTTCTAGCCACAGTCAAGAACATCGACCACAGGCCCTTCAGGCGATTTCCATCCTTTCGTTCTAACAAGCCCTTTCGAGGAACGCGACCAGGAGGACGAGGCCGCGATTTCAGACCCTATGATTCCAACACATTCAGGGGCTCCTGGAACCGACGCCCCCAGGGCAGAGGTCAGTACCAAGGGCGCAGGGGCAACTCATCGTCCTCATATAGGGGAGGTCCTCGCCTACACAAGTAGTATTAACGCCATCCCCATAGGTGGCAGATTACTTAATTTTGGAGATCGATGGCTGCGCCTTACTACGGTCCCCTGGATCAGGGACCTCTTCACTTATGGCTATACCATAGAGTTCTGGGCAACCCCGTCAGACAGATTCCACCCGTCTCCTTGCCCAAGGGCACCAGCCAGGCACAACATCATGCAGACAGCTATACATCACCTCTTGCACATAGCGGCAATAGAGCCAGTTCCCACAACTGAGAGATCGGAAGGGGTGTACTCCCTCCTATTTGCTGTGCCAAAACGAGATTTATCTTGGAGGGCGGTATTGGACCTCAAGTTTGTCAACCGTTTTGTAACATACCGCAGGTTCAAAATGGAATCTCTCCATTCCATTACCGAGAGTCTGCATGAAGGAGACTTCCTGGCTTCCATCGACCTTAAGGAAGCGTATCTCCATGTACCCATTTGCATAGCCCACAGAAAGTTTCTTCGGTTTGCCTTCGGCCACCAGCATTTTCAATACAGAGCGATGCCATTTGGCCTCTCCTCTGCTCCAAGAGTATTTTCCAAGGTGCTACTCATCCTAGTGGCTTACCTTCGGACCCAAGGGGTTCATATCTACCCATATTTGGACGATCTGCTTATACGGGCCAAATCTGAAGAGCTGGCTCATCATCATTTAATGATCACCCTCAATGTTTTGCAGACCTACGGCTGGCTGGTCAACTTCGACAAAAGCCATCTCCAACCAACCCAACGCCTACTACATCTTGGGGCAATGTTGGACACCCTGCAGGCAATGGCCTTCCTGTCTCCAGATCGCATCACTGCCATCACAAGCATCGCAAGGTCCCTGATGCAACAAACATCCGCAGACGTCATGCTTCTCGCCAGAGCGCTCGGGATGTTTATCTCCACAATCCACATTGTACCCTGGGCTCGAGCTCACACTCGGCCCCTTCAGTGGACTCTGTTGCCTTTTCAAAAAGACATTGCCAGCTCCAACCATCGCAAAGTTCGTTTGAGCCCCGCTCTGCGCCTCTCCTTCCGCTGGTGGACCAAGGTTCAACACCTCTCCAAGGGCACGTCGTTCAGAGAACCCCGCAGAACCGTCGTGACCACAGACGCCAGCCTCATAGGTTGGGGAGCCCACTGCAACTCCCAGTATGTTCAGGGGGTTTGGCCCAACGCAGAGCGAGCTCGAAGCATCAACTGGCTGGAACTAAAGGCTGTCCACTTGGCTCTATGTCATTTTCAGTCTCTGTTCCCTTTGCATCATGTGCTCATTCGAACAGACAACACGTGTGTAAAATCACATTTGAACAGACAAGGGGGCACCAGGTCTCGTCCTCTGCAGGACTTAGCCTCCCTCATCTTTGTCTGGGCAGAACAACATCTACAATCCCTGAAAGCAGAGCACCTCAAAGGGATTTTGAATGTGACAGCAGACTGGCTCAGCAGACAACAGGTCTTCCCGGGAGAATGGAAACTTCATCCTGCCATTTTCCATCGTCTCCAGTGTCGGTTCGGCGCCCTCTCAGTCAACCTGTTTGCTTCCAGTCACAATTGCCAGCTTCCCAGGTACTTTGCCCGATACCTGGACTCAACAGCAGAAGCAGTGGATGCTCTGACAACACCGTGGCCAGACGGTCTATTGTACGCCTTTCCTCCCATACCATTGTTAGCCAAAACCTTGAGGAAGGCGCGAACCGAAAGGGCACAGCTGGTTCTGATAGCACCATTTTGGCCACGCCGTCCGTGGTTCTCAGATCTTCTGGCAATGTCAATGATGGACCCTTGGACACTTCCAGTAACGCCAGACCTCTTATCCCAGGGTCCAGTACTGCACCAGGACCCTACTTGGCTCAATCTAACAGCGTGGCGTTTGAACGGAGACACTTGAGGTCAGCTGGACTGTCTGACGCTGTGATTGATATTATTTTGGCCTCGAGAAGACCATCTACCACTCGCATTTATCAACATACCTGGGTGGCTTTCTCCAAGTGGTGTCAGTCCCACCACCACGATCCATCCCAGGCCAATGTGCACCAGGTGCTCCAATTTCTCCATAGTGGCTTTATGATGGGACTTCGACCCAACACTCTATGTCGACATGCGTCTACTCTGTCATCCATTCTCTCAGTGTCCTCTCCTGGAGATCATATTTCCTCACATCCGTTCATCAAACGTTTTTTGAGGGGAGTCGCCCTACGCTCTCCGGCTGTTGTCCATCGGTTCCCCTCATGGAGTTTGCCGAAAGTTCTGCAGGCTTTGCAACGCCCTCCGTTTGAACCCATCAGAACTGTGCCCCTACGTATTCTGTCCTTCAAGGTCCTGTTTCTGATTGCAATCACATCTGCCAGACGCGTTTCGGAGTTGGGCGCATTGTCTTCCGCTAGACACCTCTGCGTCTTCCATAAGGACTCTGTTGTGCTGAAGACTGACCCTTCCTTTCGTCCCAAGGTCGATTCAGTTTTTCATTGCAACCAGGACATTGTTTTGCCTTCCTTTTGCCCGAATCCTACCCATCCTCTCGAGAAGGCTTGGCATTCGTTGGATGTCCGGAGGGCTCTCAAGACCTACCTGTCTAGGACCCAAGAGATTCGACGAACGGAGTCTCTGTTTGTATCCTTTCATCCAGGGTCTATGGGGCATAAAGTATCCAATCCTACCTTATCCCGTTGGTTAAGGGCATGCATTACCTTAGCATATGAGTCCCTGAAGCTGCCAGTTCCTGCTAGTATAACAGCTCATTCTACTAGGTCAGCTGCCACTTCGGCTGCTTTTGCTACTAATGCTCCTGTTGCCGATATTTGTAGGGCCGCAGTCTGGTCTTCCCCACACTCGTTTATAAGACATTATAAAATTGATCGTTATGCCTCTGCTGATGCTTCTTTTGGCAGACGAGTGTTGCAACAGGTTCTTAATGAGGATTAACATGTGGGTGGTCCCTCCCTATATGGGTTGCTTTGGTACATCCCACAGTGATGGCCCACTTCCTATGGAAAATGTACCATTGGTCTCACCTGAAAGGTGATTTTCATAGGAAGGGGCCATCACGACCCTCCCAGTTGGAGGATGACTAGTGATTTTATCAATGGGTTACATGTTATTGTTTCCATATTATATTTAAATGTAAGAGTGAAGTCAAGACCTTTAGTTCTGTTATGTTATGAAGTTAGGTTAGAGTCATGTTGTTATGCATGTAACTATTATGTTATTTTCCTGGCGGGCCTGTTGGCCTTGTTCTTGTATTTTTAGATATCTCTTTTAGACTCGCTACGAATGGAGAGTGGGAGGGGCATGACGCCCCTAGTCTTGACTTCAAAAACATTCTTGCCTTCGCACGATAGGTGGAACTATCCCACAGTGATGGCCCACTTCCTACAGTGATGGCCCCTTCCTATGAAAATCACCTTTCAGGTGAGACCAATGGTACAATTACATAGTAAAAACAAACATCAGATTAAGCAATGGATACAAGTCCTGTAAACTGGAGATTTTCACTTTTTAACAAATCATGACTATGCATGCCTACACAATAAATCAGTTATCTGGAAAACATTCCTAATTACGATGTAGCTAAGTATTATTTTATCATTATAGTGCGACCAAGCTTTTTTGGCAATCAGTGATATATTCAGACAATGCTTCCAAACATTGGAAGACCATATTGTTAATTCACTGGGGATATGTTTCAGAAGTAGACTATCCTTGACTGTTCTCCTACCTGCTTCTCTGACTGTCAGGCCAATCTTAGCTTACATGAGGGCTTATCCCATGGTGGTATCTTGTATATGGAACGCCCTCTGCGAAGAGGTTAGGTTACGTTCCTTTCTGTTTGTGTTTAGTGGGCACTTAAAAACATTTATCTTTAAACAGGCTTTTGTTTCTGCTGTTCCTGAATTTAATTTATTGGTTGTTTTGCTTTTATGCTTGTTTTTACATTTTGTAAGTTGGTTAGAATTGTTCCTTTTGGAAGGGGAAAAGGGATTTTATTTTTTTTTATAAATAAATGCAATTTATAGTCCTGCAACTGGGCAGTGAGATGAGAAAAAACTGTCTAATTAATAGGTTTAAAACACAACTGTGATGTAGAAGAAGAAATGAACACTTTTCCTGATTCTACAGATTTTAATATATTTCTAGTTTGATCCTAAGTGATGCATGCAAGTATTTCTTACAAAATCCAGTGAATCCAATGACCTTTTGAGAGAGAGAACTTTTAAAAAGTGATTTAGAGGAAAGAAATGAAAGGGGAAGGGGTGCATTATTCCCTTTCTCATCAATTGAACATGAACCCTGCTGGATCCTACAAAAGGTCCATTTTTAGTTATTTACAATTGCTATAGATGCTAGTTTATAGCAGAAATAACATTTAGGGGCTGATTGTGAAAACTCAAAAGATCCTCACACAACTTTGTGGCTATAAACCTGCTCTCACATAATCCCACTGCACTTAATCCCATTAGCGTCTATGCGTGCCATCCAGAGCTTTGCACAAGCACCTGCTTGTTTCTTTACAATTTAGTCATTCATCACCATCAAGTTACTTAAAACTTGTGTTCAAAAATTATTTGAAAGATAAAATGTATAATCAGACCTTGGAAGTAATTCATTAGGAAAAATGAATTACTTGTAATTTATTATTTTTTTGAAGAACGAGTGGGTAATTTTTTTACCTATCGATTGTAATAGAATGAGGAGTAATTTTATGACTTTTGAGGTATAATTGTAATGTTTCCAGCAGCATTACTTCTGGGCGTTACTGGAGGGGAAGTCTTCTGCTCCTCTGATTCGTGGATGAAAGTCATATGCCTCAAACTGGGCTTCTGCACAGAGTTGCTCTTCCCTCATGTTCTGTGGTTGTTTAGGAGGAAACGAGGGAGAAGGTGAAGAGCGAGATGGGGGTGGAATGGAGAAAACAATTGTTTTAAAAATGGATGGTGGTGGAGAATAATACTGGGTTTGCAATTGGCGCACGAAGTGGCCTCCACCGCCCTCCCTAGCTACTTGGCTGTATTTGCAGTGTTTTAACTTTTTTGCACCCAGGGGAAAACATTTGCTTGAGCGGGTGTGCCTTAGTTGGTGGTAGGGCAGGGTCTAGGAGATGGTTGAATGAGAGAGACAACGCTTCCTGGCTGAGTGTGTGATAATACTGTGGTAAATGGTGGTGGAGAAGAATACTGGGTTTGCACTTGACACGGGAAGCAGCCTCTGCTGCCCTCCCTGGCTACTTTGCTGCATTTGGTGTGTTTAAACTTTTTTGCACCCCAGGAGAAAATGTTTGCTTGGATGGGTGTGCCTTCGTTAGTGATAGGGCAGGGTCTGGGAGGTAGTTGACTGAAAGAGATGACGCTTGCTGTTTGAGAGAGAGTGGGGAGGTTGCATTTGTTTGGCACGTGAAGCTCTGAGTGGTGGCCTCCCCTCCCCTCCTCCCTTACCAGTGGAGACCACCACTGTTAGCTAGCTAGCCAGCCTGTCTCCCACATCCTAATAATGTTGCTTGAGCAGGCGAGCCCACATGTGCCTTAGTTGCTGGCAGGGGGATTTTCCATATAGTCCCTTCCTTCCAAAGTTCCAAAGCAAACCCATTTCAATCCATCCATGCCCCACTGCACTGTAGGCAATTTTGTTATAGTGCATAGAAGCTTGTGCAGAATTAATTAATTACCATTATTATGAATAATATTTTTTAAAATAATCTTTATTAAGGAAAAGAAAATTATGGAGTACTATATAATAATAAAAAAGAAAAAGAAAAAAGAACAGGGAAAGAGAAATAGATACATCTCATTCAGCTTATATATATGCATAAGAAAAGATATTACTAATGATATATAATAATTTCATGCAGTACTCCAGCCAACCTTGAAAATACCAACCCAATCATTTTTAGGGAGTCAGAGTGTAATGACATTCAAGGTGCACTTTAGGAAGGTAATTTATGCTACATTTTGAAAGGATGTGAAAAAATTGAAATCTGTGAGCACTGCTTGAAGGTGTGTGTGTGCTTGTTTATAATGTTTCAAGCTACTTAGATGTGCATCAGCCAAGGCCAGCACCTAGTAGGCACTCCATTTTTAAAAAAGTAACTTAAAATGTAATTGTAGTGATTAGTTTTGAGTTAGCTATAGAAGGATCAACATATAAGAAGTAAATAGCTAAATTGCCATGAGACATAGCTACAAGATCATTAGCAACATTAAGAACAATTTAAGATAAATGATTGGAGCAGAAGCCAGATTGAGAGGAACAAAACACAAAATCAACAAAAAGAAAATAATACAATGGGAAAGAGAAAGGTGCTCAGGAATTTTAGAAGTGATGGATGATGAAGAAAACTAGAATCTAAAGTGATAGATAAAGTTTTCTAGACAGTGTCTTTCAAAGGCAATAAATTCTTGTATTCATTGGTGGAAGCTTGAACTGTCTTCAGTTTCTCATTAAATACCATATTTGTTTGACTCTGACACTGGAATTTGATATAAACATCTATCACTTTCAGTTAACTCATAACTAATTATGTCTGAAGTTTGGAAATTGCGGATATGTATTGCCTGGTCACCTGATCTCATCACTCACATACATGTGTTATTTGTATTTGCCAACTTGTACCCATCTGCATGGCAGTGGGCAACAATTGCCCAGCCAAAGCTGATCGTACAGCTTAGTAGTAATTAATGCCAGGGTAGTGGATATGGTGTCCTTCAAATGGTGAACTTTTGGTGCCCCCAAGTTGTGAACTACACGTTGCATCAGCACCAGCCAGTAGTTTCATTGGTCAGGAATGAGGAGAGCTATCCACAGTATCTGAAGACACCATGCTAGCTATCCCTAAATGAATGTATAATGTCACTTGGGATTCTTCATCATTCTGCTTTTTCTAGAAACAAGTCCAGTGCTTCCAGTATGCAGTATTGAACTGGGAACATGAAAATGTGTTTTCAAACAAGCTTTTGTTATGCTACACTAATGGAATTATAAGGACTGGTCATATATTTTTCCTCCAGGATTTTTAAAATTTTAACATAGCACTCTTCTACTTAAATGTTGTTCGTCTTACATAAATGTAATCATATAGATGTTTGTATCACCCATGTAAATGAGGTTAAAAAGGAACTATATTAAATGACTAAATTTTGGCAGCATTTCTGTAACTAAAGACACATTTTATTCCATCATAATCTTCCTGTCAGTTTCCTACCCAGTTTCACACTAAGTATTCATTGTAAGGTTCACTGGTTGTGGATGGGCACTCAGTGGTTGTTCTTAGTTAAACAGCAGAGATTGCTTTGCCACTGAAAGCAAGTGCTCCCTACGTGTCTTTTTTTAAAAAAAAAAATATCATCACAATATAAACAAAGCAGTGCAGGCAAGGGAACAAAATTATTATTTATTTTATTTATTTAATATATTTATAACCCGCTCTATTTCAGAAGAATTCAGAGCGGCGAACAGAAACTACCGTATATACATACAATTAAAATAACATAATAAAAACATAGTTATATAATTAGTACAACAACAAATAAAATTTCTAAAACAATCTAAACATTACAATTAAAAGCGTGACAAAATAAAAACGTTTTGACCTGGCGGCGAAAAACTGCAAGAGAGGAGGAGAAGCGTACCTCCATCGGTAGGGCATTCCAAAGTGTAGGGGCAACCACCGAAAAAGCTTTGTTTCTAGTACCCATCTGATGGATTTGGGAGAATGGAGGGATCATAACACCAGGGTCCGCAGAGGATCTCAGGAGCCGAGAGGGTTCATAAAAGGAAATACGATTCAACAGATAAAGAGGGCCCAAGCCATGTAAGGCTTTAAAAGTTAAAACTAGTACCTTGAAGTGAGCCCGGTAGCAGATTGGTAGCCAGTGTAGCTGTTGTAAGAGTGGGGTTGTATGGGCTCGTAGGTCAGCTCCTGTTAGCATTCTGGCAGCTGCCCTTTGAACCAATTTAAGCTGCCAGGCTGTTCTCAAGGGGAGTCCTGTATAGAGCGCGTTGCAATAATCCAACCGGGATGTAACCAAGGCATGCGTTACTTTCGTTAGATCAGAAATCTCCAGAAACGGGCGCAGTTGGCGGACCAGTTTTAGCTGGGCAAAAGCACTTCTGGATACCGCCAAAACCTGGGCTTCCAAGGTCAAGGCCAAATCCAGAAGTACACCCAAACTGCGAACCTGGGTCTTCAGGGGGAGTGTAACCCCATCCAACACTGGTAAGTTCCCTATTTCCAGATCAGTCTTTCGACTAACTAGAAGCACTTCTGTTTTGTCTGGATTTAGTTTCAGCTTATTCAGCCTCATCCAGTTCATCACTGCAGTCAGGCACTGGTTTAGGGGCCGGACAGCTTCTTTAGCATCTGGAGGAAAGGAGAAATAAAGCTGAGTATCATCAGCATATTGATGGTATCGAACTCCAAACCTCTGGATGACCTCTCCCAGCGGCTTCATATAGATGTTGAATAACATCAGAGATAACACTGAACCCTGTGGAACTCTGCATAGTAGCGGCCACGGGTCCAAACAGAAGTCGCCGAGTGAAACTCTCTGTGTTCTACCCTCCAGGAAGGAGCGGAGCCACTGCAAAACAGTACCTCGTAGTCCCATCCTGGAGAGGCGGTCCAAGAGAATACTATGATCAATGGTGTCAAAGGCCGCTGAGAGATCGAGAAGGACCAACAGGGACACATTCCCCCTGTCTAGTTCTCTACGAAGGTCATCCACTAAAGCAACCAGAGCAGTTTCAGTCCCATGACCAGGCCTGAAACCAGACTGGAAAGGATCATAATAGTCTCTTTCCACCAGAAAACGCTGGAGTTGGGTGGCAACTACTCGTTCAATGATTTTACTTAAAAATGGCAAATTGGAAACTGGGCGAAAGCTATCTAAACAGGAAGGGTTCAAAGAGGGTTTTTTCAATAAAGGTCTTACAATGGCCTCTTTTAAACATCCGGGGAGATGGCCTTGTTGGAGAGAGGCGTTAATCACCCCGCAGGCGCAATTGGCCAGTCCTCTTCTGGACTGTTTTATGATCCAGGAGGGACAAGGGTCAAGTGAACAGGTAGTAGGTCTCATCCCACCGAGAAGCTTATCAATATCATCAGGGTGAACAAGCTGAAAAGAATCCAGTTCAATAGGACAAACAGAGTCCGAGAGTACATCCGTAGAAATTACAACAATGTTGGCATCCAAGTTGGAGCAAATTTGAGCAACCTTGTTGTTAAAGTAAGAAGCAAATTCCTGGCAGCGAATGAGTGAGTGGTCAGCATTGGTCTCATGATGGTCAGGATTGAGCAAGCCTTTGACCACCCAATACAGTTCTTTTGGTTGGTTGTCAGCTAAAAAGATGGCAGCCGAAAAGAAAGTTCTTTGCGCCGCACGCCTAAATGCCGTATAAATCTTTGAAAATCTTTTAACAAAAGTTGGTCAGATAAGCTCCGAGTCTTCCGCCAGCGGCGCTCTAAACCTCTATAAGTGCGCTTACAAATATAAGTAGCTGTCGCCACTGAAAAAGATGCACAGTAAATAAACCACACATTGTAACTTCATTTCCAGATACTTTTTTAATTGGAGGCATTAGGAACTACAATTGTTTCTCAGTTTTCAGATAGACTCGGCAAATTTCCAGGTTAAGAAATAATTTTACAAATGGGCACTGTCTCTGTTTATACTGCTTATTTATAACTTTCCATTTGAAAACATTACTGTACATATGTTCAAATGCAGATAAGTAGGTTTTCACTTTAATGTCTGTAAGAAAAGAAGCCATGTCTGGGTGACTGCAAAGGTAGAAATTTTGTTGTTTTTTAAGCTGGACTTTATCCTCATGAGCCTGATCCAAAACAAGTTGAGGCTGTGCTCTTGCACATAATTATACATGCTTGTTTGGCATTTACTCATTGGGATTTACATGGATGTAGCTGCATACAGGATTCTAACAAAAAACTCTTTCCATGTTTAAAGTATTCATTCTACTATTTCAAATTGTGGTAGCTATAATCTTAGGTTTACGGACATCTTTTTTACGGTAAGGTCTTTTTTTAAAAAAAAAATGAGACACCTTATTGTCTCCTTTATTACACTGCACTTTTTTCCCCCTCTACGCAGGTGGCCATTGAGGAGCGTATCAGGCAGTTGCATGAGGCCCACCGAGATTTTGGCCCTACTTCACAGCACTTCCTTACCAGTAAGTAATGGCTCACTTTTTGCTGCTCTTGTTGCCAACTTGCATATGAAACTATTACATGTATGTAATATAGTCAGTCCTTCCAGAGGTGATAGCTACGACTTATCATTCCTTTCATTAGAAAGCAATGTTAAGGACAGTTTCATAGTTCAACAGTTAAAATTCAGTGCGAGCTGAAACTTTGACACAGAAGTCCATAAAATTCAATACCCTCCCTCCCAAAATCTCTAAAATTATGACCTGCTCACAAACACCACATGAAGTGCTAAATCTGTATGGTGACTATACCACTTTAGATTGCAAGTGAGGAGCAGAGGTTTGTAATACCTGGTGTGAAAACAATTTCCAGGGTTAAGAAAATTAGATACCAGGGGAAAGGGCTCTAGGTAGCCTAGCCATCTTCCTTGCATTTTTTGTATATATTTTCCCTACTGGTGGCCCATTCTACCTGGGAACACACACACCTACTTACTGTTTAAGGTGATACAGTTGAGAAACACAGGTTTATCACACTATCTGGTGTTTGTTTGAACATGTTTCCCATCCTTTTACCAGTTTCATTTTTTTATTATGACATTCTTTCCAGTTTTATCTACCACTCAGAAGAACTTTATGTATAGAAATATACTGACTCGAATGATTACAGGATCTTGTTCATTAGAGTACCAAAAAACCCGGCTGTCCTTATGATAGGCATTTAAGAGTTGCAAGGATCCCTGGGAGATGCAGTGCCTATCTGTGAGATCTATGTAAGTGCTGTGGTTTAATTGTTCCCAGATGAGTGAATAAAAACTATTCATTTATCTAGGAGAATGTAAATGGGGCAGCTGGTGGTACTAACTGTCTGAAGCAAGGGCCAGGCCCTCTCAATTTTGTATGATATTTCTGTTACATTTCACTGTCTTATAGAACTTACTGCAAGCCAAACAGAATAAATCCTGCTTCCATTTATACAGCCTCATTTCATTTCTTGGGCACAGTCTACATATGCAGCAGATTGAATTCTAAGTTTGTAGAATTGATTGTGCTATTTCAAACTGCAAGTATCGGCTCATACTTTTTGAATCCTCCCTTCAGGAGAAGACTATTGGAAAGAAGCTTTCTTCCTGAAGATTTTTTTTAAAAAAGATTGGGGAGCATCCAAAAATGATATAGTCCACCAACAGTCTGAAGTGAAACAGTCTACTGTGCCACCTCACCTCATTTTATTGTATGTGGTCTCAGCAGAGTGAGAGAGAATCTTGGGAATTGTACAATATGTGATAAAGGGACTATTTGACTACATTTTATGTAGTGCTCCTGCATTAGTAGCATGCCTATGAAGACTCATGATATGACAAGAAAAAAAGTTTGTTCTGTGAAAATCAAACAGAAAAATACATTGCTGTCAGTACAGTCAGGATTGCATTGCTGGGGGCGGGGAAAGATTGGGGGACAGAGGAAGAGTGGTTGAGCTCTCCTCACCTATGGGACAAATAGTTCTAAAACTGTTGTGAATGGAGACATAGGACGAGTTCCAGCAAGGGTTTGCCAAAGCAGGTTGTCTGACTCTGTAAGATCTACAAAAGAGCTGGATGGAAGATGATATTGTAGCTTTCAGGCTCTTCCACTCGTTAGAAACCTTATTACAAAATAAGGCAATGAAACACACAGTACCTAATTTGATCCTTAATGTCAGGGGGCAGTGTATACAAAGGGTAGTTCAGTGGTTAGATGAAGTTCAAAAAGGGTTAGCAAACAAAAAAACAAAAACCTGGAGCACACAGACAGTCTCATCTCGAGGAATAAGAGGCAAATCTAGCAGCAGCATATTTTTATTTATTTATTTATTATTCGATTTATATCCTGCCCTTCCTCCCAGCAGGAGCCCAGGGCGGCAAACAAAAGCACTAAAAGCACTTTAAAACATCATAAAAACAAACCTTAAAATACATTAAAACAAAACAACTTTAAAAACATTTTTTTAAAACTTTAAAGACATCTTTTAAAAAAGGGTTTAAAAAAATATTTAAAAGCAATTCTACCACAGACGCATAAACATCTTTGAACTTTCACTAATCCATCTGCAGGTCAATCCCTGCAAAGGTTGATTTCAGGATACTGATTCCATTAGTCTTCTCCTCTGCATCTTTAAGACATGACACACTTTTTTATCTTTCAATTTGCTGGCTGCAAAATCATGCATATGAGCACATTTGTTCATGTGTCTACCCAAGTGAGTGAGAAGGCTATTTCTTCAGACTCCAGAATGAGATTTACTCTCAACTCACTGAAGACAAGGGACTGTATTCAAGGAAGTCCTCCTCAGAGTAGACCTACTCAAGTCAATTAACATCAGTGGGTCTACTCTGAGTAGGACTAGCATTGAATACCACCCAAGGACTTAAACACATTGGGTTGTAACCAGTGTAGTGCTAAATTAAAGTCACTTAGTGCCAGTGAAATATTGTTGCACAAGAGAATGCATGAGCAGGTTGCTGATAATTTTGTTGCACAATAGATCACTCAAGTTTCCACTAGCGCAACGGTTGTGTTGATTCCTCTGTTGTGCAATGTTAAAATGCATCCAACAACATTAAAACATTAAACAGCCCTCCACTTGTTGACAGAGAACATTCAATACAGCCCATTGATGATTGTGGATAAGGAAAAGAGGGGAAAATACTGGGTGCTTTTTTCTTTGTTTTTAAAGTAAGGCCTTGCACAGATAATTTGGAAACTACTGTATTTTCCAACAAAGCTGTTTCTTTCAAAATGTTCTCTCATGTTCATTTAGCAAAGATGTTTCCAGCTGGTCATTATCATATACAGCCTTCAGCCTGCTCTCAGCTAATATATCTTTAATGACAATGGCTACTTTTTAAGATAAAGTGTATCACATTTGCAAGTTGCACAGTATTATTCAGCAAGGCTATTATACTGATGTCCAACTGAGGACAGAGAAAGCTGATGCATATACTTGCTTATTAAAGAGTTTTAGTCTTCAAAACATCCTCTCATGACACCCTGCCCCCCCCCCAAGAAGTTGGTAGTGATCAGGTACTTATTTAAAAACGATATTCAACCAACGACAGTACGCTATGTCCACTGACTGGAATGGAGGGAGGAACAAAAAGCCACGGAGAAGCTACTTCAAAATGGCAACTAAGAAAATCCTTTAACTCAGCAATGGGGGTGGGAAGAGAGATAGAGGGTTATTACTTGTAGAGCCTTTATAAGAGATTTTTTGGAGTCTTTTGAAAGACTGCTTGAAACAGCATCAAAGCAGCAAGGCACAGATTGAAATGAAGCTGTTTGAAAGCCATGTCTTTGGCCTATTGTACTGTGATTATAGGAAAGTAAATAACAAAACCATATTTAAAGGATTGTAATAGCGGAATAGAGCATAGGCACAGGATAATGGTCTCCTGCTGCTTGTTTAATGCATGTCAGGGGAAAATCAACCAATAGATGATGAGGTTTTATTATTAAAGTAAAAGACATTGTGAGCTGATGTGTTGAAGTTTCTTTACTGCTACTATATCAAATCATTAATGAAGTAGGTGGAGCCACTGGGTGTGGCAAGACTTTCGGTGGGCAATACAGTTATAGTATTATTGAACAGCTGCACTGTAATTTATATCACGACCAAAGCTGGGTTTCAGGCCAAGAAGGAACATAACCTGTTCTTTGCAAGGTACTTATTTTAAAGTATGATGCAATATTAAGAATAAATTGAATTTTCACAAGCAACAATTCCTTTTGAATACGTGGCTTGACACACTTTCAGCCACTTTGTGACACATAAATGCAGATAAATGGACTGGTAAACTTTTTTTCTGGACTGCACATTTTGCTTTATATGTAAATGTTGAAGTAGAATACCAAAAGTGACCAAAATTATTAATAGTTTCACCAATTTGGTTTTACAATAACAGCAACAACATTTTATTATAGTCAGCCAAACATTAAAGAAAATACAAACTGTATAAATGCATAGTCACAAAATCAAAAGAGCAAAGGTGAGGATTTAAGAGCTAATAATAATAATAAAATTTAATTTATGTGTCGCCTATCTGGCCGGTGGCCACTCTAAGCGACGTACATATAGTAAAATGCAGCAAAATACAATACAATAAAATACAATATAACAATATAAATTAAGATAACAACAATACAGGGTAGGAGGCGTTTCGATCATAAGAACATTAAGCCTCCCCAGAAGTCTCAAAAGCCTGTTGAAAAAGCCAGGTCTTTAAGGCCTTGCGGAACATATTCAGGGAAGAGGCGTGCCGAAGATCTTGTGGAAGGGAGTTCCAGAGGGTGGGGGCCGCCACTGAAAAGGCCCTCTGTCTAGTTCCCGCCAATCTAGCTGATTTGGTTGGCGGGACTGAGAGAAGGCCTTGTGTGGCCGATCTTGTCAGGCGGCATAATTGGTGGCATTGTAGGCGCTCCTTTAGATAAACTGGGCCGAGACCGTATAGGGATTTAAAGGTTAATACCAACACCTTGAATTGGGCCCGGAAAACAACTGGAAGCCAGTGTAGATCAAACAACACTGGCATGATGTGGTCCCAGCGACGACTGTTTGTAAGTAGTCGAGCCGCCGCATTTTGTATAAGTTGTAGTTTCCGGACCGTTTTCAAGGGTAACCCCACGTAGAGCGCATTACTGTAATCTAATCGAGAGGTGACCAGGGCGTGTACTACCAGTGGGAGCTGATGAACAGGAAGGTATGGTTGCAGCCTACGTATAAGGTGTAGTTGATACCAAGCTGCCCGGCTCACTGCCGAAATCTGAGCCTCCATGGACAGCTTGGAATCAAGTACAACCCCGAGGCTGCAGACCTGGTCCTTCAGGGGTAGACTCACCCCATTGAACTTCAGGTCAACAGTTCCCAACCTTCTCTTGTCCCCCACGAGTAGTACCTCGGTCTTGTCGGGGTTCAGTTTCAGCCTATTCCTTCCCATCCATCCACTCACGGACTCCAGGCACTTGGACAAGGTCTCCACAGCCAACTCTGGTGAAGATTTAAATGAGAGATAGAGCTGAGTGTCATCCGCATATTGGTGACACTGCAACCCAAATCTCCTGATGATCGTCCCCAGCGGCTTCATATAGATATTAAATAGCATGGGAGAGAGGATAGAACCCTGTGGCACACCACAATTTAGAGGCCAAGGGTCTGAAACCTCCTCCCCCAATGCCACCTGTTGGTACCTGTCAGAGAGAAAGGAATGGAACCACCGTAATACAGTGCCTCCAATTCCCAATCCCTCCAGGCGATATAAAAGGATACTGTGGTCAACAGTATCAAAAGCCGCTGAAAGGTCAAGGAGGACAAGAAAGGTGAATTCTCCCCTATCTAATGCCCTCCTCATATCATCTACCAGAGCGACCAAGGCTGTTTCAGTTCTGTGACCAGTCCTGAAGCCCGATTGGTATGGATCTAAGTAATCCGTTTCATCCAAGTGTGTCGACAACTGATTAGCCACCACTCACTCAATGACCTTGCCCAAGAATGGTAAATTTGAAATTGGGCAAAAGTTATTAAAAACTTGGGGATCCAAGGAGGGCTTCTTCAAGATGGGCTTTACAATTGCCTCCTTGAGGGCTGATGGCATCACACCCTCTTTCAAGGATACATTTACCACCGCCTTAATCCCCTCACCCAACTTCTCTCTGCAGCTCATAATGAGCCACGATGGGCAAGGGTCAGTTAGACAGGTGGTAGGCTTTACAGTTGAGAGCACCTTGTCCACATCCTCAGAAGAGAGAGGCTGAAAATGATCCAAACATACCGGCATGCAACTGGCCAACTCTGGTTCATCTACTGTATCCACGGCGCACGGGATCAAGCTCCGTAAGCGTTCGATTTTATCAGTGAAGTGCTTAGCCAAAATGTCACAGGAGGCTTTTGACTGTTCCACGGGTTCCTGAGCAACTGGACCGACCAGGCTTCGGACCACTTGGAATAACCTCCTGGGACAGCACTCTGCAGACGCAATAGAGGCAGTAAAGAAAGCCTTCTTTTCTGTCTTTATTGCCACTTGGTAGGCAGTTACTGCTGCTCTAACTTGTGTCCGGACACCTTCGGAGCGGGATTTCCACCACTGGCGTTCTAGTCGTCTCACCTCCTGTCTCAGAGTACGCAACCGTGGTGTATACCACGGTGCTAACTGAGTTCTGTTCAGGGGGAGAGGATGTTTCGGAGCCACCCGGTCTAACGCCCCGGTGATCCTTTCGTTCCACTCCATCACCAGGGTTTCGACCGGGCAACCTTCAGCAGGTTCCAATTCCCCTAGCGCAGTCAGGAATCCATCAGGATCCATCAGGCGCCTGGGGCGGACCATTCTAATAGGTCCATCACCCCTGCGGAGGGGGTGCGGCATCGAAAAGTCCACGTTTACCAGATGGTGATCTGACCATGACACAGGGGTGGAAAGAACCACTCCCAGCTTCAGAGCACTTCTCTCCTCTCCCAGGACAAACACAAGGTCGAGAGCATGACCGGCTACATGGGTGGACCTAGTATTACTAAGGTGCAGTTCCCAGGAAGCCATGGTTTCCAGGAAATCCCGAGGGGCTCCAGTGAGAGTGGTCTCGGCATGCACGTTGAAGTCACCCAGCACTAACAATTCTGGGGACAACACCCGTACAGCCGAGACCACCTCCAGCACCTCGGCCAGGGAATCTGCTGTGCAGCAGGGTGGGCGGTACACAAGCAGGATCCCTAAACTGCCCTTCGGGCCCAACGAGCTAACTGCTACATGTTCAGCAATAAGTTTATTGGAACCCCCTCCCAAGGAAAATACTCAGAAGGGACTCTAAGGACTGACTGGGAAATACATTCTCTGATCCCTTGACAAAATGTACAGTAAAAAACATATGAGAGTCTGCTTCAAGTTCCAGCTGATTGCACGGACAACACCTACCCTTTAAAGAAACTTTAGCAAATCTGCCATCTAACATCTTTGAAGGTTAAATGTTAAAACATGCCAGCAGAACAGCTCTTCTATACTTAGGTATTGTTAGAAAGTATAAGTATGGCATACATTAGTTAGAGGCAGACCAAGTCAGGCCCAGTGAGCATACATGGCCCATTGGCTAAATAATGTAACTTTGGGCATCCATATCTTTTATTCTCTATTTAACAATGGATTTTTGCTTGTACTGAGTCTAAGGACAGGATATAAGAAGGGGAAAAACAGTATTATTTTTTCCGATTAGCTCTCTTTCCCAGGTACACATAAAACAATCAAGTAGCACCTGATAAACCAAAGACATTGGAGAAATTTGGTTTTAAACCAATTATTTTATTTTAGTGATTTTCTTGTTACTTTGAGTGCAATTTGTGCTTGTTTATTCAGAAGTAAGTCCCATTGCGATACTCCCAGATAAACGTGCATAGGATTGCAGCCTTAGACTGCAATCCAACAGATTACTCAGACGTAAGCTCAATTGGGTTCAATGGGGCTTACTCCAAGGTAAGCAGCCTTAGTCTACAGTCAAATGCTCACTTATCTGGGAGTAAGCCTGTTGAACTAAATGAAACTTACTGCTGAAAAGACATGCATAGGATTGTGCCAATAAAGGATCAAAATCTTATCCCAGTCTGCATCTGTGCTGGAATTGCTTTCTAAGCCATTTTTAGCATTGTTTTTAAAATATGCTTTTAAGATGTTTTGTTATTGATGTTGTTATGTGCCTTATGACTTATGGCGACTCTATGAAACACGACCTCCAATAGCATCTGTCATGGACCACCCTGTTCAGATCTTGTAACTTCAGATCTGTGGCTTCCTTTATGGAATCAATCCATCTTTTGTTTGGCCTTCCTCTTTTTATACTCCCTTCTGTTTTTCCAAGCATTATGGTCTTTTCTAGTGAATGCTGACTTCTCATTATGTGTCCAAACAATGATAACTTCAGTTTCATCATTTTAGCTTCTAGTGACAGTTCTGGTTTAATTTGTTCGCAGTCCATGGTATGCTCAAAGCTCTCCTCCAACACCACATTTCAGATGAGTTGATTTTTCTCTTATCCACTTTTTTCACTGTCCAGCTTTCACATCCATACATAGAGATCAGGAATACCATGGTCTGAATGATCCTGACTTTGGTGTTCATCTTTGATACATCTTTGCATTTGAGGACCTTTTCTAGTTCTCTCATAGCTGCCCTCCCCAGTCCTCGCCTTCTTTATTTAGTTGCATTTCTAAACCGCCCTATAGCTAGCAGCTCCCAGGGTGGTGTACAACATGATAAAACCACAATATTTAAAATACAGCAACTGTGTATTGCGCAGACAATATAAACATTATATAAACAAAGTGAAAGAAAACTAAAAAAATAGGATTAAAAGCTTAAATACTTTAAAATGCCTGGGTGAAGAGGTGGGTTTTTACCTGGTGCCGAAAAGATGACAGAGAAGGCGCCAGGCGTATCTCATCTGGGAGGGCATTCCATAATTCGGGGGCCACCACCGAAAAGGCCCTAGATCTTGTTACTGTTCTCCGGGCCTCTGTATGGGTTGGGACCCGGAGAAGGGCCTTAGACGTCGAGCGGAGTGAACGGGTAGGAACATAGCGGGAGAGGCGTTCCATCAGATATTGCGGTCCAGTGCCATTAAGGGCTTTATAGGTAAGGACCAACACTTTGAATCTGGCCCGGAAACATATTGGAAGCCAGTGCAGTTGGGCCAGAATAGGTGTTATGTGGTCGAATTTCTTCATCCCAGTAAGAACTCTGGCCGCAGCATTCTGCACTAGCTGAAGTTTCCGAATCATTTTCAAAGGTAACCCTACGTAGAGAGCATTACAGTAATCCAATCTAGAGGTTACCAGAGCGTGAATAACTGAGGCTAGGTTCTCCCTGTCCAGATAGGGTCGTAGTTGGGCTACCAGCCGAAGCTGGTAGAACGCATTTCGTGCCACTGAGGCTACCTGGGCCTCCAGTGACAGAAGCGGATCTAATAAGATCCCCAAACTACGGACCTGTTCCTTTAGGGGGAGTGTAACCCCATCTAGGACAGGTCTGACATCAACCATCTGAGCAGAGGGCCCCCCAACTAGCAGCATCTCAGTCTTGTCAGGATTGAGCTTCAGTTTGTTTGCTCTCATCCAGTCCATTATCGCGGCCAGGCAGCGGTTCAGTACAGCAACAGCCTCACCTGAAGAAGATGAAAAGGAGAAATAGAGCTGCATATCATCAGCATATTGCTGGAAACGCACTCCATAACTCCTGATGACCTCACCCAGCGGCTTCATATAGATATTAAAAAGCATGGGGGACAGAACTGAGCCCTGCGGGACCCCATACTGGAGCACCCAGGGACTCGAGTAGTGTTCCCCAAGCATCACCTTCTGGAGACGATTCTCAAGATAGGAGCACAGCCACCGCCAAGCAGTGCCTCCAACTCCTAACTCCGCGAGTCGCCCCAGAAGGATACCATGGTCGATGGTATCAAAAGCCGCCGAGAGATCAAGGAGAACCAACAGAGTTACACTCCCTCTGTCTTTCTCCCGACAGAGGTCATCATACAGGGCGACCAAGGCTGTTTCTGTACCAAACCCCAGCCGAAAGCCGGATTGAAATGGATCCAGATAATCAGTTTCATCCAAAAGGGCCTGGAGTTGGCGAGCGACCACGCACTCTAGAACCTTGCCCAGAAATGGAACATTTGCTACCGGCCTATAGTTCTTAAAGTTATCAGGGTCCAAGGAGGACTTTTTTAGGAGCGGTCGCACTACCGCCTGTTTCAGGCAAGGTGGGACCACTCCCTCTCGTAACAAGGCATTAATTACCTCCTTGGCCCAGCCGGCCGTTCCATTTCTGCTAGCTTTTATTAGCCACGAGGGGCAAGGGTCCAGAGCGGAAGTAGTCGCCCGTATCTGTCCAAGCACCAATCAGCCTTCTTCTGATTTCTTGATTATTATCTACATTTTGGTTAATGACTGTGCCGACGTATTGATAATCCTTGACAAGTTCAATGTCCTCATTGTCAACTTTAAAGTTATATAAATTTTCTGTTGTCATTACTTTAGTCTTTTTGACGTTCAGCTGTAGTCCTGCTTTTGCACTTTCATCTTTAACTTTTATCAGCATTCGTTTCAAATCATGACTGGTTTCTGCTAGTAGTATGGTATCGTCTGCATATCTTAAATTATTGATATTTCTCTCTCCAATTTTCACACCTCCTTCATCTTGGTCCAATCCCGCTTTTCGTATGATATGTTCTGCGTACAGATTAAACAAATAGGGTGAAAAAATATACCCCTGTCTCACACCCTTTCCAATTGGGAACCAGTCAGTTTCTCCATATTCTGTCCTTACAGGAGCCTCTTGTCCAGAGTATAGGTTGCGCATCAGGACAATCAGATACCGTGGTACCCCCATTTCTTTGAAAGCATTCCATAGTTTTCATGATCTACACAATCAAAGGCTTTGCTGTAATCTATAAAGCACAGGGTGATTTTTTTCTGAAATTCCTTGGTCCGTTCCATTATCCAACATCAGTTTGCGATATGGTCTCTGGTGCCTCTTCCCTTTCTAAATCCAGCTTGGATGTCTGGCATTTCTCGCTCCATATATGGTAAGAGCCTTTGTTGTAGAATCTTGAGCATTACTTTACTTGCATGGGATATTAAGGCAATAGTTTGATAATTACTGCATTCCCTGTGATCCCCTTTCTTTGGAATTGGAACATATATTAAACCTTCCAGTCTGTGGGCCATTGTTTAGTTTTCCATATTTCTTGACAAATTTTTGTCAAACTTTGGACAGATTCAGTCTCTGTAGCTTGTAGCAACTCTATTGGTATGCCATCTGGTCCTGGTGATTTGTTTCTTCCAAGTATTTTAAGAGCAGCTTTCATCTCACATTCTAAAATGTCTGGTTCTTCATCATACAGTTCCTCCGTGAATGAATCTGTCATTCTGGCATCTCTTTTACAGAGTTCTTCAGTCTATTGCTTCCATCTTCCTTTTATTCATCTCAGTCAGTCAGTGTGTTCCCTGTTGATTATTCAACATCCCTACTCTTGGTTTAAATTTCCCTTTCATTTCTCTAACCTTTTGGAATAGGGCTCTTGTTCTTCCCTTTTTGTTGTCCTCTTCTATTTCTATGCAATAACTATTGTAATAGTTCTCTTTGTCCCTATGTACTAGTTGCTGTATTGTTGCATTTAGGGTTCTGACCATGTTTCTATCTCCTCTTGCTTTTGCTTTAACCATTTAAAGAGTTTCGTCATTCACCCATTGAGGTTTCTTTTTAACTAGAGGTATTGTCTTTTTGCATTCTTCCCTGATAATGTCTCTGACTTCACTCCATAGTTCTTCTGGTTCTCTGTCAACTAAGTTTAAAGCCTCACATCTGTTCCTTATTTGATCTTTATATTCTTCTGGGATGTTATTTAAATTGTATTTTGGCATTATGATTGCTTTGTTGTTGTTCTTTAGATTTACTCTGATTTTCGATACGACCAGTTCATGATCTGTACCACAGTGTGCTCCTGGTCTTGTTTTCGCAGAAAGTATGGAACTTCTCCATCTGCTGCTACCAATTATATAATCAATCTGATTCATATATTGACCATTTGGTGATGTCCACGTGTACAGTCTTCTTTTCGGCTGTTCAAAAAATGTGTTCACAAGCAACAAATTATTGGCTTCATAGAATTCAGTAAGTCTTCTGCTTCATTTCCGTCTCCTAAGCCCCATTTTCCCACAATTCCTAGTTCTTCTGTGTTCCCTACTTTTGCATTCTAGTCCCTTATGATTGTCAGCATATCTTGTTCTGGTGTGTGATCAATTTCCTCCTGTACTTCTGCATAAAATCTCTCCAGTTCCTCTTCTTCTGCATTTGCCGTTGGAGCATAGACTTGGATGATGGTTATGTTAATAGGTTTCCCGTTTAATCTCATTGATATCACTCGCTCAGACCTTGCATTGTAGTTCCTAATTGCTTTTGCTACATCTCACTATTAAAGCAACCCCGTTTCTTCTTAATTTCTCATTTCCTGCATAAAATATTTTGTAGTTGTCTGATTAAAAATGTCCCATTCCCATCCCTTTTAATACACTCAAGCCAAGTATTGTAAGGTTGATACGTTCCATTTCTTGCTTGACAATTTCTAACTTTCCCTGGTTCATGCTTCTCACATTCCATGTTCCTATTGTGTGTGTCGTACAACTCCGGACTCTCCTTTCGCATCTGTGTGCATCAGCCTTTGGGCTTCCTTTCGGCTTTGACCCAGCTGCGTCATTAGTCACAGTGCTACTCGTACTTGCCTTTTGTTCTTCCCCAGTAGCTTGGTGAGTGCCTTCTGACCTGGGGGTCTCATCTTCCAGCACTATCTCAAGTTGCATTTTGGATACTCTGTTCATAGGGTTTTTGTGGTAAGAGGTATTCAGAGGTGGTTTACCATTGCCTTCCTCTGAGTTTGGATGCATCTTAGTCTGGTGTCTCAGCTTTGACCATTCCACCTTGGGTGCCCCTGCTAGGAGTTTAGCCTCTTGGTCTAGACTCCTGACGGCATTGCTCTTAGCTTCTTCAACACTCTCAAACCCCCTCACCATGTTAAGGTGTGCATCCTAAAGGGATGCTTTGTTTTGTTGTTATAGGTTTTAAAGTCTTTTGTTTTTAAGATGTTTTAGAGTGCTTTTAGTGTTTTTGTTTGCCACCCTGGGCTTTTTCTAGGAGAAATAAAACAGCTGGAAAAACAAAATAATAAAATATAAATTTGGAACTAGGTTTTCACCATAACTATTTTTGAATGTCCATGGGAAGTGGTAGCTTTCCATGACTATTCTAGGTCTGACATATTTAGTCTGCTACATCAAGATGAACCTTCCTACACTTATTTAACACTTTTGTAACCTTACCTTCTTTCAAGGAACTTAGAGCAATGTGAAGTAGGCTGGGTGATAGTTGTTCGGTATGGTTGCCCTATGTGCTTCATAGTGGCAAATTTCTGATGTTCAAGCCCAACATTCTAGCCACTGCATCCTACTGGCTATTTCAGATCTACAATATTGCAGTGGTTCCATTGCATGTCCAAAATTGCAGGTAATTGAGGGAATAACATTAAATCACAATCAGTTGTATGTTTGTGTTTGCAGTCAGCCCTGGGTGTGCTTATCCCATGAGAATATCAGAAACACTGTGCTCAATATTTAAAAAGCTTGTTTAAGCTGATCATCTGTTAGACTCTCTGGCTCCCTTTTCCCTCCACTCCATTCTTTACCACCACCATCCATTTTTTTAAACAATTGTTTTCTCCACTCCACCCCCACCTTGCTTTCCATCTCCTCCCTCATCGCCTCCTACCCACCCACAAAGCACAAGGGAAGAGCGATGCTGCACAGAAGCCCAGTTTGAGGCACATGATTTTAATCAACAAATCAGAGGAGCAGAAGACTTCCCCTGCTCCCCCCCCCAAGTAATGCCCCAAAGCAATGCTGGAAACATTACAATTACTCCTCAAAAGTAATAAAATTACTCCTTGTTCTATTACAATCAAAATGTAAAGGAATTACCCACTCATTCCTCAAAAAAGAAATAAATTCCAAGTAATTCATTTTTTGTAACTAATTACTTCCAAGCTCTGTCCTTTATAATGTACAGAGACAAGTAGATTGTCTGTTGATCATTATCTGTATTAGGATGCTACCAATCATTTCAAAGCCAAAGCATTCTTTCTAGCCTTGAAAACAAAAAGATAGATTTATTTTTAGATGAACAGTCTAAGTACAGAAATAGAGAGTATTTGTAGAGAGTAACCAGAAGAGGTTCCGATAGGCAAAACCTAATATCAAAGAATTACACAAAGAACTGTGGAAAACCAGATCCTTAGGATAGATTCAAATTGAAGTTTAAAAAGGCAGCCACCAGATTTTTTTTCTCCTTTAGCATTAACCTGGCTTCCTCCTTCCTTTGCTATGTAAGAAGACACATACCTCCATCAATTTTCTCTACTGTCTTTCTTCATACTTAGGTAGATTTGTCCACGTTTGAAAGGAAAGCAAAACCTATAAGTGCAATTTAAGTGATCATGCATCACCCTTTTAAAACAAATGAACACACAATCAATTTTAAAAGAGACATGAAACTACTGAGGATGGGGAAAAGGTTTGTGACATCTCAAGTACCAACCTTATCAGCTTCTGCTGCATACGTACAGGACCACCTATTTAAGGTCCGTCCGAGAGAGAATATAGTTTGAACAGAATGCAGCAGGTGTGTTTCCACACCACTCAGCTAAAGCAATATTATATTTGTACATAACTTCATACCTCTTGAGGGCAAGAGTCAGTGGCTGTGATCCTGAGAACTTCAAGCAGAAGGAAACTCACAAAAGGGAACTTTGTTGTTCCTTTCTCCCTGTGCCGCCTGAAGAGCCTCTCTAAAGGGGAAAACTTTAACAGCATGGGATTAGCCTTGGGGTCTGCTGGTGGGGAGGGAATGGCCCAGACATGGGTAGAGCATCTTGTGCTAATGGACCTTTAACTTGTGTAAGGAGCCTTCACAGATTTTGGTCCATTCACCTTTCCTACTGCACAACCCACATGCTTTTCAGGAGAGTCTCCTAACACTCTGAATAAGTATTTCAGGGGCACAAAAGGGAGGTGATAACTAACAAGAAAATCTCCTTCTACTCTTGGTTCACAGGATCTAAGCCACTTTGGATAGAAATTTAGCAGGAACAGGAGTAGATTCCATTAGGGAATGTTTATCTGAAATGGAATGAAGCATAACTTCTTGCCTGGCTAGGTGGAGAGAACCACTGCACAGGTGAAGGGAAGTCTTCATCTGAGATATTGAGCAATATCAGCTCAGGCAAGTAAGGAAGAAAAATGCAGATATCTCTTCTGGATGCCAGGCATTTGAGTATGAACCTAAAAGAGTTGACAGAAAGATGTCCCTTGCTGCTCTGATCAAAAACAAACATGTTCCTGAAAAAGGATGGTCATAACTGAAAGAGGAAGGGCCTGACATTGAGGTCACAGTAGGACCCTGAGAAAGAAAGAATCAAGAATTGTGATAACAGGAACAAGGGAATCTAAGAGAATTTATTTGTAAGGACAATTGCAGCCATAGTCAGGAAATGAAGAAGTGAGACAAGATGAAGTGTGGGTAAATCAAAGGTCGTGTTTATTTAAATGAAGCCAATCAAGTGCTTGCTTTATTTGTTTGTTTGTTTTTTTATTAACTACATTTATACCACACCTTTCTTTCACCATGGAACCCAAGACGGCATTCATGTGGTTCCCAGGCAGTCTTCCATCCAGGCACTGACCAGACTCAGACCTGCTTGGCTTCATCCAGGTGGTGGCCTCGTGTGCCTTCAGACCATAGCCTGGGACCCTGGTTGCAGGGTCTGGTTGCATACAAAAATGATCTGCAGAGGAAAGTGCGGAACCTAAATCTTACCCAATTAGGCGAGGGCACCCTGCCGTGGAAAAGGGGGTGGTCCAATCCCAATCCCCTTCTCCAGGCTCCATCCCCACAAGGTGGTTAGGGAGGCCTTCCTGCTCCATCCCCCCCTCAGAGCCGCACAACTCTGAGTGGGTGTTACAGGTTAGCCCCAAAGGTGAGCCTTATCCTGCCAACAGGCCTCACAACCCAGAAGGCAAGCCTCAAATCCCACCTGTCACCTTAACGGGTGCCTAAGGGTGCTTACCAAATCCTACCCTGTGAAATTCCCGCATATATCCACCACAAAAGAGGACAAGCCTCAGCTTAGTCCCTCTTTCCCCACCTGCGGCCGATAATTACACACAGGGCACTCTGCAGATCAGTCAGAAACAGATTATTACCCAAGTCAGACATATGATCACAGTCTGGCTGGTAAAGATCAGCCCTGCCACACTTCACCTCCGGATGATGTGTTACATCGCCCTGTATATCAGCAACGGCAAGCCAGACTTCTCTATTTACTTTCTTATGAGCCTTGTTCAGGCTTCTGTGGTTAATCCCACCCCTCCAAATCCTCCTTGGGAGGATATTAGACCAAACAATCACAGTCCCAGGCCACCTTCCACGTATGACTTCAAAGTCCAGGCAAGCCTGAATAATAAGGGCTTTCCCACAGCTGCTCAATGTTTGAGGACTAAAATTCCTGGAGTAGCAGTGCTACATTTTAAGGACAGATTATCTCCAGGCCTGTAAAGAACCTTGTTTTTTAAACAATGTTAATGTTTTGTTGTTTGAATTTCTGTGCACTGTATTCTTTTCTGATGTGTATTTTGTATTTGTGTTTATTTTATTTTTTTGTGAGCCGCCTTGAGGGCCTTTGGCCAAAAGGCGGCATAAAAATAGAATGAATGAATGAATGAATGAATGATATCACCAAAAAGTGTTGGTAGGAGGCATTCCCAGCATGCCACGCCTACCTGGCCACTGGACCAAAGCACAATGGCTGAGCCCCAACTGGGTTCCATGCCTGGTCTGCGACACCCTCCTCTTGGCCCAGAACACCATGTTGTGACCACAAATGAGTACCTTGACTGTCTCCAGCACCCTCCAACCTGTTAAAACAGAAACAACAATTAACATATGTTCCTTAGCTCAACGGTCTGCGTGGGCCCTTGATTGGCCTGACATAAGCACGGAAAGCACCTGATCACCAGCACCCCACTGCCTGTATTGCTGTGCTCCCAAATCCCAAGGTAGCTGCCATGGAAGTTGCACCACTCCTGAAACAGTGTATACCAAAGAGCCTGGGGTCGACCCAAAATGACAAGGCCTGTCTGGTGATGAACCAAAACTGGAACTTATCCAAAGGCTGACCATCCTGGTGACAAAATAGGAGGCCACCATATGTACCCCTAAGTCCCAGAAACGAATCTAAGCCCTGGACTGGACACAGCCCATCAACAAGGTAAGGGGCCAAGGTGATAACAGCTCCTCACCCTCTCTGGTCAGTCTTTGACTTGCACATCCGAATCTGCACTGCCAAATTCCCTGCCTGCTCTTAAATGGGAGTTTCTCGTGCTGGTGGGAAGGGACAACATTATGGCCTTCTCAGCTTCAAACTGCCAAGTTCCCACAGTGCCACCAACATCAGCTCTGGTTGAGGTCTGGCCGAAGGGGCCAACTCCTGAAAACGTGACATCTGATGCCGAGAGAGGGCATCAACCACACCCTTGTCCAGACCACGAACATGGCGAACAAGAAAAAGAATATTAAATTTAAGGCATTGAGTTACGAAAGCACGTGCCAAAACCATCACTCTAGCATTCCTATAAGTAAGAGAGTTGATAACGCGCACCATGGATGGTTGTCACAGCAAATAATGCACCACGGAGTTAGCCAGATCAGCTGCCCACAGATGTACAGCAACTACTATGGGGAAAAACTCCAAAAAGGTCAGATCCCTGGTGATGGCAGCCTCAGCCCAGCCACCAGACATGCCTTTGCACACCAGCTATCCTGAAAAATAACCCAAAACCTAAAGTCCTAGAGGCATCAGAGTGAATTTGCAACCCAGTCTCCAATAATAAATCCCTGTGCTAAAAAGAAACCCCATTAAACTGATGCAAAAATTGGGACCAAACTAGCAAATCACCTCTCATATCCCTGGTAATCCTAACCGTATGATGAGGCCTGCTGAGGCCCTTCATCAGGTCACAAATCCTGTGCAAAGATGAGCTACCAATTCCTGAATCTCCCTGAGGGTCACCTTCTTGGCACCCTTCATGCTGTCCATCCTGCATTTCACGTCTCTCAACCATCAGTAAATGGCAAGCCTGTGCTACTGAGTCAAGCTCAATACTCGAAAAGGTAAGCACAGGCATAGGGTCCTCAGTTCTCTCCCTGGCCAAAGGCACCCTTAACTCCTCCACCACCTGTCCAAATGCCAACATCAGCTGACTACTGCTGCAAGCCAGCGGGACCAGAAAAAGGAAATCATTGAGATAATGCACTACAGCATTAGAGCCGGCTCGCCTTCTGAGACCCACTCAAGGAATGTACTGAAGCGCTCAAAAGCTAAAGACAGAATAGAACATCCCATGGGCAGAGCTTGATCCACGTAAAACAAACCCTGAAATGAAAACCCCAAAAGATCAAAGTCCAAAGGGTGGACTGGCAGGAGGCAGAAAGCCGACTTAATATCACACTTACCCATGAGAGTACCTGGGCCGAAACACCGAACCATAAGAACTGCGCTGTCGAAGCATAACGTACCGAACACAAATGCTCAGGAATAACATCATTCACCAACTGCCCCCTAGGGTAGGACAGGTGATGAATGAGCCTAAACTGTCCAGGATCTTTTTTAGGAACAGTGCCCAAAGTGGATACCCTTAGCGTGGGCATAGGAGGGTGATCAAACGGGCCCAATACCTGTCCCTCAGCCACCTCCTTATCTATTTTCTCCTGCACCACTTACTCCATTCGCACTACAGACTTAAGATTCCCTGACATATAAGGCCTATGCTCCCCAACAACTGGAATCCTGAAACCGAAACAACCTTCCTCCAAGCAAACTGCATCCTCCCACTTAGGATACTGATGGGCCAAAGGCAAAAGTAGCAGAATATTAATCAGGGTGGGACCCCTTACCTGAAGGCTGCCCTCCAGATGCAGGCTCCCCCCCCTTCTGTAAACCCTTAAATCCCTGAGCTCTAGAGCAACTGGTGGAGGTGTGGGAGCCAGCACAGATGGAACACTCATGTCTAATTTTACATGGGTTCCTGTTACAGAAGCCCTTAGCACTGAACTCCCAACAGAGCAGGCGAGGTTGAACCCCCTGCCCCGTGGACCCACAGAAAAGCGCAAGAGTGGCAGACTTACCCAGTAAATGCCCTCTATCTGCCCTATCCCTCTGCATGAGTCAAGCTACAGTCATGAACTGCAACCACAACTCTGAGTCCTTCCTGTCCCATTGTAAATTCACAGCAACTTCCGCTCTCATCATAAAACAGCTATGCAGATTCCATGAATTCATTGTGCACCCTAAATATTATGTCCAAGTATTTCACCAAAGCTGCTGCCCACATAGGCTGGCACTGAATCACCACCCCCATATAAATTAAGGATCCTGTCATCCAATTACCCCAGGTCCTATCCACCTTTTTCTTTTTAAATTTTTCATTGTCTCTCTCCTCCTGTTTGTCCTTCTTCTGTTCGGTCTCCCGGTACAACAGAGAAAACACATCTCTGTATTCTCCCTTCCAAATGTGTTCCCTTGTTGCCAACAACAAATGAGCCCCAAGAGGAGCTGATGTTGCCCCAAACAGAAGTGCATTAACCCAAACAGAAGACAATGGATCAGCATTAAGCTGGGCTACCCCTAAAGCAGGAGTGCTCCCGGGAGTCCAAACCTGTTTCCAAGCATCACTCATAGGTTCCTGTTGGGCAGAAAGGTAAATACCCTGTCCATATACAGGAGGTACTGCCCCTGAGTAAGCCGTGTAAGGCCACCCTTGAGCAGCTCCAGCTCCCGATAGTACAGCCTAGGACACATCCCAGGCCACCCAGGCATTCCCCACATATTACATGCAGCAACCTCCACTTCAGGACTCCCTGCTGCCACCAACTGCTTCATGCGCCGAATACACGGGGCAAACTGCCCCAATGACCCTCCAATGCAGCTTAGCAGTCCAAAACAGAATTCCAGTCATACTGTCCCTATGTATCCTTAGCCTCCTTAGGTCACGTGGCCACACAATCATCACCCAGGCCCCAAAGCTGTCTATCCTGCTTTCCAGGCCCCTAGCAGGCCAGCCAAACTGGCTAGGCCACACAAGAGCGCCGCAAAATGGAGCAGGCCTGCCAGGTCTAGATAAGACTCCCCAGCCCCCACTCACTAGCAGGTCAGCCAGACCAGCTAGGCCACGGAGGAGGCCACAAAATGGAGCAGGCCTGCCAGGCCTAGCTGAGACTCCCCAGGCCCCACTCCAAACCTTGTGGGCCCCTAAGAGCCTGCCAAAGGTGCCGCTGCAACCACGCCACCACTCCTGATGATGCTTTCTCTCTCTCCATCCAGGCCCTCTCTCTCGTGCCCTGCACACTGCCAAAACAGGCCACGAGGCAAGTACCCAAGGACCCTGGTGATCTGTTCTGTCATTGTGCAAGGCCAGAAAGAGGCTGAAGGAGGGCATAGTGGGGCTTAAATAGCCACCCTGCCCACCCCTGCACAACGAGGCGTGCATAACCATTCCTCAATCATGGGGCTTTGAAGCCACACCAGGACTTCTCCTGGCGTGGCTGCAAAGGCCCGCCATCAACAGAGCCTTCTTGGTCTGTTGATGGGCAGGAAAAGCCTCAAGAAAAGCATCAAAGCAGGGTTATGTGCCTTTTATATATCCATTGGAACAAATGCAACTTTGAAGTTGACAATACCAAAAAGGAGAGCACAAAAAGTAAATTTGCCTTGGAGTCCAGCTTAAGAGTGGAGAAATTGCAGCCAGAGGGAAGACTGCCAGCATTTCATTAGATTATGGAGTTTATACTGGGTTTCTCAAAATCACCTCCCAAATTGGTTTGCAGTGCTGATGTTGGACTGGTGTGTTAATAAGCACTTCCTAGTCCACAGGTTCTATTTATAGCTAGCTACATGGTGGTAGCGCAAATATTATTATAGCTTTATTACCTAATTTTACATAACAAGTCATGAAGTGAATCAAGGCAATACAATATGAATATTTAGGTCCAATTTAAAAGTCACATTGCATGTGCAATTAAATCTTATTTCTGCAGACAGCATTCCACATACCCAGCTTCATGTTGATTAAACTGGGCCCACAGCCACTATGTTTGCAACAGCAGAACAACACTCACCCAGGCCACAATTCCTTGCTATACTACTGCATGATATGTAGGCAAGGTAAGCTTCTTTAAGCAAGATATAAAGATGCAAAGAACAGCAGCTGGGGGGGGAAATCATATATGCCTGGCATCACATTAAAATCAGGCTTTATTCAGATCATCAAGCATGCTATAATTTAGATGGTTACACATAATACTTTAAAATATATAACAATAAGAAATTGTCATAGTAATACTGCACTCTTTAAGAAATAGAATATCATGCTATCAGTATTGTAATGCCATCAATAACTATAATTTATGCATGTTGGAAATTAATGCTAGCAAGTGAAGGGAGATGGGAAATGAATGACATATAATTTCACGGCCTAGAAGCGACATAATCATTTCCTGTAATACAGTGCTTCCCAAACTCTCTCTCTCTCTCTCTCTCTCTCTCTCTCTCTCTCTCACACACACACACACACACACACACACACACACACACACACACACACACACACACACACACGCCACTTGAACATTTTGCTGAGGGTCTTGGCAGACCACTTAATGGTTTGGGAGTTTTTTGTTTGTTGTAGCAATTGTAATGCACTGTGCTAGGTGATATTTAAATATATTTTTTTGCTTATTTTGTTTTTATAGTGTATTTTATTGTATTTTAATTTGCATTTTACTGAATGAAAATTGTAATGCAGGAAAATACAATATAGGTTAAAAAAGCAATAAAATATAATTAAAATCAATATTAATATTAATATCAACATGCTGTGGATCTCCCGAATTAAGCTGGCAGACCACTGGAGGTCACGGAGCACAGTTTGGGAACTTCTGCTCTAATAGCTAACTCAGGTGTCTGAGTGTGTTTCAGTCTGAAAGCAAAACAGGGCCATCCCAAAATAAGATGAAAGATTTCTTCCTACTTTGGAGAACACTCTAGGTATAGAAGTTCATACATTTGTAAGTTAAATGATTTTTTAAAAAAATATCTGACAAGAACCTGTGACTTTCCAGTTTATTGTTGGCAGTTGAGCCAGTAGAAGAAAAAATGGGACTAAAGAAACTAGGCACACTGTGTGAGTCTATCAATCAAGTCTATGGCTGAGAGCAATTTGGGACATAGTATGTTTGTGTGTCAGTTGAAAGCAAAAACAAGGTGGGGGTGGAAAAGAGGGAAATGATCTGCTTAAATCCCTGAGAGTTTATATTAAGTATTCTGGAAGAGAAATTATCTTTTCCAACTCCAGAATGGTGCACCCTCAGTATATAACTATAAAATACTCAGGTTCTCCAGAGGTAGTGAACATACAACATAGTGGACTGGTCTTTGTCCATTGGGCATGCCCCCCCAGTCCATTTCATGGTGAGTAGAAGGAGCAACAATATTAAACAACTCATGCAAGGAAATAACATTAACCGTAAGAAGGTAAATAATGAAACACAACTGTCAATAACACCAGAATTAATTAAAGGAATTCCACTCAGCCATGGGAAGGCCCATGACCTGTGTTCAACACCTCTGAGAAACACCTTTCAGGTAAGGACAATGGTTCCTTTGGGGCTGGCAGCTCTGTATAGAGCACAGCAAGAGAAGACCTTGGCAGAGGAGGTTACATTTTGAGAAGATAAAACTTTTTATTTCAGCATTTCACTTGTGCTTGGCATCCATGATAAATAAGGCAAAGTTTTTCAAAGTACATGTTTAATCACTTCGTTTAATTTAGCTCTAATTGTCCCAATTCAAGTATTTTTAAATAAATATTATGAAGTAGACACATGTAAAAAGATTACGACATGGTACTCATTTGAATATTTAAGAGTCACAGCTGCTGCTTGCTTATGGCCAGAGAAAGCATTTATGTTGAATTCTAAAAGTTACATGCTTTTTGGTTTTTGAGATTAAGGCATAAGCAAGTGTTAGTGAGAACTTACTACATGGTCCACTTTCATAATGCTTTTTCACATACACCTCTACTTCTATTTTCCCCCAAAACATATATTTGCTGTTGATTTTCTATCTTGAAAAAGAAAAACATCTTATTGCAGTGTGTTGTGATTTGTGATTTGTGACTTTTCTCCACTAAGGAGGTAGGGGGTAATCTCATGTTCAGTTTTACTATCTTGGAGCAATACAAGATGAGGTGTGGGAGATCCTTGATTATATCTCTCAATCTTCTCCCCCATGCCATTTTCTCAATCAAAATTTGAAAGTATGTGCATATTGCTGCTCGCCCTTAATGGGTTTCAGCATTGCAACTGAACCCTCACAAAAGCTTGAAGACTTTGCAAATGTTCTGTGTGAACATTTGCAAAGTGCCTGCTATCATCTTCTCCCCTTGCCCCAAGGCCCAGAATTTTAGGACAAGCGAAGACAGCTGTAGTGAGCAATCTCAGGCTTTAGTCGTCTGGAATCCCAGGCTTTTCCCACCAGGAACTCTTCTGGGGCCTTGAATTTAGCAGAACTGTTGCATGGATTGTAATTTCCTCCCAAGGATTATCAGACGTTGTCCTGGTCAGTCACCAGCGGAAAAACACACTTCGCCAAGGCGTGAGATCACTAGTTGCTACCCTTCCCTTCCCCTGTTCCAAAGTAAGTTTCTCATGTTGAGGAAGAGGGAGCTGGTGGCTCAGTGCTTGCGATGCTTCTAGATCAATATCCCCTCCCAGCTGTTTTTAGCTCTTCTGCAGAAAAGAAAGTCCATGTAATCAAAATTGTTATACTTTGACTATATTTTATAATTCAGAAAAACATTATAGATGTATTTCAGAAGAACATTATAGATTTTTATAATCTGTATATGAAATGTGTATATTTATATGCATCTGTGCTGCAATCCCTTTCAGCAACATACTAAATATACAGGAAGATATTTATCACTGGCTATTTCATGTCATCAATGGAGATTACTCAGATATAGCATCACAGAAAATATGAATATTATATGCCATTTTTTGTTGGATGCCTGCTTTTTGATAGCTGTGCATCAAATAGTAGACACTACAGCAATTATCATGGCCCAAGCTGGTTGTGTTACCAGAGAATTGTTGTCAGGATCATGGTGTGAGCACTCTTGGTAAAACCATAAATGTCTCCAAAAGGCAGAGTTTTGATACTAAAACTAAGAATCAAGAGTTCCAAGTTCCATGGAAATGTGAAGAATAATAGACAGATGAAGTGATTAGGAACAATTCAGTTGGAAAGTCAATAGAGATGCAGAAGATGAATAGAGCTGCTCTAATGACATAAATTAGGAGACATGTGACAAATGTTGTGTTAAAAACATACAAAGCAGGACTAAACAGCCATGTGCTATCTTTCTGATACACTAAATAGGTGTGTGTGTAATATGGCTGCTTGCAGAACTGTGACATTGTAAGGAAACTAGGTTTAGATGATTTTACACTCTGGGTGACTTTGCAGCAGACAGTGAACTATTTGTATTTAAAGAGACAGATGGTGTCCACAGATTTCCTGTATATTCCTACTGTTGAGAAATGTGATTCTAGTTAGCCATATAGTTTTCAGCAATCCTTACAAAACTCCTTGGGAGTGACTTGAGATAATAAAGCACAGCTCTAAACTTTGAGACCTTTATAGATAATCTGCCATTCTGTGAAATCTAGGAAGTAAATATGCAGCATTTTACTCTGTGTGTGTATGTGAAAGAGACTCTGTATTATATTGGGAAGCAGAGCAACAATGGATTGTTGGGATTATGGATTCTCCAGAATTCTTCATCAAGCAAGGTGCTACAGAAAGCAGGTGATGATGAGACATGGCGGGGAAAGTACAAAACTTAGGCTAGATATTATAACCATGGGATGTTTGTAGATTTAGTTCCAAGATAGAGATTGCAGGCTGAGTAAGTCCCTCACAGATACTAGATATATCAGGCTACACGCCTAGGATTCTGGAATAAAGAGGCAATGACTGGTTTCCCCACTGTTGAGAAAATAAGGCTTGGCTTGTAACCCAGATCTGTCATGCACCTTAAATGAAACACAGATTCCTGGACAGGTGGAGGGCAGAATTGAAGAGAAATATGGCAGTTTTTATCTTGGAAGAGGCATGGGTTAATTTTGGAAGATGTACTAAAAGTCAATTGAAGCCAAATAATGCAGTATTACCTAGTGGTTGGAGGGGATGTAACCCTCAAACTGCAAAATTCATCTTCAGTGTAACCTCCTTCTAGTTGTAGATTCCACCCTGAACAGTTAGATTCATTTTTAGCCACATTAGTTTATTTTAAAAAACCCTCCAAAGTATACAGTTGGGTAATACCATTAACAGAACCAAGCAAAAAGTCACAGGAGTGTGCCAAGCTTTTGGGTTCTCCAGAACACTTCACTGGGCAAGTGCTTCAAAAACAGTTTATGCAGTGCTTCAAAAACAGTTGTTACCTTGATTTTAAGTTTTGGAATAAAAACTAACATTTTTCTCTTGTCTGTTCAACAGTAGTGTAGTGGCACATTCAGACGTGCAGGATCCCTTCATGATAGTCACACCACACCCCCTCACAGCCATGCTCCCTTCTAAGATTATACAATAAAAATGAAATAGACTCTTACTTTGTTTGGAGTTCTGTTAAATAATGGGTGCAGGATGAGGGTTATGTCTTTTTGATGTTCTATTGTACATAGCAGAACTTACACACCATTCTCTTGAAACTGAAGCACATTAGGTTTTCGGTGTTCCTAAATGCTTCAGAACAACCCAATCTGCCTGATTGACAACACAGCCATGGCTAAAAACGTTTCCTGTTTTTCCACATTTTTAGTGACCAAATATCTGGCTAGTCTTGAATTCTGCTTTCTGCTTCTCTATTGCTGTCACCCATTTGACTGTCCTTTCTCACTGTCAGAGATATTGTTTGAATTACTGCATTTAGTGTCTACACATTGTCTCCTGCTGCTACCAAACTGCTTGATGGTTTGGACTGCAACTCCCATCAGCCCCAGCCAGCACAGACTGATTTTGCCCCAGTTAACTTGTTCTTACTTTCAATTCCAGCAGCAGCCGGCAGAGGTGGAATTCAGAAACAGCAAGGAATCAGGGTGGGCATTCCAAGGCTAGGTCACTCTACAGCTTAAATTATTCTATGCACTGAAATGTATTTAGGAGAGGAAAGTTATCTCATTTGGATGATACCTTTTTTATTTTGTTGGAAAAGTGGCTTTGAATCTCACAAAAGTCATTCTAATTCCCTCTAACTATTCATACACTCACCAGCCACTCCTGCCCCCTACCCCTCCTTTTTCCTTCATCCCAGGTGTCCTGTTCCATGCCCCATTTTTCTTTCTCACTCACCAGTCTCTCCCACCCCATATCCGTCCCTTTCCTCTCAACATCCTGTCCCATGCCCCCATTTTTGTTTCCTTCCCCCTATCAGTCACAGCCACTCCTGCTCCCTCCCTTTCTCCACACACCCCTCCTACCCCATACTAGTGATGGGATCTGTTGGCCGGTGCTGTTTTGAAAGCATTCCATCGACCTGATAGGCTAATAGGCTTGATTTGAGTTGGCCTAATAGGCTTGAATCGAGTTTGTTCTTTATCCACAAGCCACTGCTTTCACCAAAACAAACACCATCTTGTTTTAAAGGAAATATTGATATTTTTCAATAAAATGTAAATATTTTGAAAGGAAATGTTGATAAATTAAAGGAAATGTTGATAAACTGAAGGAAATGTCAATATTGATATCAATATTTTAGACACTGATTTTTTAAAATAAAAAACTGAACTTCAACAAAAGTGAATAAGCAAATTAATGGAAAATTTGGTACCAAATCCAAATTGGTCAGAATTCTAGCACATCCCTACCCTAAATCTCTCTCTCTCTCTCTCTCTCTCTCTCTCTCTCTCTCTTTCTCTCACTCACCAGTCCTTCACCCCTCCTGCCCCTGCCTCTCCCTTTTCCCTGATTCCAACTCCCCCGCCTCATGCCATTTTTCTTTCTCCATCATCATCCCTTCCTGTTCCATACCCCTATTTTTCTTTCTCCAACCCCTTCTACTACCCCCAATCCTCCTGCTACTAGTTCCCCCTCACACCTCTCTCTCTTGCCTCACCTCCATGCCCTTCCCCCTTCTCTCCCACCCCATCTCTCAGGCTTCTGTAGGGGCCCCCTTTCTGGCACACCCCTCCTTGGCAGGGGCTGATGCAACTGCTCTTACCATGCTAGCTGGGCTGGGGGGAGAAATTGCTGGCAGGTAGCAATCCTCTGAGGTGAGAAAGAAGAAGTGGGATGGAGGAGGCTTTTGCTAGCACAGCTCAGAAGGAAGAAGTGCCACTGCTGCTGCCTGGCACAGCGTGTTTCGACTGAATGAATAACACAAGGCAAAGGGGGCAGGCGCTCATTGATGCCATGCTAGGCAGTGGCAGTAACAGCAGCACCTCGTCCTCCTGAGTTGTGCAAATGAAAGCCTTCCTCCTTCCTACCCCTCCTTAACCATCTTAAAAGCCTGCCACCCGCTGGCAACTCCTGCAGCCCAGCAAGCATGGACAAGAGCAGCAGTCCATGCCAGACACTTCTGCCACAGCCCAAAGGGCCAAGCCAGGCTGAAGGGAAGGGAACCCCCATGACAAGCCTCCTGAAGACAGGATGGTGACCCCCCACAACCAGGAACCAATACACCACTGTTGTCCAAACAGATGTGCTGCAAACATTTTTCCACAGCTAGGAGTTAAATAGGTGAAATAGGAAAACTGTTCATTCCAATCTCCATTTGTAAGAATATTCCAATTATCAACCCAATTCAGGAGGAATTTGGAGAGATTTGACTTACACCATCCTTTTTTCCAGCTCCTCTAGGTTGCTAGGTCACATGACTGAGCTGAAAGTGGTTTGGAATAGATATAAATCCCTCCTTGCCCTTTCCTTTTACACCCCCAGAAATCCAGAGCTTGGAAAAGTTACTTTTTTGAACTACAACTCCCATCAGCCCAGTGGCCATGCTAATGGGAGTTGTAGTTCAGAAAAAGTAATTTTTCCAAGCTCTGCAGAAATCCTCCTTTTGGGGGGACTTTCTGGTGTAAGTTCTACTGGCTGAAGGTCCACAATCTGAGGGACTTACATTGGCATATCTCTAGCTCAGCCAGGGTGAGAACTTATGCTGGCACAGCCCTGGCTGAGCCCTGGCTCAGCTATGAATGCCCAAGATCTGCCAAATCCAAACTCTCGCATTCTCACAGATCTTGGATTTGGATTGCACTGTAAGTGAACCATTTTTTTAAACTAACAATGAAAGTCAAATAGGATCTACCATTATCTAAGAAGCTGAAGGAGTTCCATTCTTACTCTGTATCTCATAACAGAAATATTATTGTATGTATCTAACATCTATGCAGAAGGAAAACAGAATCTTTTGCTATCATGTCATTTGGAAATAAATTTCATTTCTACTATTTATGTACATAGAAAATCTTAAAACTAACCAGCCCCACATGTACATGAGATTGTGGTTTCATGCAGTCAAGTTGCTATAAAATCTGTAGCTTAGTTCTTGAGGCTGCCTCCTTATTTACTGACTTTTTATCATAAAAAATGAAAAGAATATAGGGAAAGTGCTGTACATCTATAGAAATAAGTGATAATAAAAGTGCCATTCAGGGTACAAGCAGAGACAAGATGTGCACTTCAATCAAAGGCATTAAAATATCTTATATACTTAAAGATATACACAGTCTTTGCTACATTGTTAAATCTCTAGAAGAATGACCACTGGTATGTATAATAAATGTGCCATCTCTTCTATGCAAGTTAGATGCACACCTAAATCTCTCATATCACAGCCTCAAAGATTTAATTAATTTGTGTTGGAGTTTGTTGTAATATACAACCAAGTATGACTCACAGGGCAGAATGAATTAAGGTACACAGCAGTATAATTTAAAACCTCACCTTTACTTCTTGCTAACTCACAGCTATGTCTAAAGTTTTTACCACATTACATTGTTCATGTGTTAATGGCAGGTTGCACTTGATAAACTTTAGCACACTTTCCTGTACATACAACACATACATTCACTTTCTTAAAGCACACTGTGAGCAATGCAAGCAGTATAAGCATAAGGATTCACTGTAAAAGGCCAACACCCTGATCTAGCCATTTGTTGTAGGCATGGCAGGCTCCAATGTTCATATGCAGTTCTACCCCCTGTTAGAACCATCCCAACCACTTCAAGGGAGGAAGCACCTCCTTCACATGTTTTTGTATTCACAAGGAATGGAACAATCCTAAAGCACAGAAGCTCCATACATAACAGTATATGTTTCATTAATAAAAATACAAATTATTTTTTAAAGTTTAACATATTGTTGAATTCTTAGGATGAAAAATATTGTTATGCCTTCTTTTGATTTACTTTTATAAAAAACAATACTTGTATGTGGTAATAATCATGGAACATTTTCTACTGTGATGTGTTGTTTTTTTAAGTTGAAGAAAGTAATATGCTACCATTTTAATGAACCATGGGAAGTTTGAAACACATTTCCCTTTCCTAATCAACATTCAAGGTAGTTTCTGATTTGCTTGATAATTATTCTTATGTACTGCACAGTACCAAAACAGAAAGGCACTTTTGAATTTTCTTCTGTAATGTATCTTTGTTGAGCATAAGTAATACACAGGGGGGAGCTCTCTGGTCATATTAAAAACCATTTTCCAGAAAGCTTCTTTTGAGTGACTTCTAAAAATAGTTTTACTAGGAATTAAAGATACATGTCTATTACCTAGACTAGCTTGGTAATGGATGGTAAGCCACTACTGGTATCCAAAGATAAGAAACAGCTGTTTCCATTTGGGCTTGTACCAGAAATGAGATGATGATTCTTAGAGCAGAGTTGTAAAGGTACTACATTTTTTGTCAACTCAAATTTATGCAACACTAGCATCATCCAACAGAGCAAAAACTGCATGATGGCTAGCCTCAGCACAATCTATTGATGTAACATTAAATCCAGTTATGCAAAACATCACAGAATTGTTTATTTCCAAAGCATTTAGTTCCAGTGAAGATGACTGCTTGCCTTCATAAAAAAAACTTGGTACATAGGATTCTGGGATAATACATATTGACTAGTTTAATCCAGAAATACAAGAGAGAATGCAACTTCAATAAATTCTATAATGGCCCATTATATAGATTTAGGTGCATGATATATGGATGCCCTGGGGATAGGTGTTTTCAGCTCTTGAGAAACATGAAAAGCTATAGTTCAAATGTATGAAAAATAAATGCTCTCAACTAATTAAAACCTTCCAAGATACTATTGCTTCTAATATAGAACACTGTTACAGGAAAAGGCATGCAGAATGTAACTTACATATGTAGGAAGCCATTTGGTCTGCTTATTGTTGCATGTTTGCTAATGTCTTTTTATAATCACATCTCCGCTATTATGCCTGTATGATCTGCTAAGATGTGACATGGCAATAGCACAATGGCACAATCATCCGAAACATAAGAATTTAGGAATAGCTGTACTGGAACAGGCCAAAGGCCCATCTAGTCCAACAATCTGTTGTAACAGCGGCCAACCAAACACCTGTGCGAAGTGGAACATTTTCTAGTGGGGCAGCCATTAATAAGTCTGCTCCACAAAATATCAGCATGAAACAGAAACAGATAAATGTGAAGGGAAATGTATTTTTCTAGTTGTATTATTCCTACAACAATAAATAATCACATAAACTTGTAGAGCAAGCCACTCTCCAGGAAACCTTCATTGGTTTTGAACTTGATTATTATTTGGGAGTGTACCATCACAGCAATATGTTAAAACTGAAATTAAAATGGTTCAAAATATCCCAAGTTTTACGTGCTGAAAGCTGTTTTTTAATTATTATTTATTATTATTCAAGCCATACTATGTATTTGAAATTGTAAGTTATATCCATAGTACTTGGTTGTTTTTGTTTTAAAGTAATTACAGAGAATTTCATTAGACTTTGAATGTGATGTGCTTAAAGGGACAACTTCGTTATTTAGCAACATCCATGCACATTGATTTTTTAAATATTATCATAAACCAAGATATTACTTGTTCAACAATTAATCAAGAGGGAAATGTGGAACACAAGGCAGCAGAAAACAATAGCCACCAAAGCCCTAAAAGTGTGTACCATAAGACAGATAGCATGCTTCTTCAGTTTCTTATATTTTCTTTAAGTTTAGTAGTTGAAGACGTTTTTACATTTATCTTTGCAGCCGAATGAGTTCAATTTCACTCAGATTAAAGCAGAAATTTCTGAACAGCAGCTTAATCCTTCCTGCCTTCATGGACAACTGAGCAAACAGGCCCATATCAGTGTGGCCAAGTGTAAAATTGTAATTCCAGAGATTAATGTTCTTCTCTGTTTGCTTTGAACTTGACCTCCATGTCTCTTTTATTTGATTTTATGTTTCGTTTCTGTTTTGTTTTTTGTTAACAGCTTCTGTCCAGGGTCCCTGGGAGAGGGCAATATCGCCAAACAAAGTGCCCTACTACATCAAGTAAGTATTAAACTATTATGATTAATACACTGGGCTGTCAATTATCTTAGCTTGCTTTGAAAAAAATGACAATTCTATGCTTTTGGATCATCGTGGTTCCTACTGTATGCTTCAAGTCTCTCCTCCATTTCCATCAAAAGCACAGAGAAAAATTTAGACATAACATCAAGAATTCTGAGGATTCCTAAATGTTGAAAGTTAGTATAGTCTTTTATATACATTCAGTTTAACAAAACTGCCTTCAAGAGTAATGATAATGTGTACTTGTCCTTTGTTTGACTTTATATGTCCATTCAACTACCATTGCTTTTCAGATCTTGCATATTATTTTGCTGCTTGCTAATAAGAAATAAAATTAGTATGAAAAGATACTGCTCCTGAAATCTATCACAGGCTGAATTTGGCTAGGAGTTTGAGTTTGAGTGGAGCCAAGGCTAGAGATATGCAGGGAAAAAACCATGAAATTTTCAGGAAAAAACATGGGGAAAAACATGTAAAGGTAAAAGAACATGGCATAATATGCTGGCTACGAAATCCAGCCAAGAGACTGATTATACCTGGGTGGGTTTTTTTTATTTTATTTTGGGGGTGGGAACAAAAAAGGCTTCGGGGGGAAAGGGGGAGAAACATTTTTCCCAGTTTTTCTCATTTTTCCCCAGGTCTTTATATCTCTATCCAAGGCACCCTCTCTCCCAAAGAGGTAGATTCCAGCCCCTTCCAAAAATGCTACACATATTGGTTAACTGGTAATGTTTTCACTGCCAGATAGCCATGGCAACTCTGATCAGGGCATTCACAGCAGCCTCTTTCTCTAGTCAAAATTAAACATTTCAAGTGATAGCGGAATAGACTATAAGTGTGATATACACACTTCAGTGTGATATACACTATACAGTGCTGCATAATACATATATTGTTATACATAATGTATAGTGATAGACATTATGTAGTGCTGCTGACTGGATGGATGGCCAACTCATGCATGAAAATGTGCATTTAATTTTATAGTTGATTCAACCAACAGTTTCACAAGCTTTTTATTACTGGAGAGAGATCACTTTTTACCTATTTATTGCATTTGGGATCTCATTTAAAAAAGGACTTCTCTGTGGTTTACACTCTATTGCCAACATGAGTAGAAAGAGCTTAGTAATACTAGTCAATCCACTTTTTAAAAAACTTTCATCTCATATTGGAATTCAGTGTATTGCCATGTTAAACATGTATAAATCAGTTTTGTTTTATTTGAAGGTTTTTATTTAGAGTCATTCTTGTCCCGTATATCAGCATTTTTACATTAATCTTATTTTGTGTCCACACATCTTGCATGTTGGTAACTCAAGACTGTTAGGTGTTCCAAAATACAAAAACGTATTTTCAGACTCCTGCTGTAGGTCTGATTATAGAAAGTATTTCTTTGCTATTGGTCTTTAAGTTCCCAAAGGAGTTACTGTAGAGTTCTAGCCTATTCAGAAATCATACATTATATTGGACCATTTCTGAATTTCAGCATGATTTTCTGTTCCACAGCAACATAAATCGTTGATGCTGAACACAAGAGCGTGCACTGATAGATGCATTTCTTGCATATTTGATTATGTGCTTTTTTCTCATTTTCTTTTTGATGCTTAGGGTTTTGTGGGGAGGGGTTCAACCCATCAGCTCCTCATTTTCAGTGACAATCACTTTATGAGTTCACATATCAGAGAATCGTTGCTTCAAAGGCCTCAGCAATGTCATCTTCAGTGTCTCACTGCTGCTAGGCAACTTCAAAGCGCTTGATCAGTTAAGAGCAGCCACCAGCCATTAAAGTTTCTGTATTGTGCTTAACCTATTGCAATTTGCAGGGGGAAGAAAATAAAGAGATACACAATACTAGCTGGGATTAAAGAGGTCACAGATTTATTAAAGGAACATGGCCTAATATGCTGGCTACTAAGTTCAGCCAAGGGACTGGCTGTAATTCTTTCTGCTGCAAGCTCTGGGGAGACTGGCTAAGACAGTCAAGCAAGATATCTAGCCGGCACACCTTAATTCATCACTAATTCCCCTGCAAGAGAAATAGATTTCCCACTGGTGCTTCCTGTAACCCCTGATAGTTATACCATGCCTTTACTACCAAACATTCCTACATGTGGCCCACTGAGCTTTTAGTGTCTTGTTGTGCTCCATGTTAATGGTCCCTGTACCATAGAAACAAGCCTGCTGTTGTCTGCTGCAGTCATTCCCAGTTGTCATATTCTTTTAAACAAATCTCACACCTTTTGTGAAGCATGGTCTACTTAGGATGTTGTTTAGGAATTTTGGCTAGAATCGCTAAACATCATCCTAAACAGATAGTACTGTTTGGGTGTGACATTTATTACTTTTTTTTTTTTACCACAGTGTGAACTCATTGATCTGTTATCTCTCTGGTTAACAAGCAAGCTGCACTGAGCTAGGGATGGACCAATCAGTCTATATCTGGTCCATATCACTTTCATACATCCTCACTCAAATACATGCTGTCCTTTCATGCCTTAAAAACAAATCCACTCAGAAATTCTAATTTAAGTAGATATCTAAATAAACATGTTCTAAACAAATTTCTTAAAAATATACTTTTTAAAATGCTTTTTATCTGAGCCGAGAACTGAGTTGGAACATTCAGGAAGTGCAAAAGTCAATATATAAGTAATTTCCCATTTGCACATTAGTTCAAAAGGTGCAAATCAGGTCAGTTCATATCACAATTCACAAAGATTGAATTCCTTTAGTTCTGAGGTGCCAGTCAACATGAGTCAGTGCCCTTCCACCCTTGTGTAATGGTGCTGTCTCTTCCCTGCTTCCTCTCTTCCTGCTGCTCTTTGCAGCTTCTTTTACCTTATCTTCCCTAGGACACGATGCATTTTGCACACTACCACTCATGCTTGAATCTACAAGAAGGACAAAAAGATTGCCTTAGTGCAAATGTGGTTTACACAGTAGTTTACAAAAAGACCCAAACTCAAGTCTCATTAGATTTTGGATTATGCAAGGACTAAGGATGTAAGGAAACAGTGATTTCCATCCCGTCCTATGCTCAATCGCAATCAATGCTGTTTCCATTCCACTACAGTTTGCTTTCTGCAAGTTAATCATCTTGCTATCCGCAGTGGCTGAAACGAACTTAATTAATTACATAATTACAGTGGAAGGGAAATATCAAAAACAATACAGAAAGTAACCTAAATAATTTATGTAACTTTGTGGACTAAACAACATTTGTAGTGAATACTACTCACTAAAGTACCATTCCCTTGCGTGGTGTCCATTCCTGATCTCAGACAAACAGATGAATTGTGTCAGTTTCTGTTTCCAGCAGAATTCTCCAACATCCCTAGTGAGGACCAACCTAGATGCCTCTTCCTTCCTCCCCAGCAACCTCTCCCCTTCTCACAAACTTAACTGCAGAAAATAGGCTGGCCCTTTCTTTTGCTTGGGGTTACTTTATTCCTGCTAGTTTCTCTTAGCTTTTTTGATTGTAGCATTGTAGCTTGTGTGGTAGTTCCAAATATCAGAGCAGAATGACCATTACTCTGCAGCAAAAACAGCAACAGCCACACATAAGAGGGTGGTACTAGCAGGCTTAAGGCAAACCTGAGGTTTGCCAAAGTACCAAAATATTTAGAAAAAAACTAAATATTTTCTAAAATATTTAGAAAATTCCTCTAGAGGAATCTCCAAAACAGGTCCATAAGAATTCAGTAGAACAGCATATTGAGAGACTTAATGAAAAAGAACTGACAACCAGGTAGGAGGGGAAATGGAATCGAGTGTCTGGAAAGGGACGTGGGAAGACAGACACATAGAGATAAAGAAGGTTAACGAAAGATCCATCTTATTATATGGAGAGGCCATTTCCAGGAGAGGAAGAGATAGGACTGCAAGGCCCCTCTGTTGACTCTGCTGAAAGGCCATGTTCAACAGACCTCTCCCTTAACTGTCATCTTTTAGCAGCCATTCAGGTTGTTGTACAGGGAGAGATGTGGCTGCAGCACCTCCCCATTAGCTTTGCTGAACGTTTGGCTCCTTCTCACTCAATTTTTCTATTCCTACTGGTCTCTCCAAGAACTTTGTATCTAAGAACTAGTACTGGGGCTCATTTTTTTCCTCCTCCCTCCCACTCCTGTGAGCATGAGGGGAGGGACTGGCTTGTCATTGATATTTGTAAGCAGCTCTGGGACTCTTTTTCAGCTGAAGAGCAAGATAAGCATGATGATAATGATAATGATTTTAAAATCCTGGTTCACACTAAGAAGCTAATGTAAACTGTTGCCAGGGATGAAAGTGATAGGTGCCCATCAATATTGGAGAAATTCAAGATTTTAATGTAACTGGGAGTGGACAGCAGTGTGTCTATACAAACACCCTCTCAAAAGGTAGCAATGAAGAGTACCTGTCCTTTTAAACTTAATGCTTATTTCCTATGAAAACAATAAAATAATCATCCTGTTTATGTGAATTCCGAAGTAAATGCAGTTCCCTGTCCCCATATTGCATTTTCAAAAGTACAGTGGCTGAAAGTAGCTTATGACAGTCCTGCAGTATAGTTCATATTGAATATTGCAGATGAGGCTCTAACTCGTTCACAACAACCCTGCAGTGTTGTACTGGAGTGCACTGGAACCTGCAGAGTACAGCAATCCAGCAATGATGGCCATTGTTTTAATCACCACATCAGAGCTTGGAAAAGTTACTTTTTTGAACTACAACTCCCATCAGCCCCAGCCAGCATGGCCACTGAATGGGCTGATGGGAGCTGTAGTTCAAAAAAGTAACTTTTCCAAGCTCACACTACATGTTTGGCTAAGAAAGTAGTACAGAACAACTCTGCTGTACGGTTCTGTTAGCCCCCTTTTGCAAGTTGGAGCACTGTCCTGAGAGAAGCTGACAGCAGCCCTACAAAGTAGTTCACTGTTAATATTGCAGGTCAATGGTGAGGCTGAGGCTGGTTTGGATTCCCATTCAGAACTGCCCCATCTCAGGTTGCATCAAGTTTCAGTCTACTTAAATTATCCCCCCCAACCTTACCACATGTCCAATCAAGCGCTCAACGGCAAGCAGCAGCTTCGTGTTCCATTGGCTTGCATGTGGACTTTTAAAAGTTCAAGAATTAACAAAAATGCAAATGAAGGAAGATCCAAGCAAGTACAGGGACTCCTGTTGTTGATGGTAACATTTTGTTTTGCATTTATTTTTGCTGTCTCAGCCATAGGCTCAGGTAACATATGCATACCAGGGATCTATTGGCATTTGGTGGCAGGACCCCACATATTCACTCAAATAACTCAAGTGACCAAATACTTATTAGTCTGGAAACAAAACAGGGCCACCCAAAATAAAGAAGCCATTTCTACATACTCAGAGAATTTCCTAGGTATACTGAACTAGGTATGTTTGAAAATTGAAAGATAAATAGGATATTTTTAGAAACCCAAAATAGCCCAGCAAGAATCTGTGAGCTAAGACTTGTGGGAGATTAAAAAACACAGAGTAACTTATTTCATTGTTTGCAGAGGGAAATTCAAGGTTCAAATAAATAAATGCTTGCTGACTAGCAAAAGTGACCGTCAAATCCTGGATTTCACAATAATTTTCAATAGGCAGTTCTCATTTCCACAAAAAGGACAAAAATAAGAGGGTGTATAGGAAACAGAAATATAACAGACTATGTCTGCAAAGCTATCCTGTGGGTGTGAGCTGTTGAGACACAGAATGTTTGGGTGTCAGTTGAGAAAAAAATGTTGAACGGAAAATTTGAATGTAGAGGGAAAAAGAAAAATAGTTTGCTAAAACACTTCAAAGCTGGAGGGGAGTGAATGCCATGAGGTTTTTAAAGTAAATCTCCTTTCCATGCCAAAATGGACATTTCAGAAAAGAAAAATATACCTTTTCCCATTTCTCTGAGCCTACATGACCTCCCAATATATTGTAATAAAATACTCAGATTCAGGACTAAAAGCCAGCCCTAAACCTTACTCCTTTATTGCAATGTAGCTTAATTAGCAAAGGCCTTAGCAGGAGTGGGGAACCTCCAGCACATGGGCCAAACTTGGCCCACCAGGCCATTTTAGTGAAGTCACGCCCACTCACCCTACACCTGATGTCATGCATGATATTAGGTGTGGGGTGGGTAATTGTTCCTTTGCTGAAGTGAGGCATGTTCCCACCTGCCCATCGGCTGATGGGTGATAGGATTGCACCTTGCTCAAGGAGGAGGAAGAGGGTTCCACTTCTCTCTCCCAGCACTGTCCTTTGAAGCCACCTCACATAGCTCCTTTCCACTTCCACTTAAAGTCCAAGCAGTGATTGCCTGGTAAACGGAGAGCTCACAAGACATACTATCAAGAGAAAATAAACAATGTATCATGTGTTTTGCTGTACAAAAAAAAGCCAACTTTTTTTATTCTAACAGATTTTCCATGCAGCTGCCCAGTCTAGTCTAGTCTTTACATCAATTTAAAGAGTTTATGTGAAATCCTCAAGTACTTCCTATATCTTATCTTTACTACATAATATACAAATAATCCCATTTTTCCCTGAGGCTAATACAGAGGTTTGCATCAGTTCAGAGTTCTGATGAAAGAAACAGGTAAGCAGAGCAGAGTTCTGCAACTTTACTATAGTCAGGCCTTAACTTGTGCACCTGTATTCAGTGGCAAGGCTGAACTGTAGATTGAATGCAAGTAAGAATAGTTGAAAGTGCCCCTGAACCAATGCAGAGTGCATTTTCCTCACCACTAAATAATTATGAAGGTTCACACCTCAGGGATCAAGCACAAGAGCTTCCAGTTCAGAATGTGTCATGTTTCCAGGTTGGGCTGAGCCTTGGTAACTTCTTTTCTGTTCAGTTACTGTTAATACCATAAATGCACATTCATACGACTTTTCAAGCATCTCTAGAATCAGATGATGTTTACAACTTTTTAAAATATAGAGAACCATGTATAGAATCAAGACCTAGATACGTAAAAATAATGCATACAGTCTTGCCTTTTACATGTTGGGCCAGCATGCAACTGCTGGTGAATGAGTCAGTGCTGAGGAGGTCCCATTTAGCTACCAGGATATTGTGGGATGATGCAGCCAATGGGTAGGCTGTCCCACAATGCCCCCTACAAGCATTATGCAATATTTATTATTGCATTTATGTCTCACCTTTCCTCTGAGGAGCTCATTGTGGCATACACATTTCTCCCCCTCCCCATTTTATCTTCATGACGACCCTGTGAGTGGTAGGTTCGGCTTAGAAACAGTGACTGGCCCAAAGTAACCCAACAAGCTTGATGGCCAAATGAAGATTTGGGCCTTGGTCTCCCAGGCTATAATCCAACACATTGCCACTTCATAAGTGAACAGGGTAAAATCACATTGATCCTATAGTATGACTGTGTATCATGTCTGCAATCTTTTAGGCCAGCAATGGTGGACCTACTTATGTTGTTGGAATTTTGCAATGCAGTTTTCCATCCAAATAATGTTTATAAAAATGCATATTCCAGGGGGAAATGTGTACATAAATTAGTGAAATTAACATACAAAATGCATTATATTAGGAGAAATTGCTTACAAAAATGTGTACATTAATTAAAACTGCAGACAAACACATGTTTATTAGGGAAATTCACACTAAATTGCTGAAGAATTTTCATGAGGGTTTTTTAAAGCAAAATTTCCAAATTGCTTCATAAACCTGGAAAACTGAATTTAAAACTGCAAAAATGAGAAACTGAGAGAACCAAAGCTGACAGATCCTTCCATCTCTAGATGCAGCTGAAGCTCATTGAGTTTTATATAATGACTGCAGCTTACCAACCAACCTTTTACTGCAGACCTCTAGCAGCACTATGTATTTATTTTATTTAACAAAATTTATATATGGCTTGATTTTACAAAACCTCTAAGTGGTTTACAAAAAAAAAGTTTAAATAGGAGAGATACCTTTCGCAGTGGAGGTAGAACAAACAATTAACAATGAGCCATCTGGGGTTTTTTTCTGTTAAATGTATGCAGTTTGATCATTTCCTCTTGCTTGAGAAATTGAGGATTAACTAAAAAAAATTCTTATCCTTCTAGCAGTGCAAACAGGTTCTAGGATTGAGCTCTTTTTCAAATGAAGCATTGCAACATATGCTCCTTAACTTGCAAGCATCGTCTCTTATCTTGGTACCAATCTTTAGCTTTATCCTTTCTGACTGTATATCTTACTCAGTAACAATGCTTGCCAACTCATCCTCAGGCTGTGCATGTTCTTCCAACTGGATATGGGCGGGGGGGGGATGACTGCAGTATGAAATTATTTTTCTTTTCAGTACTTCTCACCAAGGAAGTATCCTAAATTGTTTTCCTCATAAACTTTTTTTTTGTTCATATTCAAATTATAGCAGTTGAGTGATTTTGTTCCCCTAGGGGAAATAACACCAGATGGATCCTCATGAGCATGGCTATGCCTCCTTGATAAAGTTCCATATGTAACTTTCCATACAAATTAAGCCTTGAATAAGAACAATGTAAAACACACACACACACACACACACACAAACATATATACTCTGCTATTTCAGCTAACCTGCTCATAGATTCCCTTGTGTATTCTATAGTGTTTCACTGAGCTCTAGCAACTTCACATATAATCATTTTTTATTTTCCCATCTTTTCTTTCTTTCTTTCTACTCCAGCTCGGTAGATACTCATACCTTACCCTTCTTTCTTTCTTTCTTTCTTTCTTTCTTTCTTTCTTTCTTTCTTTCTTTCTTTCTTTCTTTCTTTCTTTCTGTTACACAGAGATTGTTACTTAATAATATTAATTTATTTTCTGTATGTTTATCTGAGGTAAAAAAGACAGTTTGCCACTCCTACATTAAAGGCATCCTTTCTGTGACCTGCATATTTAGTTCATCTCAAGAAGGTATATAATATGAAACAAAGAAGGCAGTATAGTATAATTTAATATTTAGAATTCAGCAGCAATGGGTGAATTTTCCAAAGTTCCCCTTAGATTACCCAACAGCCCAGAGAGAGAGAGACAAAAACAAACCTGAAAGAATTCAGTTAACTTTTCTGCACTAATCCAAGTGTTCTGAAAAATTAGACAGTAACATGATCCCTAATCTTTGAAAAAGTAGGCACCTCTGTACTCACCACTGTACAAAGAAACAGAGTGTGTCTTGTTCTCTTAGTTTGTATGGGGTTGGGAAGAAATTGGAAGACAGGAGACTATCTTTTATAGATCCTCCACTGGAGGTGGCCTTCCCTCCCCCCCATTCACCACCACCACCTCCACCACCCTACATATAGAGTCATTTTCCGCCCCAAATAAACTAACAACAGTCAATTAGATTATATAAAGGAACACAGAGGCATCTGCTTTCTCATAGAACTACAGGCATACCCCGCTTTAACGTACGCAATGGGACCAGAGAGTGTACTTTAAGTGAAAATGTACTTAAAGTGAAGCAATTATCTTCACTTGTACTGCACTAGATGGCAGCAGCGTCATGCCAATAAAGTGTCCGTTGTTGCGAAGCGCACATACTTTGAGCGGGGTATGGTGGAGTATGGAGCATGTACTTTATAGCGAGGCGACTTTAAGTGAAGCTACTTTAAATGGGGTATGCCTGTAATATGGGGGCAAAATTAGAGAATGGATGTTCTCTGCAGTGGATAGTCTTCCCCTCCCTCTAATTTTGCCCCAACAGCATTTTTTTTACCCACACCAATATAAAGTGCAGGCTCCTACTTTTGATATCTTCACTTACTAACACAAAAGTGCATGGTTGCCACCATGCCCCTCAGCCTTCTGAAGTTGTGAATTTATTATTATTGTGGTGTTCTCCACAATAACACAATCAATCAGATTATTCTCACCCCCTCTTACATCAGAGGGCAGCTGCTCTTGGTCTCTGCTCTTGAATCTAAGAGACCAGCTTGTCATATGGTAGGATTAATGACAGCCTATCCCTCCTCATTCTCTCATACAAAACAACTAAGGGTGTTGTTTATTGAGCATTCATCCTGATTAGTTTACAGGGAAATTAGAGGACACTGGCTACAGTAAAGTAGTGGCAAATTCAGAAGTGCAGGGTCCCTTCATGATAGTCACAGCCACTCCCCCTCCCCCTTTTTTTTCTTTTGCTATGGAGTTGAGCATGAGATCCTTGTTAATGCCTCCTCTCACAACAACAGGCATCCCTAGGAGCCAATAAGCATGAACGGAGAGAGTGTTAGCTACTGAAGAGAGTCTTCTCAGTAGCTGACTCACCTCCTTTCACTCTGATTGGCACCAATCAGCAGGAAAGGACAAGGAAGCAAGTTAGAAAACTCTTCTCAGTGGCTAACACACTCCCTTTTCATGCTGATTGGCTCATAGGACACTGGAGACATAGGGACCCTGATGGGACCCTGCTCCCAAAAAAGTAAAGGATCTAAGAACCCCCGAGACCCTAGACAACTACACCCCTGATTGGCTATTTAATGACCATTCACTTTGATTTGTTTGGGGGAGGCTAGTCAATGTTGTCTCAAGGCAAGTGTTATCCCACACTTTCCACTGTATTTTCCTGTCACTTTCATCAGAAAAAGTCTGAATTCTTCTAATTCAGGAGTGGGAAATCTATGTCTTTCCAGATGTTGTTGGACTCTACCTCCCATCAACCCCAACTAGCAATGCCAGTGGTCAGAGATGATGGGAGCTGGACTCAGCAATATCTGAAGTGCCACAAGTTACCCACCCTGATTTTTTTTGAAAATCGAGTTCTAGGCATTTATCTTTCACATTAATAATTTAGTTAAATTTCTTTATTTGCTTATAGCCATGGGCCGTTGCATCATATAAATAACAGAATAAAAACAATCAAACATGTTTTGGCTCAAAGGGTTACAATAAAAGGGTTACAATAAAAGAATGCCAGTTTAAAAACAAAAAATTAACAATTAGAGGGTTTCACCAATTTAATTTCATAGCGAGTTTATGTACGCAGTTCTGAGCTTTTTAGCAGCGATTGCATAGTTAGGCACTGCAATTGTGACCTGCTTATTACTATCCATTAATAGCTCTATTACTAATTTTGAATTGGGAGATCCCCTAGTGGTACTCAAATAAGAAGCTAAAAATATTAATATGTTGACTGACAAGCTATCTGAATCCTAAGAGAAGATAAATATGAGTCACTTTTGTGGCAAGTCAAAGCTATTCCCTTTATGTTTGTGTAGAATTTTTCAAACTGCTTATGATACAAAGTAACTACTATAGGTTTAGTGGAAAGTAGTTGGACTATGACCTGGGAGACCAAAGTTCAAATCCCCACTCAGCCATGAAGCTCACTGGGTGACCTTGGGCCAATCACTGCCTTTTAGCCTAACCTAGCTCACAGGATTGTTGTGAGGATAAAATGGAGAGGGGAAGAACCATGTATGCCACCTTGAGCTCCTTAGAGAAAAGGTGGAATGTAATGTAATAAATAAAATTCTTAGTTTCATGCATGTCTTGTAAATTCCCTGCCCTTAACCACTTCTTTCCAAAGTAGTGTCATTCTTTCATATTTCTTATTCAAAAGTGGATTTTGCATAATTTTTCAGAAAAGTAAGAAGCTGGTTACTTGGAAACATTGCAGTTACCTAACCTGTAGATTTATAACACTGCTGAGACATATTAAATTGAATACTGAAGTTTTTAAATTATATATTACAAAAGGGACCATATTTTTACAAGAGTCACTAGTTAGTTTAAGGCACCTAAACAACCTAAACCTAGACAACTTATTTTGCAATAAATGCTACTGAAATTAATGGAGTCTTACAGCATAATCCTATTTTGATATACTCAGAAGTAAGTTCCAAAGAGTTAAGTAGGCTTGCTGCCAGGTAACTTGTGTGGAAGAAACAGAGCTTCATGTTGTGTTTGAATCAGATCTGCCAGCGGCACTTTATTAAAATAAAGCAAACAGCTGCTCGGAGAGAAATTCAGACAAGCATGGAGATACCATGCAAGTCCAAGAGTTCTCTGTCTCAAGCAGTTTTCAGCACATACTTATAGTGATTTTCAAGAGCACACAGAGAGTTGCTTCCTGCCTCTTAGGAAACAGAACTTCCTTATCATTACACAAACATGTTTATCTCCTTGCAGTTGAGCATCAGCACTGCGCAAACCTGTTTATCTCCATGCAGTTGAGCATCAGCACTTTCTTGGGATATCTTCTGCCATACCCTTCCAGTACTCTTACAGTACCACTCTTCCCATCACCCTTTGCACTTACAAAGGCTGAACCAAAGTTTGAGGCCTACAGATTTTTAATTCCACACTTGGTACAGAGGTTCCAATGTGCCATAGGTTCCAATGTGCCATAGGTTCCAGTGTGCCATAGGTTCTGAACACACTTTTAAAAGAAATATAGAAAACAGAAGAAAGTCGTTTTAAAATTGAAGGTATGTTCTTATCAATATGGCTGTTTCCCTCAATTTACTATGCACATAGAAAACAAAAATATCATTGTTATCATACTTTGTGGAAATACCTAGAGTGTTACAGCAAGGAAGCAGGAAAGCTATCTGTGTCATAAACTGAACATAATAAATCTTCACAAAATTTTGCATGACAAATAGAAATTACTATACTAGTCTGTGTATGCATAATATTAAACTGTAAGGGCTGTTAACTCATTATATTAAAAGATATATACTATACATATGATTGCATCTGTTAGTGCCAACCTTGTACATTTTCCTTTCCAACAATCAATTGAACACACATGTATCGGGCTGGAGACTATGTGAGGATTGGGGTTAGGGCCAGTGGGTGTACACACAGAGATGTAACAACTACACAGAGCTTGTATGTTCCTTTGTCATGGCAATGCAAGGCTACACATCAAAAGGTTCCCATGGATATGAGGTTTACCCAGGATTCAATGCAGTGGTGAAGCTAGGCCTGGGCCTTGGGGCCAAAGTCCATGAACCCCTGGTACAGGGGCAGGGGGAATTGGCCACCCACAGTCATGATGATGGGGGCAGTTGCAGACAAGCCCTACACCAGCATCTAGAGTGGCATGGACATGCTAGAGCTCACTGGATCTAATGCTGGTCACCACAGCATCCTTCCTTTCTTCATCTTTCTTTAAAAAAATTAGGGGTGTCTCTGCCAGTCAGGTATGTACAAGGTTACTGATGCTGATGCTATTATTTTTATTTAAAAATATATTATCCTTTTCTACAACAAAAGGAGGCTTATTCCCAAGTAGATATGCATACCATTAGGGCAGCAGCAGGACACCTCATTTTATTCCTGTATATATGATGATGCTATGATTTAAGTGAGTTTAAAATGAAAAATTGTACATGCTCAGAACATTTTTTAAAGATCAGAGTTGGCAAAGTTTTTTTCTGTAATATATCAGAAATGCAGAAGCAGTTGTAAAGTATGGAGTGGGGGAGGGGGAGAACAGAAATGGTAATTTCGTGCTTTATAATGAAGTATTTATGACCACCCCCACCTTCCAGTAAGACCATTACATCCAGAGTCTAAAATTACCTAATTGCATCACTGTTCCAAGATGATCCATCCAACCCCAGGAAGCTTATTATTTACTCTGGACTGGTAAAACATCCATGTCAAGTTTTGTCTTTTTGTGTTAGGCTGCCAGACCAGGCTCTTGCTTACATGAACACATGGTTCTTGTACCTGCAGGGTACTTCTGCATCCTGATCTTTCTGCCTGCCGGCTTTCTACACTGCCTATAACCTAGCATCCTGATACATACTTTTAAAAATAGTTATAACATTTGGAACATAATGTTACACTCTTAGCCAATATATTGATCATGGGGTTGGACTCAGGGAAGATTGTTTTTCATGGAAAGGATCTACTACTATTTCATTTAAAAAAAACACCCAAGAACAACAAAACAAATAGAGACTAGCTAGCAAGGTGCACCATTACTTAGCCATTACTCTGTAGGACTTTGCTACATGATGCAACTAGCCTTTGATTAAATTATTGAAGAAAGCCTCACTTAACTTGCTGAGAAGGAGCTTTAAAAAGGCTAATAATGGGCACTGGCTGCCCATTTGCTACCAGGCCAAGTTCAAGGTTCTAGTTTTGGTGTACAAGGCCCTATACAGCTTGGGACCAGGATACCTGAAAGACCGTCTTATCCCTTATATACCCAGTCGATCACTGTGCTCTGCAGGCGAGGGCCTCCCGCAGATACCATGTTAACAGGAGGTCCGTTCCGCACAACATAGGAAACGGACCTTTAGCGTGGCAGCACCTACCCTGTGGAATTCCCTCCCCTTAAATATTAAGGCGCCATCTCTATTATTTTTTCGGCACCTATTGAAGACTTTCCTCTTTCAACAAGGCTTTTAAGTTGAGACCTATCCCAGTCTGCATCTGTGTTGGAACTGCTTTTTAATATGTTCTTAAACTTTCTTTTTAAAAATGTTTTTAATCTTAGAAGATGTTTTCATAGTTTTTTTTAGTAACATTTTTGAAGATGTTTTGTTTTAATGTTTTTTAAAGTTTGTTTTTATGATGTTTTAATGTTTTTAGTGCTTTTGTTTCCACCCTGGGCTCCTGTTGGGAGGAAGAGCAGGATATAAATCTAATAACAGTAATAGTAGTAATAATTCTAGAGCAGAAGTGACATAACTTTTGGGTGTGAGCTCTATATGTTAGGGATTAGAATCCAATTAAAGTTTTCATGAACCTGTGATTGACTTTAGTTGCCTTTCTGCTGTTTACAAATACCTTGTTTTTAGTATAAGCAAAATATTTGACATCTACTCAGTACCAACACATTTATTGATTTCAGTAGAACCAGACTTCCAGCAGACTGGAAAAACAACCTACATCAAGTCAAAGTCTCAATGGCTTCATCAGATTCATGTTTTCAAGGATATTGTACATGCTGGAAAATCTGCTCTCATCAGCAAGAGCAGTACTATATTACAGTGAAATCCTGGGTATACTATATATTTATTGAACTTTGACTACACTGAAACCTGTGTGCTTGAAAAATGAGAGTAGCTATTTTTAAAGCCTTGTCTTGTAAATCCCTTGCCCTTATACACTTCTTTCTAAAGGTTTGTATCATTCTTTTACTATTTCTTAGTTCAATTATATTCAGAAGTGATCTTTGCATGATTTTCTAAAACAGTTAAAAAGTTGGAAACATTGCAGTTAGCTAACCAGTAGATTTATGGCACTGAAGAAACACATTGAATTGAATAATGAAGTTTAAAAATTATATATTATAAGGAGGACCACAGCAAAATGTTGCAGCGTATCCCTAGGCCCTAATGGGAGTGTTCAGTTTCAGGGCTCGAGACAGCCTGGAACAAGATCCCTGTAACATTGTTTGGGCTCACAAATGATGCCTTATCTTTCCCACAATCCTGAAATCATTCCCTGTTGTGCAACATATTGCTAAAGGGCTGAGAATTGGGGCTACCTGCTAGACCTGAACCTAAATACTTTACTGTTATATAGCTTATGAAGGGAGTGTAGTATAACCTCCAAGATACATTGCTGGGGGCTCTCTCTTTCCCTCTTCACTTTTTCCAACTGATGTTTTCAATATGAAGAGTCAACAGCCTTCAATCATAGATTTAAGTGATAGTCTTGCACTATCTTCCTGACTTTCAGTTCCTTTAGACTCCTCCCCCCACCCCTTTGGTGGAATGAAAACTTCCTGTAAAAAGCAATGGAGAAATCAAGGACTTTAGTGTAGCTGTGACTGGGTAGCAACATGGCCTCCCCATACCAAGCAAAAGGTAGCTGTAAATATAAGAGTTCCTTTCATATAGGAGCAGCTTGGATTTGCATTTTGTTTTTGTTTTTAATACATCCACCCCCACACACAGTAATCTGCTGAAAGGCTTTAGGACAGACATTTTATGATTTTGACTAAATAAATAATAAAGTAAATGTCCAAGGATTATCAGCAGAAATTCATCCCATTTCAACTACAAGTACAAGACTTATAGGGTACACCCAATTATATTGCGGTCGTCATCATTGTTTTACTATGTCAGTATGGACAGTTTACATGTGATGCCTTTTTGATATTACAGTAAATGCTATTTTGATGATGTAGAATTTATTTTATGTTGTTCTTGCATTTATATCTCACCTTTCTTGCAAGGAGCTCACTGTGGTGTATATGGTTCTCCCCCTCCCCATTTAGTCCAATGTTACCCAGGGAGTGGGGATTTGAACCCTGGTCTCATAGGCCCTAGTCCACTACTGTAACCACTACACCACAGTGGTGAAATAACACTTATTACTCATAAATTGTGATTAAAAGTTGGCACAGCTTCACATATTTGTTAGGAAGTAAATTATTTTGAGTTCAATAGGTTTTCTTGGTTTCAAAGTTTAATTAGCTCAGTTTATGTGTATATGTGATAATGCTAGATAGAACATATAGGAGAGATTATGTGGAATTCAAATGCATATTCTGGCCAATGTTAGTTTTACATTCATATTCAAAAGCAAGCTCAGCCGTCTTTGTGAAAATGTGCTAAGAGCAAAACTGGGCAACTGGGCAGTTCTTACACTAACATGCCATTCTATACATTGTTTTTTCATCTGATCCTCCTTTCATATCATTTTCTGATACTGTGACACTGTGTGAGATGAGAGGACTTTCATGTTCTCCAAAGTATGACACTTTCAGTATCCTTATGGTCTTTTCCTTGAGAGCCAGTGCGGTATAGCGGTTAAGGTGTTGGACAACGACCTGGAGACCAGCGTTCGAATCCCCACACAGTCATGAAGCTCACTGGGTGACCTTGGGCCAGTCACTGTCTCTCAGCCTCAGAGGAAGGCAATGGTAAACCACCTCTGAATAGCGCTTACCATGAAAACCCTATTCATAGGGTCGCCATAAGTCGGAATTGACTTGAAGGCAGTCCATTTCCATTTTATGGTCTTTTGCAGTATTTTCTTATTGTTTGCTCTCAGTACAATTTTTCTGTTGTTTGTTCTGATCCATAATTCTCTTCAGTCCTGTGCACAGGATGTGCTATACCCTAGTCAAAGGAGCCAGTATTGTTATGCAGCATTCTTAGGAAATTTAACTCCAAGTTGTGTTACTCAATGCACTAAAATTTCCATTTGGGGGTGTATGGCCTGTTTTTCCCATTCAGCATGTGGAGGTTCTTGGTCTTTATCCCATAAATTCTACCATTCTGAGAAGGGGGCCACCAAACTGTGGAGGCTGTGGAGTTTCATATCTCACCAAACCTCCCCAACTATGAAAGATCTGTTTTACTAATTGTTTCTCAAAATAGATCATAAGTATATTCTTCTTTTTCATCCATAGAAAGTACCTCTACCACCAGAACATTTGTAATGAAACTATATCCCCTTTGTGCACCATCAGTAATTCAGTAGCAGGCTGTTAGGCTATAGGCATGGAATGAACAGAGAATTATTTAAAATTGAGAACATAAAGTAATATTTATTCAAAACCTTATTTACATATAACCTACATATAATTACATACATAGATTAATAATACTATTACTTAAGGAAACTGTTATACCCCTATTTAAGTTCAGTTCTTCAATTAAAGACTGAGATGCCAAATACCTCTTTTCCAACTCCATCCCAGTTAGCTCTTACAGAACAGGATAAGCCTTGTCCTCTGGTCACACTCACTGGAAAGATACCGGGTTGAACAGAGTCTTTCAGCACTAATTCGGGAGGGACTATCAGATTCTTGAGATGCAGTACATCTTTATCTAGCAAGTGTGCTTCAGCTTCCCCAAAAGTCTTCTTTCTGGTCATGGATTTGGATAACACTGTGATACCCTTTTATGTAATCTCAATCATGACCCTCTGACCAACGATCTTCAACCATCTCTATATCTGCCAGCCCATTGGTTTATATTTATCCGCCAATGAGTGCTAATAGAATGTTTATCATCCAGTGAGAGCCAATAGAATGGCCTATCAGAACTTGACCTTTTATAGTCTCCTCTCCAGTATATAAACTGAAAAATATACTGTAAGTGCCGCTATGGTTTACAAAAACTTCTTTGGTAATGGTAGCAAATGAACTGTTACAATCAGCCCAAAGTAACAATTTAGATTCAGTTTTAATCTCTCACTATTTGCCACTTATAATCACAGTATACAACAATTTTACACATTCTTGTTCCTATATCTACATTTTAACGATATTTTACCTCAGATTTCTTGATTCTCCACATAGAATAACATATTTTTAAGCAATGGATTATTTCCCATATGGATAATAACAATTTTGACTAATTTTGTTCCATGCAACAATTTACCTTAACCCTTAGCCCTTTTTAGCAAACTCATGAATTGGTGAAGATTTAGGGTTGTATTCAACAATGTCCTACTCAGGCAGACCACTGAAATTAATGAACCTAAGTTAGACATATCCATTAACATCATTGGGTCTATTATGAGTAGGACTAGCCTGAATACCACCCTTCCTTCTTGGACTAGTAACAGTTGTTTAATATGTAGCAGTGCACTCATTTAAGTCAGCATAGCTCATTAACTGCACTCTGAATTTCATGTTTATGCTTTTGGTCCACTGGTTTCTGCTCCAGCATGCCAAGCAAGGGCAAGCCCATTGATATTTAGGCCATTGTCCATATGATGATTTAACCTTCCTTCCCTTTTTTTTTTTTTTACTTTCTAGTGAGCAACTGACCTTATCTGATGTCAAACGTATAAAAGACATTTTGGTGTAGAATTCACATCCAGAAATGTACAGTGATGGAAACTGACAAAAACCATGACAAATGTTAAGTAACTTTAAGCACTGTAGAGTAAAAGGATAATTCACTAATTCTTTTGTACTGTGGGTATTTACTGTAAGCAGTGTTAAGTTACTACTCTTGCATATATTTGTATGCTACATGACTTCCTTTTCATATTTGCTCAATTTACTAATAAGCTGGTAAACATGAATCTAAGACCCAATGTAGCTTGTAAAAATTGGGTTATATTAATTCTGCTTCATGCACCATTATTTAGACACTACAGCCAATCTAAGAAGAAACAACTGAAAAATATTGTGTAATTAAACCAAAGAAATGAACATTAATTTTAACCCAATTATATCCAGCTATTTATCATTTGTTTTCTTTTGGCTTGTGTGAAATATCACAGAAAATAATTCCATTGTGCAGTAAACTTATGAAGAACTCAAACTTAGTACAGTCATAATGTTTCCAAACGTATTAAGGGGCAGCTCCACCAATAGACAGGTAGAAAGAGTCCATTTCTGGCAGGCCAAGGGCCAGCAAGGGGCCTATACTCTTAGCTTTCATTTAAAAACAAAAAAAGCAAGTTCCTACCTACTCTATAAACAAAACTACCGTAGATACCAAAATGTGAGCACCCCTCCACCAGTAATTTCTGAGAAATGAGCTAGCCTGCTGCTCCAAGTCCTTGCCCTTCATGTTTTTAGCCAATGAGTGAAGTCATTGGACATAAATTCCTAGTTCCAGCTTGATCATCAAATGGAGGGAGAGCCAAGCCCACCCCCAATTCCAGAGCAGAGAGCTGGAGAGGCCCTTTTTCAAAGAGACATCAGTGTGATTTATGCTGTGAGTGTTTGAAGAAAGAAAGGGAAGGAGGGATTACTTCTGTGCTTGAGCAGACCAAGAGCTTCCAGGTGGGGGATTAATTTGGAACAGGTCATTGAGGTATCACAAGCAGGACCTCCTTGGCAACACGTATTTTTTGTTTTTTAAAATATTAGTCAATTACAGAGTCGGTAAATGTGGATCTAGTTTGGACGAAAGTATGGGCTGGTATTTTGGTGCCCATGATGCCATGCAGACGCTGCAAACCCCTTTTATTTCTGGGGAGCCCACCCATCCCACAGTAAGCACCCCCTTGGAAGCACCCTTCATGTTAGGCACAATCAGAACGATCTAGTGGTGGGTGAAAGACATGGCCTGAATGCCGCCGCCCCCCCAAAGTGGCTCACTAAGGAGATTATTATAGGGAGATGTGGAAGAAGCTGCCCTCTGCTTTAATGCCTGTGCAGTAAGTGAGTGAGTGAGTGTGCGTGCATGTGTGTGTGTGTGTGTACTGGGGGGGAATATGCCCACCGGCTTACTTCATTCACCAACCTCCTCTGGTTCACTCTGCTCAGCAGCCAGGGACACTCTCTCTCTCTCTCTCTCTCTCTCTCTCTCTCTCTCTCTCACACACACACACACACACACACACACACTCTCATTCACTCACACACACACACACACTCATTCACTCACACACATACACACTCATTCACTCACTCACACACACACACACACACACAAACTCAGGGACTCCCAATCCCCAACTTCCAATCACACACCAAGGAATTCCAAAACATACACACCGAGGAACTCCCCCCCCAAGACTCCCAAACACACATCCAGGCACTTCCAAGCCCCTCCCACACACACACACTAGTCAGAGACTCCCAGCTCCAGCCTGGACTCCCAAACACACCAGGCACCCCCAAACACATACATATGGCACTCCCAAATACATACACAGGGGCACCTAAACATACACATGCACAGGCAACTCCCAAAAGGGCCCCTCACCCCCCCCAGGCAACTCCCAGGCAGTCACTGGTGCCCCATTTAGGCAGCTTACCATCCTCCCACCTGCACAGAGTTGCTGCTGCTACCGCCATCACTCCACCTCAGCCTCTTACCTGCCCCTACTGCCCACTCACCCCCTCGCCTGCTCACCTCCCCCCCCATTCACTTAGTAAATGTGGGTGTTAAAGATTTCCCCACCCACACAAAAAATGGCAAATGCAGACTGAACTCTTCACAAGGAGGTTTTGTCAGTTTAGGACCTAAATTCCAGGCACTTTTAAGAATTTACTGTGTAATTTACACTATAGTGCAGTGATATATAGGTCTAGCTAGAAGCAAGCCTCTTTGTGTTCAATGGGGCTTTGTTGTTGTTATGTGCCTTCAAGTCGATTACAACTTACGGTGACCCTATGAATCAGCGACTTCCAGTAGCATCTGTTATAAACCACCCTGTTCAGATCTTACTCCCAGGTAAATGGGTGCAGGATTTCATCCTAGGCTTTCTTGGAAGGAAGGGGTAGAGAAGGGTTTGTGGTGAGAAGCAGGCCCAGATACAGCAGCAGGCAGCCAGGTTGGGCACTGGTTGAAGGTGCATATTTTAAAAAACTTGTAGCAATAAAATCTTCAAGGAAGGAAAATCCCTTTAGTTTGAAGACTACTTTGATATACAGCAACCCCATGATGTCAAAATCCTCACATTAATCTTAAAGGTTGATTTTCATACCAGTACGAGCCCAAAAGTTTGTTCATCAGTTGTCAGAAAGACTACAAGACAACCCTCCACAAAAAAAAGAAAAGGGTTTTATGTATGCAGACCCATTTGGGGTAGCATTCTATTTTGATCCTGCTGTCATTTGAAATAATTTGCATTGGCCTTCACTATGCATTTGCTGCCCATTCCACAGGGAGATAGTGGCTACCATATCAAGAAAGTGTATACAAAGCTGTGCTTGGTTTAGAGTTTGTTTAAACATGGATACAGCCGCCATGGTTCAGCTCTCTGAACCTCTGGAGTGGGTTTTCAGGGGGATACAGACTCCAATGAATGGAGAGTTTTCTGTGATGGAGATTTCTCTTTATAGATATACTAAATCGGTATTTTTCTGGTGAAAAGATCTTGAACCAGTGGAGCTCCTGCTGGACAAAGTTTCCTGTGCCCAGTTTGGGGTGATACACACACACACACACACACACACACACACACACAGCAGCTGCATATAACACAGCTCTGTTTTGGGGAGGGTGATCCTCTGGAGGGGTTTTTTCAGGACGGACAAGGGGCTGCAGGGGTGAGGAGGTAAAGAAGAAAATTATTGTGAGAGCTGCCTTCTACTCATGCAACCCTCAGATACTGCTCACTAAAATATTTTGTCCTTGGCAAGTTCAAATATCGCCTGTCTGGCAGGAGAAGTTTGTAAACTGCCTTCTTGAGCATCTGTCTAACAGTGATGTCCCAGGCATCCCTGCATGTGCTGTTGTTATTCCTGTTCTCATTTGCCTCTGTTGACACTGTTTCTATTGATAATGTGTGAATTAAGCGATTTGGGAGTGGTTATTATATAGCAGGGCCAATAGTAGCTCCAATCCCAGCAGCCATGGCACAATCTATTATCATCTTAATGTTAGATACTCTTGACATTTGCCTAAATGTAATGCGGTAATTGTGATCTATATTCTCAACTTTAGGGTATAGCAGCTACTCTTTTTAAAAATGCATGCACATACACACACACTTGATGCTTGATTGTTTATTACAGGTATTTTTGTACCACTTTTCAATCGTATTCTCAGGGTTGTTTTCAAGAAAGAATAAAATGTAAATACAAAAAACATAAAGGGCCACAAAATCACTATAAAACAGTCAGTAAGATTTAAATTGTGTGTATAAAGTTTTTAAAAATAAAGCGTTACTTACCTACCTGGTGCTTAAAAGACAGATATGTGTCACATGAATCTCTCTGGGTCTCTGGTAAGCGCATTCCACAGCTAGGGTGCCATAACTGAGAAGGCTCTGAATTCTGAGAACTCTGTGGAATACGGAAATGACCCGGGCAGTTGACACAATCACCCCGGTGCGCCCTCTCCATTGCAGAGCTCAATAGGCTCCTTGGTTTACCGAGGAGCTAAGAGTGATGAAGCAAGAAAGGAGACGGTTGGAGGGCAAATGGAGACGAACTCCCGACGGCTGTAATTATGCACTTGTGAAGGCCTCCACTAAACGTTATGTGAGGGCGGTGAGGACGGCGAAGAAGCAATACTTTGCTACCTCTATTCAGTCATCTTGTAACCGCCCAGCGGAACTTTACAAAGTTGTCCGGAGACTTTTACGCTCTGGTCCTCCGGACGCAATATTACCATCAATAGCCCGCTGTAATGAGTTTGCGAGGCACTTCCAAGATAAGATCATAAACATCCGTCGGGACCTTGACTCCAATATTGTAACAGTTGAATCTAATGAGGTGTCCAGAACACAGTCTTGTCCTGTTTTATTGGATGAGTTTCAGTTGGTACAGCTCGAGGATGTGGACAAGGTGCTTGGACAGGTACAGGCGACCACTTCCGCTCTGGACCCTTGCCCCTCGTGGCTAATAAAAGCTAGCAGAAATGGAACGGCCAGCTGGGCCAAGCAGGTGATTAATGCCTCCTTACGAGAGGAAGTGGTCCCACTTTGCCTGAAACAGGCGGTAGTGAGACCGCTCCTAAAAAAGCCCTCCTTGGACCCTGACAATCTTGACAACTATAGGCCGGTAGCAAATGTTCCATTTCTGGGCAAGGTTCTAGAGCGCGTGGTCGCTCGCCAACTCCAGGCCCTTTTGGATGAAACTGATTATCTGGATCCATTTCAATCTGGCTTTCGGCCGGGGTTTGGTACAGAAACAGCCTTGGTCGCCCTGTATGATGACCTCTGTCGGGAGAAAGACAGAGGGAGTGTAACTCTGTTGGTTCTCCTTGATCTCTCGGCGGCTTTTGATACCATCGACCATGGTATCCTTCTGGGGCGACTCGCGGAGTTAGGAGTTGGAGGCACTGCTTGGCGGTGGCTGTGCTCCTATCTTGGAAATCGTCTCCAGAAGGTGATGCTTGGGGAACATTACTCGAGTCCTTGGGTGCTACAATATGGGGTCCCGCAGGGCTCAGTTCTGTCCCCCATGCTTTTTAATATCTATATGAAGCCGCTGGGCGAGGTCATCAGGAGTTTTGGAGTGCGCTTCCAGCAATATGCTGATGATACGCAGCCCTATTTCTCCTTCTCATCTTCTTCAGGTGAGGCTGTTGCTGTACTGAACCGCTGCCTGGCCGCGATAATGGACTGGATGAGAGCTAAAAAACTGAAACTCAATCCTGACAAGACTGAGATGCTGTTGGTCGGGGGGCCCTCTGCTCAGATGGTTGGTGTCAGACCTGCCCTAGATGGGGTTACACTCCCCCTAAAGGAACAGGTCCGTAGTTTGGGGATCTTATTAGATCTGCTTCTGTCACTCGAGGCCCAAGTAGCCTCGGTGGCACGAAATGCGTTCTACCAGCTTCGGCTGGTAGCCCAACTACGACCCTATCTGGACAGGGAGAACCTAGCCTCAGTTATTCACGCTCTGGTAACCTCTAGATTGGATTACTGTAATGCTCTCTACGTAGGGTTACCTTTGAAAACGATTCGGAAACTTCAGCTAGTGCAGAATGCCGCGGCCAGAGTTCTTACTGGGACGAAGAAATTCGACCACATAACACCTATTCTGGCCCAACTGCACTGGCTTCCAATATGTTTCCGGGCCAGATTCAAAGTGTTGGTCCTTACCTATAAAGCCCTTAACGGCACTGGACTGCAATATCTGATGGAACCCCTCTCTCACTATGTTCCTACCCGTTCACTCCGCTCGACGTCTAAGGCCCTTCTCCGGGTCCCAACATACAGAGGTCCGGAGAATAGTAACAAGATCTAGGGCCTTTTCGGTGGTGGCCCCTGAATTATGGAATGCCCTCCCAGATGAGATACGCCTGGCGCCTTCTCTGTCATCTTTTCGGCGCCAGGTAAAAACCCACCTCTTCACCCAGGCATTTTAAGCTTTTTATTTTAATTTAATCTTATGTTTATTTTCTTTTACTCTGTTTTTAAATATGTTTTATAATTGTATGCGCAATACACACTTGCTTGTATTTTAAATATTGTGGTTTTATCGTGTTGTACACCACCCTGGGAGCTGTTAGCTATAGGGCGGTTTAGAAATGCAATTAAATAATAAATAAATAAATAAATAAGGCCTTCTCTTTGGTAACCACCACCTCACCGCAGGTAGCAGAGACACACACAGGATGCTCTCCTCTGAAGATCTTAATGTATGGGTAGGCACATACATCTCAACACCACTTTGAATTGGGACAGGAAAGACAGAAAGCCAGTGCAGCTGACATAGCACAGGCATAATATGAAAATAACCCCCAGTCTCAATAGCAGTCTGAACTAACTGCAGTTTCTGAACAGTGTTCAAAGGCTGTCCTTGTGTTAATATATAGTGCATTACAGTAGTCTAACCTGAAGATTCCAGAACATAGATAACTGAGCCTAAGCTATCTCTGTTCAGGTACAGTTACAGCTTGTGTATCAGCCGAACAGCATTCAGCGCCACAGGAACAATTTGAGCTTCCAGTGACAACTTTTGCTTCCATATCATTATGCCTGACTGCTTACTGGCTGTAAAAGAAATGAACAAGGAATTGTGTAAAATGTCAATATGACTGCTTTTTAAAATTATCATTGTTAACATTTTGAGCCAGAGATGATCCAACTAACCACAATTTCCTTACTATATAAAAATACTTACTACAATCTCATAAATAATGTTAAGCTTTGGTAATCTGTATGCAACATATTTGTACTGAATTTAAAGTATTCATCAGATAAACATTATAGTAGCAGAATGAAGTTAGTTAAATTCTATGAAAAATGTTTTTGCATATGCTTTATGGAGTGAAAAACAGTGTTTTTGAGGAAAGAATGTTGTGATAATATGAATTCCTGTTTCTGGAGATTATGGACTGCCCTCAGAGTGGTGCAATGCACCAGTATTAACTTGCAAGCACCATAGGACAGGGATGAGCGGAAGGATCAGCTGGTAGATCTGAGTGATTTGCAGTAAATTAGCAAGGATTCCAATAGTTTAACAACCGTAACAAAAAGCTTTTCTTCCCTTCTGAATAAGGCAGCTGAAATCTTGGAAGGAAACCAGGAGTGGATTTTTGTGTGACAGGACTATGAGCTCAATTCTTGTACTGATTCATAGGCTGAGCATGTGTTCAGGGGAACCCTGCTTCTTAATCCTGAGTGTGCCACCCCTCCCCCCCCCCAAAAAAACCCACTGTTTTGCAACTGGCTCTGGTTGGCTGATCTCAGGGTTTTAGGGAATAAATAATGTTGATCCTACAAACCTGAAATCTGCCTGGCTCTGCCAAAGAATACTTCAGACACCCCAGCCTGTTACAGTGAGCTGTGTCCAGTGAACTGGCACCGAAACATGTATGTTGTATACCCAGTCACAGCTCTGTTATACCACAGCAGTTTCTACAGACTTCAGATCTGTGTAGCTGCTACATGTTTATATGTTTTATGATACATGTTTAGATACAAGAACCTTCCTTCTTTGGCACTGTTACTATACTGGTGCATGAAGCTGAAGGGGAACGATAGAAGAGTTAGCATTGTGCGAAGGGTCTTTCCACAAAGGTCAAGGAAGTTTGGGCTGATTTGAAGCAAATGCTTTAGTCCCTCACATTATGTTTTGCAAAGTAATCCAGTTATCTCAGGTGCCCCTCTGCTCTGCAAATTTGCAGAGTCAGCCCCTGAGCTAAAAAACCCAGAAATGATGCTGTCACTAGCGTGATTTAGGCTGCAGTCCTATTTACTTACAATGCAATCTTATACCCATGAAATGGAAATGGACTGCCTTCAAGTTAATCCCCACTTATGGCTACCCTATGAATAGGGTTTTCATGGTAAGCGGTATTCAGAGGGGGGTTACCATTGCCTCCCTCTGAGGCTAGTCCTCCCCAGCTGGCTAGGGCCTGCTCAGCTTGCCACAGCTGCACAAGCCAGCCCTTTTTTGACCGCAACTGCCAGCTGGGGGGCAACTGGGCTTCTTGGGACTATGCAGCTTGTCCACAGCTGCACAGGTGGCAGGACAGGTAACCCCTGAGCCACTCACTGTGGGAGTGATCTTTAGCTGGCCTTTGACACCCAGGAGACACGAGCAAGGATTTGAACTCACAGGCTCTGGACTCCCAGCCAGGCTTTCCTCCCCACTGTGCTATACCAGCTGTCTTATACCCATACTGAGTTCCATACTGTACCTCCTACAGTCATAGGTAAGTGTTACAGGATTCCAGCTTTTTCTTCCCATTGAACATACTGTAACTGGACACAGATAGTTGTGGGTTCTTTTGGACAGAAGCAGGGCCAGCTCCAGGTTTCTGGGGGCCCACGGGCACAGGGTATCAGTGGGCCCTTGTACCCTCCCTTTTCTCCTCAGACCACATTCCTCCTCCCTTGTGGCCCCACCCCTTTCAAAGAAAACAAATATTTGACAATATTCCAACCCCCTCTTGTAAAATAAAAACAAAATTTTGATTTATTTTAATTTGTTGAGGTAAATTTACCTATTTTGTAGGCCTCAGCTCCTAAGAATTTATTCTGGTTTACCATGTTAATGATAGGCAGATTATATGAATAGCATCAGAGCCTGAGATCTTCCACATAGCATACTGAGAAATAATTATCATTTCCAGCTGTTTCTGTTTACTTCTCTACTTTAATGAAATCACAGACAAAAAAGTGGGGAGGGGTTGAATCCATCCTTTCCTGTCATTTGCAAATATCTTTGAAAAAAAGCACTTCAAATAAACATTTCAATTTTCCACCAGGATTTTCTACTCACAAAGAAAGCTGCCTTATACTGAGTCAGGCCATTGGTCGATCTAGCCCAGCACTGTCTACACTGACAGGCAGCAGCTCTCCAGAGTTTCAGACAGGAGTCTCTCCCAGAAGATCCCTCAGGTTCAGTCCCTGATGGCATCTCTTCTACTTGGAGATGCCATTGGGAACTGAATCTGAGGGATCTTCTGCATGCAATGTGATTTTATTGTTTACAATTTTATTATATACGTGTTTGATTTTATTTTTGTAAGCCGCCCTGAGTGTTCTATTACAGGGTAGAAGGGTGGGATAGAAATATTTTAAATAAATAAATAAATGCCACATGTAAGGCAAGAGGCTGCAGTGGCCCTTTCCCTGCACTCACAACTTACTCAACTGTGCTGAGATATTAGGAGGCATTCTAGAATTAATCTTAGAATCCCTTATTGCCACGTAGCACTGTTATATCAGAGCACCAGGGCAAGTCAGGTTCAGAACAATAGATAGAAGGCTGCCCTCTTAAACAAATGCTATTTTTAAAAAGTTAAAATTCCATTTGTAAAAAAAAATAATTCAGCTGCAATTCACCTATAAGTTAACAAGTGTGTATTGTGTACAAAAATGCTTTGAGTGTAAAATGCAATATTTTTAAAAAATGATATCAGAAATGAATTTTAATATATATATAAAAATTAAAAAACACAATATAAAATCCTTATAGAAATTCTCATACAATAGTACAAAGATGGCCAGAAAAGAATTTTTATAGATAACTCAGTGTCCATACATAATGAAGAATGAAAAGGTCAAAACAATACCAATCTAAACATAAAAGGCAACTGATGAACATTGGCCAATAAACATGACTCAATATCCAGAAGATTCAAAGTGTGTAATATGGCCAAACGCATTTTGACAGAACGTCTTCTTCAGTGGCCTTGAAGGTAGATATACATTTTATATTCTCTGTTCTGGGGTATGGACTGATATGTGGACTATATGTTAATTCAATTTATTCATTTCCTTATATCAGTCAATTTTGAACTGTATTGAAGATTTTACCAACATTCTGTTTGATGCCTGATCCCACTTTGAATGGATCACTTTGAGAGCCATTGTTATCCAAAAGTGTCGTCATCATGTTGTCATGGAGGAGTCTCAAAATATTCACAAATTTATCAGGGCATCCAATTTTCAGAAGGATGGTCCAGAGAGCAGTTCGATTTACAGTATCAAAGGCCTTAGTCAGATCAATAAATGCCATATAAAGAGGTGAGTTTTTCTCCCTGCATTTTTTTTGAAGCTGTCATGCAGTGAAGATCATGTCCACTGTCCCCCTGGAAGGGCGGAAACCATTTTGGGATTCAGGGAGGATGTCTTCTGAGATAGGTAGGAGGCGATTTGCAAGGATCCTTGCAAGGATTTTACCTGCGGTAGCTAGAAAAAAGATGCCTCGGTAATTCCCACAATCTGTTCTATCACCCTTCTTGAAAAGAGTGATAATTATGGAATCCCTAAAGTCTTCCGGGATCTCCTCCCTTATCCAGATTTTTTCGATGAGCTTATGAAGTTGTTGTGTAAGTTCAGGCCCACCTCCTTTAAAGAATTCAGCAGGAATCCCATCAGGTCCAATAGCTTTGTTGTTCTTCATTTGATTGATGGCTTTACTGACTTTACCAAATAAGGGGATACTGCAAGCTTGTCTCTTGTTTGTTGTGGAATTTGTGAGAGGACCTCACCAGCCACAATAGAGTTATGATTAAGGAGGTTGTGGTAATGCTTTTTCCAGCACAGTGCAATAGTCTCTTTATCCTTAAGAAGTTTGGTACTATCCACTGAATGTAAGGGATTTGTACCGTAACTTGTTGGTCCATAGATGGCCTTTGTGGCAATAAAAAAGCTCCGTGCATCATGAGCATCTGCAAAGCGCTGGATTTCTTGAGCTTTCTTTATCCACCAGGCGTTCTTAAGTTCTCTAGTTCTTCTTTGGACTTCAGTCTTTGCACTGGCATAGATGTTTTTCTTAGCAGCACAGTTAGTGTCTTTCTGCCATATCTGGAAGGCTTTCCTTTTCTTGTCATTGATATGTTCAATCTCACTACCTTTCTCATCAAACCAATCCTGATGTTGCTTAGTTTGGTATCCAATAGTTTGTTCACATGCTGCAGTAATGGATGTCTTCAGTTTAATCCAGTGTTCCTCGACGTGCTCAGGGAGTTCCGTCGGTAGATGTTTCTTGTGAGTTGTTTGAAAGCAGGCTCGCTTAATAGGATCTTGAAGGGTGCAGATGCTCATTTTATGCCTTGGTTTTCTTCCTTGGAAGCTATGTTGAAGAACAATAATAATGGTCATAGTGGATCGAATTAATCGGTGATCTGTCCAGCAGTCATCAGCACTCGTCATGGCCCTAGTGAGGAGTACATCACGACAATCTCTGGCACGGACAATTACGTAATCCAGGGTATGCCAGTGTTTTGACCGAGGGGACTTCCTTGATGTTTTAAATTTATTTTTCTGGCGAAAGAGTGTGTTTTTAATAACAAGATTATGCTCTTCACATTTAGTCAGAAGTAGAATTCCATTCAGGTTGTTATTGCCAACTCCTCCTTTCCCAATGGTTTCTGGCCATAAATCGAAATCATGCCCAACTCTTGCATTGAAATCACCCAAGAGGATAATTTTATCCGCCTTAGGTATCTCTGATAAGATGGTGTCCAGCTGGTTATAAAAAATTTCCTTGATGTCTTCATCAGCATCTAATATTAGTTGCCTGCTGGTTTTTTGCAAGTTTTAACCAGAGAGTTGAGAGTCATTCATTAATGCCAATAGGAACTTCTGACAAGATTATTTTTAATAGCAAAGCCTACTCCATGTATTTGTTGTTCTTGTTCAGGCAGTCCTTTCCAGAAGAAGGTATAACCTCCTTTTTCTTCCTTCAGTTGTCCTTCTCCTGCTCTTTGAGTTTCTTGGAGTGCTGCTGTCAATATTAAAATGTCTCAACTCCCTCACGATGATGGCAGTCCTGTGTTCAGGATGTTCCCTATCTGTATTGTCCAGCAATGTCCAAAGTTCCAAAGTTCAGTTGTGTTTTGAACTGCTAAGTGGTGACCCCACTGGATGTGATAATCCAGTCAGGAAGAGAGATGAGGCAGACTATATTTAGGGCACCTTTTCTAGCCCCCTCCCCATACGGGATGAGCAGAGTGGATCCTGAATAGGACTGCTCAGTCATGGATATAGCTGCCAAACTACTCAACTGCCTCGGTCCTTGAGCCAGGACGACTGAGTCTGTATCCACCGCCCATGTGCTGGTCCATAACTAGGGGCTTCCAGATTTCATAGGCCTGCCCCCGTCACCACTCGCCGATTGCCATGGGACTTTTGGTTTGGTTTGGTTGGAAGACGGCTGTGCGTGAATTTGTTTTATGTGGGGAGATCAGCGCACCACGATCAACACATAATCTTGACAGAAAAAGGCTTTGATCCAATGGCATGGATACCACAACAATTGGAAGTCCTTTATCTGCTGCAGCCTTCATCTGCCTTCACAGCTGTTGTAACATACACATTGTTATCCTCCACCTGTTCTGCCATATTAAAAAGCAATTCCAAACAGATGCAGACTTGGATAAGGTCTCAACATAAAAGGCTTGTCTTCAGTAGGCGCCGAAAAGATAACAGAGATGGCGCCTGTCTAATATTTAAGGGGAGGGAATTCCAAAGGGTCGGTGCCAATTCATTAAAGGGTCGTTTCCTATGTTGTGCAGAATGGACCTCCTGATAATATGGTATCTGCAGAAGGCCCTCACCTGCAGACCACAGTGATCGACTGGGTATATAAAGGATGAAAATGGAAATGGACTGCCTTCAAGTCGATCCCGACTTATGGCGACCCTATGAATAGGGTTTTCATGGTACGTGGTATTCAGAGGGGGTTTACCATTGCCTCCCTCTGAGGCTGAGAGGCAGTGACTGGCCTGAGGTCACCCAGTGAGCTTCATGGCTGTGTAGGGATTCAAACCCTGGTCTCCCAGGTTGTGGTCCAACACTATAGCCGTTATGCCACACTGGTTCTCATATAAAGGATAAGATGGTCTTTCAGGTATCCTGATCCCAAGCTGTTTGTCAAATGAGAAAATAATCAAGAAAGCTGGGGGGGGGGTGAATCCTGTCTTTAATTGTACATTAAGTTGCATATCACAGAATTTTCGAAGACATTAAAATAATACTCTGGAAAGATCTGGTGCAAGGCACAGAGCACTGTCATAAAACAATTTGACAGTTTGTCATTCTACTGTTTTAGCTTTAGTAGCCTGGCATGCTGGAATTAATACAAGGAAAGTATAGTATAGGAAGACATATGATAAATGGAGGTGGGGAAGTTATGAAGAAAAACATGTCAATATTAGTTTAGATGAACTACCATATCATCCTAACAATATTATGCTGTTCAACCATCAGTTTGAGACCTTTTAAGGAACAAACACCATAGGAAATGGAATTTCAGTCCCAAGCTGAATTTTCCTTCACAAAATCAGATTTTGGAAATGGCCTTTCCTGCGTTTAGCCAGGGTATCTATTTCAGTTTAACTTAGCCTGATGTGATTTAGCTTCAGCACATTATCAAATTTAGTATTTGTTGGATGGCCTAATGTAGATTCATCTTACAGAATTTAAACAGGAGAAAGTTTAAACTACAACAAATACAGATTATAGACAGTAGGACCAGCAGTAAACAGATTATAACCATAGATAGTGTAAATGTCCCTGAGAAAAACTGGATGTTTAGTTTTTTAGTCATCCATAGCAATAATAGCAAGATAAAACGAGCATCAATTAATGCTTCCTTAAATAAAACTTTATACAGGAAGACTTCACATGCAAATTCAGTTGCAGTCAGTTAATAATAACTAGATACATATGCACATTTTATTCCTTTTGGATATATCGGCACAAAACAACAACAACTAAGGGTCCAATCTAAAAATATTGCAAATATATGCTAGCAACTATCTTCCTAATTGTTTACTACGAAATATGTGTGCCCTGTAAAAAATCTTAAATAGATTTTGGCAGTTATGATTAATAATGTAAGGCTCTTTTCCGTTAATAATGTAAGGCTCTTTTCCATTTGTTTCATTGTACAACATGTCAGCAGTATCTACTTGCAGTTGTTTGCATTCTAGAAGTTCCCAGTTTAAATGTTTCACTTCATCCTTACATGCACAAAGTAGCTTTAGGGCAAACCACTGTTTCTCAACCTTACTGCACCCCCAACAATTAGGAATGGGGACTTTGCATTTTGTGAAACAACACACAAACCAAACACACAGTCGTCCTTCAAAATTCACACTTCTCTGAATTTTGCAGTGGAGTTCTCTTATGAACTAATGAGTATAAATATGTGTACATTGAGGTAAAGTGTGCATATAAATGCATATATCACTGAAAATAACATACAAAAATGCAAAACTACATAAAAATGTGTCTATTTGGATAAATTTGCATTAAAATACTGATGAATTTTCATGAGGACTTTTCTTTAAAAAATCACAAACTGATGTGGAAATCACTGAACAAGACTGGAAAACTGAGAAACAGAGATAAACTGAAATTGATAGATTCACCCATCCCTACACCCAATATTTAAGAAATAATGCCTCTATGAATTTAATCTAGTCATTAAGGGACAACAGCCTATAGAGACAAATCTTAAGAGACCTGCTGAATCTCTCATTTTGTGACACCAAATCCCTAGCGGTTTGTGACAGTATTACTCTTGCTCATTCTGTTTTTCTTGTCTGACATATAATTTTCAAATCTCTTCCACCCAGGAAATGTATAAAGTCGTGATGACACAATTTAGTATTCCTAAGCTGCCAGAGACCAATAACTTACAGAGATAACTAAGAAACCTTGTGCAAAGGTTGTACTCCCACCCTATGTAATAAAACCTAAGTCCTGAGCACACAAAGGTATATCATAAAATGGTGTTTTGTTCATGCAGTTTTAGGATGCATTCTTGCTGCCACATATACATGTGGATTAGTCACAGTGATTTCATTGGGACTTGTGCATGGATGATTCAGGACAGGACAGTAATTTTAAAATAAATTTCCCCTGATATCTACTAATATTTAAATCCAATATTTAAAAGAACATAAAGTGATTTTTAATGAGATAGCTGCACATTTTAGCAGCAACTTTTTTTCTGTCTTACCTTTGCCATTGTTTCTATGTACACAGATATAATTCTGTTCTACCTCAAAATCAGGGTGGAGTGGGGAATCCCAGTGTAACTGTGGACTGTATCACACAAGGCAAATGCCCTACATGGAAGTGTATTATATTTTAATGTTTCCTTTATTTTTTTAAAAAGGAACAAAATCCCTGTCATTGGTAATTACTTTTGACAGTGTGGGCTTTGTAGCAGTCTACAGACCTGTACTCTGTGCATCAACATTCCTTATTATTCTAATTAAAGTGGAACATTGTGCCCTTGTGGATCATTAATGGGTTTTCATTTCATGAATGACATTTGCAGGAGTTAAAACAGGCAGTTCATATGAAGTCCACAGGCAACTGTGTTAAAATTAGCATCACCATAGCAACAGTCTTCCATCATTAGCATTCAAGGCTACAGGAAATGTTTTGTTGTGCTTTTGTTTGCAAATACAGGATTTTCTCATGCATTTTGTATTGGCGATGAATCTGACAAAATGCATTTTAATTAAAATAAAATATTCCACAAAATGTGATGATCTTGATTTAGGACATGGGTTTTGTTCCCCCTCCTGTGCATGTGACATTTTATGATCTCTACAGCTGTGTATGTCTATGTCATGGCCCCGTCAGAGGACTCCTCAGATGAGGACGACTCGGGAGTAACAGCAGCAGACCCAGGAGCAGCAGACCCAGAAGGAGACACGGAGGAGCCTCCTGAGAATCCAGCTCCTTCTCCCCCTCAGCTGCAGAGCACCCCAGATACAGCAGAGGCCCTGCAGCCAGACACAGACAGTGAACAGGATACTCCCCCCTCACCTGCAGAACGTAGACAGCAGAAGGTCAGGCAGAAGAAAAATAAAAAAAATAGGTAGAGGTAGCATTGGAGTTCTCAGACCACCTCAGCATGAGATCTGCAGATTCTAACTACAAGTAGACTCATGATCCAAACTGGGTTGAGCCACCCTGATAGAATCAAGCGAGTCAGGTTTAGAATCCAAGTTCTGCAGATTTTTCCTACTTTCTGCACACACATAACCAGCATATCAAGGAGAAGGCTCACCACTACTACTTTAAAACTATAAATCCTTTGTAGTTCTAATAAGCAATTTGCTTAAGCTCCAGCTGTGAAATTTTGTGGCGTATATAAGAAAAAGGGAGTGGGGATTGCAAAGCATAGAGCACTTTCTTGGAGGAGAAGGGATGGGGGCAGAGATCTGGGGCAAGCAGGGCAGAAAGTGGTGGGGTTGGTAGTTTATTCTCTTTTGTTTTGTTGTTGTTTTGCCCTTCCAATGGGAGGGAATTAACTTGCACCACTTCTAAGGAGCTTTTTGGAGGAGTGCCAGGGAAACAAGTAGCCGTAGTGTCCTGCAGAGCCACAACCTTGTGAGCCGCCTTGAGGGCCTTTTGGCCAAACGGCGGCATAGAAATAGAATAAATAAATAAATAAAATAAATAAAAGAGAGGCAGGCCTGTCTCCTTAAGGCCCAAACGCTGAGGGCTCACACCTGCTGTCAAACCTGCTCCTTATAAGGCACCCCTTGCCTTCAGCTTGTTGCTGACTGCAACGTCAGGCGTGGCTCGTGTATACCTAGTTTCCCTGCAGCATCTCTTGGACTGACCCCTTGGCAATTGATCCCGGATCTCTACTGACCTCGCTTCTGGACTTGTGACTTGGCAAGTAATCTTCAGGCAGGCCTGGCCCTTATCAGGTTCCCTCCTCGTTGGCCTGGCAGATTTACAACCAGTCTGCCAGCTAAGGACTTCACTTCCCTGCTAACGACCCAGGAATTTCCAACCCCCACTGCTGACTCAGTGCAGAGCTGACAGTCTAACCTCTTGAGCAGCTTTTATTCATTGCTCATCTGCTGTTCCTCAGTAAAGCTTTCTGTAGTCTCTAGTATTTGTATGGACCCTTTGGCTGGTGTAAAGTTTCCCCTCTTCTTTCACTCCTATGAGAGGGTTAAAAAAAGACTTCTGTAAAAGGATGGAAAAACACAAGAGCTCTACTCTGCCCTCATTTCTGTCCTGCTAGCAACAGCCAGGGAGGGCTTAGGATAACTCACCTTAAGTTCCCCACTCTTCCTATTTCACATGTTAATGGAGCACTTGACAGACCCATTAGCTCACTAACTTGACCAGTACTATTAGCTTCACTAAGGAAACTAGTCTGACCAGCAGAGCAGCTTTTTTCCACTGCAGTTCCCAACTCCCAGATACAGGATTCCAAATCAGAGGCTGGAAAGAGCCCCAAAGACACCATCCATACGAACCCCACAATCCTATAACAATATCCTTTAAATAACCACCCTTGTATTTTCCAGAGGCATAACCAACTTCCTATATTAACATGTTGCATCAAAAAGAATAAAGATCCCCATAACACCTTAAAGGTTAGCACATTTATTATGACATAAGCTTTCATGCAGCAGAGTACACTTCATCAAGCACATGGCAGTTCCATTGTTTTAGTCAATTAAAATTTACTGTCATTAAGAGGATGAAAAATGTTAGATTGCTGAACATGTAATCTGCTTTTGTATTACTATACTTCTCTAAGGCTGCAATCTTAAAATACGCCCTATTGAATAAATAGAACCTACTTCTGACTAAACATATAAACGTTTGAACTGCACATCTACAGCCCTATGCACATTTTTATGAGAATAAGTCCCACAGAAATCACAGTTCTCTTAAATACACATATATCGGATTGGGTTGTATGATGCATAGCTATAATCTGCTTCCTGAAGTGCTGTAGAGGAGAAATAATATAACTGCCAACCTCCTTTATGCAGCTAAATTTATACAGTCATTCATTGTTCTACACAAGCAGCTTCTAGTTCTCATATTTGCAAACTTGATTTAATCCTAGTTAGAATACTTTTATTTCCTTTGCTTTCCTTTTTGTTCTCATATTTCATTAAAGTGAGAGAAATGCTTGCTGAAATATTATACAGTTGTCATCTCACGTGAGCTTCCCAGGCATTTGATCTTACATCTTATATTTATATTCATTGAATCCATCATGAAAATAACATGGTTTTCTGCTAAGCATCCTATAAAAATGACTTCACCTTAACACCAAATAAGCTGGCACTGAACCTCTTATTTTACAGTTTGGACAACTCAAGCCTGTTGTTCATCTGGAACGTTGACTCTCTACTGTTTAAACCAAAACGTTATTGAAGGAACTCAGAATAGTAGTTTTCACAGAACAACCACTCCACATGAAGCTAGTTCCTAGACAGATATATAGGAAAAAGAAAATGAACTGTACCATCTCTATATGTAAAGCTAATATGCAACCTTTCCTGTTTATTTTAGCTAGACAATATTGGGTACAATCCACATCCCATTAAATTATCTGCAAAAATATTATTGACCTTAATAGGTTTGAGCTGCACCTGTTACTTTGAAGTGTCCCATCTTTATTTAATCTTGGGTGTGTTTATATGTTTTAAATTAAAATCAGTACAACACTACATGTTACAAACATAAAACATTAACTATGGCATAATGTTATCCTGATGTTTATCATTGTAATACATCATGAAAATTGACCAATTTCCTATTAATGTTTTCTGTACTTGATTTTTTTATATATGGGTGCTTAAACAGTTTCACCATTCATGCTGTGTTCTGGATGGTTCAGAGATAATGGAAGCATCCCTTTTTCATAATTAGAGGCTGTGCATAATTTAGTAACTGCTAATAGACCTTGGTAGTTCCAAATCTGCCCATATTTTAATAACCTAAAATAACAATTTTAAGTTGTAAAAATATAAAAGGAATATTTAAACCAATCGTATTCTTGGTGAGATGCAGGCTTTGGAGCCTTAGCTTAGTTTTATCAGTTACTATTGACAGTAAGCTGATATTCAGTCTTATGGCAAAGAGAATAAACACTCTTTACCAGACCCTTCAAGAAAATGCTTGAAAATTTCCCTCATTTTTCAGTTTACAGCTGCTATAGTCAGCTATATAGACATCTTACTTACAACTTATTTGACTAAGAATTCTATGACTCCTAAACATATTACATTCATTAGGATCCTCAAGGCTGCCATTCTTTGCAATTTAGTTGGGAATAAATTGAACTTAATTCTGAAGAAACATACATAGTATTGGGCTGTTACTGCATAATCCCAATACTGCCTTTTCCATAATATTTAAGTGATGGGAAAATATGAAGGCTGAGAAAATATTTAATTGGAGACACATACTTAACTATCACATATGAAAGAGTTCCCTTCAATCCTTATTTCATAAAATCTTTCTAATGAGTTATGCTTTTAAACTCTGCATTTAAATTTTCCTCCTCTTTTGGAGAATTAATCCACAAACAAGAAACAAATACTTGTTTTAATTGATTTTACCTTTCCGTTTGGACAGTCATGCAGCCATTAATGTCTAGAGGAATCTTAGGCCATAAAGCCACACTCTATAAGAAGAAGAAAAAGGTTACATTTTACTGGGGGGGGGCACTCTAAAAACCTGGAGCTTTTGCACTGACTGGCTTGCACATTCCATTAGCAAGTGGGAGGATATCAGTATCAAGCTCAGTTCAGTTTCTTGTAATCCCTGGAAAGCTTTGAACTACATAATGTATAAAATAGAACTTCCAGTATAATTAGCATCATGAGGTTTTCCTGACACTTCTTTTACTAAGTTTTATTTTTCCAAATATTCGTCCTGATTTTTTTCTTGTTTATCCTAAATTTAGATTGCTTTGATTACTAATTTATTTTAACACACCTGCTAGTTAGACAAATGACATACCAGCTAGGGTTTATTGTGCCATTTTTCTATTTAAAAATGCAGTTCACAGTAATGTTATTAAACATGTGTTTCAACCTTGCATTGTGAAAGTCTTTACTTTGGGAGGAATTGCTTGAATCTTAAATGTTAGGCACACATAGGGCTTGTATTTGTACAAACAGAAGGCTAGAATGTTGCTTCCTTTGCACATGGAAAGCAAAGCCATCATAGCCTCCTATGTCATTGTCATCTTCCATCTTGCCGTGCTGCACAAAGAATAACATGCCTGACCAATCAACATTACACACCTCTCCCTGCAGGCATTAGAAATCCAGCCCTTCACCAGCTTACATGTGTGCATGCTATACACTATAGAAATGTCACTGTGTACAGAGCAGCCTGGGTAGGGGCAGACTGGTGGCTAATGAAGGTGAGGTTTGAGAAGGCTTTGGCTTGATGTGAATGCTGTAATATGTCACAGAGACAAACAAAACAAAACTGTACCTAATGTGGCACCATGTCAGGTAAAGGTTAAGCTAATATCCTGTGGGGATCCCTTATGCACCCTGCTTTCTGTGCACAAAGGGAACAGGATTGCAACCCAGCTTTTAAACAAACTAGTAGGAAAACTTTAAAACTAATGCCCTGATTCCGATGTGCAGTAGGTTGATATTATTGTTATTACTAACTTTTTTCCCAGTACTACAAACAAGGGCAATGAAAAGAAAAGGATAATATAAATTATCTATATTAGCCTAAATAAACCTATTGAAGTTAATAGTAGTTAATAATGAATTAATTGGACTGCCTTCAAGTTGATTCCGACTTATGGCGACCCTAGGAATAGGGTTTTCATGGTAACTTCCTCTGAAGTTAATAAACCTGACTAAAATTTCAGTGGTCTTCTTTCAGCAGTACTTAGTTGAATACAAACTAATATGTTTTTAATGCTAAATCACTTCAGGATGTTTCCTGGGAAGCAAGTCATAAATGAAATCAGTCAATAAATTTAAATTCCTTTCCTAAAAGATGGATGGACCCATTTTGATTTTCAAAAATGAAAAGAAATGACAATATGTGCAATATTTATCCACACATTTAGACATTTTTCATTCTGTTAATACCCAGTTTGATCATAATATAAAAATCAACCATAGTAATTTAAAACAGTTCCATTAAGATACATTGATGAATGTTCTGATTTTTTGTGGACTACAATATTTTCTGACTCTATGACTCCCACATGGGCTGATACATTCATGGCTTCCAACTTAATACCCATTACCTTTCATTCCTGTGCAGTTGTATGTTGCTGTAACTATGCAACTGCAGGTTGAAAAAGGAAGGAGAAACGTTGCTAGGTCAGTAAAGTAAAGGTAAAGATGTCATCACTAAAAGGTTTCATTTTTGTAACACCAATTCTTTTCTTGGCTATTACGTAGCTGATTGCATTAAGCAGAAAAAGTGTTACTTCAACTGGCATTGTTTGTTATCATAATAATAATAATAATAAATTTAATTTATGTGTCGCCTATCTGGCCAATGGCCACTCTAGGCGACGTACATACAATAAATATGGCAGAATACAATATAAAAATACAGTGAAATATATAAATTATAAGAGCAAACAATACATAATAGGAGGCATTTAAAACAGAAGAATATTAAGCCTCCCCAGAGGCACATATCACTGGGAATGGCTATCAGGCGCAATGATCTTCCCTTTCTATGACACAAGAAAGAGTGCAACACAATAATCTAGTCATCACATTTATTACAGTATGCCCCCTTTACATTGTTTACAAAAAAAGGTTAATCACATTTAAAAGTAAATTTTACTAAATGAATTGACAAATGACTGAGTATTATAATACAGAATGGGGGAAAGCATGATCTTCTGTTGCCATGGTTAGTGGAGGATAATTATCAATCAAGACAATAACCTATATAAACAAGGGGTGTGCATTCAAATCCTCTGACTCCTTGATTGTCACCATTACATTCTAATGTCATGAATAATTTTTCAAAAAAACTACTTGAGGAGTTTGAAGCATCAAATATATTCATGATAGGCAAAAAAACCCCTTGCAGTTTAAGAACGTACCTATAGCCCACAGCTATTTCTATCAAACTTTAAAAAGCAGGGAAATTGGACATCTATAGTGAATGCACCAGTGAAGCAAGAGACCTGACCTACTCTCTGAGATATTGTACTATCCTTCACATTTGTAAAAATGCAAACACAATTTGGGTTGGTCTTTCACAGTCCAATCCACTTCCTGTAGCTTGGAAGAATTTGGTAACATGTGCCTCTGAACATATGGTGAGTGGTGGCAACACCTGCAATCAGGGCTGCATCTCCACAGATGCAGAATTACATTTTTGTATGCTTGTTGGTGTTCTTCTTTCTTTGCTCCTTTACTGTGTTACTACTGTTTCTACAGAGAATCTAACCTAGAAAATTCTGTTTCATTTATTATTCATCCTAGAAATCTGTGTCAAATTTACTTTTATTAATTTCAAAGCTTTTTTATTGGTCAATGTTATATGATGATGAAAACAGGCTGTTGTGTTTCAAACTGGAAGTTGTACTTTATTTCTATTTTGGGTGCATTAACAGTTGAATTATTTGTTTGTTTGTTTGTTTGTTTGTTTGTTTGTGCACTGCATCATACTTGAAAAAAGCCTCTAAGTGGTTCACAGTGTTAAAAAAAAATCAAACCAAATTACACATTTAAAACAATGCAAAATATTTAAAAGAAACCATCTTAAACATTAACATCTTAATATTAACAATAAACATCATAAGAACCAAATGACACATTTAAGACAATACAAAACATTTTGAAAGAAACTTGAACATTAATATAACCTAAAATGACTAACATAATAAATCATAATCACTACTAACAGATTAAAACCAAAATATACCAGGAAGACAAAACAACCCCACTCCCCAAACACATGTGTGTGTACAGGTAGCAGCATCACTCCCACTTCTGCTACTACCACCCCAACTTACACTCTCACCAAAAGGTGGGGCAACACTACACACTTGCCACCCCTGGAGCTCCCTCTTCTCATTAGGGAGCACCCAAAATTATTATACCCCCACACAACACCCGTAACAACAGGGAGCAGCACCATCCTTGAGGATAATGCACGAAGTGATCTGCGGTAGCACAAGTTGTATGTCCATGGATGGGGATTTGAAGATGCATTGTGTTGAAACCATCCAGCGACTATACTTTTCTTCTCCACTAGTAAGCTGGCGCACTCCATTAATGCCTTATAGGCCAGAATCGTAGGCTGATCGCTGCCAGGCACGAGTTTGAGTAGGTACACTATAGGAAGACAGGCAGAGTGACTTCATTGTTGCACACCTCCTCAGAGATATATACCCTATATTATGAAGAGTGTTGCTGTACTTCACATATTAATCTGAAACTGCAGATGTGATGTAAAATTAGACTGATTACAATATGTCGCTACTTAAGCAATGAGTTTAGCTGTTGGAAAAAAACAAACTTGGCCTGCCCAAGATGTATGCGTTCAGTCTGCTATGTTTAAATCACTCCACTTAAGGAAAGGTGGGCATGATCAATTAAAAATATAGAGCACACCTAGAAATTTGCTAGAATGTATTTCACCTCCCACTGTTTTGTTCTGTGCAAACTGAAACACTTTTCATGTCCACTGGAGACTAGTGCCATTATTCCACAATTGCTTTTGAAGGTTTTTTTAGTGTAAATTATGTAGAGTGTTGCTGTACTTCACATATCCACAGAAGCAAAAGAAAAGAATTTTCCTTAGGAAACTTTACTAAAAGTAAATCAAACATATTTAAAATGAATATCTGAACTATATCCACTGTCTTAATATTGTTGCTTCCTCCCTACTAAAACAAGATCTTGCTTCTGTTATTTGGGCAGGTTTCATCTTTTGCATGCTTATTGAGTTCAATGGGATTTACTCCCATTCAATTATGCTTAGGATAGGTAAAACTGACCACAGGGTAGGATGAGAAGGGGGAGGGGGGAGAAGAGGAAGGGAAGGCATGGGAGGTGGGGAAGGGAAGGGCAGGTTTGATCATTTGGCTTATTGAGTACAATGGAATTTACTCCTGTGCAATCATGCTTAGGATAGGTGAAACTGACATGGGGGAGGGGCAGGGAGTGGAGGGGGAGGGAGGGAGGGGAGGGAGAGGGGGAGAAGTGGGATTGAGGTGGAGAGGGGTGGTTGGGCACTGGGGAGAGTGAAAGCTCTTTTCGTTCGCAAAAGGAAAACACTGTTAACAGCATCATTCTTTTTCAGGGCTTCCCCCACCTTTTTATTCTACAGCAGACACATGTAGTCTCCTACCGAAATTTAAACCAAAGCTGTCCATGGTCACATCCACACCAGACATTTATTCCACTTTAAACAGTCATGGCTTCCCCCAAAGAATCCTGGGAAGTGTAATTTGTGAAGGATACTCAGAATTGTTAAGAGACGCCCTATTCCCCTCACAGAGCTACAATCCCCAGCATTCTCTGGGAACAGAGTCTGACTGTTCATTCACTCTGGTCACTGGAGCTCTGTCAGGGGAGTCTGCTAACAACTCTCAGCACCCTTCACAATCTACACTTCCCAGGATTATTTGGAGGAAGCCATGACTGTTTAAAGTGGAATAAATGTTTGGTGTTGGTGTGGCCCCCTGATTAACCAAGCCAAACAGCTGTTAGTCTGGCTTTTAGAACACTGAGAGTTGGTTCTTACTGAGCATGCCTGTGATATCATAAACTCCAATGTTAATTTTCTTAAATTAATTAAAACTTTGCCATGCATTTTTTAGATTTTTAAATTGCAGACGATGAAGGTCAGAGTATGGGGCAAAGTCAGTAATAGGATTACAGGTGCTCTGTGAACATGGCTGTTTTTTAATTAATTTCAACATATTATGAGCCCACTGACAGAAAAAAGTCCAACAAGGGTCTGGATTTTTTTACTGTGTCAGACTTTAAAGTCTGTATTCTCTCTGAGTGTTTTGTGTAGAAGGTTGTTAAACAAGCGTTTCTGCATTCAGAACTATATGTTTTGTAAGATTTTGTTTTGAAATGAGCTTATGGGAAGTAACAGAATGGCATGGGGGTATTCTTAAGTTGGAAATGGTGGAATGTGAAAAATCCATGTTGGCTATAGTATACAGCCACATTTGTGGCTGTATTGTTTAACAACTAAGTCTGATGGGCACAGTCTTATGCATAGTAAGCATGCATGATATTTGTGTCAATGCTTATTTGCAGTACATATTTTTACAGTGCAAGACTAACAATGTCTATTTAGAAGTAAGTCCTGCTGAATTCATTTGGGCTTACTCCCAGATAAATGGGGTTAGGATTACAGCCTAAGGCCTTGTTCATTTTTTTCCCCTACAAAAGCTGAGGACCCAGTAGCAATACCAGTTATTCTTAATAACACCACTACCTGTGTCAGCCGTGAAAAAAGGGGATTGTGCTGAAATCTCCAAGGTCATCAACATTTCTTTTACTTCATTTTATTAGTAAATGACTATAATGACTATTAGTAAATGACTATAGTAAATGACATTTTATTAGTAACTGACTATAACCATCATTTCCTCACTTTTGCCACCCAATATGTGATAGCATCTCTGTGCACCTAATGGAGTTTCCCCAAGTGATACAACAATCAATTTTGGTCTCTAATACACATTCTGATCCCAGAAGTTAGTATAGTATGTCATACAAATAGCTTTTTTAAAAATTATAATGACAGAAATTGATTGTTTAAATTGAATGTGATAGTAGAGTCACAATTTTATGATACAGAAAAGTGATACTCTGATCCTGTTAATGCTTAAAAAAGTGGGATGTGATATTTCAAGATAGGGATAAGAATCGTTTTCAGCCCAAGGACCACTTTCCCTTTTGGACAACTTTCCTGGGGCCACATGCTAGCAGTGGGGACAGAAGCAAAAGTGGGTGGAGTAACAAATATACATTTTTACCTTTATGCAGTAGGCTAGTTTCTATGTAACACTCATACATCCCTCTCCGCCCTCCACCCAGGCAACCACAAGGCATTATCAGAATTCAAGGACAAACTATAGCAGGCAAACACACTCATGGATGGTGTGAAGTAGGGCTCGTGTGGGATGTGGCCTGGGGAAAGGAAGGTGAGACTAGAAGAAGATGCTGCCTGGAGAAAGGCCTGAAGGGCCACATTTAGCTCCCAGGCGTGAGATTCTTCCTATCTATTTTAAGACAAGAAATCAATCCATAGAATCCAAAGAGTCTGTATGCGTAGAAACCACTTACTTTCATGCAAGGTGCGGGCCTTGATTTCCATGAATTTCCCTACTCCAGTAAACCTGAGATCTGCATTTGAGGACACCTGTTGTAAAATAAAAGTTACATACTGTGGTTCTTTTTAGTCACTAGCACTGTATTTTCTGTAAAATGATAAGTGGGATAGTTGTTGTTTTTTTTAGAGAAAGAATGTAACAGAGCAGAGAAGACCAAGAAGTTTGTTTTACCAAGAATCAGAGGGAAGGGGGGTCCCAACAAAAAAAGACTCCAAGAATGAGTGTTTTGAAAAGAGACACATGTATCTAGGTGGAAATGGGATTTTTACAGCTGGCACTGTAATATGCTTAGGTCCTTTGTCCTAATTCCACAGAATAGAGGTGAGTGACATGCAACATTTGTTTTACAGTTCTATTATCCATAGGTTCAAGAAGCCTTTTAGCCACTGCACATGTACTTAGCCTCCCAACTCTCCTAGGTTTAAATATAAGCTGAGGGTCTGTGAGCATAACCTCGGCCAGACCAACGTATTAAAATTCTGTGCAGGCTTGGGCTGTTTATGCAACCCACAAACACAATCTTGTGATGATATATGTTTGCACACATAAATTCAGAAGATAGGTGACAAAGGCTGAAGGAGGAAAAAATTGTGTAGTTTCCAAAAGTTACAAAATTTCCTTGATTTGTCCTCTTTCTTTTCTTTTTTTAACTCTTTTCCTAATGAAACTGAAAATATGAGTATAATATTACATCATTCATAGTAAGAGGTATGAGGCAACAGAAAGTGATATTATGTCTAAGGAAATGAAACGACTAAACACATGAATTTTTTTCCAAAGCTCTGTGTAAATACAAGTTTAACTTGAATTTGATGGTGTTGAATAAACTTTTGGCTCATGATTAATACTGAATATCATTTATGTCTTAATGAAATGTTCTTGTTTTGAATGGATTTATATTTGAAGTAGGTACAGACATATATCTGCAAAGCAGTGAAAAGCAAGATAAAAGTCTGACTGTCCAAATGTAATTTGATTATTTCTGCTACCCAAGTAGATAGGTTATTTAGAATTTTTTTAAAAAGCAGATGATAGAAAATTAACTTTCACTACCTAGCTCATGGATCGGATGACAATTCACACCTACTCTATCAGCATAGATTAAGAAGTTATTGCAGTGTGATATAGCTAAAACTGAAGTGCAGCTCTATCTTGTAAAGTTGTCAGCTTGAGTAAAACCTTGTTCCCAGCATGGCTCAATTTATAGCTATTCCTTCATTTAAGTCCTGAGTGTACTTTCTTAGCCACCAAAATGGCAGTTATCACTCTTATAGCGCCTCACAAACAGATTTCAATAAGCTCCCTAAATCAGCAAGACATTTAAGTATGTTCTTGGCATCAACTGAAGGGTGGCCTGAACAAAAATAATAAATGTACTTCAAACCTGAACTGGAAGCTAAAGAGAAAGACAGCCTGAGGAGCCCATGAATCTGAGACACAAAATGTTTGCTATTTCTGTGAATTGCAGCAGAACTGCAGTTTGTTTATGAAATGCTGTGAATATACTTGCCCTTTTGAAAGTGTCTGCTGTGAGCTTTAACAGCTTGTTGTCTTGTGCGTATTTAGAGAAGGATGAGATGGCAGTATGGTAGAATGCAAAACCACTGTTCACATTAGTGATTATAGTTGGGATCCAGCTACCTCACCCTACCAAGAATCCAACCTATCTTAGCTGTAGCTGAGGGCACCCAGAAATCAACTATGGATACCATTGTATCATGGGTAATCCGATCAGCCATGAAAGGAAGAGCCTGGTGGGCCTTGCCACAGGAAGGGCATAATAGCTAGCCTCATCAGAGTCCCAGGGACCATTATCCAAATGAGAGTACAGAGGAAAATAAGAGAGCACATAGCAGGAGCAGCAGACCCATCTAGAGGGAGATGTAATAAGTTTCCCTATCCCATTCTAATGCGCACCCGAGAGAGAGAGAGAGAAACTGCATTTCTTTATGTGGGAGAATGAAGAGGGAAATGCGCTATGTTGGTCACCTCTGACTCTGTGGGGAATTCTTTGGCTTTTCAAAATTTTTGGACTCCAAAATTGACTCTAGACATCATGGCTAATAGACAAGGATCATGGGAGTTGTAGTCTAACAACATTTGCAGGACCACGGGTTACTCCTCCCTGAACTACAAGGGATGGGGGAGAAAATCTGGCTAGTGAAAGTAAGAATATCTGGCTCACTAGTAAAAATTCTGGACTACTAAAACAGAAGGGAGTAGAAAAAGAGGAAGGCCAAACAAGAGATGGATTGATTCCATAAAGGAAGCCACAGATCTGAACTTACAAGATCTGAACAGGGTGGTTTACAACAGATGCAGTTGGAGGTCGCTGATTCACAGGGTCACCATAAGTCGTAATTGACTTGAAGGTACATAACAACAAAAAGGCTGTAAGCCCCACTGAACTCAATGGTACTTCTAAGGAGACCCACATAAGATCATACTGCAAATTACCTAATTTGTGGTTCCTATTCCAGGCTTCTGTGAGATATTGGGGCTAATTATGGATTCTCTGAAATGTCATATTGGTCTACTCATATGAGCAGTAACTCACTCAAGATTTTTCTAAAACACATCTATTAAAAACATTCCCAGGGTAGCTCACTTAAATGATAAGACAGCAATTGATACAGTAAAACTTGATTTAAAAAAATGCAGGAACCACCAGAGCACAGCAAGATTAATAAAAAAGCTGAATCAATAAAAATCCAATTAATTAAACAAGCCATGGTAACATATTTGTATGCCTAGGCAAACAAACAATTTTCACCTGATGCTGGAAAGGCATCAAATTTGATACCAGGAGATCCTTCCATAGAGTATTGAACTAGGATCTGAGAGGCTAGGATTCAAATCTCAATTTGAGTAGCAAAGTGCACTAGATGACCTTGTGCCAGTCGCTGTCTTTGAGCCTAACCTAGCGCTATTGTGAGGATAAAATGGGAAAGGGAGAATTATGTATACCACTTTCAACTCCTTGGAGGAAAAGTGTATATAAATGTAATATTTTTATAGATATAGTTATGTTGCCACCAGTGAGAAAGCCCTGTCTTCAATCACCATGCCACAAAGTTAACTGAGTGGGAAAAACTTGGAGGACAACTTCTGATGATGAGTACAACCTGCACAGGAGCAGGTAATCTTCCTATTCCCATAGTCTGCTAGTCACATGAATAGACCACTCATGTGAGCAGTGTTATTCCACAGTTCAGTCTCTGACATATTGTTAAAAGAAATCTCTCTTGAAGTTAAGCATGCTTGGGCCTTTCCAGCAGCTGATTAAGAGAACACCTGGAAACATGTTCTGTGTTCCTTGGGGGAAGGGTGGGATAGACAAATGTAACAAGTAAAAACAGAGTCCAAATAAAAAACTCTTTAGGAAAGTGTGTATCTATTCTCAAGACTGAATTAGATATATGCTTTACTCCTCCCTCTCCAAAAAAACTTTATTTGAAGACTGCTAATATATAGCTGTTGTAACATGGGATTTTTTTGGAATTGGCCTCAGTTTGCAAAATTTCTGCTTCACTCACGTGGCCTTTTCAATGCAAAATATTTGAATCTGATTGTCTTTCACACTGCATTCACCGATGTGGTCTCTTACATGCAAGAAGTCTACTACACAATCTCTGTGTAAATGTGAAATCTTATTATGTGCATAGTTTCACTAAACCAAAGCTTCCATGCAAGGGCTGTGCCCCATTCCTGAATTTAGTGTTAATGTTTCAATGTTACTTTTAATGGTTCACAATGCAAAATAAAAGTAAGTCCCATCTAGTTCAAGGGACCTTACTCCCAGGTAAGTGGGCAAAGAACTGCAGCACGAACCTAACCGTGTCTACGTAGAAATTCTATTGAATTCAATGGGCTTTTGCAGTGTTGAGCATTTTAATCCCTCGGTAAGGGAACAGATTGTTTGGTTGTAAATGGGCATGCAGTTCACAGGGCAAAACATAGCTTGCTTTTTCTTGTTGTTTTAGGTTATCTTTGATAAGTGCTGTTTATTTTTTCTACCAGTTATTTGCAGGAATAGCTATGTTTCATTAAACCATAGACATTTCAAACTCAGAATCTCCCCCCCCCACCAAAGTAACAATTGTTGTGCTACAACAGTTCCTTAACATTTAACTGCTTCAGTTACTTACTTATCCTGGGCTTCCCCCCTCCCAAATCTGGAGAACACTCAATCTGTTGACCATACAGCAATGTCTTAAAAAATTGCTATGCTTATGTACAGCATCCTGATGCTTTCAAGAGAGCAGCATATAAATATAACATAAAATGAATAAAATGTTTAGAGCTGTTCATTGCAGTCTATCACTGGATTAATCCAAGTCTGAGAGACCCTGGGATAGGTAACGCAGACAAATTTGTATCAGTAACCCAAAATGCACTTTCAGTGACTATGCCAGTTTTATGGTTTTGACCAATACACTCAACCAATCTCAAAAGAACTCATTATTGAGTAACTAGGCTTCGGGCCCAAACATAAGTAAGGCTACAGGATATCCCTATCTAAAGCTTTTAAGATTCTAACACCAGAATAATAATTATACAGACACGTAAGTGGCTGTATACTATAGCCTGCATGGATTTTCCGCATTCCACAATGTTAAATAAAAAATAGCCTCCCATGCCATTCTGCTGCTTCCATAAACTAATTTCAAAACAAAATCTCACAAATGTATAGTTCTGAACTCAGAAACCCTTGCTTAACAACCCTCTTAAGCTTTCATACACAAAACACTTGGAGAGAATGGAGAGTTCAAAGTGTAAAACAAGAGAAAAAAATCCAGACCCCTGTTGGACTTCTTTTGTCAGTGGTCTCATAATTAGTTGAAATTAATTAAAAATCAGCCATGTTCACAGAGTACCTGTAATCCTATTACTGACCTTTGGCCCATACACTGACCGTTATCTTCTGCAGTTTAAACGTTTAAAAAATGCATGGCTGATTTTTAATTAATTTAAGAAATTTAACATTGGAGTCAATGATAAGGACGGGCATGCTCAGTAAGAACCAACTGTCAGTGTTCTCAAAGCCACACTCACAGCTGTTTGGCTTGGCTAATCAGGTGGCCACACCCATGCCAGACCTTTATTTCATTTTAAACAGTCATGGCTTCCCCCAAAGAATCCTGGGAAGTGTAGTTTGTGAAGGTGCTGAGAGTTGTTAGGAGACTCCTATTCTCCTGACAGAGCTCCAGTGACCAGAGTGGTTTAACAATTGGATCCTCTTCTGGGGATTCTAGCTCTGTGAGGGGAATAGGGCGTCTCCTAGCAACTCTCAGCACCCTTCACAAAGTCCACTTCCAAAGATCCCTTGGGGGAAGCCGTGACTGTCTAAAGTGAAATAAAAGTCTGGTGTGGATGTGGCCAGGGACAGCTTTGATTTAAATTTGGGTGGGAGGCTACATGTGCCTCCTGTAGAATAAAAAGGTGGGGGGAAACCCTGAAAAACAATGATAATGTTCACAATGTTTTCCTTTTGGAAAGGAAAGGGGTTTTCGCTCTGCCCAGTACCCTCCCACCTAATCTCCTCCTCTCCCCTCCTTCTCCTCTCTGCCTTTGTCCGTATTGCTACCCTTTCTCCTCTTCTCTCCCCCTTCTCCCTCCTCCCCTCCCCCAGGTCAGTTTCACTTATCCTAAGCATGATTGAACAGGAGTAAATCCCACTGAACTCAAAAAACTTGCAAATGATCAAACCTCCTTTCCCTCCTCCTCCTATCCCCTCCCTTTATCCCTTCCCTCCCCCTTCCTTTGCCACTCGCCACTCACCATATGCTCAGAGGCACTAAATTCTTCCAAGCTACACAAGAAGTGGACTGTGAAAGACCAACCCAAATGGTGTTTGCATTTTGACCAGTTTGTAGGGCAGTACAATATCTCAGAGAGAAGGTCAGGTCTCGTGCTCCCCTGGTGCATTCACAATAGCTGCCCAATTTCCCTGCTTTTCAAAGTTTGATAGAAGTATCTGTTGGGTATAGGTAAGTTCTTAAACTGTTTTGCCTGTAAGTGAATTTATGTATATATACAAGCAGAGATAGCACCAATAGGTAGACAATATCAAAATAAAAGCAATATGGTATAGTCTAATTTATCACAACTTCAGAGTCATTCTTCCCTGCTTGTTGATTTTTTAAAATCTCTTATAGCATAATCTTATGCATATCTACTCAGAACCAAGTCCCATACTGTTTAGTGGAGTTTACTCCTAGGTAAATATACAGAGAATTTGACCCTTAGGCATATTTAAGCTCTGACTAATCAGGGATAGCTCTTTGTTCCCATGTCGGTTTTATAATTAAAAAGCAAAATTAAATGACAGTTGAAACAGAGATCCTTGTTCTGGTGTCCACAAAATATTCAAAAAGAAAATATTGCCAACTTAGGCTGCAGTTCTATAGTCAAACCCTATTGAAACAATGGAACTTCCTTCTGAGTATACACATGTAAGATTGCACCGTAAAGCTGATTATAATAATCATGCTTTGTTTTCTAAAAAACTGTACACCTGAGCAAATGCGAAGGAATTACTAGATCAAAGATACTCAAAGAATCAATGTTTATGATAACAGATCTTGACCTCTACACCATTATTCCAGCAATCTGAACCACTATCCTAGCACAATAGGCACATTTGCTGGGGAAATGGTTGCATTTCCAGCATTTTAATTCCTTGGGGGGGGGGAGTTCATCCTGAAAACTATTTTTAAGTGTTATGAGCAACTGTTTTGCTCCCATATGTTCCTCATAATGTCACTTTGCTAAATAAGCAAATTTGTCTGTCATTGAGTTTAGAGATCTAGACACATCAACAGAACAATACAGAACAAATTCCTTTGTACCATTAGAGGTATCAAAAATGACAAGTCCTGTTGACATTTTTTAGTAATTTAAAAGGTGGTATGACACAAATACATGCACCTCTCCCTAATATACTGCTCCATAAAGTCCACTGGTTTTTAAGTTTTTCAAGATCCTAATATATACAGTAGATGGCATTAACTCCATCAACGTGCACACATGAATTCCTACATGACTATCTACTTTGTTATCTCCTTCCTAGGTGAAGCCAAAGATGACACAAATGTCAGATTCACACTCAGCCAGGGCAGATAAATCCAGTAGTGACTTACTCAGGTCTCATTATGTCATAAAAAATGACTACAACCCTTGTAGAAAACATTACATAAATAGGGGGTTTTCTATTGGTCCCCAATGAGCCATGCCTGTTATATTACATGGATCTACTTTATTTATTGCTTCTCTGAACAGCCACTCATCATCCTCACTCATCTATTTCCTATATAGCGCCGAGCAGAAATAATCTATTTTCTGTAGAGCAGCAATTTTATCATTTTAGGATAGTTTTGACACTGCTCATTTCATGTTTTTATAGGCAGAATAAGCGAAAAGATTTTATAGATTTGTGTCAACCAACCAAAAGCACATTATTTATTTATTTTTCTATTCTGAAATTCTGAAGCTAGTCAAGCATAATCTCTCTTCTTTTATGTTTTCTTCACCAGTTATTCTGCTGATAATATTTTGTTGTAGAGATCAAAGAGTTAATTTGCTTTTGAATTGAGGAATGACTCAGATTTCTCCTTCAGTGTTTTTTTTTAAGGGTGCTGTGTGGGTGTAAGGTAAGGAAAAACCGCCAAGAGAATGGATACACTAATTGGGGTTTTCACCTGCTGTGAGTCTAATTGAATACAAAGCTTTATTTATTACTGAAGGAGAAAGAAGATTATGCAAAGCATCAAGATTTCAGACCAGGTTTTTTTATTCGTATTACTTAGTACAATGCATGGGAAAAGAAGACAGAATGTGCTAAAGGACAGCTTCAATCTACTATTAAGGTGGACTGGGAATTGAAAACTCATGACTGCTGGTCACATTTTCACTAGCAGCTACTTCAAAATGGTCTACGCATGTTTAATTACTTCTGAGGCAATCTGCTTCTTCTGATTTCCGGGGGTGGGGGTTGTATGTAAACATAATAAAAAGTTTGCCCTGAACACAAGAGACTTTTAGCTATTTTAAGGTCTTTTGTTGTAAGTACATAGAAAAGTGTAGCATAGATCAGTATTTCTCCTTGGACTAGTAGTAAAAGTGGATATGACTTAGGTCTCAAATATCGGAAAGACTGCCTCCTTCACTACAGACCCTCTCTGGTGTTGAGATCCTTTTGGTTATTCTGCCAGCCTAGAAGCTTGGGGGTGGTAGCCCAAGAGAGGTCATCTCTGTGGCAACCCTAAGTTGTGGAACTCCCTCCCTTCTGAGGTGCATCTGACAACTTCATTGTAGTTTTAGGTGAATGCTGAAGACACACTTCCTTACCCTGGTCTTTGATACCTGAGTTGTATGTTTTAGGACCCCACCCTATTTTGTGATTTTGTTTGTAATGCCATATTTTTAAATTGTTGCAACTCGCCCTGGGTTCGAGTCCCCACTCAGCCATGAAGCTCACTGGGTGACCTTGGGCCAATCACTGTCTCTCAGCCCAACCTACCTCACAGGGTTGTTGTGAGGATGAAATGGGAGGGGAGAACCATGTACTCCACTTTGAGCTCCTAGGAGGAAAGGTGGGATATAAATGTAAGAAATAAATAAAGTTGTTGTTGGTATGAATAGGCAAATATAGTGTGATAAAGTTTAAATCTTAAAGTATCGAACTGGGTGGGTGGACAGTTCACTGATCACAAATATAGTTTGCTTAAAGTATGACAAAATATTGCAGACATCCTGGTAAAACATGTAATCCACTTTCACCATTGTCTTCACCTTTCACACAAGCAAGCAAAACTATAGGAATGCTAATTAGCATGGATGCGCTGCTGATGTAGCAGCTCCAAAGACCCTATTATATTTGTGGTAAACCCTTGATTTACCTATTTCCTTATGTTACAGATCATAGATGTACAGGATTTCAATTACAGACATATTCTGTGTGGTGAATTCTGAACATGTTGAAAATTTATCGTGTCTCTAAAATTTTCTCTTTAAATTTTATAAACAATTAACTCTAACATTTATTTCATTATTTAGACTACTAATTTGCTCTTTCCCATTCAGCGGCATCACTAGCGGGAGTGAGGGGGGGTGCGGACCTCCGGTGCGTGCCCTCCCAGGGGCATGGATGAGGTGGCTGGGCTTGCGTGTGAACGCACGTACGTATGCACTCGAGGCCAGCCACCCCGTCCATGCCCCTGGGAGGGCGCGCGCCGGAGGGGCACCCAGCTGGAGAAGGCCTGGGAACGCTGGCGCACCTCCCTCGCCCTGCCGACACTGCTCCCGGTCTCGCCCGCCCGCCTGCCTCCAAGGAGGAGTTGGAGCAGCCTTGCCGGGCAACGGCGCGGGGTGGGGCGGCTCTGGGTGTCACCCCCCTCATGGTGACACCCGGGTGTGGGCCGCACCCTCCGCACCCTTGTAGTGACGCCCCTGTTCCCATTAAGCATAGGATAGGTCACAACAGTCATGAAATATAAAAACATGATCTGTTAGGTCTGTATTATTTATATTAGGTGTAACTGAAAATAAAATCAAGAAACTGTTAAGTTAGAAAAATCCCACAAACTTGCTGTAAAACATAAGACACTAAGATACCAAGACATATAGTTTTATGAAGCACTGACTAGTATCTGAACAAAAAGGAGTGCTTTATCATAAGATACACAGCCATAGACTTTGATGGAGCTTTAGAGGAACTATCTCCTTGGCAGTAAGCATCATTAATGTTTTCTGTGTGTCTTCATCATTCACATTTGGTGCGTGAAGAGCTCTATGAAGAGCTACCTGTGGTTGCCCATAGAGGACCATGGAGAGACCTGGACGAGGCATTCTCAAGCCTTTATAGATTTATTTAATTAAAATAATTGCATTTTGTCATTCCACCATGAATCTACAGGATAGCTTACAGAAGAATTAAAGTGTCAAAAATAATGAAACTGCATAAAAAACCAATACACAAAATATAGTTAACAGATAAAAGGAATATATTCCTGCCAGATAATTCAGGAAAATAAACATGTTAAACAACAACAGTATTTGGCAGCTTATATAGGCCCTCTGGAAAAATATCATAATCTTATGCTGGAAAGTCAGTGGAAAGGGGCAAGATGGACCTTCCTCTGCAGAGGATTCCTTAACCTTGGTGCCATTATAGAACCTCCTCTCTTGAGTTATTGTATTACCCTAGAAATTTGTCGAAATGCAAACGCCATTTGGGTTGGTCTTTCATAGTCCAATCCACTAGCTGTGTAGCTTGGAAGAATTTGGTAACATGTGCCTCTGAGCACGTGGTGAGTGGTGGCAACATCTGCCATCTCCAAAGATGGAGAAATGCAAGGTGTTTTGCCTATTAGTGAATTTCTCTGCTTTTTAATCTGGGAGGTAAGAAATGGGATTCTGTGCAAGCTTGCTGAGAATAGATTGCTCATTTGCATGCTTATTGAGTTCAGTGGGATTTACTCCCCTGCAATCATGCTTAGGATAGGTGAAACTGACCACAGGGGATGGGGAGGGGAGGAGGGATGCAGGCAAGAGGGGGAGGAGGAGGACAGGTTTGATCATTTATATGTTTGTTGAGTTCAGTGGGATTGACTCCCATGCAGTCATGCTTAGGATAGGTAAAACTGACCATGGTCTCCCAAAGAATCCTGGGAAGTGTAGTTAGTGAAGGGTGCTGAGAGTTACTAGGAGAGGCCCTATTCCCCTCACAGAGCTTCAGTCAGAGTGACTGAAGTTAAATCACTCTGGCCACTGCAGCTCTATCAGGGGAATAGGAGCTCCTCTCAACACCCTTCACAAACTACACTTCCCAGGATTCTTTGGGGGAAGCCATGATTGTCTAAGTGAAATAAAGGTCTGGTGTGGGTGTTGCCCCCTGATTAGGCAAGCCAAGCAGGTGTGAGTCTGGCTTTTAGAACACTGACAGTTGGTTCTTACTGAGTATGTCTGACATTATCATTGAATTCAATGCTAAATTTCTTAAATTAATTAAAAATCAGCCAGGCATTTTTTTTAACTTTTAAACTGCAGAAGATGAAGGCCAGAGTATGGGGCAAGGTCAGTAATACAAGGTACTCTGTGAACATGGCTGATTTCTAATTAATTTCAACAAATTATGAGAACTCTTGACAGGAAAAAGTCCAAAAGGGCTATTTTTCTCTCTCGTTGTACACTCTGAACTCTCGATTCTCTCTGACTGTTTTGTGTATCAGTTTAGAGGGGTTGTTAAGCAAGTGTTTCTGAGTTCAGGACTATAAGTTTTGTAATGTTTTGTTTTGAAATGAGCTTATGGGAAGCATCAGAATGACTTGGGGGAGGTATTCCACAATAACATTGCGGAATGTGAGAAAATCCATGCTGACTATAGTATACAGCCACTCTTGTGGCTGTATAATATAGGACCATGTAGATTAACCGCAAAAGTGCTCCATCTACTACCATTAGATAATGAAGCCTTACCTTTACAATCTAGCTACCTGCAACTACTACATAGCCAAGCCCTACCTCTGAACCAGATATTGCATAGTATGAAGACTGTGCAGGCCTCCCAATTCATAAAATTTCCAATTCATTTTCCAATTCATATAATTTCCAATTTTCCAATTCATATAATTTCATAACATATAATTATTAAGATCAACTGTACATGTTGTAGGCCAGTGGTAGGGAGTCTCCAGTTAGGCCTGGTAGGGGTCCTAATTTTTCCCTTGAGGCTGTTTTCTCCAAGCCACAGCCACCTGCCCTACACCACACCTGAAATCATATGTGACATCAGGTGTGGGGCCAGCAAAGGCACAGCTGCAAAGGAACAATCTGGAACATTAAAGTATGCTTCTGATTGTTTCTTGGCACTTCTTAAATTTTGCATCAAATGCAAGCCCCTCTGGGATTGGTTCCACTTGGGAACTCCCAATCAGAGCTCTTGTTTGTCTAATGTTTTAATATGGTGGTCTTTGAATTGGATCTCCTCACCTCATATACAATACATAGAGATTCCATTGCGTATATTCTGTGCATGTGCTCTCTGTGTGCACAGAGATTCACTTTCTCTTCTATGCAGAGAAATGCATCTGTGCTGCTTGGAACATTGCCTCTCTTTTGATATGTAATAACAGATTACATATTTTTGATAAAATGTTGGATACAATATAGAGCAGCCTTTCCCAACCAGTGTGCCTCCAGATGGCTGAGGCTGATGGGAGTTGTGGTCCAACAACATCTGGAGGCACACCGGTTGGGAAAGGCTGGTATAGGGACTAATATGGTAAAGTTTTACTGAATTGAAAAAAGAACTCAAACCTGTATGGTTAAATGCAAATACTGCTAAATAAGAGTTCATAAAGATTGATTCAGGATTCTGCCCAAAATTTGCTGGTCTAAAATAATGTGGTACAGTGTGCAGATATATGCCATTATGTAGCAATCAGATTCCAAATATAAAAATAAAATCTGAACAGGATGTAGCTATTTTCCATATTTAGACTTAAAGTGATGTATGTGAACTGCTGCAGATTTTGACATTAAGGTAATACCATAGCTGCCTTTCAGATTTCTGATTCATTAGAGTAGACAGATGTGAATAGATCCATACAACATTTCTTTCCATGGCAAGATTACTTTTTAACTTAAGGTCATATCTGCACCTGGAGATTTGTACTGTTCTAATTCTTATCAGACCTATGCGGTTTGCACTGTGGCACACACCCACGCTACATCTGTCTACACTGAATGCAGGATTTTGGCATAGGTGATAGCACTCAGGATACGGTAATATGCACTGCAACTTTCCCACACCTTTCCTATAAGGCTGAGCTGAACTATATAGAATAGACAGCTATTTGAGATGATACAAGGCCAGGGCATCTGCCAAGCCAGAAGCAGCATGCAAATCAACGCTCTTGGGCTGCTTCTCCCTTACCCAGCTCATTGAAGTGAGTGTACTTCAGAATCTTCTTTGATGTTAGAGGGCGTTCAGGGTACAATTCTCAGATTGCACAGGGATGTCCTTGTGCTGCCTGTGTGAGTAGCACATAGTGAGTGGCATTTTTGTAAATAGTATACTTTTCAGGACTGTCCTATTTCTTTAAACTTACTATTTGTATGTTTATTTTCTCTCACTGAGAGTCAAAAGTTTGTACCCAGCAAAGGTGTTGTACAGAAGGACTGTTCTCACAGGTGAATTTGAAGTAGCACAAACCCATCCCTGAGTGATCACAGAGGGTGGGTCCTCATGGGCAATACCAAGCAAACATTTTCCATTGTGCCTGGGAATTATCGCCTGCCTCTTCTGTGACATGCTCAGTTGGCTTCCAAAGATTCCCCACTCAGAACAATGTAATCATTCATATTACCCATACTGTCCTTTACATTAAAGTACTTTGATCTCCTTTTTTCCTTACAGCTATTACAGCAATATATGTCAACTAAAGATTACTAACCATGCATAAATAAAAATTTCAAAGAGTCTTGTGGCACCTTAAAGACTAACAAAGTTATTGTGGAATAAGCTTTCGTGGACCAGGTTACTTCATCAGATACATACATGTGTAAAATTAATATAATGCAAACATGAAGGATGCAAGAAGACCATCTGCACTCATTTTGCTTTTATTTTATTTTCAAGATGGGGGAGAGAAGGGATAAAGAACTGGGGTTTGTGGCTTTGAGTAGGTGAGTTGTTTTGGTATGACTTACTGGTGTTGTGTTACAAATGATCTTCAATACACATACAGAATTAATAGGTTATATCTAAATGCGCTGAACTAGTTGGAAATTATTACATCAGAAATAGTACATTGTTTACTATTACTATTTTTTACTATTTACATTGTTTACTATTTACTCTCCTTACAAATCTACGTTTTCCTGTCTTTTTCTCTTGCCTTCAATCTTTCCACTGAAAATCACAAGATCCAAAAAGGCTATACAACAGCTCTTCGTTTCAGTGCAATTATTAGAGCTCAGAGAATTAAATTAAAAGTCTGTGGGTGGGTGGTTCTCCTTTCTCTGTCAGATCACATCATGTCATACAGTTTAGAAAGAACCATCTCAGCAAATGATGTTCAAATGATTACTTGTGATCATTTGCGCTTTAGTCCGTTTACCGAGTCCTGGCATTTCTCAGACATCCTGGACGACATCTTTTGGTTCTACCTTAAGTACCCCCCCTTCAGTTTCCCACCCAACTGTGCCATTTCTTTGGAGTTCTTCAGTTGTTGTTCGCAGGTTCAATAGGTGGAGCCGAGGCAAAGAGAGCTCCGCCCTGTCTAGCCCTGCAGCCTTCCCTCCCCTTTCTCTTCTCTTCCGCCCTTAGCGCGATAATGCTCGTCTCACCGCAGTGCTGTTCGCAGCTCCGCGCGCTGGTGGTTTAGTTTTGCGTTAGGCTGCAAACACACTCGGTCTAGGAATCTGCTCTGTTCTCCTCCCCCATCTCTTTGGAGGCGCTGAGCAGTTAACGGCGATGAGGGAACAACTCAAAGGGTAAGTTTAATTATTATTCAGACCAGTCCTTTTTTTCTTTTTTAATGAAAATCTTGCATTTGAATCCTTGTGTGCTGCTGGCAAGCCAAGGTAGTTAAACGTAAATTAAACTTCTGAAGACGTCATCGCATTGGGGATTTACAGCTTGAGAGTCTTCCTTGCCAGCTGTTTTCTCCTGTTCTCCGTGCAGGTGTTTGTAGCTGACTGGGGCATGGCAGGCTTTAACTCTTTCTCTCACGGCTGCAGACTTTGGGGATTAATGATTTCTCCCCGATACAGGGGCGGCTGGATAGGGGATTTTATTTTATAATTATTATTTGTTTTAAATTAACCTAACATCAAAGTAATCTTCCCCGGCACACAGCCCGTTCCTCTTTATATTTCTATCGTTCAGGGGGTTTAAAAGCCCTCGATTTTGCAGCCTCCTCATTCTAAAGTACCTTTTAAGCATTCTTCATTTTGTAAGCGCATTTAAAGAGAGAGAAGTCCTGTTATTCAACATAATGTGTATAAAAAACCCTGCAAAAGAAAGGTGGCCAGACTTTTAATTCACTGTGCTAAAAGGTCAAACTTCTGCTTGATTTCTTCAGGGAATTCGAACAGGCATTTAATTTAGTGCATTCGTTCTTTCTCTTGAATATCCTTCCGTGTCTTGATAAATGTGGTCTAGTTGGAACGTGCTGGCTGTGGAGGTATGAATGAAAGAATACATGTAAGAAGCAGCTAAGCAGGAAGTCGGGAATGAGGAGAGGAAGAGAATATTAAGCGGGGAGGACCCTAGAGGGATGCACTTTGTTTGCTCCATTAGTAGAAAACTTTAACAAAAAAATAAAGAACGGAGTATTGTATTTTAGTGATACCTGCATCATTGTGTAACACTGCTTTTTTATGAGTGGAAAAATGTACAGTATTGTATCTTAAATAAGTTGGTATATAAGTAATTTTTCTCTAAAGTAACTTTATTTATAAAAAATATTTTAGACTTGAAATGCTGGGGTAGGGGAGAGAACTAGAATCAAATATATAATTTGTATTTGAGTGTAATGAATCAAAAAGAGAAATGAATTTCAAGACTATTTTGATATTGGTAGCATGTAATGTTTTTGTATAGTGTACATGTGTAGGGAATTCATTTAATGTACAGGATCCTGTTTTAAATATTTCTTAGAAAAACACACCCTTTCTGAAGTCATACTCAGTATTCAGCCTTGCCTCTTAAAATAAGAACTAGTTTACTGAGATGTTGCTTGTACTCCATTAACTCCAGAGGAAATACAGCTCCAAAACAGATCTTTGGTCCCTTATCACTAAGGAGTTGGTTGCAGTCATCATTGTTTGATTCTGAATTTGCCAAGACCCTGCAGTGAAATTGCTTTGGCAGAAGTGGAGAGGATAAGCTTTGAAAAGCAAATAGATCAGTGGACAAGTAACAGCTGGAGGGGTTGGCTCACCAAGCTTTAACTGTCAGGGTGCACACAATAAAATGCTGCACATCAAAAGAGACAGAAAAATAATTACCATACTGTATTTAGCAGTTGACATTTAGTCCCTTCTGCTCCTGCTTTATATTAATGCAAAAACTTTTTAAATTTGTGCATCTTCTTGGAATTCTGAAAATGCCATCCAGAGCCAAGAAAGCAACAAATAGCTAACTTTTCTCCCAAAACACATTGATCCAAGAATTAAAAAGAAACCATTTCATTGTGGATCAACAGACTTCAGATATATAGATGAAGAAAAACAGTAAACCTTCACAAATCATGAGAGGCTGCTACTTTCTGCATCACTATTCTATTATTTTTACTGTGACTAGTTTTCCCTCCAGGAAATTGGGATAAAATAGGCCAGTGGGGGAGGATGGAGATGTTTGCAACTCTAAATAACAGCCTTTACAGGCAGGTTACATTTTAATTGGCCTAGAATTTACTCTTCTTTAGAATGAATAACAATTTGTTTACAGTAGCATTCCTATGAAGGTTTAACATTAGTTAGCACAACCAGAAACAAATCCTAGTTTTATACACACAGATGTTTTACAGGCTCATTAAATCAGTGATAACCTCAGGCACTACTTAAAAACAAAAAGGGGAAAAACTGCTTTATGTCTACAGTTTGAAACTAAATCAGTTTGGTGGTACACTATAAAATTATACCTTAATTTCTAATAATTAGTAAGTAGGTGCTTTTGGTTCCCTATTGTCACCTGATAGCATTTTGTTATTCTTCACACATACACATCTAGCTCATACTGCATTTTTCAAATGGCTGTGGGAGGGAGATAGAGTTGCTCTAATGCTGTTGGAAATTAAAAATATCATTTGAAGACTGAATGTGCAGTTCCATACTCAAATTTTCACTTAGAAAACAAATATCCAAACAAATATACATGGTAGAATCCTAAAAGCATATGGTAAAATAATATAAAGTATATGTTTTAGAAATGCACTCAAGAACACAACTGAAGAACTGAAGACCATTTAAATTCCTATGAAAGAAGCTGTAATGTTGGTCAGAGCAATCCTAAGCGGCATTCATCTCCCTTGCGTGCAGAAGGGTCCAGGTAGGACCCCTGTAGAGCTGCTGCTAGTCAGTTTAGATAATACTGAACTAGAGAGACAAGTGAGTCCGACTCAATATAAGGCAGCTTTCTATTTTCCTGTGTTCAAAGATCTTTCATGTTCCAAACTGTGTGGGCCAGGGCAAGAAGTGGGCAACACTTCTTTCACCTTGCCCTAGCAGATCCTAGGGAGGGGTATTTTAAAATGTTCGCTTCAGGTAATATGACCGATCTTGGGGGAATTGAGGGTCTGTGGATCCAATGGATTCAAGGCTGCCTCTGCCCTGCCTTCACCCATCCCTGGATCACCTTCTTTTGGGCTTATGGCTGGCAAAAATGCTGGTGGTGGTAGATACACACCCACAGGGTTTTCTATGAGCATGGCAGGGGCCTCCACAGCAGACATCCTGCCCCTTCTGGAAGAGTGGCACCCCCCCCATCCTAATCTCCAGCCAGCAGATCTGGAGATTAGGATAGTCCTGTTGGTTTTTTAAACATTTCTGCTGCTGGTGGGATTTAAAAACAAGATGTAATAAAGGATACAGAAGAAAGAAAACTAAAACTAGATACATTAGAATGCATCTTTATATTTGTTCTCATAATCTGCACCTAAATAATCCTGCAGAAAACCTTCACTAATCTTGGGCTGGAAAGTTCCGTTTTTGTTTTGTTTGTTTATAACAATATTGTACGAATTTTATGCACTTGCCACCTGAAATGAAGCTGCCATGGTATTTACAGAGAGAGGATGTTTCAGGTGACACTGTGTTCACACATGATGGTGCACGTATCATGGGTGTGATTGGCTCATGCACAGTAAGCCATTGTCTCTCTTACCATAGTGTGCAAACACAGTCAGTGGGATTGAATTTAAATAGGTTAATCTTATGCATATTTTAGCATGAGTTACATTATTTGATATTAATTTTCTGCATTCAATATGTAGAGATATGGTAGATTTTTGGTCACATTGAACCTCTGATGTATGTAAATCTTTTTCCTTATGTAGAATAGCCAGTCTCTGCAGGTGATACCAGGCTGGCTTGTTGAGGCTGGTCCTTATAAACCGATTTTCACCCTAACCATCTACAAGGAAAGTCTGACAAAACTTTGCACATTCCAGTCTCATGATGGCTGATGGGTGAGCTTGGATGTAAAGAAGGCTCTCCCTAGAGATGTGAAGGCCCGGAAAAAAATGGGAAAAAATCTTGTTTTTGTTTTTTTCCGAAGCCATTTTTTGTTTTTACCGAAAATTTGAAAAAAATTAAGAAAAAATTGATTATGAAATGTTTTATTTTAGCATGATGAATAAAATGTTTCATTGAAACTTGGTCCCCCCCCCTTTTCTCAGTTCTTTTTATGGGGATGGATGCTTTATGTCTGCTTGACACTGTGGAGGACTAGTGGAAACATAATTTTCTTTGTTATTATTATTGATGGTTTCTTCTGTTTTTTTTTAATTGGTTTTTGCCTGCTTCTCATAAACTGGCAAAATGAAAGAGGTTCCTTCCAGTTCAGGTGTTCCTTACAGTTCAGGATCTTGTAGATCCATTTGTTACAAAAAGTAAAAATTTAAAAAAGTAAATTCAGTTTGTAATAATGCTTGAATAAAATGTACTTTTAAGATACCAAATGTGATCATTTTATGCCTAACCAACTTCTATATAATTACCTTTTTATGTTCCTGAAGTAACAAAGTGACTTTCAATCTGTAAAAAGTGCTAATATTGCATTTTTTCCATTTTTCTGAAAGGGTTTTTTTCCATGGCTTCAACATTTCTGGAAATTTTACATCTCTAGCTCCCTTCCACAATCTCTCCTTCACATGTGACCACATCATATGGTATTCAGCTAAGTCAACCAAGGCCTAGAAGGCAGAGGAGAATGCTTGTTTTATCTACCAATGAGACCAACCCTTGCCTAATTCTCTCAGGAAGGTGGAAGGGGCGGCTGGACTCAAATAGTCCTATAGACCCCGCCCCTTCCGCTGCACGTTGCGCCGACGTCACGGACGTGACGCGTGACATTGCCCCATTAACAGATGGGGACAGCGTCTTCACCCCCACCTGCAGTCATGCCCCGCTCGTCAGCTGCGCGGCGAGCGGAGCTTCATTTCTCTCAGCTTCACAGCTGATCTCAGAAGCTGTAGAGAGAATATAGGACACTAAAGTTGCAATCCAATACACACTTACGTGGGAGTAAGTCCTGTTGAACCCAATGGAGCTTACTTCTGAGTAAATACATATTGGATTACAGCCTAAGGCAGCACTAAATTAGTCCATGTAGTTCAATATTGTCTAAGCTGCTGTTCAAGGTGTCAGACAGAAGTATTCTCCAGCCTTTCTTGGAGATGTTGGGGGGTTAAACATACAACCTTCTGCATGCAAACTATGTGCTCCCCCATTGAGCAATGGTAAATTGAGACCAGAATGTAAAAGCATGGAGAAGAATCTCTTGTTCTTGCACTTTTATCGTTTTTTCAGCCTGACAACTGGGCTTAGATATTGAATAGGGAGGTAAGCATGACTAGCGTGTATCTCTGAGCTTACATTTTGGAGCTAGTTTTTTTTTAGTTCTGATGCCTTCCTTTGTATATAATCCCAGGCTCCTTTCAGAGGAAGGGTGGGCTACAAATGCAATTAATTAATTAAATTCTCTGCAGAAAGAATTCCTTTGTGGGTAGAAGTAGCCTGGTTCCTCGAGCAAAAGGGGTTGGGGGAAGAGAGGATGATGCTTATACACAGCATTCTAGTTCTCTTTATTATGCCCCCCCTTTCTGGCTAATAATGATTACATTGATTCATAAGCCCTATAACACAGAGAAGGATTTCTTAAAGTCTGAAGAGCTGAGTACATAGTATGTGTGTCCTCTCTTAGAAGTCCAGTCACCCAGTGTATCCCAGAGCCAGCCAGATAAGGATATCCCAAGCATCATGCAGAGGAAAGAAAGCTAGATGGTTTTTCTCCCTGTCTGAGTCCACTTACTTCTGAAACACTGTTCTCCATCTCCTGCCCCAAATGCTTTCTAAGTCCTTTACATCATCTTGCAATGATACAATTGAAAACCTGAGTGACATAGGGACGGTAATGGGAATGGTCCACTGAACTTTTAGTACTGCACATTCTACCGTATTCCATCATTTGAGCATTGCGGGGAGCATTTTTGTCAAAGGTGTTAACCTTCTGTGATACAAACGTGTATGCTTACTGGAGTTAAACATTGCTGCAGATGTATTAAAGATGTATTTCCAAGTGTAGTTGAAAATGCTCAAGGTTGCTTAGTTAGCATTTTACTTTACACAGTGTGTACGGGCGCACACACACACACACCGATAGAAGCAGCCCCAGAGCTAACAATTAAATGGCCTTTGAAAATGGCAAAGAGGCTTATGAGGGGAAGTCTCAGTGGAGTCTAACCTTTCCTTGAGTTGCATTTGTGTGTGGAATTGTTGATAACTTTCAAAGCTGAAAATGTTCAGAAAGAAGGAACACTTTTTAGTTCGTGGAATGAAATAGCTGCAGCGTTCTTGTGTTCTGAATATAAAGAGCTGGTTAAATTGGCTCTTGCGCTTTGCAGTCAAACTGAACCTTCACAGAATCCTCAACAAATGATATTCAGCTTTCCTTAAAATTTCACACAGGAGTAAAAGAAGTCCTTCTGGTTCTTGAGTACATTATTTGCTCTTGGAAATGATTTATAGATAATTCCTAAAACAATCATAAGTTCTTTTTGTTAAACAATGGTGCCACGGTTGCCTCAACCATTAGGTTGAGTGTTGAATAATGGCTTCAGAAAAACATGTTAATGGATGTTCACAAATCTCTACTTGTGTAAACACACTCTCCAGACTAAGGGTGTTGTATGTGTAGATTGCCATTTAGGACATTTACCATGGTTGTGATTTTGGAGCAATGAGCGAGGAGCAAGAACTTTTGCTGAACAAGAGCTGTGATGTTAGAAGTTGTCAGAGCCATCAAAGTCAATATACCTTGACTTCACTGATGCCAGAATCCCTGCCATTTGGCTGAGATTCTGTAATACCATGAAATAGTCACAAGCATTGACTACCTAGGTCAACCTGCTATCCATAAGTGAAAGAAACTGCTTGCAGGCAAGTGCATGGAATTCCATGAATGCGAGTGAGTGGGCTGGTAGAGGAGGGATAGTGCTATGATGTACCCAGTGTAGAAATGTAGCAGCTTTGTGGAAGGGATGATGCTCTCAGTTTCTCTTCTGCAAGCCCCCAGCAAGCTAGTAACTTTTGTGAACTTAGTTTATTCCTAAATCATTCTTGTGAATATCAGCACATAGGGTTTAGGAATGGAAGAGACTATATGTGCTTGATGGGAAGGGAAGAGTTTAAAATAATCCCATCTAGAATAAACCATTATGTAGATGGTCTAATTTTAATAGAAGGATCTTTGGCTTTATTGAGTTAAAGCTAAAAATCTGAACCTTTTGAGAATTTTGTAATGGATCTATATTTTTAATTTACAAAATGGATTTAAAAAAAAACAATAAAAGCTAAATCCTTCAATGACAAAAAAAGCAATCAAGCTGAGGAGTGAGGTGAAATTATATATGTATCTGATTCCCCCCACATCCTTTCCCTCAGTCTGACTTCCCTCTCAGTTGTACTATATCAAACATCCAGTGAAATATATTCATAAATACATGTGCACACACTGCAAGAGCTAGAAGTAAGTTTTCTCATTTAATAATGTACAACTATAGATATGTAGGACAGAATTCAAAGTCGTGAGCAAATTATTGGCAACTCTGTTTTTGAGCAAAAACATAACTCCCCCATGGTTACTAAGACCAAGACTGGAGGTGGAAGCTAACATCCAGAGCTCTGGGAGCAGACACATGGCTTTCTAAAGCAAAACTACATCTGAGGCATTGTGAGAAATTAAAATGGAGGCCAAGACCCACCTGTCAGCACCACTTGGAGCATTGTTGCTGCTGCTTATCTCCAATTAAGCCCACCTATGATGGAGGAGGCTCACCAGACGGCACTTTGCTCAAGGCTCCCTCAAACCTAATATGTGTGCTACCTCTGTGCACACACATTTTCAGCACAAGCAAAGTCTTCCTTAAAACTGGATTTTAGCACATAATAAAGTTTGATTTTAAGAAAGCATCTATTGCAACTACAGTACTCGGGTATATGTTGAGTCAGTTGGTAGACTGATATATATAAATGGGGATTCTGTACTTCAAATAAAGTTATTTTTTTCAACAAGAGCAAACAGAAGATATCTCAGACCAATTAACAACTATTTGGAGAAAGGTCATAAAAGTGACAGAAATCCTTTTAATCTACTAGTCTTTTTTATCCACTCATATTAAGTATATTATGAATTAATAAAACATTCTTAATAAAAGTGTCTTAGAATTGTTTTAACAAAATCTTTTAAAGTAAGGCAAACTATTTTTCTCTTTGGTTATAAAAGTCACTCCTCATAAATACTTTAGCACCTCTGATTAGAGTCAGAGCCACTATAGTCTTTGTTCTCAATAATACACATGTATGAATAAATACTTTTTGTGTTCTAGCCTGAAATATAATAATAAATGTTGGTTTTAGAATATCAAATATGACTTTAAAAATGATAATAAAATTATACATTTTCTCTCTGTGTGTGAGTGTGTGATGTTATATATTTGGATAACTTGCATAAATCGCTTCCCTCAGATATACAAAATCAACTTGCAAAACTCCTATTTGCGGCTTCTTACATATACTTGGGAGTTAATTTCACTAAGCATGTTATGGTTGCAATTAAAGGGTGAATTAATATAAGGTAATGAATTCCTACATTAGCCTCAATAGGATACATACTACTAAGCAGGTGTAATGCCTAATATAAAAAAATATTTTATCCCATTAAATGATATGTAACTTCATAAACATCTGTGAACTCACTTAAAATTAGTCTCTGTTCTTCAGGCTTACAAAGAAGCAGAACGTTAGTATGTGTGAATATTAGCTTGAGAGTTTATTCTTACAGATAAGAATATGTTTTGGCCACTGAGGTACTGATACTTCTGAACTTCTTTTCCTAGGAAATTAAGGGTATTGGTTTAAAGAAAAACTGATTGTGACTGCATGGATAGGTGTAGGCTAGTTAGTTCTGTTATAATATTTATTATTAAACATTTATAATAAGCTAGGCACTATTAGATTTTTAACCTATGGAATACCTCTGCACAGTACAACAAAGGACACTGGAAATTAATCCAACTCTCATTCTCAGGTTTGATTCAAAATCTTCACCTTTAGAGTTGTATCCAAAATAGTGCTAAGGAGTACATCACACCAGCTCAAGGGTTTCTGCTTGCACAAGACTATCCCCGCATGCACCCCCCAAATCTGGAGCAGATTTGGAAAAGGAGTGGGAGAAAAAAGTCAGTTGCACAAGCAGAGATCCTTGCACTGATGAGACACATTAGTTGGATACTTGCAAAAACAATAAAAGAAATAATGTCAAGGTCAATTAATAAAGCCGAATCAATTTTTTAAATCCAGGTTTTTTACCTCTGATCTACTGCTGTCTGTGATTAATCTGTGAGCATTAATATGGAAGTTGTTAAAAAACCAAATTGATTTATCAGTCAGTGCCACTTTTGCCACATGAGCTTCCCCCCTTTTTTGTCAGCTAGATGTATAGGAAACATGTCAACCTTTTCAGATGTTGGTATACATAATCACACTCATTGTCTGAAATGCAATCAAGGAATCTGTACATTCCTGAGTGACAATTCTTCCTGATCCTGATCAACAGATTGTACCAGATCTATGACAGGCTACCAAAAAATATACCTTTGTTGTGGATGGTATGAAGTCACACAATTCAACTTCCATTTCACAGTGCATTCTAGTGACCTCTTTTGCATTGAATTGTTAATATACCTCGCAAGTGTATAAAAATGTATGAATGGGATTGATGAGATTTTTTCAGTTTTAGATTTAAAAAATGTGCTAACTTAAATCTGCAGGTATAAACCTAACGCAATGTGATACTTTACCTGAATTTTGGCTGAAACACTCACTGTAGATAATTCCGGCCCCAGGAAAAAATATGTTGATGATGATTATGATGATGGTTTGGGGCATATGGACTGGGGAAAAAAAGTAAATGTACTGCCTTCAAGTCGATTCCGACTTATGGCGACCCTGTGAATAGGGTTTTCATGAGGCTGAGAGGCAGTGACTGGCCCAAGGTCACCCAGTGAGCTTCATGGCTGTGTGGGGATTCGAACCCTGGTCTCACAGGTCGTAGTCCATTACCCTTATATTACCATGTTACTTACTTTAGTAAAGCAGTCATTATAACTCAATTAAACAACTGCTGCACTTGGCAATTTATTTAAGAAGAAAGCCAATTTTCCATAAAGGTATTGGGAGTAGCATAACCTTAATACATATAAGGCTATCATTTTTATTTATTTTTGTCTTGCAGCCATGAGACGCAAACAACTTGCTGGGATCATCCAAAAATGACTGAGCTCTACCAGTCCTTAGGTAAGAGGGGTTGTTGTTTTTCCATATTAAACACTTTGGATGTTAGGAATATTTTTTTCTGGGGAAATCAAGACTTAATTTTAAGTGAAAATGAAACATGTACAATATAAAAGCAAATGTTTAAAAGGGAAACTGAAGTGTCAGCAAGTGGTTTAGATTCTCAGTTCTTCAGTGTTGTACAGATTCTGCCTGTTAGAAATCAACTAATTAGTGTGAACATGTCCCATCCCTCCCACCCCCTCCTCCTCCCTGGTCAGCTAAAAAAAACAAAAACAGTTGCTATTAACATTGGTGGAAGGCAAGCCTTGCCAGTGTGTCTGAGCACTCAAATAACATACAATTATTGGAGTTAACACCAACATCAGTGATGTAATTTTAAGCCTGTAACATCAAAATTCATTTATTCTCAGTCGATAAGTTTCCTCTATAGCAGGAGTAGCTAATATGGTGTCCTCCAGATGTTGTTGCACTGTCTCAACAACCCTAATGGTTGGTCACATTTGTTGGGGCTGATGAAAGTTGTAGTCCAACAACATCTGAAGGTCACCATGTTGGCTACCTTATACTCTTTCTTATTGTGCTTAGGTTGTCCATGCCCAATCAGAGCTTCTTTGTCTGCACATTACAACGTTCTACCAGGTTTTGAAGGCCATTGCTTCTACTGTGCTCTGCCATTGCTAGAAATATCATCTGCTTTAAAAAAAAAACTGATATAGATAATTGTGTAGCTAAATAGTCTCAATTGGAATGGCATAGTTGAAGTATATGTGATACAGTATATTGTCCAACATTTTTAATTGTGTTACACAAAAGAGGCTTAAGGGACAGATAATGCCAAAAGATGTTAAGAAAAAAAATCTTCAATTTGCTGTGCTTTTTAATATTTTCATTTTGTCAAAGTGAATTCTATTCATCTTCTGGGTAGGTTTAATAACAACCATTATACTCTGGGGAGATTTTTAGCTCCGTATCTAGGGTAGATATATTGTGATTGTATTTCTCTCTTTCTAAATCCAAATAATGCCAACCCTTGGTCTAAGATTCTCATAGTATAAGGCAAGTTTTCCTAAGGCAGTTCAGAAAACTGACAATTATGTCAAAAGTCATTCTTGACATTTCCTTTTCTACTATGAATACAAGATAGTTCAAAAAGTAGGTCCAAACCATGCATAGCACAACGCAGATGGTGATGTGTCTCCTAATTTGTCAAGTGTGGTGCCCATGAAGTTGCTGTGTCTTATTGCTGTGCTGTGCTTCTTCAGAGTCTCTCTGGGATTATAAAACTGGCATCCATGGGTTTTACAAGAATGTAGCACATGAACCCATGCCTTGTGCAGTGTCACAAGCCCATCCAGAAACTTCCTTCTATCCTCTTGAAATTATAAATTTAACATGCAGTAAATCATTTTTTTCCAAATAATGTATCTTTTTTTCTAAATACAGTAATACCTCGGATAACAAAGTAGATGTGTTCCTGGATATTACTTCTTTAACATAAACTTTGGTACCAGAGGTAGGAATAACACAGAAAGAATAGGGGTAGGTTTCTATACCCATTCATAGATAGTGGGGGCAGCTTCAACAGGGGCTTTAAATGGTACCTATCCAGCACTCACCCACTCAACCTCATTCTCCTCCTCTGATTCACATTGGATCCTTCCCTCCCCAGCTCTGCGAGAAAGCAAGAGATCTCTTTAATGCAAAGCAAACAGATAGGCTTGTCAGTTTCACCTTAGCAAAGCAAAGGCACAGGTTTGTCAGTTTATTGATAGCAAAGCAAAGACACAGGCTAGTCAGTTTCACCTTAATTTAAAGGCACATGTTTGATGTGCAAAGCTGATTAGTTCCACCTTAAAAAAATCCTTCCTTAAAAGGAGCTTCCTTCCTGAAGGATTCATTAACTGAGGTATTAGTGTATCAGAATTCTTTAAATGGCAAGCTATTCTATAAACGAAAATAGATTCCCCATTTCTCCCTGTTTCTTCCCATACTACCATTTTTGATGTGATACTCTACAGGTTTACCTGTTTTGATTTATCTCAGAATGTATTTTAGCTTTTGATTTTCTAGAAAACAATGATTGACAGCAATACACTGTAGGGAACGTGCTGCTCCAATAACAGATTGTGGGAATATTCTTTTAAAAACAATTTTGTCAGGAGATAGCCCTGGACACAATTTCCTGTTCACTTTATACAACACATCCAAAGATGTAAATATTAATGATGTCTTGTTTGCTATTACTACCCTGTTGTCTTCCTTAAACCATAGCATGATTTTTAGTTGTCCATTTTAATGTTTCATTCAAGAGTAATGTTGTTAGAACTATTTGTGTTTCTTTAGAATTCCAAATACTATTTTCCAACAGTGACATATTTCATTAACTACTGACGTGGTGCTGTTTGGCTTTTCATTCGTTTCAAATGTGGATTTAAGTGGTAGTAAGTAGTTAAATCATCTATGCATCCTGCTTTCCTCATAAGATTAGTAATCGAAAGATTCTTTTTTTAAAAAAGTAGTGGAGTATGATGGTGTTCAAGAGAGAAGACATACGAATATAGTGCTGTAAACAGTGTGAGAGAACTGCTGGAGAACCTGTGCCCTTCCAGATATTGCTGGATTCCATCAGCCCCGGCCAGCTCAGGGCTGATGGGAGTTATAGTTCAGCAAAATCTGGAGGGCCACAGGTTCCCTGCCTCTGGTGTAGAGTGCAATTGTAAGTCACTTAGAGATTGCCCTGTGTTAGGCAACTGTCAGTATAATCCTAACTATGTCTACTCAGAAGTAAGTTCTATTGAATTCTGTGGGATTTAGTTCCAGGTAAGTAGGCTTAGGATTGCCACCTAACAAATTAATTAAATAAATAAATTAGAGTGGTAGCAAAAAAATGTAGAGGTTCTGGCTGCAACAGCTATGAACTGGGCTATGGCTGAATTGGACATCTGAAAGAAACAGGCAGATGATGGTCAGGGTCAGCCTCAAGACCCTAGTACTTAAAAAAAACAGCCACAGAATGGGGGTGGAGCAGAGTTTAAATAGCCACACCCTGCCCTGCCCCAGTGCAACGGAGCATACATGGTCACGCTCAGGGGATTGAAACCATACCAGGATTTCCCCTGACATGGCCGCAAAGCCCCGCTGCTGCTAGAGCCCTGAGGGCCTGTTAGCAAGATGGGAAGTGTGTAAAGAGGGGGAGAGGAGGGAGAGAAGGAAGACATAAATAGGTCACAGTCACTGCAAACGAACATGACACATCTCTTACATCATTTGATTTTGCACTGTACATATCAGAAGCTCGTATCAAAAGCTAGAATATGTTGGCCATAAGCTGATATAGAGCTCAGCTCTGTGCTAGGTTGTGGTTGTTGAATTAACAGTTTTTCTTCCCTGTTAGTATAGTATTCTGAGCAGTTTCTTATCTCTAATACTTTAGGAAATACAACAGTTCCTATGCTTGTCTAACTAAATTATCCACACTCATCACAATAATAGCAGGGAAGTAGCTGGGGAGACTATGAGAGGACCCTTATAATTGTTCATAACCTAGCTTTGAGACTAAACTTTAAAAAAAACCCAACTCCAGTCAGCTGTCAAATAAACATAATAAAATTGTTATTAAAATGAGCAAGAAGAAAGCCTGCCTGCATGGTTTGTTGTTTTATTTGATAACAAATTTATATATAATAATTAAAAATAATTAGGGAGAGCCACAAAGGCAGCTAGTTGCTGTTCAGTTGGACTTTTCTGTCTAGCAAATTACCAAATAATTTCACAGGAGACCCTGAAAGTAATGGAGGTAAGGATTTAATGGCAGCCAGTCTTCAACCATGGTTAAAATGTTCAAGTGGACCACACAACTGAATGCTCCCCCTCTTGTGCACACATTCTCTGTACCCTCTCCTGCTGTTCTGAACCATGGTTTGTCATTATGTTGGCACTTACATTAGTGCAAACCCATGCCCATTCCAAAGCTAGGATCTGAAACTTGTTTGAAGCTCAGGTCCCTGATTACAAGAATAGTTTGGTTAAATTTTGACGTTTATATTCTACCAAACATGGCTCATAGGAGCTGTGCATTAATCATTGTTGCAGTACATTGTTGCAGCCCTGTATTAACCATGGTTGTTAATTATGGTGCTGACATAATACTGGAGCATGGAAAGGTGGCAGGAAAAATCATGCATCCAGTACTTTATATGTATTGCCGCAACTGAACTGACATACTTCTCAACAGTTATCACATGTTCAAAGGTTACCATTTTGTACCCAACTGAGAGCATAGTCTTAGGAAAGATGGGTGATATAGACAGAGGCTTTATTTATATGTGATACAAATAAAGCTTGGTCACCTGTATTCAGAGAAAGTATATTATACCACACTTTGCCTGTTTGGACGAAACAACAAACACATTTAACTAAAAAAGTGAGAACTTCCAGATTCTGCTTCCTTGCTATCTGGGAGGAAGAGGGGGAACAGGCATGCCTGACACTCACTTAGGCTCATTCCATCCTATTCATTTTGTGCTCAAGCAGGAGAAAGACTTACTGAATTCCGTGAAGCCAATAATTTGTTTCTTGCAAACACATTTTTTGAGCAACCAAAAAGACGACTGTACACGTGGACATCACCAGATAGTCAATATAGGAATCAATTTGATTATATAATTGGCAACAGAAGATGGAGAACTTCCATACTTTCTGCAAAAACAAGACCAGGAGCAGACTGCGGTACAGATCATGAACTGGTCGTATTGAAAATCAGAGTAAAGCTAAAGAAGAACAACGAAGCAATCATAATGCCAAAATAGAATTCAGATAACATCCCAGAAGAATATAAAGATCAGATAAGGAACAGATTTGAGGCTTTAAACATAGTTGACAGAGAACCAGAAGAACTATGGAATGAAGTCAGAGACATGATCAGGGAAGAATGCAAAAAGAGAATACCTCTAGTTAAAAAGAGAGAAAGAGCTCAATGGATGACTGAAGAAACTCTTAAAATGGTTAAAGAGAGAAGGAAAGCAAAAGCAAAAGGAGATAGAAACACGGTCAGAACCCTAAATGCAACAATACAGCGACTAGTACGTAGAGACAAAGAAAACTATTAACAATAGTTATTGTATAGAAATAGAAGAGGACAAAAAAAAGGGAAGAACAAGAGCCTTATTCCAAAAGATTAGAGAAATGAAAGAGAAATTTAAACCACGAGTAGGGATGTTGAATAATCAACAGGGGAACACACTGACTGACCAAGATGAAATAAAAGGAAGATGGAAGCAATACACTGAAGAACTCTATAAAAAAGATGCCAGGATGACAGATTCATTCACGGTGGAACCATATGATGAAGAACCAGAAATTTTAGCATGTGAGGTCAAAGCCGCTCTTAAAATACTTGGAAGAAACAAATCACCAGGAACATATGGCATACCAATAGAGTTGCTACAAGCTACTGAGACTGAATCTGTCCACATTTTGACAAAAATTTGTCAAGAAATATGGAAAACTAAACAATGCTCCACAGACTGGAAACGTTCAATATATATCCCATTTCCAAAGAAAGGGGATCCCAAGGAATGCAGGAATTATAGAACTATTGCCTTAATATCCCATGCAAGTAAAGTAATGCTCAAGATTCTACAACAAAGGCTCTTACCGTATATGGAGTGAGAAATGCCAGATGTCCAAGCTGGATTTAGAAAGGGAAGAGGCACCAGAGATCATATCGCAAACATACATTGGATAATGGAACGGAGCAAGGACTTTCAGAAGAAAATCACCCTGTGCTTTATAGATTACAGCAAAGCCTTTGACTGTGTAGATCATGAAAAACTATGGAATGCTTTAAAAGAAATGGGGGTGCCACAGCATCTGATTGTCCTGATGCGCAACCTATACTCTGGACAAGAGGCTCCTGTAAGGATAGAATATGGAGAAACCAACTGGTTCCCAATCGGAAAAGGTGTGAGACAGGGGTGTATTTTATCACCGTGTTTGTTTAATCTATATGCAGAACATATCATACGTAAAGCGGGATTGGACCAAGGTGAAGAAGGTGTGAAAATTGGAGGGAGAAATATCAATAATTTAAGATATGCAGACGATACCATATTATTAGCAGAAATCAGTAATAATTTGAAAAGAATGCTGATGAAAGTTAAAGAGGAAAGCACAAAGGCAGGACTACAGCTGAACGTCAAAAAGACTAAAGTAATGAGAACAGAAGATTTATGTAATTTTAAAGTTGACAATGAGGACATTGAACTTGTCAAGAATGATCAATACCTTGGCACAGTCATTAATCAAAATGGAGACAATAGTCAAGAAATCAGAAGAAGGCTAGCACTGTGGAGGGCAGCTATGAGAGACCTAGAAAAGGTCCTCAAATGCAAAAATGTATCACTGAGTACCAAAGCCAGGATCATTCAGACCATTGTATTCCCGATTTCTATGTATGGATGTGAAAGTTGGACAGTGAAAAAAGCGGATAAGAGAAAAATCAACTCATTTGAAATGTTGTGTTGGAGGAGGGGATCTTTGCACATACCATGGACTGCGAAAAAGACAAATCATTGGGTGTCAGAACAAATTAAACCAGAACTGTCACTAGAAGCTAAAATTATGAAACTGAGGTTATCATACTTTGGACACATCATGAGAAGACATGATTCCTTAAAAAAGACCATAATGCTGGGAAAAACAAAAGGAAGTAGAAAAAGAGGAAGGCCAAACAAGAGATGGATTGATTCCATAAAGGAAGCCACAGACCTGAACTTACAAGATCTTAACAGGGTAGTTCATGACAGATGCTCTTGGAGGTCACTGCTTCATAGGGTTGCCATGAGTCGTGGTCGACTTGAAGGCACATAACAACAACAAATGGTTCAGTGTGACTTGTGAAGTTGTGAATGCAAGCAATATATATTTCAATGTTTCTGGCACATGTTAATATGCTGGTTTGAAGCATATTTCATATTTCAAGTACATATTAAAATTGCATGTATGAGTTTGCAGGAAATACTCGGTGTACAGTGATAAGAAAATGTGCATAGTCTTGAGCAGTGAACATATACGTCCCAAGTTGACTAAAGTGTATTTAAATTAAACCGAAGCTCAAAAGTGGAGAGAAGCATATTTCTCCAAATTCTAATTAATCCCATTAGTTAGAACTTTTGAAGTTCAGTGGTCTTCTGGGAAATGTCTCAGTTTCTTAACCTGTCGTTTCATCACCTATGGCTTCCAGGAACACAATATCTCTTTAAAAATTGTGTCTCCGATCTAAATCGAACTTTTATTATAACAGACAGTATACGTTATGTCCTAGATGAAGCCTTCCAGCACCTTGTAAGACTTTCAGTGAACAAAACTGGAAAGGTCTGACTCAAGGCAGACATTGATAGGCTTTTAGTATCACATAAAACATGGATTTCAAGCAAAGTGTTGTAAATCTTAATCTACATTCCATTTTTCAGTGTGGTTAGTTCACATCCCCAGGTAAAGCATAAATGTTTTAGCAACAAAGAGAAGGTGTGCCAGATTTGTATCACATTTGAAACATCATAAACTTTATCAAAAGCCAGTATTATACTAGCTGTATATTATAAGGAAATTGTATGATATATGGATCACTGATACGAAGTTATCATAATGTGGTCACTCTATTCTTGTTATAGTCAAATTAACTTATATCGCATTATGGCTATTGGTCTATAAAAAGACCAATATCAGTTTTATCCGGTCCATCCTGTTTTTATTTATTTATTTATTATTTGATTTATATCCCACCCTTCTTCCCAGCAGGAGCCAAGGGTGGCAAACAAAACCACTGAAAGCACTTTAAAACATCATAAAAACAGACTGTAAAATAAATTAAAACAGAACATCTTTAAAAACATTTTTAAAAAGCTTGCAAGACATCTTTTTTAAAAAAAGGCTAAAAACATTGTTTTTTAAAAAAGCTTTAAAAAACATATTAAAAAGCAATTTCAACACAGACACAGACTGGGATAAGTTCTCAACTTAAAAGGCTTGTTGAAAGAGGCAGGTCTTAAATAGGTGCCAAAAAGATAACAGAGATGGCGCCTGTAATATTTAAGGGTAGGGAATTCCACAGCGTAGGTGCTGCCACACTAAAGGTCCATTGCCTATGTTGTGCAGAATGAACCTCCTGATAAGATGGGTATCTGCAGGAGGCCCTCGTCTGCAGAGCACAGTGATCGACTGGGTATATAAGGGATAAGACGGTCTTTCAGGTATCCTGGTCCCAAGCTTTATAGGGCTTTGTACACCAAAACTAGGACCTTGAACTTGACCCAGTAGCAAATGGGCAGCCAGTGCAGTTCTTTCAGCAGCGGGGTGACATGTTGACGATACCCTGCCCCAGTGAGCAGTCTCGCAGCTGCATTTTGCACCAGCTGCAGCTTCTGGACCAACTTCAAGTGCAGCCCCACATAGAGCACATTACAGTAATCCAGCCTAGAGGTTACCAATGCATGGACCACAGTGGTCAGGCTATCCTAGTCCAGAAACGGCCGCAGCTGTCGTATCATCCGAAGCTGGTAAAAGGCACTCCTAGCCACTGAGGTCTAGCAACAAAGATGGATCCAGGAGCACTCCCAGGCTGCGAACCTGCTCTTTCAGAGGGAGTACGACCCCATTCAGAGCAGGCAACTGACCAACTATCTGAACTCAGGAACCACCATCCCACAGCTCCTCCGTCTTGCTAGGATTCAGACTCAGTTTATTGGCCCTCATCCAGCCCACCACTGAATCCAGGCACTGGTCCAGGGCTTGCATGGCCTCTCCCTATTCAGACGTTACAGAGAAATAGAGCTGAGTATCATCAGCGTACTGCTGACACCTTGCCCCGAATCTTCTGATGACCACTCCCAAGGGGTTCATATAGATGTCAAACAGCACGGGGGACAAGATGGTACCCACAGTACAACAGCCAGGGGGTCGAAAGACAATCGCCCAATGCTGTTCTCTGAAAACGACTTTGGAGATAGGATCGGAACCACTCTAACTTTGTTTTTACTTTGTTAAATGGGAATATGGCTCTATATGACTGGATTTTTCCAAGCGCCAATGACTTTTCAATCTGCTTGTTAATTAATTTTTTTTTAAAAAAAATGTCAAGTGTGTTAGATGAGCAGTGTTTGGCAGAATATTGCTTGGACTATCCTAAACATTTAATCATATAGGCAACTGAATCTGTAACAGGATTGAACATTAGCCATTGATATATCCCATTCAGCCAGCTATTTTAATAGCTGGAACAACTGTTGATTGACTGTTCTTTTTAGAAAAGACTGTGAAAATCTGGTAAATAGCAACACTTGCATGAGAGTGCGATAATAAGTCATCCTGTAAGAAGAGAGGGAAATCTCTCATGCCAGCATTGAATATTTATTATTTTACTATTCTATCATGTTGAAGCATTTATTCTTTCTCTGCTACCTATGAAAATCAGCATTAAACTGGGTTTTTTGGAGGGGTTTTGTTTGTTTTTGTTGGAAAGGTTTTTGTTGGGGGGGGGAATTCCTGCCCTTAAGTAAGCAGCCACCGAACGTCTCTTTGCTCGACCTCATTTATTTAATGTTCCTAGAAGCAGGTATGGAGTTTGCAATAGCAGCTGCTTTCCACTTTACCTAAAGCAGAGTTAGGAAACCTTTTTCCTTTGATTGACCTTAGATTCTCATAGACAGCCTTCCCAGGGCCTCATTTGAGTTCTGGGAGGGGATAGAGGCAAAACTGGGTAGAGCAATAGGTGTGACTCTTCACTTTGTAGAGTGGGTGGGTTACATTTCAGCCATGCAGAAGTCAGATTTTAGACACACACACATCTCCATCCTCCATCCAGGCATGTAAGAAGTATTATCATACTTCAGGGACATTGTCCAGTGAAGCAAAAGCCTTCCAGGGTGCAGAACAATTCTGTTAAAGGGTGTGGCCTTAGGAGATGTCCAGGGGTCAGATAGAGAGGTCTGCAGGGCTGCATTTGTTCCCCAAGCTGGAGGGCCCCACCTTGGCCTAAAGATTTTTGTTTGGTCCATGCTGCTGTTGTGATGGTTGTGGATATAACAAACCACTGTAGAAGGTACATGGCAGTATGAGTTTTGAAGAGACTTGTTTGTGCTTGTGTTAGGGACAATAGGTTTTGAACAAGGAATGTTGGGGCCAGAGGCTGGGACTTAGGCTGTGAGTTACCACCAACTCTATAGTGTCAGGTTTCAGGGCATTCTTGAAATGAAATGGACTGCCTTCAAGTCAATTCCCACTTATGGCGACCCTAGGAATAGAGTTTTAATGGTAAGTGGTATTCAGAGGTGTTTTACCATTGCTTTCCTCTGAGGCTGAGAGGCAGTGACTGGCCCAAGGTTACCCAGTGAGCTTCATGGCTGTGTGGAAATTTGAACCCTGGTCTCCCAGGTCGTAGTCCAACACTCAAACCACTACACCACACTGGCTCTCTGAGGGCATTCTTAACGGGTGCATAATATCAATGCCTTCAGCTGGCAGGCAGTATAAACTAAAGCCTCTAGATCAGCCTTTCCCAACCAGTGTGCCTCCAGATGTTGTTGGACCACAACTCCCATCAGCCTCAGCCTGCATTGCCAATGGTCAGGAAGATGGGAGTTGTGGTCCAACAACATCTGGAGGCACACTGGTTGGGAAAGGCTACTCTAGATGATTAGGCCTGGTATGAATGCCAGGAAGTTTTTGTGAGATTTGTTGGAACCCGCCAGTGGTGGAATCATGTCTTGAATTTGATAAAAAAAAATCCCCTGTCAGGGAATAAAGTTGGAAAGGTGTGTGTGAGAGAGGGATTTCATACAGGGATTTTATCTCACAAAGGGTAATTCAGATCTGATTTTTCTGTGTGCACAATTGGCACACGAGCATCCACATTTCAGTCACAATATTCATTGCTTTTCCTCTTGTTTCCTATCCACATTAGTGGGCAGAGCTTGATAGCTTTGATTTGTAAATGTTGTTTTGTTTTTGCTCTTCTTTTCATTCAGCCCTCTCCCACCTTCCACTACTCATTTCCTGTTCTGGGCACTCATAGATATTTCTATACCTATGTGCATTCACTTAAAAAAAATCCCAGGAAGTGTGCAAAAGGAAATAAACAAAACTTATCAGCCTTAGTTATCACATTTCATAATGGGCAAAATAGAAGCTTGTGCTTTCTGGGGGATGGAGGGGAAGAATACCAATTTCCTTTTATTTTTCATTTGTAATGTTGAAGTCTTGCACAAGACTGATATTTGCCTAAGGTTTGCCCAAGAGTAGTAAAGGTTTTTTTGTGCAAGACCTCTCTACTAAATAAATTAAAGCCTGATGTGTGTACTGTGATTACAGTTTCTAAAAAGTAATCTTACGGGAAGTTCTTGAGAGAAGAGCTCCTCCTAACTGTGTTGTGCCAATGGGTAGAAATAGGCACATTCATATTGTTTCAGCCACCATAAACAAAATGATGAGGTTATGGTAGGAATGTGGCTTTAGAACCACACACCACAATATCGCCATATGTGTGACAAACCACCCATAAAAAGAATGTGTTAAGCAGCCTCCACCACAGCAGTGACAGCAAATATATAATTGGATCTATTTATTGAATTATCTGTGCAATGCGCCAATCCAGATTAAATGAAGATAAATTATGGGCTGGCATTCTGAAGATGATGATGTCATGGTGTAGATGATGCAGAAAACTTGTGTGCATGAGCAGCATCAATTTCACAATAAGCTTCCACCTGGAAGCAGCTTTTGCTACAAGTGTTTTAAGGAGAGTGACATGAGATTGTTTTGTTTCTGGGTTTTATGCTTTGTTTTGATTTTTTAATTGAAGTAGGGAATCTGATAATATTAATGTTTTCCATAGGAGGAATGCCATCATGCTGGATTATAGCTCGTCCTATCGTCCGAAGGCAAGAATGTTTCTGAAGTCAAGACCAGGGCGTCAGGCCCCTCCCACTCTCCAGTTCATTCTTGCCTTCGTACCGAACAAGTTTGAAATTCTTGCTAGCATACCTTCTGATAAGTTTTCTCTGTATTTGTGTGACGGGTGGGAGGTTTGTGTGTGTACTACAGGGATGGTATAGCACAGCAGGGAGGAGAGCCTGGCTAGGAGTCCAGAGTCTGTGAGTTCAAATCCCCACTTGTGTCTAAAAAACCTGTACCTTCCTTTTCCCCTCTCCTATCTCAACTGTTTTGGCTATACGTAATTTGTTCTGGGGAATTTCGTTGGGGGGGGTTCTCCCTTGCCCTCGTTTTTTCCCCCGTCACCAGCCTAACGGCTCTTAGGGAGACCGCGGCTGCGGCTCCCTTTTCCCTCAGGCGGCAGACGTAGTTTCTACTCAGGAGCTTGCGGCTGCAGCTTCCTGGTCCGCTCCGCCGCATATTTCGTGCCTTTTTTGGCTGGCACTTACAAGGAGCCTGCGGCTGCGGCTCCTTTTGTCTTTGGTTACTGCCGCGGCAACTTTTTGAGGCGGCCCCAGAGCCTAGGCTCCGTGTCTCACGGACGTTCGGGGAGACCGCGGCTGCGGCTCTCCCTCCTTTAGCAGGCGAACTACAATTAACTAGAGCTTGCGGCTGCAGCTCTCTGTCCCCGCTGCCTCTATCCTTTTTCTCCCCCCCTTGCCGCCTATTCTTGCGGCAGCTCCAGAGCCTGCGGCTGCGGCTCTGTGTCAGAGCCCCTATCTGGTGAGGTTGCTCCGCCTCCCCCGGCTCGTCTGCGGCATCTTAAGCCTACCGCAACTGCCTTTAGAGCCCGCGGCTGCGGCTCATTCTTTCCCTCGTTTGCTGAGCCCAATCGTGCTCTCCCAGCCCAGCGGTCCCAGAGTTTTGGTTTGAGACTGTTTTGTGGTTGCTGGTGCGTTCCTGTGACCGCCATTGCTTCTTTATCACCCCAAGCTTCTCTGATTGGCCAATTTTCCCGCCATTTTTTGCGGCCGCCATTTTATTTGTCTCTTTCTGTCTAGTCAGCTACAGTGCCAAAAAGGGGGGTCTCAATTACACGGGCTGTAGTTTGCAGAGCCAAGGCCTTCTGGCAGCCCCACAGCGTGATTTACATAGCTTTCTCTCTGCTACTGCTGCTGCCTCTTGCGACTATTTGAATACTGCAACTGCTTGAAGCTGTTGATACTATACCAAAACTGTTTGAACTGTGCATTCTGCCCCATCCGTGGCCGTGTACAAAGACTGTCCATACTATACAAAAGCTGTTTGCTCTGTACATTCTGCCCCATCCGTGGCCATGTACAAAGGCTGTTGGTTATATACAAAAGCTGCTGGACCTGTACAAAGCCTGTTATTGCTGCAACTGATACCTAGTGTGCAAGGTGTTGATACCCAATAAACCCTGTCTGGACTGTACATTCTGCCCCATCCGTGGCCGTGTACCAAGGCTGTTGATATTATGCAAAGCTGTTTGAATTGTACATTCTGCCCCATCCGTGGCCATGTACCAAGGCTGTTGATACTATACCAATCTGTTTGAACTGTACATTCTGCCCCATCCGTGGCCGTGTACCAAGGCTGTTGATAATATACCAGGCTGTTTGATCTGTACATTCTGCCCCATCCGTGGCCATGTACCAAGGCTGTTGATACTATACCAGGCTGTTTGAACTGTACATTCTGCCCCATTCGGGGCCGTGTACCACTCTGTTGATACTATATAAGGCTGTTTGAACTGTACATTCTGCCCCATCCGTGGCCGTGTACCAAGGCTATTGATACCACGCAAAGCTTTGTTATCTTTAATAAATACTTAATTTGGTTTACCAAAGGCCTGATCCTTGGCTGGGGTTTCACAGACCAGAAGGGAGGGTAAGGTAATGACCAAGGCTGAAGGGGAACTGTAACAAATGGTGGCAGCGGTGAAGAGAATAACAATACCAGTATTCAGAGTCTCTGGGAATACTAGTATTGGGACGTTACTGGTGGTTGCCTAGCAGGGGGATCTGTTGAGTTCTGTGCTAGAGCGGGGAGAGAAATCATAAGAGAGAGCGGTCCGGACTGGTGGAGTCCCTGGTGGTGCCTAGAGACAGGCAGTAGCCACGAGCAGGTAGGAACCTGACAGGGAGAGCCAGGGAAGGACGCCTCACATGTAACATGCATCACAGTGTGATGTAGTATATGAGAAACTGAGTGGGTTGCTTGGTGGGGTTTAGAGAGTTGTTTGCCAGGAGAGAGTGGAGAAGGAGGGGGGTGGAGTTCGGATTAGTATTGAGTAAAACCATATGCTTATGTGCCTTAAGAAGAAATCTTGTTAATCTTGTTAGCTTTGTTATCTGTAATAAATACTTAATTTGGTTTACCAAAGGCCTGATCCTTGGCTGGGGTTTCACAGACCAGAAGGGAGGGTAAGGTAATGATGGCCTGTAACATTTGTTACAGTTCCCCTTCAGCCTTGGTCATTACCTTACCCTCCCTTCTGGTCTGTGAAACCCCAGCCAAGGATCAGGCCTTTGGTAAACCAAATTAAGACATGTGATGCGTCCTTCCCTGGCTCTCCCTATCAGGTTCCTACCTGCTCGTGGTTACTGCCTGTCTCTAGGCACCACCAGGGACTCCACCAGTCCGGACCGCACTCTCTTATGGTTTACCTATCCGCTCTAGCACAGATCTCAACAGATCCCCCTGCTAGGCAACCACCAGTAACGTCCCAATACTAGTATTCCCAGAGACTCTGAATACTGGTATTGTTATTCTCTTCACCGCTGCCACCATTTGTTACAGTTCCCCTTCAGCCTTGGTCATTACCTTTTGGGGTCCATGGTGTCGGCATACGACCTAGTTCAGTGGGCCCAGTTTCACTCAAGAGCTCTACAACAGATCCTTCTGCCCTACCAGGAGGCAATTCTCCTACGACACAGACGCTCGGTCTCCGTGCCTCCAACATTACGGACAGAGCTCCGGTGGTGGCTGGAACCTCAGAGGTTGGCCCACGGAGTCAGCCTGGAAGATCCTCCACGCATAATCATGAGCTCAGATGCGAGCTTGTACGGATGGGGGGGCTCACCTGGACCACAGTGTAGCCCTGGGGACATGGTCTGCAATGGAGGCGGAGCTCAATATAAATATACTGGAGTTACAGGCCATCAGACTGGGGCTACAGGTCTTCGCCCCAGAGATCAAGCCACAGGCTCCAGCAGGGAGGACAGGCATGGCAGCTCATCTTTAAGAGACACTCCAGGTCCTCTTCCCTTTCCAATCAAGACATGAGGCGGGGGGGCTCGCCCCCACCCTCCTACATTTTACACAGTGAGCCAGCTAAGGATGCACCCAGGGGTGACAAGGAGCACCTGAGTCATAGCGCATTGGGGGGGTAGCAAGGCGTTCCTCCCCACAGACTCATGCAGGTCCCTCATCCTCAATGGTTCGGGATCGGCAGGCATAGGCACAGTCGCCCAGGCAGGCTCCTGTGCCACAGGTGGTACTATCAGATTCTGAAGAACTACTTGAGCAGGACAGGGAAGAGGGGGAGCTTTCGGGTGAGGAAATAGAAGTCACCCAGATGCAACCCAGACTCTTTGCTCCAGAGGTTTTTCAGCCGCTCCTTTCCAAGGCCCGCAGAGTGCTACAACTGCCAGAGGCTGAGGCGGGAGGCGATGCACCCACTCGGTCAGCCTCGGCAGGTGCAAAAAAGGCCTTCCCCTCCATGGACACTAAGCAGGTTTCAGTTCCCTTTCCCCAGGCGTTTGATGACGTGTGGGATGCTGAATGGTCATCACCATGCAAACCAAAGCCACTTGCCAAGTGGGCAAAGAAACATTACGTCTTTGCCGACAGGATCATAGCAAGACTACATTTTCCCACAGTGGACCCGCCTATTGCTGCTCTTGCTAGCTCTGCAGTGATCCCAACAGAAGGGGAGGGGGGGCCTAAGGACCAGTGCAACAAGCGAGTCGAAGGGGCTCTTCGCAGGAGCTCTTCGCAGGAGCTTTGAGGCAGATGCAGTAGGCTTCAGAGCCGCAGCCACTTCCTCAGTTTTCTCCAGAGCGGTTTTTATGTGGGCTGAAGAGTTTGGGGCATGGCGCCTAGGCCCTGTCAGCCGACGCATCCATGGATGCCCTACAGTTTGCAGCACGCTCTATGGCTGCCTCCACTGTGGCACGGCATAACATTTGGCTCAGGCAGTGGCCTGTGGACTCAGAGTCACAGACCCGCCTCACTGCCCTACCTTTTTCAGAATCTGATAGTACCACCTGTGGCACAGGAGAGTGCTGGAGGACATTCCTCAGTAGGTGGTGCGCAGGTGGGGAGAACCAGTAGTGGATCTCTTTGCCACACCCGCAAACACACAGCTAGACAGGTTCTTCACAAGAAATCCGTGTCACCAGGCTCGGCACAAACGCACTAGTCACACCGTGGCCACAAGGCCTCCTGTACGCCTTTCCTCTGTTTGGGCTGATACAACGCACGATCCAGCGGGTTTGGACCTTGAAGGCGGAATTTATTATAGTGACACCCCATTGGCCTCAACGTCCCTGGTTTCTGGACCTACTGAACATGTCAGTCAAGACACCCTGGCAGGTACCCTCTCGAACGGATCTTCTGATTCAGGGACCAGTCTGCCTTCCTCGACCAGAGCTGTTCCGGTTAACAGCTTGGAGACTGAGCGGTTGTGGTTGAGCGGTAAGGGCTTTAAGGTGAAAGTGCTCGACACGCTACTGGCCTCGCGTAGACAGTCCACGAACTGGGTTTACTCGTCCACGTGGAAGGTTTTCTTGTCCTGGTGCTCTGCAAATACAGTGGAACCTTGGTCTCGAGACATCAGGGGTCCCCTAGGGTTCCTCCAGTCGGGCCTAGATAAGGGTCTGAGCGCGACCACAATCAAGAGACAAGCTGCAGCTCTTAGTAGCATTTTGCTATGCCTGGGGGGGGGGCGCTTTCCTCCAACCCATTCCTTAAATTTTTTTTTTAAGAGGGGTGACGCTGGTTTCCCCATCAATGATTCATAGGTTTCCAAACTGGAACCTTACCTGGGTGCTGACGGCGTTGACAGGACCGCCATTTGAACCGATGGCTACCTGCTCTCTGAACCTCTTGACATTCAAAACAGTTTTTCTGGTTTCCATTACATCGGCCTGCAGAGTTTCCGAGTTGGGGGCATTATCTTTGGACCCTCAACTGTACGTGTTCTACCAGGACAAGGTGGTCCTCCGACCAGACTCGGCATTCCTACCTAAAATCAATTCTGTTTTCCATAGGTCGCAGAAAGTGGTTCTCCATTCTGCCCCGCTCCCTCCTGTGCCCAGGAACGTAGGTGGCACTCACTTGATGTGAGGAGGGCTCTTCGTTTCTACCTGGATCGTACCTTAGAGTTCAGGAGGTCTGAGGCCCTCTTTGTGGCCTTCTCTGGGAAATCAAAGGGGTGTAAGGTAACAACCTACTCTATCTCACACTGGCTCAGATCGGCTATAGCACATGCATATGAAGCTCTGGGTAGGGAACCTCCATTGGGTACCACAGCACACTCAATTAGGGGGGCAGCGGCTTCAGCAGCGTTTAGGGGGGGTTCCCCATAATGGATATCTGTAGGGCGGCTACATGGGCTTCTCCACACACTTTTATCAGGCACTATAAAATGGACTCATTCTCATCAGCTGATGCTGCATTTGGCAGGAAGGTGCTCCAGAAGGTGTTGCCTCCTAGCTAGAGGAATCCCACCCGGAGTCCTAGTACACTGCTCTGTCATATCCCTACTGAGGAATGTCCTCCAGCACTATCTAGCAAAAATGGAAATTTTACTCACCGTGAATTTCTATTTGTAGATAGTGCTGGAGGACATTCCACCCACCTCTCATTCCTCTGCTTCAACCTTCTGGAGCGGGAGGGGGAGTGGGGGAGTTGGGGCTTCTGCCAGCGCCTTACATTTGCACACGTTGTTTAGTATTGTGTGTTTCCCTTCATGTGTGACCTTTCTTCTAGCACGTTGGTTCCGTGTTGGTCTGTCGCTTTTCTTCAGCTTCTCCTGGTATAGGCTTCCACTCTAGGGACGTCTGGGAAGATGTGGATATGGGGCCTGAGGAGGGTTCCTGGCTCTGTCAGTTCGGTCTGGAGAGAGGGACGACTCCTCCCACAGGAGAGGCTACAAAGAAGCTTAGAGACCCTGCCTGTCACGACCAGTAGGAGGAGTCATCACACTGGCTCATAGATATTACTCTTATCCACCGTGCTATATGCTTCCAGAATGTACCCCAATAAATATTCACATGCCAGTATGAAAGGCTGGAATCAGGTTTTGCATGTTCTAGCATAGCTAAAGAGTCTTTGGAAGAGTAAAAGCAGCTTTACGATTCCAGGTTTAATATGATGATGATGTTAATGACGATTCATTTTATTACCCGCCTTCACCAGCAGGTCCCAGGGTGGGTTACGACAATTTAAAATCCAGAGAGCTTCGGCTATGGGGCAGTATATAAATTCAATCAATCAATCAATATTAAAACAGTTAAAAACAAATTTCAGTCACAGGAATAGGGTAGGTTCTATACTGGGGAAACGGCCGTAGCTCATTGGGGAAGGCCCATAGCTCAGTGCTAGAGCATTTGCTTTGCATCCACCCTATCCCAGATTCAGTCTCCGGCAATTCCAGATACAGTAGTGCCCCACTAATACGGCAGGTTAGGTTCCAGACCCCCGCCAAAAAGCGAAAACCACTGAAAAGCGGATCAGCTGTAGCGCGGGCATCTGGAACCTAACCCGCTGATTGCACCAGAAGAGGAGAAGATCAGCTGTAGCGCAGGAAGCTGATCTTTCCCTCCTCCGGCAAGATCAGCTGGAGCACAGGGAGCTCCAGCCTCCCCTCCAGCTGATCGCCCCTCTGGCGCCGTATTAGCGGAACCCGTGTACTAAGACTGTTCATAGTGTACATTCTGCCCCATCGTGGCAGTGTACTTAGCCATCAGCCAGTGCATTCTGCCCCAGTCGTGTGCCGTGTACTGAGCCTGTTCGGGTCTGTACATTCTGCCCCATCGTGGCAGTGTACTGATACCCACAGAAAATATAAGATGGCGGAACAGTGCATTCTGCCCCATCGTGGCAGTGTACTGCTACCCTTAATAAATATATGATGGCAGAACAGCCAGAGACAACCCAGGCAACCTTACAAAGCTGTTTGGACTGTACATTCTGCTCCATCCCATCTGTGGCCGTGTACTAAGCCTGTTCATAGTGTACATTCTGCCCCATCGTGGCAGTGTACTTCGCCATCAGCCAGTGCATTCTGCCCCAGTCATGTGCCATGTACTGAGCCTGTTCGGGTCTGTGCATTCTGCCCCAGTCGTGTGCCGTGCACTGCTACCCTTAAAATATATGATGGCAGAACAGCCAGAGACAACCCAGGCACCCAAGCCGAAACAACAGCCAAAGGCAAACCAGACAACCAAGCCTAAAACACCTAAGGCGGTCAAACATAAGCATGTTAAAGCGGTTGCCAAAACAAAACATCTTGCCAGCCACAGCACAACCAAGCGACCTCGCTATGTCTCTGCTCCAGATCCAGAGGGTTCAACCCATGCACCGTTAACTACCCTCTTTCAGTCTCCGGCTGCGTCCTCTGATGAGGAGGACTTCCCTGGCTTTTCTGAGCATACAACGGTCACCCAACCCGGGGCTTACTCTATTTCACAACCTGTGGGGCTGTCTGCACTTCCGCCTATCCAAGAGCAACGGGCTATATCTCCGGGACTGCAGCTGTCCCAGGAGTTCATTACTCAACTTCAGGGCATGCTGTCGTTTTTCGCTCAGAGACAGTCACCATCACAAGTTCCCGCTATACCTCCACACAGTGGGGACCAACTTGCTCACAGTGAGACGAACCCTTCATGTTCTCCAAATCCGTTTGACATTGCCAGGGGCAGGTTTGCTGATGACGTCTCTGGTGCGGAAGATTCCGCATTTCCGCTGCAAGACGAAGGAGACGTCTGGAGTGACCATTCGGAACATGAGCAGGATACAACCTATCGCCTCTTCGATTCCTCAGACTACCAGCCTCTTGCGCGCAGAGTGTTGAACACCCTAGGCCTTCAATCCACCCCAACTGCAGATGCTACTCCCGCTTTAAAAGGGGCCAGGGTCTTGAAATCCCCTGCTCCAGCAGAACACTATCTACCTGTGCCAGACCCCATTGCTAAACTGGCCAAGGATGAATGGTCTCACCCCTTACAAGCACGCCGTTTTAATAACATTGCGGGCAGACTTTATCCTTTGGCCCCGGACTTTACTACCAAGCTGGCCGTCCCTGGCATAGCCGAGCCAATTTCCAGTTTAGTTTCCAGATCTCTCTTGCCACGGGAAGGAGAGAATCTCATTTAAAGGATGCCACTGAGCGGAGACTGGACTTCGCCTTACGCAAGTCTCATGAGGCTACCGCCTTTTCTATGCGGGCATCTACATCAGCCTCTATTTTTACCAGGGCAGCGATGATGTGGTTAGACGACCTCATCGAGGATCCCAATCCAGACCCTGTTTCTCTGCGAAGATCATTAATAAAATTGCGCAAAACAGCTGCTTTCGTGGCCGACGCCACCTTGGACGCGAATCAGCTAGGGGCACGTGCCATGGCGGCTCAGGTTGTGGCCCGACGGACACTCTGGCTTCGTCACTGGCAGGCTGACTCTACTGCCAGAGTCAATCTATCACGGGCACCTTATGCTTGATCTTTACTTTTCGGCGAGGAAGCACTAAAGGCAGTGCTTGTTGACCCTAAGGACACTCGACAGCCTGTCTTGGCCACAGTCAGAAACATCGAGCGCAGGCAGTGTTCCTGTCTCCAGACCGCATAACCACCATCACAGACATCGCAAGATCCCTGATGCACAAAACATCCGCAGACGTCATGCTTCTAGCCAGGGCTCTAGGAATGTTGGTGTCCACCATTCACATTGTTCCATGGGCTCGAGCTCATACTCGTCAGCTACAGTGGGCCTTACTGCCGTTCCAACATGACATTGCCAGCTCAAACCATCGAGCAATTCCCTTGAGCCCCAAACTGCGTTTATCATTCCGCTGGTGGACGAGGGTAAAACATCTCACCCGGGGCACTCCGTTAAGAGAACCCCACAGGACTGTCATCACCACAGATGCCAGTCTCCTCGGCTGTGGAGCCCACTGCAACTCTCAGTTTGTTCAAGGGGTTTGGACCGCAGCAGAACTGGCTCAGAGCATCAATTGGCTGGAGCTAAAGGCGGTCCACTTTGCTCTGCTCCATTTTCAATCTCTGCTCCCCTTGGACCATGTTCTTATTCGAACCGACAACACATGTGCAAAATCACATTTGAACAGACAAGGGGGAACGAGGTCGCGTTCCTTACAGAATCTAGCTTACCTCATCTTCGACTGGGCGGAACACAATCTACAGTCCTTGAAAGCAGAGCATCTCAGAGGTATTTGGAATGTGACAGCGGACTGGCTCAGCAGACAGCAAGTCTTTCCAGGAGAATGGAAACTTCATCCGACCGTTTTCCATCTTCTCCAGCGTCAATTCGGCCCATTCTCAGTCGACCTGTTTGCGTCCAGTCGCAATTACCAGCTTCCCAGGTACTTCACACGATACCTGGACATGACAGCGGAAGCGGTGGATGCTCTGTCAATACTGTGGCCGGATGGCCTATTGTACGTCTTCCCTCCAATAGCACTGTTAGCCAGAACCTTGCGGAAGGCACGGCGCGAGAGGGCACGGCTAGTGCTGATAGCACCATATTGGCCCCGTTGACCGTGGTTCTCGGATCTCCTTGCAATGTCGGTGACGGATCCTTGGCCACTACCAGTCAGGCCAGACCTCCTATCCCAGGGCCCAGTATGTCATCAGGACCCCAAGTGGCTCAACCTAACAGCGTGGCTTTTGAATGGCGACATTTGAGGTCGGCTGGACTGTCGGACGCTGTCATTGACATTATTCTAGCCTCGAGACGACCATCCACCACCCGTATATATCAACATACTTGAGTGGGTTTTTCCAGGTGGTGTCAGACTCAGCACCTCGATCCTTCACAGGCTACAGTACAACAAGTACTGCAATATCTTCATAGGGGCCTCATGATGGGACTTAGACCCAACACATTGCGTCGACACGCGTCCGTCCACTCTGTCGTCCATTATTTCAGTGTCCTCCACTGGTGCCCCTATTGCCTCACATCCGTTCATCAAACGCTTCCTCAGAGGCACTGCTCTACGTTCACCGGCTGTAGTCCGCCGTTTTCCCTCATGGAGTCTGTCAAAGGTTCTGCAGGCCTTACAACGCCCTCCGTTTGAGCCTCTCAGGACTGTGCCTTTACGTCTGCTGTCCTTCAAGGTCCTGTTCCTGATTGCGATCACTTCTGCGAGACAAGTGTCGGAACTGGGTGCATTGTCTTCTGCTCGCCATCTCTGTGTCTTTCACAAGGATTCTGTTGTGCTGAAAACTGATCCTTCCTTCCGTCCCAAGGTCAATTCAGTTTTCCACTGCAACCAGGACATTGTTCTACCTTCATTTTGTCCGAATCCTACTCATCCTCTCGAGAAGGCTTGGCATTCGTTGGATGTTCGGAGGGCTCTCAAGACCTACCTGTCCAGGACCCAGGATATACGACAGACTGAGTCTTTGTTTGTATCCTTTCATCCAAGGTCTATGGGGCATAAAGTAGCTAATTCCACCTTATCCCGCTGGTTGCGTGCATGTATTACCTTAGCCTATGAGTCCCTTAAGATTCCAGTTCCGCCTAGTATAACAGCTCATTCCACTAGATCAGCAGCCACTTCGGCTGCTTTTGCTTCTAACGCTCCTGTTTTCGATATTTGTAGAGCTGCTGTTTGGTCTACTCCACACTCGTTTATAAGGCATTATAAAATAGATCGTTATGCCTCTGCCGATGCCTCATTTGGCAGACGAGTTTTGCATCAGGTTCTTAATGACGATTAGTATGTGGGTGGTCCCTCCCTGTTATGGGCTGCTTTGGTACATCCAGCATGATGGCATTCCTCCTATGGAAAATGGACCATTGGTCTCACCTGAAGGGTGATTTTCATAGGAGGAATCCCATCATGACCCTCCCAGTTGGAGGATAACTACATAATTTTTGGGATGGTTTATATATTACAATTTTGTCATTATATTATATTATATTATATTACATTTTAATTTTCTAGTGAAGTCAAGACTTCTATTACTGTTTTCGCTAGGTTAGCGTCAGATATTATGAATGTTACTATTATGTTATGTTCTTGCTGGTAGGCCCGTTGGCCTTTTTTCCTGCATGTTTAGATTAGATATATCTCTTTGGATTCGCTGCGAATGAACTGGAGAGTGGGAGGGGCCTGACGCCCTGGTCTTGACTTCAGAAACATTCTTGCCTTTGGACGATAGGACAAGCTATAATCCAGCATGATGGGATTCCTCCTATGAAAATCACCCTTCAGGTGAGACCAATTGTCCAATTCCTATCTTTAAAGATTATTGAAAGCAGCCCAATCCAGTCATGTGGATGGATCAAGCAATTTGCTATATCTGAGTAACTTCATATATTGTGAACAATCTGAGAATTTGAATGGATGACTTTCTGCTACATAATTCAAGCACTATCAGATTAGCTACTTTTATTGACCTATTTTTTATATAAAAGTGATCCAACTTTAGAGTGTTATGAAATACAGTTTATTAAAAATGCTAATGGGATGGAAGTTGACAGATGCAATCCAACATACAAATAAGGTGGGGTGAGGTGATGCTATTATATTGTGATGCAGCAGTTGGATCTAGCAAAGAGCTATCGCAGTTGTTGCACAAAATGATTGTGAATTAGGAGGCTGTACATGCTTTAGTGTCCAGATAAACGAATTGTTAATCCAAATATGCCAACTAACTGATGCTTTTGTATAAAGTTTTACTGAGTTTAGCTCTTCTGGTAACATTATCATTTACATTACTTAAAGAACATTGAAATGCTTTTTTTATTTCACCAGAAGCTATTTATATGCTAATCTGTATTATCTCACTTTTCAGTTTCACTTGTAACACAGAATTCTTGCTTCTCGCCTCTGTCCTTAATTGAAGCATTCTTTTCAGAATCAGAGTACGGGTTTTGTTTTTTTTACCCTTCTGCACAATGAAATTGCAGTCACAGTGATTTGGCAAATGAGTGCTTTATTAATTTGCTTTCAGGATAGATTAATTGTCTATGGAATTGTTTAAATACCATAGATTATTTTAAGCCACATGAAGATTTGTGGGGCTCTGTCTGTTATGGTGAAGCAGATCTGGCAGGAAGGAACAATGCCAGAATAATACACTAATGAGCAGCCTATTATAAAGGTGCATGAAAGTCAGTAACAAGAATACAGCAAATACATACTGAAAGCTAGTAGCCTTATATTAACAAGATAAGGTAATTTAGCAGACAGTCAAGATGAATACTCCAAAAAATGCAGTCTAAATAATCTGATGCTTGTCTATTTAGCAGCCAAATGGTCATATGGGCTTATTTTTTTCTACTCCTTAAAAAAAATAACTGAAAGAGGGCAGGAGAATAGTTTTGGGCATTTCACCCTTGGTGGTTTTCTGCACTTCTCAGAATATTTACTAGACATGAGAAATAGAATGGAAGGTGAAGCAGAAGATGGAATTTAAAGAATGAAGTCCTAATAAAGTGAGAGAACAGGAAATAATAATTTGTGTGTGTTAACCAATCTGTTGTGCCTTATCAGAATTGATTTGCAAGGGCTTTCTTTCTGACTATTGTGAGATGTACTGATGGTGTAACTTTAAAAACTAGAGAAGTTACAATAGTTTTACAAAACCCTTACGTTTTTGGTACCTTGTATTCTTTGCTGTGTCCCTAAGGAAAGAACCAGTGGCTACAATGCAAGGGAACACACATACCAGATCTAGACGGATTTTGGTATGTTTTGGCACAATCATCCCTGATATTGCAAGAAGACCGTACTCAAAAGTGGGCTGTGGTATAGAGGATAACAAAAGCCCACCTGCCTGCATTCAATCCCATGTTGAAGCATAAGCGGCCCACCAGGTTTATTTTAGGGCTCATATTTTTGTTTTGTTTTTTAAATGGAAGCCGGATGAACAAATATTCCAATAAAGACTTTGTATTGTGTCTGTCCTTAACCCAAGCATTTCCTCTACTTAGGTGAGATACCATTCTGTCTCTATTCATTGAAACTTCAAAGGGACAGCTTAAAAGTTAGGTTGTTGTATAAACTAAAATGGTAGGCTTGGGAGGAATCTGATTTAGCCAAGAAAAAGCGCAAAACTAGGTGAAAATGGCACTGGTGTCAGCTCTTTATAAAGCTGCATTGTTTTCTAATGCATCATGGGGTTTAGTTCTCACATGCAAACCCTGGCAGGATTCTCTCTTTCCCCCCCCCCCCAAGTTCTCTGCACAGTTTCCCTTTCCAAGTACACTAAAAGAAGGCTGACTCTATCCCAAGTAGAAGGGAGTAGGGGGAAGCTCCTAATTCATATCTTTAAAGTGACAACAACTTAGTCTTGCGTCATTTTGAGCCAAAATCCAACCAAACTAAAAATCTCTGAATCCCACGGATTCTAATAGAAAAAGGTTAAGGAGGTGCTTAATCCTCCCTTGAAATCAATGGCACAGTGCAATCCTATACATGTCTACTGAGTTTTAAGTTCCATTGAGTTCATTGGGGCTTTCTCCAAGGTAAGTAGATTCAGATTTGGCTGGATTCTGCCCTTTATGTCTGAAGCATATTATATGAGAGCACAGTAACATTAATATAAACTACTGAGCTGGGGACTGGACTCAGTGGCCTATAGGCCCATTCCAGGGCTATGATTCTGTGATTAATTTTTTCCAGTTGCTAATTTAATTTCTCACATTTAAAATGAAGAGAATCTTTTCATTTTAATTTAAAGTGAACCTTTAGTTTGTTTGCTCGTTAAGTACCGCTGCCCAATGATGAAATAATTTTTCTCTCTTTGATCCATCTCTTAGCTGACCTGAACAATGTTAGGTTTTCAGCATACAGAACTGCCATGAAGCTCCGAAGACTACAGAAAGCTCTCTGTTGTGAGTATTTTACTAAACTTTTGTTTTTTTGTGTTTATGTTTCAAAACTTGTGATGAGATCATTAATTGTTAGTCTCTCCTGTTTTTTTCTTCCTGTTCATTTTCAGGCTTAGACCCAGATCATGGCTCTAGGAATGACCATTGCTCAAGTGCTAGGGAAAGCAGGAATTTTGTGAATTAAGGCTACAGTCCTATTTATGCTTAGGGTTGCTGTAAATTTGCTGTAAATTCATCTTAAACTTTGTGCTTGTTTATAACATAGTTAAACAGTAGAGATTTACTAAATCCCTTCAAAAAAGCAGTTTGGGTGAGCTTTCTAAATGGAAAAAAATCAGGAAAATGTAATTAACTTCAGTGACATTTCCCCTTAACTTTGGTATGGAATCATTTTAAAGGGAAGTTGCATACCATACTTCCTTTCTTTTTTCCATTTAAATTTTGTTTTCATTCTGCTTGTTGAGCTTGGCAGAGTACTTAAAAAGCAGTTTATGGGTTTTGGTAGGGGTAATACAATGAGGATGTGCTTGTAATTCTTCTGGATCATAGATAATGCTTCTGGAAATACATATTTTTCAATAAATACCTATCTGGCTGTTGGCTGGGGAACCTTCAGACAGGGCTGGCGCCAGAAGGCAGGCAGGTTGGGCCCTGGCTGAGGGCCCCTCAGAGTAGGAGGATAGCACTTCCGTTCCAGGATCGGCAATAGCATTGGCTCCTGACCCTGCTGTAGATCACAGAGAGAGAGAGCTCCCAAGCACCCCCTCCCCATACAGTTGGTGCGGGCGTCAGTAAACTGTCACGCACACCCCACCTACCTCTCATGTCTCTGTGAATGACGTGTGCACTGTGTGCTCATGCCTGCCATCAACCAAGATGGGGGGGGCTTCCCTAAGGGGCCAACACCCTCACTTCCATCTTGGTTGATGGCAGGCTTGAGCTCATAGCGTGCACATTATTCACAGGTACAGGAGAGGTAGGTGGGACACGCAAGTAGGCTTATTAGCACCATGCTGTCTGTATGTGGTGGGTTAGACTATGGGGCTGCAGGCCCGGGGCAGGCTGGTGCCGGCCCTGCCTTCAGAGCAGAATTTGGGAGTGCATGGGGGGCTGCAGTGGCAAAGAGAAGCAAGTGAAGTCCCATTTTATCAGTGGAAGTCCACTTGCGCAACATTGGATACCACCCTACACCTATAAAACAAAACCTTTTTCCGAGTTTTGATTTCTCAGAGTCTAATTTAAAATATATGATTTAACATTCCAGACCTCTGTGGGCTCTGTTCCCAAAGGCAGCCTATAAATACATTTATAAATAAATATTAACTTATTGAAAATATCTAAGTATCAATGAACACTAGTACCTTGTTTCCACAAATCAATTCAATTGCAGAAACTTCAGCAGTTTGAAGGGATGGTTAGTGTTGTGAGATTATCAGAAGGGTTAAATTAAAGCACTATATCAATAAAATTAAAAAAATTAAAAGTGAGTGGGTAAATGTGTTTGAATTGAGTTCAAGAACCATTTCAAATGTACAGGAAGCTTCCCATGGGGGTGCTTTCAAACAAGCAATTCTCCTATTCACAGGTGATACAATAGTACAGAGGGCTGTCCTGTGTGTCGTTCGTGATAATTTGAATTAACTCCTGACAAATCCAGCGTCTGGCTTTAGGCCCTGTTTTTTTTTTGCTTCTGCCAAGATCTGCTTTTAATACTTACTTTATATATTATTTAAGATTTGCTTTCTGCCATAATTTATTTTTTTAATTAATCCTCTTGGGAACAACATAGATACTTATATGGACAGAAATATAGCCTCTCCTGGCATTTTTCATACTGATACTAGCACCTTACAGGCCACACGTTGAACACTTGTGCATGCCACAATTCAAGATATTGACAAATTGGAAGAGATTTAGCAATTTCTTCAAGAAATGCTGTGTTACAAATTAGGCAAAGTTTAAAAAACACACCAAAATGTTTGCCTCTTTGATTCCCACAGTATATGTTAACATTTTTGTTGCTAATTATATGTACATTCATCTTGAGGCCAGTTTAACTACTATCGGTTGTTTGTTTTCTTTTTCGTGTGGGGATGGGGAGAATCCAAGTTTCTTGTTCTCGATTGTAAGAGAGGTCACAGGAAGAGAGAGGAATTGTATCACCTATTTTATCCAGGTGGGGAAAATTCCGCTAGCATGGAAGGGTTTGTGCAAAAGCAGTTATTGACATAGGTGCAAAAATAAGAGAGGGGAACTCATGCAGTTGGTGTTAGCATTAACTAAGCCAGTCCTGAATGCGGTATATTTTACCAGCAAATGTAAATATATACTGGTGGTATGCTGTGGCACATGCCTGGTGGTATGCTGTGACATATTACCGTAAAAAACCGAATAGGTGGAAATGTAAAGCTGTACAGATTATTTAGTTTATTTAAGATGTATATGTGTGTTTCATGCCGCTCCTCTTTCAAGCAGTTGTAAGAACTTTATGGCATAATTTGTCTTTCCTTGCAAGTTTACTCAAGGCCAAGTCAGATTTTTGCCATTCTGGATGTTCTTACAAACATGCAGTACCACCTGTGCTAAAAACCTAACCCTGTTGTTCATTCCTGCTTTAAAGTGAGTCGTTTGAGGTGGCTGGCTAACAATGTTTGCTCTTTCAAGGAATTGTACTTTCTGAATAAGAAGCACAAAGATGCTATCATTAAATTTTCTTTTATATTTTTAACACAACTTTGTTGCCTGTTAATGAATTGCCAGAAGCAAATTGTTTTAATCGTGAATGGTTGATATAGGGAAAGGAAGAAAGATACCACATTCCTGAGAAACTTAGTATTAAACAGAAGACTTGTTTGTCTGAGGAGATTAAGGCAGCAATCCTATACATACTTACTTGGATGTAAGCCCCATTGAACTCAGAGGGGCTTAGTTCTGTGTAGATATGTATATGATTCCGGTGTAAGACTGTAATTCTGTTCACACTTACTTGGGAGTAAGATGTATTGAACTGACTGGAAGTTAGAAGTAAGCAAGAATAAAACTGTCTGGCTATTTATATTTATATAAAATCAAGTAGTTAGTAGCCTAGTGGCTTTTAAGACCTTCATGTAGGCATCAACATAAAAATGTTTTAAAATAAATAAATTTCAGTGTCTCTTCTCTGAGTCAACAAATCCGGGGGGCGGGTGGAATTGAAATACTCTCTATATAATTGCATGCTTTACCATCGATGTTGTTCAAATAAACCTCACATTTTATTTGTTTATTTAAAATTTTAATATCCTGCCTTTCTTCAGTAGAGCTCAAGGCAGTTAATACTAATAAAATTTAAACTATCATAAATATAATTTAAAAGTAGATAGCTATAATGGGTAATGGTTAGAGCAGACCCATTAAAAGTAGTACTTAATCATAGCTAACAATTTTAGGGGGTGAGTTCTGAGTTTGACTATACATTATTTATAACAAGATGGATTCTATGTCCCAGCCCAGCAGGGTCTCACAGAGAGGAGGGGAATCACTGCATCCATAGCCCTGATGTGTTCGGCAGAAGGGGGGTAGGCAGATTGCTGCACCAGCCTGGATCTGGTTCAGCAATTGGATCTGGATCTGGCCTAATGCTGTCATGCAACAGCAGTGAGGCCTCCTCTGCCTCACCTCCTCTCTGCCCCTAAAAGCCCAATTTTGGGGCTTTCCACCAGCTCCCAGTGAGGAGATCCTCCTGACAGCACTTCTGCATGCCCACACATTTGGAGGGCAGAAGGAGGAGTTCCATGCTGGCACCACTCCATAGATGGTGGGCAACTGGAGGCTGACAGAGGCTGGAGAGAAACCTTCACCCAATCCATATCCCCTCTCAGCCCTGACACAAAGGGGTTTTGATTGCTTTCCAGACAGAGTAGATCCAAACCATTAACAATAAGATTAATAATGTATAAGAAATGGTCTAGTTCATATGTCATATTAAACTATAGTCAATGCTTAATTATAGTTTAATGTGAATGAACAGCATGCTGGTGCACACTGCTCAGAAGCCTAGTCTTGTAATGTTTTCCAGACCTGAGCTCGTGGCTTGTTTCTCTTCAAACAAATCATCAACTGTAGCTAAGGTTTGTTGTGGCCTGACTGGTCATGGTTGGTTTGGAGAGAAACAAGCCCAGGTTTGACCACACAATAAACCAAGGGTTGTGGTTTGTTGCTCCTGGCACAGCAAGCCAGGAGCAGGAGAAGACTGAAGTGGAACCTTTTAAAGAGCATGCACTAGTATGCTGCTTGTTCATGTTAAACCATAGTTTAACCATGGCATAGTATGTTATGTGAACGCAGCCAGTGTAAAGTTTGCAAGGCTGATTTTAATATATAAGCATTTTGATGTATAAGATGTTTTCTTATTTTTTTTATCAATTTCCCTGTATCAAAATCCATAACTCTCTCACTTCTCTAATTTAAAACAGTTTATTTCCAATTGCGATTCAAATCTGACTACAAAATCTGTCTTGGATAATATGACCATATGTTCAGATTGTTGGAAGCCTTATGATGTTGTGGACAGAGCTGAGTTCAAACCCTTGCAAAGCCATGAAACTTCCTGGGCAGCCTTGGACAAATTGTTCATTCTCAACCTAATGTAATGAAACTCTGAGGTTCTTGGAGAAAATACAGGACATGTCAATCCTGCAACTTTTGCTGTATATTTGTGTAGTGTACCCATGCTGGGAAACTTCAGCCATTGCACAATTTCAGTGCAGGTTTTGCACATGCTGAGCTACAGAGAATTTACATTTTCCCATACTGCAGTACTAAGGAAAGCGTTGCATTGGGGAAAAGTTCCAATAGTGCTTTTCCACACAACAGCTTGTATTGGGCTAAGCAGAAATCTTTTACTGCCTTCTTTCACGCAGGTCAATCTACCTTTTCTATAAGTTTTCTAATTTCAGGGTTAGGTTCGTGTACTCATCTCAAAAACAAAGTAGATTCCACAATCCAAAGTCTGCCCATGTCCAGCATAGCACATAACAATAACCTAGGTGTGAGTTCAGAAGAAAAAGCAGCGCTCACAAGAATTTGTCACTGTTGGTGAATCTGGTTATAATTGAAAGGATTCTTTTGCATGGGTGTAATGGGACCTATATGTCCATGGAGCTCTCTACAGTCCTGTGCAAATGGTTGTCAAGCACATGCATGAATGTGGGATGAGTCTGGGATTGCACCAACTTCCATGTATTCAAGATCCAATTTTTACTGGGCCTTCTATAGAATTCATCCACACAAGCCTATATCTTCCGTTTGTGTAAAGTGTGATTTCCATGTACAGCGGCTACATGTATTCAGGAACTTTGAATTCTTTGGATTCATGGAAATTGGGATGTTAGACCAATGTATTCAATTTGTACCCTTCCATTCATTGATTTGTATGCTTGATGGACACTTGCACAGGGCTGGTATAGTTTTCACTCTTATGTATTCCGCAGTCATTGTGTCAAGATGCTCAAGAGTTGCCACATCACCTGTGGGAGCTGTGTCAGTGAAAACTACAAGACTGCTTCCATGGTGTTTGTGTTTCCCTTACACATAACAGTTTATTGTTATTGTGAGCCCAAGTTTTTTTCTACTTTAGTGAACTAATCTATATGTGCAAATGTACCACTTAAAATAATTTTTACTAAGTTCATCAAACCAACCGAAACTTGGGAAATAATTTCTTAAAATGTTGAGAGTGAAAACATTAGGAAAGCACACTTTTAAAACATGAAAGAGAGGGTCCAAAATTGATGATTTTGTGACCCTAATTCACCAGTGCTGTCATTTTAACTGTGCTCTGCCGCCTCTCAATAATACATATATCTGTTTTCTTTTTATTTGAAACTGGCCAATTAAGCTAAACAGTATAAGATAATGCATTATTATACATGCTTCCGTGAAAGAAGAACTTTTATCCCTTGTGAGAGAGGTACAGAGTTCAAAATCAAGAGATGTCTTGTGGTTTATTCAGTAATTCTCTAAAGCAAAATGTATTTTCATGCTACTGCTTAGTGGATACATTACTGGTGTCTCATGTGAGGTGCTTTCAAGGCACTGTCATTTATTAGGATGGAAAACATTTCCAAAAAAAGAATGACCTTTGTTTATTTGTAGTTGCATATATAATTAGGCTGCCACCCAATCCTTGAGGGGTTCACTTAATTATCATTGGTTCATTCTCTCAGACTTAAGCTCCATGTTAAAAGTATTTTACTGCATTTCCAATTTGGCTAATAATTTGAATTAGAGGAAGGATCTTTCTATGATCCCTGAGGATGAAACTGTTAAATACACTGTTGCTGGACAAGAAACAGCTTTTATACTACTGACATTTCATGGCACTAAATTGGAACTTACCTATACAGAGAAAATACATTAGTGGCTGATCAGTACTAAAAATGAAATATGTACGCTAAGTTTTCAAGCTATATACTATTTGCTTAGTCCAGCATACATAGCTTATTTTGCCCCAGGCTAAGGCTGTTTCTTATTAAGATAGTTGTTTTTATTATTTGTACAGTGGATCTCCTGAGTCTTTCTGCTGCATGCGATGCCTTGGACCAGCACAACCTCAAACAGAATGACCAGCCAATGGATATACTTCAGATCATCAACTGCTTAACTACCATTTATGATCAACTGGAACAAGAGCACAATAACCTAGTCAATGTCCCTCTCTGCGTAGACATGTGCCTCAACTGGCTTTTGAATGTTTATGACACGTATGTGCGGGTAGACTTCAGTGACATGGTTTATAATGAACTTTTGTCCTTGCTATAAAATGAATGGCTCAGAGTTGGTGGTCAAAGTGTAAGCTTTAATACAAGCTAATAGCTTGAAGGCTGCACTTAGCTGATTCAATAAAGCTTTTGGTTAGATTTGGGGTCCTGTTTGGTTCTCAGACTTATGAAATGAGAAACTTGGAATGTCCTATGTAATTGGGGTCATTTTCTCAATTTCCCTCCCATTTGTAAAATAATCAATCTGGTAGGCCCTTAATTTCCTCCCCCCCCCCCATTTACACTATCAGCCCACTCCCCAGATCTGGCATGATTTAAGTTTCCTCTTTTTCATGGGAAACCACTTTACATAAACGTCTGTTTTATGGGCAAATAAAATATTGTAGTTTCAATGTAAAGAACTGATTTTAGTTTAATCAAAGGGAAATCCTTGATTAAATACATGGTTTACAACACTGGAATAGTTCCGGATCCCAAGTATATTTCATCAAGTTTTAATGAAGATAATCACATCCTGTTAAATTTTGGATAACAAACTGTTGATGTCTCCTATGGTATGCCTCTCCAGAGTAACCTTTTTTCCTTTCTACAATCTGTCCCAGTTCTACTTTTATGGTAATGAGTTATAATAGTTCGTCTCGGTTGTATTATTTGTTAGTTGCTAAAATCAGTACTTTCTAGAATTCAGTTGATCTAACCATTTATTTTCAGAAAATATAAATGGAATTTTGTATTTCAGCACAGCTGGTAGGATTGAACTGAAAATCCAAACCAGGTTATCCATTGAAAATTAGAATTGTCCACAAAGATTTTAAATGGCAATAAGCAGCTATAGGCAACACCTAGGTCTGAGGAAGAATATTTGGACCAAATTAGATGTGACATTAAACATTTTACATAGGAGTTTGGCCATTAGTTACAATGGACCCTCCAGTTTAAGAGGAAGTATGCCATTGCATGTGAGTTGATGGGAAAGAGATTTCCTTCAAGAGCTGCTTTTGGGCTTCTTGGACCCATCTGGATTGTCACTGTAGAAAGCAGAATGATGCACTAGATAGGTTTCTGATCTGATCAAGCAGGACCCTTTCTATGTTCCTTTCCCCCCCCTCCAGTTTATGTGGAAAATAATCGGGTTGGTTTAAATATGCTTGCCTGCCACCAGTTTTCCATCTTTACTTTATTTATTTCACCTTATGGTTCTTCCACTGTATCTGCCAGAAATGTTTCATTTGTTTGTACCTCTTCTTTTAGTAGTATGTCTTGTATAATAGGAGGCAACTGCAACTCAAAATATTATGAAACCACTTTTTGTGACTAATTAAAGAATATTTAAGTAAGCATTTAAGAACTTACTATGCCTTTTTGTATTTAAAAACAACTTACCCGTAGGATAGACTGTAAGAATATCATTGCAACTTCTCAACTAATGAAGGCCACTGTTTAGGGTGAATAGCATGGCATATAGGGAATCAAAAAAAGTCATAATTCTGAAAATACAAACAGTTCTGAAGCTTTGCTTATCTAATTATAGCTACCTTTTTGCACAGTTCTAACTTATTTCATTGTTTTTGTCTTTGTTTCATGCTAGTGTTCTAGGGTTTTTCTGTTCCTTTTGAGTTTTTTCTTAACTTCTGATAACTTTATTAATGCAGATAGAAATAGTATATGATCATTTCATGTTAACTGTATTATTCTTTCCCTTTTCCTGTGATTTAATACCAATAGGGGTCGAACAGGAAGGATCCGGGTCCTGTCTTTTAAAACTGGTGTAGTTTCCCTGTGTAAAGCACATTTGGAAGACAAATACAGATGTAAGTCACATTTCAAATGTGTTGTAGTTTGTTTTTCTGCTATCCACTATAGAAACAACATTTAGAAGCATGTTAGCTTACTAACTAAATACTAGTATGTTAGCTGCTAACGTATTTTAAATGTTTACCTTAGTTTTCTATTTTTAAACAAACAGGCATTTCCAAGGTATTGTGCTTTTTCCACTGTGTGATATTTTCTCTGAAAATTTATTGTTTGAGAGCTACCTTTTAAAGCCTTCACTTGGAAAATTTACTGAAGCCAAGGGAAGCATCAGTCAAATAATCCTTGAGCATTGACCCATACCAGTTTGGGCACAAGGAAGCAGTTGTGGGTTTCACTGAGTTCCAGCTGTGCTGTTTTACATGCCTTACCTTCAGGAAGGACAATCCCCAAAGAAAGGCTATGATCTTGAGTTTGCTCCCACTGGTGGGAACATCCCCGGAGTGAAGTTGCACTCACATGACATGTCTTCCAGCAGAAAGATGATTTATGCTGATTTTCCCTGTGTCCCCTAGGAGTCAACTCCAGTGGTTGGGGAAACTTCAAGAGCAGCATGAGAGGTAGTGGATGGTGGAGAGGGAATTGGCAAAAATTGCCTTCTCTTCTGCTGGCAGGAGTGTTATGTGAGTAGAATGCCACTCCAGGGATTGTGGCATGATCAGCATAATATTCCAAAAAATTACATCTCTTCAATGATATCTATGCATTTAAGGTATACTTCATCCTTTTAGTTTTTGGAGTCTACACCTCTGCTAAAAATACTTCGTGGTAGAAAAGTATCCTAACACTTAGGATAATAAAAGTTGAATCTGAAAATGTTTTCTAGACTGACTTAACAGGATATTCTCAAGAGAAACAGAGAGACTTCACAGAAGATCCCACTAGATTGCCCGTATTACCATACAACTGCTAATTATTCTTTGCACTGTGTCTCCTTGTAGAATTCTTATAGTGATCATTCCTAAATGATGAGCAATATATGATAAATCATAAGAACATAAGAAGAGCCTGCTGGATCAGGCCAGTGGCCCATCTAGTCCAGCATCCTGTTCTCACAGTGGCCAACCAGGTGCCTGGGGGAAGCCCGCAAGCAGGACACTCTCCCCTCCTGAGGCTTCCGGCAACTGGTTTTCAGAAGCATGCTGCCTCTGACTAGGGTGGCAGAGCACAGCCATCATGGCTAGTAGCCATTGATAGCCCTGTCCTCCATGAATTTGTCTAATCTTCTTTTAAAGCCATCTAAGCTGGTGGCCATTACTGCATCTTATGGGAGCAAATTCCAAAGTTTAACTATGCGCTGAGTAAAGAAGTACTTCCTTTTGTCCTGAATCTTCCAACATTCAGCTTCTTTGAATGTCCACGAGTTCTAGTATTATGAGAGAGGGAGAAAAACTTTTCTCTATCCACTTTCTCAGTGCCATGCATAATTTTATACACTTCTATCATGTCTCCTCTGACCTGCCTTTTCTCTAAACTAAAATCTGAATTCAGCCATCTACTCAAATAGCTTGACAGTATCAGTTCTCCTGGAAAGAGAAGGGAATAGAAAGCACTCCGTGATTATGTAAACTAAGATCAGACTTTATTATTTATTTATTTAACTAACTAACTAATATTCCGCCCTTCCTCCCAGAAAGAGCCCAGGGTGGCAAATAAAAACACTAAAAACACTCTAAAATATCTTAAAATAACTTTAAAATAAGCAATTCCAGCACAGATGCAGACTGGGATAAGGTATCTACTTAAAAGGCTTGTTGAAAGAGGACTGTCTTCAGTAGGCGCTGAAAAGACAACAGAGATGGCTCCTGTCTAATATTTAAGGGGAGGGAATTCCAAAGGGTAAGTGCTACCACACTAAAGGTCTGTTTCCTATGTTGTGCGGAACGGACCTCCTGATAAGATGGTATTTGCAGGAGGCCCTCACCTGCAGAGCACAGTTATCAATTGGGTATATAAGGGCAAGACGGACTTTCAGGTAACTTAGTCCTAAACTGCATAGGGCTTTGTACACCAAAACGAGAACCTTGAACTTAACCCAGTAGGAACTGGATGTCTTTAATCAACTAATTAAATGGAATAAGATCTGGTGTTACAGCTGTACTAGGAAAGGTGTGTACAATACTAGAGCTGTTCTATAATTGCACCCTTAGTGCAAAATGAAATATTAAAGACACTGAAGGAATAAAACGATATTTTCACATTGCTGAAATCTGTCTTAACGATTTGAAAAATAAGCAAGATTTATTCAGGTCACTGGGGTAGTGCCAAATATATATTTCAGTTGATGATAATCTGATTTTTTTTTCTATTACAAACTTTAACCTATCTTCAGATATGTGCAATATAACCAATTCACAGTAAATTACATTTTACTTGCGGTACAATTTCTGATACTAACATTCCCTGTGGGCAACAAGGTTCTATAACAGAGAACTGGGTTTTTTTCCCCTTCTAAACATACTATTGGATTCCAAATATTGTGGAATACCTGTTTGAAGAAAAGTGTTTTGGTTTTTTCCAAACAACTCTTTATATGAATTAGTTTGGGAATCCAGCTTACACGTGTATATCATTGTGAAAATTTTTGGTACATTCATTCAGTTATCCTTATTGTGCACATCTTTGCATGCAAGTAATTCCTATTCACTTATGTAGCAAAAATCTTAATATATAAACTTAAAGCATTCTTTGATTTGTAGTTTTTATTGAGTGATACAATTTAGACAAGTTTGTTACCTAAAGGGTAGCTGTATGCACTAGCAGCGAGAAAGTCTACTACTTTGACCCAAAGACTAGTTTTTCTTTAACTCAGAACATTGTTGACTGCTAAGGAGTTTTTTTTTTTATTTAAATGATTTGGGGAACTTTACTGTTTTAAGTTGACAATTTGTATTTTTGAAAATTATATATTTAACTTACTCTTGGATTGTCTTTTTTGTTTCATTTTTTGTGAGTTATAGCATAATTGTTATTGGCTACAAACAAAATCTGACTCACTGATTGTTTCATAAGAATATAAGAAGAGCCTGCTGGATCAGGCCAGTAGCCCATCTAGTCCAGCATCCTGTTCTCACTGTGGCCAACCAGGTGCCTGGGGGAAGCCCCCAAGCAGGACCCGAGTGCAAGAACACTCTCCCCTCCTGTGGCTACTGCAACTGGTTTTCAGAAGCATATTGCATCTGACTATGGTGACAGAGCACAGCCATCATGGCTAGTATCCACTGATACCCTTATCCTCCATGAATTTGTCTAATCTTCTTTTAAAGTCATCAAAGTTGGTGGCCATCACTGCCTGTTGTGGGAGTGAATTCCATAGTTTAACTATGTGCTGCATGATGAAGTACTTCCTTTTGTCTGTCCTGAATCTCCAACATTCAGCTTTACTGGATGTCCATAAGTTCTGGTGTTATGAGAGAGAGAGAAAAACTGTTCTTTATGCGCTTTTTCCATGCCATGCATAATTTTATCCACTTCTATCATGTCGACTCTGCCTCTCCTTTTCTCTAAACTAAAAAGCCCCAAATGCTGCAACCTTTCCTTATAGGGGAGTTGCTTCATTCGCTTGATCATTCTGGTTGCCCTTTTCTGAAACTTTTCCAACTCTACAGTATCCTTTTGGAGGTGAGGAGACCAGAGCTGCACACAGTATTCCAAATGCAGCCAATACCATAGATTTTCACAATGGCATTATGCTATCAGCAGTTTTATTTCCAATACCTTTCCTAATGATCCCTAGCATGGAATTTGCCTTTTTCACATCTGTCGCACACTGGGTTGACATCTTCATCATGCTATCCCCTATAGCCCCAAGGTTTCGTTCTGGTTAGCCACTACCAGTTCAGGCCCGATGAGCATACATGTGTAATTAAGATAAAAGAATTATTTCAGAATTATCTACCAGAGAAGATTGAATCTCTAAATTGCACAACAAATTGTGAAGAAACTAGTAAGAGAAGGAAGTAAAACCTAATGAACACTCAACTGTTTATTTGTATCTCGGAAAGCAAATTTGTTTTTGAAATATATAGATAGATAGTTCCTATTGTTTTCATGGCTTTTGCAACACATTTTTTCCCTGCCTCCAGATCTGTTCAAGCAAGTAGCCAATTCCACTGGATTCTGTGACCAGCGTCGTCTGGGCCTCCTCCTGCATGACTCTATCCAGATTCCAAGACAACTGGGTGAAGTTGCTTCTTTTGGTGGCAGTAATATTGAGCCCAGTGTTAGGAGTTGTTTTCAGTTTGTAAGTACACTAAAACTTTCTGCTATTTGTTTTTTTTTATTATTCCAAATTTTGTGCTGGGTAATTTGTAAGCATCAATTCAGGAGAAACAAATGTAGGGATCAGAGTATGTATTTATAGTATTTAGTATTTAGTTTGTTGAAATATTTCATGGGAAATACAGTCAGAATATGACAACTCTGCAGGCCACATTGGCACAAATATCCATTAAATTTAATGTAAAATGAATCAAATATGTCTAAAACTGGTTTTGGGAACCAAACCTATCCAATTTTATCTGTATACCTATTTCCAATCTTCCCCTGTCTTTCAACCCAAAGGAGCCACAAAGTGAATTACTGTTAAAACAGCTGAGGCTGCAATCCAATACACACTTACCTGGGAGTAAGTCCCATTGAACTGCTTTTGAGTAGACATTTTTTGGATTGCAGCCTAAACCATTTAAAAACAGATTTTTTAAAACTAAACTTAACTTAAAAGTACATTCAGCAGCATCAGTAGTGAGAAAAACTTTACACTACATCTCAAAAGCCTTCTAGAACAACAACTTCAACTTGTGTTTTTTGAGTCACCAAGGAACATGTCATGTATATTTCTTGACAGGAAAAAAAATCCATAAAACGGTGTCAGGGCAAAAAATGCCTGACTTCTGGTAGATGTCAGTCTTAATTCTAACAGTGCAAGCCCCCATGCAAAGAAGGAAGAAGTTCAGACAGAAAAGGGGATCCCAAACTGTGGACCACCAGTGATGCGTGAATTTCATTCAGGTGGTCCATGGCATGTCTGTAAAAATACAATTAAAAATAATGTAACACCTAGCACAGCACATTACAATTGTTACAACAGATAGAAAAATCATTAAGTAGTCCGGCAACACCCTCAGGAATTTTTAAGCGGTCCATGGTGGGGAAAATGTTTGGGGACCACTGAGATAGAAGAAATACCATAGCCTCAAACCCTTCAGAGTCTTAAAGCACTTTCAGTTTGGCCCAGAAACTAACCATCAGCCACCAATGAAATTCTGAATTGCCTTTGAGCCAGCCTGTCAAGCCATCCGTGGCTTTGCAGCTGTGCAAGGGATTCTCATATTACCACCTCTATAGGTTCTGTATGAATGTGACTATAGATGTTATTTAATGCGGTTCTTATGACTTTTGCTACGTTTTGATTTATGATTGTACACCACTTTGGATATCATATATAAAAATTAATATATTAATAAATCCAGTCTAGAATTTATCAAGGCATGAGTGACATTGACCAAATCCTTCTTTTCCAAGAAATGGTGCAGCTGATGAACTGACTGAAACTGGCGCAGATGATCACTCAAAGCACATGTTTGATGCCTCCAGAGAATAATTAACTGTGGTTTAACATGAATAAAGAGTGTTCACACACATTGCTCAGAAGTCCTTACTTTATTCCTCTCCTACTTCTGGCCACACTGGGATGAATAAACCAGAAACCCTGGCTTGTTGTGTTGCCTAAATGTGATACAAACCATGAGCAATAAGCCAAGAACAAATTTTGGTTACCAGTTGTGGTTTGTTTGAAGAGAAACAAGCCATGAACCTGGATTCAGATGAAACGACGACGCAAGTCTTGTGGTTTGTTGCCTCCAGTGCAACTAGAAGTAGGGGAGAAGCAAAGCAGGGTCTTTTGAGCAGTGTGCACCTGCACATTGCTTGTTAGCATTAAACTATAGTATACATTAAGTATGCTTTAATGTGACATATCAGTTAAGCCATTAAGTGCTGTGAATTTCTGGACCATGGTCTCTTACTCAGTTTAAAGTCGGTCTAGCTTTTGGTTTTTCAATTCAAATACATTCTCTCAACTGTATGTTGAGAGAAACATCAAGTACGTTTTCCACAGTTATTAAAGCAAAATTGATAATGAACAGCAACAGTTACTCTGGCAAAGTATGCTTAGAGAGTACTGAACGCGGAGGTCGGCTCTGGGAAACAAACAGCTCAATAAACTGGAGGGATAATACACTGAAGGGACAGAATTAGCATTTCAGAGAAGAATCCAAAGAGGTTGTTGTTTTATGACCTCTGTTTTAAAAAAAAATGCCAAAAAGGGTCTGTCTGGTCAATGCAGATCACATTGTAGAACAAAAATAACTTTAGTCTTTGTAATTGAAAGGGCCGCTGGAAGGAAGAAGTAAATGAGTCATTATCACTCTTTCTCTTCAAGTTTTAAATTCCCTGGCTCAAATGTTAGGCTACACTGTGCATGATAAAAGAGTTTTTTCAAAGTGATCAAGTGTGCATTTCAAGAATGACAAGAACCTAGTATAGCCCTCTCATTGAGTTCTTTCTGCAAGACAATAGACATTGTGGGTGACCTCACCAAACATCATTAATCAATCTCCAGGTCTCTTTTCATGTTACTACAGAATAAGAAGTTAACTTAAGTATGTAAAATGGAGTAAGCGGTCTTCACTTATGGTGGCTGTAATTAATTGTGAGGTTTTTATACTAAATTCCTATTTTGTTTTCTTTGTTTAAAAAAATAATGAATTGGCTAGCCACAGGTTTAAAATTCAGGTTAGTTTGGTTCCTGATGGTATATACTGGGTTCAATCCATACTTAAGGGTAGCAACACACTCACTTTTCTGCCAGTTCCAATTTATTTATTTATTAGATTTGTGTACCACCCAATAGCCGAAGCTCTCTGGGTGGTTTACAACAATTAAAAACATTAAAAACAAATATACAAATTTAAAAACACATTTTTTAAAAAGCAATTTAAAAACAATATAAAAATGAGTCTCCACCTCTCCTGAAAATGGAGGCACATGACAGTAGTGAAACGACACCTGTTTTTACTGCAGAACCTGGTGGGAGCAGCTTGAGTGTGTATTTTTTTAATAAAAAAATCAGCTTCAAAGAGATTTTACTGATTGGCGAATCAACCCATTCTCCTTCCAGGTGTGGCTAATGGAAACTCCTTGATCTGGCAACTAGTGTGTTTACAGCCTTAGTCATGCTTAGAGTTGATGCATTGGAATAAGTCCAATTTGCTTGGGTTTGATGGAGGTTTGCTTCTCCTGACTGAATGGGTTTTGCAGGTTTCTTTTGGGTCTATCTTGCTACTTGATAAACAGGCATCACTGTCATCACTGTTTATTAGTTGCATCTCTAATGTAACTAAACCCCTTCATGAAAAACAGCAATCTTGCTACTGTCTTGTAGTATACTCTGCATAGGCCTGTACGGAAGACATTTTGAAAGTTCCCGGTGATATAAAGTGTCTCACAGCCTTCTTCCACAATAAGATAGGAGGCAAGAACATATTGAACCTGTTTTGCAGCAGCTGTTTTGGCTGCTAAGGAAGTTATTAGCGCCATTTATTTATTGATTGATTGATAATATAATAATAATAAATTTTATTTATAAGTCGCCTATCTGGCCGAGTTAACGGCCACTCTAGGCGACATACAGTACACAGTAAAATACAATATCAAAATACCATAAGAACAAATTAAGCTAAAAACCACCCGTCCAGTTAATAACAGCATAAAAGTTAGTCCGCCCCAGAGATCCTATAGGCCTGCCTGAATAGCCAGGTCTTCAAGGCTTGACGGAACCCCATCAGGGAGGGGGCATGGCGAAGACCGGAAGGAAGGGAATTCCAGAGGGCAGGTGCCACAATCGAAAATGCCCTCTCTCTGGTCCGCACCAGTCTAGCAATTTTGACTGGTGGGACCGAGAGGAGGCCTTGTGTGGCTGATCTCGTCAGGCGGCACAGTTGATGATGCTGGAGGTGCTCCTTCAGATAAACTGGGCCGAAACCGTGTAGGGCTTTAAAGGTCAACACCAACACCTTGAATTGGGCCCGGTAGGCAACTGGTAACCAGTGTAGATCTACTAACACCGGAGTGATATGATCACAGCGACAGCTGTTCTTAATCAAGCGTGCCGCCGCATTCTGTATCAGCTGCAATTTCCGGACCGTTTTCAAGGGTAACCCCACGTAGAGCACATTGCAGTAGTCTAAGCGAGAGGAGACCAGGGGATGTATCACCCGTGGGAGTAGATGGATAGGAAGGTAGGGTCGCAGTCTCCAAATCAGATGTAATTGATACCAAGCTGCCCGGCTCACTGTCGAGATCTGAGCCTCCATGGACAGCTGGGAGTCAAGAATGACCCCAAGGCTGCAGACCTGTTCGTTCAGGGGTAATCTCACCCCATTGAGCACAAGGTCTATATCCCCCAACCTCCTCTTATCTGCCACGAGCAACACCTCGGTCTTATCGGGATTTAGCTTCAGCCTATTCTCCTTCATCCATCCGCTTACGGATTCCAAGCACTTGGACATGGTATCCACAGCCAACTCTGGTGAGGACTTAAACGAGAGGTAGAGCTGAGTGTCATCTGCATATTGGTGACACTGCAGCCCAAATCTCCTGATGATGGCCCCCAGCGGCTTTACATAGATGTTGAATAGCATGGAGGAGAGGATAGAACCCTGTGGTACTCCACAATTGAGAGGCCAAGGGTCTGATACCTCATCCCCCAATGCCACCCGTTGATGCCTGTCTGAAAGATAGGAATGGAACCACCGTAAAACAGTGCCCCCTAATCCCAGTTTCTCCAGGCGATCTAGAAGGATACCGTGGTCGACAGTATCAAAAGCCGCTGAGAGATCCAAGAGGACGAGGAGGGTATATTCTCCCCTATCCAACGCCCTCCTCATATCATCCACCAGGGCGACCAAGGCTGTTTCAGTTCCATGTCCAGTCCGGAAGCCCGATTGGAATGGATCTAGATAATCTGCTTCCTCCAAGTGTGTCTGTAACTGTTTGGCCACCACTCACTCAATCACCTTGCCCAAGAATGGTAAATTAGAGACTGGGTGAAAGTTATTTAACTCTTGGGGATCCAAGGAGGGCTTTTTCAAGATGGGCTTTATTACTGCCTCCTTGAGGGCTGATGGCATTACACCCTCTTCCAAGGAGGCATTTACCACTGCCTTGATCCCTTCACTCAGCCTCTCTTTGCAGCTCATAATGAGCCACGAGGGGCAAGGGTCAAACAGACAGGTGGTTGGCTTCACAGTAGAGAGCACCTTGTCCACTTCCTCAAAGGGGAGGGGCTGAAACCAATCCCACTGGACCGGACTGCAACTGGCCGACTCTGGCCTACTTCCTGTATCCACGGCGTATGGAATCATGACCTTCAGGCGCTCGATTTTATCGGCAAAGTGTTTAGCAAATGTGTCACAGGAGGCTTTAGAGTGCTCCATGGGTTCCTGAGCAACTGGACCGACCAGGCTTCGGACCACTTGGAACAGTCTCCTGGGGCAACACTCTGCGGACGCAATAGAGGCAGCAAAGAATTCCTTCTTTGTTGCCTTTGTTGCTATCTAGTAGGCAGCTATTGCCGCTCTAACCAGTGTTCGATCGTCTTCAGAGCGAGATTTCCGCCACCGGCGCTCTAGTCGTCTCACCTCCTGTCTCAGACCTCGCAACCGTGGTGTATACCAGGGTGCTGTCTGAGTTCTGTTCAGGGGGAGAGGACGTTTCGGAGCCACCCGGTCAACTCCCCTACTGATCTCCCTATTCCACTCCATCACCAGGGCTTCGACCGGGCATCCTTCAGTCAGCTCCAACCAGTCAGCTCCAACTCTCCCAGCGCATTCAGGAATCCTTTAGGATCCATCAGGCGTCTGAGGCGGACCATCCTAATAGGTCCTTGTCCCCTGCGGAGGGTGTGTGGCATCGAGAGGTCTATATTCACCAGATAGTGATCTGACCATGACACGGGGTTAGAAAAAACAGCCCCCATTTCCAGAGCACTTTCCTCCCCTCCCGAGATAAACACAAGGTCAAGAGCATGACCGGCTACATGGGTATTGAGTTATTTATTTATTGCATTTGTATACCGCCCCATAGCCGAAGCTCTCTGGGCGGTTTACAACAATTAAAAACATTAAAAACAAATATACAAATTTAAAAACACATTTTTAAAAGCAATTTAAAAACATTTAGTTTCCAGATCCAATTTAATTTGCTTGTTTAAAGGGATAGCTTGGTCTGTAAAACTCTTTATGGCTATGGGCCTGTATACTACAGTGTCACCAAAGTCTTTAAAATCTTGCAGAAATGCCCTTTTCAGAAACCTCAATATTAGGGAGGTGACAACAGTGAGATGTAGGAAAGGAGTTTCTTGATAGTGCCCCCCAAGTTTTGGACCCACATTTGACAGGTCTGTCAGCGCTTGTATTGCTGAATTTTATACAAAGGTTGCTTGTTTGCTTCAGACTTTCCATATGACTGTCATATTGGCTGTTTTTAGTCAATGTGCTCTCTTTTTTCTGTTTTAATTATTGTTATATCTTTTATTGCTGTATATTTTGAATTGTATTTGAAGACATTGAAACTTCATCATATATTTGCATTATTGAAAACATTTGTGAACTATAATTTTTTGATTAATGGTTGACTATTCTTAGTAGTTCGCGAAGATGGTTCTGTTACTTCTTTGGAACATTTGCCATATATATTCTGACTGAATACACACACACACATCTGACTCAAGGACTTTTCATTATTAATGAGAATTAGCTAACATCTTTGGTAATAATTTGCAGTCGTGTATGTGTGTGAGAGAGAGAACACGCCAGTAGAGCAGCAAATGTATATCAGAATCTGTTCTCCCACCTCCTGTAGGTTTAGGTATGCTGGCAACCACCTTGTCTGTCATGCACAGTAGCACAGAAATGTACCATTGGTCTCACCTGAAAGGTGATTTTCATAGGAGTGGGCCATCACTACGGGGTAATAGCTCCACCTATCGTGCGAAGACAAGAATGTTTTTGAAGTCAAGACTAGGGGCGTCAGGCCCCTCCCACTCTCCAGTTCATTCGTGGCGAGTCTAAAAAGAAATATCTAAAAATACAAGAACAAGGCCAACAGGCCCGCCAGGAAAATAACACAATAGTCACATGCATAATAACGTGACTCTAACATAACAATATAACAGAACTAAAAGTCTTGACTTCACTCTTATATTTAAATATAATAGCATAACAATAATATGTAACCGATTAGAAAATATGTAACCCATTAGAAAATATCTAGTCATCCTCCAACTGGGAGGGCCGTGATGGCCCACTCCTATGAAAATCACCTTTCAGGTGAGACCAATGGTACATTTTCCATAGGAGATGGGCCATCACTACGGGATGTACCAAAGCAACCCATACAGGGAGGGACCACCCACGTGTTAATCCTTATTAAGAACCTGTTGCAACACTCGTCTGCCGAAAGAGGCGTCAGCAGAGGCATAACGATCAATTTTATAATGCCTTATAAACGAGTGTGGGGTAGACCAGACTGCAGCCCTACAAATATCGGCAACAGGAGCATTAGTGGCAAAAGCAGCCGAAGTGGCAGCTGACCTGGTAGAATGAGCCGTTATACTAGCTGGAACTGACAGCTTCAGAGACTCATATGCTAAAGTAATGCATGCCCTTAACCAACGGGATAAGGTAGGATTGGATACTTTATGCCCCATAGACCTTGGATGAAAGGATACAAACAGAGACTCCGTTCGTCGAATCTCTTGGGTCCTAGACAGGTAGGTCTTGAGAGCCCTCCGGACATCTAACGAATGCCAAGCCTTCTCGAGAGGATGGGTAGGATTCGGGCAATAGGAAGGCAAAACAATGTCCTGGTTGCAATGAAAGACTGAATCGACCTTGGGACGGAAGGATCAGTCTTCAGCACAACAGAATCCTTATGGAAGACGCAGAGGTGTCGAGCAGAAGACAATGCGCCCAACTCCGAAACGCATCTGGCAGATGTGATTGCGATCAGGAACACGACCTTGAAGGACAGCATACGTAGGGGCACAGTCCTGATGGGGTCAAACGGAGGGCGTTGCAAAGCCTGCAGAACTTTCGGCAAACTCTATGAGGGGAACCGATGGACAACAGCCGGAGAGCGTAGGGCGACTCCCCTCAAAAAACGTTTGATGAACGGATGTGAGGAAATATGAGCTCCAGGAGAGGACACTGAGAGAATGGACGACAGAGTGGACGCATGTCGACGTAGAGTGTTGGGTCGAAGTCCCATCATAAATCCGCTATGGAGATATTGCAGCACCTGATGCACAGTGGCCTGAGATGGATCGTGGTGGTGGGACTGGCACCACTTGGAGAAAGCCACCCAAGTATGTTGATAAATACAAGTGGTAGATGGTCTTCTCGAGGCTAAAATAATATCAATCACAGCATCAGACAGTCCAGCTGACCTCAAATGTCCCCGTTCAAACGCCACGCTGTTAGATTGAGCCAAGTAGGGTCCTGGTGCCATACTGGACCCTGGGATAGAAGGTCTGGCCTGACTGGAAGTGTCCAAGGATCCATCTTTGACATTGCCAGAAGATCTGAGAACCACGGTCGGCGTGGCCAAAATGGTGCTATCAGAACCAGCTGTGCCCTCTCGGTTCGCGCCTTCCTCAAGGTTTTGGCTAACAATGGTATGGGAGGAAAGGCGTACAAGAGACCGTCTGGCCATGGTGTTGTCAGAGCATCCACTGCTTCCGCTGTTGAGTCCAGGTATCGGGCAAAGTACCTGGGAAGCTGGCAATTGCGACTGGAAGCAAACAGGTCGACTGAGAGGACGCCGAACCGACACTGGAGATGATGGGAAATGGCTGGATGAAGTTTCCATTCTCCCGGAAAAGCCTGTTGTCTGCTGAGCCAGTCTGCTGTCACATTCCAAATCCCTCTGAGATGTTCTGCTTTCAGGGATAGTAGATGTTGTTCTGCCCAGACAAAGATGAGGGAGGCTAAGTCCTGCAGAGGATGAGACCTGGTGCCACCTTGTCTGTTCAAATGTGATTTTACACACGTGTTGTCTGTTCGAATGAGCACATGGTCCAAAGGGAACAGAGACTGAAAATGACGCAGAGCTAAATGGACAGCCTTTAGCTCCAGCCAGTTGATGCTTTGAGATTGCTCTGCGGTGGACCAAACCCCCTGGACGTACTGGGAGTTGCAATGGGCTCCTCAACCTATGAGGCTGGCATCTGTGGTTACAACGGTTCTGCGGGGTTCTCTGAATGACGTGCCCTTGGAGAGGTGTTGAACCTTGGTCCACCAGCGGAAGGAGAGGCGCAGTGCGGGGCTCAGATGAACTTTGCGATGGTTGGAGCTGGCAATGTCCTGTTGAAAGGGCAGCAGAGTCCATTGAAGGTGCCGAGTGTGGGCTCGAGCCCATGGCACAATGTGGATTGTAGAGATGAACATTCCTAGCGCCCTGGCGAGAAGCATGACGTCTGCGGATGTTTGTTGCATCAGGGACCTTGCGATGCTCGTGATGGCAGTGATGCGATCTGGAGCCAGGAATACCATTGCCTGCAGGGTGTCCAATATTGCCCCTAGATGTAGTAGGCGTTGGGTTGGTTGAAGGTGGCTTTTGTCGAAGTTGACAAGCCAACCGTAGGCCTGCAAAACATTGAGGGTGATCGTTAAATGATGATGAGCCAGCTTCTCAGACTTGGCCCGTATTAGCAGATCATCCAGATAAGGGTAGAGGTGAACCCCTCGGGTCCGGAGATAAGCCACTAGGATGAGTAGCACTTTGGTAAACACTCTTGGAGCAGAGGAGAGGCCGAATGGCATCGCTCTATATTGAAAGTGCTGGTGGCCAAAAGCAAACCGAAGAAACTTTCTGTGAGCTATGCAAATGGGCACATGGAGATACGCTTCCTTAAGGTCAATAGAAGCCAGGAAGTCTCCTTCATGTAAACTCTCTGTAATGGAGTAGAGTGATTCCATTTTGAACCTGCGATATGTTACAAAGCGGTTGACAAACTTGAGGTCCAATACCGCCCTCCATGATAAATCTCGTTTTGGTACAGCAAATAGGAGGGAGTACACCCCTTCCGATCTCTCAGTTGTGGGGACTGGCTCTATTGCTGCTATGTCCAAGAGGTGGTGTATAGCTGTCTGCATGATTCTGTGCCTGGCTGGTGCCCTTGGGCAAGGGGACGGATGGAATCTGTCTGGTGGGGTTGCCCAAAACTCTATGGCATAGCCATAACTGAAAAGGTCCCTGATCCAGGAGACCGTAGTGAGGCGCAACCAACGGTCTCCAAAATGAAGTAATCTGCCACCTATGGGCAGTGTGTTAATACTGCTTGCGTTGGCGAGGACCTCCCCTATATGAGGATGATGAGTTGCCCCTGCGCCCTTGGTACTGACCTCTGCCCTGGAAGCGTCGGCTCCAGGAGCCCCTGAATGAATTGGGGTCGTAGGATCTGAAGTCGCAGCCTCGTCTTCCTGGCCGCGTTCCTCGAAAGGGCTGGTTAGAACGGAAGGGAGGAAATCGCCTGAAAGGCCTGTGGTCGATGTTCTTGACAGTGGCCAGAACCGGTTTGTGGGCGTCTTTGGGATCAACCAGCACTGCCTTTAGAGCTTCCTCGCCGAAGAGTAAAGATCCGGAGTAAGGAGCCCTGGACAGATTCATTCTGGCCGCTGAATCAGCCTGCCAGTGGCGAAGCCAGAGGGTCCGTCGAGCGACTATCTGAGCCGTCATGGCTCGTGCCCCCAATTGAGTGGCATCCAAGGTGTCATCGGCCACAAAAGCTGCTGTCTTACGTAACTTTATCAGTGACCTTCTGAGAGCAACAGGATCAGGGTTAGTGTCCTCTAGAAGATCATCCAGCCACATCATAGCTGCTCTGGAGAAAATGGAGGCCGAAGCCGAGGCACGCATGGAGAGGGCAGTGGCCTCGTGATTTTTGCGGAGGGCGAAGTCCATTCGTCGCTCAGTAGTGTCCTTTAGTTGGGTTTCCCCTTCCCTGGGCAAAAGAGAACGTGAAACGAGACGAGCAATTGGTTCATCTATGCCAGGGACGTCTAACTTGGTGGCAAAGTCCAGAGTTAGGGCGTAAAACCTGTCAGCCAGGTTGTTGAAGCGGCGAGATTGGAATGGGTGAGCCCATTCTTCAGAGGCCAATTTGGCAATTGGATCTGGCACCGGAATGTAGTGTTCAGTAGGTGCAGGGGATTTGAGGACCTTGGCCCCTTTTATAGCTGGGGTGGAAGAAGTTGAAGGCGCAGTCTGGAGACCAAGGGTATTAACTACCCTGCGTGCCAGGGGCTGATAGCCTGAGGCATTAAACAAGCGATAAGATGTATCCTCCTCATGATCTGAATAGTCGCTCCAGTCGTCATCTCCTTCAACGTGGTCAGTGAAGGTTGACTCCTCCGCATACGAGGCTTCGTCAATACATCTGCCTCTGGCTACATCAAAGGGATTTGGTGAACAGGAAGGATGAGCCTCATGACACGCACGTTGATCCGTGTTGAGTTGAGGTATGGCAGGGACTTGTGGTGGTGACTGCATTTGGGTGAAAAATGTCAGCATGGCTTGAAGTTGGGAGAGGAAATCAGGGGACAGCTGCAGCCCAGTTGTGGCAGATGTTTGTGCCTGAGTGGCTATTGGAGCAGATGTTTGGGGCGGTGAAACGGAGGGAGGCTGGTTAGGCGAAAGCCGAGTGGGAAAGCCAGCAAAATCTTCGTCGTCAGAGGAAGCAGCAGGGGAATGAAATATATCGCTCATGTGTGCCTGAGTTGCTGAGGTTGGCACAGAGGCATAGCGCGGGCGCTTTGGTTTGCTATGGCTGGAAAGGTGTTTTGTCTTAGCCAGTGCTTTGACATGCTTAGTTTTAGTCACCTTAGAATGTTGCGGCTTGGCTCTTTGTGACATGCCTGGCTGATCTGGCATCATATTGGCTGATTGCGACATGCCTGGCTGTTCTGCCATCTTATATTAACTTGGGTGCAGTACACGGCCACAGAGGGGGCAGGATGTAAAGACCCGAACTGGCACAGTGTACGACCACAGAGGGTGTAGGATACACTGGCAGATGGCTAAGTGCACGGCCACAGAGGGGGCAGGATGCACTGTGGTATCAGCGTTAGTATAATATAGGCTGTATTTTAGGCTTGGTACACGGCCACAGAGGGGGCAGGATGTACAAAATATAGTTCAGATTAGTGCTGTAGGCTGGATTTAGGCGTGGTACACGGCCACAGAGGGGGCAGGATGTACAGAATATAATTCGGATTTAGTACAAGGCAGCCACTGAAATTAAATCTCCAGCCTTGATAATACAGTCACAGTAGAGTTGTGTGAGTCAGCCACTGAAATTAAAGCTCCAGCCTTACTGATACAGTCGCAGTAGATTTGTGTGAGTCAGCCACTGAATTAAAGCTCCTGTGTGTAAGTAAGCCCTGTGTAAGTCTGTCTACAGCCCACATACAACACACATACAGATAGCTTGCAGGGAAGGTATCCGTCGGTTAATAAAGGGGTAACAAAAAAGGTGGGAATTTTGAATCCAACAAAAATGGCACCCGGAAAAAAGAGCGGGAAAAAATCATCCAAAAATGGCGGAGGGAGAAGAAGCAATGGCGGCCGTCTGGTAACGAACTGGGGGAAGGGCTGCCCAGCAGAGTCTCGCAGGAGGAGCCGCGGGGCCGATAGCTGCACTAGCGGCTCTAAAAAACCCCAAGAAGGAGACTGCCGAGAGAAGCCTGTGTCAGAGGAAGACGCAGGAGGCAAGCCGCAGTCGCCGCCGAGTACAGAGCTCTCCGTGGCGAAAATTAAAGACACGGAGAGAGAGGGAGAAAGAGAGCCGTAGCAACAGGCTCCGATGGGGCGGTACTCCAGCAGGCTAAAGTTGGGTGTCGGGGAAAAAAGGCAGGGAGCCGCAGCCGCAAGCTCCCGCCTGGGAGAGAACCGCAGCCGCGGTCTCTCCAACAGCTCCTCAGAGCGCTGCTTGAGACAGCGTGGCACAGGAAAAAATAGATCCGCGAGCTCCCGATGGATGCAACAGAGCCAGGGGGGAAAAGCTCAAAAGCGGCCAAAAATGAAGAGAACTGCAGCCACGGTCTCTGAGGGAGCCCCCAGACAAGTAAGGAAAATAAACTGAAATGAAAAGCTCAAAAATTGGCCAAAAACGTAGAGAACCGCAGCCGCGGTCTCTGTGGGGACCCTCAAACTTAAATGGAAAGTTAAACACAAAACAGAGAAAGGAAGGACTTTGAGACAAATAAACAAATACGAGAGACTTAGCTAAATGCTACGCTATAGATCCAATCTTGTTCGTACGAAGGCAAGAATGAACTGGAGAGTGGGAGGGGCCTGACGCCCCTAGTCTTGACTTCAAAAACATTCTTGCCTTCGCACGATAGGCGGAACTATTACCCCGTAGTGATGGCCCATCTCCTATGGAAAATGTGATGTTTACTGTACCAGGAGATAACAAGGGGTGGAGAAGAAATCTCCCTGATCTTTGTTTGAAGTGTAAGTCCTTGAGAGTAGTGGAAGAGGGAAGTCTTGTTCTGTCAACATATATGTGCTCACAGCATTGGTGTTTGTAATCCTCCCTTTAATTGCAGCAGAAATGCTCCCGCTCCTACAAGTACATTCTTTGTGCAAGGAATCAGGTGGCTTTAAAGAAAAAACAAAACTTTGCTGCTCTGAAGTTATTTTTCTTCCTACACTTGAAGACACACACACAGCCCAGGTTGCAAACATTAAAAAGGATGTGCAAAGAGCAACTCTTGGAGAAGGAGAAAGAGGATGTTTCATGTGAAATATGAAATAGAATGTGACTTTGTTTATTCATTTATTTAGTTCTCTGTCTGTCCTCCACCCACCTACCTTCCAAAATTGTTTTTTCATGTAGAAGGGCCTGGCTATTAACCATTGGCACCTCCAGTTAAAAAGATCTTGGTAGTAAGGCTGGGAAATACCTGTGCCTAAGATCTTGGGGATGTGTTGGTTAGTACTAGGCTAAGCAAATTAGCCATGTGGCTTGTATAACAATGCAATTCTGTTTATGTATACTCGGACATAAGCTTCTTTGAATTAAATGGGACTTGATCCCAAGTAAAAAGTATATATAGTATTGTAGTTTAAGGCAGATTTAAAAGCTGACATGGTCACACATACAACATGGTGGTCCACACAGTAGCAGAGTGCGGTGCGGCAGGGCCATTCTCCTGACACAAGCATCACTGCTGCTACTTCGACAGGACACTGTGAGACTGCATGTGAACACCAGATTGGTGGCAGGGGTCCTGCCAGGGCACCTGTGCTGTCCCAACCTCACTGCTACCGTGCCCATCCGCATCCAGGTAAGCATCAGTGGTGCTGATGTCAGGAGGGCGGCTCTATCCTGCCACAGGTGCCTCTATTGGTCCCATGTAAATAGCGTTATAGTACTCTAACCATGAGTTTCTGAAAGTATGAATGACAATTGGCAGATATTTAGCTGATAAAATGGGTCTTAACTTTTGTACAAGATGTTTGTGAAAGGCACATCTGGCCACCATAGCAACCTGGACAATGCTGTAAATCCCTAGTCATCTATTTAATGAATTCTGAGGGATAGTTGCATGTTGTGGGAAACAGGTTGTTGTGTTAGATCATGGAACAATAGTATGTGCTTTTGTCTAATATTAGTGTAAAACATTCGTAGTTTTTATTAAAAAGGAATTTTTGTGACCAGTGTTCATAGAAGTTCATTAGGGGGTGCATGCTCTGTACAAATCTGTGGTGAGAGAAGTTTAAGCAGAGGAGGGTTGAGTTGAATAGACACCCTCCCCTGGCTGAGCCTTTTGTTTGGACCCAATGCCAGTATCCGCAGCTCCCTGAATGGCAAGTAAAGGTGAGAGTCAAAGGTATTTTGAGGAGCAGAGAAGGGAGATAACGCTTCTCTGAGAGAAAAGGGCCAGACAAGTTGTTGAAGGAAATTAGAGAGAGAGAGAGAGAAGGTAATAAAAAATGTAAACAGTTATTGTTATGTGCCTTCAAGTCGATTACGACTTATGGCAACCCTATGAATCAGTGACCTCCAAGAGCATCTGTCATGAACCACCCTGTTCAGATCTTGTAAGTTCAGGTCTGTGGCATCCTTGATGGAATCAATCCATCTCTTGTTTGGCCTTCCTCTTTTTCTACTCCCTTCTGTTTTTCCCAGCATTATTGTCTTTTCTAGTGAATCATATCTTCTCATGATGTGTCCAAAGTATGATAACCTCAGTTTCATCATTTTAGCTTCTAGGGACAGTTCTGGTTTAATTTGTTCCAATATCCAATTATTTGTCTTTTTCGCAGTCCATGATACGCGCAAAGCTCTCCTCCAACACCACGTTTCAAAGGAGTTGATTTTTCTCTTATCCCCTTTTTTCACTGTCCAACGTTCACATCCATACATAGAGATCAAGAATACCATGGTCTGAATGATCCTGACTTTTGTTGGTCAGTGAAGCAGGCTGTGAGACTCACAGACAGGGTTTTTTAGCAAAGAGAGTGAAACCTGAAGCAGAAGGGTTAAGCTGTGAGAACAGAGCGCCAGGTTTGCCAAGGTCAGTAGCTGGCTGGGAAGCCTGATAAGGTGGGATGCTTGGAAAAGCTCAGTGTGGGGGAAAAGCTGTCTGTGAAGAGAACTGTGTCTAATGTCTTTGCCTAGTAAAGACTCTTACAAGAAACTTGCCTGGCCTGGCTTATTCCTGTTCTATGCGACTCTTGGATTCCATCCTTGTATGATCTATACACGCACACGCCAACAGGGGTTATGGGCCCAGCTTATCATACAAGGTAGCGGGTTCGAGAGTGTTGACGTGACGTTGGTGCAGAGAGAAACAAAGTGCAAGTAAGAGGCAAGTAAGAGTGGACAACATGGCTGTAAACCTGTTATCCGGGATGCCGATGGAGAGACTGAATGCTGTAAACTACTCCAGCTGGAAATGGAGAATGAGAGCAGTTCTGATTAAAGAAGATTTGAATGATGTTGTAGAAAAAACCCCTCCGGCAGCTCCTTCAGCAGCGTGGTTGAAGAAAGATGAGAAAGCGAAGGCTTTTATTACTCTGGGACTGTCTGATTCTCAACTGTTGCTGGTGAGTAATGAGCCGACAGCTAATCAGATGTGGGAGAAGCTAAGAGCCGCTCATGTGCAGCAAACTGCTGGGAGCAGGCTGTGTTTAGCACGGAAACTTTATCAGATGCGTTTTACAGATGAAGTGACTATGACAGAGCATCTGGCTGAATTTCGTAGATTAAATGCTGAGCTGCAAGATAGAGGAGTGCATCATAGTGACATTCAGATGGTCTATATACTGTTATCTTCATTTGATCAAAAATGGGATGTCATGGTCTCTAGTCTGGAAACTTTACCCGACGGACATCTGAATTTGGACTTTGTAGAACAGAAACTTCAACAAGAGTGGAATAGAAGACAAGAGAATAAGAAAACTGAGTTAAAAGAGACTGTGGCTGTACAACAACAAAATCAAAGAAGCAGGCAAGAAAATAAAATATGTTACTTTTGTGGGTCCCGTGGACATATACAGAGACATTGTTTAAAGAAGAGAAATAACAGGGACTTTGGAAGTCAGAGAACAAGCGTGAACTTTGTTACTAAGGAGGACAATAAACTCATTAACTCTAAGTGGCTTCTCGACAGTGGAGCGTCTAATTGCCTAATCACAGACTCTAGTTTATTTTACACTTCAAAGCCGGCGCAGGAGAAGATTTATCTGGCTGACGGATCGACTCAAGACACGATTGCAAAAGGCACGCTCAGGTTGAGTAATTTGGGAACTATATTAACAGATGTGTTATTGGTTTCTGGTTTAAAATATAACATTATATCAGTAAGAAAATTGGCTCAAATAGGTTGTAAAGTTACATTTGAAGGGGATAGATGTTTTGTGAGAAAAGATGGTGAAATATGCATGCAAGGGAAATTACAGAACCAAATGTTTATGGTTGAGTGCAATCTTGATAAACCCACGTGTGCTTGGATAAGAGTTAATAAAGATAAACATGATAATTGTTTACATGAATGGCACAGAAAATTAGCACACGCACATTTCGAAAAGGTACAAAACACCCCAAAGCATAGTCAAGATTTGAAATTAACACATTGTGAGCATGTGGATGAGTGTGAAGTATGCTATAAAACAAAAATGACTGTGACTCCAGTAAATAAGAGCTGTGAAAGCACGACCACTGAACCGTATCAGCTCATACATGTGGATTTGGCTGGACCTTTCCAGTGCTCAAAAGGTGGAGCAAGGTTTTATTTAGTGATTGTGGATGACTTCTCCAGATTTACACATGTGTTCTTATTGAAAAAGAAAAGTGAAGCAGAAGAGAAATTGAAGGCATTTATACAAAGAACAGAGACACAATATGGGGTTGTTATCAAAAATATCGAATCAGATCAAGGTGGGGAATTTACCAGTAATTCATTTAAAACATATTTGGAAAAGAAGGGAATAATACAGAGTCTCACTGCTCCCTTCAGCCCATCCTCCAACGGAACTGCAGAGAGGAGGAACCGGTCATTGCAGGATTCAATGAGAGCCATGCTAGCAGATACTGATATGAATAACACTTATTGGGGTGAATGTATTCTGTACACTGTTTATATTCAGAACCGTCTCATGCACAGAACAATAGGCATGTCTCCCTATGAGAAACTAACTGGAAGAAAGCCCAGGGTGAAACACATAGAACGTTTTGGGGCAAAATGCTGGGTACATGTTGCAAAACAGTCAAGAGCTCAGGCAGGATGCATTTTGGGATTTCAGAATTCATATTATAGAGTTTGGTTACCTGAGAAACAACAAGTAGTGTTAAGCAGAAGCATAAAGGTGATAGATAAACCTTGGAGAGACAGTCAAAAAGTTATACTTGATAGTGCAAGCAAGCAGGAAGCAGCAGATGTTCCTTTTGGGCAGCAAATTCCATTAAGAACTGCATTGACTGATCTAATACACGGTGGCAAACGTACTGTAAAAAGGCTGAGAAGTGAAGACATGGCAATGCAAGATACAGAAGTGCCAAGTACAAGTGCAGACACAGGTGCAGGTCCAAGTAAAATAGAGAGTGAGGAAGAAATGGAAATAGATAATGTTAGGAGATCAGAAAGAAAAACGAAAGGTCAACCACCTCAGAGATTCACATTTAATGTTACACAACAGAATGATGAGACAGATAAATATCCAGTAGAATGGGAAAAAGAAGGACCAATAGATAAAGAAACAATGGATCTCATGTGGAAGTTTTGTGTTGAGGAATGAAATATAAATGTATTATCAAATAAAAGTGAACAAAAATGACTCTGTAAAACTTGTGTGAATAAAGAAATAAAGAAACAAGAACTGAATTGAAAAATGTAAATAGAAACTGTAAGAAAACAAACCATGTACTGATATGTATTGTAATGAAAAGTTAATATTGTAGAAATGTAATAATGAACAATGAAGTTTTGTAATCTGTGAGTCTCAGGTGGGGGCTGTTGGTCAATGAAGCAGGCTGTGAGACTCACAGACAGGGTTTTTTAGCAAAGAGAGTGAAACCTGAAGCAGAAGGGTTAAGCTGTGAGAACAGAGTGCCAGGTTTGCCAAGGTCAGTAGCTGGCTGGGAAGCCTGATAAGGTGGGATGTTTGGAAAAGCTCAGTGTGGGGGAAAAGCTGTCTGTGAAGAGAACTGTGTCTAATGTCTTTGCCTAGTAAAGACTCTTACAAGAAACTTGCCTGGCCTGGCTTATTCCTGTTCTATGCGACTCTTGGATTCCATCCTTGTATGATCTATACACGCACACGCCAACAACTTTAGTGTTCAGTGATACATCTTTGCATTTGAGGACCTTTTCTAGTTCTCTCATAGTTGCCCTCCCCAGTCCTAGCCATCTTCTGATTTCTTGACTATTGTCTCCATTTTGCTTAATGACTGTGCCAAGGTATTGATCATCCTTGACAAGTTCAATGTCCTCATTGTTAACTTTAAAGTTACATAAACCTTCTGTTGTCATTACTTTAGTCTTTTTGACGTTCAGCTGTAGTCCCGCTTTTGTGCTTTCCTCTTTAACTTTCATCAGCATTCATTTCAAATCATTACTGTTTTCTACTAGTAGTATGGTATTGTCTGCATATCTTAAATTATTGATATTTCTCCCTCCAATTTTCACACCTCCTTCATCTTTGTCCAATCCTGCTTTCTGTATGTTATGTTCTGCATACAGATTAAACAGATAGGGTGATAAGATACACCCCTGTCTCACACTCTTTCCTATTGGTAACCAATCAGTTTTTCCATATTCTGTCTGTACAGTAACCTCTTGTCCAGAGTATAGGTTGCACATCAGGACAATCAGATGCTGTGGCACCCCCATTTCTTTTAAAGCATTCCATAGTTTTTCATGATCTACACAGTCAAAGGCTTTGCTGTAATCCATAAAGCACTGGGTGATTTTCTTCTGAAATTCCTTGGTCCATTCCATTATCCAATGTATGTTTGCAATATGATCGCTGGTGCCTCTTCCCTTTCTAAATCCAGCTTTGATGTCTGGCATTTTTCGCTCCATATATGGTAAGAGCTTTTGTTGTAGAATCTTGAGCATTACCTTACTTGTATGGGATATTAAGGCAATAGTTCTATAATTCCTGCATTCCCTGAGATCCCCTTTCTTTGGAATTCGGATATATATTGGATGCTTCCAGTCTGTCGGCCATAGTTTAGTTTTCCATATTTCTTGGAGGAATGAGAGAAGGAAGTTTTGGGAGAGCGGATCAGATATATTAAGTGTTAAAGGAGAAGGAGAGGAAAAAATACAGGAGATGAGTAAAAGTAGTTTCAAAGGCATGGGGAGGAGGGGAGAATACAAGACAAAAAGTCTCCTTTGGATCAGCAAATTCTTCCAAAAATGAGGAGGGGAGTTGGAATGTCTCAAGAGCTAATGTCTCTGTTTAAGTGGAAATCTGTAATTCTGCAAGTGCAGCTTCCCAAAATAGGTGGTATGATGCATCCATAAAACTCACTGTGTTTCTTCACCACAGCAATGTGCTTTCAAACTGATAGGCACTCAGCTTCCTGAATTCCTTATTAGAGGGAACAAGTGGGACCTGCTACAGAATGGAGTGCTTCCCCAAGATACCTGCCAATAATTCCCTCTTCTTGGATTCTCCATTCTGTTTCTCCTCACCTGGTGTTCTTTACCTACTGGGCATGCTCAGGTTTCACTAGACTGTTTTTTTTGGCAGGGACTGTCCAGGTTGTCCCCTTAGTTTAGGTATCTGTCTATCCCAGCAGAATGTTAAACGGGTTTAAAAAGAATTCCATGTCTGTTCATTAGCTTGATTGTACATGCTACCTTTTCCCAACATACACAAATTTTACGACAGGGCTAGCATTAGTAGAAAAACTGCTTTCCATCTACTACACCATCAATATTGATCGTTTGTAAATCTTCTTTATCATGTACGCAGTAAAATAACAACATCTTATTTAAGGTGGAGACAAGCTACTGGACCATTTTAAAAAAAGTTTTCCCAGGTTTTTAATTATGAATTCAGTCAATATCTGAACTTCTGTAGAGGGCTATCTCAAAAATCAGGGTAAAATGAAAACTCACAATGTAAATTTGAATATCAGACTATTAAAATAGTTTATGTATCAATCATACAGCTGTTAGGAGAAAAATTACTATTATTTTATTTTATTTATTCATTTATTATTTGATTTATATCCCTCCCTTCCTCCCAGCAGGAGCCCAGGGTGGCAAACAGAAGCGCTAAAAACACTTTAAAATGTCATAAAAACAGACCTTAAAATACATTAAACAAAACAACATTAACAACATTTTAAAAGAAAGCTTTAAAAACATCTCTTTTTAAAAAAGGGTTAAAAACATAAAAAACAAATATTAACAAGCAATTCTAACTCAGACACATACTGGGATAGGTCTCAACTTAAAAGGCTTCTTGAAAGAGAAAAGTCTTAAAAGGGCATCAAACAGATAGCAGAGATGGCGCCTGCCTAATATTCAAGGGCAGGGAATTCCACAGGGTAGGTGCCGCCACACTAAAGGTCCATTCCCTATATTGTGCAGAATGAACCTCCTGATAAGATGGCATCTGCAGGAGGCCCTCACCTGCAGAGCACAGTGATCGACTGGGTATATAAGGGGTAAGACGGTCTTTCAGGTATCCTGGTCCCAAGCTGTATAGGGCTTTGTACACCATAACTAGAACCTTGAACTTGGCCTGGTAGCAAATGGGCAGCCAGTGCAGTTCTTTCAGCAGTGGGATGACATGTTGGCGATACCCTGCCCCACTGAGCAGACTCGCCACTTCATTTTGCACCAGCTGCAGCTTCAGGACCAACCTCAAGGGCAGCCCACATAGAGCGGGGTAATTAAAGTAATCCAGCCTGGAGAACAGTGGTCAGGCTATCCTAGTCCAGAAACGGCCGCAGCTGTCTTACCAGCTGAAGCTGGTAAAAGGCGCTCCTAGCCATGGAGCTCACTTGGGCCTCTAGTGACAAAGATGGATCCAGGAGCACCCCCAGACTGCGGACCTGCTCTTTCAGAGGAAGTACAACCTCATCCAAAGCAGGCAACTGACCAGTTATCTCAACTCGGGAACCACCAACCCACAGTGCCTCCATCTTGCTAGGATTCAGACTCGAGTTTATTGGCCCTCATCCAGCCGACCACCAAGTCCAGGCAGCGGTCCAGGGCTTGCACGACCTCTCCTGATTCAGATGTTATGGAGAAATAGAGCTGGGTATCGTCAGCATACTGCTGACACCTCACCCCAAATCTCCTGCTCCCAAGGGCTCCCAAGGGCTTCATATAGATGTCAAACAGCATGGAGGACAAGATGGTACCCTGCAGCACCCCACAGCACAACTGCCAGGGGCCTGAAAGACAGTCACCCAATGCTATTTTCTGAGAGTGACCCTGGAGATAGGATTGGAACCACTGTAAAACAGTGCCTCCAATACCCATCTCACCAAGTCAGCCCAGAAGGATACCATGGTCAATGGTATCAAAAGCCACTGAGAGATCAAGTAAGAATAACAAGGTCACACTCCCCCTGTCCTCCCGATGAAGGTCATCCATCAGGGCGACCAAGGCCAATTCAGTCCCATAACCAGGCCTGAACCCAGACTGGAATGGGTCAAGATAATCTGGTTCATCCAAGACTACTTGCAATTGCTGCACCACAACCCTCTCAATCACCTTCCCTGTAAAGGGGGTATTTGCAACCGGTCGGTAGTTATCACAAACCAATGGGTCCAGGGTGGGCTTTTTCAGGAGTGGTCGGATCACTGTCTCTTTCAAGGCGGCTGGAACCACTCCCTCCCGCAGTGATGCGTTGACCACACCCTGGATCCACTCAGTCAGACCCCCTCGGCAAGCTCTGATAAGCCAAGAAGTGCAAGGGTCAAGAGGACACGTCATCAGGCCGCATCAACTGAAACCATTCCCCAGAAGTTGCAGCAGACGTTGCACTGGACACCTCATTGGGGACTACAGTAGATGTGGAGGGGGCATCAAGACTGCTACGGAGGCAAGCAACTTTACCCTCAAAGTGCCTAGCAAACAATTCACAGTGGGCCTCCAAAGGGTCTAAAACTCCATTTCCTGGAGTTGAGGTCAACAGACCCCTGACCATATGGAAAAGCTCCACTGGACAGCTACTTGAGGATGCGATGGAGGCAGAGAAGTGGGTCTTCTTCGCCGCCCTCAGCACCACACAGTAGGCACGGTTATGATGTTTTACTTGTGCCTGATCAGCCTCACAGCACGTCTTTCGCCACTTGCGCTCTAGCCGTCATCCAGCCTGTTTCATTGGCCTTAGATCACTGACATACCAAGCTGCAAGCCGGGCTCCACAATGCCGGAGAGGGCCCTCAGGGGCAACTGTGTCAAGAGCCTGATGTGCCTCACTGTTCCACAGCGTGACAAGGGCTTCAACAGGGTCACCTCGTCTATCTACTGGGAACTCCCCCAGGGCATTCAGGAATCCTGTGGATTCCATTAGGCTCCGGGGGCGGGCCATCTTAATCTGTCCACCACCCCTGCAGGGGATCGGAGCCGTAAGTCCTAAACTTTACCAGGAAGTGATCTGACCATGACAGGAATTTCTTGCCCTTTCACAGGAAGTTTTAGGTTGAAATAATATAAGCTGACCAAGGTTTTTCCATGCTTGACCATCAGATAAGACCAAAAGAAAGAAAAAGTATGAACCTCTAGCTATGCTTTTATCCCAATCTCTACTTTGTTTGACTGTATGAAAAAAATATCCAGAATGTGGAGGGGGAGTAATATTCTACTAGTTAACTGATGGTAGAAAAGAGAATAAGTTTTACAGCTAAAACCACAGGCAAATACAGTCCAGCACTGTACAAGGTAAAATCAGCCAGTGCTGCATCTCTTTGTTATGTGATCTACTAAAACAGTTTTCTTAACGTTAGGAATGAACAAGCAGACATATTATCACGTGTTAACATTTTTCAATAGACAAGGGTTTTTTGTTTTCATTTTTTCTTTTCAACATTACATACTGCTATGGTGACTATCAAGCTTTGCTCTCCAAATGTTTCTTGGCATATGAATGCAAAAAACAAACAAACCAGCAGACGTTTGAGATTCAGTATGAATTTGAATATCAGACATAACAAAATGTTATTTGTAAACTGGGAAATGCATTGTTAATTTTGTTCTATGATTTACAGTGTTATTCTGGCAGTTACATAGAAATATGTTGATGGAGAAAATATATTCAGTTTGCTTTTGTTACATATTCTTCCCCAATGTAAAACTCTTAGCTAGTCTTTGGCTGGATTTAGAGATGATTAAAGAAATTGTAATAGCAGCTCAGAGAACAGTCAAGAACTATCTGTCCTTACAGGCTGACCCTGAGCTTTCCTCAGTATGGCTTTAAATCTTCATGTAATATATTTTGGTTCTAGTTTTGGTACAGTTTAATGCAGCTAATCTCCAACAGGAGAGACGTATATAGTATAGGCATAGTGATTAGATAGGCAACTGTTAGTAACCAACAAAATTAAAATGCATCTGCAGAATTTTTACAATTAAAACATATATTTGGATATTACAGGAGGCATTTCATCCATTCACAGTATTTCCCTATAAATGACAAGCATCTGCAAATGGTGAATGCTTTGAGCTGTTCATTCTTATTATGCCCACAGTACACATTGCAGCATTTAAATACATAATCCATCACTTTCATTCAGAAATGGCATATAAAATCATTTTTGTGCATATAAGGTAAACGCTAATGACCAGAGACGCTTATGGAAGATCACTGTCAAGCTTGTAACAGCACAGATTTCTAAAGTAAATCTTCATATGGCAATCAATGGACAGTTCACCCACTCTCTGCAAAGAATTGCCTAACAAAAGCATTCTGGCCTTTGTGCAGTACCCCTTCCCAAGTTCTCATAGAATTGTTCTGCTTTTTTGCATAATTTTGAAATCATGGGAGATGTACAAGTCTTAAAAAAGCCCTAAATTAAAATTAATACAGCATTTAAAAAAAATTATAAAAGCAAAGAGTCCTTCAGTTGGTGAAGTGTGTATGTTCTTCCCTCTTTGAGTGAGTTATATCTGAAATATTGCCCTTTGTAGATGCTCACTTTGTTCTGTTATCATTCTAATGTTCTGTTTTAATTCTAATTCTAATTTAATCCCTGCTCCTCTGTTGTTGTCTGCTATTTGCAAATTTGCCAAACCTACACACACAGAACCATGTATAGATTATTAAGAGATAACTATGGTTAAATAGCTAGATTCTTACTCACAAATAGATGTGCTGTTGTGAAGATAGTCCATAATTTAAAGCACTAGAATGGGGCAGTATATTATATGTTGAGTTATTTATGTGAATAGCTGCACTAGTCTGCTCAAAATAGCAGAGTATGGCATTTAATCATATGTAGATGTAGTTGCCTAACACTTAAAAGAACAGTCTCAAATAATATATTTTCATATGGATAACTGTCCCAGCCTGCTGTTTGACATGCGGCCTGTGTTGCTTCCTTGCAAGTTTTCTGGTTGCTATTGATCTGAATCCATCTTAACTCCTTAAGAGTATAATGGCATCATCATCATAAATTTCACTTTAAAAAGGTTGTTTGAAAACCAGGCTCACATCAACTTGCAAACAAATCTTTGAAACATTTCCACAAGAGGCCTTTTTAAAGTTGGGAGGGTTGCAGAGATTTTTGCTATATTTATATGATTTTTGGGTTTCATTGTTGCAAAAAAGATTTTCCTTATACTATAAACAAAGAGTGAGCAGGTCATTTGAGACTACCCCAGGCTGATTGACCTAGACATCACCAGTAGATGCTTAATGGATTGTGGTGTTTGTGACTAAAATAGTGATTAGGGCACCCTTTCCCAACTAGTGGGCCACCAGATGTTGTTGGACCACAATTCCCATCTTTCCTGACCATTGGCAATGCTGGCTGAGGCTGATGGGAGTTGTGGTCCAAGAACATCTTGTGGCCCACTAGTTGGAAAAGGCTGGATTAGGGAGTAGAATTCAGCAGCCAATCTGCTCAGTGGGACAAGATGGTTTGAACATATAACACCAATTCTGGCAACCAATTAGTTTCCAGACTCAATGCAAAGTGCTGTTTTGACATATAAAGCCTTAAACTTCTCAGGACCCCAATACCTCAAGGACCGCCTCTCCCTATATGTACAAACCCGGACCCCACGCTCAGCATCGGAGGTCCTTCTTCATGCTCCCCTTCCAAAGGAGGTTTGGAGAGTGGCAACACAAGAATGGGCCTTCCCAGTGGTGGCCCACCATCTGTTGAATGCTCTCCCTAGGGAGGTACACCTGATGCCATCATTATCCACCAGGCAAAAAACCTTTCTCTTCTCCCAGGCGTTTGGTTTTTAACTTTAGAAGGCTTTTGGAAGGTTTCTCTTGTGTAGCCTTCCTAAGAAGGGGCTGCTCCACTGCCTTATGTACTATTTTGTTTTTAACTTTTTATATATATAGTTTAACATTTTACTTTTTTTATTAACTGTAAGTCACTTCGAGTGTGCATATGTGTAGAAAATGACTAACAAATTTAATAAATAAGTATTTACTTTGTATTTGTAAAGACTAATACAGTGGCAAGAAAAAGTTTGTGAACCTCTTAGGATTGTCACATATTTCCAGCATAAAATATTAATAGGTCTTAATCTAACCTCGTAATCCTAGATAAAGAACCGATAACCAGATTAAACAAATGACATACAAACATGATGTGTTTTCAACATTCATGTGTCCACAACTGATTCAACAGTCAATATCCATGTGTGAAAAAGTATGTGAACCTTTAGATTCAGTAGCTGGTGGCACCTCCTTGAGCAGCAAGCATTTCCTATATAACTGTTGGTCAGTCTCACATCGGTTTCAAGGAATTTTGGCCCATTCCTCCTTACAGAACTGCTCCAACTCAGTGACATTTAAGGGATTCTTTGCATAAACAGCTTGCTTCAGATCCTGCCACAACATTTCGATAGGGTTTAGGTCTGGACTTTGACTAGGTCATTCAAAAACACAGAATTTGTTCTTCCGCAGCCATTCTTTGTTAGATCTTGTATTTTAGGATCATTGTCATGTTGCATGACCCATTTTCAGTTCAGCTTCAGCTTTCAGACAGATGGTCTGACATTTTCCTCAAGAATCTTCTGATGCACTACAGAATTCATTGTTGTGTCAGTGATGGCAAGCCGTCCAGGTCCTGGGTCAGCAAAGCTAGCCCAAACCATCACATTCCAACAACCATCCTTGACAGCTGGAATGAGGTTCTTCTGTTCAAAGTCTGTTTTTTGCTAAACATAATGTTTCTCATTGAGGCCAAAAAGTTCTACCTTTGACTCATCTGTCCATAGAACATTGTTCCAGAAGTCTTGGGGATCATCTATGTGATCTTTAGCAAACTTCAGATGAGTAGCAATGTTCTTTTTAGAGAGAAGTGATTTCCTCCTGGCTATCCTCCCATGAACATCATTCTTCTTAAGTCTTTTCCTGATGGTTGAGTCATGAACACTCGCAATAGCCAAGGCGACAGTGGCCTGCAGATCCTTGGATATTACTTTGGAGTTCTTTGTGACTTCCTGGATGATGCTCCAATTCATTCTTGGAGAGATTTTGGTAGGACGGCCTCTCCCGTGCAGAGTGACTGGTCTTGAACTGTCTCCATTTGTAGACTACCTGTCTGACAGTGGATTGGTGGAGCCCCAAATCCTTAGAAACGGTTTAGTAACCCTTTCTAGACTGATGAGCAGCAATAACTGCTTTTCTGAGGGCCTCCAAGATGTCTTTTGATAGTGGCATGACATGCTTCCACACACCCGTATGGTGAAGACCGAACTCACACAGTTTCTGATCCTTTTATACAGTGGGGCCTCCCAAACTCACCCCTGTAGACCTATCTAATTACTTAAGCACCTGATTCTAACTATTCCCTTTAATTGAGCTGATGCAACCAGATGTTCACTTACTTTTACACCTGTCCTGACTCTTATGTACTCATTGTTTGCCTAATTTACACATCATTTTATTTCACAAGACACAGAATTGGTTAAGATAAACCCTATTGGATATTTAGAAAAGGACTGGTTTTGATTCATGGAGGCTATCATGGTAAAACAAATGGCATTTCTGTAATTATCATTGAGGTTCACAAACCTTTTCTCACCATTGCACCTTTCAGGAAAGTTTTCTGAGTTATCATACACAATACATAGTAGCAAGAAATAATTTCCTCTCTTCAATCAGATTGATACAGTGTTTTAGGACAAAGTTTATGGCATTCATTTTTCAGAATATTATTGGTTATTTTCTCCCCCCCCCAAATAAGGTATTTGGGTATTTGCAAAGATGGGAGGGAGTGCCTTCCTGCCTTCTGGTTTCTCTGCAAATGCTTCCTGATGCAGTTTTTAGTTTTAGTAATGCAGAGATTTAGGTTCAGAGATAAAAATTAATCCTAGTTAGTGGAAAAATAGGTCTATGTGGAAGGGAAAGATTTCCATGGGAGAAGCTGTGGATGTGGGAAGGGTTAAGTATCACTTCTTATCAGTTGCTGATTCTCCCTTACACATGCCCCTCATCCTCACATTTATGTTATCTTAGCCAATGCAGATTTGGGAACAAACATTTCATGCAGTAATATGACGTTCTGTCACTATTTGAAAATGAGAGGTAAGGAGGGGGATAGTATTGGAAAGATACTGGATTGGAAGGACAAATTATTTGTAAAATGTAACTTTTTCCTAATACCTTTAATGTATCTCCCTTCACTCATAGGCCAATAACAAGCCTGAAATTGAGGCAGCCCTTTTTCTGGATTGGATGAGACTCGAACCACAATCCATGGTATGGCTGCCAGTTTTACATAGGGTGGCTGCTGCTGAAACTGCCAAACACCAAGCCAAGTGCAACATCTGTAAGGAGTGTCCAATAATTGGATTCAGGTACAACACTTTAATTCTTAATCCTTACCCAATGAACTTTATGCATCAAGAATTATTATTTTTCATAGAGGCCATATATAAATGAGCACTGAACTCTTTCTTCTAGCACAGAATATGGAGTGTGAACTGTGTACCAATTTACATATTTCTCTTTTCCTCATCATCTAAAAGCAGCCTCATTAACAAAAGTGCATGTTTTAGAACATAAGAAGAGCCTGCTGGATCAGGCCAGTGGCCCATCTTGTCCAGCATCCTGTTCTCACAGTGGCCAACCAGGTGCCTGGGGGAAGCCCGCAAGCAGGACCCGAGTGCAAGAACACTCTCCCCTCCTGAGGCTTCCGGCAACTGGTTTTCAGAAGCATGCTGCCTCTGACTAGGGTGGCAGAGCACAGCCATCATGGCTAGTAGCCATTGATAGCCCTGCCCTCCATGAATTTGTCTAATCTTCTTTTAAAGCCATCCAAGCTGGTGGCCATTACTGCATCTTGTGGGAGCAAATTCCATAGTTTAACTATGCGCTGAGTGAAGAAGTACTTCCTTTTGTCTGTCCTGAATCTTCCAACATTCAGCTTCTTTGAATGTCCACGAGTTCTAGTATTATGAGAGAGGGAGAAGAACTTTTCTCTATCCACTTTCTCAATGTCGTGTATAATTTTATACACTTCTATCATGTCTCCTGTGACCCGCTTTTTCTCTAAACTGAAAAGCCCCAAATGCTACAACCTTTCCTCGTAAGGGAGTCGCTCCATCCCCTTGATCATTCTGGTTGCCCTCTTCTGAACCTTTATAATATCCTTTTTGAGATGAGGCGACCAGAACTGTACACAGTATTCCAAATGCGGCCGCACCATAGATTTATACAGCGGCATTATGATATCGGCTGTTTTATTTTCAATACCTTTCCTAATTATCGCTAGCATGGAATTTGCTTTTCACAGCTGCCACACACTGGGTCGACATTTTCATCATGCTGTCCACTACAACCCCGAGGTCTCTCTCCTGGTCGGTCACTGCCAGTTCAGACCCCATGAGCGTATATGTGAAATTAAGATTTTTTGCTCCAATATGCATAATTGTACACTTGTTTATATTGAATTGCATTTGCCATTTTTCTGCCCATTCACTCAGTTTGGAGAGGTCTTTTTGGAGCTCTTCACAATCCCTTTTTGTTTTAACAACCCTGAACAATTTAGTATCGTCAGAAAACTTGGCCACTTCACTGCTCACTCCTAATTCTAGGTCATTAATGAACAAGTTGAAAAGTACAGGTCCCAATACCGATCCTTGAGGGACTCCACTTTCTACAGCCCTCCATTGGGAGAACTGTCCGTTGATTCCTACTCTCTGCTTTCTGCTTCTTAACCAATTCCTTATCCACAAGAGGATCTCTCCTCTTATTCCATGACTGCTACGCTTCCTCAGAAGCCTTTGGTGAGGTACCTTGTCAAAAGCTTTTTGAAAGTCTAAGTACACTATGTCTACTGGATCACCTCTATCTATATGCTTGTTGACACTCAAAGAATTCTAGTAGGTTACTGAGACAGGACTTTCCCTTGCAGAAGCCATGCTGGCTCTGCTTCAGCAAGGCTTGTTCTTCTATGTGCTTAGTTAATCTAGCTTTAATAATACTTTCTACCAGTTTCCCAGGGACAGAAGTTAAGCTAACTGGCCTGTAATTTCCGGGATCCCCTCTGGATCCCTTTTTGAAGATTGGCGTTACATTTGCCACTTTCCAGTCCTCAGGCACGGAGGAGGACCCAAGGGACAAGTTACATATTTTAGTTAGCAGATCAGCAATTTCACATTTGAGTTCTTTGAGAACTCTCGGGTGGATGCCATCCGGGCCCCGTGATTTGTCAGTTTTTATGTTGTTTATTAAGCCTAGAACTTCCTCTCTCATTACCACTATTTGTCTCACTTCCTCAGAATCCCTTCCTGCAAAAGTTAGTTCAGGTTCAGGGATCTGCCCTATATCTTCCACTGTGAAGACAGATGCAAAAAATTCATTTAGCTTCTCTGCAATCTCCTTATTGTTCTTTAATACACCTTTGACTCCCTTATCATCCCAGGGTCCAATCGCCTCCCTAGATGGTCTCTTGCTTTGAATGTATTTATAGAATTTTTTGTTGTTGGTTTTTATGTTCTTAGCAATGTGCTCCTCAATATTCCTTCTGTCCTGTAAAAGTAATTGTGCTGTTTGGATGCATAAGACCATTAGAGGAGCCCTCCTGGATCAGACCAAGTGCTTCTCTTACCCAGTAGTTTGCTCCCACAGTGGCCATCCAGTTGCCTATGGAAAGCCTACAGGCAGGACATAAGCACTACAGCATCCTCATCACTTATGAACATTTTGCAAAACATGCAGATTATAACTTGCTGGATACAAAAATGTAGATTTCCCACAGGAAATTGATTACTGTGAATAGAATATAATGCTGATATGCTGGGGAAACCATTATGTAATGATATTTCATTAGACTAAACCTGCTCAACTTATGGTCTATAATCTCTTTTTAATAATGTTGACCATAAAAGTTGAGATTCTGTTGCTGTGTTTAGACATCTGGATCTCAACGTCATGATTACTATAGCAATGAATATAAGCCAGTATTTTGCCAAATAGCCATGGATTGATATGCCTATTCAGAAACCATTTAACTGTTAAGTAAATACTTGCTTTTGATTATGCTTAGACTTGTTTTCTTTGTTTCCTAATAAACGTTTTGCATGATCTGTGCGTTTTTCATTCTTAGCACTGTTAGCATTGGTATTTCTCCTCTACATCAAGGTCTTGAGGAGGAGCATTCTGAAATTCACTTTTTAAAGCTCAGTTAGATGACTGTGAATCTACTGCATCACATAACATCTGTTCAAAGAGAGTAACTGCATGACCTTAAGTGGAAGGGTGCTGAGCAAATTTGTGAAATTATAATTTCCTTTTTGCTGCTGCTGCTTCAGTTTAATGTAAAGTGTTGGGTGGTTAAAGAAAAGAAAGTAAAAAATCAAACAAAGTGGGTTTTTAAAAGTATTTTCTTCGTATCTAAGTATTTACTTAATTTAAGTGGGACACTTCATAAAATAAAATTACACGGGTGCTATGCAGGACAAAAAAGCCATGTTTCATTAAATTACTGGGGGCTGTATTAACATAACATTAAGCAGATCTTTCCAACATTGCACGGATTTCTCCTTGCCCATCAGAACAATCTCTCCCCTCCTCCCCTTGTACCCCCTAAATGTGTTCTGGGGGTTCCCCCAATGCTCCAAAGCAGATTTGGTGATGGTGTGAGGGGTACACAAGGGGAGGAGCTAGCACAAAAATGTAATTGCATCCCACCCTGTATTCTTAGGTCATAATTTAGACACCACATAGTACAGATCCACATTACCAAATCTAACATATTCCCCACTATTAATTATGTCTCTGTGTTGTGATTGTCCATCTGAATTGTGATCTTGTGAATAATGCATATACTGAATTGGACCATTGATCCATCTAGTCTCATGCTGCCTATTTTGACAGTGGCTCTCCAAGGTCTCAAGCAAAAGTCTTTCTCAGCCCTGTTACCAGAGATCCTTTTAACTGAAGATTCCAGGGATGGAACCTGGAACTTTGCTGATGCAAAGCATATCTTCAACTACAGAGCTATAGTTCTTCCCTGCAAAAATTATTAAAGACTAATGTGACTAGGAACTGAGCACAGATGACAATTGTTAAACAGCCAAAATCTAACCATTAGACACCTGGGACTGGATTATATTTTATACATTTAATATTTCAAGTCAACCTTATTCTGAGGTCTTTTGAAATCAAAGACACAGATTGACCTGTGTTCCAAGGACATATTGAATTATCCATTGAATACATCTGAATGTCTGCAGGTAACTGAATAAAAAAGTCACCTTACATCAGAGAAATTTCAGTTGATATATTGTTAACTATTACAGAATATTTCAGGACTTAAATATAATAATACTATTTGCCTCAGTTTAAATTTCTGGAATTTTCAGTGTATAATTTTCAGTGTATAATCTGCAGCTATCCCTGTCCATGCAAATTCTGCCACTGATTGCAATAGAGTGCAAATTTCAGCCACTGTCCACAATCCAGAGACAGTTATTTAATGAATGCATTCAATTACATGAATTAGATTTGAGAGCTATGTCCTTCCACTTGATTTATTTAAGATTTAGATGACAAACTGATTCACATATAGCTGGAATGAAGTGCCATCAAAATCAGTTGGAATTTCTTTGGAGTAGACATGCAGAAGATTTTTCTGGTCGAGCATGCTTAATTTTCTCTTGATTATATTGCAAATTATTCATTTAAATGGTTTTCTCATTATCACTTTTTAAAGTTGCTAGATAAGAATATTTGTCAGCTGTATCCCCTTCATACAGCCCAGTTTTTAATTAATTTGGGAGTTTAATAAGCCAAGTTTTATAAAATTGTGTCCTTCCATGTTGTTTTTTTATTTCAAACAAACTTTAAAAGCTTAAGAGAATAAAAATGTTTTTGCCTGCCACCAAAAGAACAACAATGTAGGTGCAAAGGGAGTTCCAGAACTGGAGGGCCATCATCAGGAAGACACTCTTTCCAGTTGCCACCTGCCTCTCCTCCAATGCCAGTGGTAGCTGGAGCAGAGCCTCACAGCCACTTTGTTGTGGCAGCAGGTTTACTTCCAGTCCTAAACTGTGTAAGGCTTTAAAAGTCAACACAAGTTCATTGAATTGTTCTCAGAAAAAGTCCTGGAGCAAGGAAACTCATTGAGTATGAATGAAGTTCCCAGTGATTGGTTCCAGAGCGAACTGCATGCAAAGATTGCGCCACACACAATACATTTCAGTAAATCAATGATGGAGATTACCAGTGCATGGCTAACTGTGGCCAGATTATCTCTGTTTAGGGGACACTGCTGCTGATTTACCAATCTCAGCTGATGAAAGGCTGCGACACAAAAAGTGACGTGTGTGGGTGGATTCAGGCTACATATGTGATACGGAAAATTGCGGTATTTTAGGACTCTCCTTAAATAGTCTGAAGAGTATTCATAGTTCTCCTTCCTAAATTCTGGATGCATGCTAATAAATTTCTTGAAGTGAAATCTTGTACCATAAAGTGCTCATTTTAAAAACTTTTCTCAATAAAGATGCTTACTATTGTGTGGTTACAAGAGTGGCACTATGTTTATAGGTATAATGTAAGGCTGTCCTGCTTTATACCTGAAACAAACTTTACTGCATGAGTTCTGAAATCGTATTTTTCTTCTTCTTCAGGTACAGAAGTTTAAAGCACTTTAACTATGACATCTGCCAAAGCTGCTTCTTTTCTGGGCGAGTTGCAAAAGGTCATAAGATGCACTACCCAATGGTAGAGTATTGCACACCAGTAAGTAAGAACATCAGTGTCTCCTAATATAAATTTCTGGGTAGAAGACAAAAGTTTCATTTGTTTTGTGTGAGCCAATGGAGGCTTAATACATTTTTTTAAATTAAATGATCCTGTACGCAATTGGTCTTGCTATAATGTAGTAATTAAGAACAATTGGAACTTGTTACCAATTCTTTATATATTGTTGTAACTACTTATATGTTAGTTGTTTTGAAAATTGCTTGTTATTCTTATAGAGTGCTGTATCAGAACAATAAGCTCCATGTTCTGTACTGTACTAAATAATTGCTTATAAGTATGTGCAGTAAGCCTAGGATTCTTCCAAAATATACCTGCATCTTACATGACTGCAAAAAAAAAATAACCCACAATATATGACTGAGTTATTATTCTACCCTAGCTGGCTTTAAAATGCATTATGCTGTAATTACTTTGTAAGCTATCTCCTACTGAAGCAAAAGAGAGAGAGAATTAATTTTAGATATGGTGGTTGTGACACTTATTTGGGTATACTGGTTCTATGGTAGTGTCACCTGTTGTTCTAAAACAAATGTTTTAAGGTATTGCTTGTGCTTCTATGTCATCAGATGATATTAATTCCCATAATATATGAAGCAGCCTGCCATTTTCATTCCAAAATATGGCACTGCAAGAGATAAAGTACTTTTTGTTTAATCCCACTAAAGATTTATCTGTAATATGTGCTATCATCTTGCTTGTAGTGCAGCTGTTGGGATGATGATGCTAAAAAATGAGTGGGAGCAAAATGCTGTGGAATCTGTTGGTGTGTGTAAGGTTCAACTGCAAGCAAAGCTAATAATTGTTGGATGCCATCTAATTCTATGATTCTGTGCTTTCTTATATGTGATACTATTATGCAAACAGAGAGCACTTTTCAGATCTACTATTTCTAGACATGTGGTTGGATTCTCTATGGTCCAGTTAAGACTATAATTTCTTGGCGTACATCAAGATATGCATTAGTCTTTTGCCAATTCACACAGCTCCTTTACTGTTCCCTTCATGGCATTCCTTGATAAACCAGGAAGTCTCTAATGAACCATAGTTTCCTTTTTCATCCAGTCTGGGAAACCATTGTTACTGGCTTCAGAACAACCAAATCTGAGGTTGGTTTAAGATCCTGACTTGTTATGAAAGTAGTAATCATAGTTTCCCAGATTGAACAAAAGATGAAACTATGGTTTACTGTAAAATTCCTTGTTTATCGAGGCATGTTGCAACAGGGCTCTGTACACAGGTGAAAGACTTGTTCATATCTCAGTTGGTTAAGCCAAGAAAATATCATCCAAATATGGCCTATAAGTAAAAATCGATAAGATAAGCCTGCTTTTAATTAAAGTTTGCAAGTGCTATATTCTGTCCTGCTCTTTCCAACTAGGCTAATAATATGACTATACTGTTGTACATATCCAAGGGAGGGTGTAGTGAAGACATGTCTGAACAACTATTCTTTCTTATAAACTGAAAGGAAAAATTGTTAATCTTCAAAGTGGTAAAGTGCATTAGCACTTTCCTCTCATCTGTAATTGGAGAAGATTAGATCATATTATACTGGCTATTGTTTCTACTTGCCTCTTCCTAGCAAATGAACAAAATCTTCATTAAAAGTCAATGTAATGTAAGCATCTTTTTTGTAAAAGTGTTTTTTGTTTCTTGCTGATAAGATCTATATGAAAATAAGAATCTAAAGCAATATATTGAGTTATGGTATGTATATTACTATGGAATGAGAATACAGAATCACTATAAAAATTGAGATTGTTCTTTCACCATTTATTTAATCTGTTCCTATCATTGCACAACAATCCTCTTTTTTGCTCCTAAGAGGGGAGTTTGTGAGGAAGGGTTGGTACATCCCGCATGTGGAATTATGGGCTATCACAGACCTGACAAACTTGTTCTTATAAAATTTTGAAAGTGTTCCTTAATATCCTCATGTTCATGAACATGCCATACATCTCGTGTTACCAAATTTGCTAATGAATTGCAAATCTCCAGATCATGAAACATTTCCAGTATGAACTATGGTCCTGAAACACATTGGTATGTACTTCTAATGCACAGTGATTAATAGTTTATGGTTCAGGGGAAGAGGTGGCAGGTCAGTCAAGTATTTGGATTTCAATATCCTATGACTGTATGCTGGGGGGGAAAACCCAACTCTCTATTAAAGTGATATCATTGAAATGTTGCTTCCAGACTACTTCAGGAGAAGATGTCCGTGACTTTGCCAAGGTATTGAAAAACAAATTCCGGACAAAAAGATACTTTGCAAAACACCCAAGAATGGGCTACCTGCCTGTACAAACAGTGTTGGAGGGAGACAACATGGAAACGTGAGTGAAGCAGATTAATAATGTCTTTTGGATAAACTCTGAGCTGCCCAGTTGGCTCCTGCTCCCTTCCTAACTGCATAAAGCTGCTTTTATTTTCTTCATTTTTGTTTATTTTGGTTGAAAGTAAAATACAAGCTGACGTTTCAATTGCTGTTTCCCTCACCTTTTTTCACCTGCTAACCTTCCAATAAGTTCAGCTAGTTAAAAAAAATGCCCATGGGCTTATTGATTGCCTTGAAAGCCTTTAAAATGGTTGTCATCTAGAAATAAACCAGGTGTGGCTCACCTGTGGTCCTCCAGATGTTGCTGGTTGAAACTCTCATAGTCTCTTATCATTGGCATACTGGTTCGGGTTGATGAGAATTGGAGTCCTGCAATATCTGGAGAGCCACAGGTTCTCCACCACTAGAGTAAGCAGAAGCTAATACATGGTCACTTTTTATTGAAATAGAGAATACTTTATCTCTTATTTTTGTTTAAATTTGGATTTATGCTATAAACTCCCTCTCATTTTCCCTATTCCCATAGAGATGGTCACATAAAAATTATGACTGAGTTTTTCTTTCCTTATCCTTTGCTAGCTAATAGTTACATTATTTAACAGCAATTGCACTGCAGCTTGTTATATCTCTCCCTCTCTAATATTTTATTTTTCATATTTTTGGCTGCTTTTCATGGACATTCATGTTGGTCTCTTGGATTTTCCTGGTTTTTTGATTGTTTTTTTTTTAACTTTCTGTAATTATTTTGCTAAGTTTTTTCTGCCTCTCTCTTCACCTCCTCATTTTTTGTCTTGCAGTCCTGTTACTCTGATCAACTTCTGGCCAGTAGATTCTGCGTGAGTACTTTTGCCAAAGTGTGCTGCTATTGCTTCTGCTATTGCGTTCTCTCACTCATTTGTTTTTTAATTTCTGTTGTTGTTTTTTAAAAAAACATATATCCATTCCCCTTCTCCTCTTCCCTCCCCCCCCCATTAAAGTTTCTGGAAAACAAAACAAAAATTTATTCCAGATCAATAGAATGGTTTACCAGTAGGATTTCCTACACTTCATTAAATGTATACATGATTGCCACCCTGAGTTCCTACTGAGAGGAAGGGCAGGATATCAACCAAATAAATAAATATGGTGTTGTGTTTGAAGTCACTGAAGATGTCTTTGGAGGTTAAAACAATCAACCTGAATCACAAAGAGTTGCACAGTCCTCTTCCCTCCTATGGAAGCATGCACATTAAATGCTTGAATTGCTGGATTAAAATAAGCATATTTGGTTGGAAAACAAGCAAGTTTGAGATTTGATTATATGTTTTGAAAAACAATCCAAAGATGTTTTTCATCTTTTTAGCATCATTATTTAACATGTATGTATATAGTTGGACCTAGTCCAGATACCTGTGTGCTCAGATATATATTTGCATATCTTTGCATGCATGCTTCTCCATTAATTTAAATGGAGAAGCCAGATTGGCACCTATGTTTATGCATGGGTTCTGTCTTCAATTTAAATGAATGGAGAAGAGTTTACAGGTGGGCAGTGTCTGTGACAAGTTCTGCTTCTGTTCTCCTAAGCAGCCACTAGATTGGCTGAATAACCACAGAACCAGACTTTCTTACTATTTTGTTATATTGTATTATTATACATATTATAGTCTTATTATATCAATACTGTCAGATGTCGAGTTATGATCCAGCCAGTATTAGGCACATTCCAATATTTTTGTTTCAGTGAAGAGAGTTGCTCAAAATCTCTTCCACTGAAATTAATGGTACCTACATTGAAATATTTAATATGGGCTGAATTGTGACTGAAGTTTCAGGAGCAAAACACTATTATTTCTCAATTGAAGCCACAATTAATTTAGGACCACATGAATTCACTGACAGGTTAGTTCAGGAATTGCAGATATGAGTAACTACCCACTTTAGATAACTATCAGCTTGGCATCTGTGCTAACATTATATCTTTAAGATTGGTCTTAATTATTTGTTTATGCTACTTAATTCATGTCTGCCAAATATTAGTGGAGGAAGCAGCCTAAAATTATGAACGCTACTAAAATTCTTCTGAAGAGTTACTTCTGCTCTTTGCTTGCAAAGAGTGATGACTAAAATAAGCAGCACTAAAACTTTACATAGAGGAATATTAAACTTCATGGTATATGTTTGGAGCATAGACTGTTGTGAAGACTCACTCTCTTTGAAAGCAATTGTATGCATGTCCTACTGAAGTAAGTTCAATGAATGAACATCCTGGTTTTTGCTGCATGTATTTAAAGATCTGTGTAAAATGAATGTCAGTAAACACAACCAGGCTGCTGGGTCTGAAACTAGTTTTCTACAATGTACTCAACTACAAGTACATTTAGAATAGATTATAGTTTGAATGGAATCTGTAAGTAGGGGACCACTACTGTTGGTTAGCTTTTCTAATCAAGCCAAAAACTGTGGTCACCAGGAGCTGGTTATGCCCTGCTCGGCAACCCACCAACCACCTTTCCCTATAGGAAAGGGTGACAGGGAGCTTGCCAGTTTGGCCATTCTGACGCAAGGCACTCTGGACACCTCACCAAGGAAGTGGCCAAACAAATCCCCAAATTTTCTCCCAGCCTTGGAACTGTGGAGGGGGCAGGAATCACAGAACAATTGTCAGGATGATTCATCACCCACTTCTGCAGTTCCAAAGTCAAGGAGAAGGCTGGTCCCTTGTCATTCTCACCAGAGGATGGCAGGCTCACTGGAGAGCAAAAAATGTGGAAGCCCAATAACATTTGTTGAAATTAATATCAAGTAAATTACTGACAGTGATGGTATATGATGTCTACCATGACATTCTTAAACTTCATTTTTTTGTATACAACAAAACATAAAAGTACAGCAAGTAGATGGCATCTGGCCTGCTGCCTGCATCCAGCCAGTCAGCATTTTCACTTGGCCCATGCAATGGAGTCTTCTGGCATTCTTCACAATCCCCATTTTTTTGCATTATGCAAGAGGTGTGGGGAAACTGGATACAGCTGAGCAGCAAGATGTATGCATGATGTAAAAAGGCAGTTCCATGTATAAATAGATGGAAACAAAGATAGCACAAACCTTATATACTAACATACCAATCTAAACTACTAATAGAAATGTGTGTATTTGTTATCTACTGTGGTTTTTTTTATCTCAATCTGAAATTCAGTGGCTTAATTTTGAATGTTTGTTGTGTATTGTTAATCCTTTTCTGTGCTACAGATTAATTTATTTGTAAGCCTGTAGCATATATTTGGAAACCAAGGTTTAGTCTTTTCTTCCTGGAGTTGATTTGCCTGTTCAGACAGGTATTTCACATTGCAGTGCACATTTTCCCTATTCTTTCCTCAAAGATCAAAGGGACACTTCATACGTTACAGTAAGAGCAAGTACACATTAAAAATGTAGCATGTACTCACTCTTACATTGTTATGTGTGGATGGATGCTGGTTTTGTTTCCCAATCCAGAACAGTTATGCCATAACTGTGGGGAGTAGTAGTCAATCTTGATTCCCCAGTATGTTTCTATGATATATGCCCCCAGAATGGGGGAAGCCCTTCGTAGAAAGCAGCAGAGGAGAAGAAATAGGAGTTAAATGTGAGATAATCTGTTCAGGTCTCAGGGTTACTGTGTAATTCAAAGTTATTAGGCAGTGTTTGAAACCCTGAAGCAGGAGATGCCACATTCCAGTTCTTCATGAGTATAGCAGTTATAGCTTTGGATATTTCTATTACTATTGTAATTGGCACTGTCTCTTGAAATCTTGTATAGTCAGAGACATCTCATAAGAAGAGCCTGCTGGGTCAGGCCAATGGCCCCTCTAGTCTAGCATCCTGTTCTTACAGTGGCCAACCGGATGCCCATCGGAAATCCACGAGCAGAACCTGGGTGCACAGAGCACTCTCCCCTCCTGCAGTTTGGAAGCATACTACCTCCACTTATGAAGGCAGAGCATAGCCATCATGGCTTGTAGCCATTGATAGCTTTTTCCTCCATTAATTTGTCTAATCCTGTTTTAATGCCATCCAAGTTGGTGGCCATCACTGCCTCTTGTGGCAGCGAATTCCATGGGTTAATTATGGACTGTGTGAAGAAGTACTTTATTTTGTCTGTCCTGAATCTTCCATCATTCAGCTTAATTGGATGTCCACAAGTTCTAGTATTATGAGAGAGGGAGAAAAGCTTTTCTCTATCTACTTTGTCCGTGCCATGCATAATTTGATATACTTCTATCATGTCACTTCTTACTCACATTTTCTCTGAACGATAGAAGTCCAAATGCTGCAACTAAATCTCAGTATCTATTCCCTTCTCTGGAATTTCCTGAAGGTGACACAGGTCCCTTTCGACTTTTTATTTGGCAGATTTAACATCTAGTACATGACTATATTAAGTCCAGTTTGAGGGCCTGGTCAACAAACAGCTTCTGAAGCCCTTCATTCGCATTTTTCAATTCCCATATGATTCTCATGTATCGCAATCAGTATTTCTTTCCTTAGGTCTTGCAGTGTTGTGATTCTGCCATTTTTGAATATGATTCTATAATGTCCACTTAATTCCTTCATCTAGTTCTGATAAACACAGATATCATCTAGTACTTCTACTCTTCTTTCTAGCCATTCAAGAAAAAAAAGTATGTTTTTGGAGCAGCAAAACTCTTAATATTTGCAATCACTGTTGAAATATCTTTAGACTGAAAAATAGCAGTGCAAAGTATATAGCAACACCAGTTATGACACTGGTTCTCCTTTTTCTGTATGTATGTACCCTGCATAGAGCATCAACAACTGAGATTTCTGTAAAGTTAGTAGCCATCTTTGGAGTCTTGGTGGTACATTGCATACCTTTGGAATCTTGGAGGGGTCTGAGTTCCCACAACTACTGTTTTTCCACAGATGAATTTGTGGACTCTTATATATACAAATGCTACTGATTTTTTTTCTATTTCAGCATAGTTCTTTGGAAGCACATGCAACAGGTGAGCATTTCTACAATACATTACTTAAACCTGTTGTGCAAGGAACGTCTGGCACCATTAGTGGGGCTTGTTTCTTTGTCTGTTTGTGGTTTTGTTAGTAGCTGCCTTAACTGCTGGATTTGCATCCAGCAAAACTCAATATCTTGGGGCAATTACTGGCTAAATGCTGGTGTCACTATTGACACCAATAGACATAGTTAGACATGTCAGCTATAGCATCTCACTTTATCTTTTCAAACTTTTATACAGCCTAGATGTGTCATAGAGATTTTATTTCTGAGAGGGCAAACATACATTTTCTTCAGTTTATTCAGCTACAACTGCCACAATCCCTGGTCATTGGCCATGCTTGCTGGGGCTGATGGGAGTTGTAGTTGAGCAACATCTGGAGGGCCAAAAGTTCCCCACATTTGGTCTAGAACTCTAGAACTCACTTCAGTCACTCATCGTGTTCTCATTTCATATCTGTTATCATCTGACACTATCTAATGCCTGGTTAGATCTCCTGTTGGTACATCTCTGGAATTGAAGGAATACCAAATGGTAATTTTCTGAATTTGAACATTTTGCCCTCAAACTGAATACGTTAAAATCTACTACTGACACCAAGGACTGCAAATGGTACTGCTCCTGTTTTATCTAGTAGTGATTTCTTCTATAGTGAGCAATTTAAACTGTTCCCTTGTTCATATCTCTTGGGTCCAAACATATTCTTCTCTGGTCTGGTCTCTGTCAGACCTGTCCTCAGCAGTGTTGACCTGTAGACTCAATATTATCTATTACTTGAATTTCCAGTTGAGCAAGTCTTTATAGTATACCTTCTATTCCGTTTATATTTACTAGATTATGTTACTTAATCTGGTTTACTGCACCAAGAGGTTTGGCTTACAGTGTTTTGCAAGTTTCTCAAGAGAGTGCATAGGTTTTTGTGAAAAACAATTTTAGAATTCACCATTATATGATCATTTATGACAAAAACAATGCACTATTCATGTTCCGGAGCTCAAGAATCCAGTGTACCAATGAAGAAATCATGAGGATATTCTTGTTTTTGCCAATCTAAACACATCTTTGCTTTAGACTTTTTTCTGGTTCTACACATTTTAGCAAAATGATTACCTTTTCCACTTTTCCAAATGATGGATAGGAATGAATGCTATGACCAGTACATTAGCATTGGCCTTTACCATTTCATATCTATACTGAGGCAATCATTTCTGTTTGGATCTTTATTAGTGATAGGGCTTCCCTTGTCCTGAGTCTACACACTTCAGCATTAAATCAATGATCTATTAGGGGTGGCCCGTAGCTTGGAGTGGAGGGCATCCCCCCAAAAACAGACTGAGGCATCTCTTAAATGTAAGACCATTCCTCTACTTTGTCCTTCCCTCCTTAATTGTATTATTTAAAATGTATTGGGGGGGGGGAGAAGCACTACCTACTATATGAAGAAATAATGTTCATTAAAGTCTAACATCTTCCTTATATAATCAGCTGCAGTTCAAGTACTATTCAAATCCTGTTTACAGGTTCTTCAGTTATTAGAACAATTTCCTTCAGACACCAAGCTTTAATTGGGGGGGGTGTTTCACTGTTTATTTTCTGACACTATGTAATATTTGCTTCTTAATTTTATAAAAACGCTACTAAAGGAGACTGAATTATGTAATAAAGCTTGCCTTCTTTAACACTGCACAACTCTTACGATAGTTGATCTCAGAATGGTCTCAAAATGGCAGCTGCTCTAGGTTTTCCAAAACTGCTTCCCTCCTTGCATCTTCTTGCAGAATACTTGGATCTTACCCATAATTGCGAACACACAAAAATATATATATAGGTTGCAGTATAGAAAGATAGCTAAAGTGAAGTGTGGTTTTTTTCCCATCGTAACTGTCAGTGATGTCTTTCATGAAGTGCTGAGAAATCATTTGTGGCTCAGTAATGCCAGTCTGGAAATAACCCTTTATTGTTTCAAAGCCAGAGGCTACTGGTTTGACCTCTTCTCTGTTTACTAATATTTTTAATTCACTTTAAATTCTATTGAACATAACTGTTCCTTCATGCTCAAGAAGGGTCAGGAAGGGACCTTTGGTCTTAACATGAAATGGCCTTCTAAATTTTATTTAATTATTAAATTTATATCCCACCCTTCTTCTCAATATGAGCTCATTTGGGGCATCCCTCTCAGGCAGCTAACCGCAAGGTCTAATTTTAATTAAGGAACAAGAATGAAGCAAGGGGAAAGACAGTATAAGACAGTCAGACTTGAAAATGCCATACAACTGAATAAAAGGAGTAAAAAACCTTTTTTTTAACACAGAAAACACTAAGTACCTGAGATCCTCTTTACATGCACGGGAGAAAATACTACAGTAGGGCCCCACTTGTCGGCGCCCCGCTTTTCAGCTTTCTGCTAATATGGAGGCACCAGCGGGGCAATCAACTGTAGCGTGGGCAGCTCCAGCCACCGCACTCCAGTTGGCAGTGATCAGCTGTAGCGCGAGAGCTCCCCGTGCTACAGCTGATTGCACGCTCCAGCTGGAGCATGGGGAGCTAGGGCCCTCCATTTGATCCCTGTCAGCTGGAGCGCACAGAGCTCACACCCTCCAGCTGAAGCGCAGTGGCTGGAGCTCCCCACGCTCCAGCTGATCACGTGATCAGCTGGAGGGTGGGGAGCTCGCACGCTCCAGCTGATCGCTGTCAGCTGGAGCTCCGTGTGCTACAGCTGATTGCGCAATCAGTTGTAGGCTGGGGAGCTTGTGCAATCCAGCTGATCACTGTCAGCTGGAGTTCGGGGAGCTCCCGCACTACAGCTGAGTAGGGCCCCACTTTCCGATGGTTTTCGCTTTTCGGCGGGGGCCTGGAATAGAACCTGCCATATCAGTGGGACCCTATTGTATTGTACTGATCTCTAGCAGTCCTTGTGGGTAGAGGAACTTGAATGGGTGGGTGGGTGGGTGGGTGGGCGGAGCTTCCTCACCCATAAAGGCATCCCATTTAACTTAATGAAGGGGGCAGTTCTGCATGTGTAAACAGATGCAGTCCTTGGCTGCCTGAAAGAGGCATTAGTGAGACCACTCCTGCAGAGACCCTCCCTGGACTCAGAAAATCTTAATAACTATAGGCCAGTGGCAAATGTTCCATTCCTGGGCAAGGTCCTTGAACAAGTGGTTGCAGGCCAGCTCCAGACACTCTTGGAGGAGACCAATTATCTGGATCCATTTCAGTCAGGTTTCAGGCCTGGTTTTGACATGGAAACAGCCTTGGTCACCCTGTATGATGACTTTTGTCAGGGGAGAGACAGGGAGAGTGTGACTCTGTTGATTCTCCTTGATCTCTCAGCGGCTTTTGATACCATCGACCATGGTATCCTGGGATGACTGGCTGAGTTGGGAGGGATTGCATGGCAGTGGTTCCACTCCTACTTGGCGGGTCGGCTCCAGAAGGTGGGGCTTGGGAAACATTGCTCGGCCCCATGGATTCTCCAGTATGGGGTTCTACAGGGGTCAGTTCTGTTACTCAAGCTGTTCAATATCTACATGAAACTGTTGGATGTGGTCATCCGGAGTTTTGTAATGTGTTGCCATCAGTACACTGATGACACGCAGCTGTATTTCTCCTTACCCTCTTCAGGTGAGGCTGTCAATGTGCTGAACCAGTGCCTGGATATGACAATGGACTGGATGAGGGCTAATAAACTGAGGCTCAATCCAGACAAGACTGAGACGTTGTTAGTGGGTGGTTCTTCTGACCGGATGGTGGATGTCCAACCTGTCCTGGATGGGGTTGCACTCCCCCTGAAGGAGCAGGTTTGTAGCTTGGGGATTCTCCTAGAACCATCTCTGTCACTTGAGGCTCAGGTAGCCTCGGTGGCACGGAGTGCTTTCTACCAACTCCAGTTGTTGGCCCAGCTACCCCCCCTCTCTGGACAGGGATAACCTGATTTCAGTTGTCCATGCTCTGGTAATCTCCAGGTTAGATTACTGCAGTGCACTCTATGTGGGGCTGCCTTTGAAGACAGTTCAGAAACTGCAGCTTGTGCAAAATGCAGCAGCCAGATTGGTAACAGGGACCAGGCGGTTCGAACATATAAAACTAATTCTGGCCCGCTTGCATTGGCTGCCTGTATGTTTCCAAGCCCGATTCAAGGTGCTTATCTTAACCTATAAAGCCTTACATGGCTTGGGACCACAATACCTGGTGGAACGCATCTCCCAACATGAGCCCATCTGTATGCTCAACATCAAAGGTCCTCCTGCGGGTGCCTACTCGGAGGGAAGCTCGGAGGCTGGCAACAAGGGAGAGGGCCTTCTCAGTGGTGGCCCCCAAATTAGGGAATTATCTGTTTGACAAGGTGCGCCTGGCGCCAACACTGTTATCTTTTCCGCACCAGGTCAAGACTTTCCTCTTCTCCCGGGCATTTTTAACAGCATTTGAATAGCATGTGTTTTAATTTGCCTATCGGTTTTTAGGGGTTTTAATTTGGTATGGTTTAAATTTATATACTTGTTTTTAATGTTCTTTATTTTTGTAAACTGCCCAGAGAGCTTCGGCTATGAGGTGGTATATAGATGCAATAAATGAATTAATGAACGAATGATGGATGAATGTGTGTGGAGCAGCCTCATCCACTCACATGACAGAAAAGCAAGAACTCTTTCCACTGATATGAAAGGGAAACTACATACAGAGCTATAGATCAGGGCCATGTGTAGAATACATACCTTTCCTTATAAAAGATCTAACTACAGTTCTGTTATAAAAATATTTATTACAAAATAGGAATGACAGACAACTCAATAATAGCACTTGCAAAAACTGGGGGGGCAGGGAAATTTTTACTGAAGCTATTCAGGAAAATTAGATAGGAAGAAGCCTGTTTACCCCAATTGGATTTTGGCTTAGGAATTATACTATACTGAGCCTGGTCTTGCAAAACCCTTTGGGAGAGGTGGCTAGAATGTTCAATTGTTCATGCTTGAATGATAACTCACAGGGAATGTGTTCCTATCACTGAAGCACAGGTCTAAATGGAGTTCAGAAAAGACCAAAACAAGGCCTGAACATAATACATAGAAACTGAACAGACTTTATGAGAAAGCATAGCATTGGTGATGTGACAGGAAATAAAGTTTGTTTATGAGAAATGTTTTGCAAGAAACTCTTCACACACTAGCAATTGTCTGGTTTTGAAAACATCTGAAAAAGTCCTGTATTACTTTTGTCCATTTCCACTAAATATTTTTTACAGGTAGCTTGAGGAAGCAGACAGATCACATATTAGACTCAGTAAGGCATACCCATATAAGGCCTCCATATATCTGCTCTTGCTAAGGAATATTACCTGTATGCTTAATCAGTGTTTTCTGCCTTATAGGCCTGCTTCATCCCCTCAGCTTTCACATGACGATACCCACTCACGTATTGAACATTATGCTAGCAGGTATGAAATGAGGAAGATGGTTAGGTAAATCTTCCTTAAAACCATTATTAAATTATTATCTTCATTCATTACATTTCTAAGGCATCTTTAATTTAAAGAAAGGATCAGGGCAACATACAAAAAACAAATACTTGAATTGGCATGGCCAACACTGTACATACTTTAAGAAATGATGTTAGAGTCATTAAAAGCTGCTAGGATGGATAGTATCCATGTTTACTAACTTCCACTAATCAGCTTGCCAACTAACTTGCATGCGGAATGACTGCATGATATTTAGAATGTACATAAAGCTGACTTTAAATAGAAAATGCCAGATGTGTTGTTTGCATCAGTCTGGTTTGCAACTCTCTGGTTGTGTTCAGAACATCACAATGCATTTTTCTTTCCAGAGGTGTGCTTCAGTGGAATCCTGCAGTGACCATGTACTACAAAATAGCAATGTCTGTCCAGTATCTGTAATTCTTAGCACATGGATAAAAAATAATACACCTTAATAATTCACCTTCTGAATATTAGGGAAGGAAATCATTGCTTTGGAGAGTAATCCTACAATATTTCTATAATTCACATGTTTGGAAGATTAGTGTCACAAATACTACAGTCCTGGCTAAATTCTAATATTTACATATTTTTTTTCTGTCCAAAAAAAAAGAAACAGAGTGACTTTAGCAAAAAATTGTATAATTTAATCTATGTTTATGTGGGAAAAAATAGCATGTTTCATAAACAATAGTTAATCTTAAATGGGACTATAGAGTAACTGAATCACTTGTGCCAAATTAAAGCTTGTTGGGAGGGGAGCTATTGTTCCAGTACCTCTCATGCTGATTGTTGCAGCTATCAAAGTGTCATTTCTCATACTCAGAGGTAGAACATATTGTGATATTTAAGATATTTTCCTTTCTCTACAGGCTAGCAGAAATGGAGAACACTAATGGGACATACCTGAATGATAGCATTTCTCCTAATGAGAGCATGTAAGTGTGCCATCTGTAAGAAATCATGGAAACCTTTATTTTGTGTACATGCATTCAGATCTCTGTTGTAAATTCTTAAATTAAAAACAGCATTTTTCAGTAACGTTTGTTACAGGATTGCCTTTATAAGCAACAACCCACCAACATAAATGCATTTTGAAGTCATGGTCTTGAGCAAACACAGGCTGCTATCCACCAGAGTTCTACTGTCACTGATAGGCAAAGAGCTGCAAGTGAGAACCATTCTATTGCTGCCAATGGAGAAAGACATACATAGTACAATTCACTGAGCAGTGGCCATACACTGCAAGTTATGGTTCAAAAATCTATGTGTGCAAGAGATCAGTTCTCAAGCTCTCTTCACACATTCCCAATTGGCCCTCTGCATGTGCATGTGGGTGCTTTGTCCTGGGGTTTAGTGAACACACCTGGGGAAGAAGGTAGCTCCTGCCATTGCTGTATACTCCCTCCCAGTGAACAAAGGAATGGGGCTTCATTTCTTCCTGAAAGCAGCCCTTTTAATAGATTAAATATTATATTTGAATTCTTAGTATGGTTTACATTGTCAAAAACAAATTCAAAACTAGTACCCACAGATTTGGAGAAAACAAGCATTTATTGATTGATTTATATCATTTTAGTTGCTCTTTGCCGTAGGTACACAGAGCATGCGGACATACATAGAGCCAAATTAAATTCCCAGATACAAGCAACATTTAGAGCAGTGTTTCTCAACCGGTGTGCCTCCAGATGTTGTTGGACCACAATTCCCATCTTTCCTGACCATTGGCATTGCTGGCTGAGGCTGATGGGAGTTGTGGTCCAACAACATCTGGAGGCACACTGGTTGAGAAACACTGATTTAAAGTTTGGGCAAAGTCCCTTTAGTTACTTTAACTTTAGCAGAACAACACTGTAACTTCAGGCTAACTTCGGTGGTATACTTCAGATTGAGTTATAAAAGCAAAATATTTGTTCAAACTGTTCAAAGGTTCATATGAATGACCTACTGTTGAAGCAATACACATTCCTATTTTCTGTGAATGTTGACTTTGCAGCACTTCTGCCTCTTTTCTATGTCCTGCCTAAGATAAATCTCCATGGACGTAATTATTCTAATTCTGGCTTACTAGTTATTTTCCCCACAATTTTAATCTCTATTGTTGTTTTATTTTAAAATTGCCAGTGTAAAATTTTAATAAAAGGTGCACAAAATTACAGTCTTACATAAAACTCTGCTAAACTAATTTTCACAATAAATGCAAGGCAAAAAACAGAGGAGCTGGCTGTAATCCAAGACAATACAGTAATGATACAATGGCAAATAGTGGCTTTAACCTTGATTATAAACGTGCAGTATACTATGAAGGACACAATGTTGTTAGTTGCCAACACCTGTATGACAAACAACTGCTACTTCCATCTTGATTTCAAGACACAGGAAACATGCATGACAGAAATACAAAAAGAAAGGCTTCACATTTTGAATTTCTGCCTGTTATGCATTTGTTAAAGTTGCAGATGCTTTGATCTAAAAAGGTATTAATCAGGAGTATCAACTTGTAGTAGAGGATCTTGATTCACTGACAACAATGCAGACTGACTCATTTGTCAGCACATACCTTAGGGAAGTGGGACAAATAAGAACATAAGAAGAGCCTGCAGGATCAGGCCAGTGGCCCATCTAGTCCAGCATCCTGTTCTCACAGTGGCCAACCAGGTGCCTGAGGGAAGACCGCAAGCAGGACCCGAGTGCAAGAACACTCTCCCCTCCTGAGGCTTCCAGCAACTGGTTTTCAGAAGCATGCTGCCTCTGACTAGGGTGGCAGAGCACAGCCATCACAGCTAGTAGCCATTGATAGCCCTGCCCTCCATGAATTTGTCTAATCTTCTTTTAAAGCCATCCAAGCTGGTGGCCATTACTGCATCTTGTGGGAGCAAATTCCATAGTTTAACTATGCGCTGAGTAAAGAAGTACTTCCTTTTGTCTGTCCTGAATCTTCCAACATTCAGCTTCTTTGAATGTCCACGAGTTCTAGTATTCTGAGAGAGGGAGAAGAACTTTTCTCTATCCACTTTCTCAATGCCATGCATAATTTTATACACTTCTATCATGTCTCCTCTGACCCGCCTTTTCTCTAAACTAAAAAGCCCCAAATGCTGCAACCTTTCCTCGTAAGGGAGTCGCTCCATCCCCTTGATCATTCTGGTTGCCCTCTTCTGAACCTTTTCCAACTCTATAATATCCTTTTTGAGATGAGGCGACCAGAACTGTACACAGTATTCCAAATGCGGCCGCACCATAGATTTATACAACGGCATTATGATATCGGCTGTTTTATTTTCAATACCTTTCCTAATTATCGCTAGCATGGAATTTGCCTTTTTCACAGCTGCCGCACACTGGGTCGACATTTTCATCGTGCTGTCCACTACAACCCCGAGGTCTCTCTCCTGGTCGGTCACCGCCAGTTCAGACCCCATGAGCGTATATGTGAAATTCAGATTTTTTGCTCCAATATGCATAATTTTACACTTGTTTATATTGAATTGCATTTGCCATTTTTCCGCCCATTCACTCAGTTTGGAGAGGTCTTTTTGGAGCTCTTCGCAATCCCTTTTTGTTTTAACAACCCTGAACAATTTAGTGTCATCAGCAGACTTGGCCACTTCACTGCTCACTCCTAATTCTAGGTCATTAATGAACAAGTTGAAAAGTACAGGTCCCAATACCGATCCTTGAGGGACTCCACTTTCTACAGCCCTCCATTGGGAGAACTGTCCGTTGATTCCTACTCTCTGCTTTCTGCTTCTTAACCAATTCCTTATCCACAAGAGGACCTCTCCTCTTATTCCATGACTGCTAAGCTTCCTCAGAAGCCTTTGGTGAGGTACCTTGTCAAACGCTTTTTGAAAGTACACTATGTCCACTGGATCACCTCTATCTATATGCTTGTTGACACTCTCAAAGAATTCTAATAGGTTACTGAGACAGGACTTTCCCTTGCAGAAGCCATGCTGGCTCTGCTTCAGCAAGGCTTATTCTTCTATGTGCTTAGTTAATCTAGCTTTAATAATACTTTCTACCAGTTTTCCAGGGACAGAAGTTAAGCTAACTGGCCTGTAATTTCCGGGATCCCCTCTGGATCCCTTTTTGAAGATTGGCGTTACATTTGCCACTTTCCAGTCCTCAGGCACGGAGGAGGACCCAAGGGACAAGTTACATATTTTAGTTAGCAGATCAGCAATTTCACATTTGAGTTCTTTGAGAACTCTCGGGTGGATGCCATCCGGGCCCGGTGATTTGTCAGTTTTTATATTGTCCATTAAGCTTAGAACTTCCTCTCTCGTTACCACTATTTGTCTCAGTTCCTCAGAATCCCTTCCTGCAAATGTTAGTTCAGGTTCAGGGATCTGCCCTATATCTTCCACTGTGAAGACAGATGCAAAGAATTCATTTAGCTTCTCTGCAATCTCCTTATCGTTCTTTAGTACACCTTTGACTCCCTTATCATCCAAGGGTCCAATCGTCTCCCTAGATGGTCTCCTGCTTTGAATGTATTTATAGAATTTTTTGTTGTTGGTTTTTATGTTCTTAGCAATGTGCTCCTCAAATTCTTTTTTAGCATCCCTTATTGTCTTCTTGCATTTCTTTTGCCAGAGTTTGTGTTCTTTTTTATTTTCTTCATTCGGACAAGACTTCCATTTTTTGAAGGAAGACTTTTTGCCTCTAAGAGCTTCCTTGACTTTGCTCGTTAACCATGCTGGCATCTTCTTGGCCCTGGCGGTACCTTTTCTGATCTGCGGTATGCACTCCAGTTGAGCTTCTAATATAGTGTTTTTAAACAACTTCCAAGCATTTTCGAGTGATGTGACCCTCTGGACTTTGTTTTTCAGCTTTCTTTTTACCAATCCCCTCATTTTTGTGAAGTTTCCTCTTTTGAAGTCAAATGTGACCGTGTTGGATTTTCTTGGCAAAAATTCTTCTCTCTGGATAGAATAGTATGCAGTGTTGAGGGACAGGAGAATGAAACAGTGAGGGAAAATTTACTGATACACAAGATCACATCATTTTAGTCTGTATTCAGTGTGGCAGAACAAATTACTGTCACGGTGAAGTACAATTCAGCCATTTTGCATTTAGACGATAGGAGACCCTGAATGCCCTTGGGGTGTTAGGGGCTTCACACTATCCAAACCTGTAAAACATGTAGGTGGGAAACCAAGATGTGGGAAACTTCAGTTCCTGGGACCAGGGAAGGGGGGGTCCTGTATAACGGCTCCTCAATTTCTGTATGATTATCTTGACAACAGTTAAAAAAATTCCTACCACCTCTTTGTTATTGCCTCATATTCATCCATAATAAATTCTCAGGCAGATTATACCAAGCAGTGTCTGGGAAACTGGTCTGACCTCTTTGCTGATACACCACTTTGTATCTTCTGCTTAAATCCTAGCAGTGTACGGGAGGAAGCCACCTTTACTGGCTGAAACAGGCAGAATGTACCTAGTCAGTAATGCGACTAAATCCCTTCCTTGTAATCTATTTAATACATTCAGTCAGCATTCAATGTTCTTCCCAGCACCAAAGACAAACAACATGGTTGAGAATTGCACTCTGTCGTGGTTGTCTGCCATCTATGAGGACAAAATATTGGGATGGCAATTTTCTAGATAGGAATTTGGGGGTGGTCATTTTGCTTGCTTTTTCTTGTTCGTAACAGAAAGGATGAATGGGATGCTTGATGTTATTTTATCCATCTCCCACTTTTTTGTTTTATTTTTAGAGATGATGAGCATTTGTTAATCCAGCACTACTGCCAAAGTCTGAACCAAGAATCCCCACTCAGTCAACCTCGAAGCCCTGCACAGATTCTAATTTCTTTGGAAAGCGAAGAAAGAGGTGAACTGGAGAGAATCCTAGCAGACTTGGAGGAAGAAAACAGGTGACTTTTGTTTTGGTACTATGACTATGCATATGTAGAATGAAATATGCATGAAGTAACATTTTTTCTGACAAGCAACATGTTGGTATGTAAGTTGTCTGCAAATTTGTGAGATAGAATTTTCTTCTTTACTTTATGATAGAAAAATTAGATGGAGTGTAGTTAAGCCCATCTGTGATGTTTTAATACAGCTAATACTGCAATGATAGAGCATGAATTTATCTTGCTTCAGAAGGAATATTTAAATCTCACGTAAAACATTTAATTTTGGCCTAAAAGTGCTACCTTAATTGCATTTAATTAATTTATTTGTTGCTGCCTTCAGTTTCACTAGTTAGATCGGGGAGATGAATTATCAGTATGTGCCTCATGCACAAACAGTTCTTTATCTTTCCCTAGATGAATATTTGAAGCCCCAGATATTGGAACTTGAGCCAATCTCAAAAACTGTACCTGTTTTCCTTCCATTCCCATCTGCCTACTTTTTAGCTTCTGTGCTTGACCTGTGCCTTGCTATTTCTTCAACACTTCCAACATCAAAACAAGTATCTCTGTCTCTCTTGACTTTTATGAATGAGCCCCAGGCTCCCTTTGTTAACTAAGTATCAGTAGTCAAAAGTTCACATGCATCCCTCCCTTTCCTTCTTCCATATCGTTTGCTCTTATTATATCTGAATGCTTTAATTAGCATTCTACATAGAAACCTCAGAAGAAAAAGGGGTACACCAACAAGAAAAGGGGCAATTTAATTTCGATTTTCACTTCGGCTGTCTGCAGGCAGTTTATTTTTTACCAGCAGTTTAGCAGGTTTCCTCTTAGCACTTCTATCAGGCAAAACCTGACCTTGTAGCCACAACATGAAAGTTGCTCAAATGTTAGAAAGAAGAGGAAAAATCTGGCTGTGAAAGGGGGAAGGGAGATGTGTGCTATTGTGGACACGGACACTTTACAAGAAAAAGAAAAAAAATCTGAAATAGTGAGGCTTTGCTATCCTGCTCAAGATACATATTCACTAATAGGCAAAAAACCTTGTGGTTTAAGAATGTACCTATAGCCAATAGATATTTCTGTCAAACTTTAAAAAGTAGGGAAATTGGGCAACTCCAGTGTGGTGTAGTGGTTAGTGTGTTGGACTACGCCCTGGGAGACCAGGGTTCAAATCCCCACACAGCCACAAAGCCCACTGGGTGACCTTGGGCCAGTCACTGCCTCTCAGCCTCAGAGGAAGGCAATGGTAAACTCCCTCTGAATACCGCTTACCATGAAAACCCTATTCCTAGGGTCACCATAAGTCAGAATCGACTTGAAGGCAGTCCATTTCCATTAAAGGCAAGGGACAGAGGGATAGAAGATAGCATCATGTCATCAGTGATGTCATGAACATTTGCGATGAAGCACCTGTGATATTTGCTAAATCGCATACATAGCTGTTACATTAGCAAAGGTAGCACTGACTGGATGGAGAATTGCATTTAACCAGCAATCTCCAGCTGTGATGAGTTCCCAGCAGTGTTAGTGCAAAAGGGAAGATGTCTCTATCATCTGCCGCCAATAGGGGCATTTTTAGTCTTCAGAATAAGAAAAGCCCATACACAGCCTAGTAATGAGCTTGTAATACATTCATTATATCTTGCCTTTAAATTGCTACATGAACACAATCTGTTGTATCTGGTGTGAAAAGCTTCGATTATTATATTCATACCCTACTGCAATAGTTCCCCAATTTCACTGGAGTCTTCAGCCACTGTTGTAATATGGTGAGTAAAAGCTAATGATGAAATTACTGCTAAGAGCTGCACAATTGCTGCTTTCTGCATACACTGCTATCATTTAATGAAATAGAGCAATTTTAAAATGATACTTTGTGGGAGCTGCTTTCATATAAACTGGCTCCCAAAATGTTGAACAGAACTAAATTATACAGCCACAAGAGTGGCTGTATACTATAGCCAACATGGATTTTTCACATTGTGCCATGTTAAATTGAAAATACCCCCATGCTATTCTGTTGCTTCCCATAAGCTCATTTCAAAACAAAATCTTAAAAAACTTGTAGTATTGAACTCAGAAACACTTGCTTAATAATCCTCTAGGTTTTCATGGTGATACACCAAACACTCGGAGAGAATCCAGATTTTAAAGTCTGAAACATGAGTAAAAAAATCCAGATCCCTGTTGGACTTTTTTCTCTCAGTGGTCTCACAGTTTGTTGAAATTGATTAAAAATCAACCATGTTCACAGAGTACATTTAATCCTATTACTGACCTTGCTCTATACTCTTGACATTCATCTTCCGCAATTTAAAAGTTTTAAACATGCGTGGCTGATTTTTAATTAATTCAAGAAAATTAACATTGGAGTCTATGATAGTGCAGGCATGCTCAGTAAAAACCAACTGTCAGTATTCTAAAAGCCAGACTAGCAGCTGTTTGGCTTGACTAATCACCTACACTAGACATTTATTCCACTTTAAACATTAATGGCTTCCCCCAAAGAATCCTAGGAAGTGTATTTTCTGAAAGGTGCGGAGAGTTGTTAGGAGACTCCTATTCTGCAGACAGAGTTCCACTGTGGTTTAACAGTCAGCAGCGCCTCTTCCCAGAGAATGCTAGTGATTGTAGCTCTGTGAGCGGAATAGGGCATCTCCTAGCAACTCTCAGTGCCCTTCCCAAACTAAACTTCTCAGGATTCCTTGAGGGAAGCCATGACTGTTTAAAGTGGAATAAATGTCTGGTGTGGATGCCAGGGACAGCTTTGGTTTAAATCTGGATGGGAGACTACATGTGTCTGCTGTAGAATAAAAAGGTGGGGGAAACCCCCCCCCAAAATGATATTGTTAACAATGTTTTCCTTTTGGAAAGGAAAGGGGCTTTCCCTCTTCCCAGTGCCCACCCATGCAATCTCCTCCTCTCCCCCAGGTCGGTTTCACCTATCCTAAGCATGATTGCACAGCAGTAAATCCCATTGAACTCAACAAGCATGCAAATGATCAAACCTCCCCTCCTATCCCCTTCCTTCCCCTCTCCTGCCCTCCCTTCTCCCTCCCTATTCCAGCCTTCCTTCCCTTCCCTTCCTCCCCTGTGGTCAGTTTTACCTCTCCTAAGCATATTGAATGGAGGTAAATCCCATTTAACTCATTAAGCATGCAAATGATCCAACCTGCTCTCTTGTTCCCCCTCCCCTCCTCCCTGCCCTCCCCCATGGCCAGTTTCACCTATCCTAAGCATGATTGCACAGAAGTAAATCCCATAGAATTCAATAAGCATGCAAATGATTGATCCATTCTAAGCAAACTTGCACAAGATCCCATTTCTTACTTCCCAGATTAAAAAGCAGAGAAATTCACTAAAAGGCCAAAAAGCCATGTGGTTTAAGAATGTACCTATAGCCCTAAAAAGCAGAGAAACTGGGCAGCTGTAGTGAATGTACCAGGGAAGCAGGAGACCTGACCTCCTCTCTGAGATACTGACTGCCCTACAAATTTGTCAAAATGCAAACACAATTTAGGCTGGTGTTTCATGGTCGAATCTACTTTCTGTGTAGCTTGGAAGAATTTGGTAACAATGTGCCTCTGAGCATATGGTGAGTGGTGGCAATACGTGCAATCAGCCCAAATAACAGGAGCAAGACATTTGTTGTGCTGATCTAGTTTTAGCAGGGAAGAAGCAACAATATTAAGACAGTTGATAGTCACGTCAAATATGTTTTATTTACTTGCAATTTTAGTGAAGTTTCCTATAGTAAATCATTTTCTTTTGCTTCTGTTTCTGTGAATATGTGAAGTACAGCAACACTTTGCAACACTAAAAAAAAGCTCTGAAAACAATTGTGGAATAATGGCATTGACTGTTCTACAGAATAGTTTCCAGTGGACATGAAGAGTGTCTCAGTTTGCTCAAGATAAAATAGTGGGAGGTGAAATATATTCTAGCAAAATTCCAGCTGTGCTCTGTTTTTAATAGGACTTGCCCACCTTTCCTTAAATGAAGTGGTTTAAACACAGCAGGCTGAAACATTTGTTTTTTCCAACAGTTAGTCATTGCTTAAGTAGCAACATATTGTAATCAGTCTGATTTTACATCAAACTGCAGTTTCAGATTCAACTGTTAATGCGCCTAAAATAGAAATAGAGCATAATCTCCAGTTTGAAATACAAAAGGCTGTCTTCACCAACATATGACATTGACCAGTAAAAAGGCTTTGAAATTAATAAAAATAAATTTGACACAGATTTCTAGGATGAACAATGAGACAAATATAATTTTCTAGGTTAGATTCTCTGTAGAAACAGTAGTAACACAGGAAAGAAGCAAAGTAAGAAGAACACCAACATACAAAAATGTAATTCTCTATCTTTGGAGATGACATATGTTGCCACCACTCACCATATGCTCAGAGGCACATGTTACCAAATTGTTCCAAGCTACACAGGAAGCAGATTGGACTGTGAAAGACCAACCCAAATTGTGTTGGTATTTTTACAAATTTGTAGGGCAGTCCAATATTTCAGAAAGGAGGTCAGATCTGCTGCTCCCCTGGTGCATTCACTATGTTCTTAAGCCATAAGGGTTTTTTGCCTATTAGTGAATAATAATAAATGGCAGAGTGAATAATAAAGAGCCAACTGTGAAGAAAAAAATGGGGAAAAACCAACTATGGAGAAAAAGCGTTTTAGATGAGATTTGAGATAGAATGGAGAAGGTACTTGGGTAGAAGAATGCAAGAGAGTTCTGCTCACAAGGAGTAGCAGAGAGAAAAGTTTAATGCTCATGCAGCCATAGTGATGCTGTTAGAAATAGCTCTAGAAAACAATGCAGAATAATATTTTTTTAATATTAAGAATTTTAATGGAAGCTGAGGCAGCAAGGATTTCAATTTATATACATTGGTGTGGGGGATATCAAATCCAACAAGCAAAACAACAACAAAAAACCCTGGCAATAAACTGAAAAAATGCCTTGACAATGGGGTTCCCAACACAGTAGTGTCTTCAGCCACACTCCTTGGTACCCATGAAGGCCCCTTGGTCCTCCCAATTTTGTATTTTAAATTGCATTTTTTAGCTTGTTGCGTTGGTTATTTGATTGGGGCTGTTGCCTGCTTTTTTGTCTGTTGTTTTGTTTTGATGAGATATAGGTGTTTTTCCTGGATGGTTTTGGGGAAGGATACTTCTGAGCATTGTCAATTTTTCTTCAGATAAATGGGCATTTTATGATGCCCATGACTCTTTGATTCCAAATGTACCTCTGGATCCAAGGTGGGAACCCCTGCCTGAATGCATTTTAGTTATCATGTTTCAGCATGTCTGTGCATACCCAATATGCACATACTGCAAAATGGTGTATGAGAGTTTTCTGAGATATGAACACTATGAAATAATAGATTTTTTTATTTTAAAAATTTCTCTACTAGGTATAAAATTATTTTAATAAGTCAGGTCTGTACAACTTGTGACCTATTAGAAATGTGTACTAGTGCCGATGACACTCTCCTGATTTGTTGTCTCCTGGGACTACAAAAAGGCATTGGGGGGGCTCATGGACTGTTTGCCTTGGCAGGTCACAGGCTGTGTAGATCTGCTATAAAGACTTGCAGTCCTTGGCAATCTGAATTATTCATTAGCCATCATATGAAGGTTCTTAAGAAGGCCTGAGGATGTAGGCAAGCTGCTTGAAGAAGTGTGGATAACTACCTGCCCCCTTGACCTTTGCCCAACTTGGCTTCTTAAACCTAGCCATAGGCGGTTGACTGGGTGGGTCCAGGGAATTATTGATGTTTCACTGGAGGAGAGGGAGGTACCATTTGCCTTGAAGAAGGCAGTGGTATATCCCCTCCTTAAGAAACCCTCCTTGGACCCAGAAGTGTTAAAGAAGTATCACCCAGTGGCAAGGACTTTGAAAAGGTGGCGGCGGTCGTTTCAGGCATACTTGGAGGAGACTGACTATCTGGATCAATCTGGCTTCAGGCCCAGTGATGGCTTTGGTTGCCCTGATTGATAACGTTTGTTGGGAGAGAAATGGGGGGACTGTGACCTCTCAGCAGCTTTTGATACCATTCACCACAGTGTTTTCCTGGAAGAGCTGAGGGAGGTGGGGTTTGGGGGGCACTGTGCTTCAGTGATTTGACTCCTACATCCAGAACCACTTTCAGAAAGTAGTTATGGGAAACTACTGTTTGGTGCCATGGGACTTTCCTGTGGTGTTCCCTTAGAGTTCTATCTTGGTCCCCATGCTATTTAACATCTAGATGAAGCTGCTGGGAGCAGTCAGCAGGAGATTTTGAACAAAGTGTCACCAACATTCAGATGACATCCAGCTCTATTTCTTTGTTCCATCTGAATCAGGAGAGGTGGCTGAAGTGCTAAATGGGTGTTTGAAGGCAGCTGAAAGAGGTGTTATGTGTTCCAGGTTTTCATGTCCAGGAGGTGGGGAGACAGCCTGTTCTGGAAACGGTTGCACTCCCCTAGAAGGACCAGGTGTAGCTTGAGTGCTCCTAGATCTGGCATTGTCACTTGAAGCCCAGGTGGGCTCAGTGGCTGGGAGTGCCTATTTCTAGCTCCGGCTGCTTCACCAGCTAAAGCCCCTTTTGGCCAGAGTAGTCTACCCTCTGGTAACTTCCAGATTGGATTACTGCAATGCATAGTACATGGTGCTGCCCTTGAAGACCACTCAGAAGTTTTTATTGATCCAAAGTGCAGTGGCTGGATTACTAGCTGGGGTTGCTTTTAGAACTCATGTAACCCCTGTTATAAAAGAGCTGTAGTTGTTGCCACTTGGTTTCTGGGCCCAAGTCAAGGTGCTCACATTAGTTTTTAAAGCCCTAAATGATCAGCAGAAGGGGGCCTTTTTGGTAAGTCCACCCCTCTCAGAAGTTTGGGGAGGTGGCCCAGGAGAGGGCACTAATGTATGTTTTCAGGACCTACCTTTTCCTGTGAATTTTAAATTTTGTAACCCACCCTAGGACCTGCTGGTGAAGGGCAGCCAATAAATTGTGATGATGATAAAGAAGAAAAGAGTAGCATGGCCATGTTTATTGAAGATGGCACCGAGAGAGATGACCAGCAATTTGCAGGCCCCAGACAGCAATCAAACATTTGAAGGGAAGAATGACATTCAGGGAAACAGTTCAAGACAGATTCACATGCTCAGTCGCCTGCCACTGCTCTCATACAAGTACTAGGGAGCTCTTCCTATTTCCTCTCCTCATCGCCCCTAGACAGCTGTGTCCATGACCCAGTCCAAGCTGCTGTACAGACCTCACAAACCAAGTGCTTTGATTGTTCAAGTTATTTAAAACATGTTTGGATAAAGAGCATTCAGTCACACTGAAATATCTTAGTCACTTCAACTTAATCAAAAAGAAATGATCTTTTATGAGGCTAATTCTGACTGGCATGAGCAATCCCACAGAAGCCTCAATACATGTGTGTTTCTTTTTTCACACTCAAACCAGCTTACAATTGCTCTCCAGAGAGGAGTTCTTTTATACAGAGTTAATCACCTAAACAATTATTCTTTCCCTAATGAGCACTTGGACTAAATAATGTAGTGCTGGTTATATTGATGAATTATTCCTCATATCATTCACAAAATGTAGAAACCAGGATTTCAGAAGGAAAAGAACCTGGGGAACACAAACATTTTACAACAGTAGAATTACTCTGTAAAAGTAATTCCTATCCATCAGCTTTCTGATTTTAAAGCACGTTGCAGATATTACAGGGACACAAATCAAAACTTGTAAATGGGCAGAATTAAATATAAAAACATATGGTGCATAAATTATTAGCGTTGCTTACTTTAGTTCTTGTTGGTGAAGAATCCTTGTTGCCTTGGTACATAATTTTGATAGCAAATGGATTGCACACAGCCAAATCTATGCCTCCATCATTCATAGAGCAGCTAGTGAGACCACCATCATGTTGGACTACTGAAGAGATAGTAGGCCACTCCTACCATGTCCCCTTTTTCCTTTTCATCATTTAAGGCTCTGGGTGAAATTCAGATCCTTCACATCAGCCATGTCCAAATGAATAAAAAGTGTATTAGCCTCTAGTGAAGTGACTCATGTCAGCCAGTTGAACTACACTTTGTAACTACAAGATTGGGGGGGGGGGTTGCAGGGAAAGCTTTTCCCTCTCTTTAAGAGAAATAACCATACTGGAAGCCTGGTAAACAGTGTCTTATGCCACAATCTTAATTTTTACCTGAAAAACAATTAAGCTTATGTAGAGAGGTGGCAGAACACTGTCTTATGAAAGTAAGTTGTTACTGAAAAGCTCAACCTCACTGCCATTTTAAGCATCCCCCAGCACCTTGACTATAGGAAATTCCATTCTGTCTGGGAATACAAAGTAAGTAAAGGCTTAGGGCTCATCCTCTATACCTACAACAGGGTTAGGGTAACTCTTGCTCATGATACAAAAAGGCATGTGAATGCTGGATTGTGTGTATGCCTTCCTCCTTGCCTAGTTCCTGATGCAGTCAAGTCAGGAATCAAGACTGCTAATTGGTCATGCAGACAGCCAGTGTGGTGTAGTGGTTACAGTGTTGGACTATGACCTGGAAGACCAGGGTTCGAATCCCCACATAGCCATGAAGCTCACTGGGTGAGCTTGGGCCAGTCACTGCCTCTCAGCTTCATGAAAACCCTATTCATAAGGTCACTATAAGTCGGAATCAACTTGAAAGCAGTGCATCAATTGGTCATACCAGAGCACTGGTGAAGTAAAGCTCCATGTGTGAGACACTGCAACCATTGGTAAACATATTGGCACTCACTAGCATTCATCAGTATTAGAAACCTCCATCCAAAATGTGCATGTGCAATGGGCACCTATAGCAAGAAAATCCTGTGCTTGCATAATCAAACCTTTAAGAAAGAGTCCAACACTTAAAATTATGCTCAATCCTTTTTGAATTTACTGAGGTTACTTAGTTTTGCTCACCATCTCACCGTCTTTCCACAGTCCTCTTTCTCCCAACCCCGTCTTTATTATTTCAGACTGTTTTAATCATGTTCCATGGCTTTGTGTCCCTCCTCAAAGAAGTCACCCCAGAAGCCTCTTAATGCATAAGACTAAAGAGATCTGTAAGTTCCATTTACCCTTAGTTCTCTATTCACATACTCAAAAAGGAGAATTGCAGTGGTCTGGCACCAGAGGACAACCTCCAACTGCACTCTGCAGCATCTCCCAGAAGGGGCCTTGTTCCACTCCACTTTCTTTTACCTCGCATTTATCGCCCTCCCCTCTCATCATTTGGCAGAGGCCTTTTCTAGCCTTCCCTCCTGCTTTCTTGTAGCACACCATTCTCTATAGAATTATCCAAGTAATTGCCAGTCCAATTTGAATGAAGCTGTTGTGCCCCCCCCCTTGCTAACACACTTATTTCAGCAGAGAGAGACACACATTTTCTACTTTTACACACCAAGATTGACTAATTGATGGTGATGATTTTGTTTGTCCTGGGTGGCAAACAAAAGCACTAAAAACAGCCAAACGTCATAAAAACAGTCTTTAAAATATATTACAACTAAACATCCTTAAAAACATATTAAAAGATCTTTAAAAACATATTTTTTAAAAGAAAAATTTAAAAACTTTTTAAAAGCATTAAAAACATAGTAAAAAGCAGTTCCAACACAGACTGGGACAACGTCCCTACCCAAGATGGTATCTGCAGGAGGCCCTCACCTGCAGAGCACAGTGATCAACTGGGTATATAAAGAGTAAGACGGCCTTTCAAGTATTCTTGTCCCAAGCTGCACAGGGCTTTGTACACTGAAACCAGAACTTTAAACTTAGCCTGGTAGCTAATAGGTAGCCAATGCAATTCTTTCACCAGCGCGGTGACATGTTGATGATACCCTGCCCCAGTGAGCAATCTCACTGCTACATGTTGCACCATCTCCAGACCAATCGTATCCAGTGCTGCAGCTGTACTAGGGATTCATTTCTATATTCCCCCATGGCTCCGGTACCCACGCAAGCCTCAACTCCCTTGTAGCACTTTGTCTCTTTAAAGCTCACAGCTATGACTTGAGCCCCTGTAATTTGATACTATATCACTCCTTCAGGTGCTGCCACTACAGATAAATGCATCTGATTCACCCTTAGAGTAGCCAATGATAAGGCGCGTGTGAAACAAAACAATATTAAAGTGCAGATGTTATTAAAAAGAGCAAGTTCACTTCATGTTATCCAAATAAGCATATGGTTTCAAAACATTTCCACTGGTCTTTCACATTACTAGAAGTGCTTTTATTTTATTTTTTGAAATAAACTGCTTTTATGATTACTCTGTCACTGACTCCTCATCCTGTTGCTATTTCCGCAAACTAGAAAGGTCCAATGGGCCCCATGGTGCACTATGACTCTTGGCTCATGTCATGTATTCCTTTCACACGTGTAATCGCTGGTGTATGTAGATGACAACACTTAGTCTCGGCACCACATTTTGCACCAGCTGCAGCTTCCAGACCAACCTCAAAGGCAGCCCCACATAGAGCGCATTACAGTAATCCAGCCTAGAGGTTACCAGTGCATGGACAACAGTGGTCAGGCTATCTCGGTCCAGAAACGTCCACAGTTGTTTTACCAGCCAAAGCTGGTAAAAGGCACTCCTAGCCACTGAGGTCACCTGGACCTCTAGTGACAAAGATGGATCTAAGAGCATCTCCAGATTATGGACCTGCTCTTTCAGAGGGAGTATGACGCCATCTAAAGCAGGCAACTGACCAATTATCTCAACTCGGGAACCACCAACCCGCAGCACCTCCGTCTTGCTAGGATTCAAACTCAGTTTATTGGCCTTCATCCAGCCCACCACTGAGTCCAGGCAGCGGTCCAGGGCTTTCACGGCCTCTCCCAATTCAGATGTTACAAAGAAATAGAGCTGGGTATCATCAGCGTACTGCTGACACCTTGCCCCAAATCTCCTGATGACTGCTCCCAAGGGCTTCATATAGATGTTAAACGGCATGGGGGACAAGAGGGTACCCTGCAGCACCTTATAGCACAACTGCCAGGAGGCCGAAAGACAGTCACCCAATGCTATTCTCTAAGAACGACCCTGGAGATAGAATCAGAACCATTGTAAAACTTTGCCTCGGTATCAGTAGTCTTTGTAGCATGAAACCTTTAATCTAATAGGGATTAGAGCCCAAAACTAATCTGTGAGTTCAGGTGATAATGGCTTACATTCCAGCTACAAAATGGGAACGTATCGTGCATTCATAAAGATGTTAAGGTATCACTTCTACCTTGTTTTCAATAGAAACCTTCAGGCAGAATATGACCAGTTGAAGCAGCAACACGATCACAAAGGACTATCTCCACTGCCATCCCCACCTGAGATGATGCCCATTTCCCCTCAGAGTCCACGAGATGCAGAACTCATTGCAGAAGCCAAACTACTTCGTCAGCACAAAGGCCGTCTAGAAGCCAGGATGCAAATCCTGGAGGATCACAACAAACAGTTGGAATCACAGCTGCACAGGTTGAGGCAGCTGCTGGAACAGGTGAGTCCTCGGTCTTTCCTCTTCTATCATAATCGTGGCTTTGGACCCTTAATATCTAAAGCAAATGGAAAAGCAGTAGCAAATGTATGACTACTTAATATACACAGCTTGAACCAGGTATCAGCTTCAAACTGTCTGTATATAGGTTGGTCTCTTTGTTTAGTTCCTTTTTTTGTTTACACAATCTGTCACAAATATAAATACAATACATTTAAACTAAGATATCCTGATGTAAACATTGTGGTATTATTGCACAATATAAAGACTTGGGCTGCAATCCTTTTCTCTCTCACTTGGGAGAAAGTCTCATTAAACTCAGTAAGACTTGCTTCTGAATAAATCTGTATAGCAGGGCTAGGCAACCTGTGGCCCTTGGGCTGCATATATCCCTCAGCCTAATTTCATACTGGTGGAGGGAGCCCAGAGGGAGAGAAAGGGGTGGGTGGAATGGGACAGGGGAGCTAAAACAGATGGAATGATGGAAGGTGTAGATCTCTGGTAAGAGTAATATGTCTCTCCCATGGCAACCTACTGGGCAGAGAGGAAAATGGAGAAGAAAGCGAAGGGATAGTCCCACCCACTGCTGGCTTTCGCCCCAGCATGCAACCCCTGACAGACTACCAAGGAAATGTGACACTGGGCAGAAAAATGGTTTTTCACCCCTGCTGTATGTAATAGAATTGTGTTGTCAGTCATTTCTCCACCACCACCCCATCTGTAGAATAACCTTTATATTTCCTTCTGATATTTCAGCCTCAAGTGGATTCCAAGGTGAACGGTACAACTCAGTCTTCTCCTATCTCGTTACAGAGGTCAGACAGTAATCAGCCAATGCTTCTCCGTGTAGTTGGCAGTCAGACTTCAGAATCTATGGGTAAGGTGATATAGCTCAGGCTAATGGAAGATGAGGATTATTTTCAAATTATTTTCAAATCTGTTATAGTGGCTAACTTGGATAATTTCCAGACAGTCAGGGTTTCTCGCACAGTAAATGGAAGCTTGTTAGTGGTTTAGGGCTGTAGCAAGACAATTTTGGCTGTCCAAATGTGGACTTCTAACTTTGACCAGCCCTGTCCAGCATGGCCAATGTTCAGGGAGGATGGGAGTTGTAATCTGGAAATCCACAGATTCCCCATACTTGTTTTGGGGGATCCTAGTTTCTTTATTCAATCTAGCATTCTTGTATGTGGCCATCACATTTTCTCTGCACTCAAATAGCAACATTTTGTCAGTAGGAACATCACTGCAGAAATCTCTCAGGGCCTGTTGATTCTGTCTGTAACAAGACCACACCACTTATGCTTGTCTTTTAGTTATTATTTTGCTGTGTACGCTTTGCTGAGTGTTCCCCTGCCAAAACAGACAAATTCAAACATGAGAGTTTTCTTGTAGTCCTTAAAACAAAAAGTGAATACCAGAAAGGTTACCCTCCACAAAAATCTCCAGATGGACCTTTCCCTTAATTTTTATTAATTGAATGTTATGCACTCATACTGCCTGGCCATCACCCATTCCTCAATTTAAAATTAAAACAACAACAGAGTACTACTATTTTCTCTCTCCCCCTAATTTACATCACAGAACCAGGCTACTACCCTACTACATGGAAACAGGAAACAGAACTATTGTGCTACAGAAGTTGGATTAGTCCTAAACAAAGTACAGCACTAAGGAAAATATGTGTGACAGAGCTTAGAAAATAATACAAGTGGCATTTTGGTTATTTTCAGAGCTGTGCACTTGACATAGCTGATATCAGTGGGGTAAATAATTTGACATGAAGTATGCCAAATACATGACCAAACACAAGCTAAATTAATCAACAAGAGTGAAAGGGCCTGGCAGAAATTAGGGAAGACAGGCTGAAAAAAGGGTAGGGCTACAGGATGGAAGAGGAGTATGTCTGGACAGTGGAGACTTGCTAGGGCTTGTCACAGAAGATCATTCTTCATTGAAAGATCCTCACGTACCTGCAGTACGTATCTACACAGCTGGTTCAGTGGGGGGGGGTTTCCACTGCTTCAGCAATGGGCACCTTTGCTGGAGAGTTACACCAGGGTGATTGTACTGCAGTGCATTCTATGTAGGACTGCCTAGGAAGATGCTCCAGGAACAAATGTTTTATTTTCTTGTTGTAAGCCACCTTGAGAACATTTGTTACAGCAACTTATAAATATGGAAATAAGTAAAAACTACTTAGTAGTGCTTCAGCAAAGGGAATTAAGTGAGATATTTCTGGCAAAGCTATTCCCACCTGTGTCTCATTTAAAAGCATTTTTATTATAAACTCTTAACGTTGGCTTACTAATTATTATTTTTAACTTGATAGATAATTTATATGTTTTATAAAAAATATTATACCTGAGGATTTTTGAGTGAACAGGGTTTAGCAATAATTACAGACAAATTACATTCATTTTAGTTTGGAAAAATCTAGGTGGTTCCAGGTGTGAAGCTATTCAGCAGTATCTTTCTGAGAAAAGCTCAGTGACCCTTTGTTCTTCAATATGTATGAACAAAAATTTGCATAAAAGCTTATGCCATAATCATTTTGTTGTTCTAAGGTGTCAAAAGGTTCTTTATTGTTTATATTATAACAGATTCACATATTGTGACAGAGTGCAAAAATCCTAACACAAATTGGCTCTGGTGACTGTCACACCAGGCTTGCTGCAAAAGTTAGCCGCAGTTTTGTAACGCAAGAGGAGACCCTCAGATGCTTTCTATAAGGAGAACGTGAAGAGGTGTTGGTAGGAATCTATGAATTAGTGTCAGATGAAGTATACTCACATGCTATGCTGTTATTCAAGGAGTGATGCACAATAAGAATCTCAAGGTAGATTTCAAGCAAGATATAAAGTTATAAACATCCTCTAAACGATAATTTTTTTACAAATTTGATCTTAGAGTGCAGTTTGTGTCTGGACTTAGGATGAGATTAGAAACAGCAGAAGGTCTATATTTCAGTGCCCTGCAACAAAATGGAGATGTGTAAGCATGTTCAAAAGTCCAATTACCCCTTGGAACTCTGAAATCCACTTATAATAAGTTTGCCAGTTTCCATCTCTCTTAGTAAAATTCAATGTTATTTATATAGCACGATCACTAAAAATATTGATCTAAAAACTTGAGCAGGAGTAATGCTAAATTTCTGAGGGGAACCCACTGTGATATCAACTCTACATTTCTGCACTGCTTTGTCATTGGATCATAGAACTTATTCAAGGGCACAAGTGTATTATACCATGTTAAATGTTTCAAACGCTTTTTCAGAGTACAAAACAACCTTTCTGATGCAATCAAATTGTCAAAACTTAATACTAATGCAGCTGCATATTTGTCAGCTCTGATTTACTTTGGTTGGAAACACATTTCCTGTTTCACCACGTCACCATTGGAATGCAGCTCACAACTACAAAACCTGGTGACAGTAATGGAATAAGGGAAGCTCTCATTCTTTCTAGCAATTACTTTCACCATCTTTTAGTATAGACGCTTATGACTTGTGAAATAATTTATTTTATCATCACAGGTCTACATTACTTCATAAATGGAAGAAGCTTGATAATTTTTTTAAAATGAGAGAATGTATGTGTGTGTGAATATGTATTAGATTGTTAGCCAGGAAGATTATTTTAAAAAAAGGATTGGACTAGGGTAAATTACTTCAGTGGCTTATGAACCTTGCATCAGTCCTAAGCGACTGATGCTTAGGACCACAGAATTGCGACCAGTGGCACTATTTACGGAGCAAGTGTTTTTTTATGGCTCATATTAAAAGAAACGTCCTTCTGCTTTTGTTTTTTCAGGTGAGGATGATCTGCTCAGTCCTCCCCAGGACACAAGCACAGGGTTAGAAGAGGTCATGGAACAGCTCAACAATTCTTTCCCAAGTACAAGAGGTAAGCTTCAGTGCTCAGAAGCCAAGACTGGCAGTTAAATTACATGTAGTGCAGCTTCCTTTCAGCTCACTATCATGGTCACAGCAATTGTTCTGCAGGTGAAAGGTCTTAGCGTTAACTTAGAAGAAATCTCTCCAAAATATGTATGCATGAGTACTTTGGTTTAGCTACAAACTGTTCTTTGTCTCCAGTGCTTGTAGAATAATCTTCATCTATATTAACAGTACATTGCCATTACAAGTATTACTGGGATGTGAGTGTGTGCTCAAACACGCAGAAGGATCTTTGTGCTTCTCAGATGCCTTATTCATTTCAGCACAGGGGGCAAATCTGCAGATTCAAAGGAACTCCAATACTCTATGGGACCAGAAGGAGTGAGTCATTACTGTCTGGGGTGAATAAACAAGGTGGCTCTGATTTTGTTTTTCGTTTATGGCCTTCGTAAAATTACCAGCCATATTAGCGGCTTTCACCCCCAAAACACCATTATTACATTGGAAAATAGACAAAGTGAATAATACCTAGTTTGAGAGTATAGCTTCCACAACTTGTGCCTAATCCAGGCCCACAATGACTTAAATTGACTGGGAAACATCCATAATGTATTGAAATGGTTGAAATGGGTAGTATCACATATTACAACTGTCATTGTGGTTGATCATTTTACCAGGGTCATAGGTGATTAAAAAAAAAACTACCGTATTCATTCACTCAGATGAAAACATCCAGTCTATAGAATGGGGTGGGGAACTTTTTTCAGCCTGAGGGCCGCATTCTCTTCTTGGCAAGCTTCCAAGGATCACATGTGGAAGGCAGGGCCAGACACAAAATTAGATGGATCAACAAATGTAAATTTTACCTTTAACAGTAGGCTACTTTCTACACCCACTCACACACCTCTCTGTAGTCTCCATCCAGACAAGCAAGAGGCATTATCAGAGCTTAAGGACACATTCTAGCCAAGCAAAAACACTGAATGTGAAGGACAGCCAGTGAGGGGTATGGCCACAGGAGAGTTCCAAGGGGCAGATAGAAAGGCCTGGAGGGCTGCATGTAGCTCTCAGGCCTGAGGCTCCCCACCCCCACTGTAGATCTCAGTGCGCAGACTACCACCTCCATAAGAGATTTTTGAGCTTAGTGCATTTCTGTCATGAGGTAGGTTTCTGTCAAGAGTTTGGGGTAGGTTCCTTCATTTCACTATTTTTTCTCAGAATTGGTCCATCTGCATTCTATTCTATTTTTAAATCTATGAAATATGCTCTTTCATTTAATTGGAGTAGGCAAGGGTTTGGGGCTCAGTGCGTTCAGAGGTTGGAAAGTTTTTAAAGCATATGTTTCTAATAATTTCTTTGTCAAAGCAGAGCACAGATAGTATTTGAATAATGTTTCCAAGAAATGTTTAGTGCTCAAGATAAGGTCATTGCTGAATCTGGCTACTACATTATACTGCCATGAAAAAAAGCCTGGGTTAAGGGAGACAGTATTTTATTTCTTGGTGGATATTGCCTGAAAAGTCCCTTCACAGGCAAATGTTCTATTGCTGTGGATTAAACAGTGCATAGTTCTGTCTAATATTTAAGGGGAGCGACTTCCAAAAGATAGGTGCCACAACACTAAAAGGTCCACTTCCTATGTTGTGCGGAACAGATCTCCTGATAAGATGGTATCTGCAGTAGGCCCTCATCTGCAGAACACAGTGATCGACTGGGTATTTAAGGGGTAAGACAATCTTTCAGGTATCCTGGTCCCGAGCAGCATAGTACTTTGTACACTGAAACCAGAACCTTGAACTTTGTGTTTAATGGGTCACCTATGGGTTGCCATTTTGTTATGCCACACCACCATGGCAGCCATTGTGTGATGGATGCCCTCAGCATTGTCTCAAAATTTGAAACATGTCCCGGGGTCCCTTGGCAACCCCTGCAGTACCTATTCCTATGCTTGGAAATGAGGTTGTTCGGAGTTACTGAATCTCAACTAGAATGGCCTTTTGTAATTTCAGTAGCAGCTCTTTATATTATTTGCATGGAACAGTTATTTCCATCTATATTCTCATTATGGATTCTGCCCTATTGTACAACAGAAAGGCTTCTGTCTGCTTTCTTCCTATCTGTATATTCATGTACATTTGCAGTCTCTCCCACAACTGAAATATTCTTTTCTACTAGAGAGTTCTGTATGAATATATCCTCCTGGGAAATAGCTATGTTAGTTGAATACCACCAACATTCCATTAACCTCCGTTAACCATACTCATCCTACCTTCAATTTTTCACCATATATCAAGGTTCTTGGAAGATCACCGTTGCTGAAAAGATAGAGGACAGAAGTTAGAAAAGTTAATTAAATTTACCTGTGTGAGGAACAAAAACAAAGAACTGCCTTCTCTTGGACCACACTACCTTCTTTTAAAAACAGCAAACCAATTTCAGCAAGTGTTTTAAGTTGCCTCAAACTCTTCTGGCAGTGGTGGTTGATGGAAAAATGAAATAAAACACAGATATCACATACCCAGTTTGTTGCTTGCCTGAATAAATCTGCAGCTAGTAATGATGGATCCATGAAAGAACTTGCTATGGAATGCTAAGTAGCAAGCTAACAGTGAGTTCCCAGTATGATATGGAAATCTCCCTAGAAAAATTCTTCTCAAGGCTTTTCATTACCGAAAAAAAATCTGGAAATAATCTCCAACAGGAGATTATTATAGGTATATTATACCTCAGGAAGGCATCGTACTGATGATTAACTGATGCACCTGTACATGTTAGAGGTACACATTGATAGTATCAGGTTTTCATATTCCCTATTTAGCCGTTATTTGTAGTATTTCTTTTGAAAATAATGCATCATGTAGACAAAATTAGTATGCTTCTCACCTAAGCAAACGGCTCTTTTGAAGGACAAATTGCTTATCTCCTTATAGTTTCTCTTTCTTTTAACTTAAAAAACTGCTAAGAATTACTGAAAGCTTAAACATTATAACAGGATCTCTGCAAGTCCTGCAAAGCTGAAGGTTCGTGCTGAAAGTAGTTTGACTTTCATCAGTGGGAATTTTTGCTGAGTATCTGATGATTGCTGTCCTTAAGGAATTTTCTTTTTTTTATGAGCTGTACAGTCCCATCCACATTCCCTTTAGCATGCTCCACAAAGCAACTCATAGTCACTACAGCTGTTTTTTGCAGCTGCTGGGCTAACTCAAAACAGATGTCGAAACCAGAGATCCATTTGACGGAAATGTAGTATTAAATACCACCTTAGAGGTTTATTAAACTCTGCAGGATAATCGGTCACACAGTAAATTGCTTTCACACTACACTTGCGGACAAATTGCCATGTCTTCTGGGAGTTTTTTATGTATCTGATTCAGATCTTGTTCATTTTGTCAAAAAAATGACAATGAAATGTAATGTAAGCTTAATAATCCTATTTTGGACTAGGTTATGTGGTATTCTTAGGACAAACTGGCCACTTGTTAGCCCCAATCCAGAACAAGTTAATTCTACTGAAGTCATTTTGAAATCAATGGGGCTAAAGTTAGTCATAACTAATGTGTCCCATTGATTTTCATAGATATGACTAATCAAGGATGTGCCATGTTCATTATGATCTTGGGGGACCTTTCATGTCAGTACTATCTCAGAAAATGTGTCCAGATTAATTGCAAAAAAATAAAAATCACAATAAAAATAAAAAATCAAAATCAAAAGACACAGTAGGCACCGTACATTAGTACAGTGCCTTGCAAAAGTAATCAGACCCCTGACAAATGCTCTTATATTACTGAATTACAAATAATAATAATAATAATAATAAAATTTTATTTATCAGACGCCCATCTGTCCGACCGAACGGACACTCTGGGCGATGTACAATATAAAATACAATCTCAACATCATATACATAATCATCATAATATTAATATCATAACATCTCATCTAACAGACCATCCTACGCTAATACAGTATAAAATCTAGCCCACCCCAGAGATCCCATAGGCCTGCCTAAAGAGCCAGGTCTTCAAGGCTCGGCGAAAAGTCAACAGGGAGGGGGCATGCCGAAGGTCAAAGGGAAGCAAGTTCCAGAGGGTGGGGGCCACGATCGAAAAAGCCCTCTCCCTGGTCCGCACCAACCTAGCTGTCTTCGTCAGTGGGACCGAGAGAAGGTCCTGTGAGGCTGATCTTGTTTGGCGGCATATTTTGTGATACTGGAGGCGTTCCTTCAGATAAACTGGGCCGGAACCGTATAGGGTTTTAAAGGTTAAAACCAACACCTTGAATTGGGCCCGGTATACAACTGGCAACCAGTGTAATTCAATCAACACTGGGGTGATATGATCGTGGCGGCGGGTCTGCTTTATTAAGCGCGCCGCCGCATTTTGTACCAGCTGGAGTTTCCGAACCGTCTTCAAGGGTAACCCCACATAGAGCGCATTACAGTAGTCTAATCGAGAGGAGATCAGGGCATGTATCACTCGCAATGATACATTGTGTGTACAAATGGTGACGCTACTTTTATGTTGGGAAATGTTTGTAAGAAACAAAAAAGCTGAAACATGTTGCTTGCATAAGTACTCAACCCCTGTGCTGTGGAAGCTCCCAGTTTACACAGATGAAATAAACTGCCCTGTCGAGGACACAGTTACCTTACCATTGGCCTCCACCTGTGAACCATTAAAGTTGCGGTCACATTGTCAGGATAAAAACCCCTCTGTTGAAGGATCATTGGTCAGGCTGTGGATCTGAAGGAAAATGAAGACCAAAAAGCATTCTACAGAAATGAGAGATAATATAATACAAATGCCTAGATTAGGAAAAGGTCACGAAATAGCATCCAAGTGTTTGGATATCCCAGTGAGCACAGTTGGATCAATAATCAGGAAGTGGAAGCTGCATCACATCACCCAAACACTGCCCAGAAAAAGCTGTCCCTCAAAACTCAGCGCTCAAACAAGAAGGAGACTTGTGAGAGAAGCCAGAGAGGCCAACAATCACTTTGAAGGAGCTACAGAGTTCAGTGGCTGGGAGTGGAGTAATGGTGGAGTCAACCATATCAAAAGCAGTGTATAACACTGGCCTGTATGGGAGGGTGGCAAGAAAGAAGCTATGACTCAAAAAGTATCATCTGAAAGCACATCTGGAATTTGCCAGAAAGCATGAGAGTGCCCAGCTGCAATGTGGGAAAAGGTTTTGTGGTCAGATGAGACCAAGATAGAGCTTTGTGGCCAAAACTAAAAGCACTATGTGTGGCGCAGACCTAACACTGCCCATGCCTCAAGACACACCATCCCTATAGTGAAGTATGGTGGTGGCAGCATCATGCTGTGGAGATGCTTCTCATCTTGTTAAAATTGAAGGACGAATGGACAGCGCAAAATACAGGGAAACACTGCAAGAGAAACTGCTTCAGTCCACTAAAAAACTGAAGGTTCACTTTTCAGCAGGACAAAGATCCCAAGTACAAGGCCAAAGAAACATTGGAGTAGCTCAAAAACAAAAAGGTGAATGTCCTGCAGGGGCCCAGTCAAAGTCCTGATCTCAATACCATTGAGAATCTGTGGCACTCTTTGAAAATTGCAGTCCACAAGTGATGTCCGACCAACCTGAACAACCTGGAGCAAATCTGCCAAGAAGAATGGGCTAAAATCCCTCTGTGTGCAAAGCTGGTACACACCTACCCCCAAAGACTTAAAGCTGTTATTGCAGTGAAAGGTGGCTGTACCAAATATTAATGGGGGGGGGTTGAATACTTATGCAAGCAACACGTTTGTTTTATATGTTTCTTATAAACATTTCCCAACATGAAACCAATGTCACCTTACAATAATTGATTTTGAGTTTCAGTGTTTCAAAATAAACTATCATACAGAACGAAATTACAATGTACCATTTGTAATTCAGTAATATGAGAGCATTGGTCAGGGGTCTGATTACTCTTGCAAAGCACTGTATTTTAGACTACGATGGGAAAATTGGCTGTCTAAAATTTGTTCCAAAGCTCAGTGAGTAAGCTGACCTTGACTGAAGCCTGTGGGAGATCTCTGATACAAACACTAAGCCACAGGTTTTTTTCTTCACCTGATTCGAAGCTGCAAGGACCCCAACATGTTTTTTTGTTTTTCTTAACTGTAAGCAGACTTATCCCAAGGAGCTCTGATGTCAAGACTAGTGAAGTGTCTCTTGGGGTAGCAATGAGTATTCAGCTGTGATTATTCCTAGCCTGCTTCCTTTTTATTTGATTCTGTTTATTTTGTGACAGTAGCATGTGCATTTGATTTGGTTTTAGTGCACTGTTTTTTAATGTTATGTATTTTGTCCTGGAAACATTTGGGGAAGAGTAGATTATAAATTTTATAAACATATTAACCCAAATGGTTCAAATATAAAATTGCTTATCAAAGTCCATATATGAGCAGAATTAATTGCACTTCTGAAACAAAGTGCAGAACTTGGTCTTTTCACTCTATAAGAGTGGAGAGCTTAAAAGTAAATTTTGTAAACTTAAAATGCTTTATTGTCATCCTTGCATGGTAGAGAAGGTATGGCTATCATAGTGAACACATTATGCACATATTTTACTATGTCTAGGTGCTAGTGAATAGTTGATGGCTACAGCAACTCTTTGAAAACTTAACAGAACAAATGTGAACCAAACATACTATTATTATTATTATTACATTTCAGGGCAGGATACAGAAATTTAAAATACAGTATTAAGAAACATTAAAACACATTACATTCACAGTAGGGTGGGTCCTAAAAAGATACATCTCAGGTGCCAAAGGCCAGGGTTAAGATGTGCGTCTTTAGCATTTGCCAAAAACTGTATAGAGAAGGTGCCAGATGCACCTCTGTAGGAAGGAATTCCAATAATATGCTATTTTCCATCAAAGAAAACAAAAAACTATGAATTAATTCGAGCACTGCAATGACTGTTAAAAAGCCATTAGAGAACAAAGTATAATTGGAAAGACCAAAATGATTTCTTTTAATAACCACTGTGTAACTGTGTACTAAAAAAAGAAAAATTAGATATTCACCTGCTGAACTAGTCTTGAGAATATGTTCTACAGTTTCTGGACATGGGTGTCAGACTGCAATGATAGGATGAGTTAATTGAACAAACACTGCAGTAAAATTGCTCAGTGAAAATATATAGGTAAAATTGTTAGCCCCCTGCATTGATCCCCCCCCCACTCATTCTTCACAAAAAATGCTATACATTATTAATGGATAGTCTTCAAAAAACTATGGATGATCTGCATCTTACTGTCTTACAACAGTAAATTATGCATGAAATATTTCCAGTGTAGATCAGTTTCTCTTTGTACATTATCCTCATTCTTAATTTGCTATTGAAAAGGTTTGTTTTTGAGTATGCAACAGTGCTAGGTTGGATCACTCTTAGCAGTGGATTCTATCACAGCTCTTCTGTGGGTAATTAAACATTTTACGACGACGGATGATGACTAAATCAACACATTCTGAGCAAATCTATTCAGAAGATCTATTATAATTCTTCCAATAAATTTATTAACTTGCTCTGCATTTCAAGCTAAAAGCAGAAGACAAGGATTTTTACTACTGTACTAACTTTGATAACCTACAAGGCACATTTATGCATTTAAATGCACTGTAGTCTTTTAGTTCTTTTAAAACAAAATGTTCTGAATTCCGTTCCAGAATGAACATTGAAGTACTTCTGTATTTGTGTTTTTCCTTTTTTCTTTCTGATCTCACTAAAGGAAGAAATGCCCCTGGAAAGCCAGTGAGAGAGGTTAGTGTGTTTGATGCCCACTGCAATAGCTTTTTGTTTGGCACATCCTCTTTTTTGTCTGACATGTGTGGAGCAGCATGTGTGTTGCTGGGTAATTTCACAGTTGTGGTCTAATAAGCAATACCTCTCAACTTTCACTTGACATCAGAAACAGAAGGAATGCTTTTTTCCCTGTTAGGTCCTTCCAAAAGACATTTACTTGACAAAGGGGAACAAAGATGAAAATGTTGCCATGAAATCTTTATGGTTCATAAACTCTGAAGTCATAATCTGGTTTAAGTGTGTAGTCCAAGACCATGTTAAATTCTTGGCTACATATAAAAGTTATAGGACAATAATATGTTGCGCTCTTTTAGACAAGAGGGTTGAGAGGTATAAATGATATCTTCCTTTGGCTTGCAAGTTCAGCATTGCACCAAACAGAATGTCACTAACACCCACAGGCTCCATTATGCTGTTTTAAGCTTATATATGAAAGCCAATGTGGTCTAGGAATAAAATATTGGATTTTGACCTGAGAGACCCAGGTTTAAATCCAGTTCACCTATGTACTCTGCTTAGCAACCTGGGCAACTCACTCTCATTTCCAGTCCCGTGACTGTAATTATTTACAGGGCCAGCACCAGACTGCAGTGGGCTGAAGAAGGCGGCAGCGGCAACACAGCAATACTACTGCTGCTGCCAGCTTAAATAGACCTGGCCACATCAGTGCGCTGTGTGCACATGCCTGCTATGACCCAAGATGGTGGAGGCGTGTGAATGCCCACCACCATTTTGGGTGATGGTGAGCATGCATGTGCAGTGTGCTGAAATTGCACTCCAGTGTCCAAGAAGTGGTGCTGGCAGCCCATACTGGTAGCGGAGGGTGTTCCCTGGGAGGGTGGCTGTTGCTTCGCAATCCACACCAGCATGACCTAATGCTAGTGCGGATCGCAGAGTGGGAGCTACAACTACCCAGCCCCAGCACTGTGCCTGATTACGTACTTCACAGGATGGTTCTAAGAATACATGGGTGTTATCTGTTATCATCATACATAGACCAAAGAAAGCTTGTGTGCTTTGGAAATCAGAAACAAAGATAATGATAAACAGATTTCTCCCTTGCCAGAAGATACACTTCTCTGTTACTGAACTGAATATAGTTACTATATTATCTTAAAGTATTTGCAGAAGGCATTTGAACATTAAGCTGCTGTTCTTCAAACATCATACATGGTGGAAGATGAACAGGCACATATAATGAATAATGCTATATTTGCAGTGTAGTGGCACTTGGAACTGTAGCGGTCTTGGATCTAAGCCAAACAAATGTGAAGCCAATTTCTCTTGTATAAGAAACTGGCATTTTTTAAATTATTCCTGCTTAGGTATAAATAGAACGCTTTAGGCAAAATGGTCTACATTTCTGCATAGCACATCTTATAAATAAAGTCATGAAAGTAGACTGCATTTACGTTTACAGGCAGTAGCCTTTTTTCATTTAAAGCATGAGTTGCTCATATTTAGAATGGGATTTTGCAGCCAAGCAGAAACTAGAAAATACTGAAGCACCCTAAATGACTAGCCTAAAACAGAACCCAAAATGGGCACTGCCTAATATCTAAAACCAGACATTGTGTGCACTTATTTTCCCTCTGTTACACCTGAAGCTCAGCACTTGTTTAAAATGCTGCCTTTTAAGCTTCTCTAACACAAATTACTCTCGTTTTTAATTGGTTTTCCCCCAAAGGGAACTATATTGTCAAAGTAAGCTCAACAATATTTAAGAAACCAAATACATACCATTCCCTTTACATTCATGAAGCATTTTTGGGGGGTCTTAGGTTGCTGTTTTTTAAAAGAAACTTCTTAGCTCTCTTAAAAAGCAAATGAATTATGCAAACTGCTAAAAAAATGTGGAAGAGATAATTATTTGGATTTTAACCTGTCAAAGATTCAGGCAATAGCATTTAAAATCATAAAACAGATACGTTGCATGCATATTGAAGAACATTACTTTTACAAAAGAGTTTACAATGTATTGGCAATGTAAATTGTTCTAGTAAGAATATAGTTCTGTACAACTGAAAATTCTTGTCCATCAACAGCCACCAGAGGCCATTTTAAGAACAATTTTCTTAAACAGAGATAATTTAATTTTACATCTGTTCTATGGCTTCCAAACATGCACAATCACAGTTACTAGATGCTTGTGGAGATTTAACATATGACAGTCTGCATTTCTTTTCCTAAATGCAGAGCATCTATCTGGCTGTGTAAGGAAAGTGGCTCTGTGGGTTTGCTTATATAAAGAGATTGCATTGTCTCAAGAAGATTGTCTGGCATATCTTAGAGGGAAGAAGTGATTGTTCAAGGTCTGAGTGGAAAAAATATAACACTTTTTAAAAATGCAACAAGAAACTGAATTTGGGGCATGTCTTCTTGGAGTCAAGGGGAAGAACTTTATATAGTGGATGAGAGGGACCTTAGCCCCCCTTTTCTTCGGCACTTGTACAGTTAGTATGGTAAATAACATGAATAATTGTCCTTGCTGGAAAATTAACAAGGCAGCTAACAATCATTAATATATAACATATTTTTTTAAAAAAACCCAAAAAGTGCTATAGGATCTCAAAGCATCTAAAACATCAACAGTATAGAATACAAAACAATGTTAGGCCTACCACAGAACCCTCAAAGTCTTGATGAAACAATATCACTTTAGCCACCTGCCTAAAAGATAACAAAAAAAAAAACATGTAGAAAAGAGTTCCACAATTTTGGTGCCATTGCTGAAATGACCCTATCCCATACTATGGTCAACAGAGACAATTCAAAGAGGCAACATCTCCAAGGAAGAACTTAATGTGCAAATATGCTTGAATAGTAAAAGTCAGTATTTCACGAATACCAGAACATTTAGGAATGTAAAGAGCAATGCTAGTCATCTTAAATTAGGTCCAGAAATCAATTGGGAACCAATGTCATTTGTTTTAAAACTGTTATAATATGTTCCAAGTTAATGTAACAACCTGTTGGGCTCTAGACTCACATACAACAGTCTGGATATAACTTGGGCATGGATGAGTAGCCAGTTTATTATTATCCAGGAATAGGTATAGCTGGAGAAGCAGTCTTAGCCTGTAAAATACACTCTTGGCCAATGCTGCCAAGACTTTCAAGAAACAGCTCTGAATCCAAATGCAAAATCCAAGTCTGCATACTTGTCTTAAAGGGGGCTACAATCTCTTGCATTATAGGCTGTTTTCAGGTCCTTAGGTCAGGATGCTTAGTTAAGAGAACGTCCATCATGCCTTGATTAAGTGTCATTTTGCTCACCCTTATCCAGGAAGTCACTGATCCCAGATCAGAACTTCCACCACCTTCCTCCCAGAGGATGGAGAGCCGGGAGTCATTGGCGTACTACCCCTTGATAAGCTTTTGCAGTCTGTATTTTGTTCCCTGGAAAATATATGTGTGATGCAGACAGATGGAAGGGGGATCATTCTTGTAGTATTAGTAATGGGCAGTGGGGGTGGGGAGAAGAGGAGGAGAATAAAGTTGCATGAAAGACAGATAACAGTTTTGAAATATGTCAAATTATGCCTACCTCTGACATTTTCCCTACCCAGAAATGATGTCATTCCTTTGGTGGTCTCATGTATATAAGCCAATAATCAACATGCCACATACTGGCACTGAAGCATTTCTTTTCAGACAAAAGCTTTTCAGAATATATTTGATTTTGTTTATTTTTAAAAACAAAAAGATAACACAAAAATGTAACAGGTGTTTATATATAGTGAAATGGAAAAATAACATCTTTCACATGACGTGAGAACATACTACCTGTAAAAGGTGCCAATTTGACAGACTACAGCTAACATCCTTGAGTTGTTTAGTTCTCTATTGAGAACCGTAGTACTAGTATCTACCTATTTTTAAAATTGGTATCACTTTTGTTCTAAGAATATGTTCTATCAATAAAAGGTTATTTATGAATCTTGTAGGCAAGCCCTGCATCATGATCCTTTGAGAGAGAGATTTCATACAAGGAATAATTAAGCACCAGCTTTAATCCTGTGGCCCACTATTGGTACTTTGCTGGCCACAGCTATAAGCTCAAATCTTAACTCCTCCATAAAGTCACTGTGTCTCAACATGACCTAGTTCACAGGGTTGCAAGTGTAAAATTGGAGAAAGATAAAGCGTAACCTGACATGGTTGGATTAGCATTTATAATAAAGGGTACAGCTGCATAAGAAGCGTCTTGTGTTCCCCCTTTGACAGTCAGCCAGTAGTAGCACAGGAAGCATTCTAGAAAATGAGGGGATTTCTGTTGTCCTTATAGGCCTTCCCATCTCAGACAAGGGGGCAATGTGGTGTGAAAACCAGGACTTGAAGAACTGCAAAGATAGACTATCCTAAGAAAATATTTGCATGTCCACTCTTAAATAAATCTCTCTTTTTAACTTGCTGTATGTGGCTGCTGTCTCTGCAGCATGACTTGCATCTATATCAAGATCTAATTTTGTCTCAGGAATGGATTAGCTACCACCTAGCAAACATTCCATCACATGGGATTTCTTAACAACTTAAATCGTGAAAAGAATGTTACTATGAGACAGCCAACAATAGCTAAATTAACCTGTCGCATCCATTTTGATAATGAAGTTCATGCAAACAGCTTCCTTTCATTAGCAACAGAATTTTAAAAGATTCAGTGAATTTGTGTAACTCTTCAATTTGGTCTCCAATGGCGGGTTTGCCCAGGGATCTTACTTTCATTAACATCAATTAGCACTTTGGCAAGTTCCCCAGTCAAACTGTTTTGGTTGATTATGATTGATCAGGTTAGCCGTTATTCACTTTAATTGATTCATTTGCAAACACTTGTGGGTACATTTAATTTTGTAATTTCTTCCAAAGGTTTTCATGCATGTGCCTTTGAAATTGATTTGCTGCGTCTGTCATTTTAAGACCTCAGTGTGGGGCTGGCTGAAAAGCTCTTTCCAGGTTTCGCTCAGCTTTGCTGGTGGTTGTGCAGTGTCAAAGACCATCCCCACCCGCAAAAAAATGACAATTGCCCTTGCATGGAAGTGTGTCTTTTATATCAAGATATCCGACTCTTGTCTTTTTAAAGTACATGAGGCAATCTTCCTAACTAGCTGCAATACACCAACTACAACAGCTTCATCTGTGAAATCTTTTTCCTTTGTTTTACAGGCCACAATGTAGGCAGCCTCTTCCACATGGCAGATGACTTGGGGCGAGCAATGGAAACCTTAGTGACCATGATGACAGACAACAAGGCGTTAGAATAGCAAGATGTGTTTTACAACTTCAGTACCCGCATGGTTTTTATAATATTCATATGACAAAAGGATTAGACTGTAAGAGTTTACATGAAAACAAATCTATATTTTTGTGAAAGGTAGTGGTACTATACTGTAGATTACAGTAGTTTCTTAAGTCTGTTATTGTTTTGTTAACAATGGCAGGTTTTACACATCTATGCAATTGTACAAAAAAATAAGAAAACTACATGTAAAATCTTGATAGCTACATAACTTGCCATTTCTTTATATGGTACGCATTTTGGGTTGTTAAAAATTTATAACCGTTATAAAGAAAGATTGTAAACAAAGTGTGCTTTATAAAAAAAATGTTTATATAAATCCCTATTAAAAAACAAAACAAAAAAGAGGCAGTGCATTTGTTTAGCATCACTTCAGCTCTGTAATTGTACCAGACATATATTCATGTTCTGTGTTCTTTTCCTTACCAGAGAATTTCTGCAACACCAAAACTATCAATGTACATTTCTCATTGTTTTGTGTCTGACTAGCACTGACTTAAAAAATAACACTGTCCTAAACTTCCAGTTGAGGTAGCTTTTCCACCTCCTTCCAAGTAGAAATTAAGTCTTTTGGAATTTATCCAGTTAGTTTGATTGTATGTAAGTCACTTTGGGTTCACTTTTGTGAAGAAAAGTGACTAACAAATTAAATAAATAAATAGTTGGCAATAACATGGAAGAGCACATTACATGACAAATGCTACTTTCAGAGCTTGGAACAATTAAAAAGATTGGATCAGTATTTGACGCACCCACTGTTTCCTCTACTACTATGAACCCAAATGTTGTTAGTAATGACAAAATAGGAATTGCCTTACCAGATTATACCTTTGGATGTTATTGTCCAGTATCCTGCCTCTGGCACTGGCCAACACTTTAATGCTTCAAAGCAGAAGTCCAATTTTCATACCGTTATGCCACCTCTGGTGAGATACCCTGCATCTTTGTGTGTGGAGATGAAGACTTGACTTCAAAAAGACCTGTTATCTGCTTCCATTCTGAATGTTTGATTACTCGTATTATTAATATTTAATTTTAATTTTTATAGTAGCAATATTTTTAAGCATTGAGAATCGCCTAGTCTCTTAAAATAAAATGGTCACTAGAGATCTGCCTTGCAACAAGTTTCAAGACGCCACAACATTTCAATTAAACCAGAAATAGAGTGGAGCAATTATATCAGCTTCAATTGAAAGCCACACTGCTTCATGGGTGGTTGGTCATTCAAGACAATAGCCAGTAATTTTGTTCCTCCCTAAGTCTTTCTACAAATAATACCGCACAATTAACAATGACTCAGGAGAGGAATAACAGAAAATGTTACATAACAGCTCCTCAAGTTTACTACTACAAAATTTTGAGGTGCCGTAAACAAAAGCTTTACCATTTCATTTCATTTCCTTCCACCAGTCTTTAATTCCATTGTCTGAAAACAGAATGTCATCAATCTAATCCACATTAATACTTTGCATGAGTAAAATTTGTTACCTCTTCTTATATGAAGTGTAATTAAATTTGGGAGAAGAAAATTATTTTTAATGCTAGTTAACATTAAACATGGGTAGTCATGTTATTTCTACCTCACTCTGGTTTTGTGGTGTTCCTGACAATTATATACAGAAGATACTACATCATCACCACTCATCCATTGTGTGAACAGGTCTTACCTTAACAAAAAGTTTTTAATTGTAATAACTTGCAAAAGATGCCCCAAATAAACATTTTCATACTGATTTTTTTTTAAAAAAAGAACTTTAGACACAGTCTATCTTAGTATGGTCAAAGTGCCCACACACTGAGGTATTGGCAAAGAGGTCAAACATCCCTGTTGCTACTCTGCCTCTGCCAGCCATTATTGTGAATGGGAAGTTTGTCTGTATCCCCCTGGTGCACCCAGCTCTCCAGGTGAAAGTTTTTCAAGCTTCCAAGGGATGCATGCTGAAGGGAGGGGCAGTTTCCCCCATGAACAGACACTCTACCCATACTAGGATAGATTGTACCATTTATTTACCAATAGATACCCTGCATGTTCTCATAGCCTTTCTTTAGGGAAGTGCAGAATGAGATCTAGGAGGGGATGGGGTTCTTTTATGCTTTTAAGATGAAAGTTCTCTTTAAACATTTGGAGACTAATAAGAATTCATGATTATTTTAATCCGGATTTCATTTTTTCCTTCATAGACATTAGATTTGAAGTGAATCTGTCAAAGATATTTAAAGATTTTAAAAGCTTTATTGCTGCTTTTTAAGCATTTCTTTGGGAATATTTCATGTTCCTTATATCCACAAACTATTAAACTGTAAAACATTTATCAGTGTAACTGAATAGCTAACTAACCATCATTTCGCATGTTATACCATTGTTATCCAGTACCGTTTTATTACTTGGGAATCATAATCTATTGTGTTATAACATCAACACTGTAACATTTACTAATTATTTTTATAAACTTCAGTTTGACTGCATTTTTCACAACATACCAATTTCACCAAATATATGCCTTACTTATTGTATTATATACTGCTTTACTGTGTATATCAATAAAGCACGCAATTATATTATAAATATAAGTGTGGCATTTTTACTGATCGTCCAGCATTTAATTTGTACCTCTTTCCCAGCTAAACTGCCTTTATGGATTTCAGCTGGGCAGAACGCCACCTCATCCATTCCTGAACTCATTTCTTTTCCCAATGTAATTAAATGTACTGCAGCTAAAGGTTTCATGGCCAAAAGCCAAACAGTAGTGGCATTAAAAAAATCTCAACAATTTTTGGGAAGGAAGGACTTAGGGATGCTTAACATCTTTTTTCTTTTTCACAACAGATGGTTTATAAGGCATAAGCCTCACATAAGAAACCCAGCGCAGGGTTTTAAAGTCTATACAGCTATTTATGAAAGCTGTCTGGTTCAGATGTGAACAAGATTCAGTTTGAGCCATGAATACTTTTCTTCTGTGAAGTACTGCTTACCATTCATATCACTGGAACTGCTTCTGCTTTCACCCATCTCATAATTTTCACCTCTCAAGCAGACATTCTTGAATGTTTACATACAGGTGTTGCCATATTCTCAGACAAGAAATATAAAAGCTCTTTTCCAAACAAACTCCAGGATTATTTTGTTTAGATTTTGATTGCGAGGAACTGGCAGCAACGTGCTGCCTTTTGGGATTGGACGACTATAGATGACACTCTGAAAATAGCCCTATTATCATTTTATCCTAGATTAGTTCATAACAGAGTAATCCAAAGGCAACAAGGATGAATATGATATTCATGCTCCATTAATTTACCATCAGGAACAAATGCAGCTAACTGATAAAACTGATCTTGGTTTTAAAGTTGTTAAAAATGGTGTTGATTGTGAGATTCAAAACGCACACCCACGCAGTTATCGGACATTCCGGTTAAGTAGCAACCTGAAAGAAAACTTATTTAAAGCAATATGCCAATGATATTTAACACCACACAGGCTGAATAAAATACACAATCAAAATAAGTATTACTGGAGATATAAAAGAAGGAAGGCAGACTGCATACATGTTTTTTGGGACTGTGCTAAAGTGAAGCCATTTTGGCATACAATTCTAGATCTCATCCAGGAAATCATGGGTCAAACAATATCGAGACATCCCAAAACAATTCTGTGCATGTTTCGTTGGAAAGTTACAAACGTCGGAAAGTTACAAACTTAGCAGCTTTGCTCAAAATAGTGAAAATATGTATCGCCCAGTGGTGGAAAAGTAACAAACCCCCAACGCCGATAGAATGCTTGAGAAAACAGTATTAATGATAAAAATGAAATATAACAGTAATACATTTCATTATAACTAACAAAATAAGTTCATAGAGAGATGGGCCTTATTTATACAATATTTGAACACTAAAGTATCAGATGAAATAGTTCAATTTATTTACACTAATAGAACAAAATATTACTATGCTTAAAAACACAAACACACATACACACACATTTATGACCTTTTTGTATTTTGTTTTTCCCTTTCTCTTAATTTTTTTTTTGCATTATATGTTTTGTTATGCAAGCCAAATCTTTATATCATTTTTGTGAGTACTCCTGGTATGCTGATGTAAACATATTAAAAAACATAAAAATAAAATTTGCAGTAAAAGAACACGTGCGGGCTAGCCCTCCTCCCCACCCCCATTAACACACAGCAGCCACACCCATTACATCTGTGCATACAGCCAGCCTCTGAAGGAGCTCTATGCGTGTCCATCAGCATACACACACATACTGATGTAAGGGAGGTGTTTGTGTATACTGATGTACAGCTCTACTGTTCCTACACGTGTTGGTGGAGTCATGGCTGCTGCAAGCATTGGTGGGTAGGGATAGTCCTGTATGGTCCCACAATCCCTTGCTATGCATTCTTTTGGGGTGTGGGGCTGATCATTTGAATCTCTAATAGTCCTTGCGCCACACTGCCAAAAAGAGAGTTCCTGTGTGTGATGAATAATGCTGAACACAATGTCTGGAAAGGTCTGTATCTCAAGAGCTGGAAAATAGGATAGACCTACAGCAAGCATACAATTTTGTGGTTAAACACAATTTTAACCATACCCTTCCCCCAGTTTGTTTTGCCTTGTCAAGACACAAGTTATAAACATTATTTACAGTATTTTATAAAACTTTGGAGATCTAAACATTTGACTCTTCAGTAAAAAGAACGAGAACTTAAGTGTTGTAAGAGTTAAAGGCATATTTTTACCCTTTCTCTAATAAGAACTTGAGATTTTCCTGCTACTTTTACTCTTGATCACTATAAAAAGTGATACATATTGTTCTTTAGGATAATGTTGTATAAGTCAAATGTTAAGACACTAACGGAATGGTCTTCATATACTTTGATATTCTGTTCTAAACATTTTGTTCAACTTCCCATGCAACGGTATCTTAACAGCATTTATACCAATTTCACTAGAAGCTTCTGAAATTCTGTTGTTCCAATATATGTTCAGTTACTTTGTCATTAGCATGTCTGATATTACATGTTCATCTTAAATATAACCATTACAATGACCACACCATTGTTCCTCAGCTATGTTCAACTATTTTCATGGAATGGAGGTCAGAATGGGGTCCTGGGCTCTTTGTTCTCAAACCCTTTTTTTAAAGACCTGAAATGCTAAAGAAACTCTTCCTTATTGATCTGATTGTGAGCATGTAACAGATCAGAATGAAATAGGACACAACCCACAACAAAAAATATTTCTGCTGACATTGCTTTCAAACACAATAGCTCAGGTCAACTGTAAGATACAACGATGAAATTAATCTTGGGGTGGGATAAGTTTCTTAAAACCAGCACTTCACCATAAAAATTTTGTGCTTCTTAACAAAACCTAACATTGTATTATTATAGTATCAGAATTAAAAGTAAAGTAAAATAATGCTCAAGATTCTACAACAAAGGCTCTTACCATATATGCAGCGACAAATGGCACACGTCGAAGCTGGATTTAGAAAGGGAAGAGGCACCAGAGATCATATCACAAACATACATTGGATAATGGAATGGACCAAGGAATTTCAGAAGGACATCACCCTGTGCTTTATAGATTGCAGCAAAGCCTTCAACTGTGTAAATCATGAAAAACTATGAAATAATTTAAAAGAAATGGGGGTGCCACAGCATCTGATTGTCCTGATGCGCAACCTGTACTCTGGACAAGAGGCTACTGTAAGAATATGGAGAAACCAATTGGTTCCCAATAAAGGGTGTGAGAGGGGTGTATTTATCACCCTATTTGTTTAATCTATATGCAGAACAAATCATATGGAAAGCGGGATTGGACCAAGAGGAAGGAGGTGTGAAAATTGGAGAGAGAAACATCAATAATTTAAGATATGCAGATGATACTATACTATTAGCAGAAACCAGTAATGATCTGAAATGCTGATAAAATTTAAAGAGGAAGCACAAAAGTAGGACTACAGCTGAACATCAAGAAGACTAAAGTAATGACAACAAAAGATTTATGTAACTTTAAAGTTGACAACAAGGACATTGAACTTGTGGTTGGCCACTGTGAGAATAGAATGCTGGACTAGATGGGCCACTGCCTGATCCAGCAGGCTCTTCTTATGCTCTTCTTTAATGCAATTTAGCTGCTGCAAACAAGACTGCCAATCTTAGCAGCATATGCTCCAAGGATCCTACACAATTGCAAATAATCAAGAATTGTGTAGAAACTGCTGTCCTTTTAGTACACACCCTGTGTAGCTTCAACTAGCCAGAAATGAAGGGCTTTTCCAGGTGACTGGGACTGGGGGAGTACATTATTCTTATCACTGAAGTAGCACTACCCCAGATTCTGCACCAGTTGCAGAAAAAATGTGGTAAGTCCTAATGCATGTGTCATCCATGTACATTGTGTTACTATCAACTGGATGTTATTCTGCATATATGCAGCTAGACTTAGATCAGGACTTAACTGTTATAAAGCAGATGAGTGGTAACAAAGGATACTACTGGATACTATTGTAAGTCTCCTTAGCCTCCAAAAGCTATGCTTTAACCACTGAACAAGACAGCTTAACAGAACAGTTTTCCTACTAATGCCTTGCCATTAGTGCTGCAGCTCAGAGCAACTGCCTACAACTATCATGCACTTTTTCATGAAAAAATGTAGGCCACTTGTGGCTCAATACATAGTGATCATTTGATTACGCATGCACATACATGTGCAATCACATATTAAGAATTGTATAATACACACTCGTAAAAATCATACATTTCTTCAAAAAAGCACATTTACACCATACGTGAACTAGTACATAATGATCATTTGCATATATTTAGGCATGCTGTACTGCAAGTGTGGCCATGCCATCTGTCTCTGGCATCTATGAAATGTATCACACCTAGAAATTGTGTGAAACCGCTAAATAGCAGAATCTTGGCAAGGTACAATCATAGCAAAGCTGAAAGAAAAGCAACAGCATGATGTAAAAGCTGCACCTGTATCAGGGCTTCCTTCTTCAGACAGAGTGACAGAGGACATGAATGATTTTCATGTTTGAAGAAAACAAGATTCCCATCTTGTGTCTGGTAGCCAATATATAGTTGGAAAAAGCTCTCCAACTTTCCCTCGCCCTCCATTAAGGTGAGCTGTTTTGCTTTCTTGCACACCTTGGCTGCAGAGCCGCCAGATAATGCCAGAATGTTCCAACTTACGTCATCAACGTGTTTGGTTCTTTCTATTAGTTGTTCTGTTCTGTACTTACTGAGTTTCTCTTGGCCAATTTTACCCTAGGTCTAAGTATCTCAAGAGCATGCAACTATGAAGAAGCATACTCTCATATGTCACGGCCACACCACAGAATACATTCATTACCAGACTAACACATACTGTGGACTGATGTGGTGTTGCCTGTAACAGCTGGGCCTGAGAAATCACATGCTCTTCCAATAGTCTATTCAATTATAGGATGTGCTCCTTTTATTATCATCTGCTGGACATAGAAAGATGCACTGAATGCTTCACCAGAGTTTACTCATGCACTGTTAAGTTTCCCAGACTTCCTATGAGCTGGTATCTTCTGGATGCATTTGTTAGAAAACTTTACAGAATAAAACATAAAACATTTTAGATCTGAAAAACAGATCTCATGACAAAACACTGCCTCTTGTCTTACTATAGTGCCAATAGAAGACCCCTTTTATTGTCCACACCAAGATCTTCAGGTTTCAGTGCTACAAGTGCCACCCTGTACGTTGACCTGATCCTCTCAGTTCCTGCTTATGGTTTTTCCCACAATTTGTCTCCAATCTGTAGAGTATTTACCTGGAAGGGGATCTCAGCAATTAGATTTTTTGTGCTATAATAAATCCACATAAAGAGTAATTCGCTTATCCTTTGACCATGTGTATTCCATGATGTGTAGGCTTCTCTGCTACTGCTATCTTCCAGAGCTTAGGATACCAGCAGCCTATGCAGAACTCCATAGAACGTTTCCAGATTTTTTGTAGTAACAAGTCTGACAAAGTGAATGAGCTACTTTGATATCACATACATGATAACGCATGTGAAACACAGAAAGCCACTTAGGTGTTTTCACAATCATTTGCCTAGAATTGCATTTATTTCTCAATGTATTTCATTCCACAACCTCTCCATATGTGGCACACTCATCAAAGGTGTACAAATATTCCCTTCCTCCTATATAGCTCTTTGAACAGCTCAGGGGAACAGTACTTGGGAAAACATTACTCAGTAAGTGTTAACTGATCAAGAGTATAGTACCTTCTATGAAACATTTTCACATTATTCTATATTATATATTCTAACACAGATCTCATTGGTTTTATAACCAAACCTACAAAAGTTGCCACTGTTTAGAAATTATTTCATCTCCCACATCCTTTTCCCATAGCATCCCCAGCCCCTCCAATGTTCCCATTGCCAACCTTGCCAACTTGGAATATATTTGTAACAATAACCTCTGGCTTCCATCTCACTTCCAGTATTTTGATTCAAATTAAGTGACTGATCCAGATGCTCATTCTTTAATTGCTTTGTTGGAGATAAAATACTGTATTTAGGTAAAACAAATGAAAGAGGGGACAATGGGCAACTTTGTTTGCTTCCTCTATTTAACTTTTTAAAATGGAGAACCATCATTATTTGTCATTGCTGTTGCTCAGAATGCATTATACAGTGCACTAATTGTGGGCTCAAAGAATTTTTCTCCAAACTCATATTCCTTTAATAACTTAAACAATTAAGGCTCTCTAGCAGAACAAAGGCTTTACACACATCCAGTGTAATTAAAGTTAATGGGGTGTAATTTCTCTTCTATTGCTGGATGATATTCAGGATTCTTCATACTGAGTCCAATATTTGTCAATGCTTAACAAACCTGGCCTGATCTGGTTTTACTTTAATAAGCCTGTTGGCCATTACGAACATAAATAATTTTTGATCCTAGTTCAGCCTTGATATGGATCTGTACTAGGACCCTGGGTCTTTCAAGTTTTCCCTCATCTTTGGAACTGTATAGAATCATAGAACAGTAGAGTTGGAAGGGGCCTATAAGGCCATTGAATCCAATCCCCTGTTCAATGCAGGAATACAAATTAAAGCATACCCAACAAGTGGCTGTCCAGCTGCTTCTTGAATGCCTCCACTGTTTGGAGAGCCTACCACCTCTCTAGATAATTGGTTCCATTGTCGTACCACTCTAATAGTTAGGAAGTTTTTCCCAATGTTCAGTCAAAATCTGGATTCCTATAACTTGTGCCCATTATTCGTATCCAGCACTCTGGGATGATCAACAAGAGATCCTGGCCCTCCTCTGTGTGACAACTTTTCAAATACTTGAACAGTGCTATCATACCTTCCTTCCACCTTCTCTTCTCAAAGTCAAACATGCCCAGTTCTTTCAGTCTGTCCTCATAGGGCTTTGCTTCCAGTCCCCTGACCATCTTTGTTGCCCTCCTCTGAACCTGTTCCAGTTTGTCTGAATTCTTATTAAAGTGTGGTGTCCAGAACTGGACACAGTACTCAAGATGAGGCCTAACCAGTGCCAAATAGAGGGGATCTAGTATTTCACACGATTTGGAAGCTATACCTCTGTTAATGTAGCCTAAAATAGCATTTGCCTTGTTTGCAACCACATCACGTTGTTGGTTCGTATTCTGCTTGTGATCAACTACAATCCCAAGATTCTTCTCGCATGTAGTACTGCTGAACCACGTAACCCCCATCTTATAACTGTGTACTTGGTTTCTTTTTCCTAGGTGTATAATGTTGCACTTATCCCTGTTAAATTTCATTCTGTTGTTTTCAAGCCTAATGCTCCAGCCTATCAAGATCCCTTTGGATTTTGTTTCTGTGCTCCAGGGTATTAACTATCCCTCCTAATTTTGTATCATCTGTATCACCACAATTATTCTTGATTCACTCTAAGTCTTCTGTACTGGGTTTCCAGCAGATACAGTGTTAAATAATTTCCCTAGGTGAAAATAATTTCCCTAGGTGAAACACCAACATGCAAAGGTGTGATATGTTGCAGCAGTAGGTTACTGACAATCTAGCCAGGCGACACTCAGCTCTAAGATGAAGCAACCATTACACCACCAGACATGCACGCACACCCGACCTAAAGAGTATGGATGTTGGTTAAATTGAAAATAAAAATCACTTCTTAAACAACATATGTTCAAAATTCTGTGGTTTCTATGAACCTGCACAGTATTCTATACAGCTAACATAACAGATATTATTTCAACTGTTTGTACATGTGCACATATGTATTATGTCCAAAATTTCTAAAAATTACACTTCCTCAAAGTTATCCTGTTGTTTTTAATAACTTTCTGAAACGCATTCATATCTTCATCTTCTATCCTATATGTATCACCATGTGCAGTACATATCAAGAAGAAACATTTCAATCTGATGTGCATACACATACATGTGCAATGTCATATGTCTCAATACCTGAAAATGATCACTATATATTAGTCTACAAATGGTGTTAATTTGATTCTTTTATGAAAAAGTGCACAATTGTTTCGTGATGCCATTGCAGAAGATGAAATGCGAAGCATCCGTACCAGGTACACAGAATGTGTGGTTTTTAAAGGAGTAAAAAACAATTTAATGAACAAAAACAGGAAAACAAAGCTTGCTAATTTTTTAATACAGATGAATGAATCTGCAGTGATGGTCAGCACAGGGATCTGCAACTAAACAAAACTATTCTATTGGCAGAGAATTATTTGGCTTTTTCTAGAATATCATGACAGGTGTATGATTTAATGGTTTGATAAAAAATAGCCAAACCTCTGTTCATCATTTGACTTAGGCATAATTCCTTAGGAGTTAAAACAACAAGGAATCTTGTGGTATGTCTCCCATCTACAGCAAGCATTTAAAGTACTTCTATACCATTTTTAACCATTTTTATAGGTTCCCCAAATAGTCCATGAGCCAGACCTAAAATCAGTATCATATGAGGTGGCAAAACTTCATTATGGTTTTTTGAAACGTGTATGACTCTGGATTGTATTTTCATGCTATAGCCCATTCTGACTGGTTGACATTCATTAAGATGGCCAAAGCCATCTTTTTCTAACTTTTTTCTAATTTAAGCTGTAACATATGAGCAAGTGTCCAATTTAAAATTTGAAACTGCACTGGATAGATAAAGAATTCTCTACAAATAACTAATTGTAATAATGACCTTATCCATTACCATTTTCATGGTACAAACCATATATCAAGAAAAAAATTAATTATTTTCTCATTTTACTGCATATGACTTTTTACCTGATCCACATATGTTACTAAAGTGCCCCTAGACAATTGTAGAGTACTTTTTTACCTTTCCAACAAGCCATAGCATGAATAAATAAATTTTGATATATACTCTGGACAAGAGGCTACTGCAAGGACAGAATATGGAGAAACCAATTGGTTCCCCATCGGAAAGGGTGTGAGACGGGAGTATTTTATCACCCTATTTGTTTAATCTGTACACAGAACATATCATACGGAAAGCGGGATTGGACCAGGATGAAGGAGGCGTGAAAATTGGAGGGAGAAACATCAATAATTTAAGATATGCAGACGATACCATACTCTTAGCAGAAATCAGTAATGATTAGAAACAAATGCTGATGAAAGTTAAAGAGGAAAGCAAAAGAGCAGGACTACAGCTGAACGTCAAAAAGACTAAAGTAATGACAACAGAAGATTTATGTAACTTTAAAGTTGACAACGAGGACACTGAACTTGTCAAGGATTATCAATACCTTGGCACAGTCATTAACCAAAATGGAGACCATAGTCAAGAAATCAGAAGAAGGCTAGGACTGGGGAGGGCAGCTATGAGAGAACTAGTAAAGGTCCTCAAATGCAAAGATGTATCACTGAACACTAAAGTCAGGATCGTTCAGACCATGGTATTCTTGACCTCTATGTATGGATGTGAACGTTGGACAATGAAAAAGGCGGATAAGAGAAAAATCAACTCATTTGAAATGTGCTGGAGAAGAGCTTTGCGCATACCATGGACTGCGAAAAAGACAAATCATTGGGTGTTAGAACAAATTAAACCAGAACTGTCACTAGAAGCCAAAATGATGAAACTGAGGTTATCATACTTTGGACACATAATGAGAAGACATGATTCACTAGAAAAGACAATAATGCTGGGAAAAACAGCAGGGAGTAGAAAAAGAGGAAGGCCAAACAAGAGATGGATTGATTCCATAAAGGAAGCCACAGACCTGAACTTACAAGATCTGAACAGGGTGGTTTATGACAGATGCTCTTGGAGATCGCTGATTCATAGGGTCACCATAAGTCATAATCGACTTGAAGGCACATAACAACAACATAGTTAGACACATTTGAGCATATCCATGTTTTACGTAATTTTACCCAATGTATGGATAACAGGTAACATAGCAACAACACTAAGAAACATCCATTTGTTTTGTAAGTTCAGCAACATTTCACAACTGTTAACACTGAATCTATTAATATTACTATTAATATTAAGATACTGATATTAATATTAATAATAAATTTCTATCCCTCATAAGAACATAAGAAGAGCCTGCTGGATCAGGCCAGTGGCCCATCTAGTCCAGCATCCTGTTCTCACAGTGGCCAACCAGGTGCCTGGGGGAAGCCCGCAAGCAGGACCAGAGTGCAAGAACACTCTCCCCTCCTGAGGCTTCCGGCAACTGGTTTTCAGAAGCATGCTGCCTCTGACTAGGGTGGCACAGCACAGCCATCATGGCTAGTAGCCATTGATAGCCCTGTCCTCCATGAATTTGTCTAATCTTCTTTTAAAGCCATCCAAGCTGGTGGCCATTACTGCATCTTGTGGGAGCAAATTCCATAGTTTAACTACGCGCTGAGTAAAGAAGTACTTCCTTTTGTCTGTCCTGAATCTTCCAACATTCAGCTTCTTTGAATGTCCACAAGTTCTAGTGTTATGAGAGAGGGAGAAGAACTTTTCTCTATCCACTTTCTCAATGCCATGCATAATTTTATACACTTCTATCATGTCTCCTCTGACCCGCCTTTTCTCTAAACTAAAAAGCCCCAAATGCTGCAACCTTTCCTCGTAAGGGAGTCGCTCCATCCCCTTGATCATTCTGGTTGCCCTCTTCTCCCTCCCAGGAGCCCAGGGCAGCAAAGGACAAAACACTAAACACACCAGTTTTAATGTTTGTCACCACTACAGTCATCTGCTGAGTCCTCAAGTTCAACTTCAAAGTCTACAACTGCTTTTTTCTGGTTGCTACATGACTGTAGTTTGCACCGAGCAGTGCAAGTAGGTCCACTGGACAGGCATGAGCAGCTGACAGGAATGCACACACGTGCATGACAGCATCTCCAAAACTGCAACTGGTGCTGGTGATTCATGCATCCAGTCAATGACAAGATTGACATCGATGTCAGTCATCCATCCATAGGTACATGTGGCTGGTTTTGTAAACTGCATCTCCAAATTCCTGTCTGGAAATTGGCTTTAAGAACATGCATGAATAGGCAATCATTCCATGGTGGAAGCTGACTGGACTCCACCTCTCCTTGCCTAGCACAAAAAAGTTCTTACATAAGTGATGTGCATGGTAAATTGGATGGGGTGAGTGTCCAATCTCTGGCGGCAGGGAAAGTGGTGGCTTCACAAGCTGCCAGAGACCATTAGAGAGGATCCAACTGTCTTCCTGGTTGTCACCTCTCTCAGCGCGCCTGGCAGCTGTTCTGCTGTTTATACTTAGCCTTCCGGGTCCCATGACTGTTGCAGGTAGGCAGGTGTCATCTCTACAGTGGTGTTCGAGAAGTTACAGCAATCCAACGTACCCTAACTACTTCTGTAAATGAACTTTTTTGTGCCAAGAGAAATGTGACTCAACTTTCCCCAAAGAAACCTGGAACTGTTGCTTGTTCAGGGTGCTGGGAATTGTTGCTCTGTGAAGGCTAAACCACAATTCCCAGGAATCTTTGGGGAAAGTCATGTGCTTTAAACGTAGGCGTACGCAGCCTAATTCTGTTGTTATTGATTCTGGGTACAGAACGCTGGCAGCCACAGCACTTGCTAACTAATGTGTATACTGACAACAAAATGCAGGATATTCTAAAGTTAAATGATTTAAGGATAACGTAGCTATCAGTATGATATGGTACAATAGGATGAACATGCATGCAAAGCTTGCCTTGTTCATAACATACAATATATCTACTAAATAATCAAAAGCTCGTTCCAAGAATGATTTACCTCTACCATAGTATGCTATAGCTGTGCCTTATTCACTAAACAAAGAACTCTTGTATCATTTTGATGAAGAGAACTGTTCTTTTTTTGCATGCAAGATTAACCAAAGAATTATTTACTTGCGATTTCCAACAATGTGTCCAAGGGAAAATTAACATTTAGATAGTGATGAGAAGAAAGCATTCTGCCCATCTACTGAAATTAACTCTAGTATTTGCCAACAACAAAAACCCTCTGGAATTGTTAAAATCTATGGACATGTAACAGTCAAAGTAACAACAAAAAAATCACCACACTTAAAAATGTCCTGGGCTGCCAACTTCTATTCATTCTAAATTGCAAGACACCATAATTTACAAGTTCCAGGTACAGTCTGCTATTCACCCATTAATAACTACCAACTTGTTATGCTCACATAATATTATAGAACTGGAAATCTAACCAAGTTCCAAACACTAATCAACAGGTAGAAAACCCTATAAACCAAAGGAGGGAAACTTGTATCATTCCAGATATTACTGGACTACAACTCCTATTGTCCCTGGCAATTGCCCATGCTACAACTGGAGCTGATGGGAGATGGTGACCAACAACATCTGTTGGGCCACATGTTCCCCACCCCTGCACTAAGCCTAGCTCTCCATGATGGAGTATTCTATATTAAAACAACATGGGAAGGGGCACACATTTTAGAAGATTTGGCAGAGCTTATCGGCATTTTTCACTGTCCAACTTTCACATCTATACATAGAGACTGAGAAAACCATGGTCTGAAATTATGATCCTGACTTTGGTGTTCAGTGATACATCTTTGTGTTTGAGGACCTTTTCTAGTTCTCTCATAGCTGCCCCCCCTTTCCTAGCCTTCTGATTTCTTTTGTCTGTTGTCTCCATTTTGGTTAATGACTGTGTCAAGGTATTAATCCTTGACAAGTTCAATGTCCTCATTGTTAACTTTAAAGTTACATAAATCTTCTGTTTTCATTACTTTAGTCTTCTTAACATTCAGCTGTAGTCCTGCTTTTGTGCTTTCCTCTAACTTTCATCAGCATTCATTTCAAATCATTACTGGTTTCTGCTAGTAGTATGGTATCATCTGCATATCTTAAATTATTGATATTTCTCCCTCCAATTTTCACACCTCCTTCATCTGGGTCCAATCCTGCTTTCCATATGATAGCATTATGGATAATTATGGTAATATGAGATGGATAATTTCTCTTTGAGTCCCCTTCCAGCCTCTGATTTGGAATCCTGTGCCTGGACGGTGAGAAACTAGCTCTGCTGGTAGGAGGATTTTGCTTTTAGGCGGGGGTCTGGAACGTAACCCGCCGTATGAGTGGGGCCCTACTGTAAAAGAAAGAAGAACTGCTGAGGTAATAATAGTCTCCTGTCCGCTGTCACCCAGTCTACTGGCTCAGTACAATAAACATGCTGCCAGCCCTTGCTCTATATCAGATGGTGAGGAACCCGTAGCCTTTTAAATGTTGTTGGGCTGCAACTCCCATTAGCCCCAGAAAGCATGGCCAACAGTTAGGTTACAGTCCAACAACAGCCGGGAAATCCACAGGTTCCCCATCACCCACTGTAGAGCAATCATAGTAGATTGCCCCTAATGGCCACCAAAGTACAGCTTTTACCCACAAGCTTCACATGAAATCCTATGAAACAATCCAATTCTGGGTATACGAGAAATCAAAAAGGATAAAGAATAGCTTGAGTGTGAGAAAGAGGCAGTCAGTGCTTGTTACTCAGAGAAGTGGCAACTTGTTATTTCCTAGTAAGCATGGATGGATCAAAGTTCCTTAGTTTAATGGTACTGGGACATATTCCTGAAGCAACCTTTGCTTATTACTGCAATCTAAGTGAAATTCTCAGACAGGTTGTGGCACGCATATTTTTTGTAAATTGCTCTTAATAAACAAAATGACCTTATTACTAATGCACTTATGGGGCTGGAGAAATGTGTGATGCCCCTATATTTATAATACTGTAAATATGGTAAGTGTGGGTTTATTAGAGTAAATGAGGTAAGTGGACTGAGTGAGAGGGGGGAGTACATGGGTTGGAATGTTGATGCGTGTTGTATTATGATTGGCTGAGCGCTTGAGGGTCTGAAATGAGAGGATGACAGTTGAGAGTGAGTTCGTTTGGTTGGTTTTAGTTGGTGGGTTTAGGAGTTCGTTGGTTGCTTCTGGGTTTTGGAGGGTGGATTGAATTAGGCGGGTAGTGAGGCAGGTTATTGATGACTAGAAACATAAAGAGTAACGTATCTTATGAAACCACATGTTTGTTGACTATACCTTTAAATAATCTTGTTACTCCCTGTGTATATAAATAAATATTTCTTGGTTTACCAGAACACCTGATCCTTGGCTGGGTTTACACAGACCAGAAGGGTGGGCAGGGCATATACCAAGGTTGGGAAACAGTATCAATGGTGGCAGTGGTGAAAAGATAGTGTATCATCATCAGGTATCCAGAGCAACCCAGGGCTGTATTCTTTATAGGCACAAAGATACAGGGGGGTTGTGGCCTGCAAGTGCACCCAGACACAAAGCAGCAATAAGCCAGGAGGAGACTAAGGCACAGTCTCAAGGCAATATTGTTTTACAGGGAGTGTCTGGTGGTGCTGCCTAGCAGTGGGATCTTGAGAGATCTTTGCTAGAGCTGGTGAGAGAACTGTTTAAAGACCAGGACCCTGAGGTGGGACCGTGACAAGGTGGTGACCACAGGCAGAATCCTAGCAGGTGGTGCCTGAGGTGGGATCCTGACAGGAAGGGTCCTGACAAAATCCATTCACATATTAGTAAATAAACGCAAGTATAAGAAAGCAGGTTAAACAACACCTAGGCTTAAATTGCATTTATGATAGCCTTACATTTGCCTGCAAGCAGCATGACAGAAACCGTATCATGTTGTCTCTGGACAGATGCTAATTTCTAACCATACTTCAAGGCAGAGGTATAGATTGATCTTAAAACTCTGCAAAAACCAAATCCTAAGCTACACAGCTGGATAAATGTCAAACATTAAAAGCACTCTTCCTCCGAGAAAGTGGCTATCTTAATGGCTGTTTCCATGGGTACCACAGCAAATGATAATAAAGTTGGGAAGGACAGCCTATAATAACTCTATTTCAGGTTCCAATACAGCTTCAAATTAACTGCCATCAGTAATTCAGAGAAGAGGATCATATGGTTTACAGTACAGTAAAAATATATCACAAAAAGAAATCCTATTAATACATGACTGTTGTGAGCCATTTATTTGCACATGACATATTTCCTATTACTATGGCACGAAAGAGGCAGAGCTTGGAAAAGTTATTTTTGAACTACAACTCCCATCAGCCCCAGCCAGCATGGCCACTGGATTGGGCTGATGGGAGTTGTAGTTCAAAAAAAGTAACTTTTCCAAGCTCTGAAAAGAGGTAGTGGTATTTCTGAATTTGCTGTGTGACAGCTGCACATGTTTCTCCCAGGATGTTTGTTGACTTTATCTTTACATGTTTTTTAGAGTCCTCTGGCAAAAAGTCTTGGTTTCGCTGGATAACATATTACTTGCTCAGCTATAACACACAGAGAGAGAACAGAAATCATATTTCTTCCCAATTAGATTCTCTATGGGCTTATCCACACGGGAGCCTAACTTCGTACTAAAGAACCTGCTTTTACCATTGCAATAGCTTTTCAAGGTCCACACTTCTTGCTCAATGGTAGCTTCCAATCCACTGTTTTCCTTTCACACAAGTAGGCGTTCTTCTGGAAAGGTTTAGTATCACTGTTTCCTTGTGGCCCCGCTCCCAATTTTACCTGTTTCCTCCTTCCAGAGTATTGATATTGCTAATGGAGAAGGGGATGGTTTTTCGTCAGTTTCATTGTTTCTTGTCAATTGCATGCCTCAGTCCCAGAGACTGTTGGGGTATATGAAACTGATTAGAGGGGGGAGTGAGTGAAAGGCAAAGTAGGCAGCGGCTGCCACAGCTTTTACAGGTGGCAGAGAGAGGGGGAGTGGGCTATGGGGCATAAGAAAGCCTGCCCACTAAAAAAAAAGCAAAGCAAAGCACCTACATGGAGAAGCGTAGCAAAGCTGAGACAGTTTTTACTTTCCTTTTCGAATTATAATTGGATTGGGTTGATATGGATTTAAAGGGGAAAACTTCATTATAGCTTCTGCTTGCCTGCAACATCATGTGAACCATGTGAATTACAAAGGGATACAAGTAGCACCAGACACACACTAAATCGCAGTGTGGATGAGCCCTGTATGACAACAGAATGTGTTGATGTTCGCTGTGGCATTCAAGCATGGATCCTTGACCAACACATGAAACAGAATTGTTTGGTTTAAGGGTAAAATAGCGAAGATCCTAATATTACCGTATATTCCGGCGTATAAGACGACTTTTTAACCCAGGAAAATCTTCTCAAAAGTCGGGGGTCGTCTTATACACCGGGTGAAATAGCGGCCGCAAAAAACGGCGGGAAAATTGGCCAATCAGAGAAGCTTGGGGTGATAAAGAAGCAATGGCGGTCATAGGAACGCACCACCAAGCACAAAACAGTCTCAAACCAAAACTCTGGGGCCGCTGGGCTGCGAGAGCACGATTGGGCTCAGCAAACGAGGGAAAGAATGAGCCGCAGCTGCGGGCTCTAAAGGCAGTTCCGGTAAGCTTAAGATGCCGCAGACAAGCCGGGGGAGGCGGAGCAACCCCCCCAGATAGGGGCTCTGACACAGAGCCGCAGCTGCAGGCTCTGGACCTGCCGTGAAAAAGGTAAAGTGGCAGCAATACTGAGAGCAGCAGCCACAAGCTCTCAGTTAATTCTAGGTGGCTTGCTGAGAGGGGGAGAACCACAGCCGCAGTCTCCCGTAACGTCACTGAGCTTCAGGAGGCAAAGGAAGCCTTATGCACAGGCTTCTTATGTAGGGGGGGGGAGAACCGCAGCCGCGGTCTCCCGTAACGTCACTGAGCTTCAGGAGGCAAAAGGAAGCCGTATGTACAGGCTCCTTATGTAAGTAAGCCGAAGAAGTCAGGAAAAAATGCCGTGGAGCGGGCCAGGAAGCCGCGATCGCAAGCTCCTGATTAGAGCTGCGTCAGCCGCCAGAGAACAAAAGGAGCTGCAGCCGCAGCCTCCCTGAAAGCCGTAGGCAATTTACTGGGGGGGGAAACGAAAGGAGACGCAGCCGCGGTCTCCCTGAGAGCCGTTAGGGAATTTCCTTCCTTTCAGCTTTAGAGTGAATTAGGAAAAGTTTAATCCACTTGCACTGTTTTATGTTTACATGTTTGATGACAAACAGCCTTATGTTTATAAGTGACAGTTTTCCTGCTAAGTACCTGCATGTCATAAGCAGGGGTAGTCTTATACGGCGAGTATATCCCAAACTCTATATTTTAACTGGAAAAGTTGGGGGTCGTCTTATACGCCGGAATATACGGTAATAACATCCTTAACCTAAGATTATTTCTGTCACAACCTCAGATTAACACTTTAGCAACTGGCACAAGTAATGGGATTTCCCTCTTCCCTTTATACATCCATCTATTAAGATCACAAAATGAGGATCAAAAGCAGTTATTGTTCTGGGCTGAAAGTGGGAGAAAAACCTAATGGGGAGGAAGCACGGCCCAAAGAAGAATCACAATGGCTTCTAACAATGCTTCCTAGTGTAATGTGTATTGACATAGGGTGAAAAACAGTAAATTAACATAATCTCAGCTAGAATCAGAAGAGGTAAGAGAAGCAACACCAACAATTTATTTAAAATACAAAGGCAATACTCACAAGATACAACCATTAATCTCATCAAATCTTTTGGCTAAGGTTTTGTACAACGCTCCTAAGCAAACCCAAGCCAAGCATGGGGCAGTAAGCAATACTATACCAATTTTTCAAAATAGATTTACACACGATGTTTTATGCTTTAAATTTAATAATGCTGCAAACAGCCTTTAGAGTAAGTCTTGTGATGGAAAGATGGGATAAACATACTTTTGTAAGACAGATATGAACAAACAATACACCATCCTCTGGACAAAACCATAGTTTTTTTTATATATGACCTTTACATGCCTTATGAATATGTAGTTACTGCATATTTAGCAAATACACTCACCCCCTCACAAAATTGTGTCTTACGTTGAGATGTTAGGGCCTGATGTTAGACAAGCCAGCACAGTTATTCTTAGAGAGAATGAAAACGTCTGATCAATGCAATTCTGAAATATCTTTGACTCCATTTAAGCTTTCACAAAGACCAGTATACTTTAAAGCTGGATTGCTGGTTTTAAGAATGGGGTAGGACACCATTTCAACATCTGCAGTAGAAGAGGATTTCAACAGAAAGTGGCATGGTTTTTAGGAAGCTTTATATATAAGATATAGTCAGGACTGTGTAATCTTAATATTACACCCATAAAATCTACAGGAAAGATCAACATAAGTCATAGGGCTGTGCTCTACATTTGGCTGAGGCCCGAGCCTCTTTGGAGGTTTTTGGGCCTTGGCTGAGTTGGGTTCAGATAGCCCCAGATCACTACGGGTCGGGTACGGTACGGTGGCCCAGAGTGATCAACTGCTATCAGGGGCAGAGTGTGGAGGGTGAGAGACAACATCCAATGTCATGAACAGGAAACCACAGAGCAGCTGCTGGAGAGCCCCCTAACTAATACTGACCTCTCACGTGGCTCTTCTACAATCTGCTCCAATGATGTCCTCCCTTCAAAGCCGGCGCACAAAAAAGGAGGTCAGTGTCATGCAGCCCTAGCCCTTTTAAGGCCTCGCTTTAACTCTGCCCTCCTCAGGCCCTCACAGGATCGCCTGAGATTGCTAGCGATCATGCGACAGCAAGCACATGTAGGAGAAGGAATCTCCCTTTCATTGCTCCGGAGTCCATGCACTGGCCTGCAAATGCAGCCTGTGCCGGGCGTGAAGTGGTTCCTGCAACAGTACTGGTTGCACCTGCCTGATCTCGGGGGGGGGGCAGAAGGAGACATAACATCTCCTTCTCCTCCCATCACATTTTTAATTAAAAAAAACTTTAGCCCTGCCCCCTGAATAACTTCAAGGACAGATTCGGAGCAGATTGGCCGGCACAGGGTCAACAAGATTGAGACCACAGGGCGGATCGGAAAGGCTATGCACAGCCCTAATAAGTCAAGAGATCTGACAAACACATGCACACTTAAGTCACTAGGTTTGTGCCTTGGTCCATGGACACAGGTCCTCTAATGCACACACACATACACGTGTGTGCATATAATTGTTTAACAGTTATATAATTATACAAACAAAAATCTCTGGACTGCACCTCTCATCACATCAGCAGTTGTAGTCCTAAACATTGGGAGCACACCAGATTGGGGAACGCTGTTGTGCAAGAAAGGAGATTCTAAGCTTGCTTATCTGCAGGAAGAAAAAGATCTTAAAATCTGTAGGATATTTATTGAAAACATTTCTTTACCATCCTTCATTTAAAAATTTCCAGGGCCATTTACAATAGCTCACACTACACAATAAAACAGAAATAATGAATACAAACAGTTTACACCAGTAAAAAGCAAGGCAAGCAACAGGAAACAAGGAGCAGTTTTACATCTGCTTTATAGATCAACATACCACACATCCAATTCATCTACTGTTTGGGTTTGAATTAGTGAAATGTGTCAGTGTTTTGCTGTGACACTGAATGAAGATTAACTGCATTATTCAGTGTTACCACCACCAAACAGCTACTGTTTTAATGTAAAAGAATGGCAAGATAGCTTCTTGGAGTAAAAGCCTATTGGCATTTAAAACAGAAGGTGTGTGCCACCTTGTGGTTAGCAATTATAATAAAAGGTAGAGCTTGGGCTTTTAAAACATGTCATATAATGAAAATCCAATAATGCATTTTGTGTAATGGCATCATGTGTACAGAAGGCTACTGCTTTCAAACACAAGACCTGAAAGATGGGGTGTTTTTTTAATGTAGCATCCTTCTATTTAACCAATGCTCCATTGGATAGGTGACATTGTCCATGCTGTTTTGGATATTTTAATTGGAGTGAAGCTGATTCATGGCCTAAGAGAGAGAATGAATACAGGCAGCCATTTATCATGTGATAATTTAGCACTATATGAGCACAACAAATTGATAAGCTGTTTGGTTGAATGACCAACTCTTACCACATGGCTAATGGGGGAAAAGACTTATCACTTGATAAGGCCCCAACCTTTCATTATACAGCCACAAAAGTGGCTGCATACTATAGCCAGCGTGGATTTTTCACATTCCACAATGTTAAATTGAAAATACCCCCATGCCATTCTGATGCTTCCCATAAGCTCATTTCAAAACAACCCTCTAAATTTTCATGGCGAAACACAAAACAGTCAGAGAGCATTGTGATGTTCCTGTATTAATGTATATATGGTAAGTACTGTTTGTATAGAAGATATGTGGTAAGTGGAGTGAAAGAGGAGGGGGGAGTAAATGAGCAGTAGAATGCTGGATGATTGGCTGAGTGTTTGGATGGCTGAGAGTATAAATGGAAGGATGACAGTTGAATCTGGGTGGACATTGGTGGGTTTTAGAGGTGTTTGAGAGGTGTTTGGAGGTGGATGTGGGGAGAGTGTGGAGTTCGGATTAATACTAAGACAAGTATCACAGGAATAGATGAAACCATATGCTTATGTGCCTTTATAAAGTAATCTTGTTATTTCTAATATTTAATAAACACTATTTTGGTTTACCGGAGGCCTGATCCTTGGCTGGGGAATATACAGACCAGAGGGGAGGGCAAGGTACTTACCAAGGCTGAAGAGAAACTGTAACAATTGGTGGCAGCGGTGAAGGGAAGAATATAACACCACAAGTATCCAGAGCAACCCAGAATTATATGCATTCTATATAGATCAAAGGGATTGGGACAGCTTAAGCACGCAGTCACAGAGGTAACCTGATTGAGAGAGACTGAGGCAGAGTCTCTGGGAATACTGGTTATAGGACGTGACTGGTGGTGCTGCCTAGCAGAGGGATCTGGTGAGGTCTGTGCTAGAGCGGAGAGAGAAACCATAAAAAAGGACAGTCCGAACTGGTGGAGTCCCTGGTGGTGCCTAGTGACAGGCAGTAGCCACGAGCAGGTAGGAACCTGACAGGGAGAGCCAGGGAAGGGCGTCACAAGCATTGAGAGTTCAAAGTCTAAAAAGAGAGAAAAAAACCCAGAGCCCTTTTGAACTTTTTTGTCAGAGTTCTCATAATCTGTTGAAATTCATTAAAAATCAGCCATGTTCACAGAGTACCTGTAACCCAGAGTACCTGTAATCCTTGCCCCATATTCTGACCTTCATCTTCTGCAGTTTAGAAGTTTTAAAAAATGCCTGGATCATTTTTAATTAATTTAAGAAATTTTGCACTGAACTGAATGATAGTGTCGGGCATGCTCAGCAAGAATCAGCTGTCAGTGTTCTAAAAGCCAGACTCACAGCTGCTGGGCTTGACTAATCAGGGAGCCACACCGACACCAGACAGACGTGGCTTTCCCCAAAGAATCCTGGGAAGTGTAGATTGTGAAGGGTGCTGAGAGGAGACTCCTTTTCCCCTGACAGATCTCCAGTGGCCAGACTGGTTCAACAGTCAGCCACTTTGATTGAAGGTCTGTGAGGGGAACAGGACGTTTCCTAGCAACTCTCAGCACCCTTCACTAACTACACTTCCCAGGATTCTTTGAGAGAAGCCACAACTGTCCAAAGTGAAATAAAGGCCTGGTGTGGATGTGGCCAGGGACAGCTTTGGTTTAAATTTGGGTGGGAGGCTACATTTGCCTGCTGTGGAATAAAAAGGTGAGGGAAACCCTGAAAAGCAATGATACTGTTCACAATGTTTTCCTTTTGGAAAGGAAAGGCGCTTCCCCTCTCCCCAATGCCCTCCCACCCAATCTTCTTCCCTTCCCCTCCTTATACCCTCCCTGCCCCTCCCCCAAGTCACCATTGGACTATGACCAGGGAGACCAGGATTTGAATCCCCACACAGCCATGAAGCTCACCGGGTGACCTTGGGCCAGTCACTGCCTCTCAGAGGAAGGCAATGGTAAAACCACCTCTGAATAACATTTACCATGAAAACCCTATTCATAGGGTCACCATAAGTTGAGATCGACTTGAAGGCAGTCCATTTCCAAACATGACTGCACAGAAATAAATCCCATTGAATTCAAAACGTATTCAAATTATCAAACCCACCCTTCTCCTCCCTCCTATCCACTCCCTCTTGCCCCTTCCTTTGCCCCTCCCTCCCCCTCCCCTTCATCCTCCCCCCTCCAGTTCATCCTCCCCATGGTCAGTTTTATTTATTTATTTTTTATTTATTAATTAAATTTCTATACCGCCCCATAGCCGAAGCTCTCTGGGTGTTTCACAACAAATAAGCATCTGAAGTACAAGTAAAAAGCCATATATAACACAAGTTCTGAAAGAAAAGACAAGACTTATGAATACTTGTAAATCAGAATAATCACAACCACAACCAAACTCAAAGCACCAAACCCCACAACTAAATATTTTTTATTCAAAAACCACGAGGCTCCCTCCGCCCTTTGCCTGGCTCTTCTGTTCTTTGTCAAGTAAGATGTGATCTTTGAATCTGTTAAGTTAGGATCTAAATAGAGCTCATTGACGTAATGGCTTCCTCCGTTCTCCTGAACCATCTCCTGAACTATTCCCATCAGCTCAGAGACCTGCCTGTCCTGCTCTGCTCCTTCTGCCCTGTTATTGAAAGCACAGAAGCGGCTCCCACATTCCCAAATCAACTTCTGGAGGGCCTGGTTATCTGACAACCTCACATAATCCTCCAAGGAGCCCCCTCCTAAATCTTCTTTGCGGGTGAACAAGACAATCATGTGCTTCGTGGCCTCCACCCCAAAGACATCCTTGACATGGTTCACTGTCTCCTCATCTTCTGCGATGAAACGGCCCACCTGAGTCACAAACACCAGAGCGTGAGGGCCGGGCCAGGACTATATATCTTAAGCATGACTGCATGGGAGTAAAGCATGCAAATGATCAAACCTGCCCTCCCCACCCCCTTCCTTTGCCCCCCTCCAATCCGCTCCTTCCCCCTCCAATCCGCTCCTTCCCCCTCCCTCTCCTCCTCCCCCATGGCCAGTTTTACCTATCCTAACCATGATTGCGTAAGAGTAAATCCCATTGCACTCAATAAGCATGCAAATGATCAGACCTGCCTTTTCCCTCCTTCCCCTCTTCTCTCCCTGCCTCATCCCCTCCCCTCTTCCTTCCTCCTCCTCCCCTGCCCACTCCAGCCCTCCCTCCCTCCCCCCCAGTCCGTTTTACCTATCCTAAGCATGATTGCATGGGAGTAAATCCCACTAAACTCAATAAACATGCAAATGATCAAACCTGTCCTCCTCCTCCTCCCCTCCCCCTCCTGCCTGCTCTCCTCCCCCTCCTCCCCTCTGCCCTTCCTCCCCTCTCTCCTCCTCCCCTCCCCATCCCCTGTGGTCAGTTTCACCTATCCTAAGCATGATTGCATGGGAGTAAATCCCACTGAACTCAACAAGCATGCAAATGATCAATCCATTCTCAGCAAACTTGCACAAGATCCCATTTCTTACCTCCCAGACTAAAATGCAGGGAAATTCGCTAATAGGCAAAAACCCTTGTGATTTGAGAATGTACCTATAGCCCACAGGTATTTCTATTAAACTTTAAAAAGCAGAGAAATTGGGCAGCTATAGTGAATGCACCAGGGGAGCAGAAGACCTGACTTCCTCTCTGCGATATTGTACTGCCCTACAAATTTGTAAAAATGCAAACACAATTTCCCCCTCCCAACAATCACCACTTACTTTAATCATTCTAATAAAACCCATTTACCATAAATAACATAATACAAATCTATACAACATTTTAACATAAAGTGTGGAACATCACAGCATACACTGGGCATTTTACATTACTATACTCAACTATAATAGGGAAAATTATACTGGACTGTCATGTTTCTCTTTTTTCTCGCAATTATTAATACATGGCCAAATGCCTTATTAGTCCTTTCCCAAGATCCATAATTCCTCTAAATCTATTGCATATGAGGAAACTTCCCTTTCGCAATAAGAGGAATCCCTCATTGCAGAGTCAGATTTTCCCCCCAGCAAGCAACTCCACAACAATAGGGAGTTAGAGATCAAGAGTCATTCCTCTATACCTCCATGCCACCCAGTTCTCCCACTTCCAGTTCTTTGAGTCAAAAGGCCCACAGACTCTTCCTCAGCTGCAAAGATATCAAGAGCAAGAGCAAACTAGTAGACTGTACACTTGAAGGACCTCTGGCCAGGCTGAGACCCCAGTGAATAACTAGGGAAGAGGTACTGAATCCCAGTTCTCAAAGATTAATAGTTTAATTTTAAACACAAGTACAGTCCTAGATAACATAATATCTAAAGTTATTTTGGACTTTATTAGGCCTCCTCCATTGGCAAAGGCATGGCATGTTCCTTGGTTACTGTACAAGTGGCCTTTGTTCTCACAATCAGAACAATTAGGAGCTTCCTAATAAGAACAACGTATAAGCCCAGAACCCAACAAAGGGCACATTTTCTCCCCAATTATGCATATAAACCTACATGTATACTGTTTGTACACATATCAAGTCTACTGAAGGCAAGTAGGTGGGGCCAATGGAAGTGATCCTGGCCCACTGATATGCTCACTGTACATGCCCATATCACAACCATACCATTCTGCCTGCTCCCTAAGTTCAAAAGGAGAGCCCTGTGATGTCCCTGTATATATATTACTGTAAATATGGTAAGTGCGGGTTTATTAGAGTATATGTGGTAAGTAGACTGAGTGAGAGGGGGGAGTAGATGGGCTGGAAGGCTGCAGAATGTTGTATTATGATTGGCTGGGCGCTTGAGGGTCTGAAGGTATAAATGAGAGGATGACAGTTGAGAGGGGGGAGCTGGTTGGAGAGAGTTCTGTTGGTGGGAGGTTGGAGATGGTTTTGTGGGTTGGATTGGATTAGGCTGGTAGTGAGACAGGTTATTGATGAGTAGAAACAAAGAGAAAAGCATCTGATGAAACCACACGCTTGTTAACTATACCTTTAAATAATCTAGTTATTCCTGTGTATATAAATAAATATTTCTTGGTTTACCTAACATCTGATCCTTGGCTGGGTTTACACAGACCAGAAGGGTGGGCAGGGCATATACCAAGGTTGGGAAACAGTATCAACGGTGGCAGCGGTGAAAAGATAGTGTAACATCATCAAGTATCCAGAGCAACCCAGGGCTGTATTCTTTATAGGCACAAAGATACAGGGGGGTTGTGGCCTGCAAGTGCACCCAGACACAAAGTAGCAATAGGCCAGGAGGAGACTAGGCACAGTCTCAAGGCAATATTGTTGTACAGGGAGTGTCTGGTGGTGCTGCCTAGCAGTGGGATCTTGAGAGATCTTTGCTAGAGCTGGTGAGAACCATTTAAAGACCAGGACCCTGAGGTGGGACCGTGACAAGGCAGTGACCACAGGCGGGATCCTAGCAGGTGGCACCTGAGGTGGGATCCTGACAGAATGGGTCCTGACAAGCCCTTCTCTGTGTCCTACTTGAAGGCACAGTTGATGGCAAAATTAAGAGAACAAATATACAAAACTTAGCCACCTGTTGCCCACAAATACACAGTTCCCCAATTTCGGTTGTTTTTATAGGTATTATTTTGTAGATTTCCAAATGGGCTGACAGCATGGTCTGAAAATGAAGGGCCATAAAAGATTCCATAAAAGCAAAAATGTTAAGTTGTACAAACAAGCTTTTTGGGCATAGTCATCTTTTAAGAAATACATGTAGAAGGTGAGTGCTCCATATCCAGTTGAGTATCAATTTCACAGTGACCCTTATCCGCTTTATAAATGTTTCATAATATGTAATTCTTAACATATCTAAAGATAATCCATAATACGATGTAACCAATATAACTAGTAAAGTGACAGATGAATTCATCACTATCCCTTTTTTCACGTTATTCTCTATGTCCTAATAGCCTTTTTTCAAGTTTCTGTTCTAAGACCTTAACCTCCATGATTCTCCTCTCCCCATCCCCAGCATTCTTTCATAGCCTAACCTGGTCCTCTCCCTTTCTCCCCGGCTTGTTCTTCTATTATAGGTTGTAGACATAGCTCTGCGTGCCTAAAGCATACTACATCACAAATAAGTAAACGATTCAACATCCAACTTTTTCATTGCCCCGGTTATATTCCTGAGATAGTAATTTAATAAAAGACAATGACAGGAAACATCAAGCAATCATTTCAACTATTAGTGGTAGGTAATTCATTACGCACACTCTCTTTTTGTGAGAGCCTTAAATCAGCAGGGCTTCTTAATTAGAGACTTGAACATTTTCATCTGCAGTAACCAAGGGCTTGACGTTTGAATCACCAGGTGGCCATCCGGTTCAATCCAGCCTACTAATTTTTCCCACTTCTGAGAATGAGACACTTAATTATGAACAAGGTCAGACAGAAGGAAAGAACCTGTAACCCATTTTTTTAAAAAAACATCAACGTTGTCAGCATTTTTAAGTATAAAGAGTTGCATCTGCTTGGTTCAATAATTTATTGATAAAACAAGCCATACAAGCGTTGCCAGAATATCTTTAAATAACTGTCATAATAGGTAGTATCTTCCCAGGGTGCTGTTTCTTGCTGTTTCTGAACTTTTATTATAACCATGGCATTTAAGTAGTGTTATAATTTTTCAAAAGAATAAATGGGTACCTGCATACGTATGTGTGTTTAAATGCAAGCATAGAAAAGTTTTACCAGGCAGTTATAAACAGCTCTTCCCACTACTGTACATACCATGTTCCTCTCCTGTGCCCATTATGCAGACTGGGTGCAGATTTGAATTTTGTACTGCTTGCTTTACAAAACAGACAAACAATGGGACACTTTAAATAACATACTTGTAGTAAAAAAAGATGTCTATGTCACACATGGCTCTTACTTGTTTTCCTTCATGAAGATAGATGCAAATGTAAAGACTATAGATGGAGCCTTCAAATGTGTAAGAATTGCATATCGTATCTGTACTAAGACACCTATACAAACTGCTTGACTCCAATGCTTCAAACATCTAGCACAATTTCTACTTTTTAAAATTTGTTTAATTACACAGATTATTTGTGCAACTGTTGCTTATTTATGGAAACCACCCTGGGATCACTATACGAGATGAAAGGTGGTCTATAAATCTGAAAAATAACTAGCAAGATCTGAAGGAGGCTTGTGTTTACAAGCGTCCCCACATCTGGAAAACCTGCATGATTGGGACTGCAAATTATGGGAAACCTTGTAAGCACGTTTAGGCAAACATGCTTGCAAACCCCCTCCAGACCTTGCTACTTAACATAGCAAGATCAGGAATGGTGCCTGCATGCATGATCCCATACTTCTTATATGCCTTAAGAAGGCTCTTGACCCTACTGATATCAATGACAAAGAGTTCTCATTGTAATCAGAGACATGCAAACCTTCTTGGTCTTATTCTAGAGTGTGCTGATCAGCTACAAGTAATATAAATGGGGAAGAAGATATTCAGTATTTATTAATACTGTAAGCTATCCCATTTAGGCTGACAGTTAACTTCAGTGGTTTCATGCTTAATGGAAGTTATACATTTTGAAATGCACTCAGAAAGCCAATACAAAAAAAGGTCATATGTTTTGTTTTTGCTGAGTTGTTGTTAAGTCCCCCCCCACCAGTGTATATCTATATACTATTACCTCAAAATGACATGAAGGCTACAAAGCTTGCATTTATAAAGCTTGTTTGGGGTAGAATAACAACATCAAGCCATTCTTCGATGGTGGTTCGTCACAAACTCTGACTTTGACCTTCAAGAGCTAAAGAATACTTTTTGTCATTGCAGGGTCTGTGGCATTAAATATTCATTAATTCTCTTTCACCAAGGTGACAAGTCGGATATTGCAGGTTGTCTGCTGTGGTAACCAAGTTCGCAAGTCAGCAAACATGGAGCCTGCTCAAGTAATAATTATCTTGTCAGAGATGGTTGTGTCTCTACAAACAATACACATTATCATAGATATTTCAGTATACGTTGCCTTTTATTTTATGTGGCCTTTCTCCAAAGTCATGTACTTTACAAGATGAGCAAATCATATGTACTCGAACATCTCCCAACATTTATTAGATTCTCTTACTCTTATGGCCTGACTTGCATAAGCCACTGTGTGGGCAAAGAGGTATTGACAGAAGCAGGCACTGGAAGAGTTCAGCATCCAAGCAAGAACATTGCTAGTACTTTGATGCTGGGGAACTGCAGCTCCTGTGAAGCCATTTAGCACAAGGGAAACTTAAACTGCATAAGTGGCATAGGGAATGGGGGATGAGGAAACACCTATTCTGAGAATCCAGAAGTGATGCACAACATTGGGATGACTGAGACAGAAGCTTTCAGGCAATTTGAAGATTTTAATGGATATAGGGCAGAGCCACTTAATGCACTGAGCAATATTGCAGCAGAGTCCAGGTTCATCTGAATGAGTTCTGGTCCTCAGTTTTTTCAATAAAAAGGCTGGGATCAAGGGAGGTGGAAAAGATAATCTCATGAGGCTCTACGGTCTTGGCTATTTGGTACAGTCATTTCTATAGAGGGTCTCATCCCCTTCACAAGCATTAATGGGAATGTAGCATTAATGGGAGAGCAGGATCCATAACAGTAATTTCTTTCTATATGCCCATTCACTGCTGCAGTCCCAGTTTTGTTCCTCACCATTATGTCCATGCCAGGAGCTTCACCTGCTAAATATCTGCCTCTCAGGCTGCTATTAAAAGCACAGAAACACAGCCAGTTAAATGCTTGTTTTTCTGTCTCACTTAAACCAGGCCCTTAAGGTGACTTGCATGGATAAAATGGTGCATATAGAAAACATCATATACAAATCTATAGACACTCTAGAACTTGCCTGCATAACATAAAGTTTGTAATTATTTGAACTCCGACCCCTCAGAAAAATTCCAAATACCCAAAAAAAGAAAGAAAGAAAAGAAAGAAAGAAAACACGGTTATATGTATATAGCTGTAGGTTTGTAGAAACATCTAAGGCCAGTCAAAGCATATCAAAAGCGGAATGGGGGATTGTGGGGAGGGGTGAAACACCTGTGCCCCTACATCTGTCTCCATTCACAGGGCCAAACCTGACACTACTTGAAAGATGTTTGAATGCCATGCTTAGGACTCCCAAACTTCTTCTTTTTCTTTTTACAAAAAACCATTTGCAACTCCAAATCCAGATCTAGACTACAACACCGGGGTTAACCCTTTCCCCTACGTTGCTTTCATGCTGACCTCTGCAGAAGCTGAAGGTGCTTTTTACTGCAAATGATAGGTAGCCAAAGGTCACCAAAGCAAAACACAAAATATTAAGAACCAGATAACATAATTGGGCAGCAACACCTCAGAACATATCCATACTTCAGGCAAAAAGGTCTCTATTTTTATTTTCCTAATGTGACAGCTGTACATCATGACTAAAGGTCTTGAAAAGTCTGTGAAAGTGCAATATATTCAGTTCATGCCATTAAAAAAAAATACACATAGTATATGGCAATTACAGATGGGTACATGTTACAACCAGTTGCTGACAACAACTGCAGGCAATGGAGGCAGTCTGTTAGGGCAAATGAGGCACTGCCCCACCAACCTCAGTCTTGATTCTTCCAAGCCCATCTGCCTTTTTACTTACAACTAGCCCAGGAGGTGGCCCTGGCTGTCTGCGTTCTCCTCCTTAGTCTCATTGTTGCCCTTGTAGAACCCATCAGGGAGAAGGATGGAGACAAAAATAGAATTAGCTGGCTCCGCCTGTCATTGGCTCTGGCTCCATCTACTGCTGGGCTCCCTGCCTTCTGCCCCACCAGTCCCAATCGGCACCAGCCACCACTAACTGCAGGAGATGCCACCTGTTTTGCTTGAGAGCTTCCCAACGGCATCTGTTTGGCCACAGTAGGAAACAGAATACTCAATTAAATCAGACAGCTCTTCTTATGGAAACAATTCCCACTGATTTATGCAGAAATGATTACTAGTTAAATGTGTTTAGGGTCACGTCTTAAGGTGTTTTCTTATGCAATCTTATCTGTGCCAGTGAACTTGCCCCCAATATGAGATCTATCATATAGGAAATTTAATTACGCTGAGTCATTAAGATAAAGAAAAAAAGGACACATTATAGTATAGTGTGTTTAGCCCAGTCCTTTGATATGCTGAGCACTCCACATATGGTGTGCCTTTGAGGCCAGTACCTTAGCAGGGATTAACAACTCTAGCATGCCATATTTCACAGCCAGCCAAGACAGCTTCATTTGTGCTAATGCCCCAAAGCAATTTCACCACAGTGAACAACTGAATTACTAACAAAACAAGTTTACAGGAAAATACAGCTCTACCAGACATTTTCCAAACTGACCTACTGCAATGAAGTAAATGGTGGAAAATCTTCCCCTATTTAATCATTTCTGTGTGTCAGGTTGTAAGTTAAAATACATGGATTGGTGGGAGGGATGAAATGCAGCAACACAACAAGGAACATACTGGCTTCATAGTAAGGAGTTACAAGGGAACTATGTGCATAGCTATTGTAGAAAAAGCCAAAATTCTAACAAACAGCTGTTGTTGGGGGGTAAGGAGCAGCAAACGGAATCCTAATCCCCAGAACTCCTCAAAAACAACTGATTGGTTGAATTTCAGCCATTGGGGGAAAGGGGGCTATGAGCACAACAGTCCTTTCTCACTGGATTGGGAAACCACACAGGGAGCATTTATCTGAGCATGTGCAGCCATAGATACACATGCAGAAATACACAAATATGGCTGATAGCTGGTTCTGGGCATGTCCAGTATCCTGTTTTTATTTAGGCTTGTGGATAAATGTTAGACAATACTTAGCAACAATTAAAAAGTCATAAAAATCATAGGTATCTAGATCGAACATCATTACAGGTGGTGGTACAAGCCTACAGCAGCAACACTGAAACTTTTTTTTAAAGTTCTTTATATATATTTTTCATATTTAAATCAATACAATGCTGCTTGGTGAGGATAGAACCCTAACCATACCTCCAATAATCCCCTTCTGAAAGCAGATGCAAGGCTGGAACGTCTCTTCATTTCATTTCATGACCCCTGAAAGCAGTATACAATTATGCCAAGTATACGTAATAATAAATATGTCAGTAGTTCCCAACCTGGGGGCCGTGACCCCCAGGGGGCCAGGAAGTAATCCACAGGGGACCGTGAAAAGTAATGAATTATTTATTAATATTTTTTAAAGTCTTCACTACCTGGATGCTGTCGCTCCCCACTACCACTGCAGACCCCTCCCCCTTGCTCTAAACGAGAGGAGAGGACTTTGCTGAAGCTCCAGAGCATATTTCAGGTACACTAAGGGCAGGCATCTGCCTATACCATGCATGGCAGATACCAAAGGAGACTGAGGGAGTTTCTACCAGGAAGGAGCTGGATTACTATCCCGACTCCCGTCTCCTCCACTGCCGCCGCTGCTGATGCCCTCGCTCAGAATGAGAGGAGAGGTCTTTTCGTAAAACAAAAAGAAGCAAAGCTACAAGGAAAGGCTGCTTTCCCCCTTCCTTCCTGGCCACCTGCCTGCCTTGACTCCTACTTCGCTGTCACCTCCTTTTAAAAATTATTCTTATTTGCGAGGCCACCCAGATGTCACCTTCGGCCTAGATGGAGCCAAGGAGCAGTGAGGAAGCTCAGGACTTGTTTGCCCCCCATCTCTGAGGCCAAGTGTGTGTGCCAGTGTCCCCCTTTCTTTCACCTACATTCTGCCCCCACCACCCCTCTCTCCAAAACGCTGCAGCAGTTGAGGGTTTCCCCCCTCCCACGTGCCCAAATGCATGCACGCCTGCAGATGCTTGCAGGAGGAGCAGGGGTGCGTGTGCGTGTATGTGTGTGCGCACAAGCACGTGTGTGTGTGCATTGATCTGTCTTCTGCTCTACTCTCATTCCCCAAGTGCATGCTAACCAAGTTATCAGTTCTGATGATCATCCCAAGGCCTAAAAGCACTAACCCCCCTCCTCAATCTATCCACCTTTTTGTCTTCACAATCTAGCATCCCTACCTCTACCACATTGCTGCTTCTTGATTATTATTATTGTTATTTTTAAAAAGCTCAGCAGGTTGGCTGAGGCTAGGGTGCACATACTGCAGATGAAATTATTTATTTAATTATTATTTCATTTATATCCCATCTTTCCTCCAAGTTGCTCAAGGTGGAGCACATGGTTCCCCCTTTCCATTTTATCCTTATACCAACCCTGTGAGGTAGGTCAGGCTGAGAGACTGTGTATGGCCCAAGGTCACCCAGTGGGCTTCATGGCTGGGTAGGGATTTGAACACCCGCTGGTGTTGGGAGACAGGATTGAACATCTTCAGACTGTCAGGAGGGATACTCCCAACTAGGGCAAAACAGGGCAAAAGACAGTTTAACAATACACTGGACGCCATACAATAGCAAATGCTAGCTATGACTCACCAGCAATCAGGAGGGAGGAGGATCCCAATTTGATTGGACATTTGCATTTAGAAAAGAAAGCAACACCTCCCTGTCTGCAGGCAGCTTTTCATGGAAAGCGGTATTTGGAGATGCGATTTTGCCACACACCATTTTTTCAATTAAAAGAGACGAAAATTACAATTAGCGTGCGGGGGCAAAAACTTTTGAGCATACAAAGGGGGTCCCATACTCATAAAAGTTGGGAACCACAGTTGTATGTTTCATAAAAGTAAGCCCTTAGCCCACACATCATGTTGAGGTGAAGAAGCCATTTGGCATTTCCTCTTGGTTTTGCACAGCCCAGGAAAGGATGCTGCAATATCAAAGTGCTGATTGAGCTGTTGGAAGACGGCTGTTCACAACAGTGCTGATTGCACTTCGGCCTTTGTGCTGTCCTCTCCTTCAGTGCTGAATTCTAGCTAGTGTTTATATTATGTGCGCTGCTGTCTTCAAAATGGAAGCTGTTCATCATGTCTCCTTCCTTAAAGCTATTCACATTTGTTACTTTTGAAGCCATTAAGAGCACAGACACAATAGAGATAATTTTCAGCATTAAAGAACAGCTGAGTAATTACTCTGAACTTGCCCCATTCACTGAATGGGTTCTTTCATTTGACAGAGAGAGAAAGAGAGAGAGCATGTGTAACAGAGTAGCCAAAAGGTAGAAATCGATAACTCATTACACACCAAGGTTTGGATAAATGTATGGTGAATTCTGGAAAGAAATGGATTCGGAGATGAAGATTCCACTTTTTCTTAACTATTTGTGCACATTTTTAAATTAAAAAACCATACAAGACTAGAATTAATCTCAATAAATTTTTAGTTTGCTTTTAAACTGTAGAATTAGGTTAGCTCATTTGTATTGTTTTATGCAATGCTGAAGAAGATGGTGATGATAAATTAGGAAGACCCTTGATGACAGCACCACCAATTCCTGGCTCAATACCAGAGATGACTCAAGAGATTGTAATGGATGAGACAGGAAATCCAAACTATGTCCCTTCTACCCACCCCACCCCCAAATCATGATAAAATGCCACCATGGTAAAATATAACAATAAACAAATGATAGAGGGGGGTTGTTACAGCAAAGATGCATACATGTGAAAGAGAGTCCTGTAGCACTTTAAAGACTAAAGAAGTAATCCTATCTACAAATGTACCTGGAAGATAGTCCCACTGAACACAAAGGGGCTTTCCTCTGAAAAGATACTCATAGGATGTTGCTAGAACATTTATTATGGCATAGGCTTTCAGGTGCATGAAGTGCTATCCTCAGTTTGTAAATATATAACACACACATTCAAGTACAAAGAAAACATGAGGGGCCAAAGGCCATCAAATCAAAAACTATATTCTAAAAACTGGTATTTAAGAGTTGAGGTAGCCAAACAACAGCCTGCCACATTCAGGCCTTTAGCACCCAAACTAGTCCAATTGCATCCAGTCCAATTCCGCACCCAAAGGCAAAACCACCGTCCTACCTTTCCTCTTATCTGCAGTGTGCCATATTCAGAGAGCAGCTACGATACAAGCAAGGATTGTTTTCCCTTGCTTCACATTTGTATAGTAAAAGGGATGCTGAACCTCCAGCCTCCGGGATAATCATGCCCTCCCAAGGGGTCCACTTTGACCCATGAGGCCATTTCCCCCAAAATCACACCCATCTGCCCACCAACTGATGTAACTAGTGACATCAGCTGATGGGTGGAAGGAAAGGTTTAATCCTGCCTTGGCCATGTGATCCTGTTTCCACCAGGAGCAAGATCGCACAGCCAAAGCAGCTGGTTTTAATCCCCACTTACTAGCTGAACAGAGATTAAAGCCCTGTGAAAAAGTGCCCTTTGAAACAGGGCACACACATGTGCCCTATTTCAAAGAGCCTTTAAGATGGCTCCTGCACTCCCATTTGCCTTAAAGTCTCTGCAATCAGGAAGTTAAAAGGGGAGAGGGAGAGACTTGCAAAAGCATTTTCCAAGTCTCCCCACATTTCCCTTTTAATTCTCCATGAACAGGGACTTAAAGGGGGAGGAGCGGAGACTTAGAAGAGGCTTTTTCCTTAAGGCACATGTTGATAAGGATCTGGCCTGCAGAGCCAAAAAGGTTCCCCACCTTTCAGAGCATTCACACACATCATATACCTTATCTTGGAAATCCTTACAAACATCCTGTAACATAAGGCCATTTCATTGTTGAGTCTAGAAGATCATAACTAGCCCCAAACCACCTACTGTGTTTTGTATATTTTAGTAGAACTATCCAGCTGACCTCGGAACAGCTACTGGCCTGTTTGCTTGTTTTAATTAATGAATATTTTACTTTGTTGATGTTTTTGGATCTCTCTCTGCTGCTGCTGCTTTGGTCATTCTCTGATTGAAAATGTAGTAGGTAACATTTTATAAAAGATTCATCAGCTTAACATTTGCCTGTTGAGTAGCTATTAGAAACATAGATGTCCTGCCAGAAAGATACTGCCAATCCTAGCTGTAAATGTTGTTTACTGAGCAATGGTCTAAAATCGATGACTCTGACAAAAGGAACCAACCCACACAGTGCAGAAGATGATCAGCTCTGAGTGAGTGTATCTGATCCAAATCCCCTAAATTGGAGGATATCTGGCAACTAATGATTGGCCTTGCACACGGATGGCTTCCTCTGGGTCCCAGCTTTCCTTGAGGTTTGATTCCGTTTCTAACACGCATAAGCAGAAATCACATTTTCAGTGTAATTATGCTTTTCCTCTTCCAAGGAAACCACCTATAGCTTCATTGCCATGGCAGTAACCTAAAATGTTGATGCCAGTGACAGAGGTGCAGTATGCATCTCCTAAAAGCAAGGCAGCCTCACAATTCCAGATACAATTTTCTTCTTGTTAATCCAATTTATATGCTACCTCTTCTGGTACGAGGCCTTGTACATCCTTCGTTGTTGTGTTTTAAAGCTAATAGAGATACATTTATCACACACAGACACAGCTAAATTATTGTTTTCTAGAATCTAATGTCACTTGAAAGTCAAGAGCGTTTAAAGTATTGATGTGTCATTTTTATCTTTGAAAGTCATCCATTATAGCAACCGTTATTACAGAAATCTTTCAGGGCAAGCTGGATCTATGGAATTCATTAGACAATTGCAACAGCAAAGAGAATCAGATTCTGCTGAAGTCTTAATATAAACACACTCGGTGGTGTTAGTCCTGATGTAGGTGTTCAACAGTGTGATCCCACTGAATCTTATAAGGTTTGTTCTTGGTTGGTTCTTGGTTACAGCTCATGGTTAGTGCGGAGACAGCTTAACCATGAGCTCAGGTTCCGATGACACACTAAGCCAAACCCTGGCTTAACTCAGCACAGCAGCCACTGGGGAGGAGCAAAACAAGTGCAAGTTCCTCTCTGGAAGCCCGCACACTTGTGCATTCATACTAACCATCAGGCTGTTCAGGATCATCATCAGAATTCAGTTCTCTTTGCTGTTGTGATTGTATCCTGAATACTGTACCATGGAACCAGGGTGCCTTAAAAGATTTCTGCAATAATATGAATCGTTGCTATGGTGGATAGCTGTCAAACACAAAAATGATATGTCAATACTTTTGAGCAAGTATAAGTATAATGCATCTTAATTTAATTTAGAACTTGTGCACTTCTCTGAAGTCTCTGGCACTTCAGTCTCCTTCCACTCTCCCTCACCTAAGTGTACAGGTGCAGGCATGCAGTACTTATTTTTCACCTCTTGCTCAAGTGGCTCTCTTTGTTATGAGCTAGAGGGAGCCCCAGCTGACAAAGCGTCAAGGCGAGTTAAGCAGCAGAGCGAGTTCAGCAGCAGGGCGAGGAGGCAAGGGCCCCCCATTCTGCCTGTCTGTTCCCTGACCTCAACTAAACCGCAGTTTCCAACCCATCGACGTAATAAACCTTAAACAAAACTATGCAGGTAAGAAGCCAGCAGGGGTGTGGGGGCTTTCCAGTGTTTTGCACTGCCTGCAGCATGTATGACTATCTGCATGTTGGACAGAAGTTGTGGGTGTGCTCTCAGTGCAATGAGCTCCTGGCTCTCCAGGAACAACTTCATTTCCTTGAGGCCAAGGTGGCTGACCTGGAAAAGCTGAGAGAGGCAGAGAGGTGTGTGGAGGAGGCCTTCAGGGATGTTATAGCTGTGTCCCACTCCAAGGATGATAGCTCTTCTGCTATCATGGAGAACGATGGTCTCAGGGAAGGAGAGCATCCAGCTGAGGAAGAGGGAAACAATCCCTTACAAGGGACCCATTCCTTGGGGGATGAGCAGCTATCCTCTCGTGCCGAGGATATATCTCCAGGGGGTGGAGGGATCCTTGTAGTGGGTGATTCGATCATTAGGAACATAGACAGTGGGGTGTGTGATGGGCGTGCAGCCCGCAAGGTGTTTTGCCTGCATGGTGCGAAAGTTGCGGATATCGCCCGTCGTTTAGATAGTTTGGTAGACAGAGCTGGGGAGGAGTCAGTGGTCGTGGTGCACGTTGGCACCAACGACATGGGGAAATGCAGCCGTGAGGTCCTGGAAGCAAAATTTAGGTTGCTAGGTAGGATGCTGAAAGCCAGGACCTCCAAGGTGGCTTTCTCTGAAATGCTACCGGTTCCACACGCAGGACCAGCCAGACAGGTACAGCTTTGCAGTCTCAATGCGTGGATGAGATGATGGTGTCGGGTGGAAGGTTTTGGATTTGTTAGGCACTGGGGAACATTTTGAGACAAGCTGGGCCTGTACAAAAGGGACGGGCTCCACTTGAACCAGAATGGAACCAGACTGCTGGGACTTAAAATTAAAAAGGTGGCAGAGCAGCTTTTAAACTGACTGAGGGGGGAAACCCGACAGGAGCTGAGGAAGGTCTGGTTCGGAATAAACCTCCCCCCTGGGATAAAGACCAAAGAAATGATTTAAAAGGGGTAGGCCTAGAAGTAGGCATTGTGAGAGCAGGGGCACAGGATATAAATTCAGAAGGGCAAAATTACCACAGGCCAAACCACAAGTCCCAAAGACACTTGAAGAGAGACACTGCTTACAAGTGCCTGTACGCTAATGCTAGGAGCCTCCGAACCAAGATGGGAGAACTGGAGTGCTTGGTCTTAGAGAAGAGCATTGATATAGTGAGCATAACCGAGACCTGGTGGAATGGAGAAAACCAGTGGGATACGGTTATCCCTGGATATAAACTATATCGGAAGGACAGGGAAGGACGTATTGGTGGCGGAGTCGCTCTATAAGTGAAAGAAGGCATTGAATCCAGCAAGCTCAAAACCCCAAAAGAGGCAGACTCCTCCACAGAATCGTTGTGGGTGGCGATACCATGCCCCAGGAGGGATTTAATACTGGGAACGATCTATCGTCCCCCTGATCAAAATGCTCAGGGAAACCTTGAGATGAGATATGAAATTGAGGAAGCATCCAGACTAGGAAATGTGGTAGTAATGGGTGACTTCAACTACCCAGACACAGACTGGCCGCATATGTGTTCCAGTCATGACAAAGAAGCAAAATTTCTAGATATTCTAAATGACTATTCCCTAGACCAGTTGGTCATGGAACCGACCAGAGGGACAGCAACCCTGGACTTAATCCTCAGTGGGGACCAGGACCTGGTGCGAGATGTAAGTGTTGTTGAACCGATTGGGAGCAGTGACCATAGTGCTATTAAATTAAACATACATGTAAATGGCCAATTGCCAAGAAAATCCAACATGGTCACATTTGACTTCAAAAGAGGAAACTTCACAAAAATGAGGGGATTGGTAAAAAGAAAGCTGAAAAACAAAGTCCAGAGGGTCACAAAACTTGAAAATGCTTGGCAGTTATTTAAAAACACTATATTAGAAGCTCAACTGGAGTGCATACCGCAGATCAGAAAAGGTACTGCCAGGGCCAAGAAGATGCCAGCATGGTTAACGAGCAAAGTCAAGGAAGCTCTTAGAGGCAAAAAGTCTTCCTTCAGAAAATGAAAGTCTTGTCCGAATGAAGAAAATAAAAAAGAACACAAACTGTGGCAAAAGAAATGCAAGAAGACAATAAGGGATGCTAAAAAAGAATTTGAGGAGCACATTGCTAAGAACATAAAAACCAACGACAAAAAAGTTCTATAAATACATTCAAGGCAGGAGACCATCTAGGGAGGCAATTGGACCCTTGGATGATAAGGGAGTCAAAGGTGTACTAAAGAACGATAAGGAGATTGCAGAGAAGCTAAATGAATTCTTTGCACCTGTCTTCACAGTGGAAGATATAGGGCAGATCCCTGAACCTGAACTAACATTTGCAGGAAGGGATTCTGAGGAACTGAGACAAATAGTGGTAATGAGAGAGGAAGTTCTAGGCTTAATGGACAATACAAAAACTGATAAATCACCGGGCCCGGATGGCATCCACCCAAGAGTTCTCAAAGAACTCAAAGGTGAAATTGCTGATCTGCTAACTAAAATATGTAACTTGTCCCTCGGGTCCTCCTCTGTGCCTGAGGACTGGAAAGTGGCAAATGTAACGCCAATCTTCAAAAAGGGATCCAGGGGGATCCTGGAAATTACAGGCCAGTTAGCTTAACTTCTGTCCCTGGAAAACTGGTAGAAAGTATGATTAAAGCTAGATTAACTAAGCACATAGAAGAACAAGCTTTGCTGAAGCAGAGCCAGCATGGCTTCTGCAAGGGAAAGTCCTGTCTCAGTAACCTATTAGAATTCTTTGAGAGTGTCAACAAGCATATAGATAGAGGTGATCCAGTGGACATAGTGTACTTAGACTTTCAAAAAGCGTTTGACAAGGTACCTCACCAAAGACTTCTGAGGAAGCTTAGCAGTCATGGAATAACAGGAGAGGTCCTCTTGTGGATAAGAAATTGGTTAAGAAGCAGAAAGCAGAGAGTAGGAATCAACGGACAGTTCTCCCAGTGGAGGGCTGTAGAAAGTGGAGTCCCTCAAGGATCGGTATTGGGACCTGTACTTTTCAACTTGTTCATTAATGACCTAGAATTAGGAGTGAGCAGTGAAGTGGCCAAGTTTGCTGACGACACAAAATTGTTCAGGGTTGTTAAAACAAAAAGGGATTGCGAAGAGCTCCAAAAACACCTCTCCAAACTGAGTGAATGGGCGGAAAATGGCAAATGCATTTCAATATAAACAAGTGTAAAATTATGCATATTGGAGCAAAAAATCTGAATTTCACATATATGCTCATGGGGTCTGAAGTGGCGGTGACCGACCAGGAGAGAGACCTCGGGGTTGTAGTGGACAGCACGATGAAAATGTCGACCCAGTGTGCGGCAGCTGTGAAAAAGGCAAATTCCATCCTAGCGATAATTAGGAAAGGTATTGAAAATAAAACAGCCGATATCATAATGCCGTTGTATAAATCTATGGTGCAGCCGCATTTGGAATACTGTGTACAGTTCTGGTCGCCTCTTCTCAAAAAGGATATTATAGAGTTGGAAAAGGTTCAGAAGAGGGCAACCAGAATGATCAAGGGGATGGAGCGACTCCCTTACGAGGAAAGGTTGCAGCATTTGGGGCTTTTTAGTTTAGAGAAAAGGTGGGTCAGAGGAGACATGATAGAAGTGTATAAAATTATGCATGACATTGAGAAAGTGGATACAGAAAAGTTCTTCTCCCTCTCTCATAATACTAGAACTCGTGGACATTCAAAGAAGCTGAATGTTGCAAGATTCAGGACAGACAAAAGGAAGTACTTCTTTACTCAGTGCACAGTTAAACTATGGAATTTGCTCCCACAAGATGCAGTAATGGCCACCAGCTTGGATGGCTTTAAAAGAAGATTAGACAAATTCATGGAGGACAGGGCCATCAATGGCTACTAGCCGTGATGGCTGTGCTCTGCCACCCTAGTCAGAGGCAGCATGCTTCTGAAAACCAGTTGCCGGAAGCCTCAGGAGGGGAGAGTGTTCTTGCACTCAGGTCCTGCTTGCAGGCTTCCCCCAGGCACCTGGTTGGCCACTGTGAGAACAGGATGCTGGACTAGATGGGCCACTGGCCTGATCCAGCAGGCTCTTCTTATGTTATGTTCTTAACCAAGATAAAGAAGCCTTTCTGAAAAAAAATCCCTGTTGTAGTTCCCCCTGGCCTTTCTTAACAGTTCAGATTATTTTTCACATATGGGAAGAGCACAAGTGGATAACTGGAAGCACTTCAGCCTACATATCTCCTGCACTGTTTTGGGATGTGCCTTCACCCAAATGGAGATATAGTAAGTATGTTATTCAGTGCTGTTTTACATTGCTGCTTATTTGGTTTTAAAACAGTTTGTCAAAACTGACCATGGAACACCTAAAACAGTATAACACTAAAACTTTCCTTGTTTTTTTGTATTACAGCACTTGTGTTTTGGAAACATTGCTTAGACCAAAGATGGGGAACCTGTGGCCTTCCAGAAGTTGCAAAATGCCAACTCCTATCAGTCACAGACAGCATCGCCACTGGTGAGGGATGATGGGGTTTGTAGTTCAATAACATCTGCAGAACCACAGGTTTGCCATCCTTGGCTTAGACCAGCCTTTCCCAACTAGTGGGCCACCAGATGTTGTTGGACCACAATTCCCATGTTTCCTGACCATTGGCAATGCTGGCTGAGGCTGATGGGAGTTGTGGTCCAACAACATCTGGTGGCCCACTAGTTGAGAAAGGCTAGCTTAGACAAATAATGAAACAATATTTTCAAGATTGGTCTATTATTATTATTATTAGATTTATATCCTGCCCTTCCATCCAGTAGGAGCCCAGGGTGGCAAACAAAAGCACTAAAAACATTAAAACATCATAAAAACAAACTTTAAAACACATTAAAACAAAACATCTTCAAAAATGTTACTTTAAAAAGGTATGAAAACATCTTCTAAGATTAAAAACATTTTTAACAAGAAAGTTTTAAGAACATATTAAAAAGCAATTCCAACACAGATGCAGTCTGGGATACGTCTCAACTTAAATACCTTGTTGAAAGAGGAAAGTCTTCAACAGGCGCCAAAAAGATAACAGAGATGGCGCCTATCTAATATTTATGGGGAGCGAATTCCACAGGGTAGGTGCTACCACACTAAAGGTCTGTTTCCTATGTTGTGCGGAACGGACCTCCTGATAAGATGGTATCTGCAGGAGACCCTCACCTGCAGAGCGCAGTGATTGACTGGGTATATAAGGGATAAATGATCTTTCAAGTATCCTGGTCCCAAGCTGTATAGGGCTTTGTACACCAAAACTAGAACCTTGAACTTGGCCTGTGAACTTTTATATATTCTCACTTTCATGAATGAACTACTCAATATTCCAACAAATATTTTGGTCAGCTTTACAGCACATCAATGTGAACTGGATATTTGCGTATCTGATTTAAGAGGCAAATATTGTATTTATTACATTTTGTTCTAGTGTTACATATAAGTGTGCAATCATCCTCTTCAAGTATGAACTTTATACTGTTTTACATCTGTCTCAAACAAGGAATGTGAAGTTAATAAGTCTTTGTATTTATTCATGCTGCAATATATTCTGGAACCAGACCTCTGCAAGATTAAATTTTGTACTTTCCCTGCATTTCCACCAAGTCTTCAGGCAGTAAAACAAGTGACGGATTGATTCCATAAAGAAAGCCACAGACCTGAACTTACAAGATCTGAACAGGGTGGTTTATAAAAGATGCTATTGGAGTTCGTTGATTCATGTCATCATAAGTTGAAATCGACTTGAAGGCACATGACAACAACACTGCTGAAACATTGCTCCTAAAAATTTAGTCCAAGCAACTTCTCACATAGCTTAATCTCACATGTCTTTTTATGACAAAGACGCTTTCCTATAGCTCTTGCTGTTCTTCATTCCAAATGAAAAAGGCAGAAGTGATTTCAGTTAAAAATAAACCATGTTATTATTTGGGAGGGAGAATGTTTGTAACTAAGGGTATAAACATTTTTGTCCAGCAGGAGAACTAGATTTTCTAGGAGCCAGCTTAGAAAGAGGAAAAGGTGGAGACAAGTGTGTGTGTGTGTCATTTAGTGTAAAGACCCTCTCTTCAGCTGGTGCCCTCTTCCAGACAGTGCTTAGTCATTTGGTGCCAGGGATGAAATTTACCTGGGATTAATTTCCACTGAATTCAATAGGACCTAATTCTGAGTAGACATAGTTAGAATTTCACCGTTGGTCCCTAACTGCAACCAGAAAACCTCCCAAGTCATAGGCTAACTTTTTTTTTTAGGATAAATGGGGTTCAGAGAAAAAGTGCAATCCTAACCATATCTACCCAGGTCCTACCAGATTCAATGCAGCTAACTCCCAAGTAAATTGGGTTAGGATATAACTTTATACTAAATCAGATCAGTGGTCCATCTACCTCAATATTGTTGAGACTGACTGGCAGCAGCTCTCCAGGATTTCAGAAAAGGTTATCTCCCAGCCCTACCTAGGGATGCTGGGCTTCCCCTTGGGACTGCAGCCTAAGATAAAGAGGAAGCTACACAATCCACACTGGAGAATAATAAACCCACTTCTTGGCCTCTTTGGCAATGCAGGTGCCAGACTTACTTTTAACATGCCAGTGCAACGAAAGCTTTCCACTCTCTGCTTGATAAAGTTTACTTCCGAGCTTGGAAAAGTTACTTTTTTTGAACTACAACTCCCATCAGCCTCAGCCAGCATGGCCACTGGATTGGGCTGATGAGAGTTGTAGTTTAAAAAAGTAAATTTTCCAAGCTCTGGCATCTAATTGTTTTACTATTGAAAGCAGAAACAAACATATATCATACATTCTCACACTGATGAAATTAAATATGCCCCCTCTCAATATTGTAATGCTAAAGGAACTGAAAGTATTTTTAAAAATAGGAAGTTCTGCCTTAACTTAAATAATGTAATAAAGCAGATGACCCCATCATTAAATTAGTTACAAAGCTTAGTCCCCCCAAACAGGCATAGAATATGAAATTTCCTTTTAAAAAAGAAAATTTAATTGTGTTAGATAATCCTAGGAATCTCCCAAACTGAGAGATTAGCCATGAAAGTGCCAAATTCCACAATTTTGAGTCTTTCACAAATCTGATAATGGTTTCTACATTACAATAACAATACCATCAGGTATACTAATAATCCTTCAAGTACCTATCCTTATATAGCCAAACCAGCACCACAAACAAGAGGGAGGGTATCAGCAAGCATGTTCAATGCAACTCTGAGGTTTGCAGAAGTATTTTTAAAGGAGTGGGGTTAAGGAGTGGGAAACAATACATCTAAATAGCCAAATGACCAAGCATGCTCAGTTGCTACATGATGCTGGCATACTATTGTAGAGGAGAAGGAAAACGATGGTGGAAAATGGAAGAAAATGTTCTGAGAGAGGCCATGAAAGCTTAGCTGGCACAATAAGCAGGAGCACTTCACATAGCAACATGCTGCAGGAAGCCACACTTGTTCTTTCTAAGACCAAGGTTGGTGCTTCCTCTAGAACAAAAAAACTGGAGAAGAAATACCCCTAAATGGAAACCGGAGATTAGTTAATTCATTAACATGAATTATTTTTGTCAGATTTAAATTTCTTCTGAGAAGTCAACGTTTTTTACCTGAAAAGCATGGGGGGGAGACAAATAAAGGCATCTTCCATCATTTAGGGGCTGAAGAAAAGTTATTAATACTAGAGAAACCTGTCCCTTCCCTAACTCTACTTCCTAGACCTCCTATCATTTAATTTAGAATCTTTCAGAAATCCTTTTCTGACTCCTACTCCTTATATTGATTGATTGATTGATTGCACTTGTATACCACCCCATAGCCAAAGCTCTCTGGGCAGTTTACAACAATCAAAAATATTAAAACAAATATACAATTTAAAACACATATTTTAAAAACAATTTAAAACACAATTTTAAAAATTTAAAACAATATAAAAACAATTTCAATATTTTCAGGTCAAAATATAAAACACACAAAGAGTACTACTCACCACAGCTGCTCTTCATTTCCAGAACTATGTGGCCAGCTTTGTAACACATTTTGGCTCACTCCAAAGGCACGACTTTCAACTGCCTCATTTGAATTCGTAGGCCTGCTCTGGAAAAAAAAAAAGGAAGCCAAGCCCTCAAAAACCACTGAGTCCAAGTGGGATTCCCAGAGTGTCCTACTAGCCATAGAGTTCCAGTGAGCTTTTTTAGTGGAATGTCCCACATTTGACATAGAGGGACATGGATGTTCAGCATGGTGTTAGAAGGTTTAATGCTGGTACAGTGACCAGTCGTGCCTTAGAAGAGTTAGACAGTTATTTTTCTCCTGTTGGTCTCAGTCTGCCTCTTAAAGTGAAAATCTGTGCATGTTTACCTACATGTAAATCCCTTAATGCTCAATAGGACTTTCTCCCAGGCAAGGGCGAATAGGATTGCAGAATTCATCTAAGTAACTGAATAAAACAGAAGGTGGTCTTACAATAATAATTATTAGCTTATTTTATTCAATTCAGGCCTTTGTTTAATCCATCCTTAATGTTATTTGATCAGGAAACAAACAGTTTTTAAAATATATATAACATTTCAATCAATATATATGTGTTTCAGTTAACATGAGTAGTAGCCAGAAACAAATCAAGGTACAGTAATAGGTGGTGTAAACTACCTTCTTATTCTTCTTTTTTTGGTGTTTCATAGTGAATCAAGGCCAGGATAACCTTTCATAAAGCTTAGTTTCTTTAACAAACTGCCAAATAATTTCAAGTACCAAGCCCCAAGAGACTTTTGTCTCATAGAGCCAAACCCACATTCAGGTTTCTAATCCCCAAAAGACTAAGCTTTCGGAGGAGAGACTCTCTATCTTTCACGTACCTAATACAATCCCAAATAACATGGTCCACAGTTTCTACCATCCCACAGAGCTCGCAATCCTCAGAGTCCATGCGTCCAACCCTATACAAACCACTCCTAAGAGCACAGTGTCCCCTTAGGACTCTAAACATTCCTCCTCTTCACCAGTTTGTTATCAAATTCGAAAGAGGTGTTGTAAGCATGCTGGGCTGCGCCCTCTGGTGGTCACATAAATAAGCCATTCTTATCCAGAAATGTTATTTAAATTCCTGACGAGTAAAACTCCATTCCAAGCTGGAAAGCATTTTATCCTTCTTGCTTTTCTGGCAAATGGTGTAACTATCTGTTTTGCTAAATGTATTTATGTACTAGGTGAGACAAAAATCAGAATTGTCATGTGGAAACACTTCTAAATGCATATTTGATTGATGTTTTTATTATAGCATTATTTCACCATGAGACATGTGCAACCTGATGTAAATAGCCATAGACTAACCCAGCTGCAGTCCCGCTAGGAGGAAGGGTGGGACATAAATCAAATAATAACAAATAAATAAATAAATAGTATACACCAGAGCCTGGAAGTAATTCGTTACATTGAATCATAGAATAGTAGAGCTGGAAGGGGTCTATAAGGCCATCGAGTCTAACCCCCTGCTCAATGCAGGAATCCAAATCAAAGCATTCCCGACAGATGGCTGTCCAGCTGCCTCTTGAATGCCTCCAGTGTCGGAGAGCTCACTACCTCTCTAGGGAATTGGTTCCATTGCCGTATGGCTCTAACTGTTAGGAAGTTTTTCCTGATGTCCAGTCAAAATCTGGCTTCCTGCAAATTGAGCCCATTATTCCGTGTCCTGCACTCTGGGATGACTGAGAACAGATCCTGGCACTCCTCTATGTGACAACCTTTCATGTACTTGAAGAGTGCTATCATATCTCCCCTCAGTCTTCTCTTCTCCAGGCTAAACATGCCCAGTTCTTTCAGTCTCTCCTCATAGGGCTTTGTTTCCAGTCCCCTGATCATCTTTGTTGCTCTCCTCTGAACCCGTTCCAGTTTGTCTGCATCCTTCTTGAAGTGTGGAGACCAGAACTGGATGCAGTATTCAAGAAGAGGCCTAGCCAGTGCTGAATAGAGTGGAACCAGTACTTCACGTGATTTGGAAACTATACTTCTGTTAATGTAGCCTAATACAGCATTTGCCTTTTTTGCAGCCACATCACACTTGTAATTCATTTCTTTTTTGAGAAATGAGTGGGTAATTCCTTACATTTTGATTGTAATAGAACGAGGAGTAATTTTATTACTTTTGTGGAGTAATTGTAATGTTTCCAGCATTACTTTTGGGCATTACTTGGGGGGTGGGGAGCAGGGGAAATCTTCTGCTCCTCTGATTTGTGGATGAAAATCATGTGCCTCAAACTGGACTTCTGTACAGCATCGCTCTTCCCTCGTGCTCTGTGGGTGGACAGGAGGCGACAAGGGAGGAGGTGGAGAGTGAGACGGGGTGGAGTAGAGAAAACAATTGTTTAAAAAAATGGATGGTGGTGGTGAAGAATGGAGTGGAGGGAAAAAGGAGCCGGAGGGCAAGAACATGGATAAAGGAGGAGAAGGAGGCAGCAGCAGAATGGAGATAAAGAACTGTGGAGGTGAAAGATGATGACACGTGTGTTTGAATACTGTGTTTGCACTTGGCACACAAAGTGGCCTCCACCACCCTCTCTGGCTACTGTGCTGCATTTGCAATATTTTAACTTTTTTGCATCTCAGGGGAAAATGGTTGCTTGGGTGAGTGTCCCTTAGTTGGTGGCAGGGCAGGGTCCGGGAGGTGGTTAAGTGAGAGAGATTATGCTTGCTGGCTGAGTGGGGGCAGGGGGGTTGCACTTGGTTTGATGTGCAAAGATCTGAGTAGTGGCCTCTGCCTCCCTCCCCACTAGGGTTGGCAGGTTCAGGGCCTGATCCTGTATCTTTAGGAGAAGAGTAAGTCAGCCAAGTGCAGGTGTTCTTGCAACTCTGTAATGGGAAAAACCACAAGGTGGAATTCTCCCTCCTCCCTGCACAATTTTTAAAGATACACAAGATCTCTTGGTTGCCAGGCCCAGCCTCCAAGAGGCTTTTTGTATCTTTAAAAGTTGTGCAGGGGGAAGGGAGGATTCCACCTTGTGGTTTTTCCCATTACAGGGTTGCAAGAACACCTGCACTTGGGTGACTTTCTCTTCTCCTAAAGATACAGGATCAGTCTCAGGCCTTGAACTTGGCAACCCTACCCCCCACCTCCCTTACCAGCAGAGAGACCACCATTGCTATCTTATGGATAAAAATAATTAATTATTCTACTACCTATGTATGTGTGTGTTTATTTCTAATGTTGTTTTGGGCTATTTAGATGTGCAGCAGCCAAGGGCAGCACCGTGTAGGCTTTTTTTTTTATTAAAGTAACTGAAATGTAATGGTAGTGATTACTTTGGAGAAAAAGTAATCTGTTACTTTCAGAGCAATTGTAATTGTAACAGTAATTACTACTTTTTTGGGCCATGTACTTATAACCGTAATTGATTACTTTTTAAAAGTAATCTTCCAAGAGCTGGTATACACTTACTTGAAAGTTTGTACTATTAGACTCAACTGGATTTCTTCTAACTTGTAATAGGCAAGGCATGCATAAGGTGTAATGTAAAGAAGCTACAGAGCAGAGAGACAAATTCTATGCACTCTTTACAGGATTTTTCATTGCAATATGATGACTGAATTTGTGGTCAAATTTGGGCTAAAACGTACTATCTTTATGACCTTTTTGAACGTGGTAAGATAAGTACATGAGTGTTTTCAAGCCACTGAAAGCATTCATGCAACCACATTCTGTTGCTACTTGTGTCTGAAATGAAGGGCAGAGAGCAGAAGATGGAGGAACTTTATTACCACTTAAAATGACTGCCCTTAGAAATGGTGTGCATTTCGTTAACATGGATTAACATGTAGCTGAGCTACAATTCAGAGTTCTGTTTGAAAAGCAGTCCTGATAAAACATATAGGCTGCACTCCTAGAAACACTTTATTATTTTATTCATTTATTGTCTTACATTTATATCCTGCCTTTCTTTCATGAAGAAACTCAAGGCAGCATACAGGTGGTCTCCCATCCAGACACTGACCGGACCCACACCTACTTCATTTCAGCAAGGTGGTGGCCCCATGTGCCTTCAGATTATATCCAGTGCATCCACTTATAGTACTTAAGCTTCCCAGTTGTCCAAGATTCTGATTATACCACATCAACCAAGTGGCTGTGCACAAAAAATAAATATTTCAGGAACACCAAAAATTAGGGAGGACAGGAAAGGTTAGGAGCATATCTTTATTTTCCCAACCTTTTAAACTGAGGGAGTTTGTTGCTGTTGTTTTTAATCTGGTGTTTTATTTTTATTGTTGTGCCTTAATTGAAGGGGTGCACACATATTGATTAAATAAATAAAAACGTTTCACACTGATGGTTAAATTTAATTTCAGATTCCCCACTACAAGTAGAGAAATTCCAGAGCAATTTCACAGTGTCTTGTTTCCTAATGATGGAGATTTGGTTGGTGGTTGTGCTTTGGGTATGGTTTGGTTTTGTAGTATCTGTCTGTTAGGAAGTAAATTCTTCCAGACTAAGCTCGAAAGTAATGTTATCATTGTTAGTGAAATAATATTCCAACTTTGAGACTGTATGTAGTTTAAATTCTACAATTTAAATGGTGGAATGCTCAACAATGTATCCCAGAATCCAAGATTGTTAGTAATTATTATCTCTGGGGGGGGAATCCTACATATAACTCAGCAAACACACACACACACACACACACACGCAAAATGAAGGTGACGTGTTTGAACTCCACCACTAACTGGTGAATCCCCTAAGGTTCGATCTGTATGGTTCAACATTTGCCACCCATATGATGAACCTTCTTCCCACCCCATTATTGGGTAAATGAGCCTTTGCCAAACTGACGCCCTCTGGATGGTTTGAACTACAAGTTCCATCAGCCCCAGACAACAGAATTAAGTTTAATTGAATGTAATGGAGTTAATGGGAGTTGTAGTTCAAAATATCTGGAAGACACTGGCTTGGTGAAGACTAGGGTAGGTATTATCTCACAATTTTCATCTGTTTTGTCCTTTCCTTGTTCCTAACAATACTGTCCTTCCTTTACCTGAAATGTGACCTTGATTAAGGTGAAATGTGGCATAAAAAGTCCAAAGCTTGTTGAAGAATTCAATGTGAATTCCAAATGTTGTGGTTCAGTGTCTTTAGACTCCTACTCAGGTAGACCAAGGAAGAAAGGAAATTACAGCTGTGTTATGAGCCTTCGGAAGCCTCTTTTTTCTGTTTTGCAGAGGCTTGCAATACTTGCCCCAAGGTAATAGGGGAAATGGCATAAGCTGACTCTCTCAAGCATTTTGTCTGATTCCAGATAAATCCTCAAGTACCTGTTCACACACATTCATATGCAGAATCTGTTATTGACTAGTTCATGCTGAACCATTTTTTCCTGCACTTTCCCCCCTTGCTATTTGGATTATTGGACACTGGGTATTTCTTAAATGTGTATGCCATTAATTTCCATTTATTTTTTCATTGTTTTTACTTATTTAAAATAATAGAATTGTGGCAAGAAAAATTCTGTTACAAAATTACCCCAGGCAATTAGTAATTTTTCCAGCTTATTTGTTATTGAAATAATGTGATATCTTTGATGGTTGGGGGGAAATGTGAAAAAATTAACCTTGTAGGCAGCTGGAGAATTCAAGATCAAATTCACTGAAGCCAACTAAAATAGTGCAGATTTCTAGCTCATCAACTGACCATAGGGTATGTCAGTAAACAGAATGATTTGTTTTAATAAAAATCAAACAATTTTTCATTTAACTCTTCAATTAGTTTCAATGTGTAATTAGTTCAAGGCTAGTCTGCATGCCATCATGCTATATAGAATCCAATTAGTACAATGAAGTCCTATGTGAGTGAACTTTCCTATTACCTTTACTGAACTGTAAACAGAAAAATTTTGCTCCTAAAGTCACCTCCTGTGTAATGTGGATATCTCCAAATTGCTGGAGCTTTTGGCTTTCCAATATTCTTTTGTTAGCAGCTTGCTATTTGCATGTCAGAATACAAATATGTTCTGTACAACCATAGTTTGTTTTTTTGGTTGCAACAAAAAGGGTATTACAATCCTGTTGTATTTCCAGTTTGAGTCCCACAAAATCATCAGATTAGAAATTTGATTCCTGACTTCCGGGAAGGGTGACTTAGCCTGTGCCTGCTTTTGAGACGGGCTCCTGCCTCAAAAGAAGCTTATTCAGATATATCAGTCAGTTTTTTCTTTTTTTTTTGACTGATTAAACTTCTCCCGGGTAGGGAGAAACGAAGAGATTAACCTCAAAGCCTATTTTTGTTGGGACGACCAGATCTCATTAATTTATGGGACGAGGTCCAGCCGACGAAGGTGGGACGGATTTTCAACAGCAAGCTCTATCTGTTAAAGCGAACGTTCATCTTATCTTCTAAGAGAGAACGCACTAACAGGCAAGCACCCTTCTTTCTATATTTTTCTTTTACTTGACTTAAATTGTTGCTGTTTAAAAGAGATTTGCCAGATTGATCAGTTTTTGACATCTCACTGGGGAGCCATAACTTCTCTCTGCTACGCACTAATTAATAGCTTATCTCTGTTTTTGTTGCAAAAAGCTGTCCTGGATTTGCATTCTAAAGATATACACAGAAGAGGGATTTCTATTCCAGATTTTTATTTTGAAAAATATTATACTGTTTTGAGACTACTCTCTTTTTGGTCTATTTTATTTTGACGAATCTGTTTCTTGACGATTGCCATTAATTGTTTCGATCCTGGGAACTGCATTTTGTTTACTTAACTATTGGAGAGATAAGGCTGTCTGCTCTGTTTATACTGTGATGTCACCAAGTTTGGAGTATTAACCCAATTGTTGCTGAAATAAGAAGTGGTTTTCCTATATTTTTCTTTTAAAATGGCAATTAAGAAAGTGGCTGAAAATCTGGAAATAACTATGTTTCAGAAAATAATGGATGAGATTGAGATAACGAAAATTGAATTGAGTAAAATGAAGCAGGAGATTAAAGATATAAGGGTCCCTGTGAGAGAGGTGACCCTGGAAGGGGTCCCTGTGAGAGAGGAGACCCCGGAGATTGGAACAGGGGTCCCTGTGAGAGAGGAGACCCTGGAGACTGGAATAGGGGTCCCTGTGAGAGAGGAGATCCCGGAGATTGGAACCAACGTGGAACAGGAACAAGATTTGGAGTCTATGGACTTTAGAAATAAAATCTATTGTTTGGAACTCAATGTTATCTCTGAAGAAATGAATGAAGATTCTAGAGATAAAGTTATCAATGGCATGGATAATCTTCTGGACTGGAATGATGTGATGGAGCCCAATATAGAGAAAATCTATGGAATTAACTGCAGCCATGTGACAATGGAAAAACTTTTAAGAGATGACCCAGTGTATTTTGAAAAAAAGAACAGAGATATGATTTTACAGCAGTATTTCAGCAACCTATTCAGAATGGATGGCAAGAAAATATTTGGGATAGAGGTAATTCCCATCAGACTCTTACTATATGACTATGGCTTTGACAGCAAGATTATTATGGAATACTGATAATGGAAGATTGGATATTGAAATTACTGGACTTAACAAGACTACTGAAGATGGAAGATGGAAAATGGAACTAATAGAGATAATAGAACAATGGCTACTGAAATTATTGAACCTAACAGATTCTGATGTGATGGATTAATTGAAATGTTTATTTTGACTATGGTTATGACAATAAGATTATCATAATTAGTAATGAGATGGATTAATCGATATGCTTATCTGGAAAAAAAAATTGATAGATATATTTCTTAAAGAATTGAAACCTCTCTTTGACTTTTTGTGGAAAGAATAAAGTAATGTTTATGAGATTTGATGATTAAGTAAGATAACTACTGGAGGAAAGTGATTTTATAATATGACTTAAGAGACAGGATTGTTATATATTATAGACTTATAACTGATTTGATCTTTGACAAATGGGAAGTCAACATTTTACTCTTTATTTTTTATTTTTGTTTTTTTTTTCTTTTTTTCTTTTTGTTTAACTATTTTTGATTTTGTTTTTTGTCTTTGAATGTTTTATGATTTTGTCTTGTATGTTTTATGAAAATCTGAATAAAAATTATTGAAAAAAAAAAAAAAAAAGAAATTTGATTCCTCCCTCTAAACCAGTTAACAACAAAAAGGTTGGATACCTTGACTGCATGGGGTGGATCTTGACTGCTTCATAACACACATTTTGGTTGACCAAGAGTATGGCAAGCCTGTCTAATTCTGATGGCTGCTTTGAAAACATTACATTTTTCAGATTTTTTAAAGTTGCTTCCTAATTTATGAACTCTGGAATATTGGACAATAGTATTTTTCAGTATTTATTTCTACAGATATGAGGACTAGAAACTTTAAACTGAAAGTTTTGCATCTTGGAAGCTTATACAGAGTGTGGTGGACTTTTTCTGATGTTTCATATCTTTAAAAAGAGTGATTAATTGTGTAAGATTTCCGTGTAACTCCTTAAGTAACATGTTTTATATCTGCAGGTCTTGTATGTCCCTGATGTTATAAATGGCTTTTGCCAGAGAGAAGAGAGCATAATAAGCCAAAATAAATTCTCTCTTTCTACTGTGATCAGCGTTCACTCCAGAACCGTTTTTCTCTGTTACTGAGCAGAGACCTGAGACAAGGGGCTGTCATACTGTGTACAATTGCCCATCCATCATGTGAGTTAAGATCTATCCACTCTCAGTATTTTGACTTCTCATCACTCATATGATAAGGTTCCCATATAGATAAATGAACTACAGAAATGTTACTGCATTAAAGTTGTCTTTAGATAAATTAAAATGTTATTACCATATTTTTGTAATGTTGCATGCATTCTTCTATAAACCACATAATTTAATCACTGCTAGGAAGTGAGTGATAAGCACAAGAGTATGGAGATCCTGAACATTCAGAACACAAAGTTGAGAACTGCTCTCCTGAAGAGTAATGACCCTGCATTTGCCTCTCTGTCTTGCTGTGTAGATTCCTTATCTGTTGGAAATGGGGAATAGTAGAGGATATGGCATATTCTCCTATTTGTAGATGACAGGTTAAATTTCATGCACTTGGTGGACTAGATAATGGAATGCACAAGCTTTTTCACCATTGTGCTTCAAGTAGGAAGGGGCAAAAAAGTTGCCACAATTGCATCATAACATATTGCTCAAGCCATGGATTTCTTTCCATCTTCCATCTCTTGTGTAAACATGGGTGGATGCTGTCTGGAAGTCCTGGATTTTCCCCATGTCACTATTTTTTCATTGCTATATTCTTTTGTTTGGCCATTAATCAAGTTATCCCAGGAGATAAGTTGTATCAGGTTTGTTTTCATCAGAAGAGCCTGCTGGATCATGCCAATGGACCATCTAGTCCAGCATCCTGTTCTCATGGTGTTCAACCAGTTACCCATGAGAAACCCGCAAGCAGGACCCGAATGCAAAGAGCACTTTCCCCTCCTGATTTCCACCAACTGGTATTTTGAAGCATACTGCCTCTGCCTATGGAGGGAGAGCATAGACATCATGGCTAGTAGCCATTTATAGCCTTTTCCTCCATGGATATGTCTAATCCACTTTTAAATCCATCCAAGTTGGTGGCCATCACTGCCTCTTGTGGGAGCGAATTCCACAGTTTAACTTTAGAAGGAGGTCAATGGAGGTTTATGGCATTTTATGATATTTGGGTTTGTTTACAAAAGCACAAGTTGAGCAAAGGTGGAGTCACACAGCTTAAACCTGGGGTTGCCATTGATGCAATGGTGCCTTTAAAGACTTTTGTTGGTGGATGTGAAGCTTTTAGGCCCCCTCTTTGTTCACTGCCCCCTTCATGACTGTTGACTTCATCATGAAAAATACATCGAGCTGGAAGAGTTATTCTTTCCCATGTCCTTTCAGCTCTACGTGCTTTTCATGGCTGAGATCAGCAGCTGAACAAGGAGCGGAATAAGTGAGAGGCTAGGAGGAAAAGGGGAGCAATCTGGGAGACTGGAGGGGAGGAAAATGGAGTAGCCAAGAGACAGGAAGTGGGAGGCCATACGAGAATGGGGTGTCAGAGAAAGAAGTTGGACCTAGAAACAACCTTTGAAATGGCATAATTTTTTCACAGGTCCCCCACCCCAACCAACCTCAAATCATATATCATATCTGTCTGCATTGAAAAAAAAAATGGAAATGGACTGCCTTCAAGTCAATTCTGACTTATGGCAACCCTAGGGTTTTCATGGTAAGTGGTATTCAGAGGTGGTTTACCATTGCCTTCCTCTGAGGCTGAGAGGCAGTGACTGGCCCAAGGTCACCCAGTGAACTTCATGGCTATTTGGGGATTTGAACCCTGGACTCCTAGGTCGTAGTCCAACACTCTAATCACAAATCTGGTCCTTCTAGCATTGCCATCGCACAAAAAACATGGATTCTGTTTTTTATAAGCCATCCCCTCAAAGCCACCATCAAATCATAGGCTACCTCTGTGTACTGAGTCGACAAATCTGTTCTGTGATTTGTTGGTGGTTTTGTTGTCATTCTGTGTAAAAATCATGAAGATCCATGAGGATCTGTGCTTTGAATTAGTGTTTTTGTGGTGCTGGCTATAATGTTTCATACATTTGTTTTAATGTTCATGCTGTTGTATTCATATATCTATGGTAAGAGGTTTGTATTAGAATGTTTTAGGTAAGTGATAAATGTTGGAAGGGGAATGAGTGAGTAGAATGCTGGAGTGTGCTGGATGGTGATTGGCTGAGTGACTGAGAGTGAGAGGTTTATATTTGAGTGTGTGGTTTTGGCAGTTAAGGATGCTTGGGCTAGTTTAGTAGTAGAGAGTGTAGGATCAGTGTTGATTTATTATTTTGGATTTATATGGTGAAAGGGTGGAGTTAGAGTAGGAATATTTTAGGTGGGTAGCTACAAGTTATAGAATAAACAGTAATTAAGTGAAGGAACAAGAGACCTGTTTTGAAACCATATGCTTATGAACACAAAATAATCTTGCTCATTTAAAAAATGCATCTCTTCTTAAATAAATGTTTTATTGCATGATTTAGCTACACTAAGGGTTGATTCACATACATGGAATCTGTAGTGGCAGCATGTACGAGTGTTATAGTAGCAGGGGCTCAACTCATAGCTGTGAGCTTTAAAAAGACAAAGTGTCATAGGGAAGTTGAGGCTTGCCTATTTACCTGAGCTATTATAGCAACAGAGCCAAAAGAATATAGTGTTGCGCGCCTCCCCAATCTCAGAGCGGAGAGATTTCAGGGGTCCCTGCTCTCATCCAGGGTTTGGTTTCATTTGGGAAGAAGGTCAGCAGAGGCTGTTGGTGTCTTTATGAAATATGGTTTATTTATTTACACACATTCCAACCTGAGCTTAGGATGGAGGGGTTCAAGGCATCATCAGTCCAATATCCAGCTTTTCCATCTGGGTTGCAGGAGGCATCCTAAAGCAGAGGGATAGCCTCTCTGCCTGCCTCCAGTTCCCAGCCTTTCTTTGAGACACACTAAACACACTCAAAGCACAAACTTCTGCTAGCCGCCAAAAGGGGGGGGACTTTCCTGCAGAGTTTAAATGACAAAAGGATCTTCCTGGCCCATTCACCAGGTGCTGGGCACTTGAAAGACCCATTCGCAAACTGGCCACTCTATTAGCTTAACAAAATAAACTCCAGCAGAGCCAGCCCCTCACCCCAAGACACTGGATTCCAAATCAGAGGCTGGAAGGGGACTCACAGGGATCATCCATTCCAACCCCCAAACTCACAACAATAGAGAGGAATCCCTAACAGCATTGCTATATTGGATGGTGTAGAAGAAATAGTAAATAGTAAAACCTTGTCGCTCCCTGCTAACAAGTAAAGTGGGTTGGTGAGGGGTGGGGGCACGACACTGGTAAGCATTAAGTCTGTGATTTTTACTGGGCAGTCTACCACTGTAAATTTTAATTGGATGGTGACATTTGGGTAACCTCATGCTGCAAATTGAAAATGATCAATTTTAATTTTACTGGATTCAAATTTTACCCAGACCCCATAGTGTGTGTGTGCTTTCTCTCTATCTGTCTATCTGAACCAGGGGAGAAAAGAAGCAAACAGAGGTGATGGCATCCAAGGTGCTCCCTCAAAATTACAAATGTGCCCATAGGCTCAGAAAGGTTAGTGATCCCTGGCTTAAACACTCCAGCAGCAAATCCCACAGCCCCATATCAGATCTCCAGAGAAAGGCGACCAACCCTTGCCCCACCCCCAAAATGATCTGGACTTTGGAGACCTCAAAAACTCAGCTCAGCCCCCTTTCCTAGACTGTCCTATAAACAAAATGAGCCATCGTGTTTCTTAATGCTTGCTTTCATTTGGAGCTGAGCAGTAGAAGTCAATAAGGTTCATATTCTGAACTAGTAACTTCACTGACATCACTTATTCTAATAAGGCTGTAGAACTGTTGCCAGAAGTTGGACTTGAATTTAAAATCTATATATAGTTTTCTTTCTGGAGGAACATCAATTGGAGCACCTTTGCAATGGCTGCCAATTTACATACAGCACTGAGCTCTTAGTCCTTCACTGAATGCTGGGCTAGGGAAATGGGAAAAAGACAGAGAACCTATCTGTCCTACAAAACATATGTTCTGTGACATAGATCTGGGTGGTGGACATCTCAGTTTTGTCTTTAGTGTGGTTCTGTGCACAGTCCAATAGTGTAGTGGCAAATTCAGATGTGCAGGATCCCTTCATGATAGTCACAATCACAACCACTTTCCCTCATCTCACTTGCTCTCTGTGTCATCTCCGAGTCCACCCTCCACTACAACATACATTCCTAAAAGCCAATTAGCATGAAAAGGGAGGGTGTGTGTTAGCTACTGAGAAGAGTCTTCTCAGTGGCTGACTTACCTCCTTTCACTATGATTGACTTCAATCAGCACAAAAGGACAATGACTTTTCTCAGTGGCTAACATGCTCTCCTTTCATGATGATTGGCTTGTACATAGGCACCTGGCTGGAGGCCTGCTCTCAAAAAAGCAAGGGGTCTACAACCCCCCATGACCCTGGACAACTACACCCCTGAATGCACACTGACTTCTTGTACTTTTTCCTGTATTGGTCTCAGATGTGTAGGTAACATTTATTCATTGTTCCCTCCACCTTCAACTCCAATGAACCTATCCAAGATCTAGCCTTAGATCAGATGTATCTGGTTTATACAGCCACGAGAGTGGCTGTATACTATATACTATAGTCAGCGGGGATTTTTCACATTCCGCAATGTTTTTCACATTCTGCAATGTTAAATGGAAAATATCCCCCCATGTCATTCTGAGGCTTCCCATAAGCTCATTTCAAAACTAAACCTTACAAAACTTATAGTTCTGAACTCAGAAACGCTTGCTTAACAACCCTGTCAATTTTCATGGCGATACACAAAACAGAGAATCGAGAGTTCAAAGTCTAAAAAGAGAGAAAAAAACTCAGAGCCCCTTTGGACTTTTTTCTGAGAGTTCTCATAATCTGTTGAAATTCATTAAAAATCACCCATGTTCACAGAGTACCTGTAATCCTAATACTGACCTTGCCCCATACTCTGACCTTCATCTACTGCAGTTTAAAAGTTAAAAAAATGCCTGGTTGATTTTTAATTAATTTAAGAAATTTTGGCTGGAAGCCTATTATAACGCGGAGCATGCTCAGTAAGGACCAACTTTCAGAGTTCTAAAAGCCTCACAGCTGCTGGGCTTGGCTAATCAGAGGGCCACACCCACACCAGACTTGATTTCACTTGAGACAGTCATGGCTTCCCTCAAAGAATCCTGGGAAGTGTAGTTTGTGAAGTGTGCTGAGAGGAGGCTCCTATTCCCCTGAGAGAATGGTTTAACAGTCAGCCACTCTGATTAAAGGTCTGTGAGAGAAACAGGGCGTCTCCTAGCAACTCTCAGCACCCTTCACTAACTACACTTCCCAGGATTCTTTGAGAGAAGCCATGATTGGCTTTGAGCCATGGCTTTGAGAGAAGTCATGATAAATTGTTTTAAATTGATTTTAAAAGATGTGTTTTTAAATTTGTATATTTGTTTTTAATGTTTTTAGTTATTGTAAACCGCCCAGAGAGCTTCAGCTATGGGGCGGTATATAAATACACTAAATAAATAGATAAATAAATAATGATTGTCCAAAGTGTAATAGAGGTGGATTCCAAAGTGGATGTGTCCAGGGACAGCTTTGTTTTAAATTTGGGTGGGAGGTAGGGTTGCCAGGTTCAGGGCCTGAGACTGATCCTGTATCTTTAGTAGAAGAGAAAGTCAACCAAGTGCCGGTGTTCTTGCAACATTGTAATGGGAAAAACACAAGGTAGAATTGTCCCTTCCCCCTGCCCAACTGTGAAAGATACAGAAGACGTCTTGTTTGGCAGGCCCAGCCTGGTCAGTTTTACCTATCCTAATCATGATTGCATAGGAGTATATCCGATTCAACTCAATAATCATACAAATGATCAGACCTGCCTTTTCCCTCCTTCCCCTTTCCTCTCCTTTTCTCCTCCCCTGCCCTCTTCCTTCTTCCGCCTCCCCTGCCCACTCCATCCCTCCATCCCTCCCCCCCCGGTCAGTTTTACCTATCTTAAGCATGATTGCACAGGAGTAAATCCCACTGAACTCAATAAACATGCAAATGACCACTTCTGTCCTTCTTCTCCCCTCCCCCTCCTGCCTGCTCCCATCCCAGTCCTCCCCTCTGCCTTTCCACCCCTCCCTCCTCCCCCTCCTCCCTTCCCCATCCTCTGTGGTCAATTTCACCTATCCTAAGCATGATTACCGTGTGTGTGTGTGTGTGTGTGTGTGTGTGTGTGTGTGTGTGTGTAAATCCCACTTAACTCAATAAGCATGCAAATGATCAATCCATTCTCAGCAAACTTGGAGAGGATCCCATTTCTTACCTCCTGGATTAAAAAGCAGGGAAATTCACTAATAGGCAAAAAACCTTGCGGTTTAAGAATGTACCTATAGCACACAGATATTTCTACCAAACTTTAAAAACCAAGGAAATTGGGCAGCTATAGTGAATGCACCAGGGGAGCAGGAGACCTGAATTCCTCTCTGAGATATTGTACTGCCCTACAAAGTTGTCAAAATGCAAACACCATTTGGGTTGGTCTTTCACAGTCCAATCCACTTGCTGTGTAGCTTGGAAGAATTGGGTAACATGTGCCTCTGAGCATATGGTGAGTGGTGACAACACCTGCCATCCCCAAAGATGGAGAATTATATTTTTGTATGTTTGTTGGTGTTCTTCTTACTTTGCTTCTTTCCTGTGTTACTAATGTTTCTACAAATAATCTAAACTAGAAAATTTTATTTCCCTCATTATTTATCCTAGAAATCTGTGTCAACCTGCGAGGGAGGGGACATGGCGAAGATCATAAGGTAGGAAATTCCAGAGGGTGGGAGCCACAATCGAAAATGCCCTCTCTCTGGTCCGCACCAGCCTAGCTGATTTAACTGGTGGGACCGAGAGAAGGTCTTGATTGGCTGATTGGCTTGATTGTCAGGCAGCATACTTGGTGATGCTGGAGGCGCTCCTTCAGATAAACTGGGCTGAAACCGTATAGGGCTTTAAAGGCTAATACCAACACCTTGAATTGGGCCCAGTAAACAACTGGTAACCAGTGTAGATCTTCTAACACCGGCATGATGTGATCACGGCGACGACTGTTCTTAATCATACGTTCCGCCGCATTCTGTACCAGCTGTAATTTCCGGACCATTTTCAAGGGTAACCCAACATAGAGCACATTACAGTAGTCTAAGCGATAGGAGACCAGGGCGTGTATCACCCGCGGGAGAAGATGGACAGGAAGGTAGGGTCGTAACCTCTGTATCAGATGTAATTGATACCACGCTGCCCGGGTCACTGCCAAGACCTGAGCCTCCATTGACAGCTGGGAGTCAAGAATGACCCCAAGGCTGTGGACCTGGTCCTTCAGGGGCAATCTTACCCCATTAAACACCAGGTCTATATCTCCTAACCTTCTTTTATCTCCCACAAGCAACACCTCGGTCTTGTCAGGGTTCAGTTTCAGCCTATTTCCTCCCATCCATTCGCTTACGGACTTCAGGCACTTGGAAATGGTATCCACAGCCAACTCTGGTGAGGACTTGAATGAGAGATAGAGCTGGGTGTCATCCGCATATTGGTGACACTGCAGACCAAATCTCCTGATGATGGCCCCCAGCGGCTTTACATAGATGTTAAATAGCATGGGGGAGAGGATAGAACCCTGTGGTACTCCACAAGTGAGAGGCCAAGGGTCTGAAACCTCATCCCCCAATGTTACCCGTTGATATCTATCGGAGAGATAGGAACGGAACCACCGTAAAACAGTGCCCCCTATTCCCAATCCCCCCAGGTGATCCAACAGGATACCGTGGTCGACGGTATCAAAAGCCGCTGAGAGATCCAGGAGGACGAGGAATGTACATTCTCCCCTATCCAATGCCCTCCTCATATCATCCACCAGGGCGACCAAGGCTGTTTCAGTTCCATGTCCAGTCCTGAAGCCCGATTGGAATAGATCTAGATAATCTGCTTCATCCAAGTGTGTCTGTAACTGTTTGGCCACCACACGCTCAATCACCTTGCCCAAGAATGGTAATTTAGAGACTGGGCGGAAGTTATTCAACTCTTGGGGATCCAAGGAGGACTTTTTCAGGAAAGGCTTTATTACTGCCTCCTTGAGGGCTAATGGCATTGCACCCTCTTCCAAGGATGCATTCACCACTGCCTTGATCCCTTCGCTCAGTCTCTCTTTGCAGCCCATAATGAGCCACGTAGGGCAAGGATCAAGCAGGCAGGTGGTCGGCTTCATGGTAGAGAGCACCTTGTCCACTTCCTCAGAGGGAAGAGGCTGAAACTGATCCCACTGGACCGGAATGCAACTGGCCGACTCTGGCCCACTACCTGTATCCACGGCGTATGGAATCGTGCTCTTCAGGCGCTCAATTTTATCGGCAAAGTGTTTGGCAAATGTGTCACAGGAGGCTTTAGAATGTTCCATAGGTTCCTGAGCAACTGGACCGACCAGGCTTCGGACCACTTGGAACAACCTCCTGGGACAACACTCTGCGGACGCAATAGAGGCAGCAAAGAAATCCCTCTTTGCTGCCTTTGTTGCCACTTGATAGGCAGCATCGCTGCTCTAATCTGTGTCCGATCGTCTTCAGAGCGAGATTTCCGCCACCGACGCTCCAGTCGTCTCACCTCCTGTCTCAGACCCCGCAACCGTGGTGTGTACCAGGGCGCAATCTGAGTTCTATTCAGGGGGAGAGGACGTTTCGGAGCCACCCGGTCTATTGTCCTGGTGATCTCCCTATTCCACTTCATCACCGGGGCTTCGGCCGGGTGACTTTCAGACAGCTCCAATTCTCCCAGCGCATTCAGGAATCCTTTAAGCTCCATCAGGCATCTGGGGCGGACCATCCTAATAGGTCCCTGTCCTCTGCAGAGGGTGTGTGGCATTGAGAGGTCTATATTCACCAGATAGTGGTCTGACCATGACACGGGGTTAGAAGAAACAACCCCCATTTTCAGAGCACTTCCTCCCCCCCCGAGACAAACACAAGGTCAAGAGCATGACCGGCTACATGGGTGGGCCCAGTGTTACTAAGGTGCAGTTCCCAGGAAGTCATGGTTTCCATGAAATCCCGAGGAGCTCCTGTGAGAGCTGCCTCGGCGTGCAGGTTAAAGTCCCCCAGAACTAACAGGTTGGGGGAAAGCACCCGCACGCCCGAGATAACCTTGAGCACCTCGGTCAGGGAGTCTGCTGTGCAGCGGGGTGGGCGGTACACAAGCAGAATCCCCAAACTGCCCTTTGGGCCCAACCTCCAGTACATGCAGTCAACATACTTGGTCTCGTGGAGAGGGGGTCTGGCAAAAACCAAAGACTCCCGATAGATGACTGCCACTCCCCCTCCCCGCCTACCAACCCTCGGCTGCTGTGTGTACCGGAAACCGGCTGGACACATGGCCTCAAGCACAGGAGCTGAGGCCTCATCCAGCCAGGTGTCCGTAATACACATCAGGTCTGCGTTCTCATCCACGATCATGTCATGGATGAGCATTGTTTTCTGTACCACAGACCTGGCGTTACACAACAGCAGTCGAAGGTCGGATGGAGTCTTGCATCCCCCAGTTATCTTCTGGTCATGGACAGGCCCGGAACAGGGGATGGATATTAAGCATCTATCTCTCATTCCCCTAAGCTGGCATGGCCTGCCACTCGCACCTTTCCAGCGTCCGCCGCCTAGCCTTTTGATGTCATGGCTACCCACCCTCCCCAGCGTGTCTCCCTCCGGTCTGCACATGTCCACCTCCCCGTTGAACAGTCAGGCAGGTCCCCACCCCCAGATAAGACACACAGAATCACCCGTAACTTTCTAGCTTCACAAGGGCGGTCAGTTCATCTGCAGCCAATGGCCGTTCGTCTCACGCGGGCTGGGCTTCCACCACGGCTCTCTCCTGGCCCTTGTTCCCCTTCAGCGTGATCAATGGCTCCCTCCACTCTCAAGTCCTGATCTTCTGGAGCTTCCGGAGCAGTCGGCAGAGGGTGCACCGCATCGTATTGCTGGCACCACAGTCTTGCCCCTCCTCTCCCCCGCGGACAAGCCGCAGAGGGACTAGGCGGCCGCGCAGGCAGCGCCCAAATCCGCCACTCCTCGCCCCCAGCCAGGCAACCCCCACAATCAAGCAGAAGTCGTCCCGAGGTGCCCCATCGTCCTCTTCCTCTCCCACGACCTGTTCCTCTGAAGCAGTCGGAGCGGTCTGTGGAGGGCGTGCCACGTCGCGCCGCTAGCACCACGGTCTCTCCCTTCCCTTCCCCCACGAACAAGTCACAGAGGGACGAGGCGGTCGCACAGGCAGCGTCCAAGCCCGCCACTTCACGCCCCCAGTCAGCCAACTCCCACACCCAAGCAGGATGTGTCCCGAGGTCACTAGAAAACGTCGTCCCAACGCAGCCAGGAGAGCCGCAGCGGGAGACACAATCACCGCGGCGACAACGAACGTCAGTGGCCGGCGCCGGAGGCACTCCTCTCTTGTTGCGTCCTTTCTCGTCGCGGTAGGCCCCACTCGATCCCTGGCCTCAGCACCAGCCTCCGCGGCACTCTCTCGCCACTCTCACCGCAACCGCCGCCCACGCTGCAGCTCCGCGTCCAGTCCAGGGAAAAGTAGACCGCGTCAATTAAGAGGGGAAAGAGGGGGGAGAGAGCTGCTCACTCACGCAGTCACACATGAGCCCCAAGAGATGTTAAAGATGTCAAAAAATAGATGTGGAAATATAAGCTGCGGAGCTCCGAAAACCCGCGTCCTCCTATGCTGCCACACAGCCCTGAAGCTCACTGGGTGACCTTGGGCCAGTTATTATTATTATTATTATTATTATTATTATTATTATTATTATTATTATTTACATTTGTATACTGCCCCATAGCCGAAGCTCCTTGGGTGGTTTACAACAATTAAAAACATTAAAAACAAATATACAAATATACAAATTTAAAAACACTTAAAAAAAACACAACAATTTGGGGGAGATTCCTGCCTGGTCAGCTCTGCACCTTGAACACAAGCCAATCTGTCCATTCAAGAACTTGAAGGACAGTCTAGCAGCAAAAGTGGGTAGCTCTCTTCCCTCCACCTTCAAAGGCAGCACTCTTCCTCGCCCATTTCAACCAGAGGCTGGTGGTGAGGCTCCCCTTCAGAGCCTTCCTCTGCAGCCACCTCCTGTGGGGAGGCTGAAGAGGGGCCAATTCCACAGAGAGAGAGGGAGGCTGTGCAACACCAGGCAGACAAACTGGCTTCCACTGCTGCCATCAACAAGGAAGGAAGCCAGAGGACCAGTGCTGTGTCATAGATGTGGGTAGTGTCAAAGGGGCACTCGTTTGTTATCACAGTGCGGGCATCAGCTGGAAGGGCAGAACTGTTGCAACCGGTAAAGAGATAATGGCCACCGTTGACAACAGTGAGGGAGATGGCAAGTGCCAGCCCCACGCAGCAGGCTCCTGAGATCAGGACATTTGCCAGGGAGATAACAACCAGGATCCAAGGCAGGCAATGGTGGGGAAAGCTCCAGGACACCAGGATCGCCAGGACGCCGGCAGCAATGCTCAAGAGCCCAGAAGCCACTACAACGACATTAGCCATGGTGTACTCCGAGGTGATGGTGTGCACAGGCCAGGCCATGTGGTGCAGGAGGGAGCCGTGGATGATGGCCCCCAGCACCAAGGTCAAGTGGCCCAGGACCACCAGCAAGATGCCGCTGCGATCTAGCAGCTGGGCTCTGCAGCCCGCCTCTGCAGGGAGGGACTGAGAGAGGGAGGCTAGTGAGGACTGCTGTGCATGGGAAGCAAGGAAAGCCCGGGGGTGGGGCACCAAGCCCCCAAGAGGAGGAGGGGCTCCCCAGGGCGGTGCTAGACCGAGGCACAAAGGAGGGCCAGGACTGAAGAGGCTTAGAAATCCCCCCCCCGCAGTGGCTGCCCTTCCTCGCCCAGTAACCTCTCAAGCTCGGAGTTGTTCTTTGGGGGCCCGTCCTCTTGACATCATAATTCTGTGGCTCTTCAGTAGGTTGGGAAATATGCTGTACATAATCCTTGGACTCACTAAGTAGTCTAACAGTAGCAGCACAATCTTATACATGTCTACTCAGAATTAAGTTTAATTGAACGTAATGGAATTTTGTCCCAGATGGGGTGGGGATTAGGACCGCAGCCTTAAAATACCTCACAGATCTGAGCATTGATGCTCAAAACTGGTTCCAGGACTGATCCATAACTCAAATCATGCACTGCTGCAACTCCTTTGAAATAAACAAACCACTTATCCAGCAAGGAGCCAGATTTTTTCTCACCACTTTAATGTGAAAAGATGCTAATATCATAAAGATGAATAAGGTGTTTCCAATAAGTATAAGATTTAAGTTATTCAGATTTTTTAAAAGGACATTTGTTGCAAAACTGCACAGTTGACCAATACCCATAATGTTAGCAAACATGATATGCAGGAGTTTCATTTTAACAATTGAAGTGGAATGCAAAGAAAACAGTGGATGTGTATATGGAATTCCCTTCTCTTAAATAGCAGACAAGAACCATCCCTGTTATCTACTGCAGACCTTTCTCTTTCAACAAGCCTTTTAAGTAGAGACCTTTTCCCAGTCTGCGTTGTGCTGGCATTACTTTTTTTATATATTTTAATGCTTTTTTAAAAAGATGTTTTAAAATATATTTTGTTTTAATATGTTTTTAAAGATGTTTTAGAGTGTTTTTACTGTTTTCGTTTGCCACACTGGGCTCCTTCCAGGAGGAAAGGCAGGATATAAATTTAATAAATAAATAAAATAATAATTGCTGTTATTAATACAGCCAGAAGGAGATAGAATAACTTTAACGTATAAACTGCAATTACAGATTCTGTTACTGTTATTTGAAACTCCCAGCAGCTTTTTGAAAAGTTATACGGGCAAATTTGCCCTGTTTACCTTGTTAGAACAAAATTTGCATGAATTTTTATTTTATTTATGTACAAAATGTATCTGTCACATGATTGTAATGAAACCTCAACATTGTTTACAAATAAAATAAAACATTACAATTATCAATAAAGTTTTTGAATGTTTTTAAAAACCAGTTTTTAACTAATTAAAATCAACAATAGGCTAAAAAATTACAACCCAACTCTATACATATCTACTCAGAAGTAAATTCCATTGAGTTCAATGGGGGGGATTTCATTTCTAGCTACCGCAGGTAAAATCCTTGCAAGAATCCTCACAAATCGCTTCCTACCTACCTCAGAAGACATCCTCCCTCAATCCCAAAATGGTTTCCGCCCTTCCAGGGGGACAGTGGACATGATCTTCACTGCACAACAGCTTCAAGAAAAATGCAGGGAGCAAAACCCACCTCTGTATATGGCATTTATTGATCCGACTAAGGCCTTTGATTCTGTAAATCAAACTGCTCTCTGGACCATCCTTCTGAAAATTGGATGCCCTGATAAATTTGTGAATATTTTGTGACTCCTCCATGACAACATGACGGCAACAATTTTGGATAACAATGGCTTTCAGAGTGATCCATTCAAAGTGGGATCAGGCATCAAACAGGCATCTGTCATTGCTCCGACCTTATTTGCTATTTTCATCACCATGATTCTACACCTTGTTGAGGGGAAACTTCCCACTGGCATGGAAATCACATATCGAACAGATGGAAAGCTTTTTATTCTCAGTAGGCTGAAAACAAAAAGTAAGGTAATGTCAACCTCTGTCGTAGAACTTCAATATGCCGATGATAATGTAGTCTCTGCACATTCAGAGGAAGATCTTCAAACTATCCTAAATGTCTTTGCAGAAGCATATGAAAAGCTTGGCCTCTCGCCTAACATCAAAAAAACCAAAGTGCTTCATCAGCAAGTGAGAACCAATCCCTCTGTAGCGCCATCAATCCAGCTTAATGGTGCGACGCTGGAGAATGTCGATCACTTTTCTTATCTTGGCAGCCATCTCTCTGTAAAAGCTGACATCGACACTGAAATTCAGCATTGTCTGAGCTCTGCGAGTGCTGCATTCTCCCAAATGAAGCGTAGAGTGAGGATCAGGATATTCTCAGGGAGACCAAAATGCTTATTTACAAAGTCATTGTACTACCGACCTTACTGTAAGCCTGTGAAACATGGACCATCTATAAATGCCACTCCCAACTTCTTGAAAGATTCCACCAACGCTGCCTCTGGAAAATTCTGCAAGTTACTTGGGAAGATAGGTGGACTAACGTTAGCGTATTGGAAGAAGCAAAGACCACCAGTGTTGAAACAATGATCCTCCAATATCAACTTCGCTGGACCGGCCATGTTGTTCGAATGCCTGATCACTGTCTTCCAAAGCAGCTACTTTACTCCCAACTTAAGGATGGAAAATGGAATATCGGTGGACAGCAAAAGAGATTTAAAGATGTTCTCAAAGCTAATCTAAAAAAATGTAACATAAGCATCGAGAACTGAGAATCCTTGGCCCATGAGCGTCCCAATTGGAGGTTGGCCATTATCAAAGGTGCTATGGACTTTGAAGAAGCACGAGTACAGGGCGAAAGGGACAAATGAGCTAAGCGGAAGGCATGTCAAGCAAATCCTCATCGTGACCATCTTCCATCTGGAAACCTATGTCCTCACTGTGAGGCTGTGTGGATCCAGAATTGGCCTCCACAGTCACTTACGGACCCACAGTTAAAGACCTTATCTTGGAAGACAATCTTACTCGGCCACGAGTGATCGCCAATGATGAATGAATTACTCTCTGGTAAACTATCACATATTTATTTATTTATTTATTCTATCCTGCCCTTCCTCCCAGAAGGACCCCAGGGTGGTAAACAAATAACAAAACACTAAATACATTTTAAAACATCTCAGAAACAAAACATCTTAAAAGCATTTTTAAGTTAAAACATCTTAAAAACTTATTTTTAAAAATCTTTTTTAAAAATCTTAAAAAGCAATTCCAAACTAGTTGCAGACTGGGATAAAGTCTCTACTTGAGGCTTGTTGGAAAAGGAAGGTCTTTAGCAGGTGCTGGAAAAATTACAGAGATGGCACCTGTCTAATATTTAAGGGGAAGAAATTCCAAAGAACAGGTGCCACAACACTCGAGATCTGTTTCTTATATTGTGCAGAATGGACTTCCTGATAAGATGGTATCTGCAGGAGGCCCTCATCTTCAGAGCGCAGTGATTGACTGGGTATATAAAGGGCCTTATAGGAATTGCAGCCTTAAAGGAGCACTTCTGCTTTCATAAATTCAATGCAAAACATAAACTTAATTTTATTAGTGGAGCAGGATGACAGCTAAGAATGCAATCCAAGTTAGAGTACTTTGCAGATCAGTGGCCTTTGCTTGACAGATGTGTGTTTCCCTTTGTGTATAAATGGTTTTGTTGTTGTTGTTTTGCTTTGCAGAACTTCAGATCTGTGACCTCTTTCCAGTCAAAACTAGTAATAAAATAGCTGAGAATGCACAATCACAGGGCCTTTCAAGACAGTCATTTTATAGTGCAATAAATGTGTGTAGTAGTTACTAACCTGCGTAACTTCCTTCAAGGCAGCTCTTCTGCTAGCTTATCTCATTTTTTTTCAGGATTTAAGCTACATTTGTCACTGGGAAAATGTGATTGTTTCTCCACCAAATATATATATCCATGATGGTTAAGTCCAGTAATGTTCAAGGATGCCCGCATAAGAGGAATTTCCCATTCCCTCCTCCAATGCCTCCTCCCCCCGAATCCTCAGCTAAGGCCTGGGATGTAGGACAAGGAGCTGCAGTGTGAGGGGGCAATCAGGTGGAGACAGCTTATGGGAGTAGGAGCTTCAGTCATGCAAGCTGCATCTCTGTGACTTCCCTGTCCCGCTACAGTGTTTGATGTTATGCCTTTAATGAGACCTAACCCTTTTAGGAGGTGCAGTTGGGAGAATGTAGAGAGGAAACTCCCTTTGTGCATGCATCCTTGCACTCATGCACCATTTGATGCAACCCAACTCATAGATACTGATAGAAGTATATGGAGTATGTTAGTATCCAATAACACCTGTGTACCTATGACATTTCTGGTGGTATGCAACACTACTCTTTCCCCCCTCCTACCTTACATGCACTATTGATAATTTTTTTAAACTTATGAACTTGCTGCTGTGTAATTATTAGCTGGGGCTCTTACAACAAAAACTGCCTCTGGTGCTTCAGTCTTACCTTATTCTGTGTCTGACTTGCAACTTTGTGCCATGAAGAAAAGAACAATGGCAAAAAATACCTGCAGGTCCCTACAATGTTACCTAGCTAGAAAAAGGATATTGTGTGTGTCTACTTGTTGATGGTGGCACTTTGATGAACAAAAGATAATTACTGGAAGAAGAACAAGTTGAGTTACACAGTCCTGTTACCTGATTGTATTATATGAGCTGAACTGTGAAATGGGGAGGGGGGGAATGGGGAATTAGAGAGACTGTGGCTAATGATTATAGAACCAATTTTATAACTACTACTATCCGGGTTTCCACCTCATAAAATCTAATAGAAACAATGGGGAATGTCTCATTAGCAGCTCCATAAATGCTTTTGGAGCTTGAGGTCCAAGAGTGTGATGAGTAAGTAGATAGAGCCAGGAGCAGACTTTTCAGTTTCCTGTGTTTTATGTGGAGGCAATTTGCTATTCCTTTTAATTTGTTATGGAATGTAATTAGAGACTCTTTCAGGATATGGAAAACAAAAGTGGTCTCCTTGGAGTGCTGTAAGCACTTCAGAATAAGACACTTATGTCCAGCCTTATTTATGTTCTCATATATGTGCTATAAAGTCCTAAATTTTCCTTACTTAGCAAAGTATCACACTGTGGCTGAGCAAAATACACCTTGTGTCAGCTGTTTATACTCATTTACTTTGATAGAATGCTTCAGTACTATATCATTTTATTGTCCACCACTTCTGAATTACTGCAGGTAAAATAATTAACAATGTGGAAATATTCACCTGCAAACTAAACATTACAGTCCTTAAATGTGAAGATTGCACAATTAAAAAAATATGTATTGCTCTTTGTGTAGTTCGTTTCATTTTCTGGGTGGAGAGAGTGGGACTTTTATATAACTAGCCAATTGTTTTAACCTTCTTTTGGATATTGTCATGACCCTTGGGATCCAACTCCCATCATTACAGGATTGAGGCTGAGGATTCAGAGACAGTATCTGAGTGGAAAGAGATTTACCTGCAGAACCAACCCATGGGATCTCCAGTGCTCTGGAAGATCCAGCACAACAGGAACCAGTGTTGGCAGCACTTCCGCAACCCAAGGGGGTCACAAACTCCAGTCCAGAAGATCCAGCAGAACCATGGTCTTCCATGGACCACCTGAATCAAGAGTTACTGAAGCAGGCTAAGTCCCTTTAATGTGAAGTGTCTTCACTCAGTGGTGGTGGACATAGCCACCCAGGTGGGGCTACAGCTTGATACTGAACCATCATTTTAGCTATGTTTTTATGACTGCTTAGTTTCATATGGACCCATCCATGGTGTGATCTGGTTTGCTTGAAATTTGCCTCAGTGGAACCTAAGCTCTGCTTTGCTTGGACTTTTGCCTTATTGGAACCTGAACTTTGCGTTACTCAGCGTTGTCTTACCGGAAGCTGAATTTGCTCAACTTGTGGGGACCTGAACTCATGCTTATAACCTCTCCCATTTTGTGCTAGAATTCCATATGTCTGAGATCACTGCCTGGAACAGAACAGATAACAGTTCTCTTTCTGATGCTCTCTTCCTTTTTACCACTGCAAGTCATCTCCTGCCACTGAGAATACCTGACGTGAAGGGAAAGAAGATAGCAAAGTGTGACAAAATTTAAGACTGCAAAGCTTGGCAGTCTATGTCCTGTCTGGCTCCTTGCTATTTCTGCTTACATACTTAGGTGACATAAGACAGTATTTTTATCCTGGTCATACTCCTTCTCCTGGCTCACCTCCATCTGTACTTCCAAACTAGACATGTTAAATACGTTATTGCATTAAACTGTACACGTATTTTAAAAAATGCTAATAGCTGCCATGGAAAAGGGGAGCAGGATTGGGACCACCGCAGGCAGGAATTAACTATTTTCTTCATGGTCTTCCCATGCAAATTATTTACTCTTTTGCTATTTGCATTCGATTTTTGGATCAGAAATTCATGTGCAGATATATTTAGAGTTCATTCCCTTCTAATTCCAAGGTATGAATAACCTCCAATTGGACAAAAAACTAAGCATGTACTGCAGTATATGGCCAATGTGGTGATGGGAGCACAGAATTCACTGCTATGGTGTTTCCCTGTGCAAACCCCATCAGATACTCTGCAAACATTCTTGCCCCAGCCACTTCTTCAAATGGGCTTCATTAAAATAATGGGCTGATATAGCACAGCCCCAGCTGTTATGGCCACAAAGTACCTTCCTTCTATCAAGATAATTATTGATACTGGGTTCTATATTAACTGCAAATATTTGCTTCAGTAGCCACTCTCCCTTTCCCCCCTGGTGTTCCCTTGTAGCAAAGTTCTTTATGCCTTTTCCAATTTTGCAGTTCTCTCCCAAGCAACCACTTTTAATTCACACCACAAACTTCTACAGCACAGAGCTTTATAAGACATTGTATGCTAAAGCATAAACCAGTCTCTCTGGAGATCCCATGGAGAGTTTTCCATTTGGAGTGTTGCTTGTTTTTAGCAATATAAGTCCCCCCCCCTTTCTGAATCGTCCCTGAGAGATCAAGGATGTAAGATGGGAAGGAGCAGCAAAATGTTGGCTTTGGAAAAAGGACAGGACAGAGGTAGAAAGTGGGGGGCAAAAGAGGGGGACTGAGAAGATGGAGAAAAAAGTCAGTCTGGAAAAGGTTGCAGTAATGAAACGGTGTATGAGGGTTTCTTTTAAAAAAAATCCAGTTATAAAATGCAACTCATGCATTTCATCAGAAGCTACTTCCAGTTACCTAGAAAGTTTGTCGCTTAATTATGGTACCAGAACCACTTGGACATGCTAGACCTTAATTGGAGTCTCCTTCATAAGCACCCCAGATATTTACACTGAAGGGCCACACCAGGGTACACCTAATAGTGTAGTGACAAAGTGCAGGGTCCCTTCATGATAGTTACAGCCATGCCCCTCCCCGTTTCTTTAATGCTGGATATCCTTGTTAATGCCTTCTACCACAGCAACAGATGTCCCTAGGTGCCAATCAGCATGATAGGGGAGAATGTTAGCTACTAAGAAGAGTCTTCTCAGCAGCTGACTCACCTTTCACTCTGGCTCCAAACAGCAGGAAAGAATAAGGGAGTATGTTAGACGACCCTTCTCAGTGGTTAACACACTCTCCTTTCATGCTGATTGGCTTGTAAGATATTGGAGACATAGGGACCCTGCTGGACCTCAGCCTGCTCCCAAAAAATTAAGGAGTCTAAGACTGCCCCTCTAAGACCCTGGATGAGTACACTCCTGGGTGCATCCATTAAGAGTGACAGAGTGACCTAGAGGCCTGATTCTTTTTTTTTTACAATGTGTTGTATTGTTTCTACTTGTAATTAAATATATAATAACTTTTTCATTTTTTGGATAACAAGATAAGCTCTCAAGTAAAGTGGAGGGGCTACTTTTAATTGCAAGGTTTTCCATCATGGATTGTCCTTTGCATCCCCTCACACTCTTGTTATTGCTAAGCAACCAAAAAATCAGTGCCATTTTGAAATCAGTGGTTAAAATCGGTGCAGTTTTGAAAGATGCATTCCACCATCTTGATTCAAAATAGTGTTCAGTTGTATCCAGACATAGACAAAAACCTGCTCCTTCATCTTGGGAGCCATGATGAAAATTTTGAGTATGATACCTTACATTTGGTTAAAGTCAGTGCAGTTTTGAAAGGTTTAGTCTGCCATTTTGTTTAAAAATGGCATCCAATTGTATCCAAACTTAGACAAAAACTTGCCTGATGATCTCAGGAACCGCCATGCAAAATTTGAAAATGAAAAATTAAGGTGTCCAGATGCAGAGAACAAAGAAACAAACACTTTCCAAAATATACAGACAAATGGATATTTGTGATAGCTCAAAGATAATGGTTGTTACTACAATGAGATTTAAAAAAAATGTTTTAAAATATATTTTATTTTAATGTAATTTAAAGTCTGTTTTTATGATGTTTTAAAGTGTTTTTTGTGCTTTTGTTTGCTGCCCTGGGCTCCTAATGGGAAGGGTGGGATACAAATAAAATAATAAATAAAATAAATTATGTGACATGACTAACAAAAAACTAGTTGTGTACATTGTTGAGCTTAATTTAACAATAGTTTGTGACTGATGGTGAGCTGTAATAACCCATCTGCTTCCTCCATACCCTTGACTATAAATCATTGTGTGATGCTGGTGGTGGCTTGGCAAACCCAGTAGAGCACCTCTAAAAGAATCTAACTTGGATCCTGAAAAATTCCTTTACTCCTGGCTTTGGACTGGAGCAAAACCACACATCTCTTTCCCCCTCCTCCATTGCTGGGTTTGTTAATGCCTTCTCCCACAAAAACAGATATCCCAAGGAGCCAATCAGCATGAAAGAGGAGTATATTAGTTATTGGCTCCAATCAGAAGGAAAGGACAAGGAAGCATGTTAGAAGACTCTTCTCAGTGGCTGACACACATCCATTTCATGCTGATTGGCTTGGAGGATGCTGGTGATGCAAGGACCAAGCTTGGACCTGGCTCCCAAAAAAGTAAGGAGTCTAACACCCCTGAGACCCTGCATGACTGCACCCCTGGCCTTAATGCTCAAAGCACTGGTGTTGCAATTAGCTACCTTGAAGCACAAATACCCAATTTGACAAAACTATGGATGTTGAGGAAAATAACGCAATACCAATTTACTGAAGAGCTCTCTCAAATAACAGAACTGAGATACAGTGAGTGACATCACATAATAGCATGATTTTAATGCTTTAATTATATTTAAGATACTTTAGATGTTTGTGCATAATAAAGCAAAAGTAGTGTGAAATAATACTTGTGTAAGATTTACACACTACTGTTTCCTGCAGAAGTTACTAGTCTTGATTTCATCCTGTTTTTCCTTCCTGAATATCGAGAAACCATCAAGTATTTTTTCCCAGATGATTTTCTCCAAGAGGCACTAGTGCTAACATGAAAAGAAGCTCCATGTAAAATCCTATGTTTCAATCAAAACTTTTATCATTTACATGTTATGTACCAGATGAGTTTTCACAAACAGAGGAGGTGGTGGGAAACTGTACCACTTCAGCCTGCTAGTGGGGGCTCACATAATTCAATATTTTTCCATTCAAAAATTACTTTTAAAAATAAACTAGAATCCAGGAATAGAAACTTCAGTGTAAAGGAGAAGGGGTCTAGTCTAGCCTTTTTCCTAACAAGGAGGTTTTCTACAAATGATAATGTTATTTCCCATGAGGGAATCATTCCATTATGGGGCCTCCCTTCTGTGTGAAGCTATACAGTTCCTAGGTTTACCTCAAGTACTGTTTGTGATGATTATGCACCTGTGTACTTTAACTTCTTTCCAAAATACTCATATTACTGAACCACTCTCATTTTAATATGTTAATTATTGTTCCAACCTGCCAATATTCTGGTACAATGTGGTCCCTAGTGAGTGGGACAAGTCATTAACTGAAAATAAGTAGAGAGGGCAACAATGGTAAAAGAACAGTACTGATGAACAGTTGAGAGGAAAGGCATAGGTCAGTGATAAAGCACAGATTCAGTCACTAACACCTTTAATTTAAAATTGGACAGCAGTGTGTGTGTGGAGGGGGTAGAATTAGGCAGCAGATGATATAAAGGACCTGTACGTAAGACCTTGGGAGAGCCAGTACCTGTGAGAGTACACAATACTAGGGAATAGAAAAATAGTTTGACATGGTATAAGGCAGCTTCCTATGTACCTTTTCTACATTCATGTATTGTTTGTAAAGTGTTTCCAGCATGTAGTGGGAATGCAGCAGAAATGACAACTTCAAAACTCTACTTCTACATCAGATTAGGTTCTTCAAGGGCTTTTACAAAATAAACTATTAAAGTATAAATGTGTAATGGTGGGCATTTACTAATGCTTGGCCAATGTGAACAGTTCTTTTTCTTAAGTGGCAATGCTTTGCCTCTATAAAATGTATCAACTCATTAGGTAAGGATGGGAGATCTGAAGCTTGCATTCCCCACCTATGTAGTCCACACTTTTAAATTTCAGAGTAAAGTCTGTGTGAGGAATAAATATGAAACATGTTTCAGCCCACTACCTAAACAACCTCAGTATAATTTAATACACCAGCTCAGAGGGAACAGCTAAAAATGATCAACAAAAATGAATGATCAATTCCCTATTGACGTTTTAGTGCTATATTGTTCTCTTACTGATATATCCACAGAATGAAGATGGTTTTCTTTTGGGATTAATACTAATGAAGTTATTGCAAGATTGTTTTTCTATACAGCATACCTGGACAAGTTCTAGTCCCATCCCTTCAATATGACGTTGCCACAATGGTGTTGTCTTTGGGAAAGAAATGTTTTTTTTCTTTTAAGTAGGCAGTTTGCTTGCCTTGTTCATATATATGCACATGGATCATAGGGCAAAGTATTCCTTGCACCACAGAAGCAGCGCAGTTATCATAACCAATCCTTTCAATGTTTTAAAATACACAATTACTTAAGTTAACCAGTTCACAGTTTAATGCAGAGTACCAAAAACCAGCTGCCTGTATAGAGATCTAAATGAAGGAAAACATGTATAACCACATTATACACAATATATTTATTAAGAACTTGGCAACAAGTTTGTTTGTGTTCAAACAAAGCAAAATATAGAGGTCTTAACAATAGCAAAATTACTATATTACATGTATCTTGTTTTATTGATGCTTTTCACTCAGCTGGAATGGACAGTGGGAAGAAGGTTCCCATCAATACTCTACCAAGGACAAAAGATTAATGCCCCCCCTGGTTCTGATCTGGCTTGGGCCTTTAAAAAGAGGGGGATCAGTAATGTAAGGCCAAGCCACATGACAGGTCACACATGGTTTGGCCCTGAATTCCTACCAAGTGGCTCTCAAGGAGGAAGCTTCAGCAAGGAGTAGAATGTACTGAGCTGAGAAGACACAACTGGAATAGCACAAGCCAAGCTTTTTTCCAGCCTCCCAACTTTAAATTAATGATGCCACATATCTACGTGCCCATTTTTTGTGTTAATTATTCTGAATCAAGTTAACTTGCTTTTCCCATTTTTTGACCTTGCAATCCTATTACGGTTTAGAATCTCTATTCTGCCATTAAGCAGTGTAGGGGGAACGTCTGGCTTCTCAAATACCTGATAAAAGTATAGCAATGATGGCCATTCCTACACAGCAACTACTGAAAAAGAGGAGGGTGGGGAGAGGAGAGTAGTTACCAGAACATTCAGTTAGTTAGTACTACTGCCTCCATGTCATTTATTATTGCAAATGGTCACAGTACGTTAACCAGTTGCTCATACAGCTTCTAAACTATCACAAGGACATCCTTCCATCTCGCCAGAGCTGTTGGAAGGGAAAAGGAGGAAAACAGAATATGAATGACTTGAAGAAACCAGTCCTTGTTTCAGGATCAACAGTGGTGGGGATCCCGGTGTCCTCCAGATGATATGGACTCCAACTCCCATCAGCCCCAACAAGTATAGCCCATGATCAAGGGATTATGGGAGTTGTAGTCCAACAATATTAAGGTCATTACAGGGTGAGAAGAGGAGCCCTTGGCTCTGCAAGATCTGTGAAAAGGAAGAAACAGCTGAAGATACATTTCTTTGCTTTCTATAGAACACACAAAAATAAATAGAAGCATCTCACGAAAAATATAAATCACGGGCGTGAACACCAAAAAATGCTAAAGTAACTTTTCCTCCGTTAAAATCCATGCAATCAGCCTGCAACCTTCCTCCCAATAGCCAAACGTTTAAGATCTCTCGCTTTCTTCTCACTCCCACCACTCACTAGCTAATAACTATAACACTCTTTAATCAGTTCTTATTTAGACTGACACATTCACATTCGATTATCGTACTGCCTAACGGGAGTTGTAGTCTCAACGTCATCGAAAGCACAACTCTACATAAGCTTTGAAGCTACGATTCCCAGAAACGCCAAATTCCCTTTTGTTCCAAATTGAGTTCCGCTTTCACAGAACCTGACCTAGAACCCAGAATCCAAAACAACCCCCTCCCCACCGCTTCTCACTATCCCACTCTGAGTTACTTGGTCGTCATCCGTCTTTTAAACGGCCTCTTTTCAATGGTTCCTCAAGCTGCTCGACCGTCGATGTCATTATCTCGCGATATTTTCTCAGGGGCGCGGTGCCCTATTAGAGTTGAGAGACCGGCGGGTACAAGGGTTAGAGTCATATGGGTTTCAGCAAGAAGTGTTTCCGGTTCCTGATTGTTTTTCGTTAGTTTGAATACATAGGGTTTAATGTACTGATTTTTGTAAGCAGGTCTGAGATCCTTTTTTGACTAAAGGGAAGGGTATTCATGTCTTAAGTAAATAAATAACAGCGCAGTCCTAACCATTCCTACTCAAAAGTAAGTTCTCATGAATTCAATGGGACTAACTCCCAGGTAAGTGGGGGTAGGATTGCAGACTTAATAAATTAAAAAAAAAATAAGAAAATCGAGAAGGCATAGTAGTTGGAAACTTCCTTTTATTACTGTACTTTAAAACAATTTTGCTTTCTATCATAAAAAGAAGGAAAAAATTCCCTGGAAGACTTAATATATTATTGGAGGGAGAAGTCTACTGTCCCTTTAAAGATGGAGAACGTTGCACCTGTTGCATTTCTGACTGTCATGATAATTTAAACGTACGGACTTTAAGCCCCCTTTTCAATTTTGCGTAGTTTATGGGAAATATGATTTCACGGTGCTACAGTAAGAGCGAACCTGTACCTCATGTGCTTTAAAAACTCATGGGGCAGCAAATGGGAGACGGGTGTAAACCTTTCTCATCGCTACATCGCCATCTGTTGAATTTCTACCTTTCATGAGATTTTTTCTAAAAAGCCAGAAAGAGAAAAAGCTGGAATTCTTCCTAAATGATGATGACGAATCGATAATGTTAATAATATATTTAAAATCCAGGGTCCTTTTCGATTTTTCGGGTGCATAAAGGACATCATTATTATCTCGAAGCCCTGCAACGTAAGGGAGAACGGAACGTTGCCTATATTGAGGTATATTCTCAGCCATCTCCCCGCCTGCCCCAAATCCTATGTCTTCCCACTACTCCTGCCCCGCACATGGAGGATTCTCGGAAGTTCAATTGTGGACCGGAAGTAAAGGCTGTGCGAGTGGGTTTGGGGGCTTTAAAAAAAAACTTCAGTGAGGAGGAGGAGCAGGTGCCGGAAGGTTTGGTCCCTCCCCTCCCTTCTCTTCAGCCAGTCGGGCCTTTGCTAGGCAATCCCAGTTGAATTCCTTCTGCCTGACAGCGGGCGGGGCAGGCTAGATTCCGGAAACCCTTCACGGCCTTGTCTAGCGGGTTGGCCCGCCCCTTCTACTCCCTCCGTCCGTGTTCTGCCGGTACCACCCGGAGACGCCCCCCTCGCTTCACGCAGACGGAAAGGGGGGCTTGTTCCACTCCCCCAAGAAGCGGCGGGGGCTTGGCCTCCTCTGCTACCACCAATACCGGGGGCGAATGGGAGGGAAGTGCGAGATGGTGTTACTGGAACCGCCCCCCCCGCGAGCGGTGAGAGGGAAGGGCCCGGGATGTGTGTGAGGATTGTTGGCAAAACATGACAGGAGAGGGGAAAGCAGCTGGGTGGGTGGGTGCGTGGGTGGGTGCTTGCTGTACGCCCAGTAAGTAGGCAGGAGGGGTCAAAGGGGTGACCTGAGGGGGGGGGATTCAGGAGCGGATTCATATTCTTGCGGTTTGAAGGGAGTTTTTAAATCCACCCCCCCCCCAGTTGCTATTGTACAAACGTTACTCAGGTGGATGAAAACCTTGTATGGGTTGGGGGCTATAAATTAGTATACCCTGCCACCTTTTAAAAATATAATAAAGGCAAAAACAAACTTTGGCCTTCCGTTTTTATTTATTTTATAAACTCAGCAGTGGTATTGTTTGTGAAGTTACAGTAGACTTATAGATCTGTTAAAAAGAAACGAGGTATTTTCTGAGTGATGGGGAACCTGTTCTTGAGGCCTATATACGAGGAGCAGTATTAAGGATCAGGTATCTTTCCCCTTGTACGCATACAAGAGACACACTTTGGGACCTATCTTGTTTGGACGTCTTTAATTAACTTTTTGCAGATACATTTGATTCTCCACAATGTTGAATTATAAAATCACAGACAAAGTAAAACTTTAATAAGGATGTGATTGGTGTGAGTTTTTTCATCTACACCTACATGTTCAGTAAAACTTTTTGTCTGTTTTGGAGGCTGCTTTTGGGTTGCTGCGATATGCCACACCTTGCATGTATTTGTATAGCAGGGTTATGGGTAGTGCTGCAATTATTATCTTGTTACTGTTGTAAATAATTGCATATGTTATTGATGCCGCTGGTTTTTTTGGCATGTTTCCTCAGCATGGTGACTGCAGTATGATGCTGCTGCTTTGGTTTTGGCAGCTTTGGAAACAGACAGTCTTCAGCAGTAAGGCCTTGGTAGTGTACTGCAACTTCTTCTTGCTGAATTTTTCATTGTTTATTTGTTTATGAATTAAAGAGTATATATGTTCAAAAGATGTGGAGTAAGGCTCTGTGCAGATGTTATTGTTTTTGAATGTGTTTTTCTTGATGCTGTTCTTGCACTGGTCTGGATCCAGAGCTACTCATGGTGTACTCTTTGCTTTCATAATTAAAAATGGCAGGGTAGCCTGGCTTCAGGAGAATTGGTCTTCACTGCAAATCAAAAGTGCTGTGGAATGAAAGGGTGTTGTTGCAGATGTGGAGTGTAGCTTGTTCAATGTTTGATTCTTCATTTTTTCCCCTTTGTAAATCTTCTTGGTAAAACCTTGCAAATAAGGCAACAAACAAGCAAGCCTTTCTGCCCATATGCACCTGTGCTAAATATCTGTGGCATAAATGGGACAGGGTTGAAATACCCAACATTTTTAATGACTTTATGTCTAGTAACCCAAAGAAAATGCTTACATGCCTCAGATTGTGATAAAGGGATCCCCTCGTGTTGTGATACAATAGAATAGTGCTCAGCTTGTAAAAGTAAAATGATGGTGGTGAAAGATATTTAAAAATTAAACAGGTGGAATGAGGAGAGAGTTGTATTACTTGTTGCCTGTAATGTGAATGTATTATGTTGTAGATGATTGTGACACTTGCACAGCCGTGTTCCTTGTTGCACAGTTGCAGTTGCTTTATTAGATAGGAAAAATGCATTTTCCTGGTAACAATGTAGGCTGTGAGAATGCTAGTCGCCTACAGCGAAGTGTTTCCATTGGCCACATGTGGAGGGGCAATGGGTTGATCTGCCGATCAGTTGCAAAATCTGTTTGAAGCGGATTTTTTTTTTAAAAAAACCACTCAAGCTGATCCCACCAGGTTTTACAGTAAAAAGTGGTGGGATAGTATCGTATGCTCCCATTTTCAGAAAAAAAGGTGGAGACACACAGGAACAGGCAGAACAGTAAGTGACTCTACCCATAGTCAATGGTACATAAATGTGATTTCCTCTCAATGGAAGCACTACCTGGAGTAAAGAGATATTGAGCCCCTGCAATTAGATCTGTTCAACCACTATTACACATGGTTTTAAAAAGAATTTGGTGGATTCACAGAGAGGATAGATCTGTTTTAAGCCACAATTAGCTGCTTTTGAACATGAACATCTCTATCAGAGGTTAAGGTCAAATAGCAAAGGGGGAAATTGTCAGTTTTTCTAACTATTTGTGCACTTCCCGGGGGCAACATCTTGACTGTTTTCAGTAGATGGTTTGACTCAGCATGGGACTTCTGGTGTCTTGAACAAGTTTGGTGTATTAGTACTGTTTGCTAATACTTAACTATTGCTGTAGTGGACTACACAAATATATTCTTATTTTGGATTTTTTTTAAAAAAAACGTTTACATATATATCAGTATAGAAGGAAGGCATGGGTATAACTTTATTTTAGGCTTTATACTTATATATGTATTATGTAATTGATTTTAAGGTACCAGGTTAATGAGACACAGAATCTAGTTCTTGGTATGTTTTTGGAGGCATATTTTGAAACAGAGATGGACAGTGATATAATCACGTTGGAATTGTAGCCTAAATTGCAGTTAAACGTCTATGTTTTTATGGTTGTATGATGCCTTCTGTGCAATTTCTGATGTGAGAACTGAGGTGGAAGCTAAGCATTCTCCTAGGACATTCAAAAGGCAACAATAAAGAGTAGGATGTATATTTTTTTGAACTGAAGAATCTTTTAACTAATGTTCTCCACATGAACTGTTACGTCTTTAGCCCTGTGTCTTGTGAGACCTTTCTCACTTTCAGTAAAAAATTTCTGGCAAGCAGAGAAGTATGTCAGTCCTTCAACCCGCTGCTCATAAGCATGGTAAATTGAGGTTTTTTTCTAGGTTCCCTTCTAATACTCTATTATTGCTCAGTGAAATGTATTGCTTTTTGTAAGCCTCAATATTCCTTTGCATAGGAATAGTTAGTAGTACATCTTGAGCTACCTTAATTTTTGGTGCTTTGTTCTTTGAGAAGCTGCTTTCTCACCTTTATTTCAGAGGTGAGAAAGTAATATACAACCTGTGGAACTTGTAACTCTTGAAGAAATATCTGTACTGCTTTTAACGATGTTTGCTTTTTGTGATTTTATATTGCTGTATACGACCCTGATATTTATGAGAGGGTTTTATTTATAAATAAATAATAAGGAGAGACAAAGACTGCTGAAGAATGAGGGGACTTAACTGGTAAGGATAGATGGCATTTCAACTTTTGCTCTCTGGTGATAGAAGATAAGCAAGAGTAGGCAGGCTGGCCAAGCAGTGTGTTCTTGTCTTGATTATTGTCTTGGGTCACATAGAATACATGACGGCATAGACATAAAAACTATTTATGCTGTATTAATCTAACAGTTACTTAAGATCCCAAACATATAGCATTGTATCGAATTGGTACCTTTCTGTGATCTCAAGGGTTTTTGCTCCAGCAGAGGTGTCTAGTAGCAGAAGGGTAAAGGAAGGGATTTTGTTTGTGAAAATCTATTCTAGAGGGGTCACCCAAAATCTGTTCCAGAAGAACAGCATTTCAAGGGTGCTGGGGACTGCAGGGGGAAGAAACTAATCAAAAATCACTCTTCTCTAAGTTGATGCCTCAGCTGGAGCAGAGTGCAAGGAGAGCCAGTTGGATTCTACTCACTGTAAAAACCAAGATTTACAGGGAGACGGTGATATTTGCTTGCCCCCTTGCAGACTCACTTCACATTATGGTTTCTCATCTTCGCTTGCAGCCAGTCCTTAATCATGGGTTAGAGGTAATTATTATTAATTGTTATCTGTGTAGAAAGATACACTCCGTCATTTCCAGTTTGGGAGTAAGTGTGGCTGGCTGCTCTCATTCTTAATGAGGAGAAAGGTGAAAAGGTTGCCCACAAGGGAGGGGACTAGGTCAAAAGAAGCAAAATCAAGATACTTGCTTCTAGTTTACTAGTATCTCAAAATTAGACCAGAGGTCACCAGAAGAGGTAAGCAGCAATTCACAAGCATTCAAGCCCCTGTATGCTGCTTCTCATTTATTTATTGAAGTATTTATAATTAGCACTTCCATAAAAGTATATCAAGGCAGCATGCAACATACAAAATCATAATACAATCAACAAACGTATCTATCAAAACATAATTAAAAACAATAAAACATCAGTAAATACTGATTGGTTAAAAAGAGAAAATCATATTGTGAAGGCCTGTTTATGAAAATGCAACAACCTCTGTGTAGAAGTACATCTTGGGTGCGAGAGTTGTGTCTGTCAAAATGGTCATTATTAAATGCTGTAGATTCTTACTTTAAAAAAAAAATTTTTTTTTGTCCTGCCTTTCTTCATCATAGAACCCAAGGCAGTGAACATGTGGTTCTCAGGCAGTCACCCATCCAGTCATTGATCAGGTCCATACTTGCTTAGTTTTAGCCAGGTGGTGATCTCATGTGCCTTCAAGCCATACTCAGGCATTCTGTTGAAGCATTCCACTTGTTATAAGAGTTCATCGATTTTTTTCAATATTTCCCAAAATTCCTATTGAAAAGTCATCAGAAAAATGAGTGGACTGTTTTTTCATTTCCCCCTCAGCCTTCACATCTCTAGTATCAGCACCCATATTTAGAATATAAACAGATGGTGATGTATGGTTTTATTGTGGTAAAGTGCTGACAATGGATGTTTTAAAGGGTTTGGAAGTGACCCAGTGAATGCTGGGTATGTTGGGATTTTTTTTGGATCTTAGTTTGGAAGTGGAAAAAGACTAGAGAAGCTGGTGAATTAGCAGGAGCATGGGATTGGATATGAGGTTCTCAGCTTTAGTCTGCAAGTAGCTGTTAAGATAGTTAGGTAGCAAAGGCCACGTGTGCATCTGTTCATATGTGATAGCAAACTATGGTTTGACATGAGAATGAGCTTGCACATTGCCACTTTGAACACAGGGCTTCTGATCCTGGTTTAGCAACAAATTATAGTTTGCCAGATTATCTGAATCAGGGCCGGCTCCAGGCATTTGGGGGCCCTTGGGCATCAGCTTGCCCTGGCCTCCCAGTGGGTGGGTGGGTGGGTGTGCCATGCCCCCCCACGGCCCCCCTACCTGTCTAGTCTTTACCATTGCCCTTAATGAAGATGGCGGCTGCGGTTTTCCTAAGGGGAATGAAGCCTCCAATGCCATCTTTGTTGATGGCACATGTGCATGCTACGTGCGCACATCTCTGCCATCAGTGGTAACGAGAGAGGAAGTTCTAAACTTAATGGACAATATAAAAACTGACAAATCACCGGGCCCAGATGGCATCCACCCGAGAGTTCTCAAAGAACTCAAATGTGAAATTGCTGATCTGCTAACTAAAATATGTAACTTGTCCCTTGGGTCCTCCTCCGTGCCTAAGGACTGGAAAGTGGCAAATGTAATGCCAATCTTCAAAAAGGGATCCAGAGGGGATCCCGGAAATTACAGGCCAGTTAGCTTAACTTCTGTCCCTGGAAAACTGGTAGAAAGTATGATTAAAGCTAGATTAACTAAGCACATAGAAGAACAAGCCTTGCTGAAGCAGAGCCAGCATGGCTTCTGCAAGGGAAAGTCCTGTCTCAGTAACCTATTAGAATTCTTTGAGAGTGTCAACAAGCATATAGATAGAGGTGATCCAGTGGACATAGTGTACTTAGACTTTCAAAAAGCGTTTGACAAGGTACCTCACCAAAGGCTTCTGAGGAAGCTTAGCAGTCATGGAATAAGAGAGGTCCTCTTGTGGATAAGAAATTGGTTAAGAAGCAGAAAGCAGAGAGTAGGAATCAACGGACAGTTCTCCCAATGGAGGGCTGTAGAAAGTGGAGTCCCTCAAGGATCGGTATTGGGACCTGTACTTTTCAACTTGTTCATTAATGACCTAGAATTAGGAGTGAGCAGTGAAGTGGCCAAGTTTGCTGATGACACTAAATTGTTCAGGGTTGTTAAAACAAAAAGGGATTGCGAAGAGCTCCAAAAAGACCTCTCCAAACTGAGTGAATGGGCAGAAAAATGGCAAATGCAATTCAATATAAACAAGTGTAAAATTATGCATATTGGAGCAAAAAATCTGAATTTCACATATACGCTCATGGGGTCTGAACTGGCGGTGACCGACCAGGAGAGAGACCTCGGGGTTGTAGTGGACAGCACGATGAAAATGTCGACCCAGTGTGCGGCAGCTGTGAAAAAGGCAAATTCCATGCTAGCGATAATTAGGAAAGGTATTGAAAATAAAACAGCCGATATCATAATGCCATTGTATAAATCTATGGTGTGGCCGCATTTGGAATACTGTGTACAGTTCTGGTCGCCTCATCTCAAAAAGGATATTCTAGAGTTGGAAAAGGTTCAGAAGAGGGCAACCAGAATGATCAAGGGGATGGAGCGACTCCCTTACGAGGAAAGGTTGCAGCATTTGGGGCTTTTTAGTTTAGAGAAAAGGCGGGTCAGAGGAGACATGATAGAAGTGTATAAAATTATGCATGGCATTGAGAAAGTGGATAGAGAAAAGTTCTTCTCCCTCTCTCATAATACTAGAACTCGTGGACATTCAAAGAAGCTGAATGTTGGAAGATTCAGGACAGACAAAAGGAAGTACTTCTTTACTCAGCGCATAGTTAAACTATGGAATTTGCTCCCACAAGATGCAGTAATGGCCACCAGCTTGGACGGCTTTAAAAGAAGACTAGACAAATTCATGGAGGACAGGGCTATCAATGGCTACTAGCCATGATGGCTGTGCTCTGCCACCCTAGTCAGAGGCAGCATGCTTCTGAAAACCAGTTGCCGGAAGCCTCAGGAGGGGAGAGTGTTCTTGCACTCGGGTCCTGCTTGCGGGCTTCCCCCAGGCACCTGGTTGGCCACTGTGAGAACAGGATGCTGGACTAGATGGGCCACTGGCCTGATCCAGCAGGCTCTTCCTATGTTCTTATCAACTAAGATGGCGGCAGTGGCTTCAGTACCTTAGGGAAGCTGCGGCCACCATCTTCATTAAGGGCAATGCTAAAAAGCCAGCTGACAGGTAAGTGGGGGGCGTGGGGGGGGCGCAGATCACGGAAGGGGAGCGGAGGGCCCCTCAGGGGTTCCTGTAGCTCCGGGGCCCTCGGGCCAGTGCCCAACCTGGCTGCCCTTTAGAACCGGCCCTGATCTGAATGCACCAACTATTGTTTGATGTTGTCTGCAGGTTAGAATAAGGTAGTAAATCAATTCCTGCTTTAGCAGCAAACCAGGGGAGGAGGCAGTATGTGAGAGTGACTCCCCTTGTGGTTTCTTCTTGTAATGCTGAGTGTGGTTTGGCACTATGTCTAAATGGGCTTACTGTTGTTTTAGGTGAAACTGCTGGGTGCTCATTGAAGTTACATATAAATGTAATAATATTTTGTAGGCTGGGGAGTTCTAGGATGTTAGAATTTTTAAAAATTCATCAGTAGTGTCAGGTAATGGTGTCATCTTTATAGGAACTGGGACAATTCATATGGAGATGCTTTTGTGTGGTAACTGAAGGATGGATGTGATTTAGCAGGGAATAGTCTGGGGGATTATGGAAAAGGAATATATGGTTTACTGTAGGTAATGTGCAGGAAACTGTGTACTGCCTGCAAAATGGTGTTCTATGATCTCTTGCTTGTGGAAGCAATCCACATGCTAACGTTAGACCAGAAACTAGCTTGTGAAGCAGCATAACTGGACATGGAGCTGGAATTTAAGCTATCTGTGCAGCAGCCTTTTTGTGGTCCTCTTTGCATGGAAGGAGCCCAATTCTGTATGACTGGAAGTGAGGCACCACACTGCCAAGGAAGGCTAGACAAGCAAAATCCGGAGAACCAGTCTCTTCTTTTTACATTGCAAAATTATATACTGTATAATGTTGTGCTTTTAGTAATTCTTTGGGATTGCTGTGATCATGACCTCTGAGAACCAATTCATAGTTATATTTTCCCATTTACATTGTAGATAGATAGATAGATAGTAGGATTGGGATTACTTGTAACAGCAATCAGTAGTGCAGTATATTCTGAACCCATGCTTTGCAATTTTCTGGATCAGAATCTAGCATTTATACACAAGTAGAGGAGCAATTAATAGATAATTTCCATTATCTTTTAGAAAGACTATTTTTCTGTGCCTGGATGTTTCATATTTGTAAATATTTGGCCTGTATATGTCTTGTACGATGCTGGTGTTGGGAAGCAGATGTATTTGTGAGGATTTTCTAGGAACAAAATTCTAATTATAATCTTGTGTAAAAAATTAATTACTTGAAATAAAAGTTTTTTAAAGGCTAAGCCAACAATTCCTTCTTGATTTTGGAAAGAAGTCTATCTTTCTAATAATACAAAAATCCTTCATGATTGGGAAATAAGGTGTGTGAATGAAAAACAGACATAGAACATATTATTGCATGGGGGGGAAGTGCAGTTCTAACTTTTTCTGTAGGCAAATTGAAGATCTTTTATCTGGATGCTTGAACTGTACTTTTCCACTTCAGCAAATGCTGAAACAGGACTTTAAACAAAGTTGAATCTTTAAACAATTTTCTACCACTCAAATGTAGGGGCATGTTCAAGAATATGTTGCCGATGATAATACGTAGTGAAGCACTTGATTCCTCTCAAGGTATTGATCTGCACTGGAATGTCTGCACTGGCAGTGCTGATAGCATGTGTGTATGGCTAGCCAAAGACTCCAATGGAATTGTCTCATCTGAGGTTTTTCTGTCGTTACTGACTAGACTGTCATATGTAAACGTTGATGTGTGCATTCCTCCCTGACTGACCTAGAAGGGATTGAACTATGTATTATATCACAATACGGCTGCCCTTAGATCTATAGTAAAGACAAGTTTGTCAAGGGCATGATTATTGTAACATGAAAAAAATGCATCCAGGAACTATGGTTGGCGAAGGGGAATATTTAATGTTTTCAGATACATGTACCTATTTCTTTGTGCAAATAAATTAGGAAAATACACGTCATCGTCGGTAGTTTTGAAATATATTCTTGGAATGTGATTTACTATGTTCCTCTCCTTCTATTTTGAATCGAGGGGGAATCTTATGGTGGCTGATGCTGGTCCAAAGTTCTCTTGTTAGAAGAAACATAATTAAGAGTTAATATAGGAGGGTTGATAAATCTTATAGAGAGCTGTTGTATGATTTGTATGAAGATTTTTTTAAGGGTAGAAGAAGAGTATAGGTTGTAATTATTTCTTATGTCCTTTTGTAGACTTCATTGTGGCATTGAGTAATGAAGGTCAGTCTCATGAAATAATAAACTAGAGTGTTGGTATTTATATGGTTGTCAAATATGTATATGTTTTTGTGAGAGTGTAAATCATATTAAATTATTTCTTCGTTTTATTGCATTTGTATTTATAGAAGATGCAAGAAGCATCAGAAGATCATAACCACTGGGAAGCCTGTTGACTGCCATTTCTTGAGAGTCCTGAGACTGACATCAGTCTGGCATGGCGCAGAGTAGCCAGCAACTTGACATGCAGGTACTCCATGACCTCCGGCAACGTTTCCCTGAGATCCCAGAAGGGGTGGTATCCCAGTGCATGCTCCAGGTAAGAGAATTGTTTTTTAAAAAGTCTATTGTTATATGCTAGTAAGATCCAAGCATAATTTCATTGTCTTTGTTTCTGAAAAATAAAAGCTTTTTTGTGGGGAGAGGAGGGAATGAAAATGAATTAATTCCAAGTTGAGTTTTCAAAGCTTTTCATAGCATGCTTAATTGCATATTACCATTGTCATGAACCTGCACCAGTTCAGTTCCGGGACCCGATTCCCAAACCCAGGGCAATTGATCCTGGCAAAGCACAGATCCCGTGCCTCCCTTACCACTGCTGAGTAAACCAACAACAACCCTGCAAGGTAGGTAGACTGCCACCACCACTTAAACTGGTCACTCACTCTGGGCCAAAAGGAAACCCAAAGTGCCAGAAATAGACCTGCCAAGGATTCCAACAGACGAGAGCCAAAGTTACACTCCTTGTCTTGGAGCCTTAGGCAAAATACCCAAATATGCAGTAGTTCGTGATCAGTAGCCAAGGTACCAGATTCAGGGCCACACCTGCAATGAACACACACAGGTAAATAAGAAGTAGCTTTATTAAATAAAATATAAGCACATAAATATAGCAGCAAATTGGTTCCTTAAAACCCACATCATTGAAGGGCCAGGTAAAAATACAGAGAGTTACAGTCACAGACACTGACAAAAAATAACAAAAATGTCTAGCCTAGTCTGTATTTACAAAGAGGTAAACACCAACATAATGTCATGATTCCATATTTATTATTTATTTATTTAATATTTGATTTATATCCCACCCTTCCTCCCAGTAGGAGCCCAGGACGGCAAACAGAAATGCTAAAAACACTTTAAAACATCATAAAAACAGACCTTAAAATACATTAAATGTTAAAAACATTTTTTAAAAAAACTTTAAAAACATCTTTAAAAAAGGGTTAAAAACATATTAAAAAAACCACATATTAACAAGTAATTCTAACACAGACGCAGACTGGGATAGCTCTCAACTTAAAAGGCTTTTAATCTCCCCAGAGATGTATTATCTGGATAGCAGATGACAAGATGGAACCTCAACATCAGGCAACACCATCATATTGAGGAACAAAGGCTAAGGTTTGAATCCTATACTTATGGGAAAATCCCTAGCAACAGCCAGGAATTCATTAGTCAATCAGGGGGCTTTCACATGATGAAATGCTTTTGGAGTGTTTGCGCCCAATGGTCACATACTCCCAAAACCTTCCCAGGCCTGTGGCCTTGATTGTACCAGGCTGTACTGATAAGCAGGTGTTCTTGCTTGGGCCTAATTAACTAGCTTCATCTGTGAAAACTGCAAGTCACTGCCTTCACAGAGGCCCCATTTCAGACAAGATGAAATCCCCACAGTTCTTTGCTTCTGAGCCATTTTAGAAATCGGGCGTTCTTGATAATCATATCTTTAGAAAACAACTATCTTTTCACTAATAAAATAGACTCTATTTGTACCAATTTAGTATGGTTAAAGATCCCAGAGCATCTGATTAGCACTGTCACAACCTAGAAACCTACGTCTACTGAGATCAGTGGAATTTAAATGCTTGGCTAAACACTTAACTGCTCTTGATTTCAAAAGGGACAGACATGCTCATAAGAATATAAGAACATAAGAAGAGCCTGCTGGATCAGGCCAGTGGCCCATCTAGTCCAGCATCCTGTTCTCACAGTGGCCAACCAGGTGCCTGGGGGAAGCCCGCAAGCAGGACCCGAGTGCAAGAACACTCTCCCCTCCTGAGGCTTCCGGCAACTGGTTTTCAGAAGCATGCTGCCTCTGACTAGGGTGGCAGAGCACAGCCATCATGGCTAGTAGCCATTGATAGCCCTGTCCTCCATGCTCATTCACTGGATGGTGCTTTACAAGCACTAGGACAGGCAGGACATATTAAACAGAACATCACCTGCAGGTCCTGCAATATAATTTATGTCATCTAATGCAAAAGACCAGGATGTCATATCCAATACGTAGGAAAAACCACAACTGACCTACGCACACGCTTCAGAAACCACAAATTGGCAATCTTAACAAAAAAAAGTGGAGCAACCAGATGCAAAACATTTCACCATTGAGGGTCACAGCCTGTTGTACTTTTCTACAACAGCTATAGAGATGCCAACAGATCCAGCAGCATTGACTAAAAGGGAGAACTTTTGGATATACTGTCTGGACACATTGGCGCCACATGGCCTGAACCTGGAGGACAGTACCAGCATCACTTAGCTTCTGCAAATGAAGCCCCTCTGAGCATTCCATCCTCAAAGCTCTATAGCTGCCACCTTGATAACAGCATTTCTATGTTAGCAGCTGATGAAGGCGGAAGCCAAAACGTTTTGGTATTACAATAAAAACCTCTGTTTCGTTAATCACAATTACGTGCATATATGTTTAGGTGATTAACGGAATCTTTATAGGGATCCAGAGCAAGCTTGGGTGAAGTTCAGTTCGTTGCTTTCAAAACTGTCTCTGACTGTCTGTCTGTACTATGCATTTTATTTTCCTCAATTTCTCCATAGGGAATGTTGTGTTCTGCTTAAAATATATTAATAATAAAATTCTCCCTATGGGGGAATAGAGGGAAATAAAATATATGGCAGATTACAGGCACGTGATGTGTTATTCAGAGAAACAGAAGATGAGCATAGCTAGGTCGTTTTTAAATCATTGTGATTTCAATAGGACATAGGTCTCTGGATTCTCATATTATTTAGCAGTAGTGGGATTTTTAACTGGATATTCTAACTTAAAGTACTGCTATGCAAATATCACTTAGCACATATATAGTTGTCTGTCAACGACAGGTGGATGAAAGGGACAGTTTTTTAAAGAAAAAAAGGTATTCCCTTTACTACTAAAGTGAAATTCTCTCACTCTCATAGTGGTCAAAGTTCCTATAAGAGCGGGAAGACATGCATTTCTACTCTGAGGATGTAAAAATGTCATCATTCCTGTTTTTTCAGTCACTTGTTAACCTCTGGCTACATTTTGTATGTCTGTAGGTAGTGTTTGGCTATAGAATACAAGCCTTTCAACAAGCCTTTTAAGTAGAGACCTTATCCCAGACTTTGTGTTGGAATTGCTTTTTAAGATGTTTTTTAAAGTTTTTTTTTTTTAAAAAAGATGTTTTTAAGATGTTTTATTTGTAAGATGTTTTTAAAGTTTTGTCCCTTTGCTGCCCTGGGCTCCTCCTGGGAGGAATGTGGGATAGAAATTTAATAAATAATAGAATAAAAGGTAAGCAGCTTTCTCAAATGCAGCAATAAGACCAGTTTTCTGATCTGATGTATGAGGACAGTAAGATGCCTCTTGGTTTTTTTTTGTAATAATACCCATCCCACCTTTAACCCATTTGATGCAAGGACAAAGCCACAGTAGGAATGGTTTGTGTTTTTGATGTCGAGATAATAAGATAAAGTTCTGTAGCTATTTCAAGCAGCCTGGAAAAGACTTAAGAAATTGTTTTGATGCCTCAGTAAAAAGATGGAGGATGCTTAACTACTTGGCAAATGCAAATATAAATACTTATTTTGATGTTTAAACCCTCCAATAAAGAAGATTGTAATAAAATTAACAAATACTTTGCAATTAAAGAGAAAGTTCTGACTGTTACAAAACTTGGTTCTCTATTGTACCTTTGACTAGTCACCAGTTTTCACCTTCATTGTTACTGTAAATGTCCAAAATAACCAGTGACACAAAAGTAGTGATGAGTGAGTTGTAACCTGGTTTGCCTCATAATTGGTTAGTCCAAGTCTTTCTTGGAGAGTCCTCAGAAATTTTGCTTAAGAATATTCTGATTTAGGTTTGGAATGTTGACATGTCTTAGGGAAGTTCTCCACCAGATCTTTCCACTGATGCTTCCCTTTCCCTCTCCCTCAAAGAAATGTTTGGGAAACATCCGATAATGGCAAAAGCTGTGTAGGCCTGATCCTTAAGTCCTAGATGCTTCTGCCATTGGGCTGCTTGAGAATTGTCATTTGGAAACTACAACTGTCAACTGCCACATATCTCAGAGGCAGTGTATGCTCAGGAACATCCAGCCCTTATGGATAAAGCCTACATCATCTGCTATCATCAGCCAGCTTTCCCTGTTCTAAAGGGTGGAAATCCAACAGTGATTAACAGTGACCTTATTAAGCTTCAGAGGAGTTGTACACTGGGAGGGCAGATCCATGAGTTCAACATTACAGTCTTGTCTCCCCACTCCCCATTCTAAAATTCAGGTATGTCATGCAGGTAAGGCTTTGGAATTTCCAAAAGTTGATTTGGTGTTGGTTAGTAAGTGATAGAAATGAGATGCAATCAGGTAATTTGCTGAAGGTGCCTGGAAATTCCCTAGCTTACGGTAAATATTTTATATGATTAGTTTACAATACTTGATGCATGATAGAATGCAGAATAAAATTTGGTTATTAACTAGTCTGCTGGAGAACTTGAGATTTATTGTTTAAAGGATAATTTTCTCACGTTTCCCACTGGCCTCTGAATACATTGCAAATTAACTGTTTTTCTGGCAAAAGTAAAGGGAAAAATTGCTGAGGGAGAAAATTAAGAACTATAATGGATCACAGTAAGAACATAAGAAGCTTGCTGTTATGCAAATGGAAAATGGGACAAATGCCTCAAAACAAAACAATGATTTTGAAGAAAACTCAGTCTTTTTAGATGAAGCACATATGGCACCTCAGAAGGGGCATCCCATTGGAACCTGCATTGACAGATCCCTTGAAACCCAGACAGCAGAGTATAGAACTCTGTATTCTGCACTTGGTAAGCTTCAGTGTTTTCAGTGCTGTTGATTACAGTTTGAAGAAAATGCAGTTAAATTTAAGAGGTTTCAGAAGATACCAACAAAGAATGTATTTAAAGGCCAACTTTGTTGTTGATGTTATGTCCCTTCAAGTCAATTATGACTTATGGGGACTCTATGAATCAGTGACCTCCAGTAGCATCTGTCATGAACCACCCTGTTCAGATCTTGTAAGTTCAGGTCTGTGGCTTCCTTTATGGAATCAATCCATCTCTTGTTTGGCCTTCCTCTTTTTCTACTCCATTCTGTTTTTCCCACTATTATTGTCTTTTCTAATGAATCATGTCTTCTCATGATGTGTCCAAAGTATGATAACCTCAGTTGCATCATTTTAGCTTCTAGTGATAGTTCTGGTTTAATACATCCCTCCAAGTGCTTTTTAACTAGTATTGCTGTTAGATATTTTAAGAGATTCTTGAACCTTGCACGTCTCCCACCTGCTCCTGCTTTCCTCGCTTACTCGCAAGCTACAAATAAGGGCTGCATTTAAACTTTCCCATCAATTATTAAAAGAGAGAGAGAGAGAATAGGTACTCTAAAAATCAGGGAGTTTATTAGTCGAAGGGAATTTGGATAGGCAATATATTTTTATAAAATCTTCTTTATAATGTTTATGTTCTTAAACCAAAGCAATATGTGCAGAAGAAAAATGTGTAGCAATTTTGTTTCCTAATTTCTTTTCTATCTATGATTGGCAAGTGTCATCTTAGTAGAAACTAGAGCTGAGCTATATTTTTTGGCCTAGCTTTCTTGGCCAATTCTTAGTGGTATGGAAAGAAAAAAAATGCACTTGACACTTTGGCGGGGAGGCAAGTTTTCCCAAACTTTGCGGGTGGAGGTTGGCTTACCTTAGTTAACTTTGAGGTGACCAAATCTTGTTCCTCTTTTTCTGTACTTCTTTAAAAAACCATTTTGCCCTCTTGTAGCATTAGCAGGGTTAGCAGCTTATTGGCTGTGTTTCTTAAGAAATGCGTCTGGGGGTTGTTGTGGAGTCTTGCTGCTTCTACAAGCAACTATGAGGCTTTTTTAAAAAAAATGCAGGAAAAAAGTGGGGACTTTCAATACCTTGTAAAATTAACTTAGGTAAGCCAAACCCCCTGAAAATTTCAGGGAAATTTGCCCCCACTGCACTTACGCATGGGTTGAATAATCCCCTGAAAGTGTCTGAGGAGATTTTCAGCACAGCATTAGGAGAAACAATCTTCTATCACACACAGGAGAGGAAGCGTCTTCTGAGATATTGCCTATTTGTGATATGTGCATGCAGGAGTGGGGATCTTTTTCAACACCAGAAAGTGGCTAGCATATAAAACCAGGGAAATATGAGGAAGGAAAACCAAAATGCTAGAAAAATAAGTATTTATTTGTAATCCAAGCCTAACGTGTTTCAGTCTTAATGGCCTCAATGAGGAGCTAGAATTTCTTCCTCTTTAATGAAATTCAGAAGATATCCAGGTTCCTTTACATGGTCTCTACCTTCAGCTGTCTGTGATCAAGTAATTCTTAAGTGGTTTTACGGGCATTATGTTCTTCGGTGTATATATATATGTACAGGCCTAATTAACTCTTTTCTGAGGCGTTTGCATCTGTGAAAGCAGTTTGCTTATTGGAAGATACTTCTTGCCAGCCTTTATTGTAAGTGAAAAGATTGTTTACAGATAGATGTTACATTTATGATTTTAATTTATATGTTCATGGAAGTAAATTTGTCCCTGCCTTTTTATCTACAGCCCCTGATGAAGGCCTAAATATACAAAGGCTGAAATGCGTTGGGCTTGGATTACAAATAAACACTTATTTTTCTAGCATTTTGGTTTTCCTTCCTCATATTCCCCGGGACCTTTTTTCAGCCTGTTTTCCTTTGTGGACAACTTTCTAGGTGTTAGAGGCAAAAATTAAGTGGAGCAACAGATAATGACTCTTACTGTTATATAGTAGGCTCTATTTCAGCCACACAAAAGTCAGCAGTTTCTACACACAGCCACACCTTTCCATCCAGGCAAGCCAGAGGCATTATCACAGTTCCAGAACGCATTCCAGTCAGGCAAAAGCACTTCAGGAGGATGTGAAGCAAGGCCGGGGAGGAGTGTGGCCTGAGGAGGGTCCTGAGGGCTGGATGCAGATGCCCAGAGAACTGCATTGGATCCCTGGGCATGGATTCATGTGTGCCTTCTTCAAAACCATTGTTTATAGACATATTTTTCTGTTTTTATAAAGTAAAATAATATGGTTATTCAGCTAATACTCTTTGAATCAGATGAGTTCTCACTGAAATATAATGCTAACAGCTTGTTCACACTAGGCTTTATAAGTGCTTGATATGTATGCACATGGAGTTATAGTATAGCTTGTCAGACTAATTTACTTAATTTAAAACTTTTAACATTTGCTATTTCTTATTATTAGAACAACAACAACCTTGATGCTTGTTGCCGAGTTCTTGCACAAGAGAGTAACAAATACCTGTATATGGAGTACCACAGCCCAGATGACACTCGATTGAACAGGAATCGCCTTCTGCATATTAACCTGGGCATCCATCCTCACACCAGCTATCATGGAGGGGATGGAGCTCAACTTAATGGTGGTCGTACACTGGTACATAGTTCAAGTGATGGACACATTGATCCACAGTGCACAGCAGGTAAACAGCTGATATGCTTAGTTCAAGAACCACATTCTGCTCCAGCTGTTGTGGCAGCTTCCCCCAACTACAATCCATTTTTTATGAATGACCAGAATAGAAATGCAGCTACTCCTCCTTCACAACCACCTCCGCAACCTTCTTCCATACAATCTGGAATGAATACATCTGCTATGCAAGGCCCTCCTCCTCCTACGTATATGCACATACCTCGGTATAGCACAAATCCTATAACTGTTACAGTGTCGCAAAACCTCCCCTCTGGACAGACTGTACCCAGAGCTTTACAAATTCTTCCTCCAATTCCAAGCAATCCTTATGGAAATCCTAGTTCTCTTTATATTAGGCAGACATCTCAAAGTTCTTCAGGACGACAGACTCCTACTCAGAGTACACAGTGGCATTCATCACCACAAGGTCCAGTTCCACATTATAGTCCACATCCATTACCTGTTTATCCACACCAACAAAACTATCAGCCTTCTCAGTATTCTCCAAAACAGCCCCAGATTCCTCAGTCACCTTTTCGATCACCACCTACTTCACAGTGTCCTTCTCCTTTTGGCTCACCTCAGCATCAAGTTCAGCCTGCCCAGTTAGGCCATCAAAGTTCCCATGTGTTTATGCCTCCTAGTCCTTCAACTGTGCTACCCCATTCATATCAACAAACACCCCAGACCTATCAAAAACCAAGTGGACACTCAGTATCTTATCTTCCATATGGTGGACCTAATTTATCAAAAAGCTCCATGAACAAGATAGAAATTACAGTTGAGCCACCACAAAGACCTGGGACTACAATTAATAGGAGCCCTTCGCCTTTAAGTAACCAGCCATCCCAAAGGAATCAGCACCCACTGTATGCACCTGCTACTCCTCCTTCAAGTTCTCCTTCCAGAAGTATGTCAGGTCAGCCCAAACCACCTTATAGTGTGAATCCTGTATATATAACATACACACAACCAGCTGGACCTTCAGGTGTACTTACGCAGTCCCCCCGGGTCATGGTATCTCAGCCGAATCCAGCAGTTTTTAAAATCACAGTAGGTCGAGCACCAGCTGAGAACCTTTTAAATTTAGTGGACCAAGAAGAGCATTCTGCAGCACCAGAACCAATTCAGCCCATTTCAGTTGTACCAGGATCTGGAGGTGAAAGAGGAAGCCATAAGTACCAGAGGAGTTCCAGTTCTGGATCAGATGACTATGCTTATACTCAAGGTAAACATATTGAACTGCAAGTTGCAGTAATTATCCAAAGATTTATTTGCACTGTGGTGTATCTTACATGCTTCTGTCCCTAAACTACTACTAATCTTCCAAAGTCATAAGCCATTGTGGAATGTCATTGTTGTTTTATCTGGATTGGTTAATGACAGATACATATCATTTTGTCTCATGAAAGAGAAGATGGACGAAGTATGTCCTTCTGTAGTTTACCATGACTTATTTTAGTCTGTGCAGCAACAAAGAAGGTGTCAGGATGGGGCTTAATGGCTGCTGTGCCGCTGTAGTGTGGCAGGATATTGCATTGTACCCAGTATGTTTCATTGATACGATGTGGTGCAGAAGAAATAGTTAGAGTTTACAGACAGGGTAGAACTAGGTATGATGTATTGCCTTCAGCTATGAAAATGTCTGAAAACTAGACATTGGTTAGAGCTGAATTAAGTTAATTAAGTTAATTCAGCTTGGGTCACATTGAAATCTGTGGGACTTAAGTTGTTAGTCCCATTTTTTTTAATGGAACCTGAGTTCAACTAAATTAGGCTGGCTCTAATTGTTAAACCTTTCATAAATATGTAGAAGTATCATCTCCTTCTACCAAATTGCTGTAAACCGCCAAGAGAGCTTCAGCCTATGGGGCAGTATATAACTGTAATAAATAAATTGCTCAGAGAGGCTAGTATGGAGTTCCTAATTGAAAGCAGTTATTATATTTGGAACTTTGGAACTTGCGTACTGCTTCATGGACAAATTGGAATGCAGATGTTACTTCATTCTCATGTTATGTTTTCTGCTCCAAGTTAAGTGCAGGATTGTGTGTACTCTGCACTAAAATGAAATCCGAATTCTGTGTCAAGATAATCCCAATTTCTGTAACTTGTATCATTTGTTCTAGTTAAGACCATGTGCATGATTTCTTTTCCCTTTGTATTAGTTGATGCTAGTTTGCATAGTTTATTTTGCTGCTGCTATTCATGGGGAAGGACAAAGACTTAAAAAATATGGCAGTCCTGTCCTCTGACTACTAGAAAAGTTATATGAGCCTGAGATGTCATCATGCATTCCCCAACACAGTTTTGCGCATATCTTTGCAATGCTTCAGGTGCACTTCCATGCACACTAACTTAGAAGTAAGTTCTATTGAACACAGTGAGACTTCCTTCTGAGTAAACATGTATAGGATTGCATGGTTAGGACTAGGAGGTTGCTTTTTTTGTTATGAGACCCTTGATGCTGAATTCTGCCACCAATACACATGCAATGGCTTTTGTATATTGTATCTCTTGGATTCTCACTATAATACTTCACTGATTTAGTGTAACAGTAAACAAGAGTCCTTCATGTGGTCCATTCACTTGGTCCTTTTTGAGTTGAAATCTCAATACACAAGCAGCTTAGGTGTGCCTTCCCTAATTTCTGTTCTGAAAGACTGAAAGTGATCTGGGCTATTCCAAGTGTCTTTCAGTTCACGGTGTCCATATTTCTCTCTCTTGAAGTCTAGCTATAGATTGTAGGGTCAGGAATATCTTCCATTTGAACACATGGGGTATAGTTCCTTTCACGTCTGAGTACAGCATTCCTTATAACATAGGTGTATGAGGAATATGTGTGTTTAGGTAACAGAGTAGAATGCTGGCTGGTAATTGAAAGAGTCCTGAGAGAGACATGCATAGTAACCCGGACGTATCAAGGGAATATACAATCTGCTAAATAATTGTGCTGCAGAAGCAGACACCAGAGTGTGAAATCGCATCTCATACAGCTTCCCACTTGTTGCAAATCCTTTCAGCTTTGCTGGCTTATTTGCTCACCCCAGTATGAGATACATTTTTGTGAATGAACCATTGGCCTTACTTTAGATTTCTAACTGTAATATGTAAGCACAGCAAGAATGTAACTATGTGCAGTGTGTGTTCGACTCAATTCATAGGACCCCTTCTAAATGCCTTTATCATGAGGAGGGAGGCTTGGTAGGCCTGTATTCAGTTCATAGGAAATCTAGCATACCAATACTTAAAGTAACAGAAGGTGCAGAATATTTCAGAGGAAGATAGGATGGATAAGTATGGCAGTGTTGAAGGGCTCTCATGTTCTGGCCCTATTTATACTACAGTTTCTCCTCCCACCCATTCATCCCTCATGCAGTTTGTAACAAGTGTAAGAGACTGCTATCCTGTTGTCTGCCACAACTGAGTTGGGTTCTGTTCAATTGGCTGGCAGACCAAGGCCTCAAATTCTCCCTAAAGACAGCTGGCATGATTACTTTGAACAGTCAGGAAGAGCAATCCTGTATTTCCAGCACAGCACAAAAGAGGCTCCAACCTCTTTATCATAGCAGATTGCATTTCTAGAAGCCAAGAAAGAGCAGGATGGAAGGGTCTTGAGAAATTTCTAATCTCTTTGCATGTAGAGTGCTTCTCTTCCCACCCCCACCCCCAAGCAAATATCTTTAGTTGAAATTGCTCTTGACTTTCTCCCCTAAAGATATAAATGGAGACTTATGTGGATACCTACTATGAAATGTGAGAATTGGGTTAAATAGTTAAACTTCTACTGTACAATGAATTTTTAAAGGGTCAATCAAGGAGGATCAATCTTTTAATATGAAGACTCTGTTAACTAATTTGGCTGTCCTGCTCTAACCACAGGCTCATGTAGTTCATTAGAGCACTTTAGATAAAAGCTGTTTTTACAAAGAGTAAAAGCAGCTTTTAAGAAAGAATTGCATTTGTTATAGTAATACATTCCATTGTATTGGGTGACCTTAATTGCAAGAAGTGAAGACCATCTTGTGATCCTTATACCTTTTGTCTTTGGAATTTAGTCTTGCCATTACTTTGTTATTACAATTAGGTTGCCATTTCTTCCTGTGCAGGTGCCTTTTTATTTTTGAGGGACAAAGAACATATAATAAAAAGCAGTGGCCAGAAATGGTAATATTACTGTCTAAAATAATGATTTTTATGGTAGAAGAACTTTGTCTACAGCTATAGTACCATTAACATGAAACATCTTTACACTGATGTTTGACTGCATGTTTATGGTCACTTTCTTTTCTTAAGCTCACTTTTATCTACTATCTAATTTGGGTTTCTCAGTCTTGGGTATTCGCACTGAAGTTGTTTCTTGTAATATACTAGCCTTGTTGTTACACCAACGTGCAAGGATGGAGAGGCTAGCTAAGGAACTGAAGTTTGAAAATGAGGAGCTTGAGAAGCTTAAAGGTGAAGTGAATGGCATGGAACATGATCTTATGCAAAGGCGTCTGAGAAGAGTGAGCTGTACAACCTCAATCCCAACTGTAAGTAAGCAGATTTTACAGTATTATATTAATGTTGTTTTTCCCTTAATGGCAGTGTGTGCAGAAGCCTGGCATGCCATACCTTGTTTATATATAATACACAGTGGTAGATAAAATTCAATTAATTTAATCTGTTTTGTATTGTATTTGTTTATTTCGGTACAAGACCAGCAAATTTAAAACAATAAGATTGTACACATTGACCAGACCAGGTACAAAATAGTTACAACAAGCATTAAAATGCTTGGGCTAAGCTCTTTCTGCGTGTCATGGCTGCCACACAAAATCTCGCCACCATATCCGTAATGAGTGGATCACGGTCGTCGAGTAAAACATGCACCTGGATATCTTCAAAAGGTCAGTCTTTTTAAAAGGCAAGGAGATATAAACAAAGTGCGAAGGTCTGTATAAAAGGAGCAATGTAATATGACATGCTCTACCCCTTCTATCGCTCCAGAACCACAAATACAGACCCGTTCTTTTAGCGGTACTTTCTTATATCTCCCCTCCAATACAGCAGAGGGGAGAACGTTAAATCTGGCCAGAGAGAACGCCTTCCTATACTTGGGGATGCTTAAGGAAGTTAAATAGGGCGCGGGTACAGGTGCTCTTACACTGGGCCCTTTATTGTTGAACGCCGACAATTGGCTCATATTGTGCTAGAGCTCACTGTCCCTAATACGTAAAGAAATAAGCTCTTTAGCTTTAAAGTATGCCAGTCGTAGTATATCTGGCCATGAGAAACCCATAGACAGCAATGAACATGTGGTTAAAGTTAACCTTCTCCCCTCTGGGACTTGCCCCATTAACTCTCACAGATCCATATCAATCGGGTTGGAAACGTGCGGTGAACTCTAAATTGCTATCTGTGGGTTTCTCATGGCCAGATACACTACGACTGGGATACTTTAAAAAAAAAAATCTGTTTCAGCAGCTGGATACCAGCATTGTCTTGTAATTAGTCCACACATTTTCCCAGACCAGAAAGGGTATAGTGGTGCTTTCTTTGGTATTAACGGTTGTAAATGTACACTTAACAGCTCTACACTTTCCATGTTAGCAATATGGCGTGTCTTCAACTGGAACGAAGAACCCAGGGTGGAAAGAGCTGAAATGTGAAGATGATGGACTTGGTACAAGCACTGTGATGCTTGGAAGAGGGAGAGAGGTGGAAGGAATAGGATGTGATTGATTTAAATTTTACAAGACTGCAGTCTGTAATGAGATTTTCTGGAAATTATGTATTTCAGCGACCAAATGTTTTATGTGTGTTTCTAAATTAGTGGTGGTTTTCCTTCTGAGAAGCAAAATTAATCCCATACCCTAAAAATATATGTTGTTTGGATTCACAGGTATAGGGTGAATCTATTATTTACCTCAAAATGACTGCACCATTTAAGAATTTTGCCAAAGTGCAAACTAACTTATTTATCATAATTTTAAAAATGCATAATTGCTTTCAGAGTGCATCTGTGCTGTGTTGGCTTGAAACTTGTTTAAGTGTTTTCCAAAGCAGATAAATTGGGTTTCTCATTTGTAAATAAAGTTTTGCCTGAAAAAAGTCCCTACTAATTGACATTGGTAGGGAACAATGAAAACACACTGGATCTCACTCTAACAAAGCTCTGGTCAGAGATTCCACATACCTTTTGATAGCAATTACATCTGCATAAAGGGGAAAGGAGAAATGGTTAAGTTAATATTTCTCCATATTTATGTATGTACATAGCTTAACAAAATCATTATGCTGACTTCTGTCACTATTCTTGGTTCTCTTTACTAGCCTGAGGAGATGACCAGATTGAGAAGCATGAACAGGCAGCTCCAGATAAATGTTGACTGTACACAGAAAGAAATTGATCTCCTTCAATCTAGAGGTATCTACTTTAAAATAATTATCTTTGTCAAAATATGTATTTGTTTGGAGCTATATATTTAAATATGAGAGATTTTATGTACGTTATTGACCTGTCCTATCATTGGTGCAAACTGATATAAATCCATTCTTATTTTCTCTTTGTCAGTTAGTTATGCTGCTGGTTACTTCAATTCCCCTAGTAAAAGGAACATAATTTACAAACTAGAATATTTGAAATATTGATTCTAGGAGTGTTCCAGGGAATTGCATTTTAGTGCTAATTTAAGTGACAAAACTGCCACCACTTTTGTGTCATAAAAGCACAGCTCCCCAAACAGTAAGATGATGATAACAGTAATTTAAAATAGATTTCTTACCCACCTTACACCAAAAGGTCTCAGGGTGGGTTTCAACAATGTAAGTATACAATATTAAAATCAGTTAAAATAACTTACAATCAGAAGAATAGTGTGTGTAAGTGTGTGTGTGTGTAAATGTGTGTGTGTAAGTGTAAATAAAGAAAATCAAAGGCCCAGGGTAAAGAGGTACATGTTTAGCATATGCCAAAAGCTATACAAAGAAGCTGGTAGATGAACCTCTGATGGGAGGGAATTCCACAAACTTCCATAACAGGAATGTACAAATGAAGGTCTGAAGAAGAGAGTGCACTGTAAACATCTCTCATATTGAAATCATGCATATAAATTAAGGTTACTCACTTTTGTTACTACTTGTTCTGAGGGGATCACCATTTCCCCCCCTCTTTTATATTAATAGGGAACTTTGACCCGAAAGCCATGAGTAACTTTTATGATAACATAGAGCCTGGTCCTATTGTGCCACCAAAGCCATTTACAAAAGGTGAGTCACCAGTTATATGTTCTAGGTTTAGCTTCTAATAGCTTGGTGCTGAGGACTTTTTATGGTACAAAAATTTAAATGCTCTCTATGTATGTGATTTATTAACCCAGTTATAGTATCAAGAAATATGTTTTGTATGTACAATCTGTGTATGAAAAATCCCACTTGGCCTGATGTATTATGATATTGCAGTAGTAATATTGGCAGTCAGAATGTGATAGATGTGTTGTGAAACAGTCATTTACAGTATATTATGTTTATGTATACAGTAGGGTATTATTTAGGTTTACCTTTTTTCTTTTTTTGAGATAAGCACCTTCTTGATTAAGATGCTTATGTGCTTACATCTTTGTGTACCATGCTTCTTCCAACTTGTACAAATTAATTTTTGATTTTCCTCTTAAGGCTATAAAACTTTAAATATAGCCCCCTGTGCATATGCAGAAGTGTTCTTGTCTTGCTTACCTACCCCATCCCAATGTCCTTACTTTCTAGTGTGATCTGCTTCCTGTATCTCCATTGGGCAAACTCCTCTTGTAGCAGGGACAATTAAAGGGCCTGAAAACACCAGAGCAAGAATTGGCAGCGTGACGGCCCAGATGGCAAGCTCTAATTAATGTGTGATCAGACCACAAATCTTTGGGTTGTATTCAGTGTAGCGCTAAGTAGATTGTTCTGTCAGTGCAAGGATTTTTCAGTGTGCAACAGAACAATATCTCCCTCTCCCCCCATGTGCCCCCAAAATCTGTTCTGAGTTCCCCCAAACCTATAGAGCAGATTTGTGGGATGTGTGGAGGGACGAGAGGGGATAACTCTAGTGCAAAAAGTTAGTTGAATACCACTCAATCTTGCTGTCTCTCTTCCCCACCCTTCCTGTTCATTATAGTTGGATAAAAGAAGATTAGACAGATTCATGGAGGACAGGGCTATCAATGGCTACTAGCCATGATGGCTGAGCTCTGCCACCCTAGTCAGAGACAGTATGCTTCTGAAAACCAGTTGCCGGAAGCCTCAGGAGGGGAGAGTGTCTTGCACTCGGGTCCTGCTTGCAGGCTTCCCCCAGGCACCTGGTTGGCCACTGTGAGAACAGGATGCTGGACTAGATGGGCCATCCAGCAGGCTCTTCTTATGTTCTTAAATCTTACAGAAATTACAGTTTACTCTTATCATTGTGGCAGTGTGACTCTACTGGACAAACGTTTCCTTTGCGAAAACTAGCACAGCTTGAAAATCTGTGAATGTAATTGCCATAAGTCAGCCCTCTGGTTATTTTCATATGGAGGGTGTACATTATACAAAGTAACATGCTGAGTGCTAAACAGAATATACTAAAGACTGTTTGTGGCTTTCTGCCTTGTATTACCTACAGTAATTTGATAGCGTTTTGACAATGTAGCATGCATGTTTAAATACTGGTGTTTTATAGTTTAACCTTCTATAGAAGTCATAGGACATACAGTGCCTTGCAAAAGTAATCAGAACCCTGACCAATGCTCTCATATTACTGAATTACAAATGGTACATTGTAATTTTGTTTTGTATGATAGTTTATTTTCAAACACTGAAATTCAAAAGCAATTATTGTAAGGTGACATTGGTTTCATGTTGGGAAATGTCTGTAAGAAACAAAAAAACTTAAACATGTTGCTTGCATAAGTATTCAACCCTTGTGCTGTGGAAGCTCCCAGTTTACACAGATGAAAGAAACTGCCCTGTCGAGGACACAGTTACCTTACCATTGGCCTCCACCTGTGAACCATTAAAGTTGCGGTCACATTGTCAAGATAAAACCCCCTCTGTTGAAGGATCATTGGTCAGGCTGCGGATCTGAAGGAAAATGAAGACCAAAGAGCATTCTACAAAAGGGAGAGATAATGTAATACAATAATACAAATGACTAGATTAGGAAAAGGGTACAAAATAATATCTAAGTGTTTGGATATCCCAGTGAGCACAGTTGGATCAATAATCAGGAAGTGGAAGCTGGATCACACAACCCAGGCACTGCCAAGAAAAGGCGTCCCTCAAAACTTGGCACTTGAACAAGAAGGAGACTTGTGAGAGAAGCCATAGAGAGGCCAACAATCACTTTGAAGGAGCTACAGAGTTCAGTGGCTGGGAGTGGAGTAATGGTGCACCAGTCGACTATATCAAGAGCTCTGTATAACACTGACCTGTATGGGAGGGTGGCAAGAAAGAAGCTGTTGTTCAAAAAATAGCATCTGAAAGCACGTCTGGAGTTTGCCAGAAAGCATGAGAGTGCCCCAGCTGCGATGTGGGAAAAGGTTTTGGGGTCAGATGAGACAAAGGTTTTTGGCCAAAACTCAAAGTGCTATGTGTGACGCAAACTTAACAGTGCCCATGTTTCAAGACACACCATCCCTACGGTGAAGTATGGTGGTGGCAGCATCATGCTGTGGAGATGCTTCTCATTAGCAGGGACTGGGCATATTATTAAAATCAAAGGAAGAATGGATGGAGCAAAATACAGGGAAATACTGCTGGAGACCCTGCTTCAGTCTACTAAAATACTGAAGCTTGGGAGGAAATGCACTTTTCAGCAGGACAATGATCCCAAGCACAAGGCCAAAGCAACATTAGAGTGTCTCAAGAACAAAAAAGTTGAATGTCCTACAGTGGCCCAGTCAAAGCCCTGATCTCAATCCCATTGAGAATCTGTGGTGCTCTTTGAAAATTGCGGTCCACAGGCCACGTATTTGGTCAGGGGTCTGATTACTTTTGTAAGGCACTGTGCATACATACTTTTTGAGCATTCATTTTGCTATTACTCTAACAGTGCTAGCTAAGTACTTGTGCTGAGAAAATTATAGTAAGCATTTTGTGAGGAAAAGAAAGGTGCCTTTAAAGTCTCTCTTGATATCCAGATGCAAAATTTGAATATCCAAAAAAGCATAGGGCAGCTGAAACAACAAATTATCATTGACTTGAGTTTGTGTTTTACCTACTGTGCAAATTTCAATCTGTTAGATTCACAAAGGTGTAAACAGTTTCATCCCACAGATGCTTGAGACTTAAAGATTGAATTTACTTGTGAAGTCTCTATGAAAGTAACAGAGCAGAGCATAGGAAGCTGCCTTATACCGACTCAGACCATTGTCTTATACCGACTCAGACCATTGTCCTATAGCTCAGTATTGTCTATACCGATTGGCAGTGGCTCTCCATGATTTCAGACAGGATTCTCTCCTAGCTGTACCTGGAGGTGCCAGGGATTGAACCTGGGACTTTCTGCATGCAAGGCAGATGCTCTACCACTGACCTATGGCCCTTTCCCTAAGGTGAAAGAGCATTTATAGATGATGTTATAACTGTTGATATACTAAGCTATGGCACTAGTGATGCTCTGTCTGCCTGATATTTAGGGGACCATCTTTGTATTTACAAAGATGTCATGAGGATGAGCTAAGATACCATGACAATTCTGTTGGAAGTGTCAGGTATTCATTCAGAAGCTGTCCAAGCCCTGCTTGTCCTTTCATAGAAGTTGTTGTTGTTGTTATGTGCCTCCAAGTTGACTACGACTTATGGCGACCCTATGAATCAGCAACCTCCAAGAGCATCTGTCATGAACCACCCTGTTCAGATCTTGTAAGTTCAGGACTGTGGCTTCCTTTATGCAATCAATCCATCTCTTGTTTGGCCTTCCTCTTTTTCTACTCCATTCTTTTTTTCCCAGCATTATTATCTTTTCTAATGAATCATGTCTTCCCATTATGTGTCCAAAGTATGATAACCTCAGTTTCATCATTTTGGCTTCTAGTGACAGTTCTGGTTTAATTTGTTCTAACATCCATTTATTTGTCTTTTTCGCAGTCCATGCTATCCGCAAAGCTCTCCTCCAACACCACATTTCAAATGAGTTGATTTTTCTCTTATTCGCCTTTCTCACTGTCCAACTTTCACATCCATACATAGAGATTGGAAATACCATGGTCTGAATGATCCTGACTTTAGTGTTCAGTGATACATCTTTGCATTTGAGGACCTTTTCTAGTTCTCTCACAGCTGCCCTCCCCAGTCCTAGCCTTCTTCTGATTTCTTGACTATTATCTCCATTTTTGTTAATCCTTGATAGGTTCAATGTCCTCATTGTTAACTGTAAAGTTACATAAATCTTCTGTTGTCATCACTTTAGTCTTTTTGACGTTCAGCTGCAGTCCTGCTTTTGTGCTTTCCTCTTTAACTTTCATCAGCATTCATTTCAAATCATTACTGGTTTCTGCTAGCAGTATGATATCGTCTGCGTATCTTAAATTATTGATATTTCTTCCTCCAATTTTCACACCTCCTTCATCTTGGTCCAATCCCACTTTCCGTATGAAATGTTCTGCATATAGCTTAAATAAATAGGGTGATAAAATACACCCCTGTCTCACACCCTTTCCGATGGGGAACGAATCGGTTTCTCCATATTCTGTCCTTACAGTAGCCTCTTGTGCAGAGTATAGGTTGCGCATCAGGACATTCAGATGCTGTGGCACCCCCATTTCTTTTAAAGCATTCCATAGTTTTTCATGATCTACACAGTCAAAGGCTTTGCTGTAATCCATAAAGCACAGGGTGATTTTCTTCTGAAATTCCTTGCTCCGTTCCATTATCCAACATATGTTTGCAATATGATCTCTGGTGCCTCTTCCTTTTCTAAATCCAGCTTGGATGTCTGGCATTTCTTGCTCCATATATGGTAAGAGCCTTTGCTGTAGAATCTTGAGCATTACTTTACTTGCATGGAATATCAAGGCAATAGTTCTATAATTACTGCATTTCCTGGGATCCCCTTTCTTTGGAATTGGAATGTATATGGAATGCTTCCAGTCTGTGGGCCATTGTTTAGTTTTCCATATTTCTTGATAGATTTTTTTTTGGGCAGTTTCAGTCTCAGTAACTTGTAGCAACTCTATTGGTATGCCATCTATTCCCGGTGATTTGTTTCTTCCAAGTATTGTAAGAGCAGCTTTTACCTCCCATTCTAAAATTCCTGGTTCTTCATCATACAGTTCCTCCGTGAATGAATCTGTCATCCTGGCTTCTCTTTTATAGAGTTCTTCAGTGTATTGCTTCCATCTTCCTTTTATTTCATCTTGGTCAGTCAGTGTGTCCCCCTGTTGATTATTCAACATCCCTACTCTTGGTTTAAATTTCCCTTTCATTTCTCTAATCTTTTGGAACAGGGCTCTTGTTCTTCCCTTTTTGTTGTCCTATTTCTATACGGTAACTATTGTAATAGGTCTCTTTGTTCCTACGTACTAGTCGCTATATTGTTGCATTTAGGGTTCTGACTGTGTTTCTATCTCCTTTTGCTTTCCTTCTTTCTTTAACCATTTTAAGAATTTCTTCAGTCATCCATTGAGGTTTTCTTTCTTTTTAACTAAAGGTATTGTCTTTTTGCATTCTTCCCTGATAACGTCTCTGACTTCATTCCATAGTTGTTCTGGTTTTCTGTCAGCTAAGTTTAAAGCCTCAAACCTGTTCCTTATTTGATCTTTATATGCTTTTGGGATGTTATTTAAATTGTATTTTGGCATTATGATTGCTTTGTTGGTCTTCTTTAGCTTTACTCTGATTTTCGATACGACCAGTTCATGATCTGTACCACAGTCTGCTCCTGGTCTTGTTTTTGCAGAAAGTATGGAACTTCTCCATCTTCTGCTACCAATTATATAATCAATTTGATTCCTATATTGACCTTTTGGTGATGTCCATGCGTACAGTTGTCTTTTCGGTTGCTCAAAAAATGTGTTCACAAGAAACAAATTATTGGCTTCACAGAATTCAATAAGTCTTTTTCCTGCTTCATTTCTGTCTCCTAGGCCCCAATTCCCCACAATTCCTAATTCTTCTCTGTTCCCTACTTTTGCATTCCAATTCCCCATGATTATCAGCACATCCTGTTTTGGTGTGTGATCAATTTTTTCCTGTACTTCTGCGTAAAATCTCTCCAATTCCTCTTCTTCTGCATTTGCCGTCGGAGCATAGACTTGGATGATGGTTATGGTGATAGGTTTCCCATTTAATGTCATAGATATAACTCACTCAGACCTTGCTTTGTAGCTCCTAATTGCTCTTGCTACATCACTTCTCACTATTAAAGCAACCCTATTTCTTCTTAATTTCTCATTTCCTACATAAAATATTTTGTAGTTGCCTGACTGAAAATGTCCCATTCCCGTCTATTTTAGTTCGCTCACACCAAGTATTGTAATGTTGATGCGTTCCATTTCTTGCTTGACAATTTCTATCTTTTCCTGGTTCATGCTTCTCACATTGCTTGTTCTTATTGTGTGCATCGTACAACTCCAGACTCTCCTTTCGCATCTGTGCGCATCAGCCTCTGGGCTTCCTTTTGGCTTTGACCCAGCTGTGTCATTAGTCACAGCGCTACTCGTACTTGTTCTTTGTTCTTCCCCAGTAGCTCAGTGGGTGCCTTCTGACCTGGGGGTCTCATCTTCCAGCACTATCTCGTGTTGCATTTTGGATACTCTGTTCATAGGGTTTTCATGGTAAGAGATATTCAGAGGTGGTTTACCATTGCCTTCCTCTGAGTTTGGATGCATCTTAGTCTGGTGTCTCAGCTTTGACCATTCCGCCTTGGGTGCCCTTGCTAGGAGTCTAGCCTCTTGGTCTAGACTCCTGACGGCATTGCTCTTAGCTTCTTCAACACTCTCAAACCCCCTCACCATGTTAAGGTGTGCATCCTAGAGGGGGTTTCACAGAAGAGCAAGAAGTAAATGCTACTATTTAATGTTAGCCTACACCTTAGTAGTGATGTCGGTCAGACTAGACTCCCATATCAATTTGGTAGATCAGATTTTATCTGCTGTAGCTCTACGATGTTGGAATATAGACTATGACTGAGAACATTTCACAACTGAAATATTTTGTGTATGTTGGCCTCCCCTGGGAACAAAGATAAAATGTAGATAACAGTGTGATTGCAAAAATGTTGACATTTCAGCAATCTACCATATTATCATGCATTGTTTTTGTGTATTTTAAAACTATAGAGTTTAAAAGAAAATCGTTCTCTGTAGACCATCAGAGCAGTTCCAAACAAGCTCCACGAACTCAGCCAAGAGATGAAGACTTTGAAGGAGCTCCATGGAATTGTAAGAGCTGTACTTTTTTGAACCACCCAGCACTGAATCGCTGTGAGCAATGTGAAATGCCGCGGTATGCCTGAATCCATAAAGATCTGCTTTGGATTAAAAACAGGCTCTTGAGGACACAGCCATAGGAGATGAAAACATAGGACACCTTTCAGTAATCCACCAGGCGTCTGTCAGCCAATTATTTTCAAATTCTAAGGGAGAGATCCCCCTTCCACTTCATGCTGCACTAAATAGTAGTTTGGGGGAAAATCCCATTGTGGTGAGCTAGACTGAAAGGATACCCTAAATCCAAAATGGATTCCTTCTGTCAAGAATGTAAACAAAAAAGCAGATGATTGCTGCTGTTCTAGCCCCCTATAATTACATTTGCTGGGTAGTAGCCCTTATATATATTTTTATAAGCATAGAACTATTACATTGTGGTGTGAAGTGTTACAGGTATCCAGACAAACTGTGAAGAACCAGATCTGATAATCTGGCCACAGCCACTGGAAAACAAAGACTCCTTGTGTTTCCAGATTGTAAACTACTGAAAAAGAAGGCTTTTTTGGGGGGGAGGGGGAAACAGGAGATCAAAGAGCAAAAGAAAAAGATATTTGTAAATGCTGCTTTTTCAGGGTAATTTAAGTCTACACAAATGCTGTTCTGAAATTATGAATCATGGTGAGGAGGGACAAGTACTGTATGAGCCTTATTTATAGAGTACAATCAGAGGTGATTTTACAATCCCTTTTGCTTGTACAGTGCTCACCAAGTCATGTTAACACTGGTAATTAAATAATTATATCATATTACAGAGGAAAAATAGTGCTGCATGCTTTTATTAGGCCATTGTGTTTTAAAGCTAAAATTACGCTTTTATAAATGATGTTCCCTTAAACTGTGCTTGATGACATTAGAACGGACATATGCCAAATGCAGAACTATTTCAAATTCTCTTTGGAAGACTTGAGCTCAGCCACCTTTATGTATGAGAAGTGTTTGCACCCTGTTCCTTAGGCCTTTTCAGCTTCAAATTATGTGAAGAATTCATGATGTTTACAGCACAGAAGGTACTTTGTGCCCCCATTCTGATTTAGCTGCAAACCAGTAATTAATATTAGCTCTTCAATAAAGGTTTATTTGCACATTGTCAATAAACCAGCCTGTATTAATTTGTAAGAGCGATGGATCTTAAAAAGCGTTTTTTAAAAATTTGGTCAGTTAAAGTAAACAAAAAATGGAACTGTACTGGTACTTTTATGCATCTGATTATCATAAAGAGGATGTTTGATTTTTGTGAGTGCTAGGTTGCTGAAATAAAGCACTCTTCTGTGAAGGTTTCTTGGTTTTGAACTTGAGTCATTCTAAAATAAAGTTGTGCAAGAACAGTCAGACTTTTTTCTTCACTGATAAAACACTGGGACAATGTTTTTAATTTCTTACACTGTCAAATTATGTTGTTCTGAATCCTTCCAGCTTTTGCGAGCAAGAGAGTTTTGCATCTTGCCCATGTAAATGTTTGTCTCTCATCTATTGGTATGTAGAGATGTTAATGGTAAAATGTAGAGATTGTCAATTCAAATTGGAATTTATCTGTCGTGTAAAATCTTACTGAAACTATATCAAGCAGCAAGGACCACAATGAAATTAAAGGAATGAGTGTTGAGATTTAAAAAAATATCCTGATTTTTACAAGCTACAAATATTTGGGCTTCTACTGGGAGGAAGGGTGGGATAAAAATCTAATTAATTAATTAATAAAATTTCATCCAGACATTGAATATGTAAGAATTTTGCTGTGCTAATAAGAAATAGCTTGTGGAATTCTTTTTTATAAAACAGAAAAACAAAGATATGAAATAATTTAGGTGAAATATTTGGTTTTTCAGTTACTCATTAAGTTACATCATTATGTCTTAAGCTGTTCAGTAACATTTGCCATGATTTTATATTGATCCTTTTGACTTTTTTGAACATAAATTCCTGTTTGGTAATTCTTTGTGCTGCCATTGGCAATGAAATTACAGTAATCGAGTTAAGAGTAGAAGTAGCACATTTGAAAGGTATGTTCTACTTTTTCATGCCCATGTGACCTTTATAGCTTTTGGGTGGGGAGAGCTAACTGACAAGTGTTGCATGCAGCCTTTCACTTCTGGGTGCAATCCACCATAAGTGTATGCGTTCTGGAGACAGGCAGCATAATTAGAAGTCTCACAGGACGTTTGATGTATGTACACAGCTCTATCCTCACAAGCTTCCCCTTTCACTGTGTAAGTAGGGAATGCTGTGCTGCACATACGGGTTTCCTGAATTGTGTGTACAGTATTTTCTTAATCATGGGAGATAACAGGGAAGCCAGACATATACACTGCAGTACTGCATGGTGGATCTGTGCTGTTGTTATGGAGTCCTGTTTCATTTTACTTAGTTTTACTTACGGAGTTTTACTTATGGAGTAGAAAGTAAGAACAAAGCTTGTTGTGGGGGACGTGGTAACTAGTGGCCCTGTTGATTAAAGATGAAAATAGTAAAGAAATTATTTTTCCTCTTGAAGACTTAATGTGAGTATTGGATATCAATTTTGGAATCCACTTATGAGTAGGTGGCACCAACCAAAGTGGCTTTAGATTATGCCAGAATAAATGTTAATTGCTTAAAACCATTGGTTAATGTGCTGATGACCACTTGTCATACTAAATGCAGTTCAATGTATACAGCTTTAGAATCTGCACATCTGTGGGTGATGTGATTTTGAGGCCATCGTGAATTTTTAAAACACACTACTTTTAATAGTAGTTTATCCCTTCCTTGCCCATGGTACTTGGGTCGATACAGAGGGTAATCTCTTGGGATGTTAGATACTCGAGACTGTGTTGAGGTTCTCCAAAATACTTCTGTGTATGAATGCCTATTTTATATTAAACTGCTCTTACAAGGATTTGCTTTCACATATAAAATACAAAAGCTTCTCCAAGTTTTACTCAATAAAATAGCTTGTGGAAAAGTTGGAATATAGCAAACCAAAATTAAATCCTATTTTTGGATATATGATATTGCTATCAAGCTAGCTTGTTTGTGTAGGAAGTAAGGGGCTAAGAAAGTGAAGAGAAAATGTTTTGTGGAATATATCAAGTTAAGAAGGGTGTTTGTGTGTCTGTGGTATGTATGTTTTTCCTGTTTTTATGGCAGATGTGCGAAGCAAGTGTATTTTTTAAAGAGCTGGTCTCAGGTATGCTATTAAGTCATGTTTTGTCACATTGTGTTGTTTACGTACCCTTCCTTCATTACTCCCACTCCTTTGATTGCAAATCTCTTTAAAATTACTTGGATTGACAGACATATTGAAGACAAATATTTTAAAAAGTTTAAAGATGATTAACTTTGCTGGCTAATGGGATTGTGAGCTTGGCTTGATAAGCTTTTTAACACAAGAAAAAACTGTAGCAGTCTGAAATAGGAAATCACTTTAAAGTATAGTATGAAGTAGCCTGCTGGGCTTTCAGTTGCTGTTACTACTCAGATGCTGTGAGTCTCCAGAGAGATTATGTGCACAATGCTGCATCTGTGTGCTATCTGTTTATCCAAATGTTCAAACTTGCCATGCGTTTGGGCTAGAGGCATCTTGTTTCTGTATCAATGAGAGGGCTTTTTATTTTGAAATCATCAGAGGTCAGAGTTAGTGCAATACTCTTAATTTCAAAAGACCTTTGAACAATACTTTTTACATTGTTATTTGTGACCAAGCCAATGTATCTAATCTATACTTTCTGCTCTGTTGAAAACCTGTTAATTTTTTTCACTATAAAACAAAACCATGATCTTTCTAAATCCTGTACATAGGGTGTATCTTACATTCTAAATTTATGTATGCTGTGAATGGAAACAATTATTGCAAGATAAAAAGTGTAAAGGCCTTAAGTGGCTGTGCATGCATGGTACCTCCAAATGATATATATTGGGAGCTGCAGTTTCCTTTAAAAAATCAATAAACTAAGAAAATTTAACATCCTGCATTTGTTTTCGTATGTAGTAAGAAACCTTTAAAAAAATAACTTGTTTTGCCATCCAGTTATTCATTTTAATCTGGAGTTTTTCTCCCTAATCAATTAATATACATTTTAACAAAAAAATAAGTACAGGTCTTTTTTTGGTGACTTAATTAACCATGTATCTTCATCTTGAAGGGGAAAAATGTTTTGTCCTCATTGGTCTGCAGTGAATCTTTGGAACTCCGTAAGAGTCAAAATTCAGTATCTGGATATCATCTTGCACAAATGGTGGCTTAGTGTTTTTGAAGATTAGAAGTTTCTTAATTATAAGTGCTACAGAAAACTCTTGAGTTTGTCCAATACAGATATTTCACATTTGAGCATGTTTTTAGATAACAAAAAGGCATCTATACCTTTCCTGGGTTGTTGCAGCAAGAATCAATTTGGGTAGCTAGACAAGAAGTGGCACCTTAACCATTAAAACCTTTTACTTTGTAATTGTCAGGCTTCCACATTTCAGTCATGAAGTACAACTAAACACACCACCAGTTGTTTCTCTGGATTGCTGAGATGATGCTGGCTATCTCTTCAGTGTGGATGAGATCAAGAGTGACCTGAAGGATCTTGTACTCTTTTCTACCAATTTATTCCCTCAGGTGTGAATTCCCTATGCCTTTGTGGTTTCCTCTTAAACAGGGAACCCACTGTAAAATAATACCTAATTCAAAATTTACTGTTAACACGTGTAGGTTAGTTTTGGAAAGGACACAGAGGTAACATATTTTAATTTAACATGATTACATATAAGGGTGGAGCTGAGCAAGTGAAAAAAAGTTTTTTTTGTCTCCCTAAGATAATATAAGCTCAGTGCCATGCCTAAGGTGCAAGCTGAAGGGCAAAATCCTTCTATTCGGAATACTGTACCTGGAATACTGTTGCTATTTTCTGATGTCACTTCACTGTTTCCCCCATAGATCCAGCTGGTCTAAGTAGTAGTTCAGGCGATGTGATGAATTAGGAGGTTTTCATAAAAGGCCTTGGTATATAAAACATGTGCAATTATGTCTTCTAGAACTGTAAAGCAGCTTTTGTTGTTGGTTGATGAGTCGTTTTACAGCATCGAATTTTAAACACAGTAAACAACAGGTGGGGTTGCTGTGGTCTATAAGAGTTCCATCTCACTCACCAAGCACCATGTCCATGCAATCACTGGTCTGGAGTGTTTGCACCTTGTGCTGGGCCAGAGGGACAGACTGGGAATCCTTTTGGTGTACCGCCCACCTTGCTGCCCAATGGCTTCCCTAACTGAGCTGATGGAAGTGGTCTCGGAGGTACTATTGAGATCCCCCAGACTATTAGTACTGGGAGATCTCAACATTCATGCTGAGGCTACTTTGTCTGGGGCAGCTCAGGACTTCATGGCCGCCATGACAACCATGGGGCTGTCTCAATATGTTAGTGGCCCAACACATACATCGGGGCATACTCTTGACCTGGTCTTTGCTACCGGACATGGGGATAGTGATCTGGATGTGGGGAGTTTTACATCTCTCCCGTTGTCATGGACAGATCATTGCTTGCTGAAGTTTAGACTTTCAGTAGCCTTTTCCCTCTGCAAGGGTGGGGGACCTATTAAATTGGTCCGCCCCCGGAGACTAATGAATTCTGAAGGTTTTCAAAAGGCTCTGGGGGTTTTTCCGGCTGATAAGACTGGCGCTCCTGTCGAAGCCCTGGCCGATCTGTGGAATACAGAGATGACCCGGGCTGTTGACACGATCGCTCCTGCGCGCCCTCTCCTATGTAGAGCTCATACAGCTCCTTGGTATACTCCGGAGCTGAGAGCGATGAAACAAGACAGGAGGCGGCTTGAGCGGAGATGGAGACGAACTCCCAACGAATGCAATTATGAGCTGGTTCGTGCTTCTACTAAGCTCCATGTAGGAGCGGTGAGGGCGGCAAAAAAACAACATTTCGCCGCCTCTATTCAGTCATCTCTCTCACGCCCACGGGAGCTTTTTAAAGTGGTTCGTGGCCTACTCCATCCAGGCCTACAAGATACGGCAGATACATCGGTAGCTCGATGTAATAAATTTGCTGAACACTTCCAGCATAAGATCTCATGCATTCACCGGGACTTAGACTCCTATTTAATAGCAGTTAATCCTACTGAGGTGTCCGGAGCACAGTCTTGTCATGTTTTGTTGGATGAGTTTCAGTTGGTTCAGTTCGAGGACGTGGACAAGGTGCTTGGACACGTTCGTGCGACCACTTCGGTACTGGATCCTTGCCCCTCTTGGCTAATTAAAACTAGCAAGGAAGGAACAGTTGGCTGGGCCAGTGAAGTGATTAATGCCTGTTTACGAGAGGGAGTGGTCCCTGGCTGTCTGAAAGAGGCAGCAGTGAGACCACTCCTGAAAAAACCTTCCTTGAACCCAGAGGATTTCAGCAGCTACAGACCAGTAGCCAATGTTCCATTCCTGGGCAAGATCCTGGAACGTGTGGTTGCTGACCAGCTCCAGGCGCTATTGGATGAAACCGATTATCTAGATCCATTTCAATCGGGGTTCAGGCCTGGTTTTGGCACTGAGACTGCCTTGGTCGCCCTGTTTGATGACCTATGTCGGGAGAGAGACAGAGGGAGTGTAACTCTGTTGATTCTCCTTGACCTCTCAGTGGCTTTTGATACCATCGACCATGGTATCCTTCTGGAGAGGCTTGCGGAGTTGGGAGTTGGAGGCACTGCTTGGCAGTGGTTCCGCTCCTACTTAGCGGGTTGTCTCCAGAAGATAGTGCTTGGGGAACATTGCTCGACACCGTGGGTTCTCCAATGTGGGGTCCCGCAGGGTTCGGTTCTGTCTCCCATGCTTTTTAACATTTATATGAAGCCGCTGGGGGCGGTCATCAGGAGTTTTGGAGTGTGTTGTCATCAGTATGCTGATGACACGCAGCTCTACTTCTCCTTTACATCTTCTTCAGGTGAGGCAGTCGACGTGCTGAACCATTGCCTGGCTGCGACAATGGACTGGATGAGAACTAACAAACTGAGACTCAATCCTGACAAGACTGAGATGCTGTTGGTGGATGGTTTCTCTGATCAGATGGTGGATATATACCCTGTCCTGGATGGGGTTACACTCCCCCTAAAGGAACAGGTGCGTAGTCTGGGAGTCATCTTAGACTCTTCCCTCACACTTGAGGCTCATGTAGCCTCGGTGGCCCGGAATGCGTTCCACCAACTTCGGTTGGTAGCCCAGCTACGTCCCTATCTGAGTAAGGAGGACCTCACATCAGTGGTACATGCTATGGTAACCTTGCGTCTGGACTACTGCAATGCGCTTTACGTAGGGCTACCTTTGAAGACGATTCGGAAGCTACAGCTAGTGCAAAATGCGGCGGCCAGACTGCTAACAAGAACTAAGCGGTCTGAGCATATAACACCTGTGCTAGCCCGTTTGCACTGGCTTCCAATATGCTTCCGGGCCAGATTCAAAGTGTTGGTACTTACCTATAAAGCCTTATACGGCGCGGGACCACGATAACTGTCGGAACGCCTCTCCCGATATGAACCGGCCCGTACACTACGGTCTACTACGAAGGCCCTGCTCCGGGTTCCGACTCATAGGGAAGCCCGGAGAGTGGTGACAAGATCTAGGGCCTTTTCAGTGGTGGCCCCCGAACTATGGAATGGTCTCCCCGAGGAGGTGCGCCTGGCGCCGACACTATCATCTTTTCGGCGCCAGGTTAAAACCTTTCTCTTCTCTGAGGCATTTTAATTCCTGTTAATTCTAAATTATTATATTTTGATTTTAGACTGTAGTTTTTTGTACAGTTTTGTATTGTGATATACTGTATTGTGTTATTTTTATTGTATTTTTAATGTTCACCGCCCAGAGAGCTGTTGCTAGTCGGGCGGTATATAAGCTTAATAAAATAAATAAATAAATAAACTTGATCCATTTTTACTACTAGCAGATAACAGATTCTGATGTCTAGTCTGATATGTCAGCTCCTCCAAACTTCACTTCTATGACTACTACAGACTAATTTAGATCTTCTGTACATTAGGAAGGGATTCCTAGTTTTGCCAGGCACTCTGTTAGGATTGGTGAAATGATAAGATTTACAAATGCTTGGAAGTGATAGTTCAGGTTCATTCTCATGTCTGTTGTTAATACTATGAACTTTGAGCCAAAGAAGCTTTCTTACAAATGGGCACCGCACTATGGTAGATTTAATTCAGCAAGACGGGTAAGTATGTCTCTTCTAGAAATTCTCTTAAGATTCTATCAGTCTGTTGTAGCTATTTTTGAATGAAGAATCCAGATGGTTTGTTATCATAGGATACTTCTTCTGCACAGAGGCTATCCTAGCCTTATGCTTACCTTCTGTTTTCACCCCGCAAGGGTGGGGTGGGGGACTACTTCTGCATTTTTTCCTAAATACAAAATCATGGAAATCACTGCATCTGTATTTGTGTATGACAGTTCCTTTGTTCCATTCTCCACATTAATATGTGAGCAATCATGAGCTTGAACGGCATATATGGAGAGGAAAATAAACTCTTTTGAATTTGTTTAATTGTGGAGGTGCATTATACCTATTATGACTTGATTCCAGGTGTTCTCTGCTTGCATTTACATTAATGGTGCAATTAGATTTATTTTACAAAAAATAGGATACTAGAAATGCTGAAGTACAATCTGATAAAATACACTGATTGTTGAACAGAGTTCTAAACACTTTGTTTCTTTTTTTGCAACAGAAGCAACAATATATCTGAAAGCTTTAAAAATCCATGTGTTCATTGTTCAGGATGTAGTGGAGTCATTATTCCCAGGCAATAATGATTTTGCTGAAGTTAACAAAAACTCCTTTGTTAGGTGCACTGGAAGACAAATGTCAAAAGTCAGTAATGTGGACGTGGTCATTTAGCATGACTTCTTAAGAAATAAACTTAACCAACAAGTTAAACTCACAGATATACGTAAGCCACTGTTGGTCATACAAACAGAAATCTGTTGCGGGACAGTGTTTTCTGCTTAGATTCTAAAAGGCCACAATTTATAGACAACCACGACCCTCACACATGGTAGAAAGTCCCACAATTTTCTGTTGGTAGAGTATTCTTTTCTAGTACCAGTGGCACAATAGTATCCTTTCATTATGGATTGGTTTAGCCTTTTTTAAGGTGGGGTATCTATGCTGTTGAGGATAACTCCCTTTTTTTACTACTTTATCACCCATACCCATGGAGATGCATACTGCGGCACTGGTGGACACCGAGGAAAAAAGGAATTGAGGAAAGGGTCAAAGAATGGTAGGGCATTGCTGAAAGTGGGGATCAGGATTTAGTTAAGGGGATAGATAAGTGCTTCCTGCAACACTGATGTTATAGCCATTGCTTAGACAGTAACTCTAGTGTAAAACTTGGAAGAACACAGTATGGGTTCAGGCATGGGGTAGGATGAAGGTATAGGTCACTGGTGATACTTTAGACCAGAGATAGCTAATTATCCCTGATCCCGTCAAATGCTGTTGGACTACAACTCTAATCGGTCAGGAATAATGGGAGATATTGGTCAACATCTGGAGGACACTGTATTGCCTATTCCTGCCATAGTTGTTAGTAGGTGATACATGCACTGCTTAATTATGCATAACACTCATCATCACACTGAATTTGCTTGCTGATGGAATAATTTGTGTTCTCAACAACTTTATTTAGAAGTATTAGTTTTTTGAAGCCCTTGCTTGATAAGGGCCTTTTTAAAGTGGGCCTACCAGATTAGTAATTAGGGCACATCTCTTTTGCAAATACCTCATCTGGAATGTGTCTAAAATCATCAAGTTATGGAAGTGTTTGGATCTATAAAACTGCCACACTGCCAGTGAAAAGTACAAACATTATACTCAAAATGGCTATGAAATTTAGGATGGAGAATCCTTTGATTGAGAAGAAAAAACTGTCAAGACTTCAGAGAAATATGTTTAAAAATGGATAGCAGATATTTTTCTGGATGTTTCTAACCTTTTTTAGTTGCTATTACCGACTTGGGCTTCTTAAGTGGCCCAATATAGCAACAGCTGTCAAAATCAAGTTAGGATAATGTCAGTTATTTTCTTCATGCAGGACAGTATGTCAACAGCATCTTACAAAAGAAACCTAACTGAATGTTTTGTTACATTACATTGCTCTGGATTGTATGCACATACTGACACTCTCTGATCCAGTGTTGACTCTGATTAACAGAATAGAGAGGAAGCCAATTTTTGCTAATTACCCTTCCCCTTTACAATTCCCAAATTGCCCCAACCATTTGCTCCAAAGAATTGTGAGACCCTTCAGAACAGTGTATGAATTGGCCCTGGAGTCTTGCAGGGAGGAGAAGCAAGCAGTGAGTATCACTTCAGCGGCCTTTCAATTGGCAAAAGCCTCTACTGAATCAAAGAGCCTTCTGTCAGCAAGAAGGACAACAGTAGATGCAATCCTCTAAGATATTTGTAGATCCAAGTGGCCAGAATGGAGGGATACATTGCTTGGTTTGGCTGTCTTTTCAAATAACAAGATCATACATTTACTAGGGATATGCAGCTGTTCTGTCCTTGGGCCAAATCAGCCAAATTGGGGTGATTTTTACCCTTCCCTGAATTGAGACATGATGTCAACAAAGTGTCATGAGTTGTATTACGGCCCACACAAAGGCTTGTGTTGCTTTGTCAGTTTCTTTGTACTCTGTTTTTCAGTTTCTTTTTCTCTTCTCTAGGCCCAAGGGCTTTGCAAGAAGGCAGTCCAAGTGTTGTTTGCAGAACACATGATTTCTTTTGTTAAAGCAGAGCATCAGATGATTTTTAAAAATTAAAAATAAAATTGTAATTAAAAAAAAATTAATCGCGTCATTTAACTTTTAAAATAATTTTCTGCTGCTTAAAAAAAAAATCCTCCAGAGCTCTTCAGCACGCCACAAGCAGCATTAAGGCCAACCTCACACTTTATAGTGTCTTATTGGAAGATGTCCCCACCCCAACACAAAGTACTAGGAAAGCCAAGCCAGCTGGTGTGAAGCTAATGTTTTTAAAAACATACATGCAAAAATACACACTAGTCAGCCACCTCTTACTTATCTTAAGGTAAGAAAGAACTGGAGACAAACACCACTCCCCACTCTTGAAAATATGAAACTTATATGGATTTTTGACTTTTAGTTGGCCTAGTATCCTCCTTGCACAGAAGCTTCAGGACATGCAATCTGGTGGGGTTGCTGTGCCTACAAATTTTGTCGGCTTATGCCAAAAGGGAAAAAAGCTAGTCATTCTTAGATTCCCAAAAAGAGTGAATAGGGAGAACGGAACTTTATGTTATACAAAGTGTGTCAGAATCCAAACCACAGATTGTAGCAGACAGAGCAATTCAAACAGACTATAGTTTTTTAAGAAGCACAGTTACAGGGTGAATCTAGGGTCCATGCATACCTGTAGTATTTACAGACCCAATTATAATTTCTGAATTCAAGCCTTGTTGATTCTCTAATGATGCACACAGCAATTTGTTCTTCAGAGTTTTCATAATGTCCATTATATCAAGGAAGTTCTCAAACTTAAGGTATGTAGATATAAACGAATAGGGCTGAAGATTAAAACAGGCAGGAACAGACATGTATGTGCTACCAGCAAAACATCATATTCTTAGGATTTCACCTCTTACATTAATTGCTGTGTTTACAGCACCAGCAAACAATTATGGGAGTTCAAATGTTTAATACTATTTTTATTTCTGAGTAAAGCAATTGCAAGTGGAAATTGGTGCATTTATAAACTCTGAGAATATTTTTCGTGGGCCACTGACCTGAGCCAGCAGACTCTTTTTATATTAGTATTTGATAATAGGACATTAATGCACTATCACTCCGAATTAGTTCAAGGCACAATTACTGTTTGATAAAGTGTAAAGAAAATTGTGAAATTCTAGTCCTGAAGGGACAATGAATCAGGACTCCCACATACTTGGCTTTCCCTTGCAGTTCAGTTTTTACTGTGGTGGGATAATGCAATGTATTTGCATGTACATTTATATCAATATTTTATGCAGTTTGCTCTCAACCATAGCTAAAAAGTGCACTTGGTTATAATTCACTGCTGTTATCAGTACACTGACCTAATTATAACGAGTATACCACTAACCCTACCCTCACCAATAATGTATTCAGGAAGTTGGGATCTGAAAAAAAAAGATCTTAAATATATCAGCTATAAGATTAAAAATTACCAAAGAAAGTAGCGTGTTCCTTGAAAAGTTCCATCATGCCTCCCTACTTGATTGTCTTCCAGCTCTATTCCAAGGTAGTCCTCTTCTCTTCCAAAAAGTGGCCCCAAATACTTAACAGTTCCTTTGCTGATTTTTCCTGTTGGGCATGAAAATTTCACTAGGTTTCCAACTTTCAGGTCTGCAACACTTTTAGGTGCAAATGGCCATCTTGATAGTGCTGCCTTATCCATATGAATCCTTGGATAAAATAATCATAGAAAATCAATAGCTTTTCTTTGAAAGTCAACAGAGACCATTTTTATAGCCCTGCAAACCATTATTACCCTTGAAAACGACCCAGAAATTGCAACTTATACAGAATGCAGCGGCGCGCTTACTTACCAACAGCCGCCGCCGTGATCACATTACGCCAGTGTTATTTGATCTACACTGGCTGCCGGTTGTTTTCCGGGCCCGATTCAAGGTGTTGGTATTAACCTTTAAAACCCTGTACGGTTTCGGCCCAGTTTACCTGAAAGAGCGCCTCCACCGCCACCAATTATGCTGCCCGACCAGATCAGCCACGCAAGGCCTTCTCTCAATCCCACCAACCAAAACAGCTAGGTTGGTGGGTACTAGGGAGAGGGCTTTTTCTGTGGTGGCTCCCACTCTCTGGAACTCCCTCCCGTTTGATCTTCAACACGCCCCTTCCCTAGATGTCGCCTCATCTCAAAAAGGATATTATAGAGTTGGAAAAGGTTCAGAAGAGGGCAACCAGAATGATCAAGGGGATGGAGCGACTCCCTTACGAGGAAAGGTTGCAGCATTTGGGGCTTTTTAGTTTAGAGAAAAGGCGGGTCAGAGGAGACATGATAGAAGTGTATAAAATTATGCATGGCATTGAGAAAGTGGAACTAGAACTCGTGGACATTCAAAGAAGCTGAATGTTGGAAGATTCAGGACAGACAAAAGGAAGTACTTCTTTACTCGGCGCATAGTTAAACTATGGAATTTGCTCCCACAAGATGCAGTAATGGCCACCAGCTTGGATGGCTTTAAAAGAAGATTAGACAAATTCATGGAGGACAGGGCTATCAATGGCTACTAGCCATGATGGCTGAGCTCTGCCACCCTAGTCAGAGGCAGCATGCTCCTGAAAACCAGTTGCCGGAAGCCTCAGGAGGGGAGAGTGTTCTTGCACTCTGGTCCTGCTTGCGGGCTTCCCCCAGGCACCTGGTTGGCCACTGTGAGAACAGGATGCTGGACTAGATGGGCCACTGGCCTGATCCAGCAGGCTCTTCTTATGTTCTTATGTTCTTAAGTCAACACAGTTACAGCAGAAGGTATTCTATGCTGTCAATGGTTTTCAGTTAAGGATGAGGGAAGAAAAGCAGTGAGAATCTATGCTGAACACGAGGAATTAGAGAAACAACAGGAAAAATGCCACAAATTTCATCACTGAGAGTCAAAAGAGACTCAGCCAAAGAAAATCAAGTAATAGCTAAAGTTCACCACAGTATTTCCAACCATTTAAGTGACACAAGCTAAGATTGTGCAGACAAAATGCTTCCAAGAATGTTGCCTGATTCTGAAATTGCCCCGTCCCTCTCTCTATATAGTGGGTGGACAAAAGCAACCAGCATAGCAGAAAGTATTTTGGCACAAAAATCACTAGAACTTCTACGCAAGGAGTTGGATAATGCACAGCTCTTTTTCCATTGGGTCTGATGCCTCCTGCAATGGACACAGGAAATTCTTCCCACTGATTTTGTTACTTTTCTTTGAAAGAGGGAATCAAGCATGGTTTGCTTGATTTTTACAATGACAATGATGAGATGATTGAGATACAGATCTCCAGTATTCTACAGAAGAATGGGTTCAGCATTAACAGTGTGTTGTCTTATGTGGCTGACAATGCCTCTGTAAATTTTGGAAAACACATCAGTGTAACAAATTAAAACAGTTTAATTACCACCTGACGCAAGTGGGATGCAAATGTAATGTAATCCACAATTGTCTCAAACATGGGACGAAGGCTTTGAGTTTTGATGTAGAAATACTTATCCTCAACGTATACAGTGGGTTTAGCTTCTCAGCCAAGAAGGCAAAGTCTCTTTTGTCCTTTTTTGAGTTTGTAGAAATGGAATACAAAGATGTGCTTTAGCACATGCCAACAAGGTGGCTGTCACTTCTACCGCTACTGAATGCATACCACAGTGTTGGCCTGTATTGAGGGCATACTTTTTTTCCAGTGGGGCAGAAGAATGTGTGAAGATTATGTGGGCAGCTTTAACTGAGGAAGAACACAAATCTGTTATGTTTACTTTTTGCACAATCTGATGGTAATCTTTCAAGATGCTGTGAAGAAACTGGAATGTAACAATGTCAGCTCCACAGAACTCCATGGTGTCATGGAAGGCCTCCATTCAAAAGTGAAGACAGGACAAATTATATGGAAGATGAGTCCAAGTCATTTTGGACAATGTGTCTCCAGCTGACAACAGATAATTCAGGGAGGAAGCCTATAAGACATTGACAATATATGGCATGGTTTCTCAACCTTTTTGCAGCAGAAAACACAACACAATCCTATTTGTGTCCATCCAGTTCAGTGTACATAGGATTATCACCTTAATTATGTAGCAAATACCTTTTAATTGAAGATGCCTGGGATTAAATCTGAAACCTTCTATATAAGCTTTACTGCTGAGACATGTTTTTCTGCCCTGCTTTAGGCTATAAAAAAACAAGGTGGGCTTCAATAGCTCTATTCAAGCATTCAACCAAACACACAAGGACACCAACTATGCAGGAGGCATGGCAGCATGTGCAACAGTCCCACCCGCAAAATCCCTATGTACACCAGCCTTGCTTCCCCCCTTTAGGATTCTTGATCACAGGGAGGCTTCTAAGCACACTCAGAATCTCCCATAAGATCTTTGTGCTGAATGCATGAATGCGGAGAGTGGAGGGTGCCACACATGGGGTTATTAGGGATAGGGTAGGTGAATGCACACCCCCTGTGATCCCATCTTGGCTTGTATGCTCAATGTTTGGCTGAACATCTGAATAGGGCTAATATGTGAGAGCAGTGAAGACTTGAAGGGGGGAGGCAAAAATGTGCCTGGGATGTATAAACATTAAGATGCAGCTTGTATTGAGAGACCACAGCAAGAGTTTTCGATGTGCATAATGATTACTTTGCTTAATAGGGAACTAAAACGACACCCCATTAATAACTGCCATCTTTAAATAGATGGAATCCTGCACTATATATCTTACCTGTTTGGAGAATATTTATCACGAGTGTCCACTACAGAGAGACTTCTTGAAATTAAACTTGAGATGTTTTTATCATAGTTCTCATAACTTGTTTGATTGTGTTGAGTAATGCAGGGAAAGTTGTTGGTGCTCACCTTTGTGGTTGTTTCAGATACATCATCTTGATAAAACAACATGAAAAGGAGCTGCTAGAGAAATTTGCATCAAATCTAGTTGCCAACATTTCACTCAAAAATGTCAAACTAAAATAGATAATGTGGGCCCTATTCCCTACCACCAGATGCTTAGGGATAATTATCTAATTTTGCTGACAAAAAAACAATTTCACCTCAATTAGATACATTAGTTGGAAACATCTAGATATTTTTCTGGCACTTTTGGACAATATTTGGCATGAATATGGTAACAAAATGGTGCTATGCATCCTGGGAACTAGGATGCATCAATTCATACTGTTTTTCTTCTTATAAATGCTGGAAAATTGCAAATTAAAACACTGTGCTCTAATGTACTCAATTTGAAACAACTCCACTTTCTTTTACTTGCCACATTTCTTGCGTCCACATTGCTAATTTGGAGGGGACAAAGAAACAGATACTGATACTACATCATCCTGAAGCAGTCACTGGCTAGTCTGCCCTTCTCATGTTAATGGCATTAACTCCCTCGCCCTGAAGATATCATTGGATGTATTGGGGATCCTTAAAGGCTGTGATAAAAGCCCTTGGCTAAAGGTTTGACTTCCTGGTTTAGTTTTGTATTGCTATGAAAGTGGTGTGGCATTGTCTAAAGCACATTCATTCAGTTCCTGCAAATTCTAGATATACTGTGACAACTCTAAGGATGAGTCTTAATGGTCCAATGAAAATAGGTTTAAATTGTACTCCCTCAAGGATGGTCTTCTCTTCAGTTTTCTGTCTGTAGGCTTTTAAGTCAATGCAAAATCCTTGCAAAATCACATTTTGTAGCTACTTCAAAAATGCTGTAAGCAGTATATTAAACCCAGGATCGTTTTCCCTATATGGAGTAAAAGCTGACACTGAAGTGCAGAGTCTACAATTTTGCAGTACCTAATTCATCCCTATCCAATACAGCTTGTTACTAATAGTAATGGTGCCCAAGTAAAGAATTTTTTTCCCTATATTTTGGACCGATTGAAATCTTCCATGTTTTGTGGGAAAGGTCCAGGAAGACAATGAATAAAATCCAAAGCCAGGGCATGTCTGGATAAAATATTTCAAAACTCTCATCAGCAAGTTAGAATTTACTTTTCATTAGTCACATAACACAGAAACTGTAAACAGAAAATAAGTATAGGAATTTGCCTTACAACATGAAGATCCGTGTGAACATATTATATAGCTTTAGATTCTTTTCTGTGCTAACAAGCCAAGATGACAAAGAAAATTTGAGATTGCAAATTTTTAATTACCATACCTTTTAAGTCTCTGTTTTCTTTTGCTTGACCTGTGTCACAGTATCCAGTAATCAGAATTTCTGTAGATTCGCTATTTATGGAAGATGAGGAAGTATTGTTCCTAGAACGTTGTTCTATCTTTTCTACATAAAAATAAAAACCATGCTTATATCAAATTCTTCTTGATGTTTTAGATATTTCATTAATACAGCAATAATTTTACCCAGACAAATCTGAGTTCTTATCACTGTTGATGCAGCCTATTAAAATGAAGCTAGTCTTATCAAATAATGATGCTAACTCTTTATTAAAATGCTATATTTTAGAAAAGTGAAATGTCTTTTTGATTGTTGGAAGAATGTCTTCCAAATTAGCAGCTTCCTGATTTTTTTAAAAAAGTACTATGCATGAGAAATACCCTTTGGCCTTAGAAACATTGGCACAGAAATGTGTTACTTACCACAGATACAGTATTTAAAGAGAACTGTACTCAAATGAGCAAAATGGTACTCATTGGAAAAGACATTATGTAAATGAAAATAGAAAATGCTGCTAGTTGCACTGGTCTTGAGACACTTTTAGTCTTCAGAAAGCTATTATATAGGGGCTTGTCATGGTTCATTGTTGTGACTGCAGTAGAAGGTTATATCCCTTTTTCTGCAGTGATGGATCTCATCTCTTTGCTAACCATCAGCTCTGACACTATTACTTGTTGTGGGTACCTAGAGCAAATAGCTCTTTTAATATTTCAAAGTCCAATGAAGATTTTTTTATTTTTATTTTGGTGAATTTCACTGTTGTAGTGTTGGTTTTAATGTTGTAACTTTGCCTCAGGTGATTTATAAAATACTAGAAATAATAATTTGAGAGTATGAAGATATACCTCACTATTATAAACATGGTATTTAAAAAAGAAAACAGTCTTCCAGGTTGTGTGGATGCATGTGTGCATGCCCACCCACACAAAGGCAATCCAGAATAATGAGATGAGGGTGGCAATATGTCTGTTTATATGTAGCATAAGGTGCCTGGCTTGCTGCACTAGCTACTAAATGGTACTGTGTTATCCTGCTTATGAATGAAATTTCAGACTTTTCACTATATTGGCAGGATTCATATTGAACTTGGTTATTCAAATGGATCCTTCACGCTGAGTTAATTGTCGCTATACTTTTAGCAATGGATATTTCTTCTTCTTGAAAACCTGTTGAATGCACTGATTGTGTGGTAGTCAGTGCACAATAGTGGTGGATGGGGACCTGTTTTATTCAATCTTCCTAGTTTGGTAAGTATACTGCAGCAAGGCTCATGATGAACCCATGCAGAAGAATGAGTTCTATGAAGCTCTGCTATAAAGTCACTGCTTCAAAGTAACTGTTGGTAACGTTAATGTGATGTGGCCTCTTATCTTTGCTAAAGCAGCATACTGGGATGTTTACTGAGCATCCTAAGAACCCGAGCAATATACCATAATAGTTGTTCTTTTACCATCCTGTTTGCCAGTAACTGTATGCATTAGCCATTCATATTGCCTTTTTACATCCCATAGTTCTTCTTTCAATCTATGGTTTTCCTCATTCAACTGGTGACTGATTTCTCTCAGCCTCCTGGATTCACTTCTTAGCTCACAAATCTCTTCATGCAGGGTCTGCTCATAAATGTCTACTGGATCATGTCTGCTGTGCATCCTGTTAACCTTTAAAGGAGAGAGATTAGTTTGAACTATGTTTTGATTCTTGATCATGAAGGTGGAAAACAAAGGGTAGAAGTCAATATTTAAGCATAATTTATCATTGCTGAACTGCTGCTATTCTCAAGCTGGTGAAGGTTTTGACTAATGGCTTCACATGCAGCGAAATCACATGGTAAACCCTACCTGGGACTGTGTCACTTAAGACTGCAGGTTAGGTTCTCATGTTTGAATATCCCATGTGGAAAACAACATGCATGAAGAAAGGCTAGAATGCTTTTTCTTATGTGCTACTTTTCTGCATGCAAGGAATGTTTAATTCCTCACAACATGGTTAAGCAGTGAATGTGTTAAATATGCAGTTATGCTCTACAACGGTAGTTCCCAAACTTTTTTCCTCATGGACCATTTGAAAATTTTGAGGGGTCTAGGTGGATCACTTAATGATTTTTCTGCCTATTGTAGCAATTGTAATGCACTGTGCTAAGTGCCATATGACTTTTTAATGTATTTTTATTGTTTCTTTTACTTCTTACATTTTGTATTTTATGTATTCCATTGAATTCAAATTGTAATACAATAATATACAATATAAGAAATAAAAGAAGCAATTAAAATAAAATTAAAAATTAATATGAACACTGAATGTGATGGATGTGCCATCTCCTATCTTCAACCACAAATCCACAGACATGGTGTGGAACTGGTGGTCCATGGACCACAGTTTGGGAACGCCTACTCTATAAATATATAAAAGTAGTACACTGAGAAGACAAATACATATAAACTAAGAATGTTTATGCTCAAACTGTTATAGACATAAAACAAATTGTTATCAACAGTTGACTAATTTTAGGTATGGTTTGGTGACTCTTGTTTACATGATGAACTATGTTTTCTTGTCTTCCACCCCTCTTTACACTAAAATAAGAGTAGGCTTAAATTAAAGTATAGAAGTTATTCACTAATAGGCAAAAAACCTTGCGGTTTAAGAACATACCTATAGCCCACAGATATTTCTATCAAACTTTAAAAAGCAGGGCAGAAGGGAAGCCCCTTTCCTTTCCAAAAGGAAAACATTGTGAACAGTATCATTGCTTTTCAGCGTTTCCCTCACCTTTTTATTCTACAGAAGGCACATGTAGCCTCCCACTAGGGCTGCCAGGTGCAGGGCCTGAGACTGATCCTGTATCTTTAGGAGAAGAGAAAGTCAGCCAAGTGCAGGTGTTCTTGCAAGTCTGTAATGGGAAAAACCACAAGGTGGAATTCTCCCTCCCCCCCCCTGCACAACTTTTAAAGATACAGAAGACCTCTTGGAGGTTGGGCCTGGCAACCAAGAGTTCTTCTGTATCTTTAAAAGTTGTGCAGGGGGAAGGGAGAACTCCACCTTGTGGTTTTTCCCATTACTATGTTGCAAGAACACCTGCACTTGGCTGACTTTCTCTTCTCCTAAAGTTACAAGATCAGCCTCAGGCCCTGAACCTGGCAACCCTATCTCCCACCCAAATTTAAAACAAAGCTGTCCCTGGCCACATCCACACCAGGCCTCTATTACACTTTGGACAATCATTATTTATTTATTTATTTATTTATATACCGTCCTATAGCTGAAGCTTTCTGGGCGGTTTACAATAATTAAAAATATTAAAAACAAATATACAAATTTAAAAACACATTTTTAAAAAACAATTTAAAACACAATTTAAAACAATTTATCATGGCTTCTCTCAAAGAATCCTGGAAAGTGTAGTTAGTGAAGGGTGCTGAGAGTTGCTAGGAGACGCCCTGTTCCTCTCACAGACCTTCAATCAGAGTGGCTGACTGTTAAACCATTCTCTCAGGGGAATAGGAGTCTCCTCTCAGCACCCTTCACAAACTACACTTCCCAGGATTCTTTGAGGGAAGCCATGACTGTCTCACGTGAAATCAAGTCTTGTGTGGGTGTTAGCCAAGCCCAGCCACTGTGAGGCTTTTAGAACACTGACAGTTGGTTCTTACTGAGCATGCCCCGCGTTATCATTGGCTTCAAGCCAAAATTTCTTAAATTAATTAAAAATCAGCCAGGCATTTTTTAAACTTTTAAACTGCAGAAGATGAAGGTCAGAGTATGGGGCAAGGTCAGTATTAGGATTACAGGTACTCTGTGAACATTGCTGATTTTTAATGAATTTCAACAGATTATGAGAACTCTCAGAGAAAAAAGTCCTAAAAGGCTCTGGGGTTTTTTCTCTCTTTTTAGACTCTGAACTCTCGATTCTTTCTGACTGTTTTGTGTATCGTCATGAAAATTGACAGGGTTGTTAAGCAAGCGTTTCTGAGTTCAGGACTGTAAGTTTGGTAAGGTTTTATTTTGAAATGAGCTTATGGGAAGCATCAGAATCGCATGGGGGGTATTTTTAATTTAACATTGCGGAATGTGAAAAATCCACACTGGCTATAGTATACAGTCACTCTCGTGGCTGTATAATAATAAAGGATTAATCACCACCCAAACGATCTCTTACCTTTTTCTTCAAAATAAGATTTTCTTCTTTGGAGTCTGCTAACTTCTGCAGATATTCAGATTTTAATTGAGCCATTTCATTCTTCAGTTGTGAAATCTCCTTGTCTGCTTTTGCTAGCTCTAAGACAGCAGTCTCATTGGCTTCCTGAAGATCACTGATGTGGCTTTTAAGGTTTACTGTGTATCAAAATGCAAACATACTCATTAGGCATGATCCAGTCACATTTAAGCTCAACTGTGCTTAAGATTTACAATACAATAAATATACTTACTTCTGAGTAGACATGCATAGGATTGCATTTTTCCGACTGAAATAAAAAGGGACTGGAAAAAAATTAGCTTGCAGCTTCATCCTATGCTTGTTTATTCAGAAGGAATGCCCAGTGAGGTCATGAGACTTACTCCCACATTAACAGTGTACTTAAAATATAGCCTTCATTGGATAGTGCCTTGTATTTGTAGAGAAAAAAGATATAACAAAATTCTCAACCATCTCAGGGATTATCAATAGCTGGAGAGAACTGTCCCCCTTCTCTGGAGCTACATAAAACCCGTGTGCCCTGAGGGAAAGCAGAAAGAGGATGAGAAGGAGATGCTCAGGGAACTAGTGTCCTCAGTTCCTGATGTAGGCCTGAGAATACTTTGTACCATTTGTTTGTGTTAATATTTTAAATTGTAAATCACCTTGGCAGAAAGGCAGTATATAAATAGAACAACATTAGAACTGGTGTAGTGGTTAAGGTGTTGGACTATGACCTGGGAGACCAGGGTTCGAATCACCACATAGCCATGAAGCTCACTGGGTGACCTTGGGCCAGTCACTGCCTGTCAGCCTCATAAAAACCCTATTCATAGGGTCGCCATAAGTCGGAATCGACTTGAAGGCAGTACATTTACATTTTACATTTAGAACTCACTATCTAGTCTGAGTGCTAGCCATTAATGCTACACACTATGCACACACACACGCACGCACGCACACACAATGGGGAAAATGGCAGAAAATTCTTCCATCTTTTAACCAGAGCAAAATAGGGGATAGCACTTCAGTGACTTTGAGTAAACTTCTTACGTAAATTCTTACAGCTTGAATTAGTTTTGGGGAAAACAATTTGTTTACTTGATTATACTTAGAGATTTTAAGGCAGGGGAATGCATTAAGCTGATACTTAACTTTATTGCATTCACAATACATTTTACAGTTGATTTCAACTGTAAATCTGAAAGTGTGTTAAATTGAAAAAACAAATTTGAAATCTGAAATTCTACCTAACTAATCTGTGTAAAATTTAGTAGCAGAAATCTGTCTCTTGTCCTAGCTAAAGTAGATGATGTTATCTGAGGCTGTTAACTTTTCTGGAGATAGATACCCATAACTGGCCACCAGATAACATTTCTCCCACCTTCACCACATTATAATGAAAGACAGTGGCAACACATCTCTCTAGCATTTGCACACAACAAAGTAGCAGAGCAGGATTAACAGAAATTGCTGCAGTATTGATTAATGTTTGGTTGACTCTGGCTATCAGTGCAATCCATTATGGGACTGTAGTGGTGCCAAGAGCCTGAATATCCATTCTAGTCTTGTGGAGGAGCAGAATATGGCTTTAGGATTTCTCCAGTGGGCACCAGGACACCCCCAAGTGGGTGCTGTCTTCCTGTGCTAGTGCTTGAGGCAGGAAAGAGTTAACACTCCCAACAGACTGTCACCACAGCCCCTCCCACGGAATGCTAGTTCATTTTCCTGCCTCGCTTGAGCAGTACTTAATTTCACCTTGCTCTTCAGTCTAGCTAGCTTATCTTCTTATTTAAATTTAAAATATTCTTCAGTGTTGTAAATTAATTGTTTGAATGTTTATGAATTATTTCAGAGAGTTCGCTAATGAATTGGTGTGCGTGGCTGAGTGGCTGTTCAATGTCCACTGTGTCCATTGATTAATTAATTTATTGTTGGATTACTCTAAATATTTAATCCCCTGAATTAATTACCCTATTGATTAGCTGAAGTGTTTAAGTTAATCCCGTTACAGTTAATGAATTTTACTGGGTTGATTCCTTTGGTTAAAGAACAGTATTTTTTAATTTAAAGAGAGAGAAAAGAACCAAACAAACCTTTTCCTGCTAATGGCAAAATGCCTAAGGATCATAGCAAAGTCTCCACAGAGCACTCTAAAAAATTTAAGTCATGGCACAAAGCAGCAGGAGCAGTTGGTGCGGTAGTGCCTACAGCCCGCTCAGGCAAAATGATGGTTAAAAAGACAAGCCATGGCAGCACGCACAGAGGCAGCTGCCATTTTGACCAACAGCAAACAGCTCGCAGTCAGCATGTGGCTCATTCAGGGTAGCACAGAGAGCGGCCAGAAATCAGCAGCAAAGCACTGTAAACCCTGCAAGCGATGCGGTAGCAGAACAATCAGGGAGGAAACATGCTGCCAAAAATAAAGGGAGTAATAAGGATGCAGTCTTACCAACATCGTCATTACAGTGCAGAAGTGCAGCTTACATGGGAGAGCAAAGCCAGCAGTGAATGGCAGCAAATGATGAAATGCTCTCTGAGGATAAAAGAGCTCCAGATCCGCTAGTCCTTGTTTGCTCAGATTCAGATGAGGAAGAGGAATTTACTGGGTTTAATACAAAGCAGCCTCAATTCCTGCAGAGCAGTTTAGGCACTGCACCTTTGTGTAATACTGCCATCTCTGGTCAAAATCAGCAACAGCAGCATGCAGTATTAGCTAATACATATAAGCAGCACCAACACCATAGGGATTCAGCACAGACAGTTAATGCAGTCTCTGCTGCCACCTCCTGTTCCAATCAGGAACTCCAGCAGGTGGAACCTTTTCATTTAAGCCCTGCTGAGTTAAATCATATGAGAAGCGCTCTGATGTACAACATTTCAGCAGAACTAGCTGCTTTTCACCAGTCTTTTAAAGTAGCTCCTCAGAAATATAGCAGCTTACACAATTACATCATGCAACAGTGGTCAGTAACCATCCAATATGTTGCAGTGCAGGGACTTCCGGGAAGGGTGACTTCGCTTGTGCCTGCTTTTGAGATGGGCTCCCGCCTCAAAAGAAGCTTATTCAGATATAAATCAGTCAGAACATTTTTTTTTGACTGATGAAATTTCTCCTGGGCAGGGAGAAACGTAGAGATCAACCTCAAAAGCCTGTTTTTGTTGGGAGGACTGGATTTCATTAATTTATGAGAAAAGGTCCAGCCAGCAATGCCGGACGGACTTCCAAACAAGCTCTATCTGATTAATGCAATACGTTTATCTTTTCTTCAAAGAGAAAACCGACTAACAGGCAAGCACCCTTCTTTCTATTATTTTTTTTACTTGGTTTAAATTGTTGCAGCAAAAAGAGATTTGTCAAATGAATCAGCTTTAAAGAACTTCTGGGTGAGCTATAACTCTTCTCTGTTATTCACGAAATTAACAGCTTATCTCTGTTTCTATTGCAAAAAGCTGTCCTGGAAGTGCATTCTAAAGATATAAACAGAAGAGGGATTTCTATTCCGAGGAACATTATATTGTCTGGGACTATTCCCTTTTTGGTCTATTTTATTTTGACGAATCTGCTTCTTCACGACGCCACTAACTGTTTTGATGCTGGGAACTAAATTTGTTTTGTGTTCTTGAACATAGAGAGATAAGGCAGGCTGCTCTGTTTATACTGTGATGTCATCAAGCCTGGAATATTAACCCAATTGTTGCTGAAATAAGAAGTGGTTCTTCTTTATTTTTGTTTTGTTTTGTTTTGGTGGTTTTAAAAATGGCAATCAAGAAAGTGGCTGAGAATCTGGAAGTAATTATGTTTCAGAAAATAATGGATGAGATTGAGATAACGAAACAAACCCTGCGACAGGGCAGTAAGGAGCTGAAAATTGAACTGAGCAAAATGACGCAGGAGCTTAAAGAAATAGGGGATCCTGTGAGAGAGGAGAATGAGATCAGAGATGAGAAAAGAAAAAATAAAGGGAAGATACAAGCCCTGGAGATTGGAACAAATGTGGAATTGGAAAAAGATCTGGAGTTTATGGATATTAGAAATAAAATCTACTGTTTGGAATTTAACGTTATCTCTGAAGAAATTAATGAAGATATTAGAGATAAAGTTATCAACGGCTTGGATAATCTTCTGGACTGGAATGACGTGATGGAGCTTGATATAGAGAAAATCTATGGAATTAACTGCAGCCATGTGACAATGGAAAAACTCTCAAGAGATGAGCCAGTGCATTTTGTAAAAAAGAAGAACACAGATATGACTTTACAACAATATTTCAGCAACTTATTCAGAATTGATGGCAAGAAAATATTTGGGATAGAGGAAATTCCCATCAGACTCTTATTATATGACTATGGCTATGACAGCAAGATTATTATGGAATACTGATAATGGAAGATTGGATGCTGAAATTACTGGAAATAGGACTATTGAAGATGGAAGATGGAATTAATATGGATAATGGAATAATGGCTATTGAAATTATTGGACCTAACAGATTTTGATGAGATGGATTAATCGATATGTTTATTTGGACTATGGTTATGACAATAAGATTATTATTATTATTAACGAGATGGATTAATCGACATGTTTATTTGGAGAAAAATTGATAGATATATTTCTTAAAGATTTGAAACCTCTCTTTGACTTTTTGTGGAAAGAATAAAGTAATGTTTATGAGATTTGATGATTAATTAAGATAACTACTGGAGGAAAGTGATTTTATAATATAATTTAAGAGACAGGATTGTTATATATTGTAGACCTACAACTGATTTGATCTGCGACAAATGGGAAGTCAACATTTTATTTTTTTGTTTAATCATTTTTGTTTTGTTTTGTTTTTTGTCTTTGAATGTTTTATGATTTTGTTTTGTATGTTTTATGAAAATTGGAATAAAAATTATTGTAAAAAAAAAACAATATGTTGCAGTGCAGTGCTCAGATGAGCCAAGCAAGAATGCCTGATGATGAGCAACAAGGGCTACAGAAAGCACGTAGAAACGACTCACCAGATTCACATGATGTGGCCAGAGATAGAGTGTGGAGGTTGGTAGCACACAGACTTGACAGACCAACCGCCGATGTGCAACAGTTTGTGTGCAATGATTCAGTGGTCAATCTGGAGGATGACACAGATTAATGGAGTGATGGTTCACAAGTAGATGAGCAGCAATCCACTAGCCTGTTCCACAGAGCTTATTACATGCCTTATAGGATTTATAGGATTCAGCCACGGAGCAGGCACCTTCTACCTCAAGGGGAGCCACTGTGCTTCCAGAAACAAAGCCTAGCAACAAGGTGGTTAAAGTGCCATCTCAAGAAAATAGTGAAATCTGAATGGGATTCAACAATTCCGTCTAAAAGATCAGTGATATGCTAATAAATTATACTTGTTAGAACCAGAGTTCATGGAGCAGCTGAGAGCTCCAGCAATTGATGCCCCAATTTCTGCTTTAGTTTCCAGAAAATTCCTTTCAAGGGATGGGGATGATCAGTTGAAGCAGCTCACAGAGTGAAAGTTAGACATGGCACTTAAGAAAGTACATAAGGCACTGGTTATACAGGCTCAAGTGCAGCATCTGTGTTTTCAAGGGCAGAACTACTGTGGTTAGACGATGTTTTGGATAATCCAAATCGGGATCCAGAGAGACTCAGGAAAACCATTCTGAAGGCCTTTATTGCGGATGCGACACAATTTGCAGCTAGGCCTATGGCAGCTGAAGTGGTGGCTAGGAGCATTTTTTGGCTTCGCCATTGGGAGGAAGATCATAGAATCATAGAATAGTAGAGTTGGAAGGGGCCTATAAGGCTATCAAGTCCAACCCCCCTGCTCAATGCAGGAACCCAAATCAAAGCATTCCCGACAGATGGCTGTCCAGCTGCCTCTTGAATGCCTCCAGTGTCGGAGAGCCCACTACCTCCCTAGGTGATGGTTCCATTGTCGTATGACTCTAACAGTTAGGAAGGTTTTCCTGATGTCTAGTCAAAATCTGGCTTACTGCAACTTGAGCCCATTATTCCATGTCCTGCACTCTGGGATGATTGAGATGCTACTTCTCATGTAGTGCTGGCTACACAACCATATGCAGGCAAGAAATTGTTTGGTGAGGATGTTTTGAAGGACGTGTCAGTAGAGACAAAGGAAAAGAAAAAGGCAATGCCAATAACAGGCCGAAGAAGGGGTGACCAGTGTTCCTTTCGATGCTATCAGCCATACCCGTCATTTTGTCCATCTAGATTTGGAGGAAGAGGGTGAGATTACCATTCCAATAGACAAGCCTGGGTTCATCCTAGATTCCAGTCACGCAACCAACAGCAATCAGGAGCGCAAAATCCAGGTTCAGCCTCCATCAGGGGTGGAAGGCAACAAAGACAATTCTAACTTCAAATTCCAGTGGGAGGGCGCCTACTAAGTTTTGCACAACAGTGGGAGGCAACAACATTAGACCGCTGGGTCAAAAATGCAGTGTGTCACAGGTATTGAAGAGAGTTTCAGGCCCCACCTCGAAGCAGATTTATCCCATCACCAATTTCTTCAGATCTACAGAAGCGCAGACTAGAACAGGAGGCAATAGACCATCTGTTGCAGATAGCGGCCATAGAACCAGTTCAACAGGACCAGAAATTCTGTGGTGTTTTTTCGCTACTCTTTATTGTGCTGAAGAAAGGGGCACTTGGAGGGCTGTGTTAGACCTAAAATTCCAGAACAGGTTTATAAAATACTGAAAGTTTTACATGGTTGCCATAAGGGAAGCGCTTCAACAATGAGACTTTGTGGCCTCCATAGATCTAACTGAGGCTTACCTCCATGTGCCAGTCCATCCACAGCACCACAAGCATTTTTGCTTTGCTGTTAGTACAGGGCAATGCCTTTTGGCTTGGCATCCCCTCCAAAGGTCTTTATGAAGATAATGGTGACCCTTGTGGCTCATCTTCATCAGGAGGGGGTGCATCTATACCCATAGTTAGATGACATTTTGATTTGGTTGCAGACAATACAGTCAGCATATCAAAACATTCAGGTCACCCTAGCAGCTCTCAAAGATCATGGGTTCCTGGTGAACATTGCAAAGAGCCATTTGATTCCAAAACAATGTCTGCAGCATCTTGGGGCAATGATAGATACGGAATGGGAGACAATATCTCTTTCAGATGAGAGAGAGGAGAAGATAGCTGTTCCAAGTTATACCATGGGCCAGATTTCACGTTCAGCCTCTGTTACATTACCAATTGCAGATAGCACATTCCAAACACTTCCAGGTTCCACTAACAGCATAACTGAGGGCAGCTCTACGGTGGTGGACAAAGGATTGTGACTTACACAGAGGTGTTCCTCTAAAGGACCCATCATGAGAGGTTGTTACAACAGATGCAAGTCTGCATGATTGGGGCGCTCACTGTAGGGGCGAGCTTCTACAGGGTTCATGGTCACCTCAGGAACCAAAACTTCAGTAACTGGTGTTACAGCATTTTGTGCTGCTTTTTCACCTCAAGCACACAATGTTGAGGACACACAACAATTCTGTGAAAGCATTCATAAATTGTCAAGGAGGAACAAAATCACAGATGCTTCATCTGGAGGCATCACAATTACTATCCTGGGCAGAGAGGGCCCTACACTCACTGACAGCAGAGTACATAAGGGGGCTGGACAACATATAAGGCTCCTGCTGGGTAGAAGGGCGGGATATAAATCAAATAATAATAATAAAAGCAGATTGGTTTAGCAGACAGGATGTGTTGCTGGAAGAGTGGCAACTTCACAGGGAGGTATTCAAACAGATCCGCAAAAGGTTTGAGAGAATGGGTGTGGACCTTTTTGCTCCTGACATCAATCAGCAGCTGAGAAGGTACTACACTCAGTACCCATTGTTGGTAGCAGAAGGTGTAGAGGCACAGAATTCTCCTTGGCCAACAGGAACACTTTACATCTTCCCATCATTCCCTTTGCTGGTTCGAGTGTTGAAGAAAGTGAGGATAGAGAGGTCCAATGTCATTCTAGTCACACCAGATTGGCCAAAGAGGCCATAGTTTTCAGAACTAATTAACCTATCTGTGGATCCCCCCATAATTTCTGCCTCTTCGTCCAGATTTGCTGCTACAGGGGCCTCTACGGCATCCTGATCTGCAATGGTTGAGCTTAACTGCATGGAAGTTGAGCAGCAGACTGCTGACAGCAGGATTGCCAGCAGAGGTAGTAATCACCATATTGGCATCTCGAAGGCTTTCCACAATAAGAAACTACCAGTATACCTGGGCTGCATTTCTGCAATGGTGCAACAACAACCATGTGAGAGCGCAAAAGGTGGGAATTGTGGAGTTGTTATCTTTTTTAAACAATGGCTTGAAGCAGGGTTTGAAGCCCAACAGCTTGTGGAGGCAAGCATCAGCCTTGGCAACAGGGCTTTCTAAATTTTCATCTGAGTTACTGGGTGTTCATCCATATCTGAAACAATTCAGATATCTGACATCAGTCCCTATTCACCACGGGTTTCCTACGTGGGATCTTTATAAAGTATTGTCAGCTCTCCAGAAACTGCCTTTTGAACCACTAAAAACCTCCACTCTGTGAATAATGTCTTCAAGGTGCTAGTCCTGGTGGCAATAATGTCAGCTAGATGTGTGTCCCAACTGGGAGTACTCTCAGTAGCAAAACATCTCTGTATTTTTCATAGGGACAGAGTCATACTTCGAACAGATTCTGCTTTCATTCCAAAAGTAAATACAGTCTTTCACCATCAGCAGGAATTGATTTTGCCAACCACCTCAGCATGCTCTAGAGCACGCTTGGCATTCTTTAGATGTGTGGAGAGCACTTAAGGTCTATATTAATAGGACAAGATTGATAAGACAAAGAGATTCGTTATTTGTTTCTTACCACCCAACTACTCTGGGTAAAAAGGTGACATCTTCCACTCTGGCAAGATGGATTAAGGGGTGTATTGCTTTAGCGTACAGTACGCTGCACATGCCATTGCCATCAGGTATTATGGCACATTCAACGAGAGCAGCAGCTGCTACTGCAGCTTATTCAACAAATGCACCTCTACAAGAGGTTTGTCAAGCTGCCACCCAAATACTTTTACTAAACATTATAGAATAGGCATTTACACATCTGCAGAAGCAGCCTTTGGCAGGCGAGTGCACCAGCAGGTGCTGAAGAATCAGTAAGGGGTTATGTGCCCACCCATACAATAGGTCAGCTTTGGAACATCCCACTTGGGGGTGTCCTGGTGCCCACTGGAGAAGGAACTGTTTTACTCACCAGAAAAGACATTTGTCTTACCATGAAACGGTTTTCTCTGTGCATGTCAAAGATGGCCTCAGGTGGGTAGCTAGCTCCACCTAGTGGTTCAATTTTGCAGGGACTTCCTGCTTCCTGTGGCTCCTTATCTCAGTTCTTTATGACAAGCAAATTAGATGAGTACAGCCTTAACCTGTAGAAAACACAACTGAAGAAAAACAAACATCACACACAAACACTGCTAAACACAGGCTCACTTAAAGAACTATGGCAGCCCAACCCTCATAGAGAATGGCACTGAGGTCATCTTTGACATGCACAGAGAAAACCGTTTTATGGTAAGACCAAATGTCTTTTCTCCTGTGCATGTAAAGATGACCTCAGGTGGAACATACCAAAGCTGACCAATGTAGCGCGGGAATATAGCTGGGCTGTAACAACGTTATTGGTCTGGGAGAACGTGCTGTAGCACTCTCCTCCCAAAGATTGCCTCAGCAGAGGTGTAATCATTTATTTTGTAGAGTTTGATAAATGTGTTAGGATCAGCTCATGTAGCCACTCTGCAGATCTCCAGGAGGGAAGCACTGCGGGAAAATGCTGTGGATGTGGCTGCCACCCTAGTGGAGTGGGCCACTACCTTGGTGTGGTGAATTCATCTCAGGGAAGCATATGCCAATTTAATGCATGCCTCATCCACCTGGCTAGTGTTGAGGTGGAAACCTTCTTTCCTAACAAAGTTGGGTGAAAGACACACACAAGCTCTTGTTGACAGAGGAAGTTAAACAACACTTTAGGATGAAAGGAAGGGACAGTGCTGGGAACAGCCCTATATTTATGAAAACAGCCAGTAACACTTGTCAACAGACAGTGCATTCGGCTGTGACGCTCTCTGAGACAGGTAATGGCCACAAGAAATAACACCTTAAAGGACAGTAGGTGGAGAGGAACTTTACTGAGTAGTTCAAAGGGAGGTTCTGAAGGGCAGTCAGCCCTTGTGCAGGTCCCATGTTGGGTAGCGATGTTGCTCCGCAAGGAAAACTCTTCAGGAAGGGATGAGATCTCGGTGGATTCACTGGGGATCATGACAGAATTGCTGGCAGAGCCAAAGCCTAACACTTCAAGGTGTTGGGTCAGAGTCCCAATGCTAACCCATCTTGAAGGAGAGAACCTCACTGATACCAGCTTCCTAGGAGGTATCTTCTTCCTCTGAGAAAGCCTTCGAAGTGCCTTTGTAAATCCGAATAGTGGGTGGATGTCGAGAGGCCAAAATTGTCTCCACTACCAACAGCTGAGGGCCCTTCTTAGCAGGTGTCACCTCTCCAACTGCAGACATGAAGCACCAGCCATCCCAAGTCTGGGAGAAGCTGTCCTAGTGATAGCAGACATCCCTGGGGGAAATCTGCTAAGGAGGAGCAACGACCAGGTCAAGAGTTTCGGAAATCGGGCGCTCCTTGGCCAATATAGAGCGACCAGTAGCATTTTTGGAGTACCCTCAGAATAACTGGAAGTGGAGGGAAGGCATACAAATGAGCTGCAGGCCACCAGGATGTCAGGGCTTCTATTCCTTCCACCTTTGGCATTGCATATCTGGCAAAGAACCTTTTCACCTGAAAGTTGAGGTGGGTGGCAAAGAGATCTACTTTGACTCTCCCAAATGGTCCACTATCTGCTGAAAGGCCATCGGGTGGAATTTCTATTTCCCCTGATGGATTTGGTCCCAACTCAAGCAGTCCGCTTGACTGTTGCTCTCCCCTCTGATGTATTCCACCTGGATTGAGTCCAGGTAAACCACCGGCCATAGGAATAGCAGTGAGGCTTCCCTCTGGAGCTGAGCCAACCATGCGCGCCCCTGACGATTTAAATGAGGTAGATAGCCACATTGTCGGTTCTGACAAGCACCGCCCCAACTGCCTCCATCTTCCTAGGTGCTTTAGTGCTAGGCAGATCATGCACAGCTACAGAAGAATGATGGGGAGTAAGGACTCCTGTGTCAACCAAGATCCTTGGATCATCTGGCCATCGCGTATAGCCCCCCATCCTGTGGGGGTGGTGTCCAATTTGATGAGTGTTCACCTAGGGTCATGAAATGGAATTCCCCTTACAGATTGGGTTCATATGTCCATCATAGTAGGGAGTGACGAACCTTGGTGATAGCAATAGCCTTTGGTGATTCCTGGCTATGTAGCTTGGAAGGGCAGTAGTGACCACTGCAGGGGACGCAAATGGTGACGTGCCCCGGGAGTGGTTCAGAATGTAGAAACCATCAACCCTAGGGCTGCTGTCCAATGTACAGGGTCCACTGATGTAGAGGCCAGAAGATGTGACATCGCTGCACGTGTATTGTTTATTCTGTCCTGTGCCAGTTTAATAATGCCATGCATTAGGCGAAGAGATAGGAACAACTGGCTCTTGGCATGATTGATTAAAGGCCATGGTTCTTCATATAGGCTAAGGTGATGTGTAGATCCTCCCATTATTTGTGAATTGATGAGGATCGAATTAGGAAATCTTCCAGGTAGGGAAAAATGTGTACTCCCTGTGTCCTGAGGCATGCTATCAGGGTCACCGCAACTTTGTGAAGACGCTAGGGGTGGACGACGGACCAAAGGGCTTGGGCCTGTATTGGTAATGGTCTTCCTCTACCACAAACCTGAGGTAGTGTCTGTTGTGGTGTAAATTTGTATATTTGTTAAGCAGAGAGTAACAGCGGTCTGAAATGCATGTGTGTCCGTTTACCTAAGAAAGCAGGCTTTTACCCTGCATTAGGATCACTGAGACTTAAGACTTAGTAAAATAAGAAAAGCTACTTTATTTATAGAAATATACATAGTAGATAGAAAGGCATACCTAGTTCTAACTAACTAACTAAGTTGGAGGCGCAACGCCCAGGCCTGGGAATTGCCCTCATGGCTGGGAGAGAGAGAGCAGAGACAAAGGTGTCTCCTCTCTCTCAGACAGTCAGAAAAGAGAAGAGAGGAAAGGGTGGAAGGAGGAAGGACAGGTAAGCTTCCCTTAAGACGTATCAGTCTAACAACGGAAGGAAGTCAGTCAGAGCATCACAGGTAAAGGTAATCAAGCCTATCCATCTGGAGAACCCTATCTCCCTTCTGGAACATAAACAAAAGAACAAAACAGGAGTTGCTCTTGCCCCACTTCCAACAGTGTTGGTGATGTGGAAAAATAGGGGTATGTAGGTACTCCTTCGAGTCTATCGAGGTGAGGTAACTTGTGGCATGTGATGTACTCATTCAGGTTGTGTAGGTTGAGTACTCCTCTGGACAAACCGTCTTTTCTCCCAACTGTAACAAAGAGTGAGTAGTTTCCCAAAATCTCTCTCCCTGGAAACAGGTTCTATTACTGCTATCTGCAGCAGGTGAGAGATTGCTTGGTGGATCCTCTCCCTTTTGTGTGGAGATGTCGAGCTGGGAGATGGTATGAACCTTGGGTGAGGCGAGAATGTGAATTCAAGATGTAGCCCATACTAGAGGGTCTGCTGCACCCATTGGTCCGATGTTATGTCCCTCCATTGAAGGGCGAACCGGTGGAGGTGACCTCCCACCGGATTGGTGCTGGTGCCAGAATTGGTTTCCACATGATAGGGACCCACATCTGGTCCTGTTGCAGAACTGCTGTGAGCCCCTGACCTGGCTGCTCTGTCTATTCCTGGAGGGGCGGATGGGTCAGCCCTCCTTAGCCCTTCCCAATGGCCTGGAGCCTCGAAAGGGCTGGGACATCTGATAAGAATGAGGGTTCTCCAAAAGAACCTTCTATTGTCTCTTTTGCTGGTTGAGGGATTTCTTTTCTTTAGATTCCAGGACGTCTGTGAGGGTGGCATCAGCCAACAGCTTACCTCCTATGTAGGGTCTGAGGCCAGATTAGAGCGAGCCATGGGGTCTGCGTCCCAATGGCACAACCACAGTGTTTTTCTAAGTAAAGACACCTGCCACCAGTGACTGTGTTGCGAATTATGTGGTGTCTGTTGATGCATCAGTCATGAAGGTCATCGCCTGGGAGATTTTCAGCAGGGATTTGCAGACTCGAGCTGGGTCCTGCTATGGGCCGTCCCATAAATCTTCCCACCACAGGAGGGAAGCCAAATGTGAAGGAGACCGATAGTACCCCAATTGATAAAGCACTAGCCTCATGGATTCTTTTGAGGCCCTGATCCATGTTGTGTTCTGTATGGTCCTTGAGATGGGCAACTGAATCCTTTGGGTTCAAGGACGGGCATAACAATTTACTATGGCAGCATCCCCGAGCAGGGCTTTCAACTGATCCATAAGCTGTAGCTGCAGTGTATCATATTTATTGGTTGTCAGAACTGACTTTTTAAACTGCAAAGGGACGTTTTATCTTTATTTGGTTGATGGGAGTTTCAGCACCCTAGATTTGGGTTATTGGTTGGGACACATGACGGAAACCCTAGATACATCTTGGGCTGGAGAATCTTCTGAAGAATTCAAACTCAGTGCTCTCGTTGCCTTGCACGAGAGGGGAAGAAACTGGGCTTTTTGGAAGATCCTGTTGGTAGAAACCTCTTCAGGTTCAGAATCCCCACTCTGCTCTTCCTCATTCAGAACAATAGAGTTATTGTCTGGGTTTGTGCTCTGGTCTTCCACAAAGCCATGGTGTATGCCTTGAGCAGCTGCATGTGGATCTAGTGACGTGCGGTTGGTTGGTGGTGGTCTTGAAGATGCAGATGCATGCAGTGGGTCAGAAGCTTGAATGCGCTGAGCCCTGCCCGGTTCTGGGAAGAGGGTCTAGCAGCCCCCATGTTCTCCAGGACATATTGAAGAGGCTGCTGAAGCTGACAGGTCTCCGGCCAAATCTATTAGCAGAGATTCCCTCAGTTGTTCTTTCAATTGTTGTAGCATCAGGGATGAAAACTGCAAATGCAGTTGATGAGCATGGCAGCATGATGGATGTGCACCCTCCTGTTCAGACTTCTGCAGGGATGTGAGTCAACTGGGAGCCTCTTGAAATCCTGAGAAGTCCTCAGGAGATGTGGTGGCGAAAATACAGTTTAAAACATAGGTTCCCCCCCCTTTCTCCTCAGAGGTCTCTTGCAATCTGCAAACAGAGCTGTGGATATCTTGCATGGCCGCTGGGCATCTATTGCCATCATCCTGGCATACATCACCATCCTGCCTATTTGCTTCCGAAGAAGATTCCTCTGAAGCCACCCTGCCCAGTTGAATACATGCCTCAGCAACTTCCTGCCTGCAGGTGAAGGGGCAGGCTACTGCTGACTCAGCAGCCGTCTCTGGCATCTGGAGGTCTGTGACTGGCAGGAGCGGTTTGGCCTTCTTGGTGGGAACTGCTGATTCTGTTGTTGCCTTCCCCATGGGAGCAATGTATGGTGTGGGGCTTATGGGGGCAGTCTTAAAATGAAAAGCTGCGGGCCTGTATGGAGGCAGGAGGCTGAATGGTGGACTGAGAATGGTGGACTGAGTTGGGCCTGCCGCAGCCTGTGTTGATGGCAAGTGGGTTGTTTGCAGCTGCAAAAGGCTCTGTTGGGTCTGCTGTGGCCTATGCCGATGATGGGTGATGGAGGCAGCAAGGCAGCGGTTGGTAGCCACAAACAGCTCCGTTGGGCCTGTAGTGGCCTTCATTGGGCCTATTGCAGCCTACTTGTGGGCCTACTGCAGCCTACTGTGAGGATGGACAATGTGGGGGAGAAAGGCGTATGCAGCAATGGACCGGATTGGCGGCCTTCATTGGGTCTACTTGTGGGCCTATTGTGAGGAAGGATGACGGGAGGGAGAAAGGCAGATGTGGCAATGTAGTGGCTTGGCAGCTGCAAATGACTTTGATGGCGAGGAGGTGATCTGGCGTAGGCAGCCAGATAGCTGCTGATGATTGAAAGACGCTCCACTGTAGCTGCGGCCTCGGTTGAAGTGGGGGGGAGAAAAGGAAAGCCAATGCCTGGTGTTTTAGGTGGGCAAGCCTCTTCCATGCACCTGCTGGTGTGTAAAGAATTTGGTTTTGGGGATCTAAACATTGCAGTCCCCTGCTCCTCTTATAGATATATAGATATAAATATAGATATATAGATATAGATATATATAGATATATGTACTCCTGTAGCTATCATGTGTGTGTGTGTGTGTGTGTGTGTGTGTGTGCGCGTGTATGTATGTATGTATTCATGCGAATGGGAGAAAGGATCAAACCTACCCAAGAGGAATGACAACTAAAGACAAACAAACATAGAAATATACAGGCCTGAACCAAGAGAGCAGAGAGCAAAGTCAACCATCTTTGATGAAGGCAGAAAGAACTGTGATAAGGAGCCACAGGAAGCAAGAAGTCCCTGCAAAATTGAACAGCACTCCTTCTGCCTTCAACCGCTAGGTGGAGCTAGCTACCCACCTGAGGTCATCTTTACACGCACAGGAGAAAGGTGTTTCTCTGGGGTCACCAGGACACCTCCAAGACCCACCCTGGGATGCAAAAAAGGCAATAAAAATCATAAGGAAATTGGGTGGAAATTAAAGGGTCAGGAACTGGCCTAGCATGTGCAAGTTTTAGTTTCACGTTAGTTACAATTGCTTCAATGTTGTTAGTGTTTTCTATTTGTGTTATGAGATTATATTTTCAAGCTTGGCCAGACAACAAACTAGCACTCCATGGAAGGGGCTGTCAGGGCCGGCCTGAAGGGCCCCTCAGGGTAGGTGGGTAGCAATAGCTTCCATGATCCATGGTGCGGGTCATGGGAGGGAGTTCCGAGACACCCCCCCTACTGCCGTGCAGACCCGTGACGGCTGCCTGCAACATGCTCCACCTACCTCTCAAAGTAAATCCTGGTCGCCAGGGCAGCTCCAGGCATGCTGAGGCCTGTTCTGCTGCAGGCGCAAGTCTGCCATCAACCAAGATGGCGGCTGTTTTCCTAAGGGCCTGATGCCTCTGCTGCCAACTTGGCTGATGGTGCCATGCAGGCATGCATGTGCCAGGACCCAGGGCAGGCTGGTGTCCAAGGGCCCCAGCATGCCTGGCACTAGCCCTGGGGACTGTGGTGATGGTTAGCTGGAATGTTAACTCTTTTCTACCTCAAGCGCTAGCACAGGAAGACAGTACCCACTTGGAGGTATATTGTTGTGCCCAGAGAAACACTTTTCCAGTGAGTAAAACCATTTTAACATTCATAGAAATTAATAAATGGGAAAAATCATATGGAATGATGCTTATAAAAGCAAACTAGCACACTTTCAAGTGGAAATTAAAATAAAGACATTGAATATTGAATTATGAAATTAACAAGTCTGCAATGCCTTCATACCAATCTGTTGCTGAAGAATTATGGGAGAACAGCATTCAACATTTGGCAGGCTGCAAGCTGACGGCTCTTCATTAAGAACATCTTTCTCCTACAAAATGAATTAATTTATATTAGTTTAAAGGCATTTTTAATCAGCTTTACCTTACATTTTATACATTTATACATATACATTTATATAGGTAAGTTAAAAATAGCACTTATTCCATTTATAACTTTTAACAATACTGAAGCACATTATCCCCTAGCTTTTGAAATTAACGCTTTAAAATATCTATATATGTCTATAAAGCACCCACACACAAACATGCTTCTCTATTCTCCCTGCTATATATATTTCCTTTCTCCATCCGTTCTTATACTTTCTGTAGCGTAAGATCTTCCAAACTTGTGTACTGTATAGTGCTTACAGCCCTAAGTCTGTAGCAGCTCATCCAGAGGACTATAGTTATCACATTAGTTGCTGCCATTGCCATCTGTCCATCATACAACCTAGATTATCTATTTTGGAAGTATTTCAGTTCATTTGACTTGCCACTCCTCCTTCCAGAAGTAGAATCATACAAGTTAACAGAAGCTTCATCTGTCTATTTTATCAATGTTTCCAGTATAGACTAACAGCCTACAGTAGGGCCCCACTCATATGGCAGGTTAGGTTCCAGACCCCAGCCGAAAAGTGAAAAACACTGTAAAGCGCAACACAGCATCAAAATGGTGGTGAAAAAGGCAGGAAAGTCTGACAGCACCATGCCCCTCAAGGGAGAGCAATGGCGGCCATCAAGGGAGAGTAGACAGGTGCCTGGGGGGGCAGTGACAGGTCAACCAACCCCGCAGTCGACTAGCAGAGCCAAGAACCGCCAGCACGCACTCTAGGCAGTCTGCGCCACCAAGCGCTGCTGCCTCCCCCCTCAACCGGAGCTGCAACCACAAGCTCCAAAAATAGAAAGGGGGGAAGGGAGAAAAAAGGCTGTTGCCAGGGGAGAGTGCCACCACCGTGAGCTCCAAAGGTGCTTCAGTAGCAAGTACAAGGAGCCACCACCGAGTGCTCCAGGCAGCTGCAGTAGCAAGCCATGGGGGGAGGAAACCATCGCCATGAGGCCAGGCGGGGAGGGGACAGATGACGACAACGCGGTCAAGCAAGTCGCGAGCAGAAGCCACCACCACGGCAAGCTTCAGACTCGCCGCTTCTGCCTGCGGGTGCAGAAACGGCCCTGGAGGAGGGAGAGACGTCACCGCCGCAGCTCCAAGAACAGAGGTGGCACCAGAAGCCTCCGCCATCCCCAAACAAGAGGGGCAGGCAGATTAAAAATGAAGAGGGGGGAACAACTGAAACCAAACACCCCAAACCAGCTCCATGAACGGACAAAGGTGAAAGAGGGAGGAGGAAAAAGTTGGGACAAAAACCCCAACAACCGACACCCAGTCCCAACACACTCTCTCACACACATTACCCACGTGATGGCATGCTACCGCTGTATTAGTGAACCGTCGAGAAGCAGAACGCCGAGAAGTGGGGCCCTACTGTACTCACTTAAGTATAACAAGGAGGGAGGAAACAAAAGAATGGGGGAATCACACAATTTTTATCCCCCACCCCATTTCTGGATAGTTTATCTGATGGGTCATAATGAATTGTTCACTTCACTCCTGTAGCTATCATGTAGTTATTTAAGAATATGATATTCTCCTGTTTTGGTTTTGAATTTAACAGTATGCCTGAGCTAAAGACACCAGAAATGATCACAACTGTCTCAGCTCTGGCCACAAGCTAGACACTCTCACTTTGCTGATTGACTGCTCTTCATTAAGAACACCTTTCTCCTACAAAATGTATTAATTTATATTAGTTTAAAACATTTTTAATCAGCTTTAAAACACACCTTTTATTATACAGATAAGTTAAAAACAGGACTTATTCTATTTATAACTTTTAACAACAATGCTTAAATACATGTTTATCCCCTATTTCTGAGCTTTTGAAATTAATGCCTTAAAATATCTATATATCTCTTCAAAGCCAGAAGTAGAACCATACAAGTTCACAGAAGCTTCATCAGTCTATTTTTAATTGTATCTGTCATGCACCAGTGCCACCAGCCTGGCACTCTGTGCAGTCCCAGGACTCAATTTCCCACCCAGGGCAATTGATACTGGCAAAATATCTCCCCTTGTCAGGGCTAAGTAATCCAACAACAGCCCTGCAAGGTAGGTAGACTGCCGCCACCCCTTAAACTGGTAACCACTCTGAGTCAAGGGAACACCCAGAACCCAGAAATAAACCTGCCAGGGATTCCAAAAGACAAGAGCCAGAAGGGCACTCCTTGTCCTGGAGCCTCAGGCAAACCCAAATACACAGTAGTCTGTGGTCAGTGGCCAAGGTACCAGATTCAGAGCCAATTTCTCCTGCAATGAACACACACTGGTAAATAAGAAGTAGCTTTATTGAATAAAACATAAGTGCACAATTAATAGCAGCAAAATGGTTCCTCAAAACTCACACTCAACAGGGGACAGGTAAAAATACAAACAGAGTTCAGACACAAAACAAAACAAGACAACTAACTAACCTAGTCTCTACTTGCAGAAGAGGTAGTTGTTGTAAAGTCCCACATCTCCTCAGAGATGCACAGCTTGGGTAGTAGATGGCAGTGGAACCCACACAGGTACCCACCTATAGGCAAGATGGAACCCAGGGGAACAAAGGCTAAAGATTTCACTCCTATACTTACGGAAAAGTGCCTAGTAACAGTCCAGAACTAATTAGCCAATCAAGGGGCTTTTTCATGATGTAATACTTCTTGTCTTCATGCCTAACTGGCACGTAGGCCCACCATTCCCAGGCTAGGCTGACCTTGGGTACCAGGTTCTTAACAGATAAGCAGGTGTTCCCACTTGGCCTCCTAATTAGCTGCAGCTGGGAAATGAAACTGCAAAAATCTTTGCTCTCACAAAGAGGCCTCATTTCTGGACAAGATGAAACCCCACAGTTCTTTGCACAAGAACCATGTTACATTCAAGCGTTCTTCACAGTATCTTCATTTTCTTACATTGAATGAATGAATGAATCAATGAGTATTTATTACGGTCAGTGACCAGCAAAAATCACAGTACAAACTATAAAAAGCATCATAAAAGTTAACAGTACAATAACTGAATACTAATAAGTCTATAAACTCAGTCTAAAAAACGTTCTTCAAACTCCAACGGTCATTGCTTTGGCAGCGCTTTTCGATATTTAATCGCCGCATCACAAAAACTCGCAACCTTGGATGTTACTAGGTTTTTTTTTTTTCAGCTAAAAGATAATGTACATAAAAAGCAGGGTCCCTACCCGGAAATTTTTGAAGGAAAGGAGTAATAAACTGGATGCGGAGGACATGATAAAAGGAACATTCTAGTAAAACATGACTCACAGTCTCTACAGCACCAGTATCACATGGACAGTGACGTTCAGAGAGTGGGATTTTCTGGTACCTACCCTCTAGGAGTGCAGAGGGTAGGATGTTATGTTTGGCCAGTGTGAATGCTTTCCTGAGTCTAGGTGTATGGAGGAGGGCCAGATAGTGCGCAGAGGTAAAAGCTTTTGAATAAAGGCTAGGGTCAGAGTTAAGACCAGCACGGGACAGGTGGTTTTGGAATTCCATATCGAATTTTCTCTGCGTAATAGCTGACTTCATTTGGGAGAAGCCTAGCACTAGGTTAGTAGAGGAAGAGAAACCCAGAACAGAAAGTTTAGTAAGTAGAGATTTTTTCCATTTTGACTGGTACATATCAGATAACACGAGAGGGGCCAAACCGACTGGTGCAAAGATCAGTTTTAGCCAATACCTGAATTTAAGCACCCATATACGAGCCTCAATGGTAGGCAGCCCAGCTTCAAGGCGTAGGTTGGCATTCGGGACACATGGGGGAGTGCCCAATATGTTCCTTAGAAACTTAGTTTGAATAGCTTCAAAGGAAGTATAGCCGCCATAGACACTTATCTGGGCGCCATATAGTAATTGGGAGATGACTTTAGCAGAGAATACCTGCAGCGCGGATGGAATGAATTGCCCGCCCTTCGTGTCGAAGGAGAGGAGTGCCTTAGTGCTCCCCATTGCATTTGCCCTAGCATTTTTTGCCTGCAGGTGCCATAATCCAGAGGAGTGAAGGGTTATTCCCAGGTATCTGTATGATAGTACTTGTTCTATGGGAATACCATTTACTCGCCACCGATGTTTCACCCTCTTCCTTGTAAATACTACAACCTTAGATTTACTGTGATTAATGACCAGCAGTTTGTTGTTACAATAACTGGTGACGGCTCTGAGTAGGCGACGAAGGCCAGTACTTGTGAGAGACAAAAGTACTGCATCGTCGGCATATAGAAGAATAGAAAGAGGCCTATTCGACAAAGTAGGATGGTGCGTGGGGCATTACGTCAGGGTTTTGATTAGGGAGTTAATATATAGATTGAACAATGTGGGGGCTAAAATACAGCCCTGCTTAACTCCTTTGAAGGTGGAAATGGGTCTAGACAAGTTGCCAGTGCTATTACATCGTATACGAACCTGAGTGTTCTGGTATAGGCCACGAATCAAAGCTAATAAGCGTTTGTCAATGTTGGTAGATTCAAGTTTTGACCAAAGCTTATCTCTTGGAATAAGATCAAATGCTACCTTAAAATCAATGAAGGCAGCTTAAAGGCATTTTAAAGTGTATTTTAACAGTATTTCACTATTATCTTGTATTTTGGACGTTGTTTGGTTCTTTTATTGTTTGTTTGTTTTTGGTTCTTGATTTATTGTACTTATACACTGTGCTTGTTTTATCTTTTATGTACACCGCCCAGAGAGCCTTCGGGCTTAGGGCGGTATATAAATTAAAATAAATAAATAAATAAATAAATAAAGAGCGCCCCCTGGCTTGGAGGTATATTTTTCAACAAGATGTTATAGGACAAAGGCGTGGTCCAAGGGGGAGCGACTTGCCCTGAAACCGGCTTGCTCCTCCTCCAAAATATTTTCCTGCTCCATCCAAATGTGCAGTTTTGTAAGTAGGTGACTTGCATAAAGCTTGCTGACAATATTTAGCAGGTTAATTGGTCCGCACAACTACCCTTTTTGAAGATTGGAATAATAGTGGCAAGGCCCCAGTCCTCAGGGATGCAGACAGTTCGATCAATATTTGTAAATAAAGCTGCCAGGACCGGTGCCCACCACTCTGGGTTAAATTTGATTGCTTCTGGGAGAATGTTATCAGGCCCTGGAGCTTTACCCAACTTCAAGTTAGCGATTAAGGAGGTGATTTCCTGAACGGAGACTGGGGGCCAATTGGGGAGATCGTTTGTGGGGTTCAATGCCCATTCGGCCCCAATTAGGCCTCCTGAGTAGATGTTATGGAAATGCGACTCCCATGAATTCACGGGTATGTGGTAATTCAACGAGGTCAACCCCTGGCTACCAGCTTCCAGAAGATGGACGAGTTCTTAGATCTTGAGGCTGCAATCAAGGACTGCCAAAGGTGAGCCAGTGCAGAACTTTCCCCCCGCTTAATTAAAAGTTTGTATTTCTTTTTTAATGCGAGGCACTTGGCAGGCAGAGTCAGGAGGTCCTTTGTTCTGTACTCCCTATATTTCTCTACTAACAATTTTTTTCAGATCAACACAATCCTTATCAAACTATGGTTTGGAATTGTGTGGACGGATGGGGGGTGTTGTCGATGGCTTGGGAATTAAACAATGTTGTACATCTAAGATCAAGTCATAATATGCAGCTAACATCTCCAGGGGCCGCTGCTAGTAGTTTTTCGTGATGACGAAGACAGCTGGGTGAATAAATTATTCCTTTTAAATCCTTCTCCAACTTAGTCGACCATCTGACATGTGAAGCTCTTATTTCCGGGACCGCTTTCAAAGTTGGGGGCTGTTTGATGTGGATTGTTTGGACACCACAGCACATTGAATGGATCAAAGGGAGATGGTCACTGTCAGGGCGATCGTTGACTATGCAGGAGGACAAGTTACTTAATAGGTCGGTGGACACTATGAAAAAATCAGTTGATGATGCTCCCATGCTGGAGAGAGAAGTGAATTCGCCGCTTTTGTCGCCCTCCACGGACCCATTTGCTAAGACAAGATTCAATCTGAATAGCGCTTGAATAAGACAGAAGCCGGCATAGTTAAGCCCTTGATCTTTAGAGCGGCAAGTTGGTAGAGTATGGGTCTCGTCAGGGGCAGGGGGGACTTCATGGAAAGGGGAATATAGGGCCTATCCTGGCATTGAAGTTGCCTGCTATCACCACCGTCGCTTCTGTGTAGAGCGTTGTCAGCTTGGCTATGTAGGCCTCTAGTTCTTGTCAGATTTTGTTTATTCGCTTTTTCTGGCGATTTGGGGGGAGGTAGACGTTTATTAGTAGTAGAGACATCCAATTAAGCTTGAGAACTAATGACATGGCTAACTCTGGCAGAGAGTCCAGTCTGGTGGCGCTGGTTCTAAGGTTTGTAGCAACCAACACACTCGGACCCCTTTGGGGTGGCCGCCTTTATCACTGGACGTTGCTGCCAGCTAATGAGTGGAGTAGCCATCTAGTTCAGGAGCCTCAGTGGCCCAGGTCTCCTGAAGAAACACAATATCGTGCTTGCTTACATAATCCAAAAAGAAGGGATCTACCATTTTGGAATTCCATCCTGCGATATTCCAGGAGAGAAATAACAGCCGGGATGCCGAGCAAATTGTTTTTAGTCAGGGCTTAGCAGGTTTGCTTCCCGTAGTTTGTTGGGATGGTAAGGTTTTCTGCATATGAGAAGCACTGGCCATTAGAGGTGGTTCAGTCGAGAAGAACTCGATTGTCTCTAGAATTGCATCCTTCTGACTGACGTTGGATATTGGTGTCTGTTTGGGGTTAGAAGGAAAATCCCTATAGGCAGGTGCCTTTTGGGGGGAGCCTTCCTAATTTTTGCCCAGCCATCTCATTTCTGTCCAAGTAGGCATTGCACTTGTTGCAACTGTTGCCCTTGAGGGCGCGGTTATCTGAATCTTTTTTATGGGAAATTGGGCTAAATTTGCTGCTGGCAGGTTAATTTCTGCTGTGATTGATCGAAGAGCATGTATATTGGTTACTGGAGGCCTGTGGCTAAAGGTTGTTGACATGAGGATTACCTCCGCCTTCCTAAGAGGCTCCTCCATCAGTTGGTATTCTTTCCGGGCGCTGTTATTGGTCGTCGCAGCCAACAGGTGCTTTAGTTGTATAGTCAGTCTCTGCAGCCTTGAAATTATGTCTATTTGAGCTGGTGCCGGTAGAGCAACGTAGGCCTCAAATAGATTTTTTTCTTCTTCGGTGGGCAAGTCATTCCCTTCAGCACTCCCTAGACAGTGGGCTGGATCATTATCCGTAACCGCTGACTTAGGATTGGCTAGGTGAGGTGGTGCCCATGGAGGTAAGGGTTGCTCAATCTCAGCTTACAACTCAATTAAGTTTTCTCCGGGCGCAGGGGCTGACGTTACCAAGGGGTTCTTAGTTGATATGAATGAACGACTAATTAAGGGCTGTGGGATGGCTATATTTTCGAAGAGTCTTGTTATGGTTATGCCAGTTGATTGAAGGGCGTCTGTTTTTAAATAGCTGGCTAGTTTTTTCAGGAGAGCTGAGGGTGACTATAGTTCGAGCTGTGACCTGGTTAAAGTATAAATATTCCACACTGAATATATCTCCAGAAGAGAAAAGGCCTGGCATAATGCTTTCAAATATTCCCAGAAGGTGAGCCGTGCATTCTTTAAGTACAATGTGACTCGGCGGTTTAGGGTAGTTGGACAGCACTAGCTTCAGACGATTAAGGGCTAAGGTCCATTTGGCCTCAGAAGGGTGACTCTGAGCTGATTTAGCATCCAAGAATGTAAGCAACCAAGGGTCTTGCTGGTCTGAAGTCTGACACTGGTGGAGGTTGGTAGTTGCAGGAGGTAAAGGGGAGGGGGATGTACCTTTGTGGTTGGGGGCAGGTTTGTCGTCATCCAAATGTTCCTGCTGCACTACAGGTTCTAACCTCCGATCAGTCTTCTGGTTAAGGATAGCGTCCAGTAGTTGAAAAAGTTTGGCAAAGTTCATTTTGCTGTAACGCTTAAACTTTGGGTGTTTTATGTTCTTGCTCTTCTTGGAGATGTTGCTCTTTTTTATGATATTACATTGTTTGTTTCGTTTATTCCTGGAGGAATTCATGGGCATCTTAGTGCCCTGCTTTACCCTTCGCGTAGTTTGGAGGTGACTTATAGAAGTCTGGGTTCCCCATGATGTGCTACCAGACCATCGGGTAAGCTTGCTATGTGCCTCCACTATGTGGTTAAAAGTTTATTAGACTCAGACAGAAAAATCTTGATAAGATCAATGTCCCTGGCTAGCATAAAAAGCCAGCATTCAAGTGGGAACTTGCTGTCTATATTTAGTGGATTCTCCTCGTTTGATGGATCGAGGGGAGTATGTAAGTTTGTATTAAATGATGAATCATTACAGGTTGGGTGAATAGGACACTGGCACCCAACTTTCGGCTTCGTCTGGTCTTTGGCCACAGCAGGAGCCTTCATCTGGTCCAGATTTTCCACAGCAGCGAGCTCCCATGCAAGGTTAGGAACAGAAAGGATGGGAGGCTCTGTTTGTAGCGCTCTATTAAGTTCCAGCGACCAGTCTAGGGGAGTGTTTGTCAAGGGAGGAGTATTTTCATCTTGTGCTGTGGGACTGCTGGCTCTATTGTCATCTCTGCTGGGGCTTCTAGATATACTGGCCCCACTTCCCTTAAGCCTCTTTCCGTCTGTCATATCCACTGGATTCTCCGGTTGTTCTTTAGAGATAAAAAAGCGATTTATCTTTGCTTGCTTGAGTTTCCTAGTGTGAAGGACAAGCTCCGATGGGGTCAGCCCCAGAATTTTATAGTCTCTCCTAGTGTGAACCATATTTCCAGCTGTTGCTTTAAATGGGCGAGTTGGATAATGTGAAGAAGTGTCAAAATAAGGTGAATTTCCTACAGCCCACACAGTTAAATGAGCAAACTGTTCCTCAGTGCCACTGGGGATATTGAAAATCTTTATTCTTTGCTTACTTGTTAGTGCTTGTTGGTGCTTGTTGGAGCTCCTCATCATGAGCAAGACCAGACCGCAGGAGGGAGGGGGGAGGAGGTAAGATAAGACACTGTGTAAATTTCACTCTCCGTCAGCCAGAAACAGCAATTTTATGGCTTTTCAGAAGTAATTGGTGTGGTGGAAGATAAGAAACGGCAGGAAGGCGAATGTTGGTGATTACTTCAGTAGTTTTAAAATATCTTTAAAAACAAAAGCAAAGAGCACTGCAGAGCTGTCGAAATGCCATCTGGCGGCTAGTCGCCATTTTCCTCAGTCTCTTCATTGTATTTTACATTACAGAATGTTCACATGAGAGCCCAATCCCTGCACATTATTATTATTATTATTATTATTTATTAAATTTATATCCTTTTCCCACCACATAGAAATGACCAGCATGGATCAAGTTGTATTTCTACCTTCAGAAGGGCAGTACTAGGGCTCTAATACCCACATTGCCTTTCCCCCACTAGACAGAAATGAAGCACAGGAGTCAAGATCAACCTTTTTGCCTTTGCTTCCTTTCCCTGCCATTTGAAAAGTAAACCTGGAGACTAGGATCAATTGATTGCTCTTCTGCCGTCAGTGTGTAATGGTCTAATGGGGTCATCCAGCTTTTTGGATCCATAGACATATTTTGAAATTTGAGACAAATTCTGTGGCACCACCACAGGCTAGTCACCCCCTCAATTCTTTACTCAAATCCAATTCTTGTTCCAGTTCACTCATTTCCCCCATGCCAGCCAATTCTCTCTCCCCCAAGATCGTCACACCACATGCGCACCTGCTCTCTCACACACATACACAAATCCACCCATCCCACACATACAGGGACATATCATCTGCATTTACACTGCACAAACAAGTGAACCATATTGGAACTCATGACATAATCCAGCATGAACACATTGCCACACTTGCTATATCTCTCCATCAGTGGTTCCCAAACTTTTTTCCAGTTGACCACTTGAAAATTGCTGATGGTCTTGGCAGACCACTTAATGATTTTTCTGCTGTTGAGCAATTTAAATGCACTAAGCTAGGTGCTACATGATTTTAAATTATGTTTTTAATTGTATCCCAATTTTTATATTGTATTTTATTATAATCTACATCCCATAAAATTCAAATTGTAATACAATAAAATACAATATAAGAAATGAAAGAAGCAATAAAAATACAATTAAAATCAATATTATTATTATTATTATTATTAGAATTTATTACCAGCCCTTCACCCAGAGGTCCCAGGGCTGGTTACAACAATTGAAAAACACATAATTAAAATAGTTAAAAACAACCTAAATAACATCACAGAAAATAAGGGTGGGTCCTAAAAATATACATCTCAGGTGTCACAGCCCAGGGTAAAGAGGTGTGTCTTCAGCATTTGCCAAAAGTTGTACAATTAAGTTGCTAGATGGATCTGGGTGGGGAGTTTCACAGAGAATGCCCTCTCCCGGGCCACCCCTCCCCAAGCTTCTGAGGGTGATGGAGCTACCAAAAGGGCCTTCTCTGCTGATCTCAACATTTGAGAGGGTCTGTAGGGAAGCAGGAAGTCTTTAATGTAGACACTCCATGGACCACTGAATGGAGCTTGTGGACAACTTGTTGTCCATGGACCACAGTTTGGGAACTTCCGCTCTACATGACCTACCACACAAGGTCATTGTGAGAACAAATACTGGAATAAAATCATGAATATGCCCAAGGGCAGCCATCCTCTAACTACTATGTTATACAGCATCATCACTTTATTCAGGAAATCTGTAACAACTATGAACCAAACCAATGAAAGCTTGCTTTCCTCAGCTAGCCAGAATAAAACACACCAGTAGTTTTCACCAAAATTTGAAAGAAATATATGATGTGCCCATTTAAAAACTGGAGTAAAAATTTGTCTATTTTCAACACTTTTTTAACTTGTTGTGGCAATCATTATTGGATTGGGTTGAAATCTGGCACATTTGCAGACCTTAGCTGGTGCATCATGCATAACATGTCTCAAGTTATTAAATCAACAGATGTCATGTTTATAAGCTATAGCACTTACAGGCTTATAATAGTGGGACTTTTTTGCTACATGCCTTGTCTAATGATGAAATAAGGTGTTGATAATTTTGTTTTAGATTATTTTCTTGTTAACTATATTAGCCTTTTATGCATGTCTGCAACCCAAAAGTCTTTGGGTTGTATCCAATGTTAGTCATATTTGGAACAGACACACTAAAATTAATGGATATTACAAACGAAGGTCCATTAATTTTAATGGGCCTATTCAATGATAAACCACCTCTGAATACCGCTTACCATGAAAACCCTATTCATAGGGTCGCCAAAAGTTGGAATCGACTTGAAGGCAGTACATTTACATTTATTCTGAATAGAACTTAGTTGAACACAATCCCTTGTGTTTATTATCTCAAGCCACTAAAACCTCTGGGCAACCTTAAGAATCCCTGCACTACATTACCTACAATGTCTAGTGATATGCTATTGATAGGTTTTATTCTGTATCCATCCCACCTATGTAGCCCATTCCTCCCACTTGCTGTATTTATTTTTAAAAGTCTACTACACAGAGAGAATATGATGAACAATGCAAAATAGTTCACCTTCCTATAAAGTCTGCCATCTGCAGGATGTAGACACTGTTCCTTCATGAGCAGTTGGCCTTCAGTGTGCACTTTCTTCATGGACTGATGAAATTCCTGTTTGTTCTCAACTGGAAATTTTAGCAGAAACTCTGGCAGTACAAGAGATGCCCCTGTCTTTGTACACTAACAAAAAAGAAAAAAGTCAGCAAGAAATTTCAAGCATTTAACTTCAGTGCTGGGTAGTGAGAACTGTTACATGGTACTGGATGTGCCATTCTTAATGTATTAGGAGTAAAACTATTTTTTTAAAAAAAAACTGTGCATTTATATAATCTACATTATTATTTTTTTTACTACTGATTTTTTATTCCACTTTTCAGCTACCTGAAAGACCAAAAAGCAGCTTATAGTCAATACAACAGAAACCACAGATACAAATTATGAAAATATAACAACTCCTTTTAGAGTTGCAACATAAATAGCTCAGAAGGGTAATCCAGGTGCTATGTGCAGATTTAAACTTCTAGAGGGGTAGCCATGTCTTGTGGCACCTTGAAGACTAGCAAATTCAAACTTGTTATTTCAAACAATGCTTAAAGAAAAAATGCATGTTCTTTTACTATCTGAAATATAAAAAAGAAGTATCACTATACAGACAGTAAGAGCTGCTCACTGAATAAGTAGCACAAAGGTGAATAACAACATACCTTTAAATTTAGATGGTATCTTCACTTCTGAGAAAAAAGTTAGCTTCATTTTTAATAATTAATATAAAAATGATAAATCATTATTTTGTGATTAGCTGGTTGTGACGCCCTTCCCTGGCTCTCCCTGTCAGGTTCCTACCTGCGCGTGGCTACTGCCTGTCACTAGGCACCACCAGGGACTCCACCAGTCCGGACTGTCCTTTTTTATTGTTTCTCTCCCCGCTCTAGCACAGATCTCAACAGATCCCCCTGCTAGGCAACCACCAGTCAAGTCCTAATACTAGTATTCCCAGAGACTCTGAATACTGGTATTGTTATTTTCTTCACCGCTGCCACCATTTGTTACAGTTTCCCTTCAGCCTTGGTCATTACCTTACCCTCCCTTCTGGTCTGTGAAACCCCAGCCAAGGATCAGGCCTTTGGTAAACCAAATTAAGTATTTATTAAAGATAACAAAGCTAACAAGATTAACAAGATTTCTTCTTAAGGCACATAAGCATATGGTTTTACTCAATACTAATCCGAACTCCACTCCCCTCCTTCTCCACTCTCTCCTGGCAAAAAACCCTCTAAACCCCACCAAGCAACCCACTCAGTTTCACCTCATCCACACCCCAGATTCCACTATCACTCTTCCTTTTATACGTTCAGCCATTTTAAACACTCAGCCAATCATCTAGCATTCTACTGCCCATTCACTCCCCCTCCTCTTTCACTCCACTTACCATGTATCTTCTAAACAACAACACTTACCATATATACATTAATATAGGAACATCACATTTCCCCCCCCCCTTAAAACAACGGCAGAGTATTATTCCTGTTCCAGGATTTATACGTCGCGTTAACAAATAAAAGTCTCTATGGGGAAAATGTCTTTCTTTGTTCCTCTGTCTGGTCACGTCACTGCAGTCCCAGCCACTTGCCTGGAAAGTCCATCGGCCAGTACATTGTCCTTGCCTTTTATGAACTGGAAGTCCACTTGATAGTCCTGTAGGGCCCAGGACCACCTCTGCAGCATAGTGTTATGGTTTTTCATACTCTGGTGCTATTAATATGGGTCCTTGGCACAAGGCTTGCTTCAGTAGATCAAAAGCCTTCTGACATTCATCCGTCCATACCACACGCTCAGAACACTTCTTCTTTGTTAATTCATGCAAGGGGGTTGCTATTTCCCCAAAATTTCTCACAAACTTCCTATAAAATCCAGCAACACCCAGAAATGCCCTTACTTGTTTTTTGGTTAAGGGGATCGGCCACGCTTGTATTGCCTCCACCTTGCTCCATAAGGGGGTGATTTTCCCACTCCCCACCTTATGTCCTAAATAGATTACTTCCTTTAGTCCAAACTGGCATTTCTTAGCTTTTATTGTGAGGCCTGCTTTTCTTAAGGCCTCCAATACTGTTGTCAGGTGTTGGACATGCTCAGGCACCGACTTGCTAAAAATGGCCACGTCATCGATATAGGCCACTGCAAAATCTGACATGCCTCGCAACACAGTATTGATTAGCCTCTGAAATGAACTTGGTGAGTTCCTTAGTCCCATGGGTAAGGTCACAAACTCATATAACCCATCTGGTGTACTGAAGGCAGTTTTGGCTCTGGATTGCTCGTCTAGTTCCATTTGCCAAAATCCTTTACAGAGATCTAGTGTAGAGATAATGGTTGCTGCCCCCAATAACTCTAACATTGTGTCTACCCTAGGCATAGGATACGCATCTGGGACAGTAATTTTATTGATTAGCCGATAATCAATGCAAAACCTTGTCGTTCCATCTTTTTTCGGAACCAGGACAATACTTGAAGCCCAGGGACTGATGGATTCCCTGATCACTCCTAATTCCAGCATATCTTCCACCTCCTTTTTGATCTCATTCAAAACTTTCCCATTCACACGGTACGGAACAGATCTGATTGGGGCATGATCTCCAGTATCAATGGAATGTATAACTATACTGGTTCGGCCAGGTTTGTTGCTAAAGAGATTCCTATAGGTTTTCAAAACTCTCAGAATCTCTTCTTTTACCTCCTCCTTCACCTCCTCTGACCATTCCACTTGATCTACCCCTCCTTTGTCTTTGCTTTCCTGTACCAAATCTGGAAGTTCAGGCCCACTTCCCTCAGGGAATAAGGTAACTTGCAACACCTGTGCATCCCTGGTATGGTAAGGCTTCAACATATTTACATGAACCACTTTGCTTTTGTTTAATTGGTCTGTGGTGATTACATACGTCACTGTGTCAAGCCTTTCTCTGATGGTATATGGTCCTTCCCAGTTAGCCTGTAATTTGTCATGTTTCCTGGGTATGAACGCCATAACCATATCTCCCACGAATACACTGCCTTGATCCGTCAGCACTTCATGAGGAAAACCCAGCCTCATAAAGATTTTTAATAAAGCCTCTGCCACTACAGGGGCTTCTACAGATCTTAGTGCTTCTGCGTCTGGGTACCTGGTGGCAAAATCCACCACCACCAATAGATATTTCTTGCCATGCCTTCTGGGTTTGGAAAAAGGGCCCACCAAATCTATTCCCACTCTATAAAAGGGTTGTCCAATTATAGGAAGGGGCTTTAAGGGTGCCTTAGTCTTTACTCCACTTTTCCCCACCTTTTGGCATATTCCACAAGGTAGACAATGTTGTTTTACATCTTTGGAGATGTTTGGCCAATAATAGTGTGCTGCCAATCTCCTCTTGGTCTTTTTTATTCCCAGATGTCCTGCACATGGGACATCGTGGGCTACCTCTAGCAATCTGGTTCTGTATTTGCTAGGTACTATCAATTGCTTCACTGGTTCACATTCATCCTTTCTCTCAGCGGGCATCCACAGTCTATATAAAATCCCATTCTCACACACAACTTGATTCCTCAGTTTGTCAGTGAAAGGAATCTGTTGGGTCAGAGCTTGTTCCTTTATCTGCTTCAAACTTATATCTTTATGCAGCTCTTCCCTGAATTGCTCTGCTTCTTTCTTATCAGAGACCACTTGATACAGTTTGTCTCCTTCAGCAGGCCTGCTAGTGGTTGCTATGGTGACCTGAGGCTGGTTAACAGATTCCACCCTGTTTGTTTCAGCCCCCCTTAATATGGCTTCTTTTTCTCTGCCAATTTGCTGTCTGGTCACTACATATATCTTTCCTTGGGCTCCCATTACATCTCTTCCCAGTATTACTGGTTCTTGTTGCTGGGCATTAATGCCTACTTTATATCTGCCCCCTCGGCCTCTCCAAGTCATTTCCACCAGGGCCACAGGCAAGCTTTCTGGTTGACCCCTCACTCCTTGGATAGTCACAGTTTCCTGAGGTAATATTACCTCAGATTTTATTAAATCTGGCCTCAGTAATGTCTGAGCGGCACCAGTATCAAGCAATGCCCAATAATTTGCCCCTTGTACACTCACTTCCTCTCTCAGACTTGAATCAAGGTCTGTTACTTCTGTCCAGTTTATCTGGCAGAACTGAACCTTTTTCGCTGTTTCTAAAGCCTTGGGCTCTGTTTTCACTGCCCTTGTCTGAGCAGGATTACTAATGGGGTTGGCAACCTCACATTGAAAACGTAGGTGCCCCGGTCTACCACATTTGTAGCATAATTTCTCCTCACTTTTAGGGTACACAGATCCACTCTGGGGTGTTCTGTGCCCTTCAGATTTTACTGGAGGACTCACTCGCTGTGGTATCACATCCCTTCTGCCAGCATTATATGGTCTGGGTTTAAAATCTCTTGATGTTTTCCCCACCCAGCCAGTTCTGTTGGAGGCAAAGTGATCCGCCATCTTGGCGGCCTCCTGCACCGATGTAGGGGAACGGTCTTTGACCAGGAGCCTTATTTCTGGTGGTAACTGATGGTATAATTGATCCAATATCATGAGGTTTTTCACCTCCTCCACAGACTGAGCTTTTGCACTTGTCAGCCATTTCCCAAATATGTCCATCAGTTTTGCCCCCAGCTCCACGAAAGACCTCCCTGTCTGTATCTGGCAGTTTCTGAAAAGCTTTCTAAAATGATCAGGCCCCAGTCTGAATCTTTTAAACACTGCTTCTTTGAATTCAGCATAGGTGACGGGCCTGTCTGAGGGGAAATACTGGTATACCTCAGCCAATTCCCCTTTAATCAGGTTTGATAAATACTGCTTGTATTCATCTTCAGGTAGCCCCCACAACTGAGCTGCTTTTTCAAAGGTGCTGAGGTAAATTTGAGGATCTTGACCAGGCTCATAGACAGCAAAGTCCTTTGGAGTAATTTTTATTTTTGCTCTATCTCTGTCCTTTCTTGTTTCATCAGAATGAAACTTCTCTCTTTCAAATTTTAACTTTTCTACTTGTAATTCGGCATCCACTGCTCGTTGCTTCTCCCTCTCCTCAAACCCCATTCTCATTCTCTCAAATTCCAACTCCCTCTGTTTTTCCTTCTCTGCACCTTCCATCTTAAATCTCTCAGTTTCCATCTTCAACTTCTCAATTTCTAACTCTCGCTGTTTATCTTTCCCATCAGCTTCCATCCTCAATCTCTCAGCTTCCAACTCCCTCTGCTTATCTTTTTCCTCAGTCTCCCTCCTCAACTTCTCTCTCAAATACTCTATATAAGCGGGATTGCTTAAGTATCCTTCTGGGATCTCTTCCCTGACAGGTTGTTTTTGCTGGGCAGTTGCAAATCCTATTAGTGCTACCCTCAATTCATCTACCCCTTTACCCTCGTGAGGTAAATTGAATGTTATGCACTTCTCCACCAGCTCCTCTCTTTTCATTTTTATATATTCAGCCATGGTGTTTGAGTTCACTCACTCTTTGCCAGTCACTCTCACAAGTAATCTTGTTTTGTTATTTCTGTTTGCCACACCACTGTTAAGGATTCTTTAGTATTCGTACCACTGCTACAGCCAACACCTGTGACATAGTCTCCTTTGTTCGTATCTGGATTCTCTGTTGTTCGTATCCCACCGCTACTGCCACCACGTGTGACGCCCTTCCCTGGCTCTCCCTGTCAGGTTCCTACCTGCGCGTGGCTACTGCCTGTCACTAGGCACCACCAGGGACTCCACCAGTCCGGACTGTCCTTTTTTATTGTTTCTCTCCCCGCTCTAGCACAGATCTCAACAGATCCCCCTGCTAGGCAACCACCAGTCATGTCCTAATACTAGTATTCCCAGAGACTCTGAATACTGGTATTGTTATTTTCTTCACCGCTGCCACCATTTGTTATAGTTTCCCTTCAGCCTTGGTCATTACCTTACCCTCCCTTCTGGTCTGTGAAACCCCAGCCAAGGATCAGGCCTTTGGTAAACCAAATTAAGTATTTATTAAAGATAACAAAGCTAACAAGATTAACAAGATTTCTTCTTAAGGCACATAAGCATATGGTTTTACTCAATACTAATCCGAACTCCACCCCCCTCCTTCTCCACTCTCTCCTGGCAAAAAACCCTCTAAACCCCACCAAGCAACCCACTCAGTTTCACCTCATCCACACCCGATTCCACTCTCACTCTTCCTTTTATATGTTCAGCCATTTTAAACACTCAGCCAATCATCTAGCATTCTACTGCCCATTCACTCCCCCTCCTCTTTCACTCCACTTACCATGTATCTTCTAAACAACAACACTTACCATATATACATTAATATAGGAACATCACACTGGTATCTTCACTTTTATGAAACCGCTTCATTTTTCAAATTAATATAAAAATGATAAATACATCATCATTTGTGATTGGACATACTATTTTAAATGAAATGGATCCTTAAAACCACAACAAAGGATATACTCACTTATATCAACATAAAACTTTCAGATTGCTGATGTTTGCATGTACTAATCTTTTGAAGCTACAAAAACTGTAGTGGCTGTGCAACTTAGTAAAAGCTTAGTAAAGATTATACACAAATGCAGCATTATTCCCAGCACTGGGAATAATTATGAGTGCTGTAACATAACAGCAAAATTTTGAAAACATCTAACAGTTATGTACAGTCAGACTAAAGTCCCTGAAGTCTGTGTTATACAAGTAGAGTCCCTGAAACTTGCTTCTATGAAACTAATAAAATACTTGAGTTTCTTTAAAAACAATTAAAAAAATAGTAGCAGCAGATAATCAGGATTTGGGAGATTTGGATTCTGTTTGGTTTATAGTTTCATATAACCATTATTCATACATTTAGTGCTTTAGACATTGACAGAAATGCTTTATATTAACACCAAGTCATCTTATATAAGCTGTTACTATGAAGGTTTTTTGTTTTTGTTTGGGACATGATGACTGTCTACTTCTATTTTCTAAAAAGAAAATCTCTATTTAACAGCACTTTCCATGTTACCTCTGCTATTTTGTTTGTTTTGCCACTCTTTATGCTTCCAGATCCAGGATCCCCAGCAATCCTTGTGTTAGGTCACTGCCCTCCATTTACATCCCAAAAGAGCTTTTGTGCTGGGAATCTTAGCATCATCAAACCAGAAGGCAGGGCTTTGTCAAAATGCACAGCTTGAGCAAATGCTGCTCCAGCCTGGTTTACTATGGCCAATGTGGAGAAAACATGAAGTTCCCTTCCCAGCAAAATACAGCCCCAAGCTATATTGATAATTTTAGAGCACTGAAAAAAAAGAGAGGAAGAACTGGAGCTAGAAGAAATCTGCTAAAACAACTGTGAGTTCCTTCCTCCCCACCCCCACTCACCCCCTGGTCACTGGTGCTTTTCCCAGTTTTGTGGTCATTTTCCATTTTAGTGCATAGATGTATATACCATTCAGAATTTTAAAATATGTATGTGCTCTTTCCTGGATACTTATGAACAAAAATATCACTTATATAAACAATCAATCTGAGTAACATTGAAAAAACATTTCTGTCAGGTTTTATGGATTACCTTCTAATGACTTAGGCTGCAATCCAATACACACCTGGGAGTAAGTTCCTTTTAACCCAAAGGAGTTTACTTCTGAGTAGACATGTACTGGATTGCACTGTTAGAAACTATTTGCATAGATACAAGAAGGGGGACAGTGAGGTGCATATTTGGCCCTGTGCCATACACATATATTAGGTTACCCTCTTCTTCCAGCTTCATATTTTTTATTTATATTTAGAAGATTTCTAACCTGTTCTTCATTAAAAATAAAATCAGGATATTGACAAACATAAGCTTTATATAAAACAAAGATTTTAAATGTATGCCACAGATGGGGATGAAAATGCAGTACTAGCATGGGTCATGACACCTCTGTGATCTTAAATGCTAGTTTTTTTAAATGGCATTATCTTGATTAAATTATTTTTATTGGTGATGTTTTCATCTGTATTTTGTAAACTGACCTGGGATTCTGACTGGATGAAGGTGGTTTAAAAGTTAAACAAATAAACAGATAGATAATCAGAGGTTTTAAGGGAAAAATACCTATTTTTTTCCACCATAGGTTCTTCTTGTATGACTGATTTACCATTAAGCATCAAGAGGGCAAAGAGCTGCCATGCACACAAATGGCACAATACAGCTAGAATTTTCTGTTACTGAAAATAAGTTTCCACTTCCCCATTTCTCACTACTGCCAGAGCAAAAGTCTGCCACGTGTGCAATGCTTCTTCACTGAGTGAGCACACTTGAGTCTGGACTGTCAGCCCTGTTGGCCAGGGCTGGGAAAGGAGGTGCTGGACTTAGTCCACACTTATAGTGCTTGATTACATCTTAGGCAGAATAGCAGTAGCACTACAGCTTCCTTCTGAACTCCCAGTTGCCTAGGTTCAGATCCAAATATCTTGCTAGAGTCTACTCTAGATAATAGGAACCAGTTATCCCAGATTAATTAACATAGATTAAAGAGAAACACTCTTGTGTTCATAGCTCTACAACTGAATCTACACTCAGTAGAGAACAACACAACCCACTAGTTATGTTTACCTGTTCATGTCATTTTTCATAGTTACAGCTCTAGAGGAAACAATTCCAGTAGTTATGATTCAATGTGGTGTCAGGTTCTTCAGCCTATTTCACAAGCTGATGTTGGACTTTTAGTATTAATCAACCACTATGCAATAGTTTGGGCTGTTTTCTGCAGGCTGAATACAGTGCCTGATGTCATTTACCACATCACTCAATCCTCACATATCACTTTTAGAATTGGGATATGTGGAATGTTCTAGGGCCAGGCAGATTAAAGACAAATAATTTTTTTCCCTTCAAATAAACAATTAGTCCTCCAAAATACATGCCTTAAGAAAATCAAGGAAGTCAGTATATTTTATCCTTTTTATGCCACCTTCTTTAGAAAAAACATGTATTTTTGAAGTCTTTCATTTTATATAAGAAACTTTTTCAAAGCTTTCAAATTATCATTCCAACAACTTTCTTAAATTTCACTTTTGTATTCCTTTTCATATTTGGATAGTTCTAAATAGGGTTACAAACTGGTCTGAAAAAAGATCAGCAGGGCTGCTTCTACCCATTAAGAAGTGTTATGAGAGCCAGTGTGGTGTAGTGCTTAGAGTGTTGGACAAGGAACTAGGAGACCTGGGTTCAAATTGTCACTCAGCCATGACACTCACTGGGTGGGCCAGTCACTGTCTATTAGCCTAACCTACCTCAGAGGATTGTTGTGAGGATGAAATGGAGAGGGGGAGAACCATGTATGCCACCTTGGGCTCCTTGAAGGAAAAGTGGGATGTTAATTAAATGAAACAAATAATAAATAAATAGAACTGATATGCAGAAATGAGTTAGTGAAGATTTTTTAGCTGCTTTATGTTTTTTCCCGATTGTCCAGTCAGTCCTTTGTTATGAATCTTCTTCACTATCAAGACTACCAACACCAGCCCCTTCCAATGATCCATATGTGGAAATTATCCTATCATTACAATATAGTTTGGATATTAATCATTAAGTAAGATGCTGAACTACCATATCCAAACCTTCATGTCCCACGCTCATAGTCATCCAATGAAACTGAATGTTGGAAGATGCAGACAAAAGATAGTACGTCTTCACACAGCATAGTTCAACTGTGGAATTCACTCCCATAAGAGACAGTGACAGCTACCAACTTGGATGGCTTTAAAAGAGAACAAATTCATGGAGAATAAAGCTATCAATGAATACTAGCCATAATGGCTACCAATCACAAGTGGAGAGAGTGCATTTGCATTTGGGTCCTGTTTATGGGTTCCCATGGGCATTTGGTTGACCTTTATGAAAATAGGATGCTGGATTATGATGGGTCTTTGGCTTGATCTGGCAGGGCTCTTCTTGTGTTCTTATGAGTTCATAATTCCTCACAGCCTGCATACAGTCCAGAAATATAATATTTGAATTTCTATCACACTAAAGAAAATAATCTTTTGTTTGTACCTGATGCTTATAAGAATTGCTTTCCCAACCATTTGACACTGAGGTATTACATAAGCTCTTTGCTGATGCTGCAGCAGCTGTCCAAAGGTGGTCAATCAAACTTGAATCTTGTTGAACTGCTGAAAAAAGGACACATGAAGAACAATATTACTGCTGAATCACTCATTAATTCAAAGAAGCTATGAAATTATCCTAGTTACCTGAGTTATGTGCTTGATTAATTTGCATTCCAAGCACTGAAAACTTCTCTGTTCTTGGGCACAGTACAGGTATGCACTGTGAACCACTGGAAGACAGCTTTGGACAGTTTGCATCTTTAGGGCTGGGTGATCTAGTGTGTACTATGGGAAAAGCTGTCTTGGAATCTGCAGTGCAAGCAACACCTAAATTATGGTTAAGCATATGAGTACCTATTTTGAAAGCAACTTCATCTCCAATAATATCATCTACAACATCTTGGTTATTGTCTGATGTTGATTTATGTCCTCCACCTGTGCTTTCTAGAGTGACATCGGAAAAATGCGCCAGTGTGCCCTGTGATTGACTAGATCTCAAGATTTTCCATTCAAGAGGTAGGAGGGATTGGGAAGAAGTTAAAGATAATATGCTGTCAGCAGAACCTCCTATCCTATACCGTGAACGCTTCAAGGATTCTTCCTCCTGGCTAGGTAAAGTCTGTGAATTCCAATCTGTTGTCTGCACAAATAAATCCCTCATTATTGATTCTTTTTCAGCATGAATGCTATTCCTTGCAGTAGCATCATCTTCAGCACTTTTAGTCATTCCTGGAGAAATCATCCAATCATCAGTCTCTAATTCAGGTCCCTTCACTAGATCAGGGTCTTCTGTAATTGCATTTGATGTTGGATCCATTCTAATTGTCAAATTCCATCAATCTGATTGTCCTTTGTGAATCCTAACAAGAGTAAAAATAAACCACATATGTTAATATTAAAAAACACAAAACCACTAAAATGTGTTTGAGACATATCTACCTGATCTATTTTCAGTACTGTACATCTTGCAAAAGTGGGAAAATCCTCTTCTTGTTTGCTACTAGATTTTTATGTTGGCATATTATTAGTATAATACATGTATAATATAATTTTATTTATTTATTTATTATTTAATTTATATCGCCCCCTTCCTCCCAGCAGGAGCCCAGGGCGGCAAATAAAAGCACTAAAAACACATCATAAAAACAGACCTTACAATACATTAAAACAAAACAACTTAAAAAACGGTTAAAAACATATTGTTTAAAATAAAAAAAACATATTAAAAGCAATTCCAACACAGATGCAGACTGGGATAGGTCTCAACTTAAAAGGCTTGTTGAAAGAGGAAAGTATTCAAAAGGCGCCGAAAAGATAACAGAGATGTTGCCTGCCTAATAATGTATATCAGTACAATACATGTATAATAAATGTATGAGAAAAATATTTCCACTTTTTCTGACTGATTCCGTTAATGTGCTGACTACTGTAGAAATGGTTTTCTTCCTCTCTTTAGTTTTAGGAGAGGGCTTTTAATCTGTAACTCTCCTGCTGTAACAACATGTTTTTAAACTGACTCAATGGTTTTATGCCCCTCTCATGCTGCTGTTTTATTTATTTATTTGATATATTTTTATTATATTTGTTTTTGTTATTGGGACCTGAATGCAGAGTTGATCTTTCTTAATTGTGGATGAGGCAGCCGGTCTGGCACATACAACTGAGACCTGGGTGGGTGAGCAGGGAGGAGTCAGTCTCTCCCAGCTATGCCAGCTGACAGCACATTCAAATTTCAATAGCCCAAAAAGAAGAAACTGTTGTCTCAAGATCTCTACACAGTACATATAAGGGGTCACCTCAGAGACTGTAATAACATTACATACATTGGCGTTTGTTTTTTAACAACAACAATAATAATTAATACAATACAGAGGTGTTGTGCAAATCCTCTTTATCACTCTTGTGCAAGTCTTAAGTAAATGTGCAAGACCTCTGTATTTTTTTTTAAATTGAAAAACCCAATGAAAATGGATACCCAGTGCCCGCAGTTTTGTTGATTGCCCTATCAGCCAGATCTCAGACCTCCGGATGCTGCTCCTAAACACCAGATCAGTGCATAGTAAGATCCCCCTCGTTCATGATTTCATTGTGGATGAGACAGCCGATCTGGCATGTATAACCAAGACCTGGATGGGTGAGCAGGGAGAAGTCAGTCTCTCCCAGCTATGCCCGCCAGGGTACCTGGTTCAGCATCAGGGTAGACCTGAGGGTCAGGGAGGGGGGTTGCTGTGGTCTATAGGAGCTCTATCTTCCTCTGCCAGCAGCGTGTCCATGTGACTACTGGTCTGGAGTGTTTGAACCTTGTGTTGGATCAGTGGGGCAGACTGGGGATTCTGTTGGTATACCACCCACCCCGCTGCCCAACAGACTCCCTAGCTGAGCTGATGGAGGTGGTCTTAGGTATACTGTTGAGATTCCCCAGACTGTTGGTTCTGGGGGATGTCAACATCCATGCCGAGGCCACCTTATCCAGGGCGGCTCAGGATTTCATGGTCTCCATGACAACCATGGGATTGTCCCAATATGCCATTGGCCCAACATATGTAGCAGGGCATACCCTAGACTTGGTTTTTGCAACTGGACATGGAGATGGTGATCTGAATGTGGGGGGCCTTACATCAGTCCCTCTGTCATGGACAGATCACTGCTTGCTGAAGTTTAGACTAACAATGGCTTTTCCCCTCTGCAAGGGTGGGGGACCTATTAAGTTGGTCCGCCCCTAGAGACTAATGGATCCGGATGGTTTCCAAAGGGCTATGGGGAGTTTTCCGGCTGGCAGGGCTGGCGCTCCTGTCGAAACCCTGGCTGAACTGTGGAATACAGAAGTGACCCAAGTGTAGAGCTTGTATGGCTCCATGGTACACCCCAGAGCTGAGAGCGATGAAACAATATAGGAGACGGCTTGAGTGCAGATAGAGATGAACTCCTGGTGGATGCAATTACACACTGGTAAGTGCCTATGGTAAGCTTTAGGGGCATTGAGGGCAGCAAAAATATATATTTTGCTGCCACTATCAAATCATCAATCTGCTGCTCAGTGGAGCTCTTCAGAATTGTCCGAGGACTATTACACTCTGGCCCCAAGGACATGGTAAATCCATCTGAGGCCCACTGTAATGAATTTGCTAGGCACTTCCAGGATAAAATCTTTAGCATCCACCAGGACTTAGACTCCAGTGTTATAGCAGGTGAATCAAGCAAGGTATCCAGAGCACAGCCTTGCCCCGATTTCTTGGATGAGTTTCAGTTGGTACAGCGTGAGGATGTTGACAAGGTGCTTGGACAGGTTTGGGCAACCACTTCTGTGCTGGATCCTTGCCCTTCTTGGCTAATAAAAGCTAGCAGGGATGGAACAGCCGGCTGGGCCAGGGAAGTGATTAATGCCTCTCTGCGAGGGGGGGGGATCCCTGGCTGCCTGAAAGAGGCAGTAGTGAGACCACTCCTGAAGAAACCCTCCCTGGACCCAGAAAATCTTAATAATTATAGGCCAGTGGCAAATGTTCCATTCCTGGGCAAGGTCCTTGAACGAGTGATAGCAGGACAGCTCCAGACACTCTTGGATGAGACCAATTATCTGGATCCATTTCAGTTGGGTTTCAGGCCTGGTTTTGGCAAGGAAACAGCCTTGGTCGCCCTGTATGATGACCTCTGTCGGGAGAGAGACAGGGGGAGTGTGACTCTGTTGATTCTCCTTGATCTCTCAGCAGCTCTCAGTACCATCGACCATGGTATCCTTCTGGCACGACTGGCTGAGTTGGGAGTGGGAGGGACTGCATTGCAGTGGTTCCGCTGCTACTTGATGGGTCGCCTCCAAAAGGTGGTGCTTGGGGAACATTGCTCAGCACCCTGGACTCTCCAGTATGGAGTTCTGCAGGGGTCAGTTCTGTCCCTCATGCTGTTCAACATCTACATGAAACCATTGGATGTGGTCATCCGGAGCTTTGGAGTGTGCTGACATCAATATGATGATGACATGCAGCTCTATTTCTCCTTTTCATCTCCATCAGGTGAGGCTGTCAATGTGCTGAACCAGTGCCTGGCTGCAACAATGGACTGGATGAGGGCTAATAAACTGAGGCTCAATCCAGACAAGACTGAGATGCTGCTAGTGGATGGTTCTTCTGACCGAATGGTGGATGTCCAACCTGTCCTGGATGGGGTTGCACTCCCCCTGAAGGAGCAGGTTCGTAGCTTAGAGGTACTCCTAGAACCATCTCTGTCACTTGAGGCTCAGGTAGCCTCGGTGGCATGGAGTGCCTTCTACCAACTTTGGTTGGTGGCCCAGCTACGCCCCTATTTATTTATTAATTTATTGTACTTATATACTGCCCCATAGCCGAAGGTCTCTGGGGGGTTTACAGTAACGGTATCTGGACAGGGATAACCTGGCTTCAGTTGTCTATGCTCTGGTAACCTCTGCAATGCACTCTACATGGGGCTGCCTTTGAAGACAGTTTGGAAACGGCAGCTTGTGCAAAATGCAGTGGCCAGATTGGTAACAGGGACCAGACGGTCCGAACATATAAAACCAATTCTGGCCCGCTTGCATTGGCTGCTTGTATGTTTCCGAGCTCAATTCAAAGTGCTGGTTTTGACCTATAAAGCCATACACGGCTTAGGACCACAATACCTGATGGAATGCCTCTCCCGACACGAACCCACCTGTACACTACGCTCAACATCAAAGGCCCTCCTCTGGGAGCCTACTCCGAGGGAACCTCAGAGGACAGCAACAAGGGAGAGGGCTTCCTCAGTGGTGGCCCCCAAATTATGGAATGATCTCCTTGACGAGATGCGCCTGGTGCCAACACTGTTATCTTTTCGGCACCAGGTCAAGACTTTCCTCTTCTCCCAGGCATTTTAGCATGAGTTTTTAAATTGCTTTTTTTTAAAAAGTGTTTTTAAATTTGTATATTTGTTTTTAATGTTTTTAATTGTTGTAAACCGCCCAGAGAGCTTCGGCTATGGGGCAGTATACAAATGTAGTAAATAACAATAACAACAACAACAACAATAATACAACCAACATTGGGGTGATTTATGTAAGTGTATGGAATATTCACCAGGGGTCTGACCTGTGAGAGGTTTATTCAGCAGCCACTGGTAGAATGGTATCATCATCATTAACGTGTTTTACCATTTTTATGTTTGATGATGTTTCATAGGCAATTGATCTTTTCATCACCCCTGTGGCCAGGGAGCAGCACCTGCCTGAGAGAATGACTGGAGACATAAGCTGTAGGATCAGCAGGGCATGGCTACTTTTGCCATCCCCGACAAGGGTATAGGGCATGATAACCCAGGACATGAATGGAGGCACTAATGGTACTGCTGCTAAAGATTAGCCATGCCTTCAAAAGGCAAGTGTCATAACGAGAGAATGGCTTAGCAAAGTGGCTTGATGGCAAGTGTTTTTTTAAAAAGTCATAATTAAGTAGTATCAGAAAATATATTAGCTATCATTAAATGCAACTATCTCAACTTAATAAGACAGTGCAAATTAACTAAGAACAGAAGTATTAAAACATATTTAGTAAGACTTAATGATTTGTGTCTAAGCAATTATCTGTTAATATACTTTCAGAGCAACTTGTATAAGCATGCAGTAACTGTGTTGTTCAGGCTAGTTTGAAGTGCATTTGGGAATGTACCTCTAAATTAAAGCAGTTAATGAGACTTATTTTATGCACAAGCAAAGCCACATCAAGTTGGTGTGCATACTTTTCTGTGGTGACATGTTGAGGTATAATATTGGTAATTTATCCCATAGAGTATTAACTCAACATCAGAACACTTTCTTCATGCTGTGCTTTGATACTGAATTTAACAGTGCTGAGACAAACTAATAACTGAGTATTACAGCTAGAGCAGGGGGCAGGGACTATGTGTGAAAAGCTGTGAGTTTTTTATTATTATTCCTGTTATGATATTTGCAGGACAAAGAAGCATCTATTCCTGGGATTTCGATCCTGTTTTGACAGAGCTAAGTGTCATGATAGTTTGACTCTGTTTCTGGAAATTGTGTCTTCTTTTTTTTAAATGTAGTATTCCATGTCTAGGGATGGGGGGAAATTCAGTTTGGTCTACCTAATTTGTACTTCCCAAAATATAAAAATAGAATGCAGCTATTCTTTGAAATTTGCACTTCTCTCCAAATTTTGCAGTGCAGTTCTCCAACCAAAAATGTGCATGCATTAGTGTAAATAACAAAAATGTGTATAGATTTGGCAAAATTGCTTGCAAAAGTATCTATATTAGGAGAAATGCACACTAAAGTGATGAATTTTGATGCAGAATGTGGTGAACTGAAGATTGCGAAAACTATGTATTAATTTATTAAAAGTATTTATAATCCACCCTTCACTCAAAGGAACAGAAATATTCACAAACTAAATCAAAACTAAACACTGAAATTAAAACAGCATGCAGTGACAGTGCACTTCATATCTCACCAAAAGCCTGGCCAAAGAGGTGTGACTTCACCTGTTATCTCTCAATGTCATTGTGAGATGCACCTCAGAAAGGAGGTAATTTTGAAGGCAAGGAGCCACTGCAGAGAAAACCTGCTCAGAGGGCCTCACCCACAAATCTCATTAGCCATGGTGAACACCAGCAGATCTTATCTTGAAGATCTTAAAATTTGGGGAGATTGGAATGGGATGAGTTGTTATTTCAGATATTTGGGGCCTAGGTCAGTTAGACCATAAAACATTAACATTTATACCTTAAATCAGGTCCAAAGACATCAGGCAACCAGTGCAATTGTTCTGGAATGTATGTTTTATGTTAACACCCCAGGGCACCCGCTAGCACCCTGGCTGCAGCATTTTGCTCCCCTTGAAACTTCTGGACTATTTTCAAGGGCTGTCACATGTAGAGTGCATTATAACAGTACAACCTGGAAGTTAACCAGAGCATAGAAAGCTGTGGCCAAGCTATCCATCCACGAATGACCTGAGTTGGTGCATCAGCCAAGGCTGAGCACAGGCACTCCTTGCCACTACAACTATCTGGACTTCAAGTGGCAAAGATAACTCAAGGAATACCCCAAAACTACCATCTGTCCCTTCAAGGGGAGTACATTCCTATCTAGAAGAGGACTCCCTACCAATTCCCAGACCTAAAAACTGCCAACCCATGGAACCTCCATTTTGTCTGGATTCAGAATCTACATCCATCCCATTACCACCGCCAGATCCTGATTCACCATCTGCAGTGCCTCTTCTGATTCAGATGGCACAGAGATATAAGAGTTGGGTGTCATCAGTATATTGATGACACTGAGAGAAACCAAAGTTGATAGATTTGTCCATCCCTATCCATGTCCTTTGTCTGTGCATGGACTGTAGATACAGTATGTAAACCACCTGGAGCTGAATGTGGAAGTTTAACACATGTCTGTAAAATGGTAGCATGTCCAACAAGGAAAAGAGGAAGGGTGGCAGAAAAATCATTCTGAGCTGTTTGTTCTAAACTGATACATTGTTCCCACGTTCCTGGAAATGTACATTCCTTATATTGTTAAGCATCTTGTATCTGTATATGTCTGTCTGAAAAAATAAGCTGAAAACTCAAAACATCAAGTGACTGACATCGGCCCATGCACTTTTAAGCCATCCTCTGACATAATTTGGTGAAAAAGAAATGGGATTTTTGCAATCAGAGTTTAGATAGCTAGCATGTAAACACTGCCCAGGTGAGACCAAGAGATAGTGCCATTATGCCCCAAAAGACAAATCAATCAAATAGGTAGTCTTACATTACTTTTGAGCGATTGAGTGGCTGGAGAACAAATTGGAAGGTCTCATGAACAGACAGAGGTTGCTCAGCAACATAGTCCAGGATGTGCCTTCACAGGGTATTCTACAGCTTCAACTGCTTGACCACCAGCAACACTAACTGCTGAACCATCATGACCACCATGCAACACTACCTGTTGAACCATCTTGGAACATGGATGCCCTTACAAAACAGCTGGTTGCTCAGAAGGTGAAAATGGCACAGCAACAGCAACGGGCTGAGGTTCCAAGAATAGAAAGAATATTTGGAGGGAGCAGTTGAAGCACAAAGACTTGCAGCATAAGAAGAGGATCACGGCAGAAGTGATGGCTCAGGGCAAGGCAACAACTACTATTCCCAGGAAAACTCCTGAGCAGGGACCATTAACTCCAGCTGAGGATATCTGGGCATTTCTCTCTACATTTGACAGAGTACCTTTCTGTCCCAGCCCCCCCAAGACATTTACATGGGTTTAACAGCAATGTACCATTAAATTGTCCCATAGGAAGGATTTCAGGAGAGAGAGAGAAGACAGGCGAAAATCTTCTCAGGGCCTGCTCCAGCTGGACTACCTCCTCCCCCGCTGATCTTCTATCAACTGTCCTGTGGGAAGGACATCTTAGAGCCTACTCCTCCAAGTTGGCATCTCCTCCCCACACAGGATGATCTATTATCAACTGTCCCATGGGAACGATTCCAGGAGACAGTGGGGGGGGGCAAGGCAAAGACACCTATAAGCCTGCTCCAGCTGTTACCTTCACAATTTATTATTGACTGTCTTGTGGGAAGGATTCTAGGAGAGAGATATAGACAGACAAACACTACTACAGAGCCTGCTCCATCTAGACTATCATCTCCTTACCACAGGGCCATTTTACCACCAACTGTCCTGGGAACTGATGGCTTTTTACATGTTGATATATAACTGTGGTTTTAAAAAAAGTTATTTTGTTTCTTATAAACCTCCTTGGAAAGATTCGTATCCATGAAATCCAGGATATAAATAAATGTAATAAATAAGGGGAGGTCCACTGATAGAAACCTATTTTCCCTCAAGGATCAATTGTGCTGAATTTGAGGATAAGTAGATAATGTCCCTTATGAAAAGGAAAAGTGGTTTAAATGTTTTTCAAAATAAAAAGGAAATAATTCTAGTAGTCTTGCAAGTTTAATTGCAAGAAAAGTTGTGGCTGAATTTGAAGCTTATTTTAAAACTGTTTATTCCCCTTAGCCCAATTCAAAGGAATATATGCTGGCATGCACACACACAATTTCTGGACAATTCTCCTAGGTACAAAGTCAATTAGATACTCCCAAAACTATTTGGAGGAGTACTGAACTTGTACTTTCTTAAAATTAAGTTCACAGCTTTGGGTTTTCTATTGATTTCAGCAGAAAAGGTATTGAGTTGCTGGCATATATTTTTATCTCAGCTTTTTAATGACTAATTAGGTTGGTTGCTCCCATCCTGCTTCTCTCCCCAATGCAAGATATTCACTTATATAAATGAAAATGTTCACTCTGTATTTGAATATAATTACTATGAAATAAAGACTCAATTTAAGGATTAGCCAACTAGCTTTATTTTGCACAGAAGAATACTTCAATGCAGTGAATTAACAGAAGATGCAAAAGAATGAAAAGTATTGGCTCTGTGTGCCATACATCCATCATGAGAACCATCTGCAGAATTGAGTTTGAAAGCCAATTTCCAAATTTACATTGTGTTGAATCCATAAAATGGCTATAGCAGTTATAACCACAATGTTTATCAATGGAATGAGTATTAGGAGGGGTCTTACAGGAAAATCTTATCCCAGGGTATTAGTGTTCCAGCACCTGGGTTTCCAGCAGCAAAAAGAAACTCACAGGACACCTCAGAGATTTAATGGTGTATGGCAGCATGAACTCTCCTCTCACAAGCAACAGCCCATTTTATCACATGCACAAAACCTTTATTAGGCTTCAACAACATTTGTAGCTAGTTGATTTGCCATTAATTATGGTGGGATTGAGATACCAGGGATAGGAAGAGAGATGACTCACTAATAGCCCAGTTTTGCAAGTATCATTTCCCCCCCTGCTCTAAATGATTTGGAGAACAGATACATGCACATGCACACCATTTCCCATTTCCTGTGACCCATAGGAATTTTAGTTTTGTGAGAGTGATAGGCAAGGACTCTAATGAGAATTTTCAGCATCTCACTAAACTACAATTCCCCATATTACTTTGGGGAAGTCATAATTATTACAAGTTTGTACTGACTATTATAACGATCGAGCCTCCCACCAATCAGATAGCTTTGTAATTGAGTCAGGGTTCTATGATTGCAGGAATCATCTTGGATGTGTTCGTTTTCTCAGTGCTCCTGATGTCTGCTTTTGACCCTACCACACAGGAATGTGCATACTGTCCAGGTCAGATGCCAAGCTGTTTATGATGAAAGAAGCACTGTGTTGTTGTTTTTAGGTCACTGTCTAATTGTCTTTTTTAGGTCATTGCTCTCTGCAGATCATACTGTGCTTGTATTTTTATTTATTTTATTACATTAAATATCCTGCCTTTCTGCTGTCATGGAACCCAAGGCGGTGTGCATGTGATGCTTAAGAACATGAGTTAGTAAACATAAGAGGAGCCCTGCTGGATCAGGCCAAAGGCCCATCTACGCCAGCATCCTGTTCTCACAATGTCCAACCTATGGGAAGCCCACAGGAAAGCCCTGAGTGCAACTCCACTCTCCGCACTTGTGATTTCCAGCAATGGTATTCAGAGGCATACTGCCTCCAACAGTGGGGGTAGAATATAGCTAGTAGCCACTGATAAAACATAGGAAGAACATAGCAATTGTGGGTGGTAACCATTGACAGCATTATTATCCATTAATTTGTATGATCCTTTTTGAAACCATCAACATTAGTGGTCATCGCTACATCCTGATGGAGCAAATTTCATATTTTAACTATGCATCATGTGAAGTACTTTCTTTGGCCTGTTACTCACTTCTAAATATTACTTAATGCTTTGGACTTGCTTGTATTAGTATTTTTTATATCACAGAACCTAGCAAGATTAACCCCACTCACTATATTATGAAATACAGTAGCTTGCCTAAGGTGACCTGAGAGTGTGTGTTGTTGTTTTAACGCCAGATCGGTACATAATAACACCACTCTCATCCATGACTTGATTGTAGATGAAGGTGCCAATTTGGTGTGCGTTACCGAGACCTGGGTGGGTGAGCTTGGAGGAGTTGATCTAACCCAACTTTGCCTACCTGGATACTCAGTGTAGCACCAGCACAGGCTGCAGGGACAAGGGGGAGGAGTTGTTGTGGTCTACAGAACTTCCATCTCTGTCACCAGGAAACCACTCTATCTTGGAGCTGGCTGTGAGGGCCTGTACCTGGTGTTGGGCCAAGGAGACAGTAAACTAGGGTTGCTGCTGGTGTACTATCCACCCTGCTGCCCGGTAGCTTCTCTGACTGAGCTGGTGGTCATTTCGGCTGTGGCGTTGGAGGAGCCCAGAACGATAGTGCTGGGTGATTTCAATGTCCATGCGGAGGCTGCCTCTAGTGTTCTGGCTCGGGACTTCATGGCCTCCATGACAACCATGAGGCTGTCTCAAGTTGTTATTGGCCCAATACATAGGGCAGGAAACACCCTCAACTTGGTTTTTGCTCCTTTGATCCTTCACTGCAGGGGTGGTGGACAGATTAAGATGGTCCGCGCCCAGAGCCTAATGGAATCCACTAGATTCCTGAATGCCCTGGGGAAGTTCCCAGTAGATAGAGCAGGTGACCCTGTTGAAGCCCTTGTCACACTGTGGAACAGCGAGGTGCATCAGGCTCTCGACACGGTTGCCCCCGAGCGCCCTCTCCGGCACTGCACCTTGGTACACCAGTGAGCTAAGGGCAATGAAACAGGCTGGATGACAGCTAGAGCGCAAGTGGCAAAATACATGCTGTGAGGCTGATCGGACACAAGTAAAACATCATAACCATGCCTACTGTGTGGCGGTGAGGGCGGCAAAGAAGGCCCACTTCTCTGACTCCATCGCATCCTCAAGTAGCTGCCCAGTGGAGCTTTTCCGTATTGTCAGGGGTCTGTTGACATCAACTCCAGGAAATGGTGTCTTAGACCCTTCAGAGGCACACAGTGAATTGTTTGCAAAGCACTTTGAGGGTAAAGTTGCTTGCCTCCGTAGCAGTCTTGATGTCCCATCCACATCTAATTGTAGTCCCCAGTGAGGTGTCCAGTGCAACGTCTGCTGCAACTTCTTGGGAACGGTTTCAGTTGATGCGGCCTGATGACGTGGACAAGGTGCTTGCGATGATGTGGCCAGCAACGTGTCCTCTTATTGCCCTTCTTGGCTTATTAAAGCTTGCTGAGGGGGTCTGAACGAGTGGATCCAGGGTGTGGTCAATGCATCACTGCGAGAGGGAGTGTTTCCAGCTGCCTTGAAAGACGCGGTGATCCGACCACTCCTGAAAAAGCCCAGCCTGGACCCATCAGTTTGTGACAACTACCGACCGGTTGCAAATACCCCCTTTTCAGGGAAGGTTATTGAGAGGGTTGTGGCGCAGCAACTGCAAGTACTCTTGGATGAAACAGATTATCTTGACCCATTCCATTCTGGGTTCAGGCCTGGTTATGGGACTGAATTGGCCTTGGTCGCCCTGATGGATGAAGAGAGAAGGACAGGGAGAGTGCGACCCTGTTATTCTTACTTGATCTCTCAGCGGCTTTTGATACCATCGACCATGGTATCCTTCTAGGCCGACTTGGTGAGATGGGCATTGGAGGCACTATTTTACAGTGGTTCTGATCCTATGTCCAGGGTCGTTCTCAGAGAATAGCATTGGGTGACTGTCTTTCGGCCCCCTGGCAGCTGTGCTGTGGGGTGCCGCAGGGTACCATCTTGTCCCCCATGCTGTTTTAACATCTACATGAAGCTCTTGGGAGCAATCATCAGGAGCTTTGGCGCGAGGTGTCAGCAGTATGCTGATGATACCCAGCTCTATTTCTCCATAACATCTGAATCGGGAGAGGCTGTGCAAACCCTGGATCGCTGTCTGGACTTGGTGGTGGGCTGGATGAGGGCCAATAAACTGAGTCTGAATCCTAGCAAGATGGAAGAGCTGTGGGTTGGTGGTTCCCGAGTTGAGATAATTGGTCAGTTGCCTGTTTTGGACGGGGTCATACTCCCTCTGAAAGATCAGGTCTGTAGCCTGGGGGTAGTCTTGGATCCATCTTTGTCGCTAGAGGCCCAGGTGACCTCCGTGGCTAGGAGTGCCTTTTACCAGCATCAGCTGGTGAAACAGCTGCAGCCGTTTCTGGACTGGGATAGCCTGACCACTGTTGTCCACGCACTGGTAACCTCCAGGCCAGATTACTGTAATGTACTCTGTGGGGCTGCCCTTGAGGTTGGTCCAGAAGCTGCAGCTGGTGCAAAATGCGGCGGTGAGACTACTCACTGGGGCAGGGGATCGCCAACATGTCACCCCACTGCTGAAAGAATTGCACTGGCTGCCCATTTGCTACCAGTCCAAGTTCAAGGTTCTAGTTTTGGTGTACAAAGCCCTATACAGCTTGGGACCAGGATACCTGAAAGACTGTCTTACCCCTTATATACCCAGTCAATCACTGCGCTCTGCAGGTGAGGGCCTCCTGCAGATACCATCTTATCAGGAGGTTCATTCTGCACAATATAGGAAACGGACCTTTAGTGTGGCAGCACCTACCCTGTGGAATTCCTTCCTTTTGAATATTAGGCAGGCGTCATCTCTGCTATCTTTTCAGCGCCTTTTGAAGACTTTCCTCTTTCAACAAGCCTTTTAGGTTGAGACCTATCCCAGGCTGCATCTGTGTTAGAATTGCTTAATATGTTTTTTAATCATGTTTTAACCCTTTTTTAAAGTTATTTTTTTAAATGTTTTTAACGCTGTTTGGTTTTAATGTATTTTAAGATCTGTTTTTATGATGTTTTAAGGTGTTTTTAGCACTTTGTTTGCCGCCCTGGGCTTCTGCTGGGAAGAAGGGCGGGATACAAATTAAATAATAAATAAATAAATAGTAACATATGTGGTTGTACATTTTATTTATTTATATATTTGATTTATATCCTACCCTTCCTTCCAGTAGGAGCCCAGGGCAGCATGCATTAACACTGTTGCCAGACGTAGCTGTTATGTCACCTGGTTGTTGCTGACCTATGCAGGCACTTCTCTTGCTGGATCCGAATAAATATTTACAATTCCTGCAGTCACATAAAACATAAAGGGAAAGGATAAGAAACAGTGAATCGAAATAAAGAGCAGAAGAAGTGCAACAAACCAAACTATGGTACTGGAGATGTAGAGAATACGTTAACCAGATACAGAGGGAAAGTGAGAGTGGAATATAAGGTAATCCTACTAGCTCTGTCAATCTTTTTCATAAAATTGTTAAGGTTTTCAGCAGTGCTACTAATATACAGAATGGAAGAGGTGGCTTAAGAAAGAAGTCAGAGTGAAGTTATTAGAGGAAGCATGACCTGAATAGGGAATGGCAGATGTGAAAAGAGGTGGCCTGAGGGAGAAAGTGAGCAGATGAGAAATCAGAAGGATTACTGTTGAAGTCCCCAAAGATGGGAGTGACTGAGAGTACAAGAACAAGCAAATCAAGCCTTAAAGTTAGAAAGAAAAGAGGTGTCAATGTCAGGAAGGAAAAATAAGGGGGGGGGAAAATAAGTGACTCATTAGATATTTGGGAGTTTCATGTATTAAGTTACAAAGTAAAGGAATGTGCAATGTGTGCATCACATAGCTATTTTCTTAGAAAGCTTACAAAGATTTGTAGGATGAGGCACTTGCAGCCCTATCCTAAACATGTTTACTAAGAAATAAATCCCAATGGATTCAATGGGGCTTGTTTCCAAATAAACACACTTAGGATTGTATAATTGAATTAGGAGCAGAAGAGCTAGAAAACACTCGTCACCAGTGGATCTATGGAACCGCTTTCAACCACTCAAGGATGAGACTGGAGGACAGCCTGTGGTGGAGGAATTACAGGAGACCCTGTGCGACAACGAGCAAGAGACGCTCAATCAAGCAGGGGCAATGAAACCACACCCCACAACAAGAAGGGAAGAGCACTAGTAGTGGGAGACTCCCTACTGCGTGGGACCAAAACCCATGTATGCCGAGAAGATCCGTGGACTTGCCAGGTATGCTGTCTACCAGAAGGACGGGTTAGAGATGTGACGGAAAAGTTGCCATCACTCATCAAGCCCACCAACAGGTATCCCTTTCTCTTCATGTGCAGAGCATGGGAAACAAGCAGGATGAACTTGAACTCTTAATACGGGAGGGTAATTACGACTTGATAGGTATAACAAACTTGGTGGGATGACTCTCATGACTGGAATACAGCAACTGAAGGATATAACTTGTTCAAAAAGAATAGAAGGAATAAAAAAGGGAGGTGGAGTTGTGCTATATGTTAAAAATATATATCTCTGCACAGAAATACAGGAAGATGAGCTTGGTAGCTCCACCAAGAGTATCTGGATTAAAATTAATGGGGCAAGTAATAAAAGGAATGTGGTGCTTGGAGTCTACTACCGACCACCCAATCAAGGAGAAGACGAGAATGTAACTTTTGAATAGCAAATTGCCAATGTTTCGAGGAGGCATGATGTAGTAGTAATGGAGAACTTCAATTATCCCAATATCTGTTTGGAGACAAATTCTGCCAAACATGGCCCCTCCAAGAAATTTCTGACTTGTGTTGGAGATAACTTTCTCCTACAGAAAGTGGAGGAAGCAACCAGAGGATCCGCTATCCTGGACTTGATTCTAACCAATAGAGATGATTTGGTAGATGAAGTGGCAGTTACGGGAACTCTGGGGAAAGGGACCACACCATGAATTCTTGATTTTAACAGAAGGAAAAGCTGAGAGTAGCCATACACTCACCCTGGACTTCAGGAAAGCTGATTTTAATAAACTCAGAACAATTGTAAGTACAGTTCCATGGCAAGCGACCCTAATGAGAAAAGGAATCCAAGATGGGTGGGAGTTTCTAAAAAAGTAAATTCTGAAAGCACAGTGACAAGCAATTCCAACAAGGAAAAAGGGGGGGGAAACAGCAGAAGAAGCCAATGTGGCTTCACAAGAAGCTTAGAGATGACCTGAAAATAGAAAAAGACACTTACAAGAAGTGGAAAGAAGGCAAGGACACAAAAGAAGAGCACAGGCAGGTAACACGGAATTGCAGGGATGGTGTCAGGAAGGCTAAAGTTGAGAATGAGCTGAGGTTAACAAGGGATGCTAAAAGCAACAAAAAAGCTTAATTCAGGTACGTCCATAGTAAAGGACAGAGAAAATAAATGGTGGCACAGCTACTCAATGAGGATGGCAAAATGATAACTGAGGACAAAGAAAAGTGCTCAATTCATACTTTGGCTCAGTCTTCTCCCAAAAAAGGGTGTCTGACTCTCCCAGGAAACATGAAGTAGAAGGGGCAGGATCAGAGCTTAAGATTGATAGACAAACAGTCCAGGAATCAGCAGAGCCCAATAAACTGCATCCTAGAGTATTGAAGGAACTGGCTGAAGAACTCTCAGAACAGCTGTCTATTATCTTTGCGAAATCATGGAGGACTGGTGAAGTGCCGGGTGACTGGAGGACAGCTAATGTTGTCCCTATCTTCAAAAAAGACAAAAAAGAGGAACCGAGGAACTACAGACGAGTCAGCCTAACATCAATCCCTGGAAAAACTCTGGAGCAGATTATAAAGCAGTCAATCTGTAAGCATCTTGAAAACAATGCAGTGATTACTAGGAGCCAACATGGATTTATGAAGAACAAATCCTGCCAAACTAATCTTATCTCATTTTTTGACCAGGTAACCTCCCTTGTAGACTGTGGGAATGCTGTGGACATAATATACCTCGACTTCAGCAAAACTTTTGCCAAAGTGCCCCATGATATTCTGATTAGCAAGCTAGCTAAATGTGGGCTGGATGGAACAACTATCAGGTGGATCCACAGTTGGCTTCAGAATTATACTCAGAGTGCTTATCAATGGTTCCTTCTCAAACTGGGGGGAAGTAACGAGTGGGGTACTTGGATGAGAAGGTACAGAGCATGCTTATCAAATTTGCAGATGATACAAAATTGGGGGGGGGGCAAAGCTAATACCATGGACGACAGAAACCAAATTCAAAGGGACCTTGATAGGCTGGAGCATTGGGCTGAAAACAACAAAATGAAATTCAACAGGGATAAATGCAAAGTTCTGCACTTAGGAAAAAGAAACCAAATGCACAGTTACAAGATGGGGGATACTTGGCTCAGCAATACAACATGTGAGAAGGATCTTGGAATTGTCGTTGATCACAAGCTGAATATGAGCCAACAGTGTGATGTGGCTGCAAAAAAGGCAAATGCTATATTAGGCTACATTAACAGAAGTATAGTTTGCAAACCGTGTGAAGTATTAGTTCCCCTCTATTCAGCACTGCCTAGGCCTCATCTTGAGTACTGTGTCCAGTTCTGGTCTCTGCACTTCAAGAAGGATGCAGACAAACTGGAACAGGTTCAGAGGAGGGCAACAAGGAGGATCAGGGGACTGGAAACAAAGCCCTATGAGGAGAGACTGAAAGAACTGGGCATGTTTAGCCTGGAGAAGAGAAGACTGAGGGGAGATATGATTGCACTCTTCAAGTACATAGAAGGTTGCCACACAGAGGAAGGCCGGGATCTCTTATCGATCGTCCCAGACAGGGCCAGCATAACACAGTAAGCAAGGTAAGCGTGGCAGGAGGGTGCAACGCTTGCGGGGTGCCAGAGGCGCCCCTAAGCCTGGAAATTTTTTTAAAAGCCTGGAAAAACGTTCTTCTCACGCTCCCTCCCTCGCTTCTGCCTCTCCGCTCGGTCACTCTAGCTCCGCCAGCCCCCTCCGGCAGCTCCTGACATCAGCTTCGCCTCCTCCGGGGTCTGCTGAAGGCGAATCAGACGGGGAGCGGAATGGCAGAGGCACCTCATCCCAGCCCTAGCAAAGCATCCCCTCAGCAGCCGTCTGCAGCCTTGGGGCGTGCGGGTCTCTCTGTGTTTCTCACTTGGCAGAGGCTACTTGCTGGCCGGTTTGTGCTTTGCGTGTAGGCAGGGATGGAGGCGACATCAGGAGAGAAGGGATCGGGAAGGTTATGGGGGGGAGGGAAGAGACCTGTACCTTGGGGATATTGGGGGCAGGGTATTGAGTTGGAAAAGGTTCAGATAAGGACAACCAAAACAATCAAGGGGACGGAGGGACTCCCCTGTGAGGAAAGGTTGCAGCATTGGGGGCTTTTTAGTTCAAAGAAAAGGTCAGTAAGAGGTGACATGATAGACATGTATAAAATTATGCATGGCATAGAGAAGGGGAAGTTTTTCTGCCTCTCTCATAAAACTAGAACTTGTGGACATCCAAAGAAGCTGAATGTTGGAAGATTCAGGACCAGTAGTGTAGTGGCATATTCAAAGGTGTGGGGTCTCTTCATGTTAGTCACAATCACGCTCCCCCCCTTTTTTTTTGCTGCTGGGTTGAGAGTGACATCCTTGTTAACACCTTCTCCCACAACAACAGAAGTTCCTAGGAGCCAATAAGCAAGAAAGAGTGTTAGCTACTGAGAAGAGTGTTCTCAGTGGCTGACTTACCACCTTTCACTGATTGGCTCCAATCAGCAGTAAAGGGCAAGGAAGCATTTTAGAAGACTCTTCTCACTGGCTAACACATTCCACTTTCAAGTTGATTGGCTCATAGGATGCTGGAGACACAGGGACCCTGCTAGGAGCCTGCTCCCCCCAAAATAAGGGGTCTAAGACTCCCTGAGACCCTGGACAACTACACTCCTGTTTAGGACAGAAAAAAGAAAGTATTTCTACACACAGAGCATAGTTAAACTATGGCATTTACTCCCACAGGAGGCAGTGATGGCCACCAACTTGGATGGCTTTAAAAGAGGATTAGACAAATACATGGAGGATAAGGCTACTTATGGCTACTTGCCATGGTGGCTATGTTCTGCCTCCATGGCCAGAGGCAGTATGCTTCTGAATAGAGTTGCTGGAAATAGCAGGAGGGGAGAGTGCTGTTGAACTCGGGTCCTGCTTGTGGGCTTCCTATGGGAATCTGGTTGGCCACTGTGAAAACAGGATGCTGGATTAGATGGGCCACTGGCCTGATCCAACAGGGCTCGGTTCTTATGTTCTCTCTATGTGTGGCTTTGCTGACTTAAATTGCTCCCACCCACCTGAAGCTACTACAAGCAGCAGAAGGCGGATGGTGGTGGTAGACAAGTACCTGTAGTTTATTTGCCTCCCCGCCCCCATTAATAGGTTTAACAGAAAACCTGTCGACATAACCATCATCCAAGTCTATGCTCCAACAGCATAACACAGAAGAAGAGGAATTGGAGAGATTTTATGCAGAAGTACAGGAAGAAATTGATCACACACCAAAACAAGATGTGCTGATAATCATGGGGGACTGGAAAGGAAAAGTAGACAAGAATTAGAAATTGTGGGAAAATGGGGCTTAGGAGATAGAAATGAGGCAGGAGAAACATTTATTGAGTTCTGTGAAGCCAATAATTTGTTTCCTGCAAACACCTTTTTGATCAACCAAAAAGACAACCGTACATGTGAACACCAAATGGTCAATATGGGAATCAAATTGATTATATAATTGGGAGCAGAAGATGGAGAAGTTCCATACTTTCTGCAAAAACAAGACCAGGAGCAGACTGTGGTACAGATCATGAACTGGTCATATCAAACATCAGAGTACAGCTAAAGAAGAAGAACAAAGCAATCATAATGCCAAAATACAATTTAAATAACATCCCAGAAGAATATAACAATCAAATAAAGAACAGATTTGAGGCTTTAAACTTAGTTGACAGAGAACCAGAAGAACTACGGAGTGAAGTCAGAGACATCATCAGGGAAGAATGCAAAAAGACAATACCTCTCGTTAAAAAGAGAGAAAACCTCAATGGATGACTGCAGAAACTCTTAAAATGGTTAAAGAGAGAAGGAAAGCAAAAGCAAAAGGAGATAGAAACACAGTCAGAACCCTAAATGCAACAATACAGTGACTAGTACATAGGGACAAAGAGAACTATTACAATACATTACTATACAATACAATATGTATATGTATACAATACAACACATTACATTACATTACTATTACATTACATTACTATTACATTACATTACATTACTATTACATATACATATACATGCCCCTTCTATGATGAGCTTCCGCCGGGCCTTGAAGACCTGGCTCTTCAGGCAGGCTTTTGGGGTGGGTTAGGTTTTTATTGTTATGGTTTTAAATGTTAATGTTTTAATGTATTGTTTTTATCTTGTACGTCGCCCAGAGTGGCTGGACATCCAGCCAGATGGGCGACTAATAAATTTAATATTATTATACTATTACAATATTACTGTACAGAAATAGAAGAGGACAACAAAAAGGGAAGAACAAGAGCCCTATTCCAAAAGATTAGAGAAATGAAAGGGAAATTTAAACCAAGAGTAGGGATGTTGAACAATCAACAAGGGAACACACTGACCGACCAAGATAAAATAAAAGGAAGATGGAAGCAATACACTGAAGAACTCTATAAAAGAGATGCAAGGATGACAGATTCACTCACAGAGGAACCGTACGATGAAGAACCAGAAATTTTAGAATGTGAGTTTAAAGCTGCTCTTAAAATACTTGGAAGAAACAAATCACCAGGAATAGATGGCATACCAATAGAGTTGCTACAAGTTACTGAGTCTGAATCTGTCCAAATTTTGACAAAAAATTGTCAACAAATATAGAAAACTAAACAATGGTCCACAGACTGGAAGCACTCAATATACATCCCAATTCCAAAGAAAGGGGATCCCAGGGAATGCAGTAATTATTGAAGTATTGCCTTAATAGCCCATGCAAGTAAAGTAATGCTCCAGATTCTACAACAAACGCTCTTACCATATATGGAGCGACAAATGCCAGATGTCCAAGCTGGACTCAGAATGGGAAGAGGTATCAGAGATCATATCGCAAACATACATTGGAAAATGGAATGGACCAAAGAATTTCAGAAGAAAGTCACCCTGGGCCTTATAAATTACAGCAAAGCCTTTGACTGTGTAGATCACAAAAAACTATGGAATGCTTTAAAAGAAACAGGGGTGCCACAGCATCTGTTTGTCCTGATGCGCAACCTATATTCTGGACAAGAGGCTACTGTAAGGACAAAATATGGAGAAACCCATTGGTTCTCAATAGGAAAGGGTGTGAATATGATGTGTGTTCCCAATTAAACATTAGTGAACTAATTCATAAGTTTGCCAATGAATGAAGATTCATAAGTTCGCAAACATGAAAGCATGTACGGCTAAATTCATGTAGCTATGTATCTTTTTGCTAAATAAAGGCAATACAAAAAGGTCATTTTCTTTTTACGTTATTTTACTATTCACACAAAACATTTTCCTACTCCATAATGATTTTCTTATTTGTCCTTATTTGCCTTGTTACATTTTTATAACATATGAATTGAAAAATGAACAAAAAAAATTATAAAAGGTAAGGGCGCCGATTTATAATTTGCAGGGGGGCACCGAACACGCCAGCACCGGCTCTGGTCCCAGAGTGCAGGACACGGAATAATGGGCTCAAGTTGCAGGAAGCCAGATTTCAACTGAACATCAGGAAAAACTTCCTAACTGTTAGAGCCATATGGCAATGGAACCAATTACCTAGAGAGGTAGTGGGCTCGCCGACACTGGAGGCATTCAAGAGACAGCTGGACAGCCATCTGTCGGGAATGCTTTGATTTGGATTCCTGCATTGAGCAGGCGGTTGGACTTGATGGCCTTATAGGCCCCTTCCAACTCTACTATTCTATGATTCTATGAATCATGGACAGAAGCTTCCATCTGATAAACTCCTCAACATAAGCATTCAGACAATCAAATAACCAGCACCATGTTAACACGGAAACTGCCATATTTGTTTTCTTTCCTCAGCTTGTGAAAGATAACATGATTGCCACAACTGTGCCGCTGAATAGCAGTTTTGCACAAGAAAATTAATTATGTGAAAAAAATGGATAAATTGTGGCACATTAAGCCATTTGAACTATCACATTTTCTGGATTTCACACTGAATTTGTCAGAAATGCAGACAGTTTTGAACCTCATTGAATGACCATTCAACACATCTATTTAATCTTTATTGTGATGAAATGTCTCAATTGCAGCAGATGTTGATGAGGCCATCTGGAAGTAGTAGTGACAGGACAAATAAGTAAAATGTAGTTCTTTTTTACTGCTCCCCAAAGAGCCTTAACTAAAATGTCCTTTTAATTTGAAAGCATCTGGAGCTATTTATCACAAACAATTTAACAATGCTTCTGGCTGAGTTATGGGAAAAAACAAAACAAAGTTAACTACATAAGGTTATAGAGCCCACTGCAGAAAATAAGGAACCTAAGTTAATTGTGGATTTTGATTCTTTGTTACACTTATTAGCATGTTTAAAGTTAAATGTCTAAGTGGCAGTTTCTCAAATAGCATGACTGATGCACTGTTCTGCCAAACTCTGTCCCCCCAAATTCCCTCTAAAGACCACAAAGCCATAGCCAAGACACTTTCTCCTGCCCCCCATTATTAAATTTCTGCTTACCTTAGAGGCCTTGGAATTGTTTTTCTCAATCCCATGGGCTAACCCATCACCTTTCTGTACAGCCAATCACAAAGCATCACTATGCAAGGAGGTCTCCTCCTCTTGTTTCTAGACCAGGGTGGGTGTGTTTTTTTTAAACTACATTTTACCAGTGCTGTCAGATCCTAAGCTCAGCCAGATTTCCTTCCCATCCCTTCCTCTTGATTTGCAACACTCAGAATTCCAAATGTGCGCACTGGCCAAAAAAGGTTGGCAGCTAACCTAAGTCTTTAGATCACAGACTCTTGACCAGGAGCTCCTCAGATTAATATTTTGAGCACATCTACCAGCTGAGCTCCATGCTGGATCCTGTATAGCAGGGGTCAGTGGACCACCAGTGGTCCCCAAGCTTCACTCAGGTGGTCCATGACATGTCTGTATTACATATTCATATTACTTTTTAATTGTATTTTTATAGCTTTTATTGTATTTTATGTCACATTAAATATTTATATGACTTTTTAATTGCATTTTTATAGCTTTTGTTGTATTTTATTGTATTACAATTTGAATTCTACGGAATGCAAATTGTAATGTAATTTAGGAAATAAAAGATGCAACAAAATGTAATTAAAAATTATACAGCATCTAGCACGGCACATTACGGTTGCTACAACAAGGAGAAAAACCATAAAGTGGTTCCATGAAGACCATCAGCAATTTTCAAGTGGTCCATGGGGAAAAATATTTGGGAAACACTGTTGTCTAGTCTACACTGCTCAGCCCAGCAAAGCATTGTAAAGGGAAGTAGTCCTATGGAGCTAGCCATAGCTTTTTAGGGAGCAAATTAAGTAGAACCCTTGACAATTTCAAGGAGCTTCTTTGTCTAGAGACAAATTATCAAAAATCTCAGGACCACTTCTTAGGAGATAAATTTGTATTCTGTACTCAAGTATAACATATATGCATACAGTATTGGTTACTTCAGAGTGGATGCTACAGACATTGTGACTAAGAACTGAGTAGTGGTCCATGGAGGTACCTAGCCCTGAGAAATTTACCCTACTTGTCCCTGAAAGTGTACAAACTGAAGCAACTTTCTAGACTACATGGCAACAGCAGGATTGCCAATTTTGTTAACTGGCTCTGCTCCAGTAAATTTAGCAGTAGCCTGATATTAAAAAAATAAGCCAGTGTAGTCCTATGCACTTAGGAGTAAATCCTTTAAGTAGGACTCAGTTGTAAATATACAAGCAGAAGCTTAGGCTGGAAGTTTTTCCCACCGCTGATATAGCCATGCCATGAATAGCTTCACCTCTTTAATTTCTTCATGTCAGATTGCTGTCATATATGACGCTTTGCGCAGAAAACTTCAAGCCATGGATTGAGAAAAAGAATCAGGAGAGCACTCAATGCATGATCCCCATTCTTCCTTTGCAACCAAATGTCATTACTTTTTGATTCTGGTGCCTTTTTCTGTAGGGCAGAATGGAAAGGAGGTAATTCTCAGCTATACCTACTGCAAGGTTACTTATAATGCAAATTATTTTTATTCATTTCAAGCAGATATTAATCAAATCACCCAGTTCTGGATCAGCCAAAGGTTAGCTATGGTTCTAGCTTACAATTTGTAACCATCATACTTTATGCACTTTATGAAAAACTAATTATTTTATGAGTAGTTAGCTCTCTATTAGCCACATTAGAAATTTTGCTTTCAACCTTTGGAGAGTACTGCATAAAGAGTCTGTTCCCCTTTTTGGATGTTTAGGATTTATGAAAGTGTATCCTCAGTTTTGGGGAATTAAAGATGTTCTTGAATATTCAAACTCATTGGTAGTAAATCTCCTCTTCCTTGATATTTGATAAGCTATAAAAAAGAAACATTCAAATTTGGGGGTGGGGTTAAGGTACACTGCAATCCCGTACAAATTTAAGAAAGTCCCATTACACTCCATGGGACTTACCTCTGAGTAGATATGTATAGGATTGCACTGTAAGTTTGCAGAAAATGAAGAGATTAAAATGGAAGATTTTTTTAAAATTCTCAGATCAAAATTAACATGTTGAAACCTTTAATGAGAAGTTTGTGAAGAACAAGAAAAATAGTATGAAATGTGTGTGTTCTCTTTTCTCCATTCAAAATTAAATATTCTGCAGATCTGGTATTTTCCTATTATCAGGAGATGGAATTCAGGTATATGTATTATTCAACATCATCATTATCTAAAAGGGGCAGATATTAATATGCAATAAACACCTCAAATATAGCTGAGAATTAGCTTTCTTTCCATTCTGCCTTTCAAAGACTTCTGTGTAATCTGAAAGGGTGCACCAGGAGAACCTGGCTCATCTATCTGCAATGACGCATGGCATAAGAGAATGAAAACAAAATTCAAATGAAGTCAGGAGGTGACAAAACTATGTCAGAACCAAAGGCCTAGGTGATAAATATGTTTGGAAGGGGCGAAAGCAAGTGAAGGTTAATTAAACAATATCTGACAGCTCAATTTCATATGCAGCACATATCGAACAGTGCAATGGATCAGCTAATTCTCAGCATGGCCATAGGCTTACCATATGTTCAGTAAATTATTCAACTCATCAATTAATATTTACACAATGAAAACTTCTCCAACAAAGCAGCACATGCATTGAGGAAGAATTCACAGAGAAAAAGATAAATCTGAATTTGGGGGCTTAGGTTTCATTTGGGCATATATTTTAAAATCCTGCAGCAAACAAAGTCATTATCCCTAGTTACAGTACCTAAAGCAGCTGACTAAGCATATTTATATTTCTTTTTATGGTTTATTCATTAAAAATATGAATGAAAGTGGATTATAGATTGGCTTAATGAAAATTTAACAAGAGAACCTATTTAATGGGATATGAAAATGTGCTGAGGTTTAAGATGCTCATTTTCCAGAAACCACTATATACTTTACAGATGTATCCACTCTATCTGTGTGTGAGAGAGAAATTAGATCATTGTTGTGAAGTAATTGGAAGAACTTTCCCTTTAAACAGTATACAGAATTCTTATTCCTTTGGAATGGTTAAACAGAAGGTCACGATGCCCTTGAATGTTTATTTTCTTCGTTTGTTTTTCTTGTCTAGTAAAAATATTAGAAAAAAAGCATCCTAAAATTTTTAATGTTCTCCAGTGCAGTTTGCGGTCCCATGGCACAGAGCACTTGACAATCATCTAGAAAACTATGAAGTTCTTCACTAATAGGCAAAAAACCTTGCAGTTTAAGAATGTACCTATAGCCAACAGATATTTCTATCAAACATTTAAAAGCAGGGGAATTGGGCAGCTATAGTGAATGTACCGGGGAGCAGGAGACCTGACCTCCTCTCAGAGATATTGGACTGCCCTACAATTTGTCAAAATGCAAACACAATTTGGGTTGGTCTTTCACAGTCCAAACCACTTCCTGTGTAGCTTGGAAGAATTTGGTAACGTGTCTCTGAGCATATGGTGAGAGGTGGCAACACCTGCCATCTCCAAAGATGGAGAATTACATTTTTGCATGTTTGCTGGTGTTCATCTTACTTGGTTTCTTTTCTGTGTTACTACTGTTTCTACAGAGAATCTAATCTGGCAAATTATATTTCTCTCATTATTCAACCTAGAAATCTGTGTCAAATTTATTTTTATTAATTTCAAAGGCTTTTTATTGGTCAATGTCATATGATGGTGAAGACAGCCTTTTGTGTTTCAAATTGCAGTTATGCTCTATTTCTATTCTGGGTGCATTAACCGGATAGGTGAAACTGACCCACAGGGGATGGGGAGGAGAGGAGGGGGAGGGGAGCAGGCAGGAGGGGGAGGAGGAGGGTAGGTTTGATCATTTGCATGTTTATTGAGTTCAGTGGGATTTACTCCCATGCAATCATGCTTAGGAGAGGTAAAACTGACCATGGGGAGGGAGGGAGACCATGGAGAGGGCAGGGGAAGAGGAAGAAGGAAGAGGGAAGGAGAGGAAAGGCAGGTCTGATCATTCGCATGCTTATTGAGTTCAGTGTGATTTACTCCTGTGCAATCATGGCTAGGATACCGACCATGGGGCAGGGGGAGGGGAAAGTAGAGGGAAGGAAGAAGGGGAGAGAGGGGAGCAGATGGAGGGGAGGAGGAAGAAGGGGATTGGAAGGGGAGGGAAGGAAGGGGGTTGGGAAAGGGAAAAAGGGAGGTTATGGGAGGGGGAAGGAAGGGAGGCAGGTTTGATCATTTGCATGCTTATTGAGTTCAATGGGATTTACTCCCGTGCAATCATGCTTGAAAATGAAATGGACTGCCTTCAAGTCGATTCCAACTATGAATAGGGTTTTCATGGTATGTGGTATTCAGAGGTGGTTTACCATTGCTTTCCTCTGAGGCTGAGAGGCTTTGACTGGCCCAAGGTCACCCAGTGAGCTTCATGGCTGTGAGGGGATTTGAACCCTGTTCTCCCAGGTCATAGTCCTAGGATAGGTAAAACTGACCATGGGGGAGGAGGAGGGGGAGGGCAGAGAGGAGGGGGGAAAGGGGGAAGGAGGGGATTGGAAGGGCATGGGGAAGGGAGGGGTGAAGGAAGGGGCAAGAGGGAGGGGATAGAAGGGAAGAGGAGGGGAGGGCAGGTTTGATTTTGCATGTTTTGAGGTCGGTGGAATTTACTCCTGTGCAATCATGCTTAGGATAGATGAAACTGACCTGGGGGAGGGGCAGGGAAGGGAGGAGGAGGGCAGGGAGGGGGAGATTGGATAGGTGGGCACTCGGCAGAGGGGAATCCCCTTTCCTTTCCAAAAGCAAAACACTGTGACTGGTATCATTCTTTTTCAGCGTTTCCCCCACCTTTTTATTCTACAGCAGGCACATGTAGCCTCCCACCCAAATTTAAACCAAAGCTGTTCCTGGCCACATCCACACCAGACCTTTATTTCACTTTGGACAGTCATAGCTTCTCCCAAAGGATCCTGGGAAGTGTAGTTGGTGAAGGGTGCTGAGAACTGCTAGCCTCACAGAGCTTCAATCAGAGGGGCTGACTGTTAAACCACTCTGGCCACTGGAGCTCTGTCAGGGGAATAGGAGTCTCCTAACACTAACTAAACTATTGCCTCTGATAATAGAGGTGGTACATTTCCATCATGGCTAGTAGCCACTGATATCCATATCCTTCATGAATTTGTATACTCCTCTCTTAAAGTCATCCAAATTGTTGGCCATCACTTTATCTAGTGGCAGTGATAAATACCATAGTTTAGCTATGTGAAGCACTTCCTTTTGTCTGTCTTGTATGTTCCACCATTCAGTTTCATTGGATGATCCCAGAATCTAGAATTATGAGAGGTTCTACACACCATGCATAATTTATAAACCTCTATCATTATTTCTAAGCTAAAAAGGCCAAAATATTATAATCTTTCCTCACAGAGGACCTGCTCCAGCCCCTTGGTCGTTTTGGTCACTCTCTTGTGCAGAACCATGGGAAAGGACACACTGTTTCCACCCGCCTGCAAAAGGAAAAAGAGCTACCAACTGGTACTCAAACAAGAATGCCAGCAAGGAAAAATCAGCCTGATGCCAACTGGATATGAGCACCTGCTCATTTCTTTGTTCTGGCCTTAAGGAACTAACATACCTCCTCTCCTTTTGCCCTCCACGTCTCTTGTGTTGCTTTGTAAGCCTGATAGCAGTGCCTGTTTCTTTTTTAATTGATGTGAATTGCTTTGGGAGATAATAATGATCTGAAAAGCAAGATAAAATACTGTAAACAAAATTAATGAAAACTGAGATTTCTAGTTTGTTTGACCTCACCCCTAGACACACTCCCTTGTCCTTCTTATAGAATAGGCATGGTGAATCTGCAACCCAGATTAGGCACAGTAAGCCACTGCTGATAGCCATTCAGCCCCCACCCCAGTTTACTGGCTATCCTTCCAGTTCAGGTCCTTGAGATTGGAGAAAAGATGCTCTCTGTGCTAGAGGGGGTGCTGGGCTGGGTGGATTTTTTTTCTCCTCAAATCCACTCCTTAAGAGGAAATCTGTGTGGTGTGTTTGCTACATGTGGGGTGTGTGTGTGCAGGAGAATGAGTCTGTGATGGCCCTATTTGACCACACACACTTTTGCTCTGGCCACAACCACCAATGGCATGCAGCCCTCAGAAGGTTGGCCAACCCTGAATGCAGGCCTCAGGCTTAAAGAAGTTAAAGAACCCTGCTACAGGGATAGTATACAAAGATGATGGTATCCCACCCTCCATTCTACCAGGTTTCTGCTATGCTCACTATATCTATGATCCCCTTTAAAGATTCAGTAACTCCAGTTACTCTATTGTGGCTTAGAGGCTTTTAGCATTAGCAAAGAAATACCCTGTATTCCTCCCCACCACCACCCAAAATGATTTTGGACAAAATAAACCTGACCTACATGTAACCCCACAACCCTCAGAGGAAAACCCAGCAGCCACACTAAAGCTTTAACGCTCAGTTAGAAAAAAACACCCACTTTAATCATCAATCCTTTAAGGCACATAGTTATTATGTCAGCAAGTGGGATTTAATGTTGCTGACAATTCTGCAAGCAACATTGTTTTTAATTTGCTAGGCTACAAAATGCAAGGAGCCACCTTGTGGATAATCTGCTCAACTGACTCAAAAAGCCTTTCATTATAATGATTATATCAAACACAACCTGTAAAGGGGGGGGCTCTATATAACCAGATATGAAGCCCAAAATAAATCATCGTAAAATTATGAAAATTCCAACTCATTATTGCTGCTACCCTACCACACCTAAGAGCTTCTACGTCTGATGTGGCATTAAAACCTCAGCTCCGCTGCCTTCCCATAATTTCCTGCGCCATGAATGCTGACACAAGGATAGCAGGGGGTGTCATCTACCTGCTTCTCCCCCTCCTCCCGGGAAGCTGCATCTTTCTAATGGGGGGGAGGGTTTCCTTTCACTGGATTCCCTCCCCCCACCATTTGTCTTGCCGCGACTGAGATCAACGCACAAATTAGCTAGCGTGGCAGAGCTTGGAAAGCCTGAGGCTACGATACCCTGGCCATTTACATAGGAGTAAGCCCCACTGAAATCACCCACTTACTTCCGAGTAAAAAAGCACAGGGTTGTTCTATCAGTTTCTCCACCGCCTTTCCCTCTCCCGCCTTTTTACTCGGGGAGGATGCTAAGGCTTTCCTCCCGCCGAGACTCACCTCACTCTCTGATCTCCCTCGCCTCTCCCGCCTTCTTTTGAGGCTCTGCCGCCCCACAGAGCATTTGCGGCGCAGGCAGCGCGACGCCTAAGGGAGGAGGAAAGACCAAGGGACTAGCACTGTGCGCTTTACTGAAGGACAAAAACAGGTTGTGGCTTGTTTTCCTTCCCGCTTAGGCGGGCGGCTTTCTGGAAAGCGTCATGGCTCAGCCCGTCCCCGGTTGGAAGAAAAGGCCGCGGCAGCTTGTTCACCTGCTGTGGCAGCGCAGTCGGAGCCTCCCTTGGGATGGCCAGGGGCCAAACCAATTCTAGCTTCAGTGGTTTTTCACAAAACCGCTTCACTGCTCGAAAACCAGCGACTTCCGCCTAAATGGAAGAATTTTCATCAGGTTACCTTCACACGAACAACACCAGAGATGCTTCTGTAGAGATTATTCAGAAGGAACTCTTACTGAATGTTTATCACCCTCATAAGGCCACCATGCAAAAACATAAAATAAAATACTAAGAAAAACCGTTTCGGCATGTATGAACTTATATATGGACGATGTTGCACAGCCATCATGCGTGCAAATAGATTTTAGAAACTGTTATTCAAATTCCACAGAAATCCTGCTGTACATTATTTATTAATTAGGCTTTTCAATCACCCTTCACATGGTCCCAGGGCAGTTTACAATGCAATGACAGAAAATTTGTATATTATGAATCTGTATCCTGTCTTAAATTATTTTTTGAATTCTTGGCACATCATCATTCTGTGACTGGTCCATATATTTTATTTGTTCTTCTTTGTTAACTGAGTTGACAGAGTCTTATGTTTCTCCGTAGCCTTACCCAAACAGATTAACAGATTGGGTTTGACTGCTTCCCCCTTTTCACTCTGTGTCCAAAGCTTTATTCTCTACCACTCCAAGAGACCAGATTAAATTATGTTAGATGGGTAAGGAACTTCAAATTTATTTTTAACACTCACAGGCAGTAATAACTTACTCTATTGCATCAATGATGCACATAAACTATACATCTGAACAGAAATTAGTTACTGAGCATCAAAACAGAAATGGCAAGGTAACCAATATGATTTGGGTTTTGAGATGGAAAAACAAATGCAACCTCACTAATTAACTGGGTGCAATCCACCAGAAAAATTTTCTCTGACAACCCATTGAATTGAATGGGAACTCTGCAAGATCAGTACCTGGTGGATTTTATTCCTTGGGGCAGTCTCCTTCCCATTCTGCCACCTCTTAGGGCACCCAAATTTTATTCCATAGTAGGGCAGCTTCTACTCAAACTGTTGTCTAGCCTTCTTATGCCTGCTTACCCCTGTCTTCCTTGCTCCTAGCATTTCTTTAGAGTCATCACAGTGAAGAAAATATAAAACTGAAAAGTTGAATACCGCAGCTAGTTGTAATAGGGACAATGGACTTTCCGTTAATGAGGTGATCACATCAAGGAGGATAAGAGTCGCACAGGTGCCATGCAGCAGAATGGATTGGGAATTGATCAAAAGATTCTAATTCCAGTTCTGTTCTTCAAATGCCTTTGCTTAAGTCCAAAGTCAAGTGACACTCCTTATGTAACCAAAACATTGTCTATACACAAACAGGGAGGTATCAGCAGGCTCCTGGAAGCCCTAACATTTGCAGATGTACAAAATAACGTTTAAGGAAAAACTTAAAAGAGGGAAACCTCCAAAACAGTCCACTGAAGACTGAGTGCTCAGAATGCACAAAATGCTGTCCATTGGATGAAAATAGAATGGAGTATTGTGGAGGGCTGTGTGAGTGAGTGGCTAGAACAGGGGCACTCCATGTTTCTTGCATTTAGTTACAGGTCCCCCTTGGAACGATTTAAAAGATATTTAAAAAGTGACCTACATTGTAGATAGACCACCAGATTGTAGCACTTTAGTTTCCAATCCCATTTTTAACAATGGGAGAAAGTATAGTCCACTGAAAGCCTCTATTACTTCATTCAATTTCAAGCTTTTAAACCTATGTTTTTGTCTGATTTTATTATTCTCTATATCTAACTTTTTATGTGATTATATTTTCAATTCAGGTGCTCCAGTTCCTTCATTGGTAGGTATAAAGACATGGATAAATCTCTGTTTCCCTGGCTATTCCATACAGCATGTGGGAGGACTGTCTCATTACTTGTTATCTATACGTATACATACTATACCTTAAGGGGAGAAACTACAACTTGTCCCTCTTAAAAATGATTTATTTAATTGACTCTCTCTCTCTCTCATTGATTGGTAAAAAATAGAGTAATAATAAATGCAATTACCATTTCTTGTTTAGCTAGCAATATCTGGATAAATAGGTGATATTTTGCTTTGTTTCATTTTGGCTGCAACTCAACAATGCCAGCCAAGTTGTGCTTTTGTGTCTTTTATTTTGTTTCAGTTGCAAACAACAACAAAAACCCTTTGAAACATGAGGAGCATGATTTACTACGTGAAATGAATAGATGACATTGGATGTGGAGTAAATGGCAGAGCATACCTGTCCTTTCAAGGAAGGGTGGGGAATAACCAGACCAGGTGCGTGAAAGCAGAAAGCTATAATAAACTCTTCTTGTGGAACCAAACGGGTTGGAAAGTGAGTGAGGACAGAAATATAGGAACCTGAACAATACACCACTTTGTCTTCTCTTCTTCTATCCTTTGTTATTCCTTTCTATTTCACTCTGCCTTGGCCCAGACTAGGGTTGCCAAGTCAGAGGCATCTGAAAACCTGAGATGTCAGGGGCGGGCCCTAGTGATGTCATTAAGCATGATATATTATGCATCAGGCATAGTTGCCTGGAGCATACAATTCAAACAAAAGCATTTCTCTGACTGGAAATTAAGAAAGAAATCTTAGCTAAAAGAGGGAACCTGGGTAGGGAATATATAATCTAGCCTACTTGCTTCTGACAACAAGGGTTTAAATGCCCTCAGGCCCGGCCAGTCAGAGAAGGCCACTGTAGGACAAAAGGAGCCAAGTGTCGTGGAGATGTTAGACAGGAGCACTCAGGAGTAAAGATGGATGCCCTTGAAACCTGCAATTCTAAACACACTAAGTGACTAAGCCCCATAGAACTCAATAAGACTTACTTCTGAGTAAATATGGTTTTAATTGTGCTGTTGGTAAGACTGGACTAGGGATCCTCTGCAAAAATATCAGTATTCAAGCAGGGTTGGCAACCCCCTGCCTGGAATGTCCACTATTAGGCAAGAAATAAACCATCATGCAAGCAACAAGGTGCATCATCAGTCGGTTTAAGGGGGTTGAGCTGAGCACATGGAACCACTGTTATTGCTTTTATGGATGTAATGGAGTGAGGTCAGAGGTAAATGAAATGCAAATAGAAAATAAAAACAAAAGACAGTGATGATTCCCTAAATGCAATACCATACCAACCACAACAAGGTTCCTGTGAGTAAGTCAGAAAACTCAGCATCCCACAACCAGTCAGGATTCCTAGCCAAAAAACAAAACTAAAAAAATCCTGGAAGCCAGTAAGCCAAGGTCACAGAAATCCCCATGCAGCACAACCTGAACTGGGGGCTGCAGTTAGTGCAGAATGCTGTGGCATCAGGGCTGGCTCCAGGCATGCTGGGGCCCTTGGGCATCAGCTTGCCCTGGGCCCCAGCGTGTATGCGCATGTGCACATGTGCAGCCCCCCCACCTACCTGTCTCCTGTCTTTTACCATTACCCTTAATGAAGATGGCGGCCGTGGTGTCCCTAAGGGAATGAAGCCTCCACCACCATCTTTGTTGATGGCAAACATGCATGCTACGTGCACGCATCTCTGCCATCAACTAAGATGGCGGCAGAGGCTTCAGTACCTTAGGGAAACTGCGGCCACCATCTTCATTAAGGGCAATGCTAAAAGACAGGAGACGGCGAAGGAATGACAGGCAGGCAGAAGCTCCTGCCCTGCGATCCGTGACTGGTGCCACGGATCGCAGAAGGGGCAGCTGAGGGGACCCCTGTAGCTCCAGGGGCCCTCAGGCCAGTGCCCCACCTGGCCGCCCTTTAGAACCAGCCCTGTGTGGCATGATTGCTGACATGAGTGAGACCCCATCAGCACATAATACTTCTGCTCTGAAATTTGCACTAGTTGCTGATTTGCTACCAGGCCAAGTTCAAGGTGTGCTTTCCATGTTACAGATGCCATAGTACTTGTTCTGCTCTTGTAAGAAGTCAGTCCTTTAGTGTGGCAAGCAGCAGCACCTACACTTTGGAACTCCTTGCCTTTTAACATTAGACAGACACCTTCATTGTACTCTTTTCAGCACTAGCTGAAAACATTTTTGTTTAGGCAAGCCTATCTAGGCATGTAGAAGCTATTACGTTTTTTATCTGTTTTTAACTTAGTTGGTTTTATTATTTTGAATGTTTTCAAATACCTGTCTTTAACTGTTTTTGCCAATAATTTTATTGTTTCAATTCCTTCTGTAAACTGCTTTGAGTTTTTTTACAATAAAGTGGTATATGTTGTAAATAAAATACATAAATAAATTTTGGAGTCATGGTGGCCACTGGGTCTCTTTCCACTCTTAGGATCAAAGAAATCTGCCTTATACTGACTCAGGCCATTTGATACCATCTAGCTCAGTACTGATGAGATGGACTAGCATCGGTTCTCCAGGATTCCAGGCAATAGTTTTTCCAGAGATTGAATTTTGGACCTTTGCATGCAAAGCATATGCCCTACCACTGAGCTAGAGCTCTTCCTCTGTTTAAAAAAGTATCTTTTAAAACTGTTCTTTTCAATTCACTAATGAATGCACAGCACACTTACGGCAGAGCCACACCATTAATTTAAAGCACATTCAACACACATTTGAAGCACATGAATGCCACCACAGAATCATGGGAACTGTAGTTTGTTAACGGTGGTGGGAACTATAACTGTGACGGGGAAACTACACTTCCCAGGATTCTTTAGGGGAAGTCACACACTTTAAATGTGAGTTGGATGTGCTTTAAATGTATTGTGTGGATCTATTTCATAAACATTGCTTGTATGTAAATCGTTTTAATTATTTTTTTAATGGAAATAAGCTATAAGTTTACTGGGTAACTATGGGCTACTCACCATCTCTCAGCCTAATCTGCCCCTCAGGATGAAAACAACAGAAGGGAACCATGACCATCCCAAGGAAGAAGGGCACACTTAAAATGTAGAGGAAATAATAATGTACAACCATAATGTGAAATCACATATTTATCTGGACATAGTATGACGAAATATTTAAATAAGCATGACTGTCAAAGATGTTTGTTATTTACACAACTTGTAAATATATTTATAGTGCAATCCAACACTTGTTTACTCAGAAGCAAGTCCTAATGTATTAAATGGGGCTTACTCAAGCAGTGAAGGATGTACAGAACTGCAACCTCAAGTGATAAGGAACTTCACCCACCCAACCCAAAATTCAGAATCATGCCACTAAGTTGTTTTGCAACTGTTTATACTTGTTTTTATGGTTATTGGATTTTAAAGGGATTTATTTCTTGTTATGAGCTGCCTTGGTTTCTAGTCGGTAACCCTACCTCACAGGGATGTTGGAAAGACTCCATAGATACACACACTGGAGATGTAAAATACATACACTCCATATAATCGTTTGTCTAAACCAGTTGGTCATTGCAGAACATTTTTAAAAAAATAGTTTGTTCCTACATATGAAGGCAGTGATACCTAAGCAAGCTATGCCTAATTACTTTAAAAAATAGGATTGGAGGGGAAGAGAAAGTTTTACAACACAAACTCAATCCTTTGCTATGTTCACTCAAAAGTCCTATTAATTTACAGCACAGTCCTAACCATGCCTACTCAAAAGTAAGTCCTATTGAATTCCATGGGTTTTTTTCCAGGTATGAGGGATTAGTATTGCAGCTTTACTCCCAGAAAATTCAATATAGGATTAAAGCTTCGTATTGGGAAAGTTTTCAAAACACTGCTCTCTTCAACAGCCAGGAAGATTTAAACTTGTTTGACACCTGCACACAAGAGAGAAAAAGACTTTTGCTACTGTTGAAAGCTATAAACTTACTGTTTGAGGTTTTCAGACAACCAGGAAAAAACAACAATTTTCTGGTCTTGCAATGGGTTCTAGCTATTGCCTGGAAGTCAACAAATCCCTTGTCAATCACAACCATGACTAGGGTTGCCAGGTTCAGGGCAAGGGAGAATTCCACCTTGTGGTTTTTCCCATTACATTGTTGCAAGAACACCTGCACTTGGCTGACTTTCTCTTCTCCTAAAGATACATGATCAGTCTCAGGCCCTGAACCTGGCAACCCTAATATTGATAGGTGGAAGTAAGGTCTCATAGTAACTGGACACACTAGAGTAATTTATTTTCAATAGGTGAAAATGAAATGTCTTTGTTTGGTAGATAGAGTATAAATATCCATGTCTGAGAAATGATCAAACTGGTTCATTCACATAGACAAGCCTCAATGAATCCTGCAGAGGCATTGATTCAGCTTAGAGGCACTAAGGCTAACATGCTTATATACCAGCTTATTATATTATTTTAATTATTGTATAAGAGAAACTTAGTATTTGCAATTTAAAAAATAAAATTATAATCCAATTTAATCTATTAAAAAAATTATTTTATCCACTCTGTTTTGTGGTTGTTATGCCATAAAATTCTAATGTTAAAACTTTACAAGGTCAATAAAATACTGTTATTAGGATTACCCTATATACTATGCAATTGTGAGCTTTTGAGGTATACAGAATTCTTCCTCACTGAATACTGAATAGTCCTAATTAAAGCATTATTTATACCTCACCCTTCCTCCCAGAAGAAGCCCAGTGTGGCAAACAAGTGATAAAACACTAAAAACATCTATAAAACATGTTAAAAACAAAGCATCTTAAAAAGCATGTTAAAAATGATATCTTTAAAAACTTTTTAAAAAAAATCTGTAAAACAAACCCAACACAGATGCAGACTGGGATAAGGTGTCTACTTAAAAGCCTTGTTGAAAGTGGAAGGTCTTCAATAGGTGCAAAAAGGCAACAGAAATTGTGCCTACTGTTTAAGGGGAGTGAATGCCAAAGGGTAGGTGCTACAACACTAAAGGACTGTTTCCTATATTGTGAGGAATAGACCACCTGAGAGGGACTCTGCAGAAGGCCCCTCACCTGCAGAGTACAGTTATTTACTAGGTATGTAAGGGGTCATATAATCTTTCAGGTATCCTGATCCCAAGCTGTACAGGGCTTTATAGGTCAAAAACATTACCTTGAACTAGCTAATGAGCTAATTAGTATTATTTTACTTACCGTTTTTACATTTTGTTCATGTCATTACTGTAAAATGTGGATATTGCCATCTCAGTGTTTTAACCAAGTTTCATGATCTCAAAAACTCAAGAATTGTATTTTTGCAATGTCACAGCTGTTACTTAGGTTTGCTTGATTTAGAAATGCAGAGGATTTTCAGTTCTTTACAATAATTCATTTCAGCCCATCTGTAAATAACATGTAGTCATTCATATCGTGTTCAAGACTATTATTATTACAGTACAGATGCTGCCTACTGCTGGGAACACATTACCTTCATTTTTCTGAAAACTAGGGTAATATATTTTGTTAATCAGCTGTGCAGTTTGAAGTGAATGAATAATAGCCACTCTTGCAGAAAGAAGCTGCAGCTGCAGCATTATTTTTCTTTATTCCACTCCTCAATAATGTTCCTTCTCCATCAACTAACTCTGCCAAGAAGGTGAGGCAAAATAGGATTAAACAATTAATGTAATTTAAACATTGGCATTTTCTGTTATATTCGCTCTGCAGAGATTTAATTATAAGGCTTCACACAATCCTTTTTATTTTTATGCACAAAGATGAATTTTTTAATTAAAATTTGTGCAGTAATTTAACCTGAGCTGCTTTAGCACAATTATTTGGTAATTTGATAAATATATGCAATTATAGCATTCTTCTGATTTTGGGATTCACAATCTTTTTGCATGTAGTTTTGCACTGTTTAAAACAATTGCAAAGAACAAAGGTAAAATCTGCTAAGAATAATCTATGATGAATCATCATAATGCCTGACACTTCTTACCTGTTGAGCTAGAGAATCCAACCAGATCTGTGTCCTAAGTATATCCTAACCTTACCTTGTCCACAATTCTGTGAAAGTATACATGGACACACTTTAGCTGAAGTTAAGCATTCTTAATTGACCCTTGATTTCTCTGATTGAGATTTAAGCATGTGCATAACTCTCCTATAATCAAGGGAATTTTAATATGCATCACTTTGGCTGGGCTACGCTCAAGACAAAATATCACACAAATGTTTTTGGTAATAACATACTAAAATTGAAGCTCTCTGGAGGAAAAGTGTCTTAATCTTCCATCTGGACCTGCGTGATCTGTTCGGAATGCTAACTTCCATTCAGAAATTAAAACAAGGCTGTCAAGAAATCTTTTAGAGTGAAATCCAAAGGGCATATTTAAACATCTACAATTATCGTAGTGGTTCCTCTGGCTTTGTATCCTGTCTAGTAGGTGGCTGGATTTAGATACATTTTTTATACCTAATCTCATTCAAACATGGTGCAAAAATGTAAGGTTCATATATCACTCTTGTGTATAGGCTCTGTTCAGCTGTTGTTTCTATGCAGAGAAAAGAGTAAGGTGAGCAGGGATGAATCTTCTATTACCGTATTCACTGTAGTCTGCTTAAATGATGAGAAGTAATAAAGTTGCTGGGCAAATGGAAAAATAACGCATTGCTCATCAGCAGCTACAGAATCAAATAGTTGCATTGTGCAGGCATTTTATGTAGTTTTAATATTTTGCTTTTGCTTTTGTAAGCCTGCAGACAGAACTGTTTTATCTTTAAATAAGTGTACACGGCCTGGTTCTGTTCAGCACTTAGAAATAATGGGTTGGATGCTGAGAACCACTCACAGAAAGGGACTTTCCTGTCTTTCTCCTCATGGTAGCTCCCTGCATCACACAAGAGGCTGCTCCTGAGAGCTGGGGGACCCTGTGGAATAATAATTTACTATTCCAAATAGGTGGTTCAAGATCTAGTGGTCTCTAGAGTGAGAAAGATTAAAACTTTTTTTAAAAAAAGTACCAAACACCTATACTCATTTAAAAAAGATTATTAGATCCAAATGGAACATTGAAGAGTCCTGTCTGGCTCATTTTAGAAAGATTCCTACATTAACTCCCATGGTGCTGAACTGATTGGTGCTGCTTGCTTTAGGAGTATATTTTAGAAATTGTGTTCACTAAAAAAAAAAAGGAATCTGGGCATTTTATTAATGTATTTTTATCTGTTTTATAACAATGTTTTTTCTGTTTAATATTTTGAGAGCTTTTTGAACCAAATGATTGTTGGCTTACTAGGCCTTACTACCAATGTGTTTTTTCATCAGGTCTGAAATGTTTCAAGATGTATGGGAAAGCAGCCTTATCTGCTGTGCTGGCCTGGGAGCGCTCATTCAAGGCCAGACAGTAGTTGTCATGGTAATGGGAGACAACAGCTGGGAAAGTTGTAACTGCTGTTAGTTCTTCCTTCTTCTGTGTGTGTCTTTGAAGCAAGCAGGTCTATCCTTGAAAGGGGGGGGAGAATTCTACTTGTAACTATCCTCTTAAGCCTTTGGCCGTAATGTCTTAGTAAAGACTCTTAAACCTTTCTCAAGCCTCTGTGAAGTTTCTTGCTCAACTTAACTCCAACGTAACGTATGCTGTTCACGCAACAATGCTCACACATCAACAGGGTTATGGGCCCAGATCCACAGCGCGTTACACAGGAGTAAGTGGCTGGTCTGAACGGCAGACGGAGTTCCAGAGAGGGCAGCTTGATTGATTGTGCCAGACAGAGGTGAGCAGGATGGCTGCAGTAAACATGTCTGGAGGCTTGCCGATGGAACGACTTAATGAAAAGAATTATGGATGCTGGAGGCCAAGGATGCGGGCTTTGTTGATAAAAGAGGATTTATGGGAAGCTATTGATGGAACACCCCCTGCACCCCTTACAGCGGCCTGGACTCGGAACGATGAGAGGGCGCAAGCTTTTATTATTCTGGCTCTATCCGACTCTCAACTGCTACACGTGAGAGATGTTACAAATGCCAAACAGATGTGGGACGTGTTGGAGGCCCTTCATGTGCAACAGACCGCGGGATCTAAATTGTGTTTGGCAAGGAAGCTGTACCAGATGCGCCTCACGGGTGAGTGCGAAATGAGTGAGCATCTCACGGAATTCAGACGCCTATTTGCTGAGTTGCAGGATCGAGGCATGGAACACTCTGTCCTTCAGAAGACCTATTTGATCCTGGCGTCACTCGATGGGACTTGGAATAATTTTGTTATGGGAATTGAAGCCATGCCCGAGGGTGGGCTGAATGTAGCCTTTATTGAAGAAAAGCTGACCCAGGAATGGCAGCGGAGGCAGGAGGCGAAAAGTGCCGTGCTGAAGAAGGCAGCAGGAAACAAGCAGGAGCAGCAGCGGCTAAAGGCTTGTTATGTTTGCGGAGCTCGTGGGCATCTCCAGAAAGACTGTGCAGTCAAGCGAAACTCCAGGGACGGAGGCTGGAAACAGAGCGGCAGTGTGAACTTTGTTTGTAAACGGAAGTCTCAAGATTTAGGACCTGTTAACTGGATTCTTGACAGTGGGGCGAGCCATATATTAATCAAAGACAGGAGTTTGTTTTACACGTCTACAGATGAGCAGGACTTTGTGCAACTGGCGGATGGATCACGCAAGATTGTGGAGGCTCGAGGTCTGGTGAGATTTGATAAACTTGGAATACTGTCAGATTGTTTGTTTGTACCAGAACTGTCTCATAACATATTGTCAGTCAGAAAACTGGTGAGTTGTGATTTTTCAGTATTGTTTCACAAAGACAAATGTTATGTAATGAGGGGAGATCAAGTGTGCATGCAGGGAAGCCTGAATGATTCTCAGTTTGTAATAAAAAGCAGTCAAGCAGGGTGTGCTGTGTTAAACAGTGAGGCACACACACATCAAGGCTGCATCCATGAATGGCATCAAAGGCTGGGGCATGCAAACTTTGACACGATTAAGAAAACCCCTATGCATAGTGAAAACATGCGGTTGAAAGATTGTGGACAGTTAATGGATTGTGATGCATGTCATAAAGCGAAAATGACAATTGCACCAATAAACCGGGAGGCTGAGAGAACCACAACAGCTCCCTACCAGTTAGTTCATGTTGATTTATCAGGGCCAATAAACACTTCACGAGGAGGTGTGAGATTCTTTATGGTACTGGTAGATGATTTCTCTAGATACACTAATCTTTATTTGCTCAAGCATAAAAGTGAAGCTGAGCAGAAGCTGAAACTGTTCATTAAGAGAATCAAAACTCAACATGGCGTCACTGTGAAAGCGATACACTCAGACCAGGGAGGGGAATTCACGAGTAAAGCATTGAGTGACTTCCTTAAGAGTAAGGGAATAAAACAGAATTTCACTGCTCCATTTAGCCCGTTTTCCAATGGGACTGCAGAGAGAAAAAACAGGGTGCTTCAGGAAGCAATGAGAGCCATGTTAATGGATTCCAGTTTAGGGAATTCTTTCTGGGGAGAGGCAATTATGTATGCAAATTACATTCACAACAGGGTATTACACAGTGCACTTGGAATGTCACCTTATGAGAAACTCACTGGCAGAAAGCCGAAAATACAACACATTCAGAAATTCGGGGCACGTTGCTGGGTCCACATTTCACAGGGAAAAAGAAGAGGCAAACTGGCACCCAGAACACAAACACAGCAATTAATTCTGAGCAGAAGCATTAAAGTTGTAGAAAAGCCTTAGGATCAAAGGCAAACAGTCATTCTTACAGGATCAACTGACACACAAGCACAAACACAAGCACAAACATTCAAACCAAACCTTGACATAAAAGTGGAAGGCACACAAATTCCTCTCAGGGATGCGTTAAATGAACTCATTTGTGCGAAACGTAGAAATAAGAAACGCAAGGCTGAAGAAATGGAATTTCCTGATCAAGCTGTGCCAAGTACCAGCTCAGATGGGGGGGGCTGAGAGAGCAGAAGCTCTAGTTCCTTTGAGACGCTCTACAAGAGCAAACATTGGCAAACCGCCTGAAAGATTTACTGTGGGGGTAATTACCAGCCCAGGTATGCATAAACAAGTTGAGATGGATCCAGAGACACTATATTTGACCTGTGTTCAGCCGAAATTTGATTGAATAAAGTTATGAAATGTACTGAGATGTTCTGAAATGTACTGAAATGTAAACTGGATCTGTATGATGCATTATCTTTGTATTGTAGAAATGTGTTATTGTTATTGTTGTAATGGATTTACAGACATGATGAAAGGGGGAAATGTTGGCTTACTAGGCCTTACTACCAATGTGTTTTTTCATCAGGTCTGAAATGTTTCAAGATGTATGGGAAAGCAGCCTTATCTGCTGTGCTGGCCTGGGAGCGCTCATTCAAGGCCAGACAGTAGTTGTCATGGTAACGGGAGATAACAGCTGGGAAAGTTGTAACTGCTGTTAGTTCTTCCTTCTTCTGTGTGTGTCTTTGAAGCAAGCAGGTCTATCCTTGAAAGGGGGGGGAGAATTCTACTTGTAACTATCCTCTTAAGCCTTTGGCCGTAATGTCTTAGTAAAGACTCTTAAACCTTTCTCAAGCCTCTGTGAAGTTTCTTGCTCAACTTAACTCCAACGTAACGTATGCTGTTCACGCAACAACGCTCACACATCAACAATGATGGTGTACCAATCTTAATAATATTCAGAGACTTATGATCTTCAGTAAAAACTTTATTTTCATGTGTATAGCACCTGTACCTTTCTAGGTAAAGGATAAGGCTGAGTGTTGGGAAAGCAGGCAGGGGAATCACATTTCATACATTGCCTCTGAAACTAAGGGAGAGAGCTTCTATTGGCAAGGCTTTTAATTAGGTTACCATGAAAAAAAAAGTCAAATGTTTTTTACCTTAACTATAAACATCTGGTAGATTCCAGCTTACACAATGCTGCTTCATAATACTCTGTTCTTTCACACAGGAAATATAATTTGTTGGTCTTTCAAAACAAAAAATTAAAAAGAACTTGCAGAGCAACCAAGGATTATTATATTGTGGAATACTTTAGGGTCATGATCATTTACAAGAAAATAGTAAGGTTGCTTATGACATTTACTCTAGACTAATTCAGGCAGTTCTGGAAAATGCTATCAAGGAAGCAAAGCACAGTTGTAGATATTAGAAATAAACATCTGTGCAAATGATTTTCGGCAAAACACAGTTTGCTCAAATAACAGCATGTGCTATGTGGGTGAGAACTCCCCAGCTGATCAAAGACAAGTTTTAAGAAAAACAGTATTTCCTTAACAGCTGCCTGAATGGTTTGGTAACAAACTCACTGGTCTTCCTCCTCAGAAAAACAAAATAATTTGCAATTGTATTAAACAATTGTATCAACTCCTCAGCATAACAGTCATAAATCAAAACAAGCAAAGGGATCCATAGTGTCTTATCAGTAAATGTACCTGTTCACATGATTGTGGCATACAACACTGAAGCCAGTAAATGGAGTAGCAGTGGTGAGACTGAGAATCTGTTTCCAACCTCTCCCACAATGTTGTGATGTTCAATTTATATTATTTTTAAAATATATTTTACTAGTTACCAGGCTGGTTCTTACCCTGCTGTACAATTTTAAAACAGAAATGCTCAGACCCTTAAAAAATGGGAAGGGGCATATAGAAACTACACTTCCTTTGAAGCCATTTCCTACTATTTTATGAACTTTTCACTTTTGTTTTTGTAGATTTCGTTGAGTTTGTGTGATCCTCACCTTGAGGTGGGCATAGGATCCCTTCTGCTATACAACCAGATATGGAGAATTTCAAGGACAAATGAAATATGGAGAAGCCCTTGCACATTCACTAAAGGACTTGCCTAAATTTAAGGACTTTTATTAATTCCTATAGGAGAGTAACATTCCCTTGGTGAATTCTTTTATACTGTGTTTATGTATATGGATATTGTTTATGTATTTTGCTTTGTAAATTTGATGTTTTTATTGTACGTTGTGTATTCTATTGTAAACCACTTTGAGATCTTTTAGATAGTAAGCGATCTATAAATGGAAATAATAATAATAATAAAAATAATAAATATTTTACTGGATTTTAGCCTAACAGTCCAATCCTCCCTTGATCTGGTTTTACCACTGCGTGGATTGGAAATACTCCATTGATTGGGCGATTCACTGTGAATCTGTTGTTATGGATAGATAATTCCTTGGTGAGGTTTGGGTTGAATCCAGCTATTTCACACTGCAGGAATGGGGGACCTATTGAGATGGTCTACCCTCAGAGACTTGTGGAATCTGAAGGATTCCTGAATGCTCTGGAGAATGGGCTGGCTGACATGTCTGGTGCTTCTGTCAAGGCTCTTCTCACACTATAGCACAGTGAGATCCGCTGAGCCACCAACATGATTGCTCCCAAGTGTCCTCGCTGTCACTGTGGAGCATATAGGTCACCTAGGTACTTTAGCAACCTACATACAATGAAACAGGAGGGTAGGCAGTTAGAGTGCAGGTGGCATAAATCTCAGTTGGAACCTGACTGAGCACATGTGAGGTCACCTGATTGTGGCGGTGGTGATGGAGAAGCCTACTTCTCCGCCATCATTGTGTCCACAAGTAGCTGCACGGCAGAGCTTTTCCGAGTGATGAATGAGCTTTTGTCATCTGGCCAAGAGAACTTTGCTCTGGCACCCTCAGCAACCTGGTGTAACTTTGGGAGGCACTTTAGGGACAAAATCACTCAGATTCAGATAGAGTTGGATACCACAGTTAGAGCAAGTCCAATGGAGGCATGCAGTGCGCTGTCTTTTCTGTCTGTACTGGATCACTTTGAATTACTGAAGCCTGAGGATGTGAACAAGCTGCTTGAAGAAGTGTGACTGACTACCTGCCTCCTTTACCCTTGCCCATCTTGGATTCTTAGAGCTAGCCATCAGGAGTTGACAGGGTGGGTTTAGGGAGTGATCAATGCAAGGTTCAATTTAACATCTATATGAAACTGCTGGGAGCTGTCATCGGGAGTTTTGGAGTAAAATATCATCAATATGGCGATGACACCCATCTCTCTCTCTCTCTCTCTGCTCCATCTGAATGGGGAGAGGCAGTTGAGGTACTCGATAGGTTTTTGGAGGCAGTGATGGGCTTGATGTGGGCCAATAAACTGAAACTGAATCCTGAAAAGACAAATGTTATGTGTTCCAGGTTCTTGAGTGCAGGAGATGGGAACACAGCCTTTTCTGGATGGGGTTACACTCTGCTTGGAGCAGATTCATAGCTTGCGGTACTCCTGGATCCCGCATTGTCACTTGAGGCCTAGGTTGCCTCGGTGGCTAGGAGTGCCTATTTCTAGCTCCAGATGGTTCTCTAGCTACAGCCCCTTTTGGATAGAGAGAACCTAGCCATAGTACTACATGCTCTGATAACTTCCAGATTACATTATTGCAACATACTCTATGTGAGGGTGCCCTTGGAGGCCACTTCAGCTGGTCCAAAATGCAGTGGAAATATTACTGGCTGGAGTTGTTTTAGAACTCTTGCAACCCCTGTTCTAAAACAGTTGTAGTGGATGCCAATTCATTTCCAGGCCCAATCTAAGGTGCTTATGCTTGTGTAGAAAACCCTAAATGACTCAGGCCGCAAATATCTGAGAGACTGCCTCCTTCCCTACAGTGCCTCTCGGGTGTTAAGATTAGCAGTGGGGGCCTTCTTGGTAGCTCCACCACTCCCAGAAGTTTGGGGAGTGGCCCAGGAGATGGCATTCTCTGTAGCAGCCCCTAAGTTATGGAACTCCTTCTCCATCAAGGTGTGCCTGGCACCTTCATGGTACAGTTTTTGGCAAATTCTAAAGATGCACCTCTTTACCCTATAGCCAGGGGCACTTGAGTTGTATGTTTTCAGGACTCACTATTCTTGTGAGTGTAATTTGTTTTAATTGATTTTCAATACTGAATTTTAGACTACTGTAACCTGCCCTTGCACCTGCTGGTGAAGGGCAGGCAAATAATAATAATGCTTATTCAGACATAAGCTCAACAGGGTTTAACTGCACTTATACTATTTTACATTAGTTAAGGACTGTGAAATACACTTACTATAGAGAATCACCACAAACTAAACAGGCATTGGGTTGTACTTTAACTCTATCTAAAATTTGTCAGTGTGCCTAGATTAGATTCTTGAACTGACTGGAAGTATTCCAGCTCCTTATTTGTATGTATAATATAGCAATTCAAACAATATGGTTCTTTTAAAAATATGTATTCTAATTCTTTGCCTTCCACCTTATTTAACCAGATATGCAAGATGTATCATATACCAGGCAAAAGTGAAAGTGTTCAACATTGATGTACAAGAAGCAGCATGCTGACACCTTAGTTCTTGATATGTCAGGTAAGAAAAAAATGAATTTGACTTATAAATTTACACTTCATGTTAATAAAAGGCAAGAAAAACAGGACCCCAGTACCAGATTTTGTGAAGTAGAATTTGTTTTCCTCAACAAACAGTAAAACATTTATACACATAAAGCAGATTTCATTTTAATTTTATTCAGGGCTTCCATTGCAAACATAATTGCAAACAAGATCTAGGTCATTTTAGTCACATTTATTCCCAGCAGTGCAAAACCAGCCAGTGTTGCTGTTACATACTTTCTATGTGTCCATTGCAGAACTTGAAGATGTCACAATATATAGAAAAAAAACCCACGTTTGTATTTGCAAAGTGAACAGGATTTCCACAGTTAATTTAATTGTTTTGTAGAAAAAAATGAAGTATATTTTACAAAATTGCAACTGTAATTACAATCTCACAAAAATAATTTAATGTCCTATACACTCCCAGAAACTGTAGTTGACGCTGCCCATGACAGTACGTTGAACAAAGCAGCAATAGAACACACATGAAGGCAGCTCAAGAAATAAGTGATTTCCAAGTTCATTTATGGTTTGCTGTTTCATCGTTTATTTGGAAAAAAGGGTTAGTATTTGGCACTTAACCTGTATCTCTGAAACGCAGTATTATGGCACACTTACCATTCCATGTCTGTGTCCATTCCGTGGGCTTCCCAGTACAAATGCAGTTTATCCAGCTTCCCAAAGACTGGACCCTCTCCCTTCCCACTTTCCTCTGAAAGCCAAGCCCATGGAAAAAACACAACACATTGTAATTGCACAAGGCTTGTGCAAGCAGGGAAAAACCTTGGCTTGCCAAATATGGGCCAAACTACATTGTGTCTGTGCAAGTTAACTTTTGGAGTTTCACAAATCCTACTCTCAAGTTCATATGTACAGATGAGTCTTGACATAAACCAAGATTCCAAATTGCTTTCATCATTACATTTATCGACATGCTGAAACATTTAAAACCTAAGCTACATTTAAGTGACAATGCTGTGTACTTGTCAAGAGTATTCTAGACAAAACGCAGTGTGCAGCAGTTTCAGAGACCGTTTTAGACTTCCATTGCACTTAATGAAAAGATATTTATATTAAGCATCCTGTAAAGACCAAATATCCTTTGCATTTTCCATGTTTAATATTTCCTAAGTGATGGTATACACATATTCTGAAAGAGTGGAGGCAATGTCTCACAAAACAGACATGGAAACATTTTGAGCATGCACATTTCCTTTAGCCTCCTAAGTTGCACATACTTAGAAATACTGCTGTCATTCAGAATGTTCCCACATTGAACTTTCAAATCAGGCAATTTCATGTTACGATAACACCACAGTCTCTTTATTTACCAAAAATAACATTTCATGTTAGATTTTATGGTAGGAAGTAAGCTATATCATTTATCCACATGGCAGCTATTTTCTGCAGCCATTTTCTGGGTACAGTCCAGCAATCTGAGGCATCTCCAAGAACAAGGCAGACTGGATCCAACAAATTCTCATGTCCAACTAATTTTATTGGTGTGGAAAGCAAAACCCTTCCAGATACAAATAGAATTGGCAGTTAGAGAAAAAGACAATGTGGAGGACATGTTTTGGAAGACCTGGGGGGCTTCTGATGATACCCTGCTACATTCAAAGGGATATTTGTATTTGCTTGCTTCCCTCATTCCATTTCCCACTCTGTTTCTCTATTCTATTGGAGCATTCCAAGTTTCGTAAATGGGTGGTGGTAGTGAAGGCAAAAAAAAAAAGGGAAAGGGAATCAGCCTGTGAGCTGACAGACAGGTTTGTAGTAATGTTTCTGTTAAGAAATCCCTCTCCCAAACAATTCCCTCCAATGATTTTAGATGGTATCATTTGAAAAAGATTCAACTTAGTAGTAAAGTTTTTGGTTAGCAACTAGTGTTTTTGTTTTGATTCCTAAAAACTGGTACTTGCACCCAAAAAACACAATGCCACTGCCCAGAATGCTGCCATGCTAAGAGGCAGCTTTTGCTTCTGACCTTTACACCAAATGAAGTAGCGCAAAAAATCCCATTCCACCACCAGCTCTAACACAACCTGACAATGGGAAGTTGTACCCACCAAAAGAAAACATGACAAGTGTATCTAAAACTATCCTTACATCTTAGCTTCCCATTTCTACTGTTGCCTGTTAAACACTAATTTTATATTAAAGTACTTCACATGTGGAGCTTCTTTGCTGCCAAGGTCTCTGGCTTGCCAATGTACATGAAAGCCTATTTTTTACATTTGAAAAAAACACATAACCTTTTTAATAACTTATGATGCTTGCAGGATTTAGGGTTCTCAGTACTGATGAACAATTCACATGAACATAAGATAATAAATCAGTCAATCAGGTTTTTGTTTAAGAAAAAAGCACAATCAAAGACTTAAGTATTGGAAGAGATGAACTGATCATGATAAAAACAGTTGTTTCTCCATTGATCACTAGAGAAATTACTTTGGCAGACATCATTATAGACAATTTTCTAGGAACTGGGAAAAGCCACTATGACTTTACAGATGTATATACAGTGCTAAGTTCTTGAACCATAAAGTTTACAAATAACATAACCCCTTTCTTTATGGCAATTTTCCATGTCAAAATACATGAAACAGATGGTGACAGATAGGAAGCTAACAAAAGGTTTATATCCCACTTTCCATTTAAGTAGGGAACAGGTGGGAGCAATATTGTGTGTGTTCCTTATTCCACATTTAAGTCCTTTCCTAAATTTTCACAAGTTATTTTGACAATAAACTGAGTCAAAACAATGCCGTAATATTGGTAGAGAGCACCAGATTCTCTTCAGATGCTGTAGTCTCCTGGAAATCCATTAAGGAACCTCATTTGCAATTACCTTAAATAGAAAACATATTGTCAGTTGTCCAATACTTTTTGTTAAGAAGATGCAATGCTATGATGCCTTTTTGAGGAAAAACTTAGCTAAAAGTGTTGGTCATTTGGTAAATTTTTACATTCCTATATTAAAAGCATGGATTACATTATCTTGGGGAAAACAACAACACATAAAATAGCACTGAAAAAAGATGTGGCATGGCAATTGTTTTATTGAGTAAGGAACGCCATCTAAGGCTTGGAAAGTGCTCCTGTAATTCACAGGTCCATTTCCATTTCATGATAAGGCCATTCTCTCTCTCTCTTTTTGGGAGGAGGGGAAGAAAGAAGAGAGAGGTCTTCAAATGGGAATTGCCTCTGCAGAGGGAGGCAATGACTTTATCACTTAGACTATTCTACTTACAATAATCAGTCTCAGGATTTTTTGGATGCTGCCCCTATAAAATATGGGCCTGAAATTCAGAGACAAAATCCAGTGGCAATTTCTTCTGCACCAGCCTCACTTGGAATTATGAAGCTAGGCTATGGTAGATAGATTCTGGACAGGAAGCCCATTCCTACCTACAAGACTGCTAAAGGTGAAATGCATAAAGGCATTAATATTCCGCAAGTGTGTTTCTCTACTTCATGGGTAATCATATCTGCTGCAAATCTACAAAGCCCTAATCTATTCTAAAGTGAATTATGGCTTCTTAATAAACAATTCCAATTGTGGCTCAAAGACATAGAATGTAGTGCACTGGAATATATTGCATTTTTCCTATGCACAGCCTCTATGCAGAAGCTTTTGAACCGTGTGTGTGTGTGGTATGTGTGTAGCTAGCCTGGTTCTTCAACATCCCTGAAGTGTTGTTCCTTTTGAAGAGATTACAGAATTACCAAATTGTGAGGATTAGCACCTTTTGACATGAACAGGTTTGATTGTCTGATATTTTTATTCAGTAAGTCATAAATATTACATTGTATGCATGCTTGATCAGCTTCTTTTCTAAAAGGATGGTTAAGAAGTTTTTGAAAAACTCTGTCCTCTGACAAATATAAACCATAATCCCACAGTCTGGATTCTCTCCTCTGGAGAGCTTCATATAAGTCTCTAGTTGACCTTCACCCACTCCACTCCAGCGAGCTACTTCTGTACCTGGCACACCAGAGCTCTGCAGGCTGCTCCATTTAAAGTAGTAAATTAAGGTGGTCTGGGTCTGGTCAGTGTCTGAATAAGAGACTGCCTGGTAACCCTGTGTATGTCACCTTGAGTTCCATGATGGAAGAAAGGATATACGCTAAATTCAACGAATACAGAAGAGTATCCACTCACTGACTGCTTCTGTAGGTCTCTTCAGAAACATACAGAGACCTATGTAAAAACAGGCTGCTGGCACTCTAACATGAAAAGATGGGAAAAGTTTAGCTTAAAATGAATTACTGTGGAGCCAGAGCCTGTCAGTAGCCAGCCACAGAAGTGACTGGTAGTGCAGTCCTATATGGAGCTGCTCTGCACCCTGCTCTCCAGTCAGGCAAGGTACAGCATTGCAGTCAAAGTCTTAAAACAAAAAAGGGAAAGAAACAATGTCAGTATTTACTTTTTAAAAAGAATAATTTTATCCCTTATTTTACTGGTATGCCACATGTAACTAACTTCAAACATGCATGCTGGTTTTTGTATGAATTAACCCTTAATTTTGAACTATCACTGCCTAGAATCTTCCAAAATATATTGCATATTTCACTTTAACTGATAGCATCTATTATTCAAAGCATGTTAAAAAGTTAAAAGCAAGTGTTTTTTTAAAACTGGTTTCTCAGTTTTCCATCAAGCACAGGTCACATTATGTCAGTAGAATAAATCCAGAAAAAACCTTTAAAATCTGCATTGGAAAACACTTTTTAAAAACCTGGGTCAATCATTTGTGCCTAAAATAATATTTGGCTTATCTTTCAATGCTGGTCACATGGAAGAGATTGTTTGCCACAAGAATGAAGACACATCAATGATCAAAGGGTAAACTAGTAACAATTTCAATAACATCATAGTTAGTCTTGCAACTCTGATTCAAAACCTACTTTTCTGACTGAAATGTTCTATGATGGGTTGTAATGGCAACTCAAGATATATATCCAATAATGACTAAAATACTTCAGTTTTTAAGACTTGCTTAACCTACACCATCTGAGAGTTTTTCTTTGTTTTAAAAGAGAATTTTCTGCTTGATACAGAATGAAAATAAAGTCCACTTCATACATCACATTCTACATATACAGATGTTGGTAGGAACACTCTGCACAGAGGTGAAGCTCACCTGCCAGATGTGCTGCAAATAAATGATTCATGAATTCCCTCTTCTAATAGTAGCAGAGTGCATTCTAAGGCACATGCACATGCACAATCACAATAACTTCATTTATTCTCTACATTGGGGGTAGCCAATGAGGTGCCCTCCAAATGTTGTTGAACTTTAACTTCCATCAAACCCAGCCAGCACGATCAGAGGTCAGAGAATATCAGAACTGTAATCTACCAACATCTGGAGGGCAATGTGTTGGCAACCCCTGCTCTACATCACTGTAAAAATCAGTAGCACTTGGCTTTTGCTGTGTGTACACTGTTTCCAATAGTGACCCAATCTAATCAGCCCACCAAATTTTCTCCACGGGTGGTAAATGAAATGGAAGCTTGTATCAAAATATTGAACTGCCATGATCTTCTCAAGTGTGAAATCTGATCTTATGACTAAGCCAGATAAAGACAATTTGTGAAAGGGAAATTTAAAATTTAAAAATAAACAACTATGAAGCAATTTATCTCTTTTAGGAGGCTAAATCTTTTTGATCTTAACAGTGGCTTGACCTTAACAGTGTGCTTGAAATATCAGCTCGTTGGTTTTGCATAGAGTAGTGTTGGCACAATAGTCTGTGTGGAACATTCTAAGCATTTATTTGATGGTCCAGAAAATTGTAAAGATTTGCCTGTAAGGTCTGTGTATCTGAAAACCTTAACTTCTTAAAATAAATTCTGTAGTTTTGAGCTCTCAAAGAATTGGAATACATTATCTTGTTACAATATGTGGAAAATAGGACCTATAATCATGCTAAAAATAATCATGGTTTGAAAAGTAGTTTCACATAGTGTGTGGCTTATGGCAGAAATCCTACAGAAAACAATGGTTCCAAAGAATCTTAAATCAATAAATGTCATGAGAACCAATAGCTATTTGTATCACTGTTTCTTCATGCAGAACAAGAATACTGAAAACGTTTTTACAAACTGAAAGCAGTCAAACTAGCAACGATACCTTGTAAAAATAAGCTAGTTCAAATAATAATAAACTAACCTGAGATGTACTTTGCTCCGATTAACATTAACAGGCTACTCATTATAAAAAAGCCCAAAGGCAGACTACAGAAGATACTAGTTTCACCTGATGTCATCCAGTAGGAGAGGTTCCAGTCAAGCAAATCAAAAGAGAGATACATGTAAATTGCAAGATTTAAGAATCACATGAATAAAAAAATTGTAAGAAAGCAGCAACATCTGCAAAATGCTAGATAGTTTTAACATACGGTAATAATTAAAGATGAGCCAAGCCTTCTGCTTAGACATATTCCAACTTTGCATCCTGTATCAATATTCAAGGTTATTTAAGCAAAGCCAGTCAAATATTAATAAAGCAGACAATACAGAATTCCAAAACAAAGCTGATGTTAAATATTTAAAAAATTCTTCTAGAAAGAATGCATAGGTGATGGAGGAGCAGACACGTGTGTCCACACCACCACACATATATTCACAAGCACACACACACTAACTTGCAACGTAAGGGCTACAGGCACAGGCCCACACATATAATCGTCACTCTTCAAAAGAGGAAGATTGCATGAACAAAGCCTAATGGACACAGTGCACAGTGTCCATATTATAGGGTACCTCAGAGAACCTGCTTGCTCCTTCATCATATGTACTTCACCCTTAGTAAGGGGAGTATGTATCCACCATTATCCAGACTGGGATGGAAAGTGCAAAATAGCTATATTTATTTTACCCAATAATCAATTATAGATGTGCTATATCTATTGTTTCTGACAATACAGTACATCTATAATCTAGAATGTTTTATATAGGGATGCTAAGCAACATTAAGCTTAAGTAGCAACTTGACTAGTTGAGCAAACATTAAAGCTGCCCTCAGGAACAAACTCTTGCATCTAGTTCAATGGTTCTCAAGCATTTCCATTCTAATTCATCTCACATGGATTTTGCTGATTAAGCAACAAACTTTTCCCCTTTTATATCAGAGATACCCTACCTAGTAGTGTCACGGCACTCTGAAAATGCACCCTGCCCTGTTCAAACATACTTGCAGTACACAGAGTGTATTCCACCACAATCTTTCTTGCTCCTTATCGGAAGGCTCATGTAATAACCTTCAAAACACTGAATAGCTCCCCCAAAATGCTCTGCTTAAAATGCTCTTCAACCTCTTTCCTTGGTTTGTATACACAGAAAACACCAGATCAGGTCAGATTATCCGGGGTGCATGTAATATAGTTGCTCTAAATCCCAGAGATTAGGAGGCCCAGTGCAGCATATGGATCGCAGCCCATTCAGTGTCTTCTCACTCACTCCTGCATTGGCACTTGTTGTCTCACACACACCTCCATCTACTTTGCTGCCCAGCCTGGCTCTTGCCGCACGGTAGCCTTTTTGATTGTATGCCAGGCTACAGCAGCTCCATCTCATGCACAGTGAATGCATAGGGATGCCAGGTGCAAGAGTCAAGACAGTGAGGCTACAGTATAAACAAAATTGTAAATGTTCAACAGCGCAGGGAAACCTGGCTTCTTGTTGGCAATGGCATTGACTCTTGACTCTCATAAATGCTAACTCTCACCGGAGAGAGAAGATATGATGAGAGACAGCCAAATGTAGTAGAAGTTCAACTGGTGTTGTTGAGAACAAGCAGAGTCTAAGATGGTCAAAGGAGATAGGGGGAGGATTCCACCTAGAGCTATGGGAGGATATTATTAGCTGGGGTGACGTAACAGAGCTGAGCACAGGACAGATTTTTTGTTGTTGTGAGGCCTCACTCACTTGAGATCGTCCCACGGTGAATTGTGACTCAGGATGTGTTGTATAAAATGCATTCTCTGGCTTGCATTTGGTGTGTGAGAGACACAATATCTAAAAGGGAACTTGATATGTTTTTTTTGGGGGGGGGGAGAATAACTGAGGCCTCCCTGAATGAACTTCATTGTGCAACATTTGCCATCCTGTCATTTGAAATTTCTTTAACGTTTAAGCCCCCTTGGGCAAAGGTAGGAAGGGGAAAGCTAAGTGGTTTTGTTTTGATTTTTTTTAACCAGGGAAGGTTTATGTTGCCATTGATTTGGCAGATCTTAGGCAAGTTTCCCAACCCTCTCACAACAAACCTGTGAGGTAGATTGGGCTGAATTACAGGGGCTCAAGGTCACCCAATGAGCTTTATGGCTGAGCAGGGATTTGAACCCAAGTCTTCCCAATTCAACAGTGTAATTATGATGCTTTTAGGTTTACTTTGCAAAAGAAAATAGCATGGGTTAGAAAGAAATAGCCCCACAGAAAAATTATGAATTTCTTTCTAGAACCTAAATTAAAAAAAAATCCAAAGCTCCATGAAAAACACAAAGGGAAAAGCAAATATGTTCTTTGGTAAAATCATGGCCTCAAAATTAATTTTCACTAGAAAAAAATTATGAACACACCACAATGTTAGCTTATTCTGGAAATTAAGCTATTGAAACAGCTTGATGTGATTACTTTTCAGATTTTTATCTAGATCCTTAAAAGGTACTTCTGAGTATACATGTGCAGACCAGTACTACAAAACCAATTAAATGATTTCAGTGAACACCAACTTAAGAAATAGTTTCATGCTTTACTTCTAGGCATTTAATTTGATTTAATTGTGAATAAAGCACAACAACCTACCGTATATTCCGGCGTATAAGACGACTGGGCGTATAAGACGACCCCCAACTTTTCCAGTTAAAATATAGAGTTTGGGATATACTCGCCGTATAAGACTACCCCTCTTCCAACGCACACCAAATAAAAATTAAAAAAAACATCAGATTTGATTTCAATATGGTAATTTTAATTCACATGCTTATGACATGCAGGTACTTAGCAGGAAAACTGTCACTTACAAACATAAGGCTGTTTGTCATCAAACATGTAAACATAAAACAGTGCAAGTGGATTAAACTTTTCCTAATTCACTCTAAAGCTGAAAGGAAGGATAAGACAATAAACCCATGGGAGCTGCCATGCTGTTTGTTTTCTAAGCTGACAACCAAACAGTTTCCCTTTAAAAGCCTTCAAAATCCTCCTGTTCGTCATCTGATATCATAAGTACATCAATGACATCTTGTGATACATTTGTAAGGCAGTCATCGTATGGATCGAATTCCGTATCAGATGGTGTGGTCTCAGCTTCGGCTTCCTCTTCATCTTGCCACAAGTAGTCGTCCTCCATACCATCTAATGAATTTGATATGCCACACTTCTTGAAAGACTTGATTACTGTTTCTGCATCAATATCATTCCAGGCTTTTATGACAAACTTGCACAAAACATCCAACTGTGGAGCACGCATGTTTCCTCCTTTTGTGAATGACTTTTCGCCGCTAACCATCCATTCATTCCATTGTTCTCGAATGCGATCTTTAAATGGCTTGTTTAGGCACACATCCAGTGGCTGTACCAACGATGTCAATCCTGCAGGAATAACTGCCGCATCTGTGTTTAGTCTTGCAAGCCTTTGCTTGGTGCTGGGAGTTAAATGAGCCCTGAACATATCCCACACCAGTAGACTACTTTTTTGAATAAGTCCACCTGGTCGCCTGCTCCATACATTATCAAGCCATAGCTTTACCCCTTCTTCATCCATCCAGCCTTTTTCATTCACATGTACAAAACAACCAACAGGGAACTTGAGTTTTGGCATTGTTTTTCTTTTAAAAATAATCATTGGTCTCAGTTTGGTGCCATCAGCTGTGCATCCTAGTACCACTGTAAAACTGGACTTCTCATGTCCTGTTGTTTTAATTAAAATTGTTTTTTCACTTTTTTGATGGACAGTTTTATTTCCAACCATATCAAAATTCATTGGAGTTTCATCCATATTTCCAATACTACTTAACGCATAGCCATGTTTAGTGCGCTGTTGTATTACGTATCGATGGAAACTATTTACTTTGCTATCAAGATCTGCAGGTAATTTTTGGGCAACTTTCGTCTTTTGCCTCAGTACCAAATTATGCCTTCCCATGAATCTAGTACACCAGGATACAGTGGCCTTAAATCTGTTGCTGTGATCTGGGTTAGATTTGGCCCACTGAAGTGCAAACAAACGTATTTTATTTCGTGTCACTACATAACCATTTTGGCGATGCTCATTCACCATGTCTGCTACATGTTTTTCAAGTTCTGGCCAATGTGGGGTGCCTCTTCTTAATGCACACTTACCCCTTGGCATACTCTTTAATGCTTTTTCATTTGCTTTCCAGTCCCGAACCATCTTTTCTGTTACTCCATATTGTTTTGCAGCAGCGCAGTTATTATGTTCCATGGCAAAGTTTACAACTTTAAGTTTGAAACTGGCTTCATATTTCTTTCTTCTCGCTGGTGGAGCCATGATGGGGTTTTGACTGTTGGACATTTGTATACTGTACTGTATGTACTGGTGCTATACTGTATGAACAGGTACAGATACTGGTCTTAGAACAGGCGCAGTACACGGCACACGACTGGGGCAGAATGCACTGACTGATGTACACTGTCACGATGGGGCAGAATGTACACTTGGCGTAAAAGGTAATATTGCACAGGATTGCACAGTATCAAAAGCTTTGGAGGATATATAGCCAAATAGCTTTGTATGTAGTCAACAGTCTGACACACTATCAGTTGACCTGGTGTACAGTCAGTGAAGTATCAGCAGTGTTGCAGCAAAAAGAGTCTTTATACTGGTGCAGATAAGCGCAGTACCTCAATAGTTGCCAGGGTCAGTCACAGAGATTGGGTTAGTGAAGTACTTCCTATCTGCAGCACATACACAGGGAGCTGATTACACACAGGTAGCTTGACAAAAAGCTGGGTCCCGCTAACCCCAGCCCGTGAGAGAGAAAAACCCTCCCCTTTGCAATGCTAATGGGCTCTCAGAGAGAGCAGGAAAAAACGGCCATTAAAATGGCGCCCGTAGAAAAAGCGGGAAAATCGAACAAGAATGACGTTTATTTTGCCCAGCAACAACTGTTAAAAAACGTAATGAGCAATGGCGGGCAGAAAAGAATGGCATCTGAAATTTTAACTGTAAAATTAGAGAGAGCCGCCACGGTAGAATACGGCCGCAGGACTGAACAACTTAATCGCGGCTGGTGGAAATATGCTAGAAAAAACTCCGTAAAGGAGGCAGTACAGCCTGTAAACTCCCGTAGCCGAAGAAAATCGACCAACAGGCAAAGCGCAGCCGCGGGCTGAGAGGACTGTCTAGGGCAGAAACAAAGCGCCGTGGACGAGGAGCAAGGCAGCCCAAGCAAGAGGAGCCGCCTAAAGGGGAAGGCAAAGAGCCGCAGACACAGGCTCCAGACGGGGAACTAAAGCGCCGCCCGTAAAAATCAAAGACGAAGGGAGCCGCAGCCTCAGGCTCCCGATCGTCAGGGCACAAAGGGAGGATCGGTAGAGAAAAAGGGGGTCGGAGGCTGCAGCTGCAGCTCCTGGCCAAGCCGCGTCCGCCGCTGAGGCGAGAGACCGCACACACACACCCAGCAAGGAGGAGAAATTAACAAGGAAATTGACACACAAGCAGCATCCCAAGCCAGCAGCAACCACACACACCTGCACTCTCAACACAAGTAAGGTGGGGTAAAGCGCCGCCCATAAAAATCAAAGACGAAGGGAGCCGCAGCCTCAGGCTCCCGATCGTCAGGGCACAAAGGGAGGATCGGTAGAGAAAAAGGGGGTCGGAGGCTGCAGCCGCAGCTCCTGGCCAAGCCGCGTCCGCCGCTGAGGCGAGAGACCGCACACACACACCCAGCAAGGAGGAGAAATTAACAAGGAAATTGACACACAAGCAAAAAGAACGTGCCATCCCAAGCCAGCAGCAACCACACACACCCGCACTCTCGACACAAGTAAGGTGGGGTAAAGCGCCGCCCATAAAAATCAAAGACAAAGGGAGCCGCAGCCTCAGGCTCCCGATCGTCAGGGCACAAAGGGAGGATCGGTAGAGAAAAAGGGGGTCGGAGGCTGCAGCTGCAGCTCCTGGCCAAGCCGCGTCCCCGCTGAGGCAAGAGACCGCACACACACACCCAGCAAGGAGGAGAAATTAACAAGGAAATTGACACACAAGCAGCATCCCAAGCCAGCAGCAACCACACACACCCGCACTCTCGACACAAGTAAGGTGGGGTAAAGCGCCGCCCGTAAAAATCAAAGACGAAGGGAGCCGCAGCCTCAGGCTCCCGATCGTCAGGGCACAAAGGGAGGATCGGTAGAGAAAAAGGGGGTCGGAGGCTGCAGCCGCAGCTCCTGGCCAAGCCGCGTCCGCCGCTGAGGCGAGAGACCGCACACACACACCCAGCAAGGAGGAGAAATTAACAAGGAAATTGACACACAAGCAGCATCCCAAGCCAGCAGCAACCACACACACCTGCACTCTCAACACAAGTAAGGTGGGGTAAAGCGCCGCCCATAAAAATCAAAGACGAAGGGAGCCGCAGCCTCAGGCTCCCGATCGTCAGGGCACAAAGGGAGGATCGGTAGAGAAAAAGGGGGTCGGAGGCTGCAGCCGCAGCTCCTGGCCAAGCCGCGTCCGCCGCTGAGGCGAGAGACCGCACACACACACCCAGCAAGGAGGAGAAATTAACAAGGAAATTGACACACAAGCAGCATCCCAAGCCAGCAGCAACCACACACACCTGCACTCTCAACACAAGTAAGGTGGGGTAAAGCGCCGCCCATAAAAATCAAAGACGAAGGGAGCCGCAGCCTCAGGCTCCCGATCGTCAGGGCACAAAGGGAGGATCGGTAGAGAAAAAGGGGGTCGGAGGCTGCAGCCGCAGCTCCTGGCCAAGCCGCGTCCGCCGCTGAGGCGAGAGACCGCACACACACACCCAGCAAGGAGGAGAAATTAACAAGGAAATTGACACACAAGCAAAAAGAACGTGCCATCCCAAGCCAGCAGCAACCACACACACCCGCACTCTCGACACAAGTAAGGTGGGGTAAAGCGCCGCCCATAAAAATCAAAGACAAAGGGAGCCGCAGCCTCAGGCTCCCGATCGTCAGGGCACAAAGGGAGGATCGGTAGAGAAAAAGGGGGTCGGAGGCTGCAGCTGCAGCTCCTGGCCAAGCCGCGTCCCCGCTGAGGCAAGAGACCGCACACACACACCCAGCAAGGAGGAGAAATTAACAAGGAAATTGACACACAAGCAGCATCCCAAGCCAGCAGCAACCACACACACCCGCACTCTCGACACAAGTAAGGTGGGGTAAAGCGCCGCCCGTAAAAATCAAAGACGAAGGGAGCCGCAGCCTCAGGCTCCCGATCGTCAGGGCACAAAGGGAGGATCGGTAGAGAAAAAGGGGGTCGGAGGCTGCAGCCGCAGCTCCTGGCCAAGCCGCGTCCGCCGCTGAGGCGAGAGACCGCACACACACACCCAGCAAGGAGGAGAAATTAACAAGGAAATTGACACACAAGCAGCATCCCAAGCCAGCAGCAACCACACACACCTGCACTCTCAACACAAGTAAGGTGGGGTAAAGCGCCGCCCATAAAAATCAAAGACGAAGGGAGCCGCAGCCTCAGGCTCCCGATCGTCAGGGCACAAAGGGAGGATCGGTAGAGAAAAAGGGGGTCGGAGGCTGCAGCCGCAGCTCCTGGCCAAGCCGCGTCCGCCGCTGAGGCGAGAGACCGCACACACACACCCAGCAAGGAGGAGAAATTAACAAGGAAATTGACACACAAGCAAAAAGAACGTGCCATCCCAAGCCAGCAGCAACCACACACACCTGCACTCTCGACACAAGTAAGGTGGGGTAAAGCGCCGCCCATAAAAATCAAAGACAAAGGGAGCCGCAGCCTCAGGCTCCCGATCGTCAGGGCACAAAGGGAGGATCGGTAGAGAAAAAGGGGGTCGGAGGCTGCAGCTGCAGCTCCTGGCCAAGCCGCGTCCCCGCTGAGGCAAGAGACCGCACACACACACCCAGCAAGGAGGAGAAATTAACAAGGAAATTGACACACAAGCAGCATCCCAAGCCAGCAGCAACCACACACACCCGCACTCTCGACACAAGTAAGGTGGGGTAAAGCGCCGCCCGTAAAAATCAAAGACGAAGGGAGCCGCAGCCTCAGGCTCCCGATCGTCAGGGCACAAAGGGAGGATCGGTAGAGAAAAAGGGGGTCGGAGGCTGCAGCCGCAGCTCCTGGCCAAGCCGCGTCCGCCGCTGAGGCGAGAGACCGCACACACACACCCAGCAAGGAGGAGAAATTAACAAGGAAATTGACACACAAGCAGCATCCCAAGCCAGCAGCAACCACACACACCTGCACTCTCAACACAAGTAAGGTGGGGTAAAGCGCCGCCCATAAAAATCAAAGACGAAGGGAGCCGCAGCCTCAGGCTCCCGATCGTCAGGGCACAAAGGGAGGATCGGTAGAGAAAAAGGGGGTCAGAGGCTGCAGCTGCAGCTCCTGGCCAAGCCGCGTCCGCCGCTGAGGCGAGAGACCGCACACACACACCCAGCAAGGAGGAGAAATTAACAAGGAAATTGACACACAAGCAAAAAGAATGCGGCACCCCAAGCCAGTAGCAACCACACACACCCGCACTCTCGACACAAGTAAGGTGGGGTAATAAGTGGTAGATGGTAGACGACACCCGGCGTATAAGACGACCCCCGAGTTTGGAGAAGATTTTCCGGGGTTAAAAAGTCGTCTTATACGCCGGAATATACGGTACAAATAAGTTTTCTTCCTTGTTTTATTGTGCACATTCATTTGGGGTGATGGGAGGACCCTGCTGTTGTAACTGTTTCAGAAGCCCAAATCAGCTTAATCCGACCATGGAAACACACATTTCGCTTTTCCTGTGTCCCAGCTCCTTGTTCTATGGGTGCAGGAATACATTCTATGGGTGCTGATATATCGATGGGATGAAAACATAACACAATGTCATTTTTTCTAGTTTCTGAATAAGCACAGAGGTTGCCTTGGTAAAGTAGCAGGGACAGTGAGGGACAGTGAGAGGGGAAAAGCTAACATGGGTACAACAGAGCCTTTCCCAATTCCCTTCTTGATGCATTCAAACCTCTCCTGTTGTTTAAAACCAACACTTTCTTCCTCTTATGTTCTTCCATCTCTGCCTTACTAATAAATGTACTGCCTTCAAGTCGATTCCAGCTTACGGAGACCCTATGAATAGGGTTTTCATGAGGCTGAGAGTCAGTGACTGGCCCAAGGTCACCCAGTGAGCTTCATGGCTATGTGGGGATTAGAACCCTGGTCTCCCAGTTCATAGTCCAATACCTTAACCACTACACCACACTGGCTCTTACTAATACCTTACTAATACCTCTCCCATTGTTTAAAATGGGGTATGTGTGCAAATGAGTCTGCAGAATTGGAGGGGGAAGAGGCATGGAAATGGGGGTGGTCTATGTGTAAGGGGGATTTGAGAAAAGGAGGAAAAAGAGGGTGAAGGTGAAAACAGGATGTGTGTTCAAAGGGGGGGGTGCAGAATAGGTGTGAGGAAGAGGCATGGAAATGGGTGTGATCTATGTGCAAGAAGGAGTTAAGAAGAGGAGGAAAGAAAAAGGGGTGAAGGTGTAAAAGAGGGGCAATGGGAGTTTTGCAAAAAAGAAGGGGCTAGGAGGCATGTGAATGGGGGTCAAGATGAAAACAGGTACAAAAGGGGCTGAAGAATAGTAGTGGCTTCATAACTGGGCAGAAGGTGAAAAGGGTGCTGTGTAGTTGCAATGTGTGGGGGAAAAAGATGCAGGGGGTTAATATGCAGGTGATGTGTACACAAGGAGAGTTGCAGAAAAGGAGGGGGAGGAGGCATGGACAGGGTGAAGATGCAAACAGGACTGTGAAGGTGAAAACGGGTGCCAAGTGGGGCTGCAGAAGAGAAGAGGGAAGTGGCTTCAGTAACAGGATCTGGAAGGTGTAAAGAGAGTTTATTAGTTCCATGTGGTTGGAAGAGGAAGCTCTAGGGGTTATTATGGAGGGAGTGGTGGGGGCTGGTGAATGAAGCAAGCAAGGGTGCAGCCCCTAGTACGTATATAATCTCAGAACACAGAAAAAGAACAAAGTTTAAGAACAGCATAAATGTCATTATCATTGTATGCTACTGGCTTGGTTCGCAGATAACATTTAATAATGGTAAAAACACAAAAGTCCCCACTTTGCTGCTCCTCCACTTTATGCTAGGGAGCCAAGAACTTATGGGTTCTTTGGAGTAAAACAGATCACAATGCTGTGTTCACAAGTAACAAGCCAAGGCTTGTGGGCTGATATTTTTGGTGTGACACAGCCAAGAGCGGGAGAGAAACAAAATGGGGACTTTTAGGCAGCATCCATCAGCATGTTAAACCATTAAACTATTGTTTAACATTATGTGTGAATTGAACCATGGTATGTGTGAACTGCGCATAGGCAATAATAATAATTTTTACTCTGGCACAAAACTTCTAAGAAAGCATGCCTAACAAATATATACAGGGAGGGAATTCCATAGATGGGGTGCCATCACAGAGAAGACCTTTAGTAGAACAGAGCCTCTGCTGAAAATCTAAACATCACTGATGCTGGGTACTATTTGCATCCCATTGCTTTGGGGAGGAGGGTTAACAGAACAGAGACCTCACCTGTCTTTATAGTGAGAGAATAAATTTCAACTCTAGATAACTATTAAACTCAGACCCTTGCCCCGTTAGAATAGCACAAAGTGGTTATTTCCCAACATTTGGAAAAGGGTGTGTGTGTAAAAAGCTCATCTCATAGAGCTACCTCCCCCATATTATCTTGAATACCACTACAACCTGTATGCAGTTGCTTCTGTTGCAGGAAAGAGCCACACAGGCTGGATTAGAAAACGAGTATATACAAGACAAATCAGAGTGAACATCATCCAGTATTTCTCAAGTCTTCTGCCTATTCCTGGGAATGCTATACCCACTCTCCTACTACCAACTCACCCACACCACTCAGTAAGAGCAGTTTTGCTCACATGAACCTTTTGCTCTAAACTTGAGTTTCTTCTGTGTACTTTACAGTTGAAAGAACTGGAACCTCTTGGAGAGGTCCTCCCTGGATCCAGAGATTTCAGAAAACTACCATCCAGTCTTTAATATTTCTTTCCTGGGTAAGGTGATTGAGACGGTGGTGCGTGAACAGCTGCAGGTGTGTTTAGAGGAAGTAGATTATGTAGATCCATTCCAATCTGGCTTCTGGCTCAGTTTCGGCACAGAAACAGCCTTGGTGGCCTTGACTGATTATCTTTATCGGGAGAGAGACAGGGGCAATGTGACCCTGTTGCTTCTCCTTGACCTCTCCGCAGCTTTTGACACCACTGACCATGGTGTTCTTCTGGAGCGAGTGAAAGAGGTGGGAGTTGCTGTATTACAGTGGTTCTACTCCTACCTGCAGGGCTGTTACCATACAGTAGTCCTAGGAGAATGTTGCCTGGGTCCATGTGTTTTGTCTGTGAGGTTCTACAAGGGTCCAATCTGTCTCCTATGGTGTTTAACATCTATATGAAATTGTTGGTAGCTGTTATGCAGGGACTTGCAGCATGGTGTCATCAGTATGCTGATGACATGTAGCTCTATCTCTCCATTCCATCTGGATCAGAGAGGCTCTGAAGATGTTGGACAGGTGTCAGGAGACAATGATGGGCTAACTGTGGGCCAATAAACTGAGGCTGAATCCTGATAAAATAGAAGTGCTATGGGTCGGTGGTTCCTTGATCCAAGAATTAGGTGTACAACCTGGGAGGGGCTGTACTCCCTCTGAAGGAATAGGTTCATAGTCTGGGAGTACTCCTGGATTCCAACTTGCCACTAGAGTTCCAAGTGTATTCTGTGGCAAGGAGTGCTTATGCCCAACTGAGGCTGATTTGCCAGCTATTCCTGCACTGGGACAGCCTGGCCTCAGTTGTTCATGTTCTGGTGACTACTCTAATGTGCTATATGTGGGGCTGCCATCAAAGACGACCCAAGGCTGCAGCTAGTGCGGAATGTGGCTGTTAGACTATTCAGTAGAGCAGTCCAATGGAACCATGTGTCACCACCTCTGAAAGTGCTGCACTAGCTGCTGGTGAGCTACCAGGCCCAATTCAAGGTGTTAGTATTAGCATACAAAGCCCTAAATGGCTTGGGACCCAAGTACCTAAAAGAGTGCATTTCCCAGTATCAACCATCTTGGACCCTACGATCAGCAGCTGAGGCCTTGTTGGTCGTGCCACCACCAGCAGTTGCAGGGTTCATCCTTGACAGGGCCTTTTCAGTGGTGGCTCCCCATTTGCGGAATGCCCTCCCCAGTGAGGTGTGTCTGTCTCCTTCATTACTGAATTTCAGGAGGAATTTAAAAACATTCCTGTTTACCTAGGCATTTGATGGCTGAAGAAGACTGTTTCTAACAGCCTGGAGATCACTGCACTGAAAAATGTGTTTACCTGTAACTGTTTTAGATTGCTTTTTTGATTAAAATGTTGTGTTGATATGTTTTCTGCCCTGGGCTCCTTCAGGAGGAAGGATGGCCTGTTGCAATGAGGAAAAACAACCACCAGAAACTGTGTTGTCTAAAATTTCCCTCTGCCGCTATTTAGGCTTTAAAGAAATAAAAAGCTATGAGTGTTCAATAACAACCCAATGATTCCTTCTACCTAGAAAAAAACTTGTTTGAGAACCTTTGATCTAGTTTGTGCAACTTCTTCCTGCTGGCAGAAGGAGCCAATATTTCAAGCCAAGAACTGAATCTCTTCAGTTTTCATATTATAATGCATCTATAATGACATTCTGTGCTTTGTTCTCACCTTGAAAAAATTGCTCAGATCAAGTCATTAGAGCTTAAGGCTATAATCCCAAGCATATAAGAAAAAAAAAATCTAACTGAATTCAGTAGGAATTGCATCTGAAATAAGTATATGCAAGATCTCATTGTACCCAGCTCTGTAGTGATATTTTGTAAATGACAATGGCGTGGTTCACAAGTCAAGTTAAGCCATCATTTAGAACCAATTATGGTTTAATGTGAATGAACAGAGTGCTAATGAATGCTGCTCAAAAGTTCCCATGGCACTTTCCACCTGCTCCTACTGCTGCCACACCATGAATGAAACACACCAGTCTGGCTTGTTGTGTTGTCTGACCAGGTTCATGGTTTGTTTCTCGGCATACCACTGCTCATTAAACCATAGATTGTTTTAAACTATGGCTTAATGGGATGATGAACTGGGCTAATGAAATGCAACCAAAGTTTAATATATTCAATATGAGAGTTGGGATATATTCTTTATGAGACTTCAACAGCAATTTACATAAACTTTTCTGTTCTGTTTTCATAGGCCCAATTATTTCAGTCAATGTGGGATTGCATGCCCATTCTTGTCTTTTGTTGCCACAGTAGATAGGACAGCTTCTCTTATTGAAAATTAATCCCCCTTGACAGCAAGTACATGAAAGGTTGTCACATAGATGAGGGCTGGGATCTCTTCTCGATCGTCCCAGAGTGCAGGACATGGAATAATAGGCTCAAGTTGGAGAAAGCCAGATTTTGACTGGACATCAGGAAAAACTTCCTAACTGTTAGAGCCATACACCAATGGAATCAATTACCTAGACAGGTAGTGGGCTCTCTGACACTGGAGGCACTCAAGAGGCAGCTGGACAGCCATCTGTCAGGAATGCTTTGATTTGGATTCCTGCATTGCGCAGGGGGTTGGACTTGATGGCCTTACAGGCCCCTTCCAAATCTACTCTTCTATGATTCTACCCGTAGTTGTGTCTTGCACAATTTATTTACTCTTCTCTACATGTGAGAATACAATCCCACAGAATCTGTATTTCACTAGTTTCAAACAACTTTTTACAAAGGATTCAAGGCTACATCTCTTTTGATGGTCTGTTCAGATACAAACATGTTTCCTATCTTCAAAAAGGTATAATACTGCTTAGGAACATTTCAACTGTCTCAACTCCAGATGCCATGTATAAAGTATCATTACTAAAGTTAACTCATGCAGTCAGAGAAAGGTGATTTCCAAACAACCATTATTTAGAGGTTGCTCAGGCAACAAGACATTGATTCTAATACAACTGAACCATGGCCAATTGTGTTCACTTTTATTTTAAAAAATGTATAGTTTTTTTCTAGTCTCACTTTTCTGCACATTCTGCCTTTTGCTAAAAACATTTAAATGAGTTTGATTACAGTGCCGCTGCCACCAGTTATGCAGTTTGGAGCTATTTAAAAAGCTGTTTGCTGCAGCCAGTTCAAAAATTCATTTTCAAAAAAAGACAGGTAGGAGGAGTTTACAGAAGGTGAATGGTATTTAAAACACCGCCACCACAACTCTCAGAAGCTAGAAATAATTGTAATGGCTTACCATCTACTTGTGGTTCTGTTGTTTCCCAGTCCATTGACTTTTGAACAGCTTTCTTCCACCTGGTATAGCGATACTCACTTTCTGAAACCGTAAGGAATATTTTCATCCCAAATTCTAATCTCTCCTCTCACAATTATCTAGTCTTATTTATTTATTTATATATATATATATATATATATATATATATATATATATATATATATATATATACACACCGCCCCATAGCCAAAGCTCTCTGGGCTGTTTACAATATGACATCTGGACTGGCCATCTTACAGTCACATCCAGATAGCAGCCTCCTGAACTATTTATCAAGTGACAACAGTCAAACAGAAGTGCGAAAAACATTGTCCAGACAGGCAGGTAACTTTTCCCCCAGAACATGCCCCCACTCCCAGTGCTAGTCCAATTATATTGATGGAAAAGCTGTATGAGTCTCTGTAAGGACCAACATGGGTTAATGCATGCCCAGAGAATGGATATTACATATTAATTTCCTCCTTACCCTCAGGATTGATCTGTGGCTCAAAACGTTCACATGTCACTGCTGTAGAGTCATCAGGATTCAGACTCCAGACTCCTATTCCTTCTGCAGCTCCTGCTGCCATAGCTGCTCCCAGTGCTGTGGTTTCAGGCATGGATGGCTTTACTAATAAGGCCAGAAATTAAGGCAGAGTGTTTATGGGTTGCTTTATATGGCAACACATTTATAGGATAATAAAAGTCTGCACATTTTAAGTGAAATTAGAACATAAAACAGTATGCTCATTTTGTTTTCTTCAGTTTCATCTTTTGATCTACAAATGTCATTTCTGATCTCCAGTTATTTCAACTGGCTTAACACAGAAAAATAAGTCACAATCCACTTCATTGGTGAGTTAAAGCCAAATATACATGCCTTTTTTAATGGATAACTGTTCTGGTTCATAAGCAGTAAAATAGAAGAAACTAGTAACAGTTGCAAAGATCCTTTATCCTGGGTGCTATTGCAGATAATTAACCCTAGGGTTATTTTACTTCTAGAGAGTTTCTTACCTTTAAAGGCAAGTTAGAAGGGACAAGTTTGTGTTCCCTAAATTATAGCATCTTAAGTTTGAAATAGATGGTGATTATTTTAGGCACTGGGTCAGAAGTATCATGTACCCAAATTTATCAGACTCATCCACTTTACTGTTTATACCGAGATCATAAGAACTGCATACGGTTCAAGATGTGTTGCTACTGGATTTTGAACTTTTATAGAGATGGCATCAAAACCAGACTCACATTGCAACATTTACTAAAATTATCATGACACAGAGAGGTTTTAAAGGGTGTATATAAAATGGAATCTACCTAAGTCATCCAAACATGCTATTGTGGATCTCTGTATATTGCTGGTAAGTATTTTCCCTATGAGTCCGGCCATCACAACGGTTTTAGCTCCACCTATCGTGCGAAGGCAAGAATGTCTTTGAAGTCAAGACTAGGGGCGTCAGGCCCCTCCCACTCTCCAGTTCATTCTTGCCTTTCGTACGAACAAGATTGAGATCTATATAGCGTAGCGTTTAGCTAAGTTCTTTTGGTGTTTTGTTTGTGTGTTTGTTTGACAGGGCGGAGGTATTGTCTCCTGTGTGTCTCCAAGTGCCCTCCTTCCCTCTGTCTTGTGTTTAACTGCTTTTAACTGTATCCGATTTTTGGGGACTTCTCTTGGGGAACCTTTTTTCCTTGCCTGGGTAGTTTGTTTCCCCTATTGGATTACTCCCCACCCCTAGAGAGACCGCGGCTGCGGATCCTCCTCGTCCTTTCGTTTTTCTTTCTCTCTTGGGCTCTGCGCTTCCCCTGGGAACTTGCGGCTGCAATTCCCTTCTAGTGGCTTGTCTTGCTGGGCTCTCTTTTCCCCGCGCTCCGTGACTCTCTTGGAAGACCGCAGCTGCGGTTTTTCTGATCTCAGCGGGAGCTGGCGACTGCGGCTCCCGCCGTTACCCCGTCACCCGTTCTAGCCTGCCCGGGTCCGTTCTCGCCCCACTGAAACCTGTGGCTGCAGCTCTTTCATTAACCTGCGAGACTGTCTGCGGCTCCCTCATTAGCGCTTTTACCTCAGCTCACCCCACCGCGAAGGGCTTTGCAGACGGTGACAGCGGCTCCCTCTGCGGTGGCTGCCGCATTTCCCCTACTGTCTCTTCCCTCCTGGGGGTTTTTTAGAGCCGCTAGTGCGGCTTTCGGCCCCGCGGCTCCTCCTGCGAGACTGTGCTGGGCAGCCCTTCCCCCAGTTCGCTTCCAGACGGCCGCCATTGCTCCTCTCTCTGCGCTCTTTTTTCCGGGCGCCATTTTTTGAATTCAAATTTCCCGCCTTTTTTGTTACCCTTTATTAACCATCGGATACCTCCCCTGCAGGCTATTTATCCGTATGCGTTTTGTATACGTGCTGCAGACAGACTTACACAGGACTGACTTACACACAATTTTACTGTGGCTGTAATCATAGTGGCTGGATTATATTATCAAGGCTGGAGCTCCAATCCTAGTGGGCTGGATTGTATTATCAAGGCTGGAGCTTTAATCCTAGTGGCTGGATTGTATTATCAAGGCTGGAGCTTTACTTTTAGTGGCTGACTTGTACTAAATCTGATTTATATTGGTATATCCTGCCCCCTCTGGGGCCGTGAACCAAGCCTGAAAACCAGCCTACAGCACTAATCTGAGTGTGCCAACTCTAAAACAGCCTATATTATATTAACGCTGATACCTCAGTGCATTCTGCCCCCTCTGTGGCAGTGCACTTCGCCATCTGCCAGTGTATTCTACCCCCTCCGTGGTCGTACGCTGTGCCAGTTCGGGTCTTTACATCCTGCCCCCTCCGTGGCAGTGTACTGCACCCAAGTTAATATAAGATGGCAGAACAGCCAGGCATCTCGCCATCAACCCATATGGTGCCAGATCAGCCAGGCATGCCACAATCAGCCAAGCCACAACATCCTAACACGACTAAGACCAGACATGCCAAAGCACTGGCTAAGACAAAACATCTTTCCAGCCATAGTAAACCAAAGCGCCCATGTTATGTCTCTATGCCAACCACTACCACAGCACAGGCACACATAAGCGATATTCTCCATTCCCCTGCTGATGCCTCTGACGAGGAAGAGTTTGTTGGGTTTCCCGCTCAGTGTTCGCCTAACGAACCTCCCTCCGTTTTACCGCCCCAAACATCTGTTCCAATAGTTCCTCAGGCACATACATCTGCCACACCCGGTCTGCAGCTGTCTCCTGATTTCCTCTCCCAACTTCAAGCCATGCTGGCATTTTTCACCCAAATGCAGTCACTACCACAAGTTCCTGCCATACCTCCACTCAACATGGACCAACGTGCGTGCCATGAAGCTCATTCTTCCTGCTCACCAGATCCCTTTGATGTAGCCAGAGGCAGATGTACGGACGAAGCCTCGTATGCGAAGGAGTCAACTTTCACTGACCATGTTGAAGGAGACGACTGGAGCAACTACTCAGATCATGAGGAGGATACATCATATCGCTTGTTTAATACCTCAGACTATCAGCCGCTAGCACGCAGGGTAGTTAATACCCTTGGTCTCCAGACTGCGCCTACAACTTCGTCCGCCCCAGCTATCAAAGGGGCCAAGGTCCTCAAATCCCCTGCACCTACTGAACACTACATCCCGGTGCCGGACCCAATTGCCAAATTAGCCTCTGAAGAATGGGCTCATCCACTCAAAGCTCGACACTTCAAGAACCTGGCTGACAGACTTTACGCCCTAGCCCCAGACTTTGCCACCAAGTTAGATGTCCCTGGCATAGATGAACCAATCGCTCGCCTCGTTTCACGATCTCTTTTGCCCAGGGAAGGGGAATCCCACCTAAAAGACACTACTGAGCGACGAATAGACTTCGCCCTCCGCAAGAATCACGAGGCCACTGCCCTAGCCATGCGTGCCTCCGCTTCAGCCTCCATCTTCTCCAGAGCATCTATGATGTGCCTGGATGACCTTCTAGAGGACGCTAACCCTGATCCTGTCGCCCTCAGAAGAGCACTATTGAAATTGCGTAAGACAGCAGCTTTTGTGGCCGATGCCACTTCGGATGCCACTCAATTAGGGGCACGAGCCATGACGGCGCAAATAGTCGCTCGTCGCACCCTCTGGCTTCGCCACTGGCAAGCTGATTCAGCGGCCAGATTGAACCTGTCCAGGGCTCCTTACTCCGGATCTCTACTCTTCGGCGAGGAAGCTCTAAAGGCAGTGCTGGTTGATCCAAAAGACGCCCACAAACCGGTTCTGGCCACAGTCAAGAACATCGACCACAGGCCTTTCAGGCGATTTCCTCCCTTCCGTTCTAACCAGCCCTTTCGAAGAACGCGGCCAGGAGGACGAGGCCGCGACTTCAGATCCTATGACCCCAACGCATTCAGGGGCTCCTGGAACCGACGCTTCCAGGGCAGAGGTCAGTACCAAGGGCGCAGGGGCAACTCATCGTCCTCATATAAGGGAGGCCCTCGCCTACACAAGTAATATTAACGCCCTCCCCATAGGTGGCAGATTACTTAATTTTGGAGATTGATGGCTGCGCCTTACTACGGTCTCCTGGATCAGGGACCTTTTCAGTTATGGCTATACCATAGAGTTCTGGGCAACCCCATCAGACAGATTCCATCCGTCTCCTTGCCCAAGGGCACCAGCCAGGCACAACATCATGCAGACAGCTATACACCACCTCTTGGACATAGCAGCGATAGAGCCAGTTCCCACAACTGAGAGGTCGGAAGGGGTGTACTCCCTCCTATTTGCTGTGCCAAAACGAGATTTATCATGGAGGGCGGTATTGGACCTCAAGTTTGTCAACCGTTTTGTAACATATCGCAGGTTCAAAATGGAATCACTCCATTCCATTACGGAGAGTCTGCATGAAGGAGACTTCCTGGCTTCTATCGACCTTAAGGAAGCGTATCTCCATGTGCCCATTTGCATAGCCCACAGAAAGTTTCTTCGGTTTGCTTTTGGCCACCAACACTTTCAATATAGAGCGATGCCATTCGGCCTCTCCTCTGCTCCAAGAGTGTTTACCAAGGTGCTACTCATCCTAGTGGCTTACCTCCGGACCCAAGGGGTTCATATCTACCCATATTTGGATGATCTGCTACTACGGGCCAAGTCTGAAGAGCTGGCTCATCATCATTTAATGATCACCCTCAATGTTTTGCAGGCCTACGGCTGGCTTGTCAACTTCGACAAAAGCCATCTCCAACCAACCCAACGCCTACTACATCTAGGGGCAATGTTGGACACCCTCCAGGCAATGGTCTTCTTGGCTCCAGATCGCATCACTGCCATCACAAGCATCGCAAGGTCCCTGATGCAACAAACATCCGCAGACGTCATGCTTCTCGCCAGAGCGCTCGGGATGTTTATCTCTACAATCCACATTGTCCCATGGGCTCGAGCCCACACTCGGCCCCTTCAATGGATTCTGTTGCCTTTTCAAAAAAACATTGCCAGCTCCGACCATCGCAAAGTTCATTTGAGCCCCGCACTGCGCCTCTCCTTCCGCTGGTGGACCAAGGTTCAACACCTCTCCAAGGGCACGTCGTTCAGAGAACCCCGCAGAACCGTTGTAACCACAGATGCCAGCCTCATAGGTTGGGGAGCCCACTGCAACTCCCAGTACGTTCAGGGGGTTTGGTCCACCGCAGAGCAATCTCAAAGCATCAACTGGCTGGAACTAAAGGCTGTCCACTTAGCTCTATGTCATTTTCAGTCTCTGTTCCCTTTGCATCATGTGCTCATTCGAACAGACAACACGTGTGTAAAATCACATTTGAACAGACAGGGGGGCACCAGGTCTCGTCCTCTGCAGGACTTAGCCTCCCTCATCTTTGTCTGGGCAGAACAACATCTACAATCCCTGAAAGCAGAACATCTCAGAGGGATTTGGAATGTGACAGCAGACTGGCTCAGCAGACAACAGGTCTTTCCGGGAGAATGGAAACTTCATCCAGCCATTTTCCATCGTCTCCAGTGTCGGTTCGGCGCCCTCTCAGTCGACCTGTTTGCTTCCAGTCTCAATTGCCAGCTTCCCAGGTACTTTGCCCGATACCTGGACTCAACAGCAGAAGCAGTGGATGCTCTGACAACACCGTGGCCAGACGGTCTATTGTACGCCTTTCCTCCCATACCATTGTTAGCCAAAACCTTGAGGAAGGCGCGAACCGAGAGGGCACAGCTGGTTCTGATAGCACCATTTTGGCCACGCCGACCGTGGTTCTCAGATCTTCTGGCAATGTCAATGATGGATCCTTGGACACTTCCAGTCAGACCAGACCTTCTATCCCAGGGTCCAGTACTGCACCAGGACCCTACTTGGCTCAATCTAACAGCGTGGCGTTTGAACGGGGACATTTGAGGTCAGCTGGACTGTCTGACGCTGTGATTGATATTATTTTGGCCTCGAGAAGACCATCTACCACTCGTATTTATCAACATACCTGGGTGGCTTTCTCCAAGTGGTGTCAGTCCCACCACCATGATCCATCCCAGGCCACTGTGTATCAGGTGCTCCAATTTCTCCATAGCGGATTTATGATGGGACTTCGACCCAACACTCTACGTCGACATGCGTCCACTCTGTCGTCCATTCTCTCAGTGTCCTCTCCTGGAGCTCATATTTCCTCACATCCGTTTATCAAACGTTTTTTGAGGGGAGTTGCCCTACGCTCTCCGGCTGTTGTCCATCGGTTTCCCTCATGGAGTTTGCCGAAAGTTCTGCAGGCTTTGCAACGCCCTCCGTTTGAACCCATCAGGACTGTGCCCCTACGTATGCTGTCCTTCAAGGTCTTGTTTCTGATCGCAATCACATCTGCCAGACGCGTTTCGGAGTTGGGCGCATTGTCTTCTGCTCGACACCTCTGCGTCTTCCATAAGGACTCTGTTGTGCTGAAGACTGATCCTTCCTTCCGTCCCAAGGTCGATTCAGTTTTTCATTGCAACCAGGACATTGTTTTGCCTTCCTTTTGCCCGAATCCTACCCATCCTCTCGAGAAGGCTTGGCATTCGTTAGATTCGTTAGTCCGGAGGGCTCTCAAGACCTACCTGTCTAGGACCCAAGAGATTCGACGAACGGAGTCTCTGTTTGTATCCTTTCATCCAAGGTCTATGGGGCATAAAGTATCCAATTCTACCTTATCCCGTTGGTTAAGGGCATGCATTACTTTAGCATATGAGTCCCTGAAGCTGTCAGTTCCAGCTAGTATAACGGCTCATTCTACCAGGTCAGCTGCCACTTCGGCTGCTTTTGCCACTAATGCTCCTGTTGCCGATATTTGTAGGGCTGCAGTCTGGTCTACCCCACACTCGTTTATAAGGCATTATAAAATTGATCGTTATGCCTCTGCTGACACATCTTTTGGCAGACGAGTGTTGCAACAGGTTCTTAATGAGGATTAACACGTGGGTGGTCCCTCCCTGTATGGGCTGCTTTGGTACATCCCGCAGTGATGGCCCACCTCCTATGGAAAATGTACCATTGGTCTCACCTGAAAGGTGATTTTCATAGGAGTGGGCCATCACGACCCTCCCAGTTGGAGAATGACTAGAGATTTTATAAATGGGTTACATGTTATTGTTACGCTATTATATTTAAATGTAAGAGTGAAGTCAAGACTTTTAGTTCTGTTATGTTGTTATGTTAGAGTCATGCTGTTATGCATGTGACTATTATGTTATTTTCCTGGCGGGCCTGTTGGCCTTGTTCTTGTATTTTTAGATATCTCTTTTTAGACTCGCTACGAATGAACTGGAGAGTGGGAGGGGCCTGACGCCCCTAGTCTTGACTTCAAAGACATTCTTGCCTTCGCACGATAGGTGGAGCTAAAACCGTTGTGATGTCCGTACTCATAGGAAAATCACCCTTCAGGTCCAATCTATTCCTTAATAAAGTCCCTTTCTGCAATCCATTCAACAGAGAACTTGGTTCCTTTTTTACAAAGGCAGCAGGGGAGTTATTGCTCTTCCACAACAACCTTTAGCGTGGAGACAACACTGTCACCATGAATGACAGGGAGAGCAATCTGCTCCCTTCTCTTGAAGGAATTGGGCAGGATGATGGCATACATATTTTCAAGAGTAGCCTTTCTGAGGGAGAACATTGCTCAAACCATGGTTGAAAGACAAATATGTGGAGGGCTCCTTCTAAATACACAGAGAATAAGTGAAAGGAGTTCTTATCCACATATTCAGAATAGTATAGGAAGATCCAATTAACTAGCAAAACCATGTATGCAAAAGTGAGCTGCATAGTTTCCTTAGATTGGTTTAGAGCACCAAACTTTTATAGCAGCACTCAGGCTACACAAGCAGGACTGAGAATCTTGCTACATTAGCTACTCCAGGAAATACTCGCAATATAATTCTTTAACTGAAACATTTTGAGGGAGAGGGATGTTATCTTATTTATTCAACAGTCATACTCGTTTGGTCTTATAAGTTGTAGTACTAAATAAAGTGCAGGAAGACTTCTTGCTTACCTACTGGAATACACAGAATGTCAGCTTGAAGCTGCATAAGGATCTTATTGTTGGTCATTCCTCCATCAACTTGTAACTGGCTTAATGGTATCCCACAATCCTTATTCATTGCATCCAATATCTTAAAGCAGAATAATGTTACACATTTCACACATATATTTTCAACAAGGAAAAAATCTTTAGGATCGTATCTAATGATTATGCAAGCAGAAAGCAGCTTGTGCAATGAATTTCTCTTCTATTTCACTCCCCACTATACCCTGAAAACTTTCTCCAAAGAGTCATGGGGCCCTCAGCCATGAGGGCTATATTACAGAAGCCCACAGTGGGATGAAAGAATTGATCAAAACCAGGTGATCATGCTTCAGATCCCTCTGCCCAATTTCCAGCAACTCACCCTCCCATTGCAGCCTGGTACAACATAGCCTGCACTGTTCAAAGGGAGAGGACTAACTATCTGGAGAGAGTTTTCAGGGGTACTACAGGGAGAAGGAGCTGTGTCTGCTTGTATCACTGTTTGAAACAACCCTCTTGTCTTCATAAAGGCACCGTCAGTACAACTGCAAGAATCTGATTGGAAGTTCCATTTGAAAATTAAGAAGCATGCGCACGAAGGATTCCTTATTCCAGCATACCTGATGTTTAAAGAAATAAAAGTTACAGAGCCAAAACAGAGTTTTTAATTGCCTCTGTAGAAAAACTATGCTTTAAAGCATATACTGAAATGAAAGACAAATCTTTAAGAAATGGGGGGGGGGAGAAATCAAAGGAAAATAAACTGTTCTTGACAATTTCACCTGCATTTTGAGCTAGAAGGTGAAACTTGCTACAACTCAAAATCATTCAGGTATGTTGGCCCATGGAAATACATCCTAAAGCCAGAGACACCAAAATAAATATATATACACTGCATGAGATATTCATTAATATCAGGGAACTTGCTTTGCTTTTCTATTGTCAAAGACGTTAGAGTATATGCTGTTTGCCGCACCCCAAAGCAAAATCAGCAGCATGACTGTATTAGGAAAGAGAATTCCACATGCCTCTAGACTGAAAAAGTATTTTTAATTCATGTTCCAGTCTGACAATTATTCTTCTCAAGTGCACAAATTTGCCTCATGATACTAAAAGGCCCATTTTAAAACATTATGCTGCCTGAGGCAGAAGAGCAAATAGTGTGTCCCACCCCATTAAGGTCCATAGTATGCAAGGATTGCCAGGTTATTTTGGTACCCAATGTAGAAAATCCCCTAACTGCCTGTCCCTGGGATTAAAGACACAACAACAAATTAAAATAATGATCTGTTGCTCTTTTATGACATCCAGAATCAGCTGCCCTGAGGCATCTGCCTCACTTTGTCTCTTGACAGGACCAGCCCTGATTACTAACATTAGCATTTAAACTATACTGAACTTGAGATCTTTGTTTTTTTCTTTAACAACTTTAAGATTATACAATTTAAAACATCTGAATCATATTGAGTACAGCCTGTATCTTCTAAAAAAGAAGGAAGTTTGCCATTAGCCTCAAATAATTGATTGCACCTTTTATCCATACCTCTCGCGTTTGAAAGCACACAGCTTCTAGTGCAGCAAAGGCAATGTGGTTTTTATTTGTAAACTGAGTCAGGCCACAGATAATTCTGTAAAAGAAGGAAGAAGTCAAGAATAAATGCATCTTTAATTAAAAAAAACTCTCACAGGGTTGTCACAGCACCCTACTATAATGCACTGAAGCTGCTGCATGCGCGTCCTTCTCAGCTAGTAGGTGGCATATACTGGCAGCAAAGGCAGCATTACAGTGGGTGTAAGGCAGACTGTCTCCTCAATCCTTGTGTACAAGATTTCTTCTTAAGATAAAGAATTCCATGAATTTTCAATATTTCAAAGTTAAACATCCAGTCAAATACGCTTACCCTCTTGCACTGGGTTCCCAGTACGGTGCATATAATCCTGAGAATGCTGGGACAAAGTAGCAGCCATAAGAAGTGCCCACTTCAGCAGCAAGTTTCTCTGAAACCAATGCAGAATAGAGGTTATTTTCACATAGCAACAGCTAATCACATTTAAGGTCAGATTGTCAAGAATTTTTTTTATGGTAACTCTAATGTATTATTCCAGTAAATAAATATTGGACTAAGGAATGCAGGAGTCCCAATGGTGTATCAATGGACAACAGCATTCTTGTGCCTCTGGCAGGACATCAAAAATTAGAACTGTCTTAAAAAGTCTTGCAGTACAATCCCATATATATTTCTACCCAGAAGTAAGTCCCACTGAGTTCAATTGGACTAACTCCTAGGAAAATGGAAATGGGATTTCAGCCTTAGTGAATTACAGTAGGGCCCTGCTTTACGGCGCTTCGCTAATGCGGTGGTTTCAATTAGACTAAAGCCCCACTCATACGGCGTTTGTTCCGCTTTTACGGTGGTTTTCAGGCATCACGCGCCATTCTATTCATTGAGTTCCACTTTTCAGCAGTTTTCGTTTTTCAGCGGTGGTCTGGAACGTAACCCGCAGTACTTAAAACCCTTGCTAGGTGGTTAAAAGTTCCTACTGCTACCAGCAATATCCCAGCAAAATATTCTAATGTTTGCCCTATTAAATAATAAGGAATAAAAGGACTCAAGACTAAAAATTGACATTCATCCATTTAAATTCATGTATCTATCCTAGCTATTTGGATTCATAATGTCATAGAACATTAACAGTTTTTCTAAAAGCAAGCACATGCCACATTTAGTGTCCTCAAACTGACACACAGCAGAAAAAAAATATACTCACAGAGTCACAAATCCTGGGCAAGACGAAGGCCGTGTAACTGTTCATCAGAATAAATGATTTAAAGTTATTGACACTCACCAACTTCATTTGAAGACTTTGCAATACCAAGGTTGTCTCTCAGCCAACGGACAACAGCACCAGCTATGGCAACAGAGCCCTAAAACAAAAAGGCAAGTTAATGTATTTTGTTACTTTGTTTTCATTCTCAGAGAGCACATCATAAAAGGCAACACATACAAAACTAAGGCACACCTTTTTCACAGGGCTGGAATTCTTATGGCGATGGGCTTATAATCAAAGGAGTCCTAGACCTCAAAGGATGATTGTCCCAGAAACATCCATCATTAGGGGAGGCAACAAGAGCAACCACAGAGCTGGTTCATAATCACACATTCTTCACTTTATGACTTCACATTTTCACTTACACATGGGAATTTGCCCTCATGGATTAACACTACAGATGATGTTTTCATGTTACCTCACCTCACTTCAAACATAATACTTTTCAGTGGAGTTCATTCACATAATCAGCTGTCAGTCATCAAGCTTAGAACAACTGAGTGTAGAATAATCAAGAAAAAAAATGTATGTATGAACCAGCCCTCAGTAGGCCAACTTTTCTAAGAGTCACAGAATATTGCCTTTTGACATCACAGACCCTGCCCGCCCCCCAAACAACCTTACATCAATTACCCAACTACTCTGTAGTAGATTTGCAGCTATCTGTGGAATATATACAGCAGTTACCTCTTGGTATTACAAACTGAGGAAACAAATTGGTATCTTCAGAGGCCTACAGTATATAGAAAACAATTATACTTACTTCTAATGCATAATACACAGGTTTGTCTCTGCCCAGTTTGTAAGCCACTGTTGTCAGAAGGCCATGCTCAGAAAGTGCAGGCTGAAATACACACACACAGAAAGACCACAATGATAAATGCAGTCACTAGATCTGAAAAGTATTAATTAGTTCTGTCATCATAGTTTGCCCTTTCCTGTTATCTTAAACACTGGCCAACTACAGCTTTCTAGCTCATTACACTTCTTCTTTGGGGACCTTCATGTTAAGTAAATTCAGCTTATGAACATTTTGAGCTCAAGTGAGAATTTAAGTTATACAGAATATAGGCACAGGAAAAACGAACAAAGTTTTTTTTTAAAGAATTTTATACAGTAAGAATATTTCTTTGGGGAAACGAAAGCAATTTGTCAGGGCTTCAGGTTGTTTAATTCACAGCACTAACCTTTTGACCTGTATTGCAGAGTAAGAAGCAGCCTGTTCCATACCTAAAGTGAAGTTACCGAAAGTTATTATTTTCTACAAAATGAAGTACAAGTAACCAGACATATTCTATAATATGACTTCGGATATCAAAATAGCAGTGTAACTGGAGGGATGGTATAGTAGCAAATAAATTATTCTGCATAGAAATGGCAATAATTAGGTAACTAGTCTGTCAAAGACTGGCTTAATTGTGGCAAGCCAGCTGGCACCGGACTGGGGAACCAATGGACCCTATCCTCTGTCTCCCCATTCGGCCAGCACCACTGGCCTTATTTCATTCAGAATTGGTATATATTTTAAAGGCTTTATGTAATAATAGCAGGTAGGCAATATTGTGCAAAATAGTGGGTATATGGTTTAAACATTGTGTTTGCTCAAAAGGTAGGCCAAACTTCCTCAATATGCGCTGGAGCATGTTCCATAATCATCTGTGCAGAAGATTATGGGGCAAGCATTAGTGTGCATATTTAGTTTGCTCAATGAACAAGGCAGAAAGCAATGTGGCCAGCCTCTTGGCTAAACCAACTCATGTGCACTTTCCATTTTAATTTAAGAGCCTCGTGAAAAAGCTGAAGGGAATGGCAAGGCTTTGAGGATGTGGGTGGATACAGGTAGTGCTTTGCAAAGGCACTGCAGAATCTCCCATTCCTGACCATGTTCAGTCCAGAGCAGTCATTTTCTTAGAATCATTCTTCTTCTACATCTGCTAGGCCTGGCATGATCTGAGCCAATGCTGGCAGAAAAAGAGTGAAGGGGAAGGGGAGCAAGCTGTGTATTTTTACACAGTATCAAACTGAATTATTTCAAATACATTTTAAATTATCTAGCTATTTAGCTAGCTGTTTAAACAAGCATATCAGATCAACCAACACAAATGCACAGGAAAGCTATTCCAATTCGTTACATCAGTGGTTGGGAACCTGAGGTCCTCTAGATGTTGTTGGATTACCGCTCCCATCAATCCTGATAATTGGCCATGCTGGCTAGGGCTGATGGGTGCTACAATCCAACAATATTTGGAGGGCCACATATTTCCTGCTTCTCCATTATACCATGTGACTAAGTATAAACAAAGAATGCATTGTGTCCTATTGGAAATAATAATAAAAGTGCTCAAAGCACTATATATATATATTCTGCAAACAACCCTCAAAGGGAGGTCATTATTGTTATATCTATATTCTAGGTTGGGGCGGGGGAAGGAGTGGAAGAGAGACTGGTAAATCTAAGGGGGACTAGCTTGCTTCAGACTAACAGTGAATTCATGGAAGAGGTGAGATTCAAACTAGGATCTTCTTTATTCACTGTGTTATACTGACTATTCCAACACTGCACATAAAAAAAAGGTTGATCCTCTATTTTCCTTTTTGTATCAAACCTATGGCACAGATGATTTCTCATGTTAAACTTACGTATTTTTTGCTTGACCATCCTTGAAACACATTTGTCCCACTAAAGCAGCAGACTGGTCACCTAAGCACTGGAAGGACAAACAATTCCATAAAGATCAGCCAAAGCATACCTGCATATTTAATTTGTGAATTAAATCTATTTAGTTTTAGAAATTAGCTCAACTTCTACAGTTGTCTCATTATCACCTTCTACAGAAAAACACACACACCAGTGGCAATACATACAGGAGATCTTTTGCCCTGGATAATTGAAAATTTTCTCCTTCATCTTCAAGTGAGTACACTAACAGCATCTCCTTCATCTTCAAGTGAGCACACTCAAAGCTCACATAACCAATTTCAATAAGCCCAGGAGAAAATTAATTTTCTCTTCATGGGAGAAAGATTGGCCTCCCGCATATCCAGGGTGGTGGATAAGTCTAGCTTTTCTTCATATCTAAACATATTTTGAAGCACTGATGACTGTAAAAAAAACTTGGTAAGGGAGAGGACATTGTGGCTAAAATAGTGATAATTTATAAAAAAATTAAACCAGATTTCTGCTTTTAAAATTCTATTTACACTAAAACTGCAATCCTATACAAGCTTACCTGGAAGCAAGTCGGATCAAACTCATTGTGACTTACTTCTGAGCAGATATTTATATGAGTGTGTTATACATGTTGCTATTAATTACAATGTCATTTAAAAATGAAATCTGAATTTTATCGACAAACATTCTGCACTTGTCTTAAAAAATATTCATCACTAGAAAAAGCCTGCCTCTCTCTGTAAAAGGAAAAAAAAGATTTGACTTCTGGAGGTCAAGGCAAATTATAAATATTTAGAATCTGCAAAGATTATTATTATTATTTATTTAAAATATTTCTATCCCGCCCTTCTACCCTATAATAGGGCACTCAGGGCGGCTTACAATAAAATGGAGCACGTACATAATAAAACTGTACACAATAAAAATCACAAAAACATTAAAATAAATTAAAATACATAAAATGCAATTAAAATACATAAAATAATATACACACACACACATGCATATATAGGGAGTGGTACTGAAGGTTTATGTAAGTCATGTTAAAGAAATAAAAATTAATTAATCGAAAAGCTGCATTAGAAATAGAACAGAACAGGCCATCTCTGGTCCTCTTCTTAGAATAAAATGCAGGGAACAACCAGCAAGACAACGTGGCGGCGGCTCTTCATAAGCAGCCAACTCCCCGCATGGGGGAGAGATGATGGGGGAGTGGTGAGGCTTTCGCCCCCACAAATCCAACATGGATCAGTGAAGGCCCTCTGTCAGGGATTCAACCCATCCGGCTGCTTTCAACTGGTAGAGAGAATAGGGCTTTGTACACCAAAACTAGAACCTTGAACTTAGCCCGGTAACAAATTGGCAGCCAGTGCAATTCTTTCAGCAGCAGGGTGACTTGTTGGCAATTCATTCATTGGCAATCACTTGTGGCCAAGTAAAACTGTCTTCCAAAATAAGGTCTTTAACAGTAGGTGCGTAAGTGACTGTGGAGGCCAATTCTGGATCCACACAGCCTCCCACAGTGACAACGAAGGGTTCCAGATGGAAGTTGGTCCCAATGAGGAATGAGGTCCCAATGTGCCTTCCGCTTAGCTCATTTGTCCTGTTCGCCCTATATTTGTGCTTCTTCGAAGTCCATAGCACCTTTGATAATAGCCGACCTCCATTTGGAATGTTCATGGGTGAAGACTTCCCAGTTCTCAATGCTCATGTTACATTTTTTAAGAACATCTTTAAACTTCTTTTGCTATCCACCGATATTCCGTTTTCCATCCTTAAGTTGGGAGTAAAGTAGCTGCTTTGGAATACAGTAATCAGGCATTCGAACAACATGGCCAGTCCAGCGAAGTTGATGTTGAAGGATGATTGTTACAACACTGGTGGGGTGACATGTTGGTGATACCCTGCCCCAGGGAGCAGTCTCACTGCCGCATTTACACCAGCTGCAGCTTCCAGACCAACCTCAAGGAAGCCCAACATAGAACGCATTACAGTAATCGAGCCTGAGGGTTACCAGTGCATGGACAACAGTGGTCAGGCTATCCTGGTCCAGAAACAGCCGCAGCTGTCTTACCAGCCAAAGCAGGTAAAAGGCACTCCTAGCCACTGAGGTCACCTGAGCCTCTACTGACAAAGATGGATTCAGGAGCACGCCAAAACTACGGACCTGCTCTTTCAGAGCAGAGCTTAGAAAAGTTACTTCTTTGAACTACAACTCCCATCAGCTCAATCCAGTGGTCATGCTGGCTGGGGCTCATGGGAGTTGTAGTTTAAAAAAAGTAACTTTTCCAAGCTCTGTTTCAGAGGGAGTACAACCCCATCCAAAGCAGGAAAATGACCAATTATCTGAACTCGGGAACCATCAACCCACAGTGCCTCCGTCATGCTAGGATTCAGTTTATTGGCCCTAATCCAGCCCACCACCGAGTCCAGGGCTTGCATGGCCTCTCCTGATTCAGATGTTACAGAGAAATAGAGCTGGGTGTCATCAGTGTACTGCTGACACCTCGCCCCAAATCTCCAGAGAAATCTCCCCAAATCTCCTAAGAAGGGGGTATTTGCAACTGGTCAGTAATTATCACAGACCAATGGGTCCAGGGTGGGCTTTTTCAAGAGCAGTCGGATCACCGCCTCTTTCAGGGCGACTGGAACCACTCCCTCCCGCAATGATGTATTGACCACACTCTGGATCCACTTGGTCAAACCCCCTCAGCAAGCTTTAATAAGCCAAGAATGGCAAGAGTCGAGAGGACATGTTGCTGGCCGCATCATTGCAAGCCAACACCAGAGAGTGGCTAGCATATAAATCTCCTGAAGCTCCCAAGGGCTTCATATAGATGGGGGACAAGATGGTACCCTGCAGCACAACTGCCAGGGGGTCGAAAGATAATCATCCAATGCTATTCTCTGAAAACAACCTTGGAGGTAGGATCGGAACCACTGTAAAACAGTGCCTCCAATACCCATCTCACCAAGTCGGCCCAGAAGGATACCATGGTCAATGGTATCAAAAGCCACTGAGAGATCAAGTAAGAATAACAGGGTCGCACTCCCCCTGTCCTTCTTCCAATAAAGGTCATCCATCAAGGCAACCAAGGCCGATTCAGTCCCATAACCAGGCCTGAACCCACACTGGGATGGGTCAAGATAATCTGCTTCATTCAAAAGTACTTGCAATTGCTGTACCACAACCCTCTCAATCACCTTTCCTAAGAAGGGGGTATTTGCAACTGGTCAGTAATTATCACAGACCAATGGGTCCAGGGTAGGCTTTTTCAAGAGCAGTCAGATCACCGCCTCTTTCAGGGCAACTGGAACCACTCCCTCCCACAATGATGTATTGACCACACTCTGGATCCACTCGGTCAAACCCCCTCAGCAAGCTTTAATAAGCCAAGAATGGCAAGAGTCGAGAGGACATGTTGCTGGCCGCATCATCGCAAGCCAACACCAGAGAGTGGCTAGCATATAAAACCAGGGGAGTATGAGGAAGGAAAACCAAAATGCTAGAAAAATAAATATTTGTAATCCAAGCCCAACGCGTTTAAGCCTTTGCATATTTAGGCCTTTATCAGGGGAATAAAGGCTGGCAAGAAGTATCTTCCAGTAAGCAAACTGCTTTCACCGATGCAAATGCCTCACAAAGGCTGAAACGCATTGGGCTTGGATTACAAATAAACATTTATTTTTCTAGCATCTTGGTTTTCCTTCCTCATATTCCCCTTGTATCGTCGCAAGCACCTTGTCTACGTCATCAGGCCGCATCAACTGAAACCGTTCCCAAGAAGTTGCAGCAGATGTTGCACTGGACACCTCATTGGGGACTACAGTAGATGTGGATGGGGCATCAAGACTGCTATGGAGGCAAGCAATTTTACTCTCAAAGTGCCTTGCAAACAATTCACAGTGGGCCAAGGAAGGAAGGAAGGAAGGAAGGAAGGAAGGAAGGAAGGAAGGAAGGAAGGAAGGAAGGAAGGAAGGAAGGAAGGAAGGAAGGAAGGAAGGAAGGAAGGAAGGAAGGAAGGAAGGAAGGAAGGAAGGAAGGAAGGAAGGAAGGAAGGAAGGAAGGAAGGAAGGGGCCTCCCAGCTGGTGTCACTGTTATACCAAGTACTTGGTATTCCTGCTTCTTGAAAATTCTATGCAGGAAGCTTTAATCCTGTATACTTAACTTTTACATGAAGAAAAGAGCTACAGTTCTGTGCTGTGATGCTGGCAGATGCTTTTTGAATTAGCAGAGAGCCAAAAAAATTGCATCCTCTGTCTCTTAGCAGATATAATTGTGTAGTGCAAGAAGTATGGGAACTTTATGACCAGAGACTTTGCATTATTCTCTTAGCTAGTATATAGGCTTTCTTTGATTTAATTGCTATAGCAGCTAACCCGAATGCACTGCTCTGGAAACATGAAGTACAGCACAGGGACCTTGATTTAAATCAGCCTTTTTCCTTAGTAATTTAAATAATCTTGATCAATCTATGCTGGGGAGCATAGCTTCTATCATAATGAATTTCAAGCAGGATGGGAGAAGAACCCACAATATTCAAGCACCATTTAAAATTCCAAAAATCCCTAACATTTTTCTGCAATTTTGTAGATCACTATGGTGGCCATTTTGGATTATGAAAGCCAACTTAGATGATTTAGGAGTTATGGAGAGTTTAAATTTTAAATTTCCCATACAACAAAATCTAAACATAGACACCAAGCACACTTTCCTAGACTTTAGAACAAGAATATTGCTAAATTCTACATTCAAAGGATTCAATCTTGGATTTGGGCTGCCATACAGAAATAGCTACCGATTCAGAGTGGGCAACAACCATTTTTGACCATCACTATATGTCTTTAAGCTACCTGCAAAGTTTAGTCTGTTGTCTCCAAAAGAGGATAAATTTAGTCCTTCCTTCCTGACTAACCCTTTTTTAAGCGATTCCCAGTAACACCAGACTCAAAAACTTGATTTTGCCTATAGCTACAGTCCCCTTTCACCTGTGATCTGTCCCTGCATTCTGATTCTTCATGAACTGAACTACTTTGGTAAAGACAGTAAGCTTGGCTTTGATGCTGCATTAGGTATCTCAGTTTTAGATTCCACCTGGAAAAAAAAACCTTATCCATACTACAAGTTTAGGGAAGGGCAGAGAGAAAATAAATGCTATAGGGTTTATTAACTCCTCCTTGGGAGTCCCTCCTTCTAGTCTTGTTCCTGGCATTTAGATTTTCCTTCCTGCTTGACAATCAAGGGAAAACCTTTCAACTGGCTACTATATAAAGGACGAATTAAGCAATTATAGAAACTAATTGTAGAATGCAATTGGAATGTTTTTTACAGATTGCTACGTTGATTTTTCTGTTCAGAAACCCTGAAAAGGCCTCATACTGAGCTGCACATATTGGGAAAATCAGAAATTAGGCCTCAGTTACAGGCCTAGGTGTCCAGTAGGGTTGCCAGGTGTCTGGTTTTTGCCAAGAGACTCTGGTTTTGGGGGGTCCTCTCTGGGTCTCCAGGTGACTCACCTTAATCTCTGGACTCTTACCTTTCATTTTTTTTTAAAAAAAACTAAGTTTCTAGGTGGTCTGGTTCAAAATATAGAAACCAAAATGTCAGCCCCCGCCCCAACTTCTGTTACTACTGGCTGCTCTAATCCCTGCCCTTCCAGGTTTTCAGCCAATAAGTGAAATCAGGGTTGTGATTGACAAGATTTGTTGACCCCATGCAATAGCTAAACTCACAGTTTCCTTTTCCTGCTTGTCTCACATCAGGAATTCAGTAAATATATAGCTTTCAGCAACATAAACTTTCTCTGTACAGGATTGAGACTTGCTTCTGAGTAAACATGCATAGGATTGCACTACAACAGAAGATCACAGCAGGATCTTGGTAGGCATAAAAGTGTACATGCAGGGTTTTTTTTAATTATGTGCAAAAATGGCATACATTTTATCTTTCAAATAATTTTGAACAGAAGTTTTAAAAAGTGTACATGCTGCAGTGTTATACTTTTCTAATTAAGGAGTCAAACAAATTAAAATTTTACTGGAAGAGGGCAGTTTATTTGTCTTATTCACAACCTGTTTTGAAAACCTTCCCAATATGAAGCTTTTCTGGGAGTAAAGCTGCAATGCTAATTCCACATACCTGGGAGCTAACCCACTGAATTCAGTAGGACTTATTTTTGAGTAGATATGGTTAGGATTGTGCTGAAAATCAATGGGACTTTTAAGTGAACATAGAAAAGGATTGTGTTGTAAATCTTTCCCGCTCTGATCTTTTTTTTTTAAGCAGTTAGGCAGGGCTTACTTAGGTGTCACTGCTTTTATTTGGCAGAAAACTAATATTTATTTTTTAAAAAAATGTTCTGCAGTGGCAACTGGTTTTGAAAATAACCAATTATATGGCGTGGTGTATTTTTACATCTCCAGCGTGTGTGTGTGTGTGTGTGTGTGTATGGAGTCTTTCCAACAACCCTGTGAGATAGGGTTGGAAACCAAGGCAGCTCACAACAAAAATTAAAGCCATTTAAAATCCAATAACCATAAAACAAGTATAAAACAGTTGCAAAACAGCTTAACGTGGCATGATTCTGAATTTTGGATAGGGTGAGTGAAGTTCCTTATCACTGAATTGCAGTCCTGTGCATGCTTCCCTGTCTGAGTAAGCCCCATTGCATACATTGGGAGTTGCTCCTGAGTAAACAAGCACAAGATGTCATGGTCCCCCTCTGTTGTTTTCACTCTGAGGGGCAGATTAGAATGAGAGATGGTACGTAGCCCATGGTCACCCAGTACACTTTGTAGCTTATTTACATTTTACAATTTAATTAAAATGATCTATATGCAGGCAAAGTTTGTGACATAATGCAGATCTACATAATACATTTAAAGCACATCCAACCCACATATAAAGTGCATGACTTCCACCAAAGAATCCTGGGAAGTGTCGTTTCCCCCTTACAGTTATAGTTCCCACCACCCTTAACAAACTACTGTTCCCAAGATGCTGTGGTGGAATTCATATGCTTTAAATGTATTGTGTGGATCTGCCCGAATATGCTGTGCATTCATTAGTGAAATGAAAAGAACAATTTTAAAAGATACTTTTTAAAATAGGGCTGTAGCTCAGTGGTAGGGCACATGCTGTGCATGCAAAGGTCCAAAATTCAATCTCTGGAAGAGACTATTGCCTAGAATCCTGGAGAACCAATGCTAATCTATGTCTATGCACTACTGAGCTAGATAGTACCAAATGACCTAACTCAGTATAAAAGAGGAAAGAGACCCAAGGGCCACAGTGACTCAGAAATTTATTTATATATTTTATTTACAACATTTATATACTGCTTTATTGTAAAAAACCTCAAAGCTATTTATAGAAGGAATTAAAACAATACAATTATTGACAAAAACAGTTAAAGGCAGGTATTTAAAAATTCAAAATAATAAAACCAACAATGAGTGAAAAACAGAAAAACTTAATAGCTTTTACATGCCTGGGTAGGCTTGCCTAAACAAAAATGTTTTTAGCAGGTGCCAAAATAAGTACAATGAAGGCACCTGCCTAATGGAAATAGGCAGGGAGTTCCAAAGCTTAGGTCCTACTACACTAAAGGATTGATTTCTTACAAGAGCAGAACAAAGTACTATGTGGAACCCTAGACATGGAAAGCACACCTTGAACTTGGCCTGGTAGCAAATCAGCAACCACTGCAGATTTCAGAGCAGAGATTATGTGCTGACAGGGTCTCACTCGTGTCAGCAATTGTGCCACAGCATTCTGCACTAACAGCAACCCCTGGGTCAGTTTGTGCTGCATGGGGATTTTTGTGACCTTGGCTGACTGGCTGCCAGGATTTTTTTAGTTTTGGTTAGGAACCCTGACTGGTTGCGGGATGCTGAGTTTTCTGTCTTACTCCTAGGAATCTTGTTGTGTTTGGTATGGTATTGCATTTATGAAATCATCACTGTCTTTTCTTTTTCTATTTGCATTTCATTTACCTCTGAGCTTACTCCCTTACATCCATAGAAGCAACAACAGTGGTTCCATGTGGTCAGCTCAACCCCCTTAAATCCACTGATGATGCACCTTGTTATTTGCGTGATGGTTTGTTTCTTGCCCAATAATGCTAAAAAGAGAATTCACATACTGGGAAGTGTGGCTTCAATTGCTGTTGTTCCCAATCTGCTGCCTGTGAAGATAGACTAAACCATGTGTGCTTTCTCTCTGTCAATTATTACTCACTGGAATTGGGTTGGATGTCAAAGTAAGTTTATAGCAGCCCATAGAGTAGGCAGGAAAGAGTAGGCAATCCTCTTAACTTTTACTTGTTTCTCAAACCTCTCTCTGCAGTGAAGGGTGAGGTCTGTAAAGAAGTTTGGAGCAGCCACGTTAAAAGGCAGACAGGGCATTCCGGGCAGGAGGTTTGATATGGGTATCGTTGCAGAGGATTCCTAGTCAAGCCTTACCAACAGCACAAGCCTAACAATATCTACTCAGAAGTAAGTCCTGTTGAGTTCTATGGGGTGCAGTCCCTTAGTAAGTGTGTTTAGAATTGCAGGCTTCAGGGGCATCCATATTTACTCCTGAGTGCTCCCATCTAACATCTCCACAACATTAGGCTATCTTCCTACAAGTGACTGGCCTGGCCTGAGGGCACTTAAACCTTTCCTGCCAGAAGCAAGTAGGCTAGATTAAATGTTCCTTACCCAGGATCTCTAAGCGGGTAAGAAGGAAGGATCCCATCACTTCAGCTGGACCTGGAAACACACTCATTAAACTAAGATTTCTATCTTAATTTCCAATCAGAGAATTTTTTGGTTGAATGGTATGCTCCAAGCAACTGTGGCTGCTGCTTAATGTATCATGCTTAATGACATCACTAGGGCCCACCCCATGACATCACCAGGGCCCACCTCCTATGACATCACTAGTATCCACTCTGGAAATCTCAGGGTTTGGGATGCTTCCGACCTGGCAACCCTAGTGTCCAGCCAGCCAGCTAGGTAACTGTAGTGTACACAGCAATATTTCTATTCCTCTAGAGTTGTTTTCTTCCTTTGCCATCAAGTAATCAAGAAAAAGAAGAAAACAGCCACTATGATTGTGGATATAGTGAGTGCTTTAAAAGAGTAAAGGGTAGCCATTTTTTAAGTCACTTTAAGTTATCTCTTTATTTCACCATTAAGCAATAAGCACACAATCCTGCTCATTATAACTGCAGAATAAATAAACTCACAGTTCTTACTGACTGTACCCCCTCAAGTTTATTTTTCTATCATGGTGCAAACATGTTAACAGTACTCAGAAACTGTACCAAAAGAACGGTACTCACCCCAGAAATTGGTACACCGCTCAAGGCTCCAGAACTCTGTACCAAAATAAAGACAGTTTAAAAGCTTTTTCTACATCATCTGCTTTTCATCTTGTAGCTTTTCACTATTTTACAAACAAGGAAAGCAATGTACAGCTAGAAACTATCAGAGCCATAGTTAACCAAGTTTAATATATCAATGCTTTTAAAAATAAAAATCTGAGTATTATTTAACCCTTTTGAGATATGTACACAGATTCTCACACACAGTCTTTCAAAAGCAAAATAAAACTCCTAAATGCCATGAAAAATGACTAAGCCCGTGGCATGTAACATCTCTGACAATTAATGGGAAAAATAGAAAAAGAAAATCCTTTGCCATTTAAGCTATCCAGCGGAGTCCCTCCTGCAGATGAGCTCCATAGAACATTCCCTTTATATGTTTGGAAAAATCTGCTACTATTCCATCATATATAATTTTCTATGCAAGGGAAGGGGATAGTTTTAATTTTAAACAGGCTTCTTTGAATTCTTTCTGCAAACTGCTTAGCTTCTGAGAGGAAAAAATGGGTAGTACAGATAGAGATTATGGAGAATCTTTAAAAGCTACAAAGCCTGTCTAAGAATTACAGAGTATTGTGCCTCTGTAACAAGAACAGGAATAAATATATTAGTGAATGAGTCTCCAATGGACCCACTGATTATCCCACTGGGATATGTAAAAGACACAATATTCCCATACAACGGAAATTGCAGTATATCCGTTAACAGTACAATGGTAGCCTTTAGTTACGCATACATGATCAGCCCACCAATTTTATTCAATATATTTATTATTTTATTCTATTCAATACATTGGGTTGAATTCACTCTCTTTTACTTATATTTTAGCATATTTACTTAAGTCTTTTCCTCTAACATTTATACATTTATTTTCTATTATTATTATTATATGAGCATTTTGCCAATTTTGCCATTACAAAAATACTTGTATTTTTTTTGAAGCATTAAATTCATTGCCCATTATATGATTAAGCCTTGCGTGGACTTAAGGATCATGATTTTTGCTGAAACCAGAATGTGATAACTGATTCCCGTTTAAACAGGAAAAATGTGGCATTTCTAGATGCTCACTGGTATCACTGTAGGAATATTCCACATTCCCTCTCACGTACACATAGAGCACATCTAAACTGGAACTGACTTGGAGAATGTAGGGGAGGGAGGGAGAGAGAAGAAATAACCCAAGGGGCAGATATTTCAACTTAAATCAATAACAACCAACTAATCAGGACTGTGAGGCACCTGTAACTGGGCCAATACAAGACAGACGATAGGCTTAATGGGAGGTTTGTACTTGTTTCCCGAATCCCTATCTAGCCTTCCTTTTTCTGCTCAGTCCAGGAGTTCAAGTGCAGTAGATTCTTTTCCATACCTCAGTTCCTCAAAGAGCCAATATAAGCTCTGCCATCCATCCACTTATTACAGTAGCACACAGAGAACCATTTCAGTTTTGATAATACTTGGGGCTACAGTAAGAAGGTAAACAACATGCTTCAAAATGGGAGGCCAGTGTTTATTATACAGGAGTGACTGTGATAGAGTATTAGTTGAAGAATACACAGAAAGATCTCAGTTTGAAAGATAACATTAATATATTATGAAACAGTTTGTGATGTCTTCTCAAAGAAAGAAAAACAAATACACTATTGTGTTCTTGCAAACAGCCAGACATGCCACCATCTAGTACCCGCCCACTCCACCCAAAACAGCCAGCTTCTCTTTGCAGGTTGTGTGTTGTGCACGCACACTGAGCAGTAGCACTTCAGTTCAGTGGAGCCATGCAGAGAGTACACTCAGTGCATTTCCATTTAGGGATGTCTTTTTGAATAGCATTTTGAGGTTGAGATGAGATATATACAATAAACTATAACTGCCCATCTTAATTGTTTTTGCTCTCAATTCATAAAACCCCAGGAAACGTTGTGAGTCACAAACTACATAGTAGCTTCCCTCTTTCTGTTAACTTTGTTTGGAGGAGAGGTGTGCAAATGACTCAGCAGAACTATTAATAAAAGCTTCAACATCAGTTGGCCTGACTTTGAGGTGGCCACATGACACATTCCCTTTCAGAAAACATAGGGATTTTCCTAAGGAAATGCACTGCATCTAAGCAAAATGGATGGAGATGTGATTAGGGGACATCCTAACAAAATCCTACTCACCAGGGTAAGGGAGATTTTCTATAGTCAGCAAGAAAGGTAGTGGGAAAGGGGGTGGGGAGAGAGACAAACAAGTTCACAAAGCCTGGTAGTCTGTCTCCAGTCTCCTGTGCAACTGTCTCCTCCTATAAATTGCAGTTTTGGGTAAAATGAATACCAGATATACACAGCCACACTTTGAAGTAAACACTCAAGAAGTTTATGAATCAGATTGCAACGTAATGAATTTTGCTTTTCTGTCTTCAAATGGATAAAACAATTGTCTTAGATTCTTACTTAACAGTAATTTCACATAACTGATAATCAGAGATCAAACCTTTCAACATTAGAGATCCTGCATTGTTAGTAGTCAACAAGAGAACTGAAGGGAGGATGCAGCTTTTCCAGTTCTTCTAGCATTATAAACTGTACCTGCAATAATTTCCTCACCTATCTGACTATTAAAAAAGATACAAGACTCATAATTTTTAAAGTTTAGCCACCCTATCTTTAAGTTTGACTTAAAGTCATTTTATACAGGAACACCTACAGCTCGTTTTTAAACCCATCTGAAACAAAAAAGCACTTTACTTTTTAAAAGTCTGCCACCTTCACCTGAACATCCCACAGTGAAATACAGGGATTTTCAATGGCTTCAGATGCATCTAAGATACTAAAGTTATACCTATATTTTGTATTATTCTAAAGGCTTTAAATTCATTTACAAAATACTACCAGTAGCAATACTCTATTCTTTTTCACACAAAGCATAGAAGCTACTTAGAAAAAATAAAGTAACTTGTCCATCAATACATTAATTCCTTCCAAAGGGTTTTCTAGTACAATTATCAAATCATCAGCAAATGCTCTCAATTTATATTCTTCTTTTTTTATCTTTAATCCCGAAATCCTTTTATCTTGCCTTATATCTCTAAGCAGCACTTCTAAGACCAGAATAAATAAAAGGGGAGATAATGGACATCCCTGTCTTGTACCCTTTTGTATTTCACATGAATCCGTTAAATCTCCGTTAACAATTATCTGAGCCTTCTGAGATGTATAAATCGATCTAATCCATTTTATAAAATTGTCTCCAAAATCCATTTGCTCCAAAACCTGAAACATAAATTTCCAATTCAAATTATCAAATGCTTTTTCAGCATCTAAAAAAATCAAAGCTGCTTGTTTATCATTTCGTTGTTCTAAATATTCCAACACATTCAAGACATTCCTGACGTTGTCACATAATTGTCTTTTAGGTAAAAACCCTGATTGATCTTCCTGGATAAATTGTTGCAATATTATTTTCAATCTTTCTGCCAAGATCATTGTAAAAATTTTATAGTCATTATTCAATAGAGATATTGGCCGATAATTTTTTGTTTTAGTTAAATCTTGCTCCTCTTTAGGTATTAATGTTATGTTAGCATTTTTCCAACTATCCGGTATCTTTCCCTCTTGCAGAATAAAATTCATTGTAGACTGTAAAGGTAGCAAGAGTTCTTCCTCCAAACATTTATAATACATTGCAGACAACCCATCTGGTCCTGGCGCCTTTCCTAATTTAATTTTGTTTATAGCTTCAGATATCTCTCTTGACGTAATAGGGCCATTAATAGCTTGTCTCTGAAAGTCTGTAATTTTAGGCAAATTCTGTTTAGATATATACTCTTCTATTTTTTCAGATGGAATTTCCTGACACTTGTACAATGTTGAATAATATTGATGAAAAATCTTTTTGATTTTTACATTATCTGTCAGCGTCTCATCTCCTTCTTGTATCTTTAAAATAATATTTTTTTGACGTTCTCTTCTTAATTTATATGCTAACCATTTCCCTGGTTTATTTGCAAATTCAAAAGTCCTTTGTTTAGCAAAATTTAGTTTCCTTTCAATTTCTCTAACTGTCAGCATTGATACTTGCTTCTGTAACATTTTAATTTGATTTACAATAGAAACTTTAGTTGGATTCTTTTTCAATTCTTCCTCTTTTTGTTTTATTTCTTCCAAAATTAATTGCATTTTCTGTTGTTTCTTTTTTTAAATTCAGAGTTACATTTAATAAAATATCCCCTCATAAATGCCTTACTTGTATCCCAAACAACTCTTTTAATTTCTTCTTACATTCTTGTACTATTTTGTCATTCTGTAATAAAGATTCATTTAGTCTCCATCTAAATCCAAGATTTTTTTTTTTTAAAGTTAATATCACAGGATTGTGGTCCGAAAAAGTTTTTGGTAATATATCCATTTTAAAAATATTCTTCGCTAGAATTTTAGACATCCAAATCATATCAATCCTCGAGAATGTTTTATGTCTTTCTGAAAAATAAGTAAATTCCTTTGCGTTATCATTTATATATCTCCAGGTGTCCACCAATTCTAAATGTTCCATCAGTTCAAAGCAAATCTTCGGTAATTTACCCTGTGTCTCTTTAATATTTTTTTCAGAAAGTCTATCAATTTTTTGTGAGATTACCCCATTCCAATCACCCATGACGCACCAATGATCATATGAAAACTCTGACAATTTTTCCATAAGTCCTGTGTAAAACCTTGTTTTATCTTCATTGGGGGCATAAATACCCACTATCAAAATGTTTGTACCCTGTAAAGTAATTTCAACCCCCACAAATCTACCACTATCATCCAGTAATACCAATTTAGGAAGCAATTGTGGGTTAATGTAAAGAACAACTCCATTTTTTTTTTTTGGTCCAGCCGAAATAAATTCTTCACCCAAATTTTTACAAATCAAATATTTAAATTAAAAGAATTTGGACCGTTAGCAGGATTTAAGATCAACAATCAAAAAACAAAGATGTTGGTGAAAAATTTAACTTTAAGGGAACAGAAAGAGTTAATGGACAAGACAGATTTTACAATAGAGAAAAAGTTGAAATATTTAGGTATCATTATGACAAATAAAAATTCAAAGTTGTTTCATAATAATTATGAAAAATTATGGACAGAGATTAAGAAAGATTTGCTAAAATGGGATAAACTACAACTGTCATTAATGGGTAGAATATCTGTGATAAAAATGAATGTATTACCGAGAATGATGTTTTTGTTTCAAACAATACCTGTAATTTACCTTTTAAACAATGGCAAAAAGATATCTCTAAATCTGTATGGCAAGGAAAAAAACCAAGAGTTAAATTTAAACTACTACAAGATGCCAAAGAAAGAGGAGGACTGGGATTACCAAATCTGAGACTTTATTTTGCTGCCTGCTGTCTAGTCTGGATAAAGGAATGGATCTTATTGAGGAATAAAAGACTATTGGATTTGGAGGGCCATAATTTGAAGTGGGGATGGCATGGATATCTATGGTATGACAAAGTAAAAGTAAATGTAGACTTTAACAATCATTTTATAAGACGTCCTCTGTTGAAAATATGGAATAGATATAAACCAAGGTTTTATTCGAAAATACCATTATGTGTCTCAAGTCAAGAAGCGTTTTACAGAAGAGAAATGGCTGGAAAAGAGACATGGTTAACTTATCAAGAACTATTAGAAAATGTACATGGAGAATATATAATGAAAGAGAGAGAACAACTGATAAAGGAAGGATATAGTTTTCAATGGTTTGCCTATTTACAATTGTTAGAAAGATATAAAATGGACAAGAAAATGTATGGGTTTGAAATAAGTAAATCTGATTTTGAAATAGGATTGTGTACAAATGATGAAAATATAATTGCGAAAATGTATAAACTCTTACTGAAAATGGATATGGAGGAAGAACAAGTAAAAGAGTGTATGGTAAAGTGGGCAAAAAATTTTGGTTATAACATACAAATGGATCAATGGGAAAATATGTGGAAAAAAGGCTTGAGATTTACACTATGCTATAATCTTAAAGAAAATTTCTATAAAATGATGTACTGTTGGTACATGACTCCAGAAAAGTTGTCAAAAATGTATAGTAATGTTTCTAATGTTTGTTGGAAATGTAAACAACAAGAAGGATCATTTTATCATATGTGGTGGCTGTGTAAAAAGGCAAAATCATTTTGGGCACAGATAGGTAGGAAGATGCAAAAAATTCTAAAGATAAATATTCAGTCAAAACCAGAATTTTTTTTATTGGGTTTTATGGATAAACAAATAGAAAAAAAATATGGAAGAATAATATTATATATGATTACGGCAGCAAGATTATTATATGCACAAAAGTGGAAAATGGAATCAACACCAACAACGGAAGAATGGCTATTGAAATTAATGGACTTAGTAGAAATGGATAAATTGACATGTCTACTTAGAGAAAAATCGACAGATACATTTCTTAAGGAATGGAAGCCTCTCTTAGACTTTTTGTTGAAAGATCAAAATAAAATGATGATATTGGGATTTGACGATTAACTAAGACAGCCTATGGAGAAAAGTGATCCTGTATGTATACATTAAGGGACAGGTTTGATGTATATTATATACTTATAGCTGATCTGCGACAAATCGGAAGTCAACTATTTTATTTTTATTTTTTTTGTTGTATTGTTATGTTTTTTGACTTTGTTTTGTTTGTCTTTTGAAAAATTTGAATAAAAATTATTATAAAAAAAAGAAAAAATAAAGTAACATTTCTGCTTCAATTAAATGAAAAGAAATGCTGTATCACGTCATTTTTGTTAGTATTTTTAAGGTTGTCTTAAGCACTTTCCATTTAAAGTTAGTTCAGAAACTGGGGCCTGAAACAATCAGCCTTTAAAGTTCTACAGCGGTCCCAAGAGGGGAGAGATTTGGGCCATGCTATTGAAAAAGCCCAGTCCATGAACAGTTTTCTTATGAGACAGCATTAATAAACGAATTTAACCAGGTAATTACATTGTATCATATAGTCTTCTCTGATAAAATGTTATCTGATCTGGAACTAAGTTCAATTTTTTTTCCTAGCTAGCAACACAATTATGGTGGACTGGTTTTCTAAAAAGAGGACTCCTGCCAAATTGCTCTACAACATGATGTCAGGTGCCAGGAATGCAGAATATTGTGACTTGCTATTTTATATTTGTTTTAATAATCCCTTCTTTCATAAAGTTTCAACCATTTCCAGTTCATTCTTGTACAGAACTTTCACACCGACATTATGATAGCTGATCTTAAGCTTGGAAAACACATCCAGACATGCTGAATAATCAGAGCCATCTCCCACAGCCTAGGCATATATGGTGCCACAGCACTTTAGTCTGCATCAGTCGTTTCCCCAAAATCTGCATGGCCCAACATCAGCACACACAGCAGGAGTTCTGGCTGTGCATTGATTGCCAGTGGCTTCCCAGAGTGAGAAAAGACAAGTCCTTGTAGGAAAAAAGGTTCCTGATTTTCACCAAGGTTCTTCTAATGCTCACAGTGGGGCCCTACTAGGAATACAGTGAAGGTATTTCAGATAGCAGCTTCCTATACTAGCATTTAAGTGATTAGAACAGGGCATATCAGTGCAATACTACCCAACCTTATGAAGAGATCCTAGGAAGTGTCCACAACAGCTTTCCCCAACTTCCTGCCCTTCAGTTGTTTTAGATACAACTTCCATCAGCCACAGCCAGCATGCCATGGTTGATGGAGGCTGCAGTGCAAAACAACAGATGAACGGAACCAGGTTGTAGAAGGCTTTCACAGAACAGAAATGAAGTGAAGGAACACTTGGTAACTGCAATATTTCCTTAAAGTCACTGACAAAATGTACCACTTATTTCCATCCTTCTTACAATGGTTGCCTATGTGCACAAATCCTGTGGGATATGGCCCTGACTTGCAGCACAATCCTAACCATGCCTACTCAGAAATAAGTCCTATTGAATTCAATGGGGCTTACTCCCAAGCAAGTTGAGTTAGGATTCCATCCTTAGTTAAGGGAGAGTACTAACAATTTATATGCCAGATCAAAAGTTCTATAGGCAGTTCACAGTAATACAAAAGTAATTTCATAAGATATAAAATCTTGGAAAATGTAAACAAAATTGTAACTTCATTTATGGAACTTTTCTGCAGAAAGGTAATCACAGTCACATTTAAAATCTATTCTTTTTCTTGCTTGACAAAAAATAACTTTTTCACAGAACTGAGATAGTCAGCTTACTTGATCAAGACTAAACAATTCACACAACTTCAGTTAACTAAAAGCATTTGAGGAAAAGTTATATATAATACCATCAATCCATAGATCTCCGAGGAACTCCGCACTTTGGGAAGAATTTCCATGGGAACTCCAAAAAATCTGGAAAAATATTTTTTTTTCTGAAAGTTAATGTGAAATCCTTCACGGTTGTTTATTAGGGAATGGAGCTGGGGAAGGGGAGGGCAGGAAGAAAAGAGTGTTTGAGAAGAAATTTATCACAATTAATTATTGTGTTCATCAGCTTTCCACACTTTTAATGCTTCCAATAAGTTTTTGTAACACTTGCATTGCTTATCCTTGCGATAGCCTCTTGTAAATTTACAATATGGAGGCTAATCTGTAACTGTTAGTCAAAACAGCAAAGTATTTTGCCAAACACATGGAAACTTGCCTGGCTTTGGTTCTACTATGAGCTTTGGAGGCTCAAAATGTTTGCCTCAAAACAAGAGATATGCACCTGAATGCTTCTTCTGCATGGTTTAAAAACTGAGCTGGAGTAGAACATGGGTTACCACTCTGCCAGCCCAGAACCACAGCTCTGTGAGGTCCCACTTGAGCCTCACCTTGGCTAATAAATCTGTCATTCAGAGACAAATTATTGCAGAGTTTTGCAAGCCCCCTTGATGTGTAGCTGTAAATGCATCTCACAGCATTCATTTTTTGGCTTATCTGGAGCCAAATTGACCTGAGTTGTGTGTCTCCCATCCATCTCCAATTAGGCACCAGACTTCAGAGGGCCCTTGGCACAGGGTCATGATGCCCCCCAACACCCCCCTGGGCCTGTCCATAGCTATAGGTGCCTTGAGAAGAGTTTACAAGCAGCCAGCAGTGGCAATCCTATGTATCCTACCAATGAATGACACGGTTTTTCACAATTAAATCAAAATATTGCCTTAGTTATGGGATAAACTACTATCAAAAAACAATCAATAAACACGTTTGTATTTAAATTGAAATTCCACATTCACAAATTAAATCAAATTTAAGTGAGTTCAGTACAAAGCAAGACTTTTCTTAAAATTTGAGTCTAGTATAATTTGCTCATGAATTGAGTTTGAGAGGATATAATTATCCATTTTACTTAGTGGTGGGGAACCTGTGGCCCTCCAAATCAGCTCCAGCCAGCATGGTCAACAGACAGGGATGATAGGAGCTGTACTCCAAACACATCTGGAGGTCTCCCAGTTCCTCATCCCTGTGTTAGGTTTTAAAAGGATCTTCAGACTCTGTTATCTCAGCTATGCTGGGTACACCTATTGGCTTCACTACAGATTCAAGAGGTTTAAACTGTTGTTGCTATTATTATTTCAATTTATATGTTACGTTACACAGAACATCTCTAGGCAATTTATATAACAATTAAAAACAGCCATCAACCCCCCCCAAAAATATAACACAAAAAGAGCAATAAGTATGATAATATTCCCTCAAATGCCTGAGAGAAGTACACCTGGCACCGAAAATATATTAATGTCAACACTAGGGAGGCCTTGCTGGAAAGAGCACTATCAACTGCAAAATCTGAAAGAATCAATCTGAAAGCATCTGGGAGTCCACGTAAATAATTTAATGAAAGGTAAATTCATCATGATAAAAAGTTTGTAGGTTAAAGTTCTTGCTAATCACCTACTGGTTAAACATCAGCTTTGCTGTTTGCCCTCTTTGATTTTCCCTCTCCTGCTTTTGTACTAAACGTATGTAAATAATATTCTTGTGTATACCTAAGAACAATGGATATTTAATTAAAATTTGATGGAGAATGCTTATTTCAAGTTCAGTTTCTACGCTTATAGAGCAGTGGGAAAATCCACATAACTAGTCATACCATACAAGTCTAAATTGCAGAAACCAGCAAGAAAGCCTTCATACTAATAATCATCATAGACTATTAGACGATCAATTCAGATAAGTTTTCCTGTCCCAATATTTTACAGCTACATCATGAGATCTGCACAGGATTGTGTTTATAACCCTTCAATTTGACAAGCTAGATTTGAGGCTTTACCACAAGCAATAGTATCTACAGAATCTATTGTGTACCATCTTTCAAACAGATACAGTTCCATGTGGATCCTCATTACAAAGTAGAAAATATAATTTTCTGAATCCATCAAAGAAACTTGTTGCTACCAAGGCAACAATTTGGCCTTATTTCTGAAACTGAAGAACACATATAAGTTTTCTACATGTGATCCAGGAAAAGCAACTGTTAGGAGTAAGATCGTATCTGCATTATACATTTAAAGTATAGCATTTTAACTAGCCATATCATCCCCCAAACCATATCCTGGGAACTGCAGCTTGTTAAGAGTGCTGTGAGTTGCTGGGACAACCCTAGTCCCCTCAAAGAACTACAATTCACAGAATTTCCTGGGAAAAAGGATTGTTAAACCACTCCGGTGATTGTTGCCCTGTGAGGAAAATAACAACCCTAACAACTCTCAGCACCCTTAACAAACTACCGTTCTCAAGATTCTTTTGGGGAAGCCGTGACTGGTATAATAGTGCTTTAAATGTATGGTGTGGATGTGACCAAAGTCCCACTAAACTAATAGAATTTATTTCCAAGTAAACCTGCTTAGAAACCAGGATGTCAGTATAGCTTTTTGAAGATGGTTATAATAATCCTTGTCATTTAAGTAGATGGATAGACAAGTTACTTACTTGCAGAGTTCAGTATCCCATTCTAACGAATGAATGTTAAACAGCATTGTTCTGCTAGCATTGGTTACATCAGTGCAATGAATACCTCCATTTTTTCCACCTGTCAAACTCTTAAATAAAAATAATAATAAATCAAAGATCAGTAAAACTAGAAATTCATCACTACTGCACTAGTAATGGAAGTTGAAAATATTGTGGACTAGTTTACTCTTACTATTTAAAAAATATGAGGGGTCCCCAATCCTTTTTGGCTTGGGAGCACATCTGGATATCTAAGGAACAATTAACCAGAAACATACCAGTTTCACAGAAGAAAAACTGGTGATGCTCACAACTCTCCCCAAAAGCCTCATTTAAAAAAACCCACATCAAAATAACAATTGGAAGAGCCTTGGCACAAACCAAGATGGTGTCTGACGATGTTGTGGTGCCCATAGGTACTGCACTAGGGACAGTATTCAGCTGTAATAGGAACAGTGATCATAATTTAGTGTACACACATAAAATAATTATATAGCAAACCTAAATTATGTAGAACTTCCATTCTGAATGGTTACTTCTGAAAATTTCTGCTGCTAGAACATGTATTAGAATTTTGCTATTATGCAAGATATTAAGAATTTTATGCACACGTTTCCTCTCCACATACTCAATGAATGCATGACAGAGAAGCAGGATCACACCCACTTGCCATCTGTCCCCCACCTCCAGCCATGGCTACAAATTCAGCATGAGCGTGAAAGGGCTCCTTCACACAGGGCAGAAGCAATTGGCCAAAGCTACCTTATATGAGAAGGATCTATAAACATTTAGGGACCCTTTCATACTTATGCCAAATGTGCAGCTACTGGATGCAGGTGGCTGGGCATGCACAATCCCACTTATTTGTGTGTTCACTGAATGTATGGGAGGGTAGCAGCCAGGAGGATGGGCCTTGGGTAATTATTGCCTGAAACCACACACTAGCACTGTGATACTTTATGAGACAAGGTTGGTGAAAGTGAGAACTTCAAGCTTGTTGACCATAACTGATGTGTGACCATTTTATCCAGGTCTAATATATTCTGCTGCCAGTAATACTGGAGGCAGATTTTGTAGGCGCATGAATGCTCCTAAGATGTGGGGGGAAATGATTTCCTATGTGCATAAGACTGAAGGTTGTTTGATTCAAATTGAGAAAGGACAGAAGCAAACGAAGTTCATTTAAATATATTGAGATGTACCCATATCAGCCATGAATCAATGGTACCAAACAGAGCTCGTTGCTCCTGAACCGCTTCTCTGACCTCCTTCACATTGTCCAGAAGCCAGCAAAGTTTCACCGCACTGAAATATGTACTAAGTGGGAGGCCAGTCTTAGTCTGTAAGAAAGAAAATCTGTCAGAACATAAAAGAGAAACACTTGCAATAAAAACTACCAAGGAAGGTTCATCTCTAGTATAAACCTAATAAAAAGGTTCATTTGCACTGGTCACATTCCAGTATTGCAAACCCTATATGTACCAAAATCCAACTCCAACATGAATCATGATCAAAGATAAAGAGAAAAAGATAGCTTGAAGATCTGCCGCGTAGCAAAACACACAGAAACATCTTCTAAAGGTCATGTTTTATACAGATTAACTCTGTGTGGTTGGACAGTAAATACTGATGGGAGCACTCAAAGAATGAACTCCTACGTTATATAGTGGAAGCTTTCAAGGCAAGTACGTTAGGAAGCTATTTTACTCTTATGTTCTTAAACAGCATATTTCTTAGACATAAATAAAAGTTTGTGGAGCTAAAGCTGAGGAGCTAAAGCTGAGGGGCAGTTTCTATATAGCTTAATAATTTACATTGAAGTCACTAAGTATTCTCTCTCACGATATAAACATTCTATAAAACTTTAGGCTGTTTCATATTCTCAGTTGCTCAGTAAATAAGGAATGCTTGTTATCCTACTTCTTATTACGTTCACACACGGAATAATTTAACCCTTTTTGCTAGTGACACGTCTATTTCCTTCAACTTTTTAAACATGGTTTTTGTTCCCTCCAGGTGTTGATCAACACTGTGACCAAGTAAAATGATTTCATATTAAATAGAATTGTGCTATTATATCCCAAACTGTGTTCGCTACAAAACAAGTGCAATGTGTTAAAGTCTCACATCAACATGTCACTTCCCTATGTTCTACAAAGCAGATTTTACCTTAAAAAAGGATTTATTCTGTCCTGGAATTTTTTTAAGCAGCCTCTCAACAGTAGACTGGGTTCTTAGGTCAAGCCACACTATAACCCAAAGACAAACATAAGTAAATTGTGAAGGCTATGTTCTGAACATGTAAGCAATTCATTAGTTGTACAAGACCAGGCTTCTGAAATTCAACAAGCCTCCCTCCATAAGAGTTATTCTCCAAACCCACTTAGCACAGCTTGTGTGTACTGGTACTTCTCTCACTGAATACCAACTCAACAGGTGAACACTCACCAACATCCCTAAAGAACTGTATTTTTAATTGTTCTTTTTTCCCCACTGTGAACTGTGCTACCCTCTCCCTGTCATCAGTGTCCATATCTTTGTTTTGCCCCCCTTTGCCACAGCTATTTTTTCTCTTCCTTTACTTACAAAGGCCTCATAAAGACACCACTAGAATAAAGTTAGAATAAATTCTTACATTCTTACATAAATTAATTCTTACAATTTGCAGCCTTGCAAATATATTCAAGAAAAGTTACTAGCCCATGTCCTCACATATGAAGTGTAAAGTGGTCTGGCAAACACAGATTGCTTGAAAGAGCAAATTATAAGAGCATCCCTGCCTGAGAACAATTCTTACTTGTTGCAGGCAACATGAAACTATTAAGCCTGTATTACAAGCCTGTATTAGCTGAAACCCAATATTCATAATGTGTTTCCCTCTCATTTCAGGGCAAATACAACCAAAAATATGTGACATGTATCATCGTGATGCAACATTCTACAAACACCAGAAACAGTTTAACAGGCTATTAATTAGAAGTATCTACATCAGTCAGATGAATGAATAACAATTACCATATGACTAATGCCATTTAACTCCAAAGCTGAAAGCAAATAGCAGATTAGTTATTTTTTAAAAGGAAACTTTAAACTGTAGCAGCAAGCTTAAATTACTTCTGTATAAACTCACTACCTTAATATATATGTGTGTGTGTCAGCAAGAACTTTTTAAAACAAAGACTTGATAATTCAACATGACTATGCATAGTCATAGATCATATATTCAGAGACCAAAGAGGAAGAATCAAATTGTAGAATTTTACTAGATATGAAGACAACACTTGGTTGTATCCGACACTGAAATTCATCTCATGCAAGAGTTCTACTTGTGCAACGCAACTTCCCCCACCTCTCCCCTACAGCCCTCCATGCACCCCCAGAATCAGCTGAAGAAGATTGGGGACCCTCTGGAGCAGATCTGGGGGGCATGAGAGGAAGGGGAAGCCTTGTGGGGCAAGCAAAATGCCACTTGTACAGCACCAGATACAGCCCATAGGCTTGGACCCTAAGATAAATTAACTTCAGGAAATTCACTGTGCCTTGTTATAAATAAAAAAGGATTAGCACATTGTGGAAGACTATATCCTTACTTACCAATAGCATTATAAAGAGGCTCTCCAGTTAGTTTGTCCCAAACCACAGTTGTCTCCCTCTGATTGCTGACCCCAACAGCTTAAGAACAGAAGGAAATGTTAATGTTTGCTGGATTTACTATTACATACTTTTATCTTTTAGAAACATTTCAATATCTTTCATTATTTCTATTTTTTAAACACTTTTCCTATTCATTCTTTATACACGTACAACACAGAAATATTGGGTGGGATCCAGGGAAGCCTCTGAATTCAAAGTGCTCCTGTGCACACATCCAAATGGGGGTGATTGCTTTCAGCAGCAGCCCCTTGCACTAAATGACACGCTACTTTAGACAATCCCCTGATCATGGGGGGCGGGAGGAGAGAAAAACAGGACAGACTGCCTTCTGAAAAAGCCCTGTTCAAGAGACATATGCAGCCTTTTGATTTCTAGAATAGTACTGCACAAACTGCAACCAATTTATTGCCTAATTTTCATGCTATCCCAGCACAGGAGAAACAATGACAAAAAACAGCACATTAACAAGCTACAGAAAGATCTTGCCTTGGTGTTAATAGTTTAGCTTATTTGTTTTATTCCTGAAGAAAAATTCAGAACTGTGCCCCTCTTGACCTCATCACTTAGTTCAGGAAATCATCCACTATTTTTATGAAAAAATGTAGTAATACCTTTTATATTGGCAATGTCCACATTCAGCTGTTTTAGTTTCTCACATGTTCTTTCCACACATTCATAGACAGAGCGTAGTATTTCCTTTGGATCTTGTTCTACCCAGCTTGAACAGACAAGAAAAGCATAAAAACAAGGCTACTATCAGAAAGCTATATTTTGCAACTGGCATTATGGACACAAAGTGTGGCAAAGACTCACCTGTTTGCTCCAATATCTTAAAAATTGTTGACAATTTACTAACATCAATTTCAATTAGTACCAACCAGTGTGTCAAGAAGAAGAATCTTGTCAAGAATTAGAGAATAATGCTTTTGTTCTGACAGAATTATCAGCCTACATTATTTGACAAAGAAGCCTATATATGCTTTGGTGTTTTATTATATTAGACAAGTAAACTAATATTTTCAATAGAAGCATTCTGAAACCTAGAACACATATTTATAATCTCCTGAGTTTTCATTTTCATGATTCCAGGATATGGCCTAAAGGCACATGAGGCCACCAATGAAGCTAAGAAGATCTGTGTCCGGTCAATGCCTGAACAGGCAACCTCTTGGGAACCACATGTATGCTACCTTGGGCTCCATGATAGAAGACAGACAGATATAAATGTAAGGAAATAAATAATAATAAATGTTAGTTGTCCCAGAAGAACAGGGAAAATGTTTTATAATTTGTATTCATTGTGAAAATCAAATTTCAAGCTAGATATTAAACTGCACAAAATTTCTAAGGTGTAAATGTGAATAAGTACTTACTTACATCAAGTAAACAAGTATTTTGAAGTTTTTTTAATGTGTTAAAGGAGCTATGATTTCAGATTCACAGTACAATCTAGCCATGTCTACCCAAAATAATGGGGTTAAGATTGTAGCCTTCGGAAGGTTCTTCCCAAGGCCATCTGAAGTGACATTTTCCTGAAGGGTGAAACAGGCATACAAATCTGATGACATGTAGGAAGATAATTGTATACTGCCTTCCTGGAAAATTGTAGCAATCTTAACTCACCCATTTATTACTTTTCCACCTCACAAAATGTTGTGCAAGGCTAACCACTAACCAACAGCATGGCAGGATGGCACCCCTTACCTGACAGTGTTTGCACTGCTGCTATTTGCTGGGAGGTAGATGGGAAGGACCAAGAGATGGAAAAGTTGGTGTGGTGCAAATACATGGGTGCTGTCTCCACCTCTACTTCTGGGTAAGCGGCAGCAACGCAACCCCACCATTCAGGTGAGTAGCATAGTGTGGTGTAGTGGTTGGACTAGGACCTGGGAGACCAGGGTTCAAATCCCCATTCAGCCATGAAGCATAATGAAGCACACTGGGTCAACTTGGGCCAGTCACGGCCTCTCAGCCTAACCTACCTCATAGAGTTGTTGTGGGAATTAAATTAGGAGGGGGAGAACCATGTACACCACTTTGAGCTCCTTAGAGGAAAAGTGGGATATAAATGCCACAATAAACAAACAAACAAACTATGGATTAAAAATAAATACCAAAGAGAAACAAAAGTATGTTAGTGAAAGAAATCCCGCTGTTTGCATTGTCTCATATTCTTACAAACCATTCCGCTGACTTCAGTAGAAACATGTAGACTTGGATCCAAGAAATGTGAATGGAACTCCATTCAAGAAATTGGCCTTTCCCATCCCTTACTGCAGCCTCCAAAACACTTCAGAAAGACATGGGCAGTCAGAGTGAGGAATTGGTATAATTTCAGTGGGTGAGGCAATTTGAAGAGTTGAAGTGCCTTTCTGCTCATGTAGGACACCTTTGGATATTTTAACAATATCACACCAAGGCTGCAATCCTAACCCCATTTACCTGGGAGTAAACTCAGTAAGACTTAATTCTCAATAGATATAGCTTTAGGATTGCAGCCTAAATGTCAAGCATTCAAGAACGCAAAGAAAGAACCCTACCCTTCCTTGGGAAATTTCTGTTGGATTTCTACTTGGTGGTGACTCAGCAATTCAGCTGTACTTGCATTAAAGACCTGTAATACATAAAAGAAATTCACCAAACCAGTTTGTAAAAACATAAATAGAGGGAGAGGCAGACAAAGAATCTTGACATCTTAAACAGTTCCAAGGATGACAGTGACTTTTAGAAATTAACAGCCCTAACAGAGACCTTTTTATACATAACAGAAAATTGTCAAAGAGCAAAAAATATGTAAAAACCTTTGCTTAACTCTAGAACAGGACACTAAACTATATGTTGCCATAAACTGAATTTTAAAACAAACCAGTTACAAGCAGGGACTTCTTGGCAGTGAGTTATACTATGGCTTTTGCAACCATATGACACAATTTTGCAATGACATGAAAAGTCAATTAACTGAAGAGACAAAGGGAGCAGTGAGTTATACTATGGCTTTTGCAACCATATGACACAATTTTGCAATGACATGAAAAGTCAATTAACTGAAGAGACAAAGGGAGCAGTGAGTTATACTATGGCTTTTGCAACCATATGACACAATTTTGCAATGACATGAAAAGTCAATTAACTGAAGAGACAAAGGGAGCAGCAGATAGTTTCTGGAGCCTAACCTGGAGAGGATTACTGACAAAAAGAGAGGTAGATGAAGGATACCTCCCACAAAGACTAGTAAAAGGAAGGGAAAAAGACTCATACAATTAATTACACATAAAGAAATGTAATTTAATTATCAATTTAATGTAGGTGTCAAATTGTATCACATTATATTATTATTCCTCTAAGATTTTGGAGATCAGCTCAAATCATTTCTCTGTTCATACTGTTGTCACTGAAGATAAAACTATTGAGATGAGATCAACTCTTAGGTACAATTTATTATTCTTTCCAAACGTTCATATTTACTAATCTAAATAAATAACTAATCTAGATAAATCACAAACTCTCTCTCTGAACTGGCTTTAAGAAGAATGTTGATACTTAGGAATGTCAGGTGTATAAGAACAGAGATCACGATAGTTACCCTATTAATTTGAAATGTTTCAACCCAAGTTTGACCCAACCCTTACAAGAAATGAGCTCAGAATCCATTCTTCAGTCTGCAATCATGAACTCTTATTGCTGCTAAATCTTTCTGCAAAATAATCGCTTAAAAATCAAATAGCTAAGGGCCAGTTCAAAAACCACATTTACTTTATGGATAATATATCCTCTGCTTTATTTGCTTGGAGATGTGCCAACAGTTCTGGACAGATACAGTACTATGTTTGGCCAGATACATGAGATGACGAGGAAAAGATAATCCTTGTCTTTTCATAAGAGGCAACATGCAATAACAGTTGGGTCACGGGTTTTATTACATCCAAGTGGTTTACATTATTGACAGAAACCTACATTATAGGACATTACATTATAGAACATCTCTTCAACTGGAAAATGTGTTTCATGAACATCCTACAAAAAGGAGACTTCAACAATGAATCCAGTCTCTTGAAATTATAAGACTTAATGTGTGGGTCAAGATTTAGGACCGCAAAAGTACATTTTGGCTCATTTCAAATATCATATCAAACCATGTGATATTTCCAAATCATCAGACAAACACTGTTTTTCCGATTTTGTCTTTTGTGTACTAAGCACTCCTCTCTTCAGATACAGTCGCCTTTGGAGGCAGACCAACAGTCATAACTGGCAGATATCACACCAAACCACAGTGAACAAACTCACACCCAACTATAGTTCCAGATTCTAACCACAAACCATGATATGTTAATTGACAGTAAAGCTTCTTTGGCATTAAATCTTAAGTGAGTCACACTGTGCAGGCCCGTGATCTCCCAAGAAGTCTCTCTTTCAGAATGCATCCAGAGAACCTCAAACTTCTCTTTAACCTTTACACGGCACCCAGCCACATAAAAACACGTTTATTTATATGACGCTTACTTGCCAAAATGGCTTCTAATCTTAGTTTACTGGGATAACTGGTAACTCCAGCTAAATGTAGTAGTGCTTTAGAAACAAGCTGGAAGGAAATTATATTGTTTTTGATGCAAATTGGTATGTGCCACAATACACTGTATACTGTATATACTATGTCCCATCAACCATTTGTACTCCACCTCCTTCTACAACGAGAACAATATCTTATCCCAGGTGTGCTTTTCATTGCAAAACATACACAAAAGTAGACCTATAACATAGTCCTTCTAAAACATTGCCCAATGTCTCAAAATTCAGCCTCTTATCATTTACTGATTTCTTTCTGTATAACAAAACAGTGCCAAAACAAAACTATCCCCAGGAGTCTGATTTTTGCCAAGGAGGTACATTTTTGTCCTAATCAATGTAACATGTATACATTTTTCCAACAAAAACTGATCTGGGGAAGCAGAAAACCACAATGAGCGGGGACATAAAATACTCCAAGAAATCTATTGGCTATTTCTATTGGAAACTAAGTTCTATTTTCAAAGACTTTGGATTTCTAAGCAGTTTCTAACAATTTAATGAAGATTTGAAAGATACTAAAGCACTTCAACACATCTCAACAGGACGGCGTACCCACGTCAGTTTTGAAATTATAGTCCTTATCTTCTGTTTTTACAAGAATATGTGTAATACGTAGTTTTGGTCTGAAAACAGCCACTTTTCAGATCTTCGTCTCCGACAGCCACTTTTCCTGCATTGGTAATTGGGACCCAGTTTGCTCATTCACTTATCCCAATTTTGCTATATAAGTAAGATGACAAAGGGTTAATCCTTTCCAACTCACTACAGATACCAGCACAGATACACTGAGAAAAAAAGTCAGCTTAAAACCTAACACAATGAGATACTGATAGAGTATCTAACACTGGCAGGACATGGACCCCATACATCTATTTGATTCCTCCTTACAGATACTTAGAAAAAATTGAGTTAATTTTTTGTCACTAGAAATAAAGAAGATACTTAACATTTTGATTTCAAATCATGAGGGAAAGGGGATGACAACTATATAAATATCACTGGTCAATGTAGCACAAAATGCAGTAGAGATGTAATGCTTTCATTTAAAATATTTATGTATGCAAACATGTAAAAATGCCTCATCTCAAAAGTTAGTTATTATTTTCAAGGAAAAACTACATTCTGTTTTCCCCACATATTTACAAGTAGTATGACAGTAACCTATTTAACCTATTTTCACTGGTTAAAATAGTACACCATGGAGTATCATTTAACCATACTTCTAATTCTCTATGTGAAAAATATACACCTGCACCTACTTAAAATCCTCCAAACTTTATTAAGGAGGGTAAGACACTTAAAGAAAAAAGAAATCAACCTGAAACATTTGCAGCTAGAAGTTTTTCCTAATTGACCTGATCAAAACTAGTCCCTATTTCATAAACAAAATGGTTTGATTTTGCCATATCAAATTAGGACACCATGGCTTGTGTCACTCATAGCTTCTGACAGTTCAGCAAGAATGATGCTGGAAGGTGGTCGTTTAATACTGGCCATCATCTCTAGTGAACTCTGAATCATTGTTCTCTGCTAAGCTAGAGCTGCAATACACACCTCTGAAGTAGAGATGTAAAGCCCAGAGGAAAAAACCAGACGAATTTGGAAAAAAACAAAGTTATTTCCCCCCTTTTTTCAATTTTTTGGGGAAAAGACAGAAAAAAAATGGGAGAAAGTGTTTTTTTCCTAAAAAATTCTGTTATTTTCCTGGGTCTTCACATCTCTATGCTGGATTTCAACTCCCACCATCCATGGCCACAGGCTGGAGCTGGAGCTGATGGGAAGTGGAGTTCTCCATTTGGAGAACCACATTTTAGACATCCTTGCTACTCAGCTTTTCTCTGATATGCAGAGGATGGCACTGTAAGACACTAGGTAGCTGCCACATCCTGCTAGCTGAAAGACTAATGGAATTCTTCCTGAAAATTAACCAACCTAGGATGACTCACTAAAAGATACCTTCTGTACTTTTGTTGTTGTTGTTGTTATGTGCCTTCAAGTCGATTACGACTTACGGTGACCCTATAAATCAATGACCTCCAATAGCATCTGTCATGAACCACCCTGTTCAGATTATGTATGTTAAGGTCTGTGGCTTCCTTTATGGAATCAATCCATATCTTGTTTGGCCTTCCTCTTTTTCTACTCCCTCCTGTTTTTCCCAGCATTATTGTCTTTTCTAGTGAATCACATGTCTTCTCATTATGTTTCCAAAGAATGATAACCTCAGTTTCATCATTTTAGCTTCTAGTGATAGTTCTGGTTTAATTTGTTCTAACACCCAATTATTTGTCCTTTTTGCAGTCCATGGTATGCACAAAGCTCTCCTCCAACACCACATTTCAAAGGAGTGGATTTTTTTCTCTTACCCGCTTTTTTCCACTGTCCAACTTTCACATCCATACATAGAGATCAGGAATACCATGGTCTGAATGATCCTGACTTTAGTGTGCAGTGAAACATCTTTGCATTTCAGAACCTTTTCTAGCTCTCTCATAGCTGCCCTTTCCAGTCCTAGTTTTCTTCTGATTTCTTGACTATTGTCTCCATTGTGGTTAATGACTGTGCCAAGGTATTGATAATCCTTGACAAGTTTTTTGCTGTCATTATTTTAGTCTTCTTGACGTTCAGCTGTAGTACTGCTTTTGTGCTTTCCTCTTTAACTTTCATCAGCATTTGTTTCAAATCATTACTGGTTTCTGCAAGAAGTATGGTATCGTCTGCATATCTTAAATTATTGATATTTCTCCCTCCAATTTTTCTTTTGTGTTAGGTTTTGCAAGGCAATACAACAGAAGATAATTAATATGTATGAACTATTTGTAAAAGATTTTCTGTTTCATTTACATTTTCTTCACCAAATCTTTTTAATTCTAAATTTTAATTTCTGTTTTTCAGTTAATATAGCTATGTAGGTTCAAAGGTCAGAATGAACAGAAGTGTGCTTATGAATGCTTCCAAAGGACTCTAGCAGTTGTTAATCATTGCCATGAGTGCATTCAACTTATCTCTTACTCCAAAGTATTAACTCTTTCACACAAGGAAAGCATGTGCTGCGCCTAGTATTATAGCCAATTTGTGCATCAGACCTGTATACATAAAAGCATAAAGACTCAATTCACATATTGGCATCAGGCAGGTGACTTCACTGTAGTCTTTTCAGCACCTGCTTAAAACTTTTTTATTTAGGCAAGCCTATTCAGAAACAAAAATGTTGTGTTTTAATCTTTTTAGTCTATTGATGTTTTGATTTGTTTAAAATGTTTTAATTACTTGTTTTTGACTGTTTCTATTGATAATTTTAATGTTTTTGTAAACTGCTTAGAGGTTTTCAGCAACCAGGAGTTACATAAATTTGGTTAAAGAAAATCAAAATCATTGTAGAGATTAAGCTTTTTGCATATTTTACTATACTATACATTGCTCAGAAGAGCAATTGTCTACCTGATAGGCTAAGCCATGCATTTGCATTATCACATTAAGATAATGTGACCTGAAAGTAGCAATATGTCTATATATAAAGTCAGTGTGATGCAAAGGAGAGTGCCAATTTAGACTGAACACAACAGTAGAACTTTGTGGTCAGGAGTGCTTTTTACCATCTTTGGTTGGTTGGCCAGATGCAGCCATCTCTAGAGAAGGCAGACCTTGCCTCAGCGACACATGTCCTGGTTAGATCCAGGCTAGATTACTGCAGTGTACTTTTTGTGGAGTTGCCTTTACAGACAATTTGGAAACTTCCATCAATACAGAAGATAGCAGCAAGACTGCTTGTGGGGGTGGGGAGAAATGTTCAGCTACCTGTCTGTTTCTGAGCCCAATTTAAACTGCTGGTTTTAGCCTTTAAACCCCTAAACAGTTTGGGACCTTCAGACTATTCTAAGGACTGCCTTCAAGCTACATGAGCTTGCCCAAGCTTTAATATCTGCTTCTGAGGCATTATCTCTGGCCTGTCAAGAAAAGATATCAGGTTAATGGGTATCAAACACCTGTCTTTTTGAGCTTGTGGAATCGCCTCCCCCAGGAAATGCATATGGCTCTATCGTTCATTTTCAAGAGATTTCGTGAAGACATTTTAATTTCAGTCTGTGTTCTATTAATGGTTGTATTTTGATGAAGTATTACTGCTCATTTTAAATTTATTTATTTATTTATTGAATTTATTAGTCGCCCGTCTGGCTGGTTATCCAGCCACCCTGGGCGACGTACAAAATAGACATAAATGGGGTGTAAAGTGCATTTTCATCTGATGATTTTATATTTTGTCTTGCATGTTGTGTAATTTCCTGTATACTGCCTTGGGAAGGCAATATGCCCTGAAAGGATAGAAATATTTTAATAAATAAAACAATAACAATCGAATAAGTATCAAACCAATGGCTAGCTTGATGTTTGAAGACAAACACATGCTCATACAATCCTGATTGATATTGCAAGGTTGCATTTTTTCACTAGAATGCAGCACATGTGAACCACTTAGAAGTTTTGTTACAATAAAGTGGCATATAAATTTGGTTAAATAAAATAAATAAAAATGTGTCCATAACATATATGAAAACATTTTTATAGAATTTTCAACAGAATTCATAAAAACTTCCAGATTCCATTGAGTACCAGAATGGACTTTTGGCATGTACTGAACATGAACGCAAAGTTAGTACCAAATCTGGCAGTCCATTGCTCTGATACACAAACAACCAAAAGAATCTTTATAAGGTCATAACAGAAAGAGAAATAAATTCTTGTACTTCATACCAAGTTGTAAACAGAATGCATGAAAATCCTACCAAAGCACTTTAAAACTCTGGTGCAAGGTTAGTACTTTTTTTTGTACATTTATGCACTGCAATTGTTTTAATGGTCTGTTATGCATTTCCCTTATCTGTGATGGGATTCTCCTTCAGCAACAGACTTTAGACTTAGACTGTCCATGACATCTATTTTAGCCTTGCATGCTTTCATAACCTCTGATACAACAGATTCCTGAACTTTAGCCAGATACTCTAGGAACTTAAGCCCAGTTTAAAAAAAGAAAAAAGGTGGAAAAGTTGGGTGAAGAAAATGCTTTGAGAATCAGAGATGAAGTTCAGACCAGTTTCCCCCCCTGCTAAATGTGTTCATGACTGCTGATCTTAAATCTGGTGGAAACACATTAAGTTTCTAGTGACAGTTAACAAAACGTTCTGCTCTATAGAAAAGCAGTCAATGTGCAAAATCACAATCAAGATTTTACCTTATATATCCAAAAATATTTAGACATGCTTACTCGGCAGTGTTTCCAAATTCTAGATTAGAGGACTGAGGTGGCCCTGTCCCCTGCCTCTCATACTCCCTGGCGGAACAAACAGCTTGACAAGAAGAAAGGAGAGCAGCTAAGGGAAGGAGAGAGAAAGGGCTCCATATCAGATTGCGTTCTACTCAAGGAGTACTCCGGCCACAAAAAATTGACACAGCCGACACCAGCAGCGACGCACCACCAGTCAAAGAAAGAGAGGTGAAGAGGTCTCATACACCTGCTTGGTAGTGCTTCATCTACAACAAGATAAAATAGCAGCAAGGCTCCCATCAGCCTGGAGAGACAGTCCTGTGACCCAGAAACCTTCCCCTTTGTTTACTAGCATGTGGGGATTCTCTTTTAAAGTAACGGTGAAGGCAAAGCTCTCTTTAGCTACTCAAGGGCACTTTCATCTATCCTTCCTTCATGGGTCCCAGAGATGAACCTTGGTATTGGAAACAGTTGCTAAGAGCGAGCCTTGGTAAGGGGATATCTGAACTTGGCACATGCAATCTCTTCCCAGCCCCTCTCTGTCTCCCCGGCTCTCGTCCTCCACGCTCTCACCAAGGGCAACCACACCGCCTCCTGTTGGCCTGTCACTCCAGTCCCCCTTTCCCGGGAGCGGCTGCTCTTTTTAATTTGTATTCTCACTCGTCAGGTCGCGCTTACCAGGAAGCGCGTGGAGCTGGTCCCTTGGTCGATGGCCCCTACCAGCGGGCCCATCACCCCACCCTGCGGCGCTGCCATGGGCAGGCTCCGTTCGCGCGACCCCGGCCTGTCTCCTAGGCGACCCTACTACCCCGGCAAGGAAGGGAGACGAAATACTGACGCTCCCGAACCGGCGCCCTTCACTCTTTAGACTGCGGCGCGTGGCTTCCCAAATCAGAGGCTGAAGGCGGGGCAGGGGGCGCTGCCCAACACGCTGCCGCTCGCCCTCCAATCAGTGCGCGGGGAGGGGGGAGGATGGCGGGGCGGGGTTACCCACAGGAAATGGGCGAATGCATCGGGAGTAGGGATGAAGCTGGAGGCGGGCGAGCACGGTTGAGTCAGCCGGTCACGTGCATCGAGCCTCTGACGTAACTGGACTCTTCAACCTTTGGTATGAAGCAGGCTGGCTCCGTTGGCTCTTCGTGTCGTTGCTGCTGCCAGACGGCGAGCTGCGTTAGGAGAAGAGGCGCAAGTGGATTATGACGGTGTTGGTGATGCAAGAGCCATTGCATTGCGGAAATGTAACGCGTCACTTAGAACGCTGAACGGCCTCCGGCGTTCTTCCCTGCTATTACGTGCTCTTAGAGGAGTCGTGCTCCTCTAAGCGTAACTAGTTGACAGCACCAGAGTCACTTAAGAAAAAATGAATTCCGCATCTCATCCGTCTGTTAAGTCATTGCACGTTTGTGCAATCTTGTACACTCTGATCTGGGAACTCAACAGACGTAGGATTGCGCTATGATTGCTAAAGAGTTGTCCTGGAGGCGGGGGAAAGGCGAAAACAACTATATTGTGATAGCCCATGTCTTTCGCCTTGCTGGATAAAGCTGTTTCTTCTTTATGAAGAGTAACAGCAAGGGAGGGGTGGGGGGAAAGGAAAATAAACATTTTTAACTTGCTGCCTAAAAGAGGAAATGGTGCTGAACAATATTTCTGAGCAACGTGATGCAACCACGTAAAAGAACCTGTCTCCACTCACCACCCAGCTCATGTCTGAGGACGGGCACCAAGGCTTCAGCATAGATTTATATCTATATGGACCAAAAACCCCACAAAAACAGGAGCATCAGTGCCAGATTAACAGTGCAGTCCTATACAATCTTGTTGCCAGTACTGTTTAATATCTATAAGAAGCTGTTGGGAACAGTCATTGGGAGTTTGGGGGGCAAAGTGTCATCAGTACACTGATGATGTTCAGCCCCGCTTTCTCCATAACATCTGACACAGGACAGGAGAGGCTGACCAGGGTGTGGAATGTTAGCTGGATGCAGTTGTGGAATAGATGGGGGCTAATAAACTGAGCTTGAACCTGGGAAGATGGAGGCATCATGGGTGGGTGGTTCCTGTGTCCAGGAGATTGGCTATATTCCTGTCCTGGATGGGGTAACTCTCCTTTTAAAAGAACGGGTGCTTGGTTTGGGGATCCTTCTGGCTCCATCTTTGTCACTTGAGGCTCAGATAATCTCAATGGCTAAGAGTGCTTTTACCAGCTATTGCTAGTGCACCAACTTTGGCCATTCTTCGACAGGGATAGCCTGGCTAGGTGATTCATATATTGGTAACTTCAAGACTTGATTATTGCAATGTGCTCTATGTGGGGCTATCCTTGCACTTGGTGCAAAAGCTCCAGCAGGTGCAAAATGCCGTGGCTAGACTGGTGATGGGGACAGACTACTGCTAGCACATAACTCTGGGCCATGCATTACCAGGCCAGGTTCAAAGTTCTTGTATTAATTTATAAGGCCCTTAACAACTTGGGTCCAGGATATCTTAAGGACCCCCGATTCCTTTTTTTTCTCCTGACCAATCACTGAGATCTTTGGAGGAATCTCCGTTGGTGATCCCCCATGGCTCAGATGCATGGCTCACAACTACTAGAAGCTGTGTATTCAGTGTTGTGGGCCCAAGCGTGTGGAACTCACTCCCAAATAAGACAGGCACGCTCCTTGCTTAACTCCAAGCTCATGACAAAGTCTTTCTTATTCCAGCAGGCATTTTAAGGTAGTGTTTGGGTTTCTGTTTGGTTTTATGATGATTTTATTGTTTTATTCTGTATGATTTATTTTATGTACCCCACTTAAAAATGCAAATGATTAAATGGTATATAACTGCCCTAAATAAATAATAAACTTTCAGTGGGGCAAACTCCCAGTCCCAGTTAAGGAGCCACAATGAACTCAATGGACTTGCTTCTGAATTTATTTCTATATTTTTCTTACATTTATATTCCACCTTGCTTCCATCATGGAACCCAAGATGGAATACATGTGGTTCTAGGATAACCTGATTAGCGTTTGCAAGGTGTTGTCATCATGTGCCTTCAGACCATACTCTGGGACATGCATTTTTGTTGTCATGTGCCTTCAAGTCAATTACGACGTATGCTGATTCTATGAATCAGTGACCTCCAATAGAATCTTTTATAAACTGCCCTATTCAGATCTTGTAAGTTCAGGTCTGTGGCTTCCTTTATGGAATCAAACTATCTCTTTTTCTACTCCCTTCATTGAGCTAAAAACAGCCTGGTAGGGTAGTTCTGTTCTGTTGCACCATCCCAGAGAGAACAAACATATCAGTAGCAGACCACTGCAATCTACAGATGAATTTTAGTACTAAGAAAAAGAGTATCAGTTGAAGAATGGCACATAACCAATAGTTTTAAATTTTTCATTAAATTATTCTGCATGATGAGTACTGCAAAGCAGTTAAAACGCTTAAGACACTGTGATAAGGGTCCATGTTGAGAAGAAGAAACTAGGGTTAATTTTGGCTGCAATGAATGCTGAACACCAAAATACCAATGGAAGTACAAGGTGTGGCTTTCTCCTCTGTGTTCTTTTGTTTAAAAAACAGGGTTGTTGCGAGGTCAACTGTATGCTTAACGAACACAGACAATAAGCCATTTTGTTCAGTTTCAAGGAACACAGAAGTGCAATCAAAAGCGAGATATTTAAACAAATGTTGTTCACAGGTTGGACAGGTTTCTTCCTTCTACCTGTTAATGTCTTAGACAGTGGCAAAGAAGAGTTTCTGGTAGCTAGGAGAAAGTATGGACAACACGCTATTGGTGTAAGGATATGTATACCCTTAGGTTTGAATTTAGCCACTGCAGGCTGTCCTGATTTTATCAATTTATTTTGTTTCCTTCCCAGAATAGGCAATATATGACATAAAATTTAAGCATATCTTTATTACACCAGTATAACTACGTCCCCAAATCTTTTTCTGAATTTTAAAAATAAGTTAATCCTGGCATCATAATTTTATCATAATTTAAGGGGGGTTTGCACTTGACCTTAAGGAAAGGGGGCATTATAAGAAAAGAGTTACTTCTTAGCTTAGTTTTCTGGCTTCAGGGAACTCTTTCCACAGTGATTCTGTACATCCATCTTCTACAGAACTGTTGGTTACACTGGAATATTTTAGACCAGAAGCGGAGAACCTTTGACCCTCCAGATGTCTTAGCAAGCATGGACAATGGCCAGGGATGATGGAAGTTGTAGTTCATCAACATCTTGGGATGGGGGAGTCAAAGATTTCTTTCAGATGGTGGTAATGTTCCAGAGTGGTGACTGTTTCAGTAGTGGGGCTTTCAACTCTCTCCTTTCCTTACACTTGGACTTGAATAGCATGAGTAAAGGAGCAATGTTTAAAACCTATTGAGAGTGTTATGCAGGGCCATTGCTAGGTACTTATATGGCTCAGGGTGCAGGCCCATGGCAGAAATTTGCATATGTTGGGTGGCCAGGACAGAATAGGGATTCTGTTGGTGTACCGCCCACCCCGCTGCTCAACAGTCTCCCTTCCTGAGCTAGCTGGGGTAGTCTTGGGTTTGGTGTTGGAGTCCCCTCGGCTTGTGGTATTGGGTGACTTCAACATCCATGCCGAGACTGCTCTGTCAGCAGTGGCTCAGGATTTCATGGCCTCCATGGCAACCATGGGTCTGTCCCAAGTATTATCTGGCCCCACTCATGTCGCTGGTCACACTTTGGACCTTGTTCTGTGTGTTGGATGGGATGATGGTGATCTTGGTGTGGAGGAACTTTCTATAGTTCCGTTGTCATGGACAGATCACTACCTGGTTGGGTTTAGACTCACTGGGACTCAGAGCCTCTGCAGGGGTGGGGGACCGATTAGGATGGTCCGCCCCAGGAGGCTGATGGATCCGGATGGTTTCCTGATGGCTCTTGGGGATTTTCCTGTCACCATGGCAGGTGATTCTGTTGAAGCCCTGGTTGACCTCTGGAATGGGGAAATGACCAGGGTGGTGGACATGATTGCTCCTGAGCGTCCCCTCTTACGGAGTAGAGCCAAACCAGCTGGCGGCGATGAAACGAATAAGACGGGGACTTGAGCGACGTTGGCGAAAGACTCGGTGCAAGTCTGACTGAACACGGGCTAGAGCCTATCTGAAGGCCTACTCCGTGGCAGTGCAGGCTAAGAAGAAACTTTTCTGCCATCATTGCGTCTGCTGCGAGCCGTCCAGCAGAGCTGTTTCGAGTGGTCAGGGGTCTTTTAAACTCTGGCCCCCAGGAGGGTAATATAGACCACTCAACAGCCCGTTGTCAAGAATTTGCACAGCACTTTGCAGATAAAGTCGCTCAGATTCACTTCGACTTGGACGCTAAAATTGATACAGTCTCAGGGGATGTAACTTTGGCTCCTGCTTGTCCAATAATAATGGATTCCTTTCAACTTGTACAGCCCGAGGATGTGGACAAGATCCTTGGAGAGGCAAGAGCCACCACATGTCTGCTGGATCCTTGCCCTTCCTGGCTCATTAAAAGTGCCAGAGGGGGACTGGCCGTGTGGGTGAGGGGAGTAGTTAATGCCTCTTTACAACAAGGCAGAATTCCATCGTGCCTAAAAGAGGCAGTTGTACGGCCTTTGTTGAAAAAGCCCTCCCTGGATCCCTCCATAATGGGAAATTATCGGCCAGTCTCCAACATTCCATTTTTGGGCAAGGTAATAGAGCGTGTGGTGGCTGCCCAGCTCCAGAGATTCTTGGATGAAACCGATTATCTGGATCCATTTCAGTCTGGTTTCAGGCCTGGTTACGGGACAGAGACAGCTTTGGTCACCTTGGTGGATGACCTTCGCAGAGAGCTGGACAGGGGGAGTGTGTCCCTGTTAGTTCTACTGGACCTCTCAGCGGCTTTCGATACCATCGACCATGGTATCCTTCTGGACCGCCTCGCTGGGATGGGACTTGAGGGCACCGTGTTACAATGGCTCCATTCCTTTCTGGAGGGACGAACTCAGAAGGTGGTGCTGGGGGACTCCTGTTCGATTCCTTGGTCGTTGACCTATGGGGTCCCTCAGAGTTCAGTTTTGTCCCCCATGTTATTTAACATCTATATGAAACCGCTTGGAGAGGTTGTCTGGGGTTTTGGGGTTTGGTGCCATCAGTATGCAGATGACACCCAACTCTATTTCTCCTTTCCACCTAAAGCCAAGGAAGCTGTCCTGGTCCTGAACCAGTGCCTGGCATCAGTGATGGACTGGATGAGGGCGAACAAATTGAAACTAAATCCAGACAAGACGGAGGTGCTCCTGGTCAGTCGAAGGGCAGATCAGGGAATAGGGATTCAGCCTGTGCTCAATGGGGTTACACTCTCCCTGAAGACACAGGTTCGCAGTTTGGGTGTGCTCCTGGACTCAGCTCTGAACTTGGAGGCCCAGGTCTCGGCCGTGGCCAGGAGTGCCTTTGCCCATTTAAGACTAGTGCGCCAGCTGCGCCCGTTCCTGGAAATGCCTGATTTGACTATGGTGATGCATGCCTTAGTTACAGCCCGTTTAGACTACTGTAACACGCTCTACGTGGGGCTGCCGTTGAAGACTGTTCGGAAACTTAAACTGGTACAAAGAGCTGCAGCCAGAGTATTAACAGGGGCTGATTACAGGGACCATACAACTCCCTTGTTACAACAGCTCCACTGGCTGCCAGTTTGTTTCTGGTCACAATTCAAAGTGCTGGTTTTGACCTTTAAAGCCCTATACGGCCCAGGTCCAGGCTATCTGTCAGACCGTATCTCCCTATACGAGCCTGCCTGGGCCCTGAGATCTTCAGGAGAGGCCCTTCTCTCAGTCCCAACACCCTTGCAAGTGTGATTGGTCGGGACACGAGATAGGGCCTTCTCGGTGGCTGCTCCTAGGTTCTGGAACTCTTTTCCTAGGGAGGCATGAATGGCCCCCTCCTTGCCATCCTTCTGTTGGCAAGTAAAGACTTTTTTATTCCGACAGGCTTTTGGGATGGAAGGTGTTTAGGATTGGGCTTTACAAGGCTTGTTTTATTGTTTTATATTATTATCTATTATTTTAAATTGTTTTTAGATTTTTAAGTGCCTTTTACGGTTTTAAGGTTGTGCATAGTTTAATTGTATTTTAATTGTATGTTTTTCTATGTTTTTAACTACATGTAGTTTTATTTGTAAGCCGCCCTGAGTTCCAGTTTGGAAAAAGGGCGGGGTAAAAATAAAGTTTCAATTCAATTCAATTCAATATGCTAATTTGGATGTATAGAAGTCTCTGGGAAAATTGAGATAGCAGGTGATAGCAGGTGGTCACCAGCATTGTGCTGTGCAGTGTACTCGGCTCTCCTACAAAGACTTTAAAAAAAAATAAGGGAGAGGAAAAGGCAGGAGATTCTGGATCCAATGCAGAAGACCCAGGGCTTGGGGGCCCTGGGCCTCCTCCTAACAAAACCCCAGTGTCATTTTCCCCTCCATGGAGAAGCGTCATCCTTTTTTTATGTAATCTTGGCTTCCATGTAAAAAAAGCATGGATTGACTTCCATCCAAAGTTGAGCCCCAGCCTTGTCATTTATAAATTAAGCATATCAGAATGAATTGCACTGCCTGCTTATTAAGTGTCCGGGCTAAGTGCTGTTACTAGTATACAAACGCTTATACAGCTTGGGACCAGGATACTGAAAAAGATTATCTCGTTCCTTATATACCCAACCAGTCACTGTGCTCTGCAGCAGAGGGCAGGCAGCGTGATGGGGTTGCACCTTTCACCTGACCTCTGTCTGGCTGAATCACTGCAGCATATTGGAACAGAGAGGGGGTGGGGTGGGGTGGGGTGTGGCGGCAGCAATGTTGGTATGGTGAAAATGCGCCAGCAGGTAACTTGAACCAATGGCAAGAGGACCTTGGTAAAACAATTGAGTCACATCTATTCTGAAATTTATTTTATTTCTGCAAAATGCAGCCACAGATGCAGCAGTTTATAGCAGAGGAAAAAATGTAGCAGGGGACTGTTTCCTGCAAAAAAAAAATCCCCCTCAGGTTGCTTTTTGCTACAGAATGGAAAAGTTACAAGTTCTTACATTGTTGTTCTTTCAAAGCAAGAGCAAAAACAAATAAATGAACAAACAAACAAGAGTAAAGCTTCAGGAGTTAAACAGCACAAGGGCAAATAGTTAAGAAGCTGCAACCCTATGCTGGTTTTCCTCTTTGTAATGTAGGCTGGTCCTTTGTATTAAAAGAATCTACTTTTAATGCTGTGGCTTATTTCTGGAATTAATAACTTTTGCATCATTGCCTCGTACTATTGAGCCCTCCATATGTCCTTAATCCTGGAAGAGAATATCTTCCAGGATTAAGGAAATCAGTCTGACATTTGACAGAATCGAACCAAGGGACCTCAGATCTTTATCTGATATCACTGATGTGAACTTTTGAGATTCTACAGAACTCTGTCATGATTTCTTCAAGAGTTCCCAGAATGCAGTTTGCCATCTGCCTTTTTGCTGATCCACTAAGCCATTTGCCAGGTAGCCAGTCATCTCTTACAAAATTAAATTGTGCCAAACATGTGGCAAATGACTTATCTGAAAAATTGATTGCAAGCACAAAACACAAGCCACCCTAAAAAAGACTTTTGATAGCATGCCAACTCAGTTTCTGTGCTTGTGTGTGACCAATAATTTGGATGACCACTTATCCATGTGTACCATGCCAGCCAGACTGAGACAGCAGCTGCTCATACACAGATTAGTTGTGTGAACTAGTCCTTACATCCTACGCACAAACTGAATCTTTCCTTCCCCTTAAAATCTCCAGGAACTACATTCCTATTGCTCTTGCTTGATTTTGTCCTATCCTTTCGCCCTAGCAAAAAGCAAAGTTCAAAAAGGCAAACGCGGTTTTGGGCTGCATAAACAGAGCTATAGTTTCCAGGTCGAGGGAAGTAATAGTCCCACTATATTCTGCATTAGTCAAGCCTCATCTGGAATACTGCGTTCAGTTCTGGGCGCCTCATTTTAAGAAAGATATAGACAAGTTGGAGCGGGTTCAGAAGAGGGCGACAAGGATGACAGCCGGTATGGAGAACAAGTCTTATGAGGAAAGGTTGAAGGAACTTGGCATGTTCAGTCTGGTGAAGAGAAGGCTGAGGGGTGACATGATTGCACTCTTTAAGTACCTGAAGGGCTGTCACATAGAGGAGGGTACAGATTTGTTCTCTGCTGCCCCAGAGGGTAGGACTAGGTCTAATGGTTTTAAGTTGCAGGAGCGTAGATTCAGATTGGACATTAGAAGGAACTTCTTGACAGTAAGGGCAGTTCGGCAATGGAACCGACTGCCTAGGGAGGTAATGGGATCCCCTTCGCTGGATGTCTTCAAGCAGAGACTGGACAGCTATCTGCGGGAGATGCTCTAGCTGTGGATTTCCTGCTGTGAACAGGGGGTTGGACTCGATGGCCTACAAGGCCCCTTCCAACTCTATGATTCTATGATTATAGAAGGCTTTATATTATCCAAGCATGTGACACAGAATAGATCAGGGAGTGGATGCCAGTTGTCATTCAGTCGTATAACACTGACATTATGTCAGTGAGATTAAGCCAATTGCTTGAACATTATATAGCCACGAGAATGGCTGTATACTATAGTCAGCATGGATTTTTCGCATTCCGCAATGTTAAATTGAAGATACCCCCGTGCCATTCTGATGCTTCCCATAAGCTCATTTCAAAACAAAACCATACCAAACGTATAGTCCTGAACTCAGAAACGCTTGCTTAACAACCCTCTAAATTTTCATGGTGATACACAAAACAGTTGGAGAGAATAGAGAATTCAAAGTAAAAAAGGAGAGAGAAAAACCCCAGACCCCTTTTGGACTTTTTTCTGTCAGAGTTCTCTAATTTGTTGAAATTAATTAAAAAAACAGCCATGTTCACTGAGTACTTGTAATCCTATTACTGACCTTGCCGCATACTCTGACCTTCATCTTCAGCAGTTTAAAAGTTAAACAAATACCTGGCTGATTTTTAATTAATTTAAGAAATTTTACATTGAACTCAACGATAAAGTCAGGCATGCTCAATAAGAACCAACTGTCAGTGTGTTCTAAAAGCCAGACTCCCAGATGCTTGGCTTGCCTAATCGGGGCCACACCCACACCAGACCTTGATTTCACTTGAGACAGTCAGGCTTCCCCCAAAGAATCCTGGGAAGTGTAGTTTGTGAAGGATCCCGAGAGGAGACTCCTATTCCCCTTACAGAGCTCCAGTGGCCAAAGTGATTTAACAGTCACCTGCTCTAACTGAAGCTCTGTAAGGGGGTCTCCTAGCAATTCTCAGCACCCTTCACTAATTACACTTCCTAGGATTCTTTGAGAGAAGCCATAACTGTGTAAAGTGAAATAAAGTTGTGGTGTGGATGTGGACAGGGACAGCTTTGGTTTACATTTGGGTGGAAGACTACATGTGCCTGCTGTAGAATAAAAAAGTGGGGGAAATGCTGAAAAGCAATGATACTGTTCACAATGTTTTCCTTTTGGAAAGGAAAGGGGCTTCCCCTCTGCCCAGTGCCTACCCTCCCAATCTCCTCCCCCTCCTCCTCCTCCCCTCCCTGCTCCTCCCCAAGGTCAGTTTCACCTATCCTAAACATGATACCACAGAAATAAATCCCATTGAACTCAAAAAGTTTGCAAATGATCAAACCCACCCTCCCTTCTCTCTCCTATCCATTCCTTCTTGCCCCTTCCCTTCCCCTTCCTTTGCCTCCCCCCCTCCTCTCCATGGTCAGTTTTACCTATCGTAAGCATGATTGCACAGGAATAAATCCCACTGAGCTCAATAAGCATGCAAATTATCAAACCTGCCCTCCCCTTCTCCTTCCGTCACCTCCCTTTTGCCCCTTCCCTCCCCCTTCCTGTGCACCTTCCCTTCCAATCCCCTCCTGCCACCTCTCCCCTCCATTTCTTCTTCCCTCTCATCTCACCTCCCCCTCCTCCCCCATGGTCAGTTTTACCTATCCTAACCATGACTGCATGGGAGTAAATCCCACTGAATTCAATAAGCATGGAAATGATCAGATCTGCCTTTTCCCCTCCTTCCCCTTTCCTCTCTCTTTCTCCTCCCCTTCCCTCTTCTTCCTCCTCCCCTGCCCACTCCACCCCTCCCTCCCTGGTCAGTTTTACCTATCCTAAGCATGATTGCACGGGAGTAAATCCCACTGAACTCAATAAACATGCAAATGATTAAACCTGTGCTTCTCTCTGGTCCTCCCCCTCCTATCTGCTCCCATCCCCCTCCTCCCCTCTGCAGACCCCCCTTCCTCCCCCCCTCTGCCCACCCCCTTCCTCCCCCTCTGCCCCCCTTCCTCCCCCTCTGCCCTCTCCCCATCCACTGTGGTCAGTTTCACTTATCCTAAGCATCATTGCAGGGGAGTAAAACCTACTGAACTCAACAATCATGCAAATGATCAATCCATTCTCAGCAAATGATCCCATTTCTTACCTCCTGGATTAAAAAGCAGAGAAAACCACTAATAGGCGAAAAACCTTGTGGTTTAAGAACATACCGATAGCCAACAGATATTTCTATCAAACTTTAAAAAGCAGGGAAATTGGGCAGCTATAAGTGAATGCACCAAGGGAGCAGGAGACCTGACCCCTCTGAGATATTGTACTTCCCTACAAATTTATCCAAATGCAAACACTATTTGGGTTGGTCTTTCACAGTCCAATCCACTACCTGTGTAGCTTGGAAGAATTTGGTAATGTGCCTCTGAGCATATGGTGAGTGGTTGCAACACCTGCAATCAGCCCAAATAATAGAAAGAAGACATGTGCTGTGCTGATCTTGTTTTAGCAGGGAGGAAGCAACAATATTAAGATATAGTTGACATAGTTCAGATAGTCAAATATGTTTGATTTACTTTGCAATTTTAGTGACATTTCCTATAGTAAATAGTTTTCTTTTGCTTCTGTTTCTGTGAATATGTGAAGCACAGCAACACTTTGCAAAATATTCACTAAAAAACTCCAAAAACAATTGTGGAATAATAGCACTCACTATTCTGCAAAATAGTCTCCAGTGGACATCTGGAGTGTCTCAGTTTGCACAAGAGAAAACAGTGGGAGGTGAAATATATTCTAGCAGATTTCTAGGTGCGCTCTATGTTTTTAATTGACCATGCCCACCCGTCCTTGAATGAAGTGGTTTAAACATAACAGGCTGAAAGCATGCATCTTGGGTAGGCCGAGTTTGTTTTTTCCAACAGCTAGAGTCATTGCTTAAGTAGCAACATGTTTTAATAAGTCTGATTTTACATCAAACTGCAGTTTCAGATTCAACTGTTAATGCACCCAAAAGAGAAATAGAACATAAGCTCCAATTTGAAATACAAAAGGCTGTCTTCACCATCATATGACACTGACCAATAAAAAGGCTTTGAAATTAATAAAAACAAATTTGATACAGGTTTCTAGGGTAAATGAGGGAAATAAAATTTTCTAGATTAGATTCTCTGTAAAAACAATAATAACAGAGAAAAGAAGCAAAGTAAGAAGAACACCAACATACATACAAAAATGTAATTCTCCATCTGTGGAGATGGCAGGTGTTGCCACCACTCACCATATGCTCAGAGGCACATGTTATCAAATTCTTCCAAGCTATACCGGAAATGGATTGGACTGAAAGACCAACCCAAATTGTGTTTGTATTTTTACAAATTTGTAGGCCAATACAATATCTCAGAGAGGAGGTCAGGTCTCCTGCTCCCCTGGTGCATTCACTATAGCTGCCCAATTTCCCTGCTTTTTAAAATTTGATAGAAATATTTGTGGGCTATGGGTATGTTCTTAAACCACAAGGTTTTTTTGCCTGTTAGTGAATAGATAAACTGTTTCCCACAGGAGCACTACTCCTGCTTTGTTTCCTATTGAAAGACCTGGTAGACTTTATAAATGACATAAAGTGGTGCTAAGGTTTGATTGTGTAACTCCTCCTGAATTAGACTACTAGGTAGTCACAGTAGGTTTGGTAATCTTTAGGAATAAGAGCTTAGGTCTGTTTGAAAGTGGAATTCCCATTTATGATTGAGATTTCCAGCTGGATTTGGGATTTTAGTTCTGACAGACTAAGGATGCTACTTACATGGGAGTAGGGTTGGAAGGATCTGTCTATTTCAGTTCTGTCCATTTCTCATTTTCTCAATCTTAAATTCAGTTCTCCACATTTCTGCAGCAATTTCCAAATTCATTTTTTTAAACCCTCATGAAAGTTTTTCAGCATATTAGTGTGTTTCTCCTAATATACACATTTTTGTATGCAGTTTTGATTAATGTACACATTTTTGTAAGTTATGTTGCCTAATATTATTCATTCTGAATGTTATTTTTGCTAATATGTTCATTTTTATGCACATTTCACCCTAATATATGCATTTTTGTAAACACTGGTTGGAGAACTGCATTGCAAAATTCAGGTAAGTGCAAATTTCAACAGATGGCTGTGTTTTTGTTCACATATTGTTTCAGAAAGTGCAAATGTGATAGATTCATCTTTAAATATGAACTGAATCAAATATTTTACCTGGGAGTATGCCCTATTGAACATTGTAGGATTTATGTCTGAGTAAACATGCATAGGATTGTGCTTGTAAGTCTGCAATCATAACACAGAGTGTAAATTCCATTGAACACAGTGAGATTTACTTTCAAGTAACCCATAAATAGATTGGGGTGGGGAGAACTCACCAATATCTTGAATAGTTGCATTGGGTTTTCTTCTGTTCTTCCGCTACTGCTATGTATCTTTCACAAACTTACATGTATCTCAGGCCAATACAATGTTATAGAGGTCTCATGTTGTCTTGCACAGGTGTGATTTTTTTTATAATTGTGCTTAATACTAGCAGTAAAGTACAAGATTTAATGGGGTTGAATTGTGCATACAGGAAGCCATTGAAGGTTTGTTCCATTATACTCTAATTTGTCTCAGCTAAAGATAAAAGCTTGACAGCAGCTACAGATGGTTAGCAAAAAGATTCCATTTCTTAGTCAATCAAATCCTTGTGTATTTCAGCCCAGTATTAACTATAGGAGAATGAAATAATCAATTAGAAAAAGCTACAAAGTTTTTATAACAAGGTCTATCTTGAAAAGTAGCGGTAGAGACAAGCCCCTATGCATAATAGTCTTGAAAATTGAGGATTTAGTAAATGTGCTGTGATGCATGAGAGGTCTACTTAAAACACAAAATGCTGCAACACACATCTTTTAAAAATGTTCAGGTCCACAATGAAGAGGCTGTTTCTTTGTAAACCTGACTCTTCTTCCCTTTGTTGGGGAAGCATATATACCTTTCTATTTAGCTATACTTCGTTCAGCTATGACTAAGATGTCCAGGTGAAGAAGGAGTACAAGGTTCCTGCATCTTTAAGACAAGTAACACCCCTAGCAAAAAATCTTCCAAATATCAGCTCATACATATCCACTCTTAACGTTAATGCCTCTTCTTTTAGAGCTTTTTTTTAAAAATCAAGACTGTTCACTAACCAACTATACTCCAGAATGGAAATTACTAGAAGCCCTTTTCAGGATCATAAAACAGCATTTGCATATAAAGTGGACGGCAGCTGCAATTTCATTCTCGTTTTTGTTATTAAGCACAATTTCTCAATTTTATTAATATAGAATTTCTGGAAACGAACTCTGGTCCCTTGCCTATTGTAAAAAAATCTATGATCAGAAACCTTTGCTTTTAAAATAAGAGTTCTTACTAATTCACTCCTGCTGCAATAAGCATCAAATGAAAGCTCACATCTTAATTTGCATGCCCTCAAAGCAGTAACAGACATGGTTTTGTCTTGCATATTGTGCTCAGTTGCAACTCAGCCTTCATGCACCCTCACTTTGACTTCTACAGTTCTTTTTCTTCACAGGTTGAGGAAAACAGAAGAGTTCTTGCCATATAAATGTTTAATAACAATTTAGGTACATCTTGAAATTCATGACGTTGAATGCCCATTTGAAGGAGTGGATGAAACAGAATTGCTACCAATTTAGAAATAAATTCTATTGACATTTGTGACTGTGAAATAACCCAACAGAGCTGCATCTTTTGGAATGGGGTGGGCAAGAAGGTGTGGAATAAGGAGGACAGTATCTGGAAGAATGAGTGGCACCAGTGAAATGAGAAGGCAAGACTACAGGTCTGAGCACAGCTGCAAGGAGTGGCATGCTAAGACAAACAGCATGACCATATTTGGATGAAAGAAATGATTAAGAGAAAAAATTTGAGACTGTGGGGAGACCGGTCATTATATAAGTCCCCACAGACTTTCTGGGAATGGCAATAAATATACATGCTCCCTTATATAATGTAAGAATATTGTAACCACCATATTAAGTACCATTTTCATGTATCTCCATTTAATAATGAGAATTCAACAACATGAAAACATAAAAATACACAAAAGTATGTTTTTCATAAACAAATAAAATTATTAGCTCTCATAGTGCTATAACACTGTGCTGTTGTCTTGCTTTTGCATAAGTAACTGAGGGAAGAAAGACAATAATAAAGGATTTTGTTCTCAGCTTCTTGCATCATTTGTTACCTTGCTTATTATGGGGTGTATTGAACCCTCATATCATCAGCATAGACAAAGAGATCCACCATCCCAGCCTTTTATTCTTCAAGGTGAGTGAATCCTTTGCAACAGCTGCTCAATGTTTGAGGACTAAAATTCCTGAAGTGGAAGTACTACATTTTAAGGACAGATTATCTCCAGGCCTGTAAAGAACCTTGTTTTCTTAACAATGTTAATATTTTGTTATTTAAATTTTTGTGCACTGTATTTTTTTCTGATGTGTATTTTGTATTTGTGTTTATTTTTTTGTGAGCCGCCTTGAGGGCCTTTTGGCCAAAAGGCGGCATAGAAATCGAATAAATAAATAAATAATGCTGAGAAAAACAGAAGGGAGTAGAAAAAGAGGAAGGCCAAACAAGAGATGGATTAATTCCACAAAGGAAGCCACAGTCCTGAACTTACAAGATCTGAACGGGGTGGTTCATGACAGATGCTGTTGGAGGTCACTGATTCATAGGGTCGCCATAAGTCGTAATTGACTTGAAGGCACATAACAATAACAACAACTGAGGGAAGAATAAGGGGGATAAAACAAGACCACAGAAAATATCTCATGTACTATAAGATTGTTAATACACCGAGTTCATGTAGCCATCTAAAATTACTTGGAAGTAATTCTTACATCGTTTGCTTTTGAATATTGTTAGAATTGCAAGATATAAATTAAAATAATCTTGTGAGAAGTTAATGCAATTCAGAGGTGCAATACAGCAAGTCCATCTACATACACTCTAAATATGCAGCCAGGCTATTTCAAGCATTAAAAAAACCCAGGTGGGAACCTGTGGCCCTCTGTGTTGCTGGACTCTACAACCCCTATCAAACCTGATTATGGCCGTGCAGGCTGGGAGTTGGAGTCCAACAACATCTGGAAGGCCATAGGTTCCCCATCTTTGTTTTAAAATCTCACCTGATATTACAGCTTTAAATGCAGGAAAGGGTATGAGAATAGTCCGTGCTTGCATTTGACCTGTACCAAAATAAATACTACCTTTTAGCATTAAAATATTTATTCTTTATTTATTTAAAATATTTTATTCTGAGTTTCAACAAAAAGTTCTCTAAGTGGTTCACACAGTAAAAGGTAGTTTACAAATATGTTTCAATCAAGCTGTTTAATGCCTCAGCACATGTAGATCATTCTCGACAGGGCCGGTTCTAAAGGGCGGCCAGGTTGGGCACTGGTCCGAGGGCCCCGGAGCTACAGGAGCCCCTGAGGGGCCCTCCGCTCCCCTTCTGCGATCCGTGCCCCTCCACGTCCCCCACTTACCTGCCAGCCGGCTTTTTAGCATTGCCCTTAATGAAGATGGTGGCTGCAGCTTCCCTAAGGTACTGTGATGTGCGCGCGTAACACGCACGTGTGCCATCAACAAAGATGGCGGTGGAGGCTTCATTCCCCTTAGGGAAACCGCGGCCGCCATCTTCGTTAAGGGCAATGGTAAAGACTAGACAGGTAGGGGGGCCGTGGGGGGGTGCATGGGGAGGGCTAGCACACGCGCACGCACACACACACACCAACTGGGGGGCCAGGGCAAGCTGATGGCCAAGGGCCCCCGCATGCCTGGAGCTGGCCCTGATTCTCGAGCAAAAGAATAAACTCCTTCACCCTGCAGCTGATTGTCTACAGAGGTTCTGGCATCTTGGAGATCACCCATCTTTGCTCCGTCCAGAACACATTTGGGAATAATGTCCAGGGCAGGGGGCCAGGGCTTCTCCTGCCCCACTTGTCTTTTGTCAGACAGCTGACTTGATGGCAGCTGGAATCCTCACCAGATGGAGCTTGATGTACTCCTTCCTTGCCAGTGGCAGTTCTGGGCACTTACTTCCTCCCCAGCCCCAAACACGTCTATTCTCCCTTCTAATATATAAGGCTGCTTTGTTAACGGGTGAGAATTAAAGCACTTATATTAAAGGCCTTTTTCTGTAGTAATTCAAGTGGCACTTGTTCTGCATTTAATCTGTCTGACTTCAAATTTTAGACAAGTTGAATAAGATTCCTGAATTAGCAGCACTGCTGCATTTAGTTTTCATACACTGAATTTGAAGATGGATTACTTTGATGATGATCAATTTGATGACTGGCAGTTTAATCCTATACATGCCTACTCAAACGTAAGGCCCCATTGACTTCAGTGGGGCTTTGATTCATACTCCACCCAGGTTCCCAGGGTGGTTTACTTCTAGGTAAGTTTGTATATGATTGTAGCCTAAGGCAATTGCTGCAACAATCAGTTAAAATAACATGCTATACTCTGGGGAAGGCTGAGTAGTTTAGCATTACAAAACTGCTTGAGCACATTGCACATGAATCCTATATTTACAGTCCAATGAAAAACATTTCTTCACAAGGTAAGGAAGCCTACCGTCACATTATATGAACATGAATTACCCAGTATCAAATATCAGCCAGCAATATATGAATAAATGAGAGGAAGATGTTAAGAGTGAATGTGGGATGTGTTTATTCCACAGGTGTGTTTTTTAAAAAGTGTAAAACATACGTGGGATGATTTATGTCTATTTCTAGTAAACAGAATGTAGCACACAGTTATGGGTGGTTGCCATACAGTAACATTCCCCTTAGGTGTAGAGCAGTGAGGTGAAAGGGATCACAGATAGATAACAGAATTATGTCCCTTCCATCTGTGGTTTCTGATGGCTCAATTCTAATTGCTACAGGACCAGGCCAATACATTTTGGTGCCGAAGATAAGGGATAGCCTCTGTTGTATACAAAAGGAAGAGCCAATCAGACTAGCAGCTGAATCTTGCTTCAACACTGGGGATGGAGCAGTGTCCCCCAATGTGCCTTAAGACAGCAGGCTACCTTAGGGGATGCAGGAGATGCTGTGTGGCCAGTGGCGTCACTAGGGTTGGTGTCACCCGGTGCAGTAACTCATGGTGTCACCCCCATGGACCTCCTCCCATACCAGACCATACAGAATCCTTAGTAATGTTTTTTGTACTACTGTTACTCGTAAATTGTAATTCCCGTATATCACTGAATGTAATAGCACACACACACAGAGCCAGCTGTGGGATCGTCACACAAACAACCTAGAACAATTTTTCCCTTTCACAAGGACATGCAAAAGATTGAACCCAGGACCTTCTGCATGCAAAGCACATGCTCAGCCTACCACTGAGATATAGGGTAGAAAAGCACTCACTGTTCTGCTGGCCTGGGGATAATTCTGAGGGCCAGTGGGAACCACAGATGGGAGGCAGGGAGAAGTGAGTGGGCAAAGAGTGCAGGTGCAATGCCAAGGTGCCGTCTCAGCAAAACTGACGCCAGTCCTAGTGGGTAAGCCCCATTCAACAGGGTGGGATTTACTTCTGAGTAAACATGCACAGGATTGCAAGGTGGGGGGAGCAGCAAATCCCCCCTCCCTCAACCCCAGCTTAGCCCTTCCCTACTTTAAAGTTGACAATGAGGACACTAAACTTCTCAAGGATTATCAATACCTTGGCACAGTCATTAACCAAAATGGAGACAATAGTCAAGAAATTAGGCTAGGTCTGGGGAGGGCAGCTATTGGAGAACTCACATGCAAATATGTATCACTGAACACTAAAGTCAGGATCATTCAGACCATGGTATTCCCCATCTCTATGTATGGATGTGAAAGTTGAACAGTGAAAAAAGTGGATAAGAGAAAAATCAACTCATTTGAAATGTGGTGTTGGAGGCGAGCTTTGCGCATACCATGGACTGCGAAAAAGACAAATAATTGGGTGTTAGAACAAGTTAAACCAGAACTATCACTAGAAGCTAAAATGATGAAACTGAGGTTATCATACTTTGGACACATAATGAGAAGACATGATTCATTAGAAAAGATAATAATGCTTGGAAAAACAAGGAAGTAGAAAAAGAGGAAGGCCAAACAAGAGATAGATTGATTCCATAAATTTTTATTTCATTTTTACCATTGTCTTCCTCTGAGGCTGAGAGGCAGTGACTGGCCCAAGGTCACCCAGTGAGCTTGATGGCTGTATGGGGATTCGAACCCTGGTCTCCCAGGTCGTAGTCCAGCACTCTAACCACTACACTAAATAAACTGAAAAGTGTCTTACTTTGGTTCAGAAGGGGTCCCTGCTGTCATAGTTGCTTCTTGTTGAGAGAAAGGTTGTGTGGCTTCCATCTGACTTGATTCTCTTCTTGCCCTCCTCCTTTGCAAAGAAACAGTGAACACTTCCACATTGCAGTTTTATTAATACTTTGTACCTGTCTTACCTTGGTTTTGTATTGCTGTTACTATTTCTAGGGTGGGCTCATGCCAAAGAAACCACACATTCCTCAGAAGTAAGCCTCACTGAATTCTATGGGGATTTCCTCCTTGATAAATACGCACAGAGTGCAGCCTGAGTTGGTTAGTCTTAAAGGTGTCAAACAGGATTGTTAACAAGGGCTCCCTACATTTCCAAATTTATGGGAAAAGATTATTTCCCTCCCCCAGCTTATTCACTTCTATGTCTTCTTTCCAGAATGTGGAATAAGGTAGAGGGATATTGTGGACTAGGACCTGGGAGATCAGGATTAAAATCACCTTAGGTCGTTCACTGTTTCTCAGTCTAACCTACCTCACAGGGTTGTTACAATGGGGGAAAAGGAGACCCATGAATGCCACCTTGAGCTCTCTAGAGGAAAGGTAAAATGGATATAAACTCAATACTAATAAATACATATTGATGATAATCATAAAAAGTCTTCCTCCAACCTGCCTGCCCCTGATTTTGAACTGGAAAAGGTTTGGAATAATGAAAAAATCCAACATAAACATCAAAGAAAAAAATATCTGGAACACAACCAGGATATTCAGGCCTATAAACATTGGACTTTACATGTAGGTCCTCTGCAAACAATGTGTAGCTGTCTGCTGGACAGGCTTGCTTGGGTGGAGTGTGCAAGTAGGGTGCAATCCATGCTCCCATATTACAAATAGGCTCTGCACATTGAGTTCTCATCTGAACCATCCTCTGCACCATGCATCTTACATTATTTTATACTGCTCGCTTCACTCACCAACCCAGCCTACTGTCACCAGTGCTCCCGCTCTCCCCCCCAGGTCACTAGCACTCCCCTTCCCTTCCCCTGCACATGGGTTGCCAGCGCTTCCCCCCCATGGGGCACCGGTGATCCTCCTCCCTCCCTCCCCCAGGGTCACCAGTGCTCCTCCCTCCCCCTATGGGTCATCAGTACTCCCCCTCCAACCCACCCATAGGTCACCAGCACCTTCCCTCCCCCCACAGGCCAGCAGCACTTCCCCTCCCTCCACCCATGCATCACCACTGCTCCCCTCCCTCCCCCTACACTTGGATCGCCAGTGTTCCTCCCCCCTCAGGGTGCTAGTGATCCCCCTCCATCCCTCCCCTCCTTCCCCAGGGTCACCAGTCCCCCCTTTCCCCATGGGTCAACAGCCCTCCTTTTTCCCTCCTCTCTCCTCCCCTCCCCTCCCCCCATGGTCCTACCCCGCCCAGTCATCTCTGTCTTTCCTTCCCAAACCCACCAACCGGTCTCCCTTCCTATCAAATCCAACGACCGACCAAACGACCAAGGGCCAGGCCCAGCCAGCACAGTCCCTGCTACCCCTACCCCTCTCACTCACTCTTCCATTTGCCACCAGATGCCTCATTCACTGCCACTGCCAGGCATCTTGCAATCTGCTGCTGCTGCCACCACCTCACACACCGACGCCACCACTGGGCACCTCACATGACACTGGCACTGCCACCACCAGGCGCCTCATCCACTGCCACTGCTGCTAAGCACCTCAAGCACTGCCACCATCATTGCCACCACTGCTCCACCTCGCCTAGCAGCATCATGCTACCCATTAACACTTGTGCACAGGCACACACCTGCACAGAAGCGTTCATAGGTAGCGTGACGCTTAGAAAAATAATATATAGCAAGATAGTCTTTTTATCCTCACAACAACCCTGTAAAGTAGATCATAGTCCAATTTAGCAAAACAACAAGACTAGCATTAACACCTTATAGACTTAAATTTATTATGGCATATGTTGTCTTGGACCACTGTCTGCATAATTCTTGGTAATTCTTGAAAGCTTATGCTATAATACCTTGGCTAGCCTTTAAAGTGCTTCTGGACTATTGTTTTTATTTATTTATTTAAAATATTTCTATCCCGCCCTTCTACCATACAACAGGGGACTCAGGACAGCTTACAATAAAATTGCACACATATATAATAAAATTATACACAATAAAAACACAAAACATTACAGTAAATTAAAATGAATAAAGTACAATTAAAATACATAAAATACAATATGCATATACATACATGTATATATATGCATAGATATATGGGGGAGTGATACTAAAAGGACTCAAACAATAAAAATTAAAAATAAAGAGGATAAAAACAGTGACAGGTTCATCCATCAGTTCCTCCCAAAGGCTCTCCAGAACAAGATAGTTTTCACAAGTTTCCAGAAAACCATCAGGGAGGGAGCAGAGTGGGCTTCCTGAGGCAGAGAATTCCAGAGCCTGGGAGCCACAACTGAAAAGGCTCTCTCACGCGTGCCTGTCAATCTAACATCTTTCAGTCCAGGCATGCAGAGGAGACCAGAGGCAGATGATCTTAAATCTAGGGTAGAAATATATGGACGTAAGCGGTCCCTCAAGTACACTGGTCCAAGGCCATTTATTTATTTAAAATATTTCTATCCCGCCCTTCTACCCTACAATAGGGAACTCAGGGTGGCTACAATAAAATGGCACACATATATAATAAAATACACAATAAAAACACAAAACATAAGAACATAAGAAGAGCCTGCTGGATCAGCCCAGTGGCCCATCTAGTCCAGCATCCTGTTCTCACAGTGGCCAACCAGGTGCCTGGGGGAAGCCCGCAAGCAGGACCCGAGTGCAAGAACACTCTCCCCTCCTGAGGCTTCCGGCAACTGGTTTTCAGAAGCATGCTGCCTCTGACTAGGGTGGCAGAGCACAGCGATCACGGCTAGTAGCCATTGATAGCCCTGTCCTCCATGAATTTGTCTAATCTTCTTTTAAAGCCATCCAAGCTGGTGGCCATTACTGCATCTTGTGGGAGCAAATTCCATAGTTTAACTGTGCGCTGAGTGAAGAAGTACTTCCTTTTGTCTGTCCTGAATCTTCCAACATTCAGCTTCTTTGAATGTCCACGAGTTCTAGTATTATGAGAGAGGGAGAAGAACTTTTCTCTATCCACTTTCTCAATGCCATGCATAATTTTATACACTTCTATGATGTCTCCTCTGACCTGCCTTTTCTCTAAGCTAAAAAGCCCCAAATGCTGCAACCTTTCCTCGTAAGGGAGTCGCTCCATTCCCTTGATCATTCTGGTTGCCCTCTTCTGAACCTTTTCCAACTCTATAATATCCTTTTTGAGATGAGGCGACCAGAACTGTACACAGTATTCCAAATGCGGCCGCACCATAGATTTATACAACGGCATTATGATATCGGCTGTTTTATTTTCAATACCTTTCCTAATTATCGCTAGCATGGAATTTGCCTTTTTCACAGCTGCCGCACACTGGGTCGACATTTTCATCGTGCTGTCCACTACAACCCCGAGGTCTCTCTCCTGGTCGGTCACCGCCAGTTCAGACCCCATGAGCGTATATGTGAAATTCAGATTTTTTGCTCCAATATGCATAATTTTACACTTGTTTATATTGAATTGCATTTGCCATTTTTCTGCCCATTCACTCAGTTTGGAGAGGTCTTTTTGGAGCTCTTCGCAATCCCTTTTTGTTTTAACAACCCTGAACAATTTAGTGTCATCAGCAAACTTGGCCACTTCACTGCTCACTCCTAATTCTAGGTCATTAATGAACAAGTTGAAAAGTACAGGTCCCAATACCGATCCTTGAGGGACTCCACTTTCTACAGCCCTCCATTGGGAGAACTGTCCGTTTATTCCTACTCTCTGCTTTCTGCTTCTTAACCAATTCCTTATCCACAAGAGGACCTCTCCTCTTATTCCATGACTGCTAAGCTTCCTCAGAAGCCTTTGGTGAGGTACCTTGTCAAACGCTTTTTGAAAGTCTAAGTACACTATGTCCACTGGATCACCTCTATCTATATGCTTGTTGACACTCTCAAAGAATTCTAATAGGTTACTGAGACAGGACTTTCCCTTGCAGAAGCCATGCTGGCTCTGCTTCAGCAAGGCTTGTTCTTCTATGTGCTTAGTTAATCTAGCTTTAATAATATTTTCTACCAGTTTTCCAGGGACAGAAGTTAAGCTAACTGGCCTGTAATTTCCGGGATCCCCTCTGGATCCCTTTTTGAATATTGGCATTACATTTGCCACTTTCCAGTCCTCAGGCACAGAGGAGGACCCGAGGGACAAGTTACATATTTTAGTTAGCAGATCAGCAATTTCACCTTTGAGTTCTTTGAGAACTCTTGGGTGGATGCAATCTGGGCCCGGTGATTTGTCAGTTTTTATATTGTCCATTAAGCTTAGAACTTCCTCTTTCGTTACCACTATGTGTCTCAGTTCCTCAGAATCCCTTCCTGCAAATGTTAGTTCAGGTTCAGGGATCTGCCCTATATCTTCCACTGTGAAGACAGGTGCAAAGAATTCATTTAGCTTCTCTGCAATCTCCTTAGCGTTCTTTAGTACACCTTTGACTCCCTTATCATCCAAGGGTCCAATCGTCTCCCTAGATGGTCTCCTGCTTTGAATGTATTTATAGAATTTTTTGTTGTTGGTTTTTATGTTCTTAGCAATGTGCTCCTCAAATTCTTTTTTGGCATCCCTTATTGTCTTCTTGCATTTCTTTTGCCAGAGTTTGTGTTCCTTTTTATTTTCTTCATTCGGACAAGACTTCCATTTTCTGAAGGAAGACTTTTTGCCTCTAAGAGCTTCCTTGACTTTGCTCGTTAACCATGCTGGCATCTTCTTGGCCCTGGCGGTACCTTTTCTGATCTGCAGTATGCACTCCAGTTGAGCTTCTAATATAGTGTTCTTAAACAACTTCCAAGCATTTTTGAGTGATGTGACCCTCTGGACTTTGTTTTTCAGCTTTCTTTTTACCAATCCCCTCACTTTTGTGAAGTTTCCTCTTTTGAAGTCAAATGTGACCGTGTTGGATTTTCTTGGCAATTGGCCAGTTACATGTATGTTTAATTTAATAGCACTGTGGTCACTGCTCCCAATTGGTTCAACAACACTTACATCTCGCACCACATACTGTAAAACGTTACAGTAAATTAAAATGCATAAATACTATTAAAATACATAAAATGCATTATGCACATACATACATAAAATGCATTATGTATACACATGCAAACATACATACATGTATATATGTGCATACACATATAAGAAAGTGAGAATAAAAGAACTTAAAAGATAAAGATAAAAGATAAAAAACTTAAAAGGGTGTCAGGCTGACCCGTCAGTCCCAACCAAAGGCTCTCCGGACTGGAACAAAATAGTTTTTACAAGTTTCTGGAAGACCATCAGGGAGGGAGCAAAGCGGGCTTCTTGGGGCAGGGAATTCCAAAGTCTGGGAGCCACAATTGAAAATGCTCTCTCCCATGGGCTTATCAATCTAACTTCTTTCATTCCAGGCACGCAGAGGAGATCAGAGGTAGATGATCTTAAATCCAGGCTAGGAACATATGGACATTTAGGGCTTTAACGATCAAAACCAGCACTTTGAATTGGGCCTGGAAATAAATTGGGAACCAATGGAGTCGATAAAGCACAGAGTGATATGTTCCGTGCACCATGCTCCAGTTAACATTCTGGCTGTTACATTTTGGACCAACTGTAGTTTCCAAACCATTTTCAAAGGCAGCTTCCACGTAGAGTGCGTTAGAGTAGTCAAGCCTTGATGTCACCAATGCATGTGTCACTGTGGTCAAGTCAACTGCTTCCAGGAATGGATGCAGCTGGTAGCCCATTTTGAGATGGTCAAAAGCACCCCTGGCTACCGCAGACAACTGATATTCAAGCAGCAGGGCAGGATCCAGGAAGACTGCAGACCTGCTTCTTCAAGGGGGGTGCAACCTGTGATGCCCTTCCCTGGCTCTCCCTGTCAGGTTCCTACCTGCGCGTGGCTACTGCCTGTCACTAGGCACCACCAGGGACTCCACCAGTCCGGACTGTCCTTTTTTATTGTTTCTCTCCCCGCTCTAGCACAGATCTCAACAGATCCCCCTGCTAGGCAACCACCAGTCACGTCCTAATACTAGTATTCCCAGAGACTCTGAATACTGGTATTGTTATTCTCTTCACTGCTGCCACCATTTGTTACAGTTTCCCTTCAGCCTTGGTCATTACCTTACCCTCCCTTCTGGTCTGTGAAACCCCAGCCAAGGATCAGGCCTTTGGTAAACCAAATTAAGTATTTATTAAAGATAACAAAGCTAACAAGATTAACAAGATTTCTTCTTAAGGCACATAAGCATATGGTTTTACTCAATACTAATCCGAACTCCACCCCCCTCCTTCTCCACTCTCTCCTGGTAAACCACTCTCTCAAACCCACCAAACAACCCACTCTTTCTCTTCTCCCCCCAGATTCCACTCTCACTCTTCCTTTTATATGTTCAGCCATTTTAAACACTCAGCCAATCATCTAGCATTCTACTGCCCATTCACTTCCCCTCCTCTTTCACTCCACTTACCATGTATCTTCTAAACAACCAACACTTACCATATATACATTAATATAGGAACATCACATTTCCCCCCCCTTAAACAACGGCAGAGTATTATTCCTGTTCCAGGATTTATACGTCGCGTTAACAATATAAACAAGTCTCTATGGGGAAAATGTCTTTCTTTGTCCCTCCGTCTGGTCACGTCACTGCAGTCCCGGCCACTTGCCTGGAAAGTCCATCGGCCAGTACATTGTCCTTGCCTTTTATGAACTGGAAGTCCACTTGATAGTCCTGTAGGGCCCAGGACCACCTCTGCAGCATAGTGTTATGGTTTTTCATAGTCTGCAACCATAACAAGGCCCGATGATCCGTAGTTACCGTGAATCTTCGTCCCCACACGTATGGGCGCAACTTGTTCAGTCCCCACACGACCGCTAGGCACTCCTGGACCGACGAATAGTTTTTGTCCCTCGGCGTCAGCTTGCGACTCAGGTACGCCACTGGATGTCTGGTGCCTTCTCTCTCCTGCAGCAAGACGACTCCCAGCGCCAGGTCCGACGCATCTGTAGCCACGATGAATGGTTTCTCATAGTCTGATGCTATTAATATGGGTCCTTGGCACAAGGCTTGCTTCAGTAGATCAAAAGCCTTCTGACATTCATCCGTCCATACCACACGCTCAGAACACTTTTTCTTTGTTAATTCATGCAAGGGGGTTGCTATTTCCCCAAAATTTCTCACAAACTTCCTATAAAATCCAGCCACACCCAGAAATACCCTTACTTGTTTTTTGGTTAAGGGGATTGGTCACGCTTGTATTGCCTCCACCTTGCTCCATAAGGGGGTGATTTTCCCACTCCCCACCTTATGTCCTAAATAGATTACTTCTTTTAGTCCAAACTGGCATTTCTTAGCTTTTATTGTGAGGCCTGCTTTTCTTAAGGCCTCCAATACTGTTGTCAGGTGTTGGACATGCTCAGGCACCGACTTGCTAAAAATGGCCACGTCATCGATATAGGCCACTGCAAAATCTGACATGCCTCGCAACACAGTATTGATTAGCCTCTAAAATGAACTTGGTGAGTTCCTTAGTCCCATGGGTAAGGTCACAAACTCATATAACCCATCTGGTGTACTGAAGGCAGTTTTGGCTCTGGATTGCTTGTCTAGTTCCATTTGCCAAAATCCTTTACAGAGATCTAATGTAGAGATAATGGTTGCTGCCCCCAATAACTCTAACATTGCGTCTACCCTAGGCATAGGATATGCATCTGGGACAGTAATTTTATCGATTAGCCGATAATCAATGCAAAACCTTGTCGTTCCATCTTTTTTCGGAACCAGGACAATACTTGAGGCCCAGGGACTGATGGATTCCCTGATCACTCCTAATTCCAGCATATCTTCCACCTCCTTTTTGATCTCACTCAAAACTTTCCCATTCACACGGTACGGAACAGATCTGATTGGGGCATGATCTCCAGTATCAATGGAATGTATAACTATACTGGTTCGGCCAGGTTTGTTGCTAAAGAGATTCCTATAGGTTTTCAAAACTCTCAGAATCTCTTCTTTTACTTCCTCCTTCACCTCCTCTGACCATTCCACTTGATCTACCCCTCCTTTGTCTTTGCTTTCCTGTACCAAATCTGGAAGTTCAGGCCCACTTCCCTCAGGGAATAAGGTAACTTGCAACACCTGTGCATCCCTGGTATGGTAAGGCTTCAACATATTTACATGAACCACTTTGCTTTTGTTTAATTGGTCTGTGGTGATTACATACGTCACTTTGTCAAGCCTTTCTCTGATGGTATATGGTCCTTCCCAGTTAGCCTGTAATTTGTCATGTTTCCTGGGTATGAACGCCATAACCATATCTCCCACGAATACACTGCCTTGATCCGTCAGCACTTCATGAGGAAAACCCAGCCTCATAAAGATTTTTAATAAAGCCTCTGCCACTACAGGGGCTTCTACAGATCTTAGTGCTTCTGCATCTGGGTACCTGGTGGCAAAATCCACCACCACCACTAGATATTTCTTGCCATGCCTTGTGGGTTTGGAAAAAGGGCCCACCAAATCTATTCCCACTCTATAAAAGGGTTGTCCAATTATAGGAAGGGGCTTTAAGGGTGCCTTAGTCTTTACTCCACTTTTTCCCACCTTTTGGCATATTCCACAAGGTAGACAATGTTGTTTTACATCTTTGGAGATGTTTGGCCAATAATAGTGTGCTGCCAATCTCCTCTTGGTCTTTTTTATTCCCAGATGTCCTGCACATGGGACATCGTGGGCTACCTCTAGCAATCTGGTTCTGTATTTGCTAGGTACTATCAATTGCTTCACTGGTTCACATTCATCCTTTCTCTCAGCGGGCATCCACAGTCTATATAAAATCCCATTCTCACACACAACTTGATTCCTCAGTTTGTCAGTGAAAGGAATCTGTTGGGTCAGAGCTTGTTCCTTTATCTGCTTCAAACTTATATCTTTATGCAGCTCTTCCCTGAATTGCTCTGCTTCTTTCTTATCAGAGACCACTTGATACAGTTTGTCTCCTTCAGCAGGCCTGCTAGTGGTTGCTATGGTGACCTGAGGCTGGTTAACAGATTCCACCCTGTTTGTTTCAGCCCCCCTTAATATGGCTTCTTTTTCTCTGCCAATTTGCTGTCTGGTCACTACATATATCTTTCCTTGGGCTCCCATTACATCTCTTCCCAGTATTACTGGTTCTTGTTGCTGGGCATTAATGCCTACTTTATATCGGCCCTCTCGGCCTCTCCAAGTCATTTCCACCAGGGCCACAGGCAAACTTTCTGGTTGACCCCTCACTCCTTGGATAGTCACAGTTTCCTGAGGTAATATTACCTCAGAGTTTATTAAATCTGGCCTTTGTAATGTCTGAGCGGCACCAGTATCAAGCAATGCCCAATAATTTGCCCCTTGTACACTCACTTCCTCTCTCAGACTTGAATCAAGGTCTGTTACTTCTGTCCAGTTTATCTGGCAGAACTGAACCTTTTTCGCTGTTTCTAAAGCCTTGGGCTCTGTTTTCACTGCCCTTGTCTGAGCAGGATTACTAATGGGGTTGGCAACCTCACATTGAAAACATAGGTGCCCCGGTCTACCACATTTGTAGCATAATTTCTCCTCACTTTTAGGGTACACAGATCCACTCTGGGGTGTCCTGTGCCCTTCAGATTTTACTGGAGGACTCACTCGCTGTGGTACCACATCCCTTCTGCCAGCATTATATGGTCTGGGTTTAAAATCTCTTGATGTTTTCCCCACCCAGCCAGTTCTGTTGGAGGCAAAGTGATCCGCCATCTCTGCGGCCTCCTGCACCGATGTAGGGGACCGGTCTTTGACCAGGAGCCTTATTTCTGGTGGTAACTGATGGTATAATTGATCCAATATCATGAGGTTTTTCACCTCCTCCACAGACTGAGCTTTTGCACTTGTCAGCCATTTCCCAAATATGTCCATCAGTTTTGCCCCCAGCTCCACGAAAGACCTCCCTGTCTGTATCTGGCAATTTCTGAAAAGCTTTCTAAAATAATCAGGCCCCAGTCTGAATCTTTTAAACACTGCTTCTTTGAATTCAGCATAGGTGACGGGCCTGTCTGAGAGGAAATATTGGTATACCTCAGCCAATTCCCCTTTAATCAGGTTTGATAAATACTGCATGTATTTATCTTCAGGTAGCCCCCACAACTGAGCTGCTTTTTCAAAGGTTGTGAGATAAATTTGAGGATCTTGACCAGGCTCATAGACAGCAAAGTCCTTTGGAGTAATTTTTATTTTTGCTCCATCTCTGTCTTTCCTTGTCTCATCAGAATGAAACTTCTCTCTTTCAAATTTTAACTTTTCTGCCTGTAATTCCGCATCCACTCTCATTCTCTCAAATTCCAACTCCCTCTGTTTTTCCTTCTCTGCACCTTCCATCCTCAATCTCTCAGCTTCCAACTCCCTCTGCTTGTCTTTCCCATCAGCTTCCATCCTCAATCTCTCAGCTTCCAACTCCCTCTGCTTGTCTTTTTCCTCAGCCTCCCATCTTAACTTCTCTGTCAAGTACTCTATATAAGCGGGATTGCTTAAATATCCTTCTGGGGTCTCTTCCCTGACAGGTTGTTTTTGCTGGGCAGTTGCAAATCCTATAAGTGCTACCCTCAATTCATCTACCCCTTTACCCTCGTGAGGTAAATTGAATGTTATGCACTTCTCCACCAGCTCCTATCTTTTCATTTTTATGTATTCAGCCATGGTGTTTGAGTTCACTCACTCTTTGCCACACACTCTTTGCCAGTCACTCTCACAAGAAATCTTGTTTTGTTATTTCTGTTTGCCACACCACTGTTCTGGATTCTCTAGTATTCGTATCTGGATTCTCTGTTGTTCGTATCCCACCGCTACTGCCACCACGTGTGACGCCCTTCCCTGGCTCTCCCTGTCAGGTTCCTACCTGAGCGTGGCTACTGCCTGTCACTAGGAACCACCAGGGACTCCACCAGTCCGGACTGTCCTTTTTTATTGTTTCTCTCCCCGCTCTAGCACAGATCTCAACAGATCCCCCTGCTAGGCAACCACCAGTCACGTCCTAATACTAGTATTCCCAGAGACTCTGAATACTGGTATTGTTATTCTCTTCACTGCTGCCACCATTTGTTACAGTTTCCCTTCAGCCTTGGTCATTACCTTACCCTCCCTTCTGGTCTGTGAAACCCCAGCCAAGGATCAGGCCTTTGGTAAACCAAATTAAGTATTTATTAAAGATAACAAAGCTAACAAGATTAACAAGATTTCTTCTTAAGGCACATAAGCATATGGTTTTACTCAATACTAATCCGAACTCCACCCCCCTCCTTCTCCACTCTCTCCTGGCAAACAACTCTCTCCAACCCCACCAAGCAACCCACTCTTTCTCTTCTCCCCCCAGATTCCACTCTCACTCTTCCTTTTATATGTTCAGCCATTTTAAACACTCAGCCAATCATCTAGCATTCTACTGCCCATTCACTCCCCCTCCTCTTTCACTCCACTTACCATGTATCTTCTAAACAACCAACACTTACCATATATACATTAATATAGGAACATCACACAACCCCATCCAGAATAGGTTGCAATACTACCCTGACACAGTTTTTCCCTTGGCCAGCAACACTTTCATCTTGTTTGGATTGTTTCAATTTGTTAGCCCACATCCAGTCCCACAGCCTCCAGGCACCGGTTTAGGATGAGCATTCCCTCCCTGCAAACAGATGATAGGGAGAGATCGAGTTGATCTTCATCAGCATATTGATGACATTGTACTCCAATTCTCTGGATGACCTCTTCCAGCGGTTTCATATAGATGTTGAAGAGCATGGGAGACAGAATGGAACTCTGCGGGACCCCATAGGCCAACGGCCAGGGGAACTAGCAGTAGTCTCCCAGCACCACTTTCTCAGTCCTCTCCATCAGGTAGGATCGGAACCACCATAATGATAGCCATCAGCCTCAAGTAACACATCATTGGCTGGCAGCAGTAGCTGGGAGGAACCAGCCACACATATAAAGTCAGAGCACCCTAGCGAGGGAGCCTGCTCCACGAGCTAGAGGGAGCCCCAGCTGACGAAGCGTCAAGGCCCCAGCTGACAAAGCGTCAAGGCGAGTTAAGCAGCAGAGCGAGTTCAGCAGCAGGGCGAGGAGGCCAGGGCCCCCCACTCTGCCTGTCTGTTCCCTGACCTCAACTAAACCGCAGTCTCCAACCCATTGATGTAATAAACCTTAAACAAAACTATGCAGGTAAGAAGCCAGCAGGGGTGTGGGGGCTTTCCAGTGTTTTGCACCGCCTGCAGCATGTACGACTATCTGCCTGTTGGACAGAAGTTGTGGGTGTGCTCTCGGTGCAATGAGCTCCTGGCTCTCCGGGAATGACTTCATTTCCTTGAGGCCAAGGTGGCAGACATGGAAAAGCTGAGAGAGGCAGAGAGGTGTGTGGAGGATGCCTTCAGGGACGTTATAGCTGTGTCCCACTCCAACGATGATAGCTCTCCTGCTATCATGGACAACGATGGTCTCGGGGAAGGAGAGCATCCAGCTGAGGAAGAGGGAAACGATCCCTTACAAGGGACCCATTCCTTGGGGGATGAGCAGCTATCCTCTCGTGCCGAGGATATATCTCCAGGGGGTGGAGGGATCCTTGTAGTGGGTGATTCGATCATTAGGAACATAGACAGTGGGGTGTGTGATGGGCGTGTAGACCGCAAGGTGTTTTGCCTGCCTGGTGCGAAGGTTGCGGATATCACCCATCGTTTAGATAGTTTGGTAGACAGTGCTGGGAAGGAGTCAGTGGTCGTGGTGCACGTTGGCACCAACGACATGGGGAAATGCAGCCGTGAGGTCCTGGAAGCAAAATTTAGGTTGCTAGGTAGGATGCTGAAAGCCAGGACCTCCAAGGTGGCTTTCTCTGAAATGCTACCGGTTCCACGCGCAGGACCAGCCAGACAGGCCCAGCTTCGCAGTCTCAATGCGTGGATGAGACGATGGTGTCGGGTGGAAGGGTTCGGATTTGTTAGGCACTGGGGAACATTTTGGGACAAGCCGGGCCTGTACAAAAGGGACGGGCTCCACTTGAACCAGAATGGAACCAGACTGCTGGCACTTAAAATTAAAAAGGTAGCAGAGCAGCTCTTAAACTGACTGAGGGGGGAAACCCGACAGGAGCTGAGAAAGGTCCGGTTCGGAATAAACCTCCCCCCTGGGATAAAAACCAAAGAAATGATGAAATTTTAAAAGGGGTAGGCCTAGAAGTAGGCATTGTGAGAGCAGGGGCACAGGATATAAATTCAGAACAGCAAAATTACCACAGGCCTAACCACAAGTGCCAAAGACACTTGAAGAGAGACACTGCTTACAAGTGCCTATACGCTAATGCAAGGAGCCTCCGAACCAAGATGGGAGAACTGGAGTGCTTGGTCTTAGGGAAGAGCATTGATATAGTGAGCATAACCGAGACCTGGTGGAATGGAGAAAACCATTGGGATACGGTTATCCCTGGATATAAACTATATCGGAAGGACAGGGAAGGACGTATTGGTGGCGGAGTCGCTCTATACGTGAAAGAAGGCATTGAATCCAGCAAGCTCGAAACCCCAAAAGAGGCAGACTCCTCCACAGAATCGTTGTGGGTGGTGATACCATGCCCCAGGAGGGACTTAATACTGGGAACGATCTATCATCCCCCTGATCAAAATGCTCAGGGAGACCTTGAGATGAGATATGAAACTGAGGAAGCATCCAAACTAGGAAATGTGGTAGTAATGGGTGACTTCAACTACCCGGACATAGACTGGCTGCATATGTGTTCCAGTCATGACAAAGAAGCAAAGTTTCTAGATATTCTAAATGACTATTCCCTAGATCAGTTGGTCATGGAACCGACCAGAGGGACGGCAACCCTGGACTTAATCCTCAGTGGGGACCGGGACCTGGTGCGAGATGTAAGTGTTGTTGAACCGATTGGGAGCAGTGACCAAGGTGCTATTAAATTAAACATACATGTAACTGGCCAATTGCCAAGAAAATCCAACACGGTCACATTTGACTTCAAAAGAGGAAACTTCACAAAAATGAGGGGATTGGTAAAAAGAAAGCTGAAAAACAAAGTCCAGAGGGTCACATCACTCGAAAATGCTTGGAAGTTGTTTAAAAACACTATATTAGAAGCTCAACTGGAGTGCATACCGCAGATCAGAAAAGGTACCGCCAGGGCCAAGAAGATGCCAGCATGGTTAACAAGCAAAGTCAAGGAAGGTCTTAGAGGCAAAAAGTCTTCCTTCAAAAAATGGAAGTCTTGTCCGAATGAAGAAAATAAAAAAGAACACAAACTCTGGCAAAAGAAATGCAAGAAGACAATAAGGGATGCTAAAAAAGAATTTGAGGAGCACATTGCTAAGAACATAAAAACCAACAACAAAAAATTCTATAAATACATTCAAAGCAGGAGACCATCTAGGGAGACAATTGGACCCTTGGATGATAAGGGAGTCAAAGGTGTACTAAAGAACGATAAGGAGATTGCAGAGAAGCTAAATGAATTCTTTGCATCTGTCTTCACAGTGGAAGATATAGGGCAGATCCCTGAACCTGAACTAACATTTGCAGGAAGGGATTCTGAGGAACTAAGACAAATAGTGGTAACGAGAGAGGAAGTTCTAAGCTTAATGGACAATATAAAAACTGACAAATCACCGGGCCCGGATGGCATCCACCCGAGAGTTCTCAAAGAACTCAAAGGTGAAATTGCTGATCTGCTAACTAAAATATGTAACTTGTCCCTCGGGTCCTCCTCCGTGCCTGAGGACTGGAAAGTGGCAAATGTAACACCAATCTTCAAAAAGGGATCCAGAGGGGATCCCGGAAATTACAGGCCAGTTAGCTTAACTTCTGTCCCTGGAAAACTGGTAGAAAGTATTATTAAAGCTAGATTAACCAAGCACATAGAAGAACAAGCCTTGCTGAAGCAGAGCCAGCATGGCTTCTGCAAGGGAAAGTCCTGTCTCAGTAACCTATTAGAATTCTTTGAGAGTGTCAACAAGCATATAGATAGAGGTGATCCAGTGGACATAGTGTACTTAGACTTTCAAAAAGTGTTTGACAAGGTACCTCACCAAAGGCTTCTGAGGAAGCTTAGCAGTCATGGAATAAGAGGAGAGGTCCTCTTGTGGATAAGGAATTGGTTAAGAAGCAGAAAGCAGAGAGTAGGAATAACCGGACAGTTCTCCCAATGGAGGGCTGTAGAAAGTGGAGTCCCTCAAGGATCGGTATTGGGACCTGTACTTTTCAACTTGTTCATTAATGACCTAGAATTAGGAGTGAGCAGTGAAGTGGCCAAGTTTGCTGACGACACTAAATTGTTCAGGGTTGTTAAAACAAAAAGGGATTGCGAAGAGCTCCAAAAAGACCTCTCCAAACTGAGTGAATGGGCGGAAAAATGGCAAATGCAATTCAATATAAACAAGTGTAAAATTATGCATATTGGAGCAAAAAATCTGAATTTCACATATACGCTCATGGGGTCTGAACTGGCGGTGACCGACCAGGAGAGAGACCTCGGGGTTGTAGTGGACAGCACGATGAAAATGTCGACCCAGTGTGCGGCAGCTGTGAAAAAGGCAAATTCCATGCTAGCGATAATTAGGAAAGGTATTGAAAATAAAACAGCCGATATCATAATGCCGTTGTATAAATCTATGGTGCGGCCGCATTTGGAATACTGTGTACAGTTCTGGTCGCCTCATCTCAAAAAGGATATGATAGAGTTGGAAAAGGTTCAGAAGAGGGCAACCAGAATGATCAAGGGGATGGAGCGACTCCCTTACGAGGAAAGGTTGCAGCATTTGGGGCTTTTTAGTTTAGAGAAAAGGCGGGTCAGAGGAGACATGATAGAAGTGTATAAAATTATGCATGGCATTGAGAAAGTGGATAGAGGACTTCCGGGAAGGGTGACTTCGCTTGTGCCTGCTTTTGAGACGGGCTCCCGCCTCAAAAGAAGCTTATTCAGATATAAATCAGTCAGAACATTTTTTTTTTGACTGATGAAATTTCTCCCGGGCAGGGAGAAACGTAGAGATCAACCTCAAAAGCCTGTTTTTGTTGGGAGGACTGGATTTCATTAATTTATGAGAAAAGGTCCAGCCAACAATGCCGGACGGACTTCCAACTTTTGCTCTATCTGTTTAATGCGATACGTTTATCTTTTCTTCAAAGAGAAAACCGACTAACAGGCAAGCACCCTTCTTTCTATTATTTTTCTTACTTGGTTTAAATTGTTGCAGCAAAAGGAGATTTGTCAGATTGATCGGCTTTGAAGTACTTCTGGGTGAGCTATAAATCTTCTCTGTTATTCACGAAATTAACAGCTTATCTCTGTTTCTGTTGCAAAAAGCTGTCCTGGAAGTGCATTTTAAAGATATAAACAGAAGAGGGATTTCTATTCCGAGGAATGTTATATTGTCTGGGACTATTCTCTTTTTGGTCTATTTTATTTCGACGAATCTGCTTCTTCACGACGCCACTAACTGTTTTGATGCTGGGAACCAAATTTGTTTTGTATTCTTGAACATAGAGAGATAAGGCAGGCTGCTCTGTTTATACTGTGATGTCATCAAGCCTGGAATATTAACCCAATTGCTGCTGAAATAAGAAGTGGTTCTTCTTTACTTCTGTTTTGCTTTGTTTTCGTGGTTTTAAAAATGGCAATCAAGAAAGTGGCTGAGAATCTGGAAGTAATTATGTTTCAGAAAATAATGGATGAGATTGAGATAACGAAACAAACCCTGCGACAGGGCAGTAAGGAGCTGAAAATTGAACTGAGCAAAATGACGCAGGAGCTTAAAGAAATAGGGGATCCTGTGAGAGAGGAGAATGAGATCAGAGACGTTATCTCTGAAGAAATTAATGAAGATATTAGAGATAAAGTTATCAATGGCTTGGATAATCTTCTGGACTGGAATGACGTGATGGAGTTTGATATAGTGAAAATCTATGGAATTAACTGCAGCCATGTGACAATGGAAAAACTCTCAAGAGATGAGCCAGTGCATTTTGTAAAAAAGAAGAACAGAGATATGACTTTACAACAGTACTTCAGCAACTTATTCAGAATGGATGGCAAGAAAATATTTGGGATAGAGGAAATTCCCATCAGACTCTTATTATATGACTATGGCTATGACAGCAAGATTATTATGGAATACTGATAATGGAAGATTGGACACTGAAATTACTGGACTTAACAGGACTATTGAAGATGGAAGATGAAATTAATAGGGATAATGGAATAATGGCTATTGAAATTATTGGACCTAACAGATTTTGATGAGATGGATTAATCCAAATGTTTATTTGGAAAAAAATTGATAGATATATTTCTTAAAGAATTGAAACCTCTCTTTGACTTTTTGTGGAAAGAATAAAGTAATGTTTATGAGATTTGATGATTAATTAAGATAACTACTGGAGGAAAGTGATTTTATAATATAATTTAAGAGACAGGATTGTTATATATTGTAGACCTATAACTGATCTGCGACAAATGGGAAGTCAATATTTTATTTTTATTTTTTGTTTAATCATTTTTGTTTTGTTTTGTTTTTTGTCTTTGAATGTTTTATGATTTTGTTTTGTATGTTTTATGAAAATTTGAATAAAAATTATTGTAAAAAAAAAAAAGAAAGTGGATAGAGAAAAGTTCTTCTCCCTCTCTGATAATACTAGAACTCGTGGACATTCAAAGAAGCTGAATGTTGGAAGATTCAGGACAGACAAAAGGAAGTACTTCTTCACTCAGCGCATAGTTAAACTATGGAATTTGCTCCCACAAGATGCAGTAATGGCCACCAGCTTGGACGGCTTTAAAAGAAGATTAGACAAATTCATGGAGGACAGGGCTATCAATGGCTACTAGCCATGATGGCTGTGCTCTGCCACCCTAGTCAGAGGCAGCATGCTTCTGAAAACCAGTTGCCGGAAGCCTCAGGAGGGGAGAGTGTTCTTGCACTCGGGTCCTGCTTGCGGGCTTCCCCCAGGCACCTGGTTGGCCACTGTGAGAACAGGATGCTGGACTAGATGGGCCACTGGGCTGATCCAGCAGGCTCTTCTTATGTTCTTATGTTCTTATAAAACAGTGCCTCCCAAACCCATCCCAGCTAGACAACCCAGAAGGATACCATGGTCGATGGTATCGAAGGCTGCCAAGAGGTCCAGCAGCACCAACAGGGACGCACTCCCCCTGTCTGGTGCCTGGCATAGGTCATCAAGCAGGGTGACCAGGGCAGTCTCTGTCCCATGACCAGGCCTGAAGCGTGATTGAAAAGGGTCTAGATAATCCGATTCATCCAGGAAAACTTGGATTTGAGCAGCCACCACCCTCTCATAAGAACATAAGAACATAAGAAGAGCAATTTTACACTTGTTTATATTTAATTGCATTTGCCATTTTTCCGCCCATTCATTCAGTTTGGAGAGGTCTTTTTGGAGCTCTTCGCAATCCCTTTTTGTTTTAACAACCCTGAACAATTTAGTGTCGTCAGCAAACTTGGCCACTTCACTGCTCACTCCTAATTCTAGGTCATTAATGAACAAGTTGAAAAGTACAGGTCCCAATACCGATCCTTGAGGGACTCCACTTTCTACAGCCCTCCATTGGGAGAACTGTCCGTTTATTCCTACTCTCTGCTTTCTGCTTCTCAACCAATTCCTTACCCACAAGAGGACCTCTCCTCTTATTCCGTGACTGCTAAGCTTCCTCAGAAGTCTTTGGTGAGGTACCTTGTCAAACACTTTTTGAAAGTCTAAGTACACTATGTCCACTGGATCACCTCTATCTATATGCTTGTTGACACTCTCAAAGAATTCTAATAGGTTACTGAGACAGGACTTTCCCTTGCAGAAGCCATGCTGGCTCTGCTTCAGCAAGGCTTGTTTTTCTATGTGCTTAGTTAATCTAGCTTTAATAATACTTTCTACCAGTTTTCCAGGGACAGAAGTTAAGCTAACTGGCCTGTAATTTCCGGGATCCCCTCTGGATCCCTTTTTGAAGATTGGCATTACATTTGCCACTTTCCAGTCCTCAGGCACGGAGGAGGACCCGAGGGACAAGTTACATATTTTAGTTAGCAGATCAGCAATTTCACATTTGAGTTCTTTGAGAACTCTTGGGTGGATGCCATCTGGGCCCGGTGATTTGTCAGTTTTTATGTTGTCCATTAAGCTTAGAACTTCCTCTCTTGTTACCACTATGTGTCTCAGTTCCTCAGAATCCCTTCCTGCAAATGTTAGTTCAGGTTCAGGGATCTGCACTATATCTTCCACTGTGAAGACAGATGCAAAGAATTCATTTAGCTTCTCTGCAATCTCCTTATCGTTCTTTAGTACACCTTTGACTCCCTTATCATCCAAGGGTCCAATTGCCTCCCTAGATGGTCTCCTGCTTTGAATGTATTTATAGAATTTTTTGTTATTGGTTTTTATGTTCTTAGCAATGTGCTCCTCAAATTCTTTTTTAGCATCCCTTATTGTCTTCTTGCATTTCTTTTGCCAGAGTTTGTGTTCTTTTTTATTTTCTTCATTCGGACAAGACTTCCATTTTCTGAAGGAAGACTTTTTGCCTCTAAGAGCTTCCTTGACTTTGCTCGTTAACCATGCTGGCATCTCCTTGGCCCTGGCGGTACCTTTTCTGATCTGCGGTATGCACTCCAGTTGAGCTTCTAATATAGTGTTTTTAAACAACTTCCAAGCATTTTCGAGTGATGTGACCCTCTGGACTTGTTTTTCAGTTTTCTTTTTACCAATCCCCTCATTTTTGTGAAGTTTCCTCTTTTGAAGTCAAATGTGACCGTGTTGGATTTTCTTGGCAATTAGTCATTTACATGTATGTTTAATTTAATAGCACTGTGGTCACTGCTCCCAATCGGTTCAACAACACTTACATCTCGCACCAGGTCCCGGTCCCCACTGAGGATTAAGTCCAGGGTTGCCGTCCCTCTGGTCGGTTCCATGACCAACTGGTCTAGGGAATAGTCATTTAGAATATCTAGAAATTTTGCTTCTTTGTCATGACTGGAACACATATGCGGCCAGTCTATGTCTGGGTAGTTGAAGTCACCCATTACTACCACATTTCCTAGTTTGGATGTTTCCTCAATTTCACATCTCATCTCAAGGTCTCCCTGAGCATTTTGATCAGGGGGACGATAGATCGTTCCCAGTATTAAGTCCCTCCTGGGGCATGGTATCACCACCCACAACGATCACCTTTGGAAGAAAGGGGAGATTAGAGACTGGGCGGAAGTTTTAAGATCTGCAGGATCTAACAAAGGCTTTTTAACAAAGGTCTTATCGCAGCCTCCTTCAACAATGTTGGCATAGAACTTTCCCTTAAGGAGGTGTTAATGAAACATACCAGCTAACCAGCCCCTCCCAATCTGGCAGATTTAATTAGCCAGGATGGGCAAGGGTCAAGTGAGCAGGCAGTGGCCCTCATTTCTCCCAGAGTCCTGTCCACATCCTCAGGCTTTACAAGCTGAAAAGTATCCATAGGAAAATGACCAGAGGAAGCCTCGAGGACATCTGGCACAACTGCAATTAACAAGGAGTCCAAGTCAGTCCGAATGCAGGCAATTTTATCTGCAAAGTGCTTCACAAACATGTCACAACAAGTGACTGAGGGCTCAGAATCTAATGTAGGGCCAAAGCCCAGAAGGCCCTTGACCACCTGGAAAAGCATCATCGAATGGCACTGAGCAGACACAATGGTGGCAGAGAAGTGAACTTTTTTCGCTGCCATCACCACCACATGATAGGCTCAATAATGAGCTCTAGCCAGTGTTCAGTCGAAAGCAGATTGAGTTTTCTCCATCGTCGCTCTAGCCATTGTCCCTGCCGTTTCATCAGACCCAAGGTTCGAGTAAACCAAGGTGTATTATAGGCCTTCCCTGGTGGGAGAAGGCACTTTGGAATGATGGTGTCACTGCCCAGGACACTTCCACATTCCAGAGATTGACCAGGGCTTCAGTGGTATCGCCAGCCATGTTGGGAACATCCCCCAGAGCATTCAAGAAACCATCTGGGTCCATAGGTCTCCAGGGGCAGACCATCTTAATCCTCTCTTCACCCCTGCAAAGATTACCGGGGGCACAAAGTCTGAACCTGATCAGGTGGTGATCTGTCCATGACAACAGAGTCACTAAGAACCCCTCCACCCTCAGATCATCTTCTTACTGTTCCAAACAAAAGACACGATCAATCGTGTGTCATGCCACGTGTGTTGGTCCAGATTATATTAAGGACAGCCCCATGGTTGTCATGGCAGCCATGAAGTCCTGAGCCAGACCTATGAATCTAACCTTGGCATGTGTGTTGAAATCACCCAGAACAATCAGCTTGGGGAACTTCAGCACCAATGCCGAGAGCAGCTCCACCAGCTCAGGGAGGGAGACAGTTGGGCAGCAGGGTGGATAGTACATCAACAGCGTCCCAACTTTTTGCCGTAAGCCATGGCTTCTTTCACTGAAAGTGTACCAGAGTAGCATAGAGGAGGAATTTTAAATTAGGTCTCCAGAACTTTTGGTGGGCTGTTTTTCTTTTGTGTTTTTTTAAAGTGTAAAGGCAAGGGTCTTGCTGGTTGGTTTACTGAGAAGAAAAATGTGCAGGTAATATTCTACTCAGTCAAAGCATGACACAACATAAGGGGCTTACCTTCAGCATGGGGAGACATAAGTAAGAATTATGACCCTCAGAAATAAATAGCATGAGCATGCATAGAGTGCATCTGCCTCCCCAGTGAGGAATCTCTATTTGTATTTATTAAGATGATTTCATAATAACCTGAAATATAAACTGTTCATTGCCAGTCAGCCACATGGAATCACTGCTATTCTTTTATCAAATGGATCCCCAAGATCTGAACAACTTTCGCCCAGTCTCAAATTTGCCATTCTTAGGCAAGGCGATTGAGCGGGTGGTGGCAAAACAGTTGCAAGCGCACTTGGAGGAAGCGGATTATCTGGATCCATTTCAATCGGGCTTCAGGCCTGGACATGGGACTGAAACAGCCTTGGTCGCCTTGGTAGATGATATGAGGAGGGCGTGGGATAGGGGCGAATGCACCTTCCTTGTCCTCCTTGATCTGTCAGCGGCTTTCGATACCGTTGACCACGTTATCCTCCTGGACCGCCTGAAGAGGTTAGGCATAGGGGGCACTGTATTGCAGTGGTTCCACTCCTTCCTCTCTGGTAGGTACCAAAGAGTGGCATTGGAGGATGAGGTTTCGGATCCTTGGCCTCTCACTTGTGGGGTGCCACAGAGTTCCATCCTCTCCCCGATGCTGTTCAACATCTATATAAAGCCGCTGGGGGCAATCATCAGGAGATTTGGGCTGCAATGTCATCAGTATGTGGATGACACGCAGCTCTATCTCTCATTTAAATCTTCACCGAGGTTGGCTGTAGAAACCCTGTCCAAGTGCCTGGAGTCGGTGAGTGGCTGGATGGGAAGGAATAAGCTGAAGCTGAACCCTGACAAAACCGAGGTACTGTTTGTGGGAGACAAGGGAAGGCTGGGGGATGTGGACCTGGTGCTCAATGGGGTACGTTTGCCCCTGAAAGACCAGGTCCGCAGCCTGGGGGTCATTCTTGACTCCCAGCTGACCATGGAGGCTCAAGTCTCGGCTGTGAGCCGGGCAGCGCTGTATCAACTCCATCTGATACGGAGGCTGCGCCCCTACCTTCCCAACCATCTGCTCCCACCAGTAGTACATGCCCTGGTCACCTCTTGCCTAGACTACTGTAATGCGCTCTACGTGGGGTTACCCTTGAAAACGGTCCAGAAGCTGCAACTGGTACAGAATGCGGTGGCTCGTCTGATTAAAGGCTGCCGCCGGCAAGATCACATCACTCCAGTGCTGAAGGAGTTGCACTGGCTACCGGTTGTTTACCGGGCCCAATTCAAGGTGTTGGTTTTGACCTTTAAAACCCTATACGGTTTTAGCCCAGTCTATCTGAAGGAGTGCCCCCAGCATTGTCAGGGATGCCGCTCAACAAGATCAGCCTCAGAAGACCTTCTCTCGATCCCACCGGTTAAAACAGCTAGACTGGTGAGGACTAGAGAGAGGGCTTTTTCAATAGTGGCCCCCACCCTGTGGAACTCTCTCCCAAATGATCTCCACCATGCCCCTTCTATGATAAGCTTCCGCCGGGCCTTGAAGACCTGGCTCTTCAGGCAGGCTTTTGGGATGGGTTAGGTTTCTTACTGTTATAGTTTTAAATTTTAATGTTTTAATGTATTGTGTTATCTTGTATGTCGCCCAGAGTGGCTGGACAACCAGCCAGATGGGCGACTAATAAATTAAATAAATAAATAATAATAATAAATTGCCAAGAAAAGAAAAGAATCCAGTAAGTGTTTTATGTCTTTCACTGGAGACTAGAACGTAACAAAAACTCAGGAGCCTAGGCTCTGAGGCTGTTGAAGAGAAAGATTTCTGGTTATCATGCCTAATGTGTGTTCCAGTTCATTCTAAATAGGTGTTCTTTGTGCAAGGAATACATCTAACCAGAGCTTGGAAAAGTTACTTTTTTAAAACTACAACTCCCATCAGCCCCAGCCAGCATAGCCACTGGATTGGGCTGATGGGAGTTGTAGTTCAAAAAAAGTAACTTTTCCAAGCTCTGCATCTAACAATCACCACACAATATTGTTCTCAGAGCTTGGAAAAGTTACTTTTTTGAACTACAACTCCCATCAGCCCCAGCCAGCATGGCCATAGGATTGGGCTGATGGGAGTTGTAGTTTAAAAAAGTAACTTTTCCAAGCTCTGATTGTTCTGCCCTCAGTCTCTCCATATCAAAACTGGCAATGGCTTACCCAATAAATAATCCGTGGTTAAATCAAGCTGTGAGAGCATGTGTGCATGCACACACACACACACCTTCTCAGACTCTTTTAGAGCTTTAAACTACCATTCCCATCATGCAACAAGTTGCCAAGCTCAGTATTCATTGCTAGCCAAAAAGAAATGCATGTCCCAGTATGCCTTTGAAAAAAGCCTCTCTCCCCTTCATAATTACTCTATTACTTCCATCAGCTTTTAAAGAGGATGAACTGCTGCAGAACTGTCAAACACATTTTTAAAATAATAATTTAAGCACCCCTCCAGTTCCAATCCATTAACCAAAATGTTAAACAAAGATAAAACATGTATTTTAAAAAGAAGCAATTCACAGTATGTCCAGTGGTGCTCACTCATACAAACAGGCATATCAATGAAATAAAAATAAGTGAACTATAAGATTGATCAGGTAACCAACAGCTTCAAGAAATGTGTGCTCTTGGAAGTGGCCTTCAAGGAAACAGCTCTGAGCATGCTCAGAAGAGATGCATGATTCTGATTGGGCTGAGAGAGCCTCAGTCATCCACAGTCAATGTTGTATCCATGGATAGCCCTCATGACAACAGCAGGGAGTGGGAGTCTGCACAACTAGAACTGAAAAGCCGGCAGTTCTAATATTCAAATTTCACTTTTTTTTCTGCCCTGGGATGCATGGGAGGGACCTCTTTGCCATATCTATACTTTGTCCCGGCTCCCACCCAAAAACAATAACAGGTGCACTTTCTTGCAAGTAAAAAACACCTATTATTGTTCAGTGTTGTGGAAAGAGCAGAATATAGTCCAAGGCAAAGGGGTAGCAATAATGAATTCATTTCAGAGACAATGCCAAGGCTCAGGTGTCCAAGATTTCAAGGCTGCACAGGAGGTGTGAAGTTGTTCCAACAGGTTTCTCCATCTATCTGCCAAGATTTTAGGGAGAGAATGCCCAGCTAGTTGCAAGAATCCCTATTCCTGTTGGAATACATGGCCAGAATTTGGGCACTTCTGCCTGAGACTTTTCTTTTCTCTTGATGTGCTGCCTCTCCCTGGGAGACATTGCCAGACCTTCCTCCTTGTTCTTCAGTGGAGAAACAGCCTCCACGGTCTGTAACAGCTCCCTCTCCTCTGCGGGTGAGAGAGAGGCAGCCTCTGGGACTCTGGCCTTATCACCAGATGTGGGCGCATCTGGAAGTGGGGGGGATTTTTCTAAAGGGCTCTGCTCTGAGCCAACCCCATCCTTCCATACAGTTCCTCAAATGCCTCTCACTATTGGTCTGAATTAGAGTACTCAGAAGGGATTATGCCATACTTTTGGATTAGGATTGGCTGAGTGGTGCACATAGCTGATTGGCCCCCAAACAGGAGATTGACAGAAATGTTTGCAGGAGCATCTGAAAACTCAAATGAAAGTACAAAGTGTGTGTCAGACAGGAAAGACTGCATGGCTTTGAGATTTGGGTTTTTTTTTAAAAAAAATGTTTGACATTCTCCTTGGAACAGCTGTGCCCCAGTAGCCCTAGCACAAGAGCCTCTACTGCCCAGACCTGTTCCAAGAAGTGGGAAAGAGCATAACTTTTCTACTTCCTCCTTAGCTTTAGGTTCTTTTCAAGGGGATAAAAGGTAACCACCCTTGCCACCTCAGGATGAAAGAGGGGGGGGACTCAGAGTCTTCACAGGCTCCAGGGGAAGTCCTCAAGAGTGCCATGCCATTGTGTATACAGATACCACATTGGCAACACCAGGTTTACGCTATTAAAACTAATAATTGTAATGTAACTGACAAAAATGCCTTTCAGGTCACAGGGAAGCTTGCCTAGCAGTGGCCTCCTTATTTCCTGCCTAGTCTTTCCAGTATTTGTGCTACCTCTCCATGGTTAAGATGAGACAGTGACAATATTATTGGGCCGCTATCTTCTGCACGAGTGATTTCCTGTCTCTACTGCATTACTAGGGATGGAAAGATCTGTCTGTTTCAGTTCTCTCGGTTTCTCATTTTTCCAATGTTAAATTCAGTTCTCTACATTTCTTCAGCAATCTGCAATTTTTTTAAAAAAAAATCCTCATGAATATTCTCCATCATTTTAGTGTGAATTTCTCCAAATAAACACATTTTTGTAGGCAGTTTTGACAAAGGTACACATTTTTGCAAGCCATTTCTCATCATGCGTTTTTGCATGTTATTTTCACTCATGTATTCATTTTTATGTACACTTCCCCCTAATATATGCATTTTTGTAAATGTTGTTTAGTTGGCGAACTGCATCCCAAAATTCTAATAAATGTAAATGTTGAAGGATGGTTGTGTTTTGGTTCTCATATTGTTTCAGAAATTGCAAATTTGATAAATTCTCCTTGAAATGAGAACTGAATCGAAATTCTCACCCATCTCTATGCACTTACAGAGCTGCTCTTTAGTCCTGTTGCTAACTATGTTCAGAGCATCCCACAATCCTACATTCAGTTTTAGTAAATTAACCAATAATCTGCTATTTAATTCTTACTGGGTCTGTGAGAGTATAATAAAAAAATGTTGTTGTAATAGTCAATCGGTTAGTAACCAACTAATAACTAATAACCTGGTTTGCAGCTCACTTTTTAAATGGGATATAGTTTGGACTGCGCTAGCGTTGAAAGCCAACAACTCTGGTTCCACTTGCTGATTCACTCCCAGAGAAGCCAAAATACATGCAAAAGGATGTTTAACACACAACCTCTAAGTGTGAATAGCAACAACAGTTTTGATACAGCCCTTCCCTTAGTTACCTGAGTTCCTTGTTGCTATTGGTCTGTGTGAGCAGGTAGTGTGCATAATGGCGTGGGGGACCCCTTACATATCCTCTGTATCCTTTCACACTGGGGGAAATGGAGTTGAAGAATCTTTTGCTGAGGTGGGTAAAATGAGGAATGAATGAATAATGAGTTAACCCCAAGACTGCTAAATCCAAGACAGAGGATTGGACTTGGTTGAACTTAGATCCCATTGAAATAATGTGAACAGTTAGTAATGACTAAGTAAAGTCCCATTGATTTTGGTAGGAACTAAATGCAGCCCCAAAGAAAATAGCAGCTAGAATTACATCTGTTAATGACTTCAGTGTGATAAAGCAGTGAAGATGTTGCTGCAGTGTAACACAATTATCTTCTGGAGTCTCTCCATAATGTTGCATGGCCAAGATAATGACTGAAAATGCAGATACTTTTATCATTCACACATCTAAGAAAAAGCATAGGAAGCTGCTTAATACTGAATAAGGCCATTGGCTGATTTACTCTGTATTGGCTACACTGCCTGGCAGTGCCTGTCCAGGGTTTCAGGCAGGGTGTTATTCCCAGTGCTACCTGGAGATACCAGGGACTGAACCCAGGACCTTTTGTGGAAGGCCACAGAGTGGATGGCCCTTCCCCAAGAAAAGTGAAGTTACATCTTCTTCCTATGTACAGATGAAGAACAGCAGTTGTACGTACAAATGATCACCAGCCAAAATGACAGTTGATTAAGAATACTGTCACAAGTCCAAAAATAAAGGAGGAAGTTTCAGTTTCATCTGATCGTAGCTCAGAGTTTTGTTTTAAATAAAATTCTATTTGCTTTTGCCTTATGTCTGCACAAAGTGTCAGCCAACAGGTGTTCATTGATGGTGAACAGCCTATAAAAATGTTTCTAGTTCTCAGTGACAGAAGTCTAGAAATGCTGGCTGATAAGCAAATACATATTATGTGGCAACAAACTATTTTAACAACAGAGAGTTCCACACAAAGGTTTCATGTGGGAACAAAAAGAGGAAGAAAGATTTAGTTGTTGTTTGACAATAAAAGGCTCTTTAAAAAGCTCTTCCTCTGTCCTGCAGAGGGATTTCCGTTTAAGAATCTCATGTAACTAAGATCTGAGGGGAAAACCACTTGCCATCCAGATGGCTGTAAATGAAACTCTTACTCATTAAGGGGAAAAAGGTGTTCCACAAAGAGCTTTTAAGGAACCCAAACGCCTGCACAACATTTCTGTACACCATTACTTACCTGCTGCACAGTCCTTTTCTTTAAGGAGAAACTTAGTTCTTGAAGGTAAGTGAGCACTTAAATATACCATATGCATACTATGTTTCTTGCATGTGGCTTGATTCTCTCCACTGTACATGCTTTATGATGATGCCCATATAATTTCAATGAAGGGAAAGCTAGATTTGTAAGGATTTTAACCATAGTCTAAACTGCAAACAAAGCAAGTTTAACTGAAGAACTTGGATGGAAATTAAATGTGTCTTATTGAGACATGAGGTGCACATTTCTACATTTTGGCCATAAATCTTTCTAAGGAAGGGTGGACACAGAAGACATGGTCACCTGTGAAAATGGTAGATAGGATTCACACAAGTGTAAAACAGAAAGGAAATTAAACTTAAGCTATATACAAAGACAGAGACCAACGAACTATAATATGCTGCCTTCATGCACAGATTCATCCTTTTTTTCCCCAGCAGACAAATGTAATGGGTCACCTGTAGGGCAATATTGTGTCTGCACTGTCTGTACTTTTGTAACTGACTTTGCAGGAAGACATCCATCAACATTTGTCCCCTTCGTAGTGCCCAGAAGCAGAATTATAGGAGGTTGACAATATTGACTTTCTGATCAGTTCTATACAAGCTTTGTATATGATGCTGTGTTCCTGAAAGTGTCTTTCCCCCCTCCCCTCTGCCCACTCTTCCTATGCATACATCAGTTATTTCTAGGAAGAGCAGCTATAGGCAATGGCTGTGAAGAGTTAGGCCACACACCTCCCACTGCAGAACATTCACTGTTCCATAAATTTACAAAGGATTATTAGAACATACTTCATCTGTCAAAAATCTAGAAAAATGTTATAAACAAATAAATAAGAACCTGAAGCCCCCAAATAAAAAATAGCACAGCTTCTCTGCTACTGCTCAGAAAGTTGCCAGGAACATTTTGTAATTCTTTTTGCAAAATTACTATTTACTTCTGTCCCTTTCTTAAATAGGATGAATGACCTCTGTTCTGTTTCCCTGAAACCACTGCCCTTTTCTCTCTTAACCAACAGCTTTCCAATTTTCTTAGATTTTCCTTTAAGGCAGACATAAAACTGGTGGTGTAAATAAATAGCTGAAGCATAATGTTCAGCTGTGTTTCCTAAGTCCAGCAAACAGTCTGTGGAGGTTTCTCTGGAGATTCATAAAATATCTGTAGGATCAATGAAATGTGTTTCTGAACAAACAATCCATTATGTCAAAATTTATGGAGTTTCTGGCTTCTTGTCATTTGTATGTAAACATACACATGCTGTGATCTAACCCTGAAAGAAAAGTAAGTATTGTAGTATGTGGCTAGACCATCTCAGATAATATGAAGTCCACCTACCTCAACATTTTTCTCATCACCTTCATCTACTTCCCTTTATTTCAAGATCCCTATTTCCCTTCAAGGGCAAGGCCCATAGTTCATTGGTAAAGCACATTCTTTGCATGCAGTCTTAAATATGATCTCCAGGCAGGACTATGAAAACCTCTGTTTGAAACCTCAGAGAGCCATGGCCAGATAGTATACTATAGACAATACTGAGCTGAATGGACCAATGCCCTGCCTTGGTGTGAGGCAGTTTCCTGTGTTCCAGGGGAGGTGCCAGGTGCTGATATTGCTGTAGACCAAGGCTGCTTACAGATGGTATGATGTTTTATTATTGTATGTTATTTTATTTTATGTCTCTCACTCCTGGCCTTCCCAGTAGTGCAGTCCCAGATCATACTGCTACTTATTGCAGCAACATTTTAGCTCTGGCTTGACAAACCATCCTGCAGTCTTGGCAGCGATGGAATACCCTGCAAAATGTCCTGTCCTGCAGGGTTGGCACTAGGCCAGATATTCCATCTGTCCAACATGTGAGCCATTGCTACTAGGCTTGAATAACAAAGACAATATTTTCACTGTTCAGCTGCTTGCCACATTATGGTAGAGAGAGAGGAATGAAAGAAATTTACTTCAAAGCACTACAGCAGTCAGTGAACGTAGAAAGTATAACTAATTATTCTAAAAAAAATCCCAATGCAAAAGTGATTGACTAAACATTCATCACTGATTATAATAGACAGTAGTACTCAGCATGGCATCTTAGATAAAGCTTTGCAGTTTTCTCCTCCCACTTTGTAATTAGTATGCATTTAATGATCAAGAGGTTATCTAAACCCTCATGTCTCATATCTCCCTTATGGCTGGTTTCAGTTGAGTTGTACTTTACACACTCATGTCGTCTGCTGTTTGCTCCTATTATGTCATTCTCTCACCTGCCACATTGTTCCTTATGCTTTGAAGAGCCCCCATCTCTTTCTCTCCAACTCAAATCCTCAAACCACTTCTCATATTTTCTGTGAAGAGCATTGTAATCCAGACAACGTTTCAGAATGGTGTAGAGGAGGAATTTATCTGCGATCTATTAATCCATTCACTAACAGGCAAAAAACCTTGCAGTTTAAGAATGTACCTATAGCCCACAGATATTTCTATCAAACTTTAAAAAGTAGGGAAATTGGGCACCTATAAATGAATCCACCAGGGGAGCAGAGGACCTGACCTTCTCTCTGACATATTGTACTATCCTATAAATATGTAAAAATGTAAACACAATTTGGGTTTGTTTTTCACAGTCCAATCCACTTCCTGTGTAGCTTGGAAGAATTTGGTAACACCCTTCACAAACTACACTCCTCGGGATTCTTTGGGGGAAGCCATGACTGTCTCAAGTGAAATAAAGGTCTGGCATAGGTGTGGCCACCTGATTAGGCAAGCCAAGCAGCTGCGAGTCTGGCTTTGAGAATACTGACAGTTGATTCTTACTGAACATGTCCAATGTTATCATTTTCAATGTACAATTTCTTAAATTAATTAAAAATCAGCCAGGCATTTTTTAAACTTTTAAACTGTACTCAGTGAACCTGGCTGATTTTTAATTAATTTCAACAAATTATGAGGACTCTGACAGAAAGAGTCCAAAAGGGGTCTGGTTTTTTCTCTCTCTTTTTACACTTTGAACTCTTGATTCTCTCCGACTATTTTGTGTATTGCCATGAAAATTTAGAGGGTTGTTAAGCAAGCGTTTCTGAATTTAGGACTATAAGTTTGGTATGGTTTTGTTTTGAAATGAGCTTATGGGATGCATCAGAATGGCATGGGGTATTTTCAATTTAACATTGCAGAATGTGAAAAATCCACACTGGCTATAGTATACAGCCTCTCTTTATAATAAAGAATCTCCAAGTTCTACTAGCCTTGGATCAAAATCTCTTCTTCAGTTTCTCCATTAGTCTTTCCTGTGACTTAGAATTTATGCCATCTGGACCATGCAATTTTTGTACATTAGATAATACCTAACTCATTCTTGGTAGCAAACAATAAAAATGGCTGGCTGGCTTTCCAGGGTACTTCTGTTAATACATTAATGTTGTTTTTATAGTTATAATAGTTTACTGAGTAATTGAGTTTACTTTTTTATGTTAATAACTTTGGAAGTTTTACTGAACATGTATAAATCCTATTAGCATATCTGTTAATTAATTTAATTTAATTTATGCCTTTATTTTAGAGTGGATTTTGTCATGTTTTAATTAAATTTGAGACAGAAGACTTATTGCTAATATTTTCAACTTGAAGGATATATATTCATATTGCATCCGAGGGTTAGTCCAAACAGTGTATCTTAAAAAACCCAAGTTGTCTCAAGTGTGAGTCTCTGTGACTGAATGAACTCGTAAGTCAAGGATCATCATTATTAGTTGGCAGTGACTTCTCTTATTTTAGACCCTGACCACTAGTATTATATAGCCATGATTTCTAGGCTCACACATTATATTTTATCACATGACCATGTTTGGTCTACTAGATCCCAGTACAACACTCTAACCACTACACCACAATGTCATTGGCACATTGAATGAAGTACTAACAGTATTATAATAAATAAAATAAATAAATCCAGTAAAACTCAAACAAGCAAATAATGTAGTCTAATTAGGCTGCAATGCTACACCCTTTTACCTGCAAGTCCCACTGAACTTAATAGACATGCATAGGGTTGCACTGTTAATATTTCAGTGACTTTGTATATGACAGTGTGGTGTAGTGGTTAGAGTGTCATACTGGGACCTAGTTAGGGTTGCCAGGTTCAGGGCCTGAGACTGATCCTGTATCTTTAGGAGAAGAGAAAGTCAGCCAAATGCAGGTGTCCTTGCAACACTGTAATGGGAAAAACCACAAGGTGGAATTCTTCCTTTCCCCTGCACAGCTTTTAAAGATACAGAAGACGTCTTGGAGGCCGGGCCGGGCAACCAAGAGGTTTTCTGTATCTTTAAAAGTTGTGCAGGTGGAAGGGAGAATGCCACCTTGTATTTTTTCCCATTACAGTGTTGCAAGAACATCTGCACTTGGCTGACTTTCTCTTCTCCTAAAGATCATAGAATCATAGAATAGTAGAGTTGGAAGGGGCCTATAAGGCCATCAAGTCCAACCCCCTGTGCAATGCAGGAATCCAAATCAAAGCATTCCTGACAGATGGCTGTCCAGCTGCCTCTTGAATGCCTCCAGTGTCGGAGAGCCCACTACCTCTCTAGGTAATTGATTCCATTGTCGTATGGCTCTAACAGTTAGGAAGTTTTTCCTGATGTCCAGTCGAAATCTGCTTCCTGCAACTTGAGCCCATTATTTCGTGTCCTGCACTCTGGGATGACCGAGAAGAGATCCCAGCACTCCTCTATGTGACAATGTTTCATGTACTTGAAGAGTGCTATCATATGTCCCCTCAGTCTTCTCTTCTCCAGGCTAAACATGTCTCTCCTCATAGGGCTTTGTTTCCATTTTGTTTGATCATCCTTGTTGCCCTCCTCTGAACCTGTTCCAGTTTGTCTGCATCCTTCTTGAAGTGCGGAGACCAGAACTGGACACAGTATTCAAGTTGAAGCCTAACCAGTGCTGAATAGAGGGGAGCTAATACTTCACGTGATTTGGAAACTATACTGTTGTTGATGCAGCCTAATATAGCATTTGCCTTTTTTGCAGCCACATCACACTGTTGGCTCATATTCAGCTTGTGATGAACGACAATTCCAAGGTCCTTTTCACATGTCGTATTGCTGAGTCACGTCTCAGGCCCTGAGCCTGGCAACCCCAGATCTAGTCAAATCCCTGCTCAGCCATGAATTTCACTGGGTGACCTTGGGCCAGTCAATGTCTCTCAGCCTAACCTGCCTACACAGGGTTGTTGTGAAGATAACATTGGGAGAAGGGGAACCACATTTGCTGCCACCTTGAGCTCTTTGGAGGAAAGGTGGGATATAAATGTAATAATAAATAAAATAAGTAAATGTCAATGTCCTTATACAAGTTTCCTTTCTTTTTTTAGAGAATGTTGTCAGAAGGGTACCTTTGCATAATTCCTTATCATAATCTCATGAAGCTCAGTAGCAATCAAGGAGAAGAGACAGTACATGAGATGAGGTCTTTGAATGGTATCACCTACGAATCGGCAGAGGAAACACAGGGCAGAAATCTTTTTTGGAGGTGTAGGTCTGTTGGCAAGTTCATCTTCTCTGTTTGTTCCAATGAAAACAGAAACAGTAAAAGACAGTTGGATACTCTGACACAGGCTACTCAAAACCCAGTAGCTGAAAGGGAAGTATCTGAAGCTGTGGAAATCTGTATGGGACCTGCTATAAACAGAGTCACTTACCTAGTTCCATCTTCTTGTAAAAGCATTTGCAAGAATTACAATGACCTGCATATTGCTGGTGACCAGGTGCTGCCTATGAGCTCAATAAAAACAGATGTTACTTATGACAGCGGAATAGGCCCATTCTTGGAGTCATCAGAGATCCCACCACCAATGGAATCCATATCAATGCCACCTGCTGAGGTCCCTCGCAAGCCAACCCAAAGGTATTCATCATGCTGGAGAGTGGCCAGCATCATGCAACACCAGCAGCCCCTCTCTAATTCACTACTGAATAACTACTTGGAGGAGAAGGTGGTAGAGCTGTACAAACAGTATATCATGGATGGCATGGGCAACAGTGCATCCCCCACTCAGATCTTGGCATCAGAGTTTATCATGACCAATGTAGATCAAATCAGCATGAAGCTATCACAAGAAAGGAACATGAAGACCACTAAAGCCAAAGATATGGTCATTAACTGCCTATTGCGACTAGCCAGCGGGAAAGTCTCCACTGAAATGAGCACTCCTAGTCTGCATATTTCCCAGTTAAGCACTGTAACTAAATAAATAAGGTCTGAATCTAGAAATTTCTGGATCTCCTAAACCAGTGGTTCTCAACCTTTTTTGCTCCATTCTCCCCTTTCACCATTGTTCAGAATATAATTCCCCCCTTCCCAAAATAGTCTCTCATAGTGTGTTGACGTTTCGTGAGTGACGGTGGTGTTTCTCGTGAGAGAAAAATTTCTTAGTTTATATTATAACAGAATTTCTTGGAGCACTTTCTGGTCTTTAAATAATAATTTAATTTTGCAAATGAAAATAATGCTGCATGTTCAAGAATCGATTTTAATCTGTGACATTCAATAAACTTTATTGAATGTCGCAGATTAAATTAAAAACAAACTAAAATTTTAGATTGTACATAATCTACAGGACATCACATTTTGCTGAATAGTGGTCCCAATTCCCCCCCTGGAACCCTAAAATTCCCCCCCAGGGGGGAATTCCCCCCTTGTTGAGAACCCATGTCCTAAACAGTCAGTTTAGTTTCAGTGAGGTGAAGCCCTTAGGACATAGTCAGAGCACCAAATATTAATTATTATATAGGTGAACTCTTGCACAAAGGATTGGTTTGGAGACCATAAGGAAACCTTAGATTCCCCCCCCGAATGTAAATAATTCCTGCTTCCTTCCAGCAATCATGTTTTTACCTGTCTCCACATTTTATTAACTCCTTCCCAAACTGTTCTTTTACCTGTAAACATATTCTTATATTTTCCCTTCAAATTTTGACTGCTTCACAATGCTAGTATTAATCCTATCTAGTGCTAAGCCAAAATCTCTCTCCTTGTGTGTGTTCATAAGGAGGCAGGCGTAAGGGCAAGACAGAGGGCTCATCCAGACGACTGCAAAATGTGATACACGATCGCTTTGTGTTTTCATTATTTTTCGGTCGTCCATATGATGTCTCATGCTGTTGCGCTTTTTTACGGGTTAAATCCGCTCCTAGCAATACCGCAAAAAATGCAATTTGCCTTTTAAAATCAGGAATCATCTGCTGTGCCTTCAGGAGCTAGGACGCAATATGGCGGACTTTACAGCTGATGGGCGGTTCTTGGGTGTTTCCTGTGCCCCTTCTCCTCATTCCAGCCAATCACGTATCTGCACTTTTGCACATGTGCGTGAATATCGGGGGGGGAGCCCAGGAAAATTGAACCAATCATCATGATGGTGGGGTGTTGGGGGGGCCTCTGCAACTACTGTGCAGATACAAAATTCCAAGTTTATTTTTAGCCAGCCTGTGAACTGGGCGGCCGCTCTGGGTGAGATCTGCAATTGTGGTTGTGTGTAAAGTCCCCCTTTTCCTGGCTGGTCTCACTGAAGTGTGGCTGGTTGGTGCAGGGAGCCGCTCTTGGATCGGGCAGGGAATGCGGGCAAACAGCCCCACTGCGCTGAAGCCCATCCTAGAGATGCCATAGACTGAATTTGGGACCGTTTGCATGTGAGGCAGATGCTCTTAATATGTATAAAGGTAGAAAAGCAGGGAGCAGGAACCCCCCTTTGGGGGGCCCTCCTTGAGGAGCTGCTTTTGGAAGGCAGCCAAAAGAAGGGAGCCAGCAGTTTTGTCCCTTCACATCTGGTTCTAACCCAGATAAAATGAGTTATAATTGTGATGGGTAAAGCAGCCAGGCTTTCCGGTGTTCCGTCTAATAAAAGAAATGAAAATGGAAGGGCAGGGAGCAGGAACCCCCCTTTGGGGGCCCCTCCTCGAGCAGTGTAGTCCCTTCCTGTATTTTTGTTAGCTTGCATTTGCGGTATAGCGCAAAAGTGGCTGTATGCTTTTCTACCTTTATACATATTAACGTTTCTGGAGATACACAGGGCTGACAATTCCACTTATTTCTCCAGAAACGCAGGTAAATGGGAGGGAGGGGTGATAGTGGTTGTGACAAGGCGTTCTCGAAAATGGAAGGGCAGGGACCAGGAACCCCCTTTGGGGGGGCCCTCCTGGAGGAGCTGCTTTTGGAAGGCAGCCGAGTCTGGCTTTCCAGCGCAAAAAGAAGGGAGCCAGCAGTTTTGTCCCTTCATGTCCCCTCTCCTGCTCCCCAACTGGTTCCACTCTATCACTCTCCAGACATTTTGCAGGGGGTTGCAGCCTCGTTGCCCCATGAAGTTCGATGGGTTCTAGTTCTACGGACAAAAACGCATCCTGCAACCAATCTGTTGTGGGATATCCATCCCACTGACTTGTGGAGCTCGCTTACCCACATCTTCCCCCCCCCCCCGGGAAACTGCCTGACACCGAGTCAGACTATCGGTCTATTGAGCCCAGTACAGGCTACCCTGTCTAGTAGTGACTTATAAGCCCCAAGATTTCGGACGGGAGTCTTTCACAGCCCATCCTGGAGATGCCAGAGACTGAATTTGGGACCGTTTGCATGTGAGGCAGATGCTTTTAATATGTATAAAGGTAGAAAAGCAGGGGGCAGGAACCCCCCTTTGGGGGGTCCTCCTCGAGGAGCTGCTTTTGGAAGGCAGCCAAAAGAAGGGAGCCAGCAGTTTTGTCCCTTCACATCCCCTCTCCTGCTCCCGGATTGGTTCTAACCCAGATAAAATGAGTTATAATTGTGATGGGTAATAACAGAAGAAAACATGAATTGTCCTTGTGTGGGCTCGAACCGCCAACCTTTCAGTTAACAGCCGAAGGCGCTAACTGATTGCGCCACAGAGAGACCTGTAAGTAGCAAGCAGCAAGGAACTCCTTTACAGCCACAGGGAAATTCAAACTTTTGCGCTCTAACGTTCAAGTGCATGCGCAATATTGTGCATTGCAAAGGGGAGGAGGAGCATGCATCATTTTTTTGTGAACCAATTGGCTGATGGGGGTGGTTTTACAGGTGGGGCTTGGAAAAAGCAAAAAGGATGTACGGATCTTCCTGCTGCATGTGCGGGTGCAAAAAACACGTATTTTTTAAATCAGAAAAAAGCAGTGGGGAAAGGCAATGAGGACTGTCAGATGGCAAACCGGATATGAAAAACATGAATTATCCTGCTCCATTTGGATGAGCCCTGAATGTACCCCCACTGCTGATCCCCAGTTGAGATCACCCAGTGAGCCTCCAAATGTGGATGTTGTCCCTTGGCATTGAACTAATTTGCATCCCAATGAGAGGAAACATTAGCCCTGTGGTCTTGGTAATGCAGCCATTCTGTCTACACCTCCCCTCAGCAAGCAGCAGCAGATTGGAGGAATGGTGGCTTCAAACTGGTGTAGAAAAAGAGTGGGAGAGTAGGAGGTAGGCAGTGTGCAAATATTTTTGTCCCCTGCTGCCCCAATAGATTTTTAAAATAATCTTTACTAAAGAAAAAATTACAAAGAAATATTAAAGATAAAAAATAAAGAAAAGAGAAAATAGAAAAAAACAAGGAAAAACTTTTTAAGATACTTCTCTTACAGCTTATATATATGTATAACAAAAATATTACTAATAATATATCTATATGTAAATGAATGAATGAATAAACTTTAATTGCTCAGAGCCATTGGCCACCACAATAAAATACATACAAATACAAATACAATGCAGGTACAAAAAGCATATACTAATATTAAAACCGAGCAATAAAGGAAATAATTAAAAGAATAATTTAAAAGGGAGGGAGCACCTTCCAATCTTGATTTAAAATTTAGGTGCAAGTTTGCTTCTGGGCCACCGCTAATTGTTTTACATATTTGGCTCTGATTTATCCGGCAGCCAGGGCAAAGTTTGCCACTTGTTGTGTTAAAAAAATATCACTGCCAACTAAAAGGATGCTTATTTGCTCCATAACGGGCCTACTTGACATGGAGTGAATGACAGAATGTAAAAATTTAAACCTTGGATCTTTATAAAGGGGACATCTCAAGAGATAGTGGGCGATGTCTTCCACTTCTCCCAACTGACATATGCAGACACGGAGGTGCATAGGGGTGTTGGCATAACGCCCTTCAAGCATGGCTGTGGGCATAGTTTGAAGGCGTAAAGCCGTGAAAGACCTTCTCAATGAAGGAGCTGTTAGGAAAGTGAGATATTGTTCCATGGTGAAGGTCGTTTTAAACCATGGATACCAAAATGAAAGAGACGATAGAGTGGAAGAATGGAGGGTCCATCGTTTAGTATACAAATGAATTCTTTCCTTCAACAATTGTTTAGCCCTCATCAGGGGTTGTGAGGGGGAGGGCTCTATATTAATCCCATAAACGGCCAGAGTAAATTTAGTCTGTTTTAGCCAGGTGTTATAGACTGGGGATTGTAATTGTTCGAGGAAACATTTTTTGGGTAGGTGGGAATCACTCATGCCTGCGAGTCTTAGCCAATATATGGCCAGGGCTGCATGAGCCAAAGATTCTATGGAATAAAGGCCTGTCTCTAACCTTAAAAAGGATACAGGCGTGCCTCGGGGAGTTGCCAGGACAAATCTAATAAAGGCATTTTGGACTTTCTCTAGTGAAGAAATATTTCCATGTCCCCAAATCTCTGCGCCGTAGAGCAGTTGCGGGATTATCTTCTTGTGGAAGATCTCTAATGCTGGGGGAACCAAACTTCCTCCTTTAAGTTTAAAAAAACGGCAGAGAAGTTGAGAGGAATGGGCAGCCATCAGCCTGACTATTTCAAAATGAGAGTTCCAAGAAAGGTTAGAATTAAAATTGAGACCCAAGTAGCGGTAACTTCGTTGTTGTTGAATGGGTCTACCATTAAGTTTCCAGGCATGATTTTTCCTTTTTTTCCCAAACACTACCACCTTCGTTTTAGAGTGGTTAATTAGAAGGTGTTCCTTGGAGCAAAACAAGCCCAGACTACTTAGCAATCTCCTCATGCCAATTTGAGTAGTGGAAATTAGGGCTAAATCATCGGCGTATAATAACACCGAGAGCTTAGCAGTTGAAATTGAAGGCGGAAAGTATTTTAAACCAGACAATTCCTGAACAATATTGTTGATGTAGAAATTGAAGAGAAACGGGGCCAGGAGACATCCCTGGCGAACCCCACAATTAGTGGGGATCGCTCCAGAGAGGAGACCGTTGGCCCCAAGCCTCACCCTGAGGGAGGTGTCTGTGTGGAGCATTTGTAACAGGAAAAGCAGCCGTCTATCTATGTTTGTGGAGGATAATTTTTGCCAAAGCCGCTCTCTATCTATAAGATCGAAAGCAGAGGAAAAATCAACAAAAGAGACAAATAATTCTTTTCTGTTGTGAAATGCATATTTCTGAATTAAATGTGATAGTACAAAACATTGATTTACGGCAGACTTACCCCTGACAAATCCAGCCTGCTCCTCTGCAATAATTGCATTCTTAGTGGCCCAGGTTTCCAGTTTGAATAGAAGGTATTTGGCATAGATTTTGGCCACTACATCAAGGAGGCTAATTGGCCTAAAAATTTTTGGATCGGACTTAGAGCCCCTTTTGTGGAGAGGGATCACTATACTGGTGCTCCAGCCCCTAGGAACTACACCGTACTGATTAATAAAAGTAAACAGTTTGGCAAGCACGGGAGCCCACCACTCGAAATTGGATTTAAAAAGTTCTGGAGGGAGCATATCCTCACCCGGAGCCTTTTTGTTAGATAAGGAATTAACCAGAGTGGCGACTTCATATGGGGAAACCGGGTCCCACTCAGGGCAGGAGTGAAATGGTTGAATAGTTATTCCATAATCTATTTGGGGTTAAACGAGGCATTGTTGAAGAGGCCAGAGAAGTGATTAACCCATTGATCCGATGTTATTTGGTTGTCAATAAAAGTATGGTCCCCATTTATTCCTCTAGACACTAACTCCCAGAACTTAGCCACATTGTTTTCTAGGGCAGCAAGGCCCAGCTCCCTCCATTGTTTTCGATTATAATTAGCTTTTTTTAAGCCTAGGAGATTTTTGTAGGACCTACGGCACTGCAAATAGATGTTAAATTTTTCTTGCGAGTCATCCTGCCTTAAGATCCTTATAGCACATGATAGCTTTCGTTTCGCTATAGCACAATGATTGTCAAACCAACCTTTATTCCTTGTAATAGGGGAACAAGTGCTAGTTAGCATGGGCCTTAAATTCATAACAATAGAATTGTAATAATTTAAAGGATCTGACGAAGACAGGAGAAGGTCCCATAATTTTAATAGTGCGGGGAGATTTAAGTGGAAGTTTATGGCATCTTCGATTTTCCTATTCCATCAGATCCTTTTACTCCCATGGGAAGTTAAGTTCTTAGACAGTAGTGATACGCTAGGCAGGGGGCATAATGGAGTGGTGAGAAGGGAATAAATGGGCATATAGTCACTCTCTGATCTAGTCAGCACGCCAAAAGACTCAGTGAAGGGAATGAGGGACTGAGAGATGATCATAAAATCGATCATGCTCTTGCCTCTGGGACCAAAGTAAGTGTATATATCCAAATCCGGGTTTATAGGCAAGCCGTTGCATATAAGAAGATGATATTTGTATACCAGATTAAAAAGAGATCGACCTGCTGAATTTATGACTGGATCCTTTGATCTCCTATTAGGAAGAGGTGATAGATCTTCCAGAAGCAGCCCCAATTTACCACCTATGTCTAGGTTGTTTGAGCCCAATCTAGCATTAAAATCGCCAGTCAGCAAAATTAAAGGATCTTGGGACGTTTGATAGAGGAAAGACAGTACCTCATCTAATTCCAGCCATAACGAGCAACCCCCTTGTTTAGCTCTCAATGGGGGTATATAAACATTAATCACAAATATTTTGAAGTTTGTTGGCAAAGAAATCTGAGTGATTAAAATATTACTTGATGGCACCACTGAAATTTGAGTGATGCTTGGATTTTGATCTACTGAAATTAAGGTGGCCAGACCACCCTGTGGTCTACCACCATTAGAAGACTTAATGGCAGGAAGGACATAGGCAGCATAACCTGCAAGTGAGGGAAAAGGAGATAGAGTGACTCAGGTCTCTTGAATGCAGATAATTTGGAATTATGTACAAAGTTCCTTAAAAGCTCTGTCAGCTAATTTAGACAGCCATCCCGCTACATTCCATGATACTACCTTTATAGGTGTCTGAACTGGGGGGAATCGGGATGAGGACAGTCAAGGAAAGGGACTGGCCGACGGCTCAGGCATAACTGGAGACAATTTTTGTGTTTCCCCAAGATGAATTATTGCCTCACAGGTGTATGCCGGCCTACAGACATTCGAGTAAGGACGCATCATAGAAGGTAGCGGAGTCGTGGCTGAACATTTAGATGGTGATCCTAATTCTGCATTTTCCAAAAATCTTACATCAGTCCATGAAGGGACAGAATATTCAAAAATTCCCTGCGAGTGCAAACATTAGTTGAAGAAGAGGGAGAACACACAACATCTGCATATGATTGGTGATATAGAGGAGGAATCTCCTTAGGTGCCATGGTCGATACTTCATGTGCAGGATGAGAGGAGATTTCTATACATATTTGCGTTTCCAGCCTCACTTGGGAAGGGGGTGCTGCTGGAGTCATCCTGGCCTGCAGGTGGTTATAGAGTTTCTGCAGTCTAGCAATGATATCCCTCTGAGCATGCTCTGATAGGGTAGTAAAATTTGTGAGAAGCTCCTCCTCTTCTTCGCAATAGATGCTGGACGGTTCTTCCTTATTTTCAATATAGCCTCCGGGCTCTTGAGACAAACAAGGTGACATACTAGCAGGGGATAAGTTGGAGTCTGGGCTCGTTTCATCGATAATGATAAAACCTTGGCAGGAAGAGCCCATACCAGGTATACTGGGTGTATTTAGAGGCTTTGAAGTTAAAAGCATTGTTCCATTTTCCAGTATATCATCAGAGGAGGCAATTAATGCAGGGCCTGAAGGCTTCTGATGAAGGGAAGAAACCGAACCGGGATGACTGATCTTGTTTAAATGATTGATGGTCAAGAAAACTGTTCCCTTGCCCAGTTCAACAGAGGGCACAGTTGGAGTTAGGTGAAGTGGAGTCAAGTGTGGACACAGAGGTTGTGGGTCCGCCATATTTTGAAAATGCCTTTGAATAAATATTCCATGCGTGTGTAGTAAGTATCTATTTGCACGCAGAAGGCATACTGCCTCCGAGTTCCTGAAGGTAAGCAGGATCGGTTTATTTGTGGAGGTACTGTACAAAAAATCCACTTTAATAATGTCATCAGCCTTTATCTGTGCAAGGTTCATTAGTTGCAGGACTTTAAGGACATGAGTTTTCCTCCGGTGGTGAGATTCTCCAAAATTGAGCCCAAGAAAATTGAACAAGGCTATTTTAGTTCGACTGTATTTTAAATTCCAACGCTTCTCATTGAAAAGGAGATACGAACCCTTCAAATTCTGATCCGAATTAACCCGCCCATCAGGTCGCTGAACAACAGGTGAGTTCACACGTGCTGGGGCTAGAAAGCCCGGAGATGAAGGCATTGTCTCAGGTCGAGGTTGAGACGATGAGCAAAAAGGATCTTGAGACAATCCCTATGAGAGTTCTTGGAGTTTAATATCGCCTCCAGGATTTTAAAAAGTCTATTAAAATTCATTTTTCTGACTCTCAGTGGCTTATACTTTTTGATGTTTTTGGATTTTTTTACATTTAAGGCCACTTTAGGTTTAGATCTACGTTTGCAAGGCTGGGCAGAGAGGTGATTGTCTGTGATAACACTCTGCCTATGATGCAAATTTAATTTTTTAAATTCCTCTGTGAGGGTCTTTAGCAGACCATTAGCCTCCATAATAAAGTTTTTGATGCAGCCAATCTCTTTTGAGATTATCGCCATCTGGGAAGTCATCCGTAGAAGATCAGGTGAGAAAAAAACATGATGTTTGCTTTCATCCCCCTTAGAGGTATCACAGAGCTTGGAAGATTACTTTTAAAAAGTAATAAATTACAGTTACAATTACTTGGCCCAAAAAGTAGTAATTACCGTTGCAATTACAATTGCTCTGAAAGTAACTGATTACTTTATTTTTTCTCAAATGTAATCACTACAGTTACATTTCAGTTACTTTTTTTAAAAAAAACTCCTACAAAGTTCTGGCCTTGGCTGCTGCACATCTAAGTAGCCTAAAACAATATTAAAAATAAACACACACACAGGGGATAGTAGAATAAAAAAAATTATCCATAAGATTAACAGAATGGCATAACAGAATCTTACATCCCCCCACCCCGACCTCACATTTCAGGGTAGTTGGGTTGATCCAGTGGGCTGTTACCCCAAAGAGGGAGAGAGCAGAGACAAAGGTGTCTCCTCTCTCTCAGACAGTCAAAGAAGAGAAGAGGGGGAAAGGGTGGAAGGAGGAAGGACAGATAAGCTTCCCTAAGCATATCAGTCTGCAAGGGAAGGAAGTCAGGCAGAGCATCACAGGTAAAGGCAGGCAAGCCTAGCCAGGAGTTTTATCTAAGAATTATGACTTCTAAGAGCTGGTTGTTGGGAGAGCAAGAAAAGTTATCTCTTGGAAGCAAGCTTTGTTGTTGTTATTATGTGCCTTCAAGTCAATTAAGACTTATGGCGACCCTATGAATCAGTGACCTCCAAGAGCATCTGTCATGAACCACCCTGTTCAGATCTTGTAAGTTCAGGTCTGTGGCTTCCTTTATGGAATCAATCCATCTCTTGTTTGGCCTTCCTCTTTTTCTACTCCCTTCTGTTTTCCCCAGCATTATTGTCTTTTTTAGTGAAACATGTCTTCTCATTATGTGTCCAAAGTATGATAACCTCAGTTTCACCATTTTAGCTTCTAGTGACAGTTCTGGTTTAATTTATTCAAACACCCAATTATTTGTCTTTTTTGCAGTCCGTGGTATGCAAAATGTGTGTGTTGTACCAATCTTTCAGTAACAGTTCCACAAAGAATTTTCTGAAGCTTGCTTGCTTTCTTTTGACAGATGCTCATTCACTTGAAGTGAATTTTTTTAGTCAATAGATTCCTACAAGTCTGAACAGAAGTGAGAAATCAATACATCTTATTGTCAAATTAACATTGTCACAAGGTCTTCAGCTGCAGTTTCCCATAATAAAACCTCCATATGAGGAGGGCGTGGAATGAGTTTCTCCTATGAAATACTAATTTTGTTTAGCAGAGAATAGACTTAAGCTCAAAGTTCTCTTGCTGAATAGCATCTTAGATCCAGGCAGCAGTGTGGGGGTTTGTCTCTAGCTTCACAAAAATGCTAGTCATGGTAGTTGGAGGGAAAGAGGTGCAGGTAAGGGTAGAAACAAAGCAGAACTAATCTTAATGATTTTAAGACAGCAGGTGCTAATGACTTACACCTCAGGGTGCTGAAGGCACAGGCAGTGGAAATATCTAAACTGTTAGCAACTATATTTGAACATCTGTGGAAGACAGTATAAATCTCCGATAACTGTGAAAGAATGAACTATATATTTTTTCAAGAACAAGATTTGGTGATTTACAAATCAATGCATATAACTCATTTGTAAAGTAGTTTGAAAAACTGTTTTAAGAAACCTAATCATTAGCTTATAGAGGGAAAACAGACAATCACTAGAAACTCAGGGAGGTTTGAAATAGTTACAACTTGCTTTGGAAACATTAACACATCATGTACACACTGATCTTTCCCTATATTCTTTCCTTATGACTTACATCTTTAAAAATGTATTTCTGACCAGTCTCAGGGCATGGTCTGAGATCACATGATGCAACAACCTGAACTGAAAGTAAGCCTGGGGTCTGGTCACTGCCTGAATAGGAATCATTTGTGAGATCACTGAAAATATTTTTAAAGCTATTACAGGATAAGCTTGCTGTATATTTTAAAGACCTCTGGAACTGTTATCTAAAGTGGCACCCTTGCTTTTCCCATTTTGGTCCAGCCAAAACTCTCTGGAGATGGAGCCAGGAGCTATGCCCATGAACAAAATTCTAGTTTGGGACTAAAACAACCTATTGGGCATATTGAAGATAACTTTGTTGAGTGGGTGGGAGTTTGTTGATAGCTTGAGTCTTCAGACAGAGATTCTGGCTTCATACACAGACTTGCTTTGTCATGCATTACAAACGTCTTTTTAGCTTTTGGGAGTGACAAGAGTTTTGACAGTACAATCCTGTGCATGCTACTCAGATATAAATCCCACTGAGTCCAATCCTGTATATAAGATTCAGCCTAACTACACAAACCTTGGAAATCAGTCTTGTTTTCTCCAGTGGGTCTTACTTCCTAGTAAGTGTGTTTAGGATTGCAGCCTGAGCGTAACTATTCAAACAGCTAACTGGCCAAGTGCACAAAATTCTTCGCAACATCATCAAGCTGATCTTACTGATGAATGTGGGTGTTGTGTTGGAACCAGAAAATGTGGGGGAACACTCTTGATCTTAGCTTTCAAAGCAGACACATGAAAAGGTAAATGCAGAAAATCCTCATATTACATGTTCCCCAATTTGTCAAGTCATGGAATTTGCCAACAAGAATGGAAGCCACTTGAGTGTCTTGAGGGTATTTGCCCAGTTCATGGGTATGTGTATGGATGATACCCAATGCTGATGACACTCAGGTAGACCTATTGAAATCAGTGGACTTAAGGAACTTACATCTATTCATTTTAACTCCTCTGACACACACAGACACACACGTGTATGTAACATCCAACATACAAACACACATACCCTGATTAAAAGTCTGCCTTCCTTATCAAGAAAGGTCAACTTGGGTCAAGTTGTGTCACTAAAAGAATATGATTCCACTTCCACACACACAGAGCCACCCACCCACATCAGTAAAAAAAAAAATCCATCTGTGAACAGGGGTGTACAAGAACTAGGATGAAGCAGACTCCTTGGCACACCCACAGACCGACCACCTGCCTTGTGGCGAAGACTGCGCGGGGTGGTGGCTGTCTGCGTGTGTTCCCTCGCCTGAGAAGAGAGAAAGGAGCACTCTGGCACAGCAGCCGTGAGGCAAGCCGCCGTGGGGAGCTCTGACTGGGCGAGCTGGGGAGTGGAGGGAAAGCAGGACACGCGGTGGGGACGGCAGGAGCTGTGGGGGTATGAGCAGTGGGGGTGTGTGGCAGGACACACGGGGCACACGCGCACACGCACACACACCATCCTCACTCACCTCCACAGCTCTCTTCCCCTCCATTCTGCTGCTGCCTTCTCAGTCCATTTTTTCTCTCTCCGGCACTCCACAACCTCCTCCCTCGTGCCTGCTAACACAGAACACGAGGGAAGAGTGACGCTGTGGAGACCTCCAGTGTGAGGCACATGTCTTCTGTCCACCAATCACATGAGCAGAAGACTTCCTCTTCCTCTCGCCCCTAGTAACGTCCAAATATAACGTCAGAAACGTTACAGTTACTGCTAAAAAGTAGGGAAATTGCTAGTCGTTCTATTACTAGCAAAATGTAGCGAAGTTACGCCCTCGTTACTTAAAAAAGGAACGAATTACAAGTAACTCGTTATTTTTAACGAGTTACTTCCAAGCTCTGAGGTATCAGATGAATGTTGCGGGGAAGAATTTGGCATACATAGAACGGGCAGAAACCCATGACTAGTGTCAGAGGTGGCTATGGCTTCAGGAGGGGTGCAGGGATGAAATTTTAGCAGATTTTCGGCTTGCTCCAACTCCAAGGCTAGATTTTGTGGGGGGGGGGAGGGGACAAACCTTGTGCTCCAAGCGTGTCTCTAATATCTATGGACCAGTCCAGCAGCACGTTAGTAGAAATTGTTGGGACATCATTTTGAAACGGGCAAGTTGAAAAGACATTGTCCGTACGCCTTGGGCCCACCTCCACCGGGGACGAAATGGCAGGTGTCTTTTCATCCATGGTCAAGGGAAAGAAATGAGTGATTTTTAATTGCTTCGCACTGTTTGAGAATAAACCTGTTTCCCCTTCTAACAGGATTCCCTGGTCTTTACACATTTTCCTGGTACAGACCATTTTTGAAGTGATGACTTTAAGGGGGGGGGGAATCAAAAGGCAGACACGGCTTCTTAAAGAAAAAGGGACTGGCAATTCGTTGGTAAAAGGAGAAAAAATGTTTTAAAAAATAACCACTTTCTTGTCTTGCACTGAGCCTAAGATAGTTTATGTCAAGATTAGTACTCATGGCTCATAAACAATCAGTAGCTGCTCCTTATCTCCCCCTCAGAGGCATTTAGAGGCCTGTACGATGAGTCACAGGACTATTATTAAAAGAAGAAACAGAGAGCCGGCGTTTACAGTGTCCTTGGAGAGGCTAATTGTCTGTGAATTGAGAAATCTGTAGGATATAGTTACACAAACTTAGTTAAAGGCTCAAAAAAGAAATATTAAAAGTGCGGCAGAGAGAAGCAAAAGCGCACTCCTATCTCCACGGTGGCCATCTTTATCCTCCTATCTATATGTAAAGGTGTTGGACTACCACCTGGGAGACCAGGGTTCGAATCCCCACGATGACCTTGGGCCAGTCACTGCCTCTCAGCCTCAGGGGAAGACAATGGTAAACCCCCTCTGAATACCATTTACCATGAAAACCCTATTCACAGGGTTGCCATAAGTCAGAATAGACTTGAAGGCAGTCCAGAAAAAAAATATTATCAGAAATATACACAGTTACATATATTAGATAAATCAAAGCAAAGAAAATAATTTGTATGGATACTTATTCTCCTGATACATTTGATTCCAGAAAATAATAAAAATTGCCCAATTTTCTATATATTTACTTATTTGCTCATTCTTTTCTCTTGAATATTATGTTACAATAGAAAATCTTGCAATGGAAAATTAATCCTCGTGGGAATTTGGCACAGCATTAATTTTAACCACCCCTTCTAGTGTATCATCATTTTCTCATTCTTTTCTCCCTTTCCAATACACTGAGCCTTGAACCACGCCAAATTCATGTATCAGTGTATAGATGACCCTATGACTTTCCACGTGGAGCAGGGTGGCTTGGTCTTGTCATCTTTGCCCAGGTGGCTACTCCTTCATTGTTGTCTTCCCCTGCCCCCTCAGCCGACTGCACCTTGAGAATTCCAGCAACTGCCCTAGGGCCCTGAAGAGCATGTGTGTGCCCTGATTGCTTGATCTCCTGATTCTGCCCGAGATGCTTTTTTCAAACATTATGGCACCCTCCTGCCCACTCTTTCCAGATTATGTTCCTATTGTCTTTTCTCTCTCTGCTTCCCTTCTCCTGTTCCCTGTGGAATTCCTGCTCCCTCATCTCCCTTAGCTATTATACCTTATTATACATCCACAAGAGTGGCTGTATACTATAGCCAGCATGGATTTTTCACATTCTGCAATGTTAAATTGAAAATACCCCTCATGCCATTCTGCTGCTTCCATAAGCTCATTTTGAAACAAAACTTTACAAAAAGTATAGTCCTGAACTCAGAAATGCTTGCTTAACAACACTCTAAGTTTTCATGGCAATACACAAAACACTCAGAGAGAACTGAGAGTTCAAAGTGTAAAACAAGAGAGAGATAAATCCAGAACCCTGTTGACTTTTTTCTGTCAGTGGTCTCATAATTGATTAAAATTAATTAAAAATCATCCATGCTCACAGAGTACCTGTAATCCTATTAATGACCTTGCCTCATACTCTGACCTTCATCTTCTGCAGTTTAAAAGTTTTTAAAAGTGCCTGGCTGATTTTTTATTAATTTAAGAAATTTGGCATTGGAGTCAGTGATAAGCTCCAATGGATAGAATGGTTTAACAGTCAGTCCTTCTTCTGGAGATTGTAGCTATCTGAGGGGAATACGATGTCTCCTAGTGACTCCCAGCACCCATCACAAACTACACTTCCCAGAATGCTTTGGGTGAAGCAATGACAGTCTAAAATGAAATCTCGTGTGGATGTGGCCAGGGGCAGCTTTGGTTTAAATTTGGGTGGGACCTGTGGCTGCTATAGAATTAAAAGTTAGGGGAAGCCCTGAAAACCAATGTTCACAATGTTTTCCTTTTGGAAAGAAATTGAGATTTCCTTCTGGCCAGTGCTGACCCAATCTACTCCCTGACCCCTCCCTTTCCCTCCCCCTTCCTTCCTCCCCCTACCCTTTATCCCCTTCTCTCCCCTTTCCCCTCCTCTAACCTCCCTGCCCCTCCCCCAGGTCAGTTTCACATATCCTAAGCATGATTGTACAGAAGTAAATCCCACTGAACTCAAAAAGCATGCAAATGATCAAACCTCCCCTCCTCTCCTCCTCCCTCTCCTCTTGCCCCTCCCCTCCCACTTCCTTCACCCCTCCTGCCCCTGCCCCTCCCCCTCCTGCCCCTCCCCCTCCCCTCTTCTTTTACTACTTCCTCCTCTCCTCCCCACTCCAGCACTCACTCCCTTCTCCTTCTCTTCCTCCCCAGTGGTCAGGTTTACCTGTTCTAAGCATAATTGCATGGGAGTAAATTGCATTGAACTCAATAAACCTGCAAATGATCAGATCAGCCTTTCCCCTCCCCCTTCCCCCTCTCTCCTTCCCCTTCCCCTCTCATTTTGCTTCTCTCCTTCCCCTCCCCTCCTTCCCCTCTCTTCTTCCCTTCTCCCTTCTTCCTCCTCCCCTGTCCACTCCCTCCCTCCCTCCCTCTCCTACTCCTCACCTGTGGTCAGCTGCACCTATGCTAGGCATGATTGCATAGTAGTAAATTCCACTGAACTCAATAAACATGCAAATGATCAAACCTGCCCTCCTCCTGACTTGACCTCCTCTTTGAGATATTGGACTGCACTACAAATTTGTCAAAATGCAAACACCATTTGGGTTGGTCTTTCACAGTCCAATTCACTTGCTGTGTAGCTTGGAAGAATTTGGTAACATGTGCCTCTGAGCATATGGTGAGTGGTGGCAACACCTGCAATCAGCCCAAATAACAGAAACAAGACATGTGCTGTGCTGATCTTGTTTTAGCAGGGAGGAAGCAACAATATTAAGGTACAGTTGACATAGTTCAGATAGTCACTTTAAATATGTTTGATTTACTTTGCATTTTAATGAAGTTTCCTATAGTAAATTATTTCCTTTTGCTTCTGTTTCTGTGAATATGTGAAGTACAGCAACGCTCTGCATAATTTACACTAAAAAAACTCCCAAAACAATTGTGGAATAATGGCACTGACTATTCTGCAGAATATTCTCCAATGGTCATGAGGAGTATCTCAGGTTTAAGCACAACAGGCTGAACACATGCATCTTGCGCAAGCCAAGTTTGTTTTTCCCCAATAGCTAGATTCATTGCTTAAGTAGCAACATGTTGTAATCAGTCTGATTTTACATCAAACTGCAGTTTCAAATTCAACTGCTAATGCACCCAAAATAGAAACAGAGCATAACCTCCATTTTGAAACACAAAAGGCTGTCTTCAACATCATATGACACTGAATAAAAAAGCTTTGAAATTAATAAAAATAACTCTGATGCAGATTTCTAGGATGAATAATGAGAGAAATATAATTCTAGGTCAGATTCTCTGTAGAAACAGTAGTAACACAGGAAAGAAGCAAAGTAAGAACACCAACAAACATACAAAAATGTAATTCTCCATCTTTGGAGATGGCAGGTGTTGCCACCACTCACCATATGCTCAGAGGCCTATTTATCCGATTTAACCTTTCCCAAACATCGTAAGGCCTTCACATGGATGAGACTAAACGTTCTTCCCTCAGCGCTTCTAGGTAGATTCAACAAGATTCCGTATCAGGAGAGATTGTGCCTGTGTGGGTTGGGAGAGATCGAGACCAACGCACATGTCCTATTCCGCTGTCCATTCTATTGTGCCCAGAGACTCCATTTAATCTCTCCCCTTTTAGAACCCTTTGTATTTAAACCTGAATCTTTTTGGCTGGACTATCTGCTCGGCGATCACTTGCCTGCGATATCTTTAACAGTTGCCAAGTATAGTCTAGCGGTACTAAAACATAGGAAACTAAATTAAACCCGGTTTAATTTTATACTGATTTTAATTTTAGTTTTAAGTTGTGCAGTTTTAATTAGCTATATTTATTATGCTAAATGATTTTATGGCTTAAGCCCTTAAGGTTTTGTATAGGAGCTAATCCTTATACTTATTTGTCCAGTTTTGTCAAAAATTAAATTCGATCTACCTACTATTGTTAATGAGTTTTAAATCGCATTTGTTTCAATGAAATTGTAGCAGTTTAATAATTAACAGTCTTTGTGTTGTTTGTTTGTATTTTTGCTAACTGGCCTAATGACTGTAATAAATAATTCTATTCTAGAGGCATATGTTACCAAATTCTTCCAAGCTACAGAGGAAGCGGATTGGACTGTGAAAGACCAACCCAAATGGTGTTTGCATTTTGACAAATTTGTAGGGCAGTCCAATATCTCAGAGAGGTCTCCTGCTCCTCTGGTGCATTCACTATAGCTGCCCAATTTCCCTGGTTTTTAAGGTTTGATTGAAATATCTGTTGGCTATAGGTACATTCTTAAACTGCAAGGGTTTTTTTGTTGGCCTATTAGTGAATTGAAACTAAGTCAAAGTATGTGTAATTGAAATAATAACACATTCTTTCCCTGTCTTCCTATATCTGCCTCCATTTCCCTCCCATTTTAGATTGTTAACCTTCATGTGGTAGGGATATGTCATATACAACAACAACTGATTTGATTAGAACCTTCATACTGCACAAGATAACAATTGTCTCAGGTCTGTGCTTGAACTAAATGAGAAACATGATTAATTTTCATTTCACAGTATTCTTTTATTATGTCTTCAACAAGCAAATTCTTATTACTAGTCATATAGTTCAGTGAATAGAATGAAATATGATCAAACTGAAGCTAAGCTAATTATTATTACCAATAAAAATAAAGATGATTGATCTCAATAGGTTTGTCAACAAATTCAGACCGTTTTTGTGGGTCAGCTCTGCAACAATGGAAAGTTATACAGTGAGGAAATTATTCTATGGCCAAGAATGTTAAAGTAGATCTTTTCTCATGTTACAATTATACTTTCCATTTCCTGTAATTTATGTTTTCTTCCCTACAGTTAGAGGTCTGTGCCATAGCATTCAACCCATACTTATTCCTTCTTTCACAGGGCTAATGTGCAATTGCAGATTAGTACTGAAGTGCATTGTCTTGCTATGGATCCCCACAATCTCAAACTGAGCCTACGCTTAATCTTGAAGGTCTGGCAGACAGAACAATCACATGTACGCCTAGTCTAACTTGGCACTGCATCTTCAGTTTTGTATTTTGCATTTATAATTAAAAAGTGAAGACCTGCCTGCCCCCTTCCACCTTCTACTCTCTGTGCAGCAGGGCTGAAGGTGCAGCAGTGGCCCTGTCACTCTGTTCAGCCTCACCACTTCATTTGGCCCCACCACTCCTTTCAGCCCATCTGGGCAAAAGCAAAGGTTAGGGTTACCTCCAAAATATATGGATGCATTTGGCAGAAGTTCATTTTGCTCCTAAACCAGTTTTTTTCTATTTTAATTGAATTGTTGGAAAGACTGCAACTTAATAGAATGTGAATTCCAAAGACACCATTTAAGTAAACTAAAACCCTTCAAAGCAGAGGATAACCAGGACCTCTGGTTTATAACACATCTGTAGCAATTTCTAGCCTGAGTTACTCTGAACACCACAACACCACAACTTGCTCTCCATTTCACTCTCACAACTTCAGAATTGCCTTGATGGTAACAGTGTCATTGGATGGAATATAAAAAAAGGAATCCTCCTTCAGATCCAAAGCTGCACTAGAGGTATACAAAATATGTACAGACCTGCATGTCCATGTACAGGGGAAGAACTGAATCCTCTCCTTAACTGACATATATTTAAAAACTCATATTTCCTAAGTAACCTAACATTTTCTGTTTCTGTATTTTAACTACATGCCTTCACTAAAGCTAGCATATTTTTGTGGGTTGAGGAGTTCTAATACATCCTTACTTTCCCCCTCCCTTTGGACTTTCTGTGTATGCCTGTTTTGTAGCTTTTGGTCCCTTATCTGATAAGGGAGGGGGAAGGAAGAACTCTTCACCACTGCAAAAGCAACTGGGCAGATATTCCCTTTCATAGAGATGCACATCTATTGAAAGCAATGCAATGTGGAATGACATGTGCATTAATATCAGCATATGGATCTCTCTCATCTGCACGGATGGTCTCCATACTCATTTCAGTGAAGTAAGTTGATCTTTGTGCATATGCCTTTGTGTATATACAGATATTTCTTCATTAAAACAAATGGGGCAGCTCATGCCATGATTACATTATTTGTGTATATCACTCTTCTGTATAGATTATGCTCAAAGTGGTTCATGGCAAAAATAATAACCTTAAATACATCAACACTCACATTATGGCCAATGATTAGTGATGTAGCAGCCAGAATGAAACATTTTCTGGCCTAGGTGACAAGGAATAGCAACAGAGCTCTGTCCTCAGGTGATGATGCTCAAAACTGAAGGCTTCTCCACACAGGAGCATTAGTTCGTACTAAAGATGCTGTTTTTACCTCCATTTTCTATTTGCACCATCCACAGTAAGGGCTCTATGCGAGCTGCAAACACCATATTTTCTATTCACACTGAGGGGAAGGATCAATCACACAATTTCCTAATGACTATGCCCTCTAATTTTACATTTCCACTCCCTCTGGTTGCTTGGCATCCGAGCATGCTGCAGTGGGTTCCTTTAAAAAAACAACCCAGAAGTGCTAATATCTGTGTTTTCCCTGGTAGGAAACAGCTGAAATATAAATCTTTGTTTGAGCAATGTTGTATGTCCCCTTCCTGGGCATTCAGGTTTCCGAGGTACCAGAGAGATGAAGAAGGCAGACTGATCAGCAGGTTTACTTAAAAGGAGACAAAGTGTTTATTGAGTAGCTTTCAACCCACAGTTATACCCAATAAATGGAACAGGCTGCCAGGCTCTGCACGAACATGGACCAGGCTGAACACTGAACCGGGCAGCCAAGAACCCTTTTATAGGATACATGTTTACAGCACAGTAATTACTACAAAGGATTAAGTCATCACTTTCCCAACATAGCCCTTCAGTGATGGGGCTCTTTCCCAGGATCATACAGCATAACAATAACTGATAAGCTGCATGCCCCAATTGCCTGGCAGGGAGTTAACTGCTTCAAGGCCTACTCTATCTGGTTAACAAGGCACCTTCCCAGCATCACACAGCACTCTTGGCAGAGCATCAGAGCTTTGCCTGTTAGGAACCCCAGATTAGACCCCAGGTGGTGACATTGACTGTCCTTTGACCCATCTTCCTGCATGCTTAGATGCTGAATGCTAAACTAGAGAGAACTAAGGCTGGGGGGGGGGAATACAAGTCCCCTTTGCCTACAAGCAGCTGTTCTGCTGATATAGCTGCTGAGCTTGCCCACAGGCCAGTACAAACGTTATGCTTTTGCACACAAGTTAGGGGAAAGGAAAATAAAGGCACCATTTGCAGCAACGTAAGAAAGGCCAGCAGAATGGAGGAGAGCAACCAGAAGTTGCTTCAGGAAGCAAAATGAACAAAGGGACGAGGAGGGAGTGGGTGTGGAGAGGGGAACAATTGACACACCCACCTAAAAGTATCAAAGCAAAGTGTCTGCAAGCACTAGAGAAATGGAGTGAAGACTTTTTTCTTCCCTTTTTGTATTATCAGTGGATTGGGTTAGTATGGATTTACAGGCGGAAACTCTGTGATAGCTTCTGTTTGCTGGTAATACCTTGTGAACCATGCAAATTAAAAGATGTGAGTAGCACCAAACACACAGTAAACTACTGTGCAGATGAGCCCTTTGTCAATAAAATAGCATTATCAGAGTTTGCAAGTGAGAAATAAACATGCACCAGGACTAAGGCATTTACTTTACTGTTGGTTCAGCTGAAAATTAGTAATGAGGCCTTGAATGTTGCCTGTATATCATTGAATACACCATTGATTCCCCAACTATCCCCCTCACAGACTACTTGAAAATTGCTGATGGTTTTGGTGGACCACTTATCGATTTTTCTACCTGTTGTTGCAACTGTAATGTGCTGTGCTAGATGCTGTAAGATTTTTACTTTTATTTTTATATTGTATTGCAATTTGCATTCCATAGGATTCAATTTGTGAAACAATAAAATACAGTATAAGAAATAAAACAGCAATAAAATACAATTAAAAATAAATACAAATACAAATATTTAATGCAGACATGTTGCAGACCACCTGAGTGAAGCTCTGGGAACAATGGTGGTCCATGGACCACACTTTGGGAACCCCTAGAATACAGACAGAAATATTGCATAACCCACCCCAAATGAGCCACAATAGTTGTCAAGCATGGACAATGTTCTCGTCCATTATGTATGGCATATAGCAGATGCATGAACCCAGCTGACTCTGGGTTCCTGGATGAGAACCAGGATTCACAAATGTGGGCACACAGGTGTTTAAAGAAGGGTGCACATACATAAATTACTTTCCCATTTTATATACCTGCTGTAGAAAACACTGGCATATAATACCTATGTTTCCCATAGCAATCACCATGTATACTTGCTAAAGTTGCTCTGTTAAAGTTGTCGAGTTTGTGACAATTTAAGTCACAGACTTTTAAAAAAGCTTTTGTTGATTTATCAGAACAAAACAATAACATACAGGAACAGCAGAACAGAAAATAGATGAACACAAAATATACAATAAAGTACAGGTCTTCCAGGAGTGAAACAGAATGACAGTTAATATATTATTTTTTCTTCTCCAGCACGGGAGGGGGCAAAGCAAATGACCATACAAGCTAGGTGTTCCATATTTCAAGAGAGGCAGCTGAAGAAAGGTGTTAAAGATCATTATCAGTAATATAAACAATAAAACACCACCATGTTGTATAAAAGGCTTCATGTTTTACTTTCCCCTGATTAAGTCTCTTATGATATGTAATTTTCTCAAGACTAGCATTTTTATACCATAGTGGTATTGTAAGATGACTTAAAGTTTTCCATTTCTGTGTGATGGATAGTCTTGCCGCAATTAAAAGAAAGAGTTCTTTGGATTCAGTATCTACATTAACATTCTCAAACAGCAATAACAGGCATAACAGGGGCATGGCTTGCACAGCTTCATGGACTATATTAGCAACTTCCACAAGCATCTCCAACCAAAACTGTGCCACTGCTGTGCAGTCCAAAGGTGGAAATATGTACCTCTCTGCCTCCATCCCCTCCAGCATAAACAGCTTAGAAAAGAAGTCATATGGGACAACTGAACAGGCATCCTGTACCTTCAATACAAAAGTTTCAAACTGATTGCATGTATGGCAGCTGACACCGATTTGTTTGGTTTATTGATCCACATTTTTGCCATGTCCCTTCTTCAATCTCTGTATGAAGATCGTCTTCCCAAAGTCTTTTCAAACCAACCATCGGACCACAGTGAGTTCAATCAATACTTTATACAGTTCTGACTACGGATGTGCTAGAATTTCACCCAATTTGGATTTGGTACCAAATTTTCCATTAATTCACTTATTAGCTATCATTGCAGATGGAATTTTTATGTAGTGATTTCCTGTGGCTATTTTTGGAAATGGACTTAAAAAAAAAACCTGCATCCAAAACACTGATATTAACACTGATCTTTTTATCAATATTTCCTTCAATTTATCAACATTTCCTCTAAAAATATTGGTATTTCCTTTAAAAATACTGATATTAATATCAATATTTTTCCAAGGGAAAAAACAGATCAGTAAAAACAATGGCTTGAGGACAAAAAACAAACTCAAATTGAGACCAGCCTGTTAGGTCAATGGAATACTTTCAAGCCAGCACTGGCCAATGGATTCCATCCCTAGTTCAACTTCTGACACAATGCCAGAGGAACTGCACCTTAATGTGATTGATTCAAAACTCGTAAGAGGTCTCGTGGCTTGTACGTTGACCCCAAGTGACAGGCATGTGTGCCTCTTCTGCACAAATATGTAGCAGGACTTTGTTTCACTGTTAGTGTTTTTAATATGGGGGTTATATTTCAAGTGTGTTTGTATGAGGGTGTACTTCAAGGCTTGTTCATAGGTGTGGTATACTTTAAGGGCTTAAGAATTCTGAGTGCAATCTGGAAAGTTAAGAGTTCTTCTGTCTCATAGAAATCAAAACATTTCAAACACTTTGTTTTCCAAGTATGTACATTCTTGGCTTAGGTATGTGGAGAACAGCTGAAGTGTAACTCATAGACATAGCTTTATACTCACTCTTTTGAAACAGCAACTAATGTTAAGGATCCCATATTCTAAGAGGGCACAGCTACCAGAAAAAAATCTTGTTACATTAAAGTCCTTCAATGGTCTTTATTCAAGGAAATTCCAGATAAAACCATGGACGTGCAGATTTACTTATAGAGTTTTACTGAATCTCTGATTATTAATATATCTTCCAGAGAAATTTGTGACATAAAAATGTGAGGTGATGTAATGATATTCATGAAATCAAGTTGAAACTATTAATATTATGCATTCATCTCTGTCCCAATTGAAGGAGAGTATATTATTTTTAAAGCAGGAACAAGATTACTTCCTAATGATTTTATCTCTTTCTTGGGTATTTGTGTTAGAGGCAATGAATTTGATGACAGCCTCTATTAAATACATTACAAGAGTCATTACACCACTGATACATATAAGGGAACCTATAAGTGTTTAAAGACTAACATCAATTGCTAGAAAATAAGACAGTTTTAGCTTCTGTTCAATTTACATTTCAGTTGGCAAGAACTGTGGAGTTTAAGTTTTTCAGTGACATATGGCTATATTTGATTCATACAGGTAAGATCAACTGCATATAAGAAATGCCACTGATCTTTGTTTCATCTTGATATATTCAGACAACCCCTTATCCTTTCCTTTGAGCTGTATTTCAAATTTGGGACTATAGGTAAGCAGTCCTGCCAATTTCAGATTGTAAGAAACAGGGTTGGTTTCAGGTTTGAGGAAGCCCTCAGGCAAGGTGTCCTCTCTAGGCCTCCTCTCATATCAGTAGGCAGGGCCGGCACCAGACTGCAGCAGGCCGTTGGGCACCAGACTACAACAAGCCCTCGAAGGCAGTGGCAATGCAACAGCACTACTGCCTCTGCCTTAAATAGGCCCAGTTGCATCCGTGTCTTAGTGTGCTGCGCACACATACCTCCCATCACCCAAGATGGTGGTGAGTGCGTGTTGATGCCCCTGCTACCATTTGGGGTGATGGTAAGCATGCAAGCACAGCGGGCTGACATGGCAATGCAGGAACAGGCCTGGCCAGCCAGTGTGGGGGGGTGTTGGCTGGGAGGGTGGCTCCTGCTTCACAGTCCGCACCAGCATTGAGTCACAGGGTGCACACTCTGCAACTCAATGCTAGCATGGATCACAGAGTGGGAGCTACATCCGCCCAGCCCCAGGGGCCCTCAGTCACTGCTCAACCTGGCCACCTGCTGGCACTGGGCCTGTCAGTAGTCCCACCTGACCAAGAACTTATCTGGCTGTAATTGCAGATACCTGCACTATTTGAGCCACCTTGGGCTCCTTTGGGAGGAATGGTGGGATATAGACGGAATAAATACATAAAATATTTAAAATCTCCCACAATAAAACAATGCTATGTCAGGTGCTCTGACAGCATGGTAGGAAATTTAAAATAACATGACCATTGCCTATTGAGAGAGCCCAGGGCAGGCATCAGCATTAGTAGGCCCCTCCAATGTACAGGAGCCCCAGCAGCTTCCCATGGGTGCCAGACGCTGATGCTGGTCCTGTTAAGAAACATGCAGTACAACCCTATGCCCGTTTACTCAGAATTTAATTCCAAATCCCACTTGTACCAAACTGGAAGGAAGGTTGCATTGGGAGGTGTCCCTCCTTCCAGCTCTAAAAAACTGGTGCCTCCCTCCGTTCAGCTCTGCCATCTTAGCCAGTCTACTGCAGGCTGCCAAGTGTGTGGGCATGCTACTGATTGGATCCCTGTTGGTTGTAGCCATTAGAAAGCCCCAATATGGGGCAGCCCAAGGCAGGAAGGGCTGAGATGGCTCCCAGGACAGTTTCACTGCAGCTGTGTGACAGCACTGGGACCAATCTCGGCTCACTTTGCTGCGCCAGCTCTGATCTTCCTGCTCCCCCTTTCCATCCTGGCCACTGCGTGCAGCAGAGCTTCAAATAGAGCAGTGGTCCCATTGCTCTGTAATGCCCTGCCACTAGCGGGGGAGGGGGATTTGGACTGTGTCCTTAGTGTGCATAGTATTTTAGCTGGAAAAAAATGACCCTCATTCTTATGGGACCCAGTTCTGTTATTCCAGCCCATCTCTTGCTCATGTTAGGCAGCCCTTTGCTCTGCACGTAATAGCTAATTATAACATTACATTTATGAACACACATCTGTATCATCTGGCTCCACAGCCCTGAAAGGTATTTAGGAGATCATTACTCCTTGTTTGTTTCTATGGACATGAAAACCACCTAGATAGAAAGATTACTCTTTATAGGTAACTGTCTATCTAATATAAAAACAGGAGCAATACCTGAGCTAATAAGATTTCTGTGATAAACATTTAACCTGTTTATTCTGAGGGTGAATAAACAGTATGTTTAAAAAGAAAAGAAATGCCAACCAACTCAAATTATTTTCCATTCAGTAGTTTCATTTGAAGGTGCAGTTTTCTTTTACAATAAATGTGCAGTGATAAGGGGAATAGTACCAAAGCCCAATCTGTGGGTTTGGTATGAGGTAGCAGCCACCTGCGTATAATGTCATAAAGCAACAACAAGAAGACACTTCCTCAAATGACCAGAAATGGAAGTGGTAATTTTGACCAAGAGGGAAATAATGCTTTTAGGACACCAACAAGAACCACCAGTCACTATTCTGTCTTGGCCTGAACTCTGTCTACTTAAAGTGTCACTGTTAAGATCTGTTTCCTAATCCCAATTGCACCTCGAATGAAGCACATGTGTGGCTACTTTGATTATTCTGCCTCATTGCTCACCGACTTGAGGAAAGGAAGACAGAAGAGGCTTCTGACAAACTGGTGGGCACTTCTGTCAGAGCAATTTAACTGCATCACAGAGGCCTGTGACTCTTTGTCTGTTGCAGAGATGGGGAATTTGGTGCTCTTCAGATGTTGTTGGACTCCAGCTCCCATCAGCCCCAGCCAGCATGGCCAGTGGTCAGAGATTATGAGAGCTGTAGTCCAACAACAGCTGGAGAGCCACAGGTTCCCTAGCCCATGTCTTTTGCCTGCCCCTGGACATCCGCCCATAACAACGTAACAAAAGAACATCAGAAAAGCCTGCTGGATCAGGCCAGTGGCCCATCCGGTCAGCAACTTGTTCTCACAGTGGCCAACCAGATGCCTATGATAATCCCCCAAGCAAGACCTGAACACAGCAGCACTCTCTCCACCTGTGATTCCCAGCAACTGGTATTCAGAGCCATACTGCCCCCAACAGTGGAGACAGAACTTAGCCATCATGACTAGTAGCCATTGATAACCTTCTCCTCCATGAATTTGTCTAATCCTTTTTTAAAACCATCCAAGTTACTGGCCAGCACTACTTCTTATGTGAGTGAATTCCATAGTTCAACTATGTACTATATGAAGAAGTACTTTTATTTTGTGAGTTTCCCCCTGAATCTTATGTCTTCTTTATACATCTCTTTTCTGCCCTGGGTTCATTATGAAGATTTTATTCTGTGTTAGTTGACTGGCTGCACAAGTGAAGTAAAAAAAAGGCATTGTTTTGAAGGCTGCTTCAAGCAAGAAAAACTTTCCTTGTATAAAATTGACTCTCAAGCATTATAATAGATTCTTTAAGTGTGAAAAACATACTAGAGGTATATAACATTATGCATAGTGTAGAGAAAGTGCATAGAAAAACATTTCCTCTCTTTCATAATGCTGAGCATTCCTGCTCACCCAATGAAATTGATTGGCAATTTGATTGAAACTGATCAGTACTTACAAAAGGAAATACGTCTTCACACATTGCATAATTAATTTATTGAACTGGGGGGCTTTGCCCCCCCCGCTCACCAACCCCCATCCCCTTAGGCACCGCCACCAATCTGTTTGCCTGACCTGTTCCTCCACCACTGCTGTCCCACCCCACCCTGAACACTGCCACAGTGCAGCACACCTAGGCTGCACATCGGCTTCCCATCCACCTGCCCAGGCTGCTGCCACCACCTACACCACGCTCCTAGGCCACACACTGGCCTCCCATCATGCCTCTGCACTCACCTAGGCTGCCACTGCGTCATAGTCACCTACCACACCTAGGCCACCCATTCACTCACCAAGGCTGCTGCTACCTCTTTGCCTGCTTGCCAAGGTAAACAGTGGCAAGTGGTGTGAGCGGCATGCAGGTGGGTGGTAGTGGAAATATTCATGCATCAGTTCACAATGCCACCTCTCTGTGGCACTGCCAAGTATAGCATGGCACTTACATTTTTTATGTATATAAATTTACTGCCATAGACATGCATACATGTTTAAATGCTTTAAAAAGTGGATAAAATAACGACAGATCTATCAGTGGCAAACCTGACGAGGTGCACCTGGTGCCAACACTGTTATCTTTTCGGCGCCAGGTCAAGACTTTCCTCTTCTCCCAGGCATTTTAGCATGTGTTTTAAATTGTTTTTATATTGTTTTAAATTTTAAAATTGTGTTTTAAATTGTTTTTAAAATATGTGTTTTAAATTGTATATTTGTTTTAATGTTTTTGATTGCTGTAAACCGCCCAGAGAGCTTCGGCTATGGAGCGGTATACAAGTGCAATAAATAAATAAATAAAAGCCATGATGGAGATATGAAATCTCTATATTAAAATGAATACCAGTTGCTGGAGGACAAATAGCAGGAGAGAGCTATTCTCTTTATACTCAGATTGTGTGTTTCCTGTAGACATCTGGTTGGCCACTACAAGAAACAGCATGCTGGATAGATGGGCACTAAGTCTGATTTAGCAGAGCTCTTCTTAAGCACTGCTAAGTATTTTGGTCCTAAGACCGGTCTTCTGATATTTGACAGCATTTTTTTGTCAGTATATACCTATTTTCTGTTTGTATTGTGGCATATGTGTCTGGGTTGTGTAGGATAATTGGGATGTGGTGGGTGGAAGGTCTGTTGTGGATGATGGTGAGGTGGTGGATGGGCCTGCTACTTTAAAGATGGTTTGACAAATGGGCTTGAGTACAGCTACTCTCCTGCAAGGTAGGATGGGCTATATGACATCCTTTGTGACTTACTCTGAGGTAGTATAGTAGTATAGCTTTGTATGCTTTATGGTATCTTCTATACAAATTATAACATTCAGCCAAAATGTTTTGCATTATATTGCATCTGCAAAAGTTCCTTTTGGAGAAGGGTGTGTGTGTAATCTCGTTTTCACAAAACTGCTGTTTCTCCCGTTCTTGATGGAAGGCCTCACTGCACTCCTTGTCTTCCATTTTTTAAATGTACATAGTCTTTCAGTAATGCAGGAGTTCACGTGGATGGGCTGACTCTGTTATACCTTCTCATGCAAGCACTTCATGGGTGCCTGGTGATGCTAGTGTAGGAAGTAATCATTTCATTGCCATCTCCTCATGTGACCAGATTGCTTCACATGTTACTGGCAACAGCATAAGAACAGCCGTGCTGCAACTGCTCCTATGCCACTGAAGGTAAGATTTGGGCCTCAAAATTCTTTACGGGTGGCATGGTAAAATCCTACACTTCCGAATGACCATATGCTGCTGACACCAGCTATCAAGGGTGTCTTCAGGGGAGGAGCAAGGGGGCTCTTCTCCTCCCTAGAATTCTAAATGTAATGGTGGGTAGAATGGGTTGCTAATGACCTGTAGTAACAACTCATAGACCTCACATCCCTCAATATTTCTGTGGATAATCTTTTCGACTATGTAAATGGCGGTGCAATGGTAATACCAAGGTGACAGATACAGAACAGCAATGAGGTTAGAAGATCACTAACATGTGTGCTAATTTCCAGTATTTTGCTTTGTCTAATACATTAATTACATGTGGAACCTGCAACAAAATGTTGCAGTGTCTGGAGTGCTCCTGTTCAGGATTCTATACATACTATTTCTCTGTCTACACAGTTTTCTTTCTCCTCAATGATCAATCAGCATTTCATGCCCACTGAGCAAGTTCAGTCATTGAGGGCTTTTAGGGGGGGCAGGAAATGTTGTCCTCCTCAGGATTTTTTCCTAAAGATTTTTGTACTTCTGCAACCCTTTGCGTTCCCATGAACCTACTGATACCTTCCTTTTGTGCATGACTGGTACCATTTTGTCTGCATAAAGACTGGCACTTGGAGAACTGAAATCAATAATTATATATCCAGTTTTCTTAATTTCAAGTCACAGAGCAGTATGTACAGAGGCAAAAAGGAGTTTAAGGAGTTTTAATATGATTTTGTAAATTCCCACTAAATAGCTTGTTTTCCTTTTCTAGGCAGCCAGCTTCTTGAACATCCTTGCTAGTCTGTACTCTCCCTGCTTCTCTTTTGTAGATAAGGAGTGAAGCCAAAATTTCACCCTGAGGAGTTGGACGATAAAATATTTAATTCTCCTGGAGGCACAAGAGAAAATATCACCACAGTTCTTCAGAGGAGAAAAGATGCTAAATAGGAATGACTGGATAGATAAATGGTAACTAAATCATTTTATTTCCTCCCAATGCTTCCCCTGCACTGCTTCAGGTGACTTGAAAGAAAATGAGAAATTTGGAGCCATGTCTGTTGGGAGAGACACCTCTCACCTGTCTGAAGTGCAGTGTCAGGTGGAGTGCTTTACCAGGGATCCAAACTTTCCCCTCTACATATCCCTGTTTCTCTGAGGACATCTTAGCCATAATGGCTGAAATATTCTAGTTCAAATGTTAGTACAAGACAGCCCATCAAGGTGAAAACGCTAATATTTTCTTCCTTAGGACTCCACTTCTGGCAGCCGCTGTAGCAAATTAATTGTAAAGTGTGAACAAAGGGAGTCTGATATGCAGTTCACATATTCCATATGCTAAAATGAATTTAAAACCCACCATTACTTCTCAAAGGAATTTTTACAAGGCTGATAGATTTGGAAGGCTTCCTGCATAGACACACAGCCAAATGGATTAACAGAAAACCAGTTCAATTTTTGTGACAGAAACATCATTATTAAACAAGAACATTTTAATACAAAAAAGTGTGTTGTGGGAGTGGAGAGTTGAAAGGACAACAAACACATAAAACTAATTTAGGGCTGCTTTACATTTTTGCTAATGTGTTAGATCTTTGTATACCTGAATACAACAACTGAGGCATTTAAAAGACATTTCAACAGAACATCATTCAGGTTTCTGAACCTTTACTTTTAATGTAATATCCGAAGTGGGAAGTGTCTGCCATAAAAGTCTATATTGCAGAG